>NC_064617.1:769897701-771147701 GCF_023898315.1 Schistocerca nitens
AGAGGGAGATGGGAGTGGAGAAAAGGAACAGGAGGTGGGAAGAGTATTATTATTATTATTATTATTATTATTATTATTTCTTTCCTTTCTCAGACCTTAGGTCTGGTTCGAAATGAAAGTGACGCGGACCTTGATCAAGCGTGACTTCCTTTTAACTGTACGGTATATGTTACATTGCGTTTAGGAACTTTCGGGTAATTGAACATGTATCAATAATTATGGATTTCAGTAGTTGTATATATATATATATGTTTGGATGTAGCTGTATTGCGTTGATGTACTGGTGGATATTGTGTGGTATGACTCCTGTAGTTGATAGTATAATTGGTATAATGTCAACTTTATCCTGATGCCACATGTCCTTGACTTCCTCAGCCAGTTGGATGTATTTTTCAATTTTTTCTCCTGTTTTCTTTTGTATATTTGTTGTATTGGGTATGGATATTTCAATTAGTTGTGTTAATTTCTTCTTTTTATTGGTGAGTATGATGTCAGGTTTGGTATGTGGTGTTGTTTTATCTGTTATAATGGTTCTGTTCCAGTATAATTTGTATTCATCATTCTCCTGTACATTTTGTGGTGCATACTTGTATGTAGGAACGTGTTGTTTTATAAGTTTATGTTGTAAGGCAAGCTGTTGATGAATTATTTTTGCAACATTGTCATGTCTTCTGGGGTATTCTGTATTTGCTAGTATTGTACATCCGCTTGTGATGTGATCTACTGTTTCTATTTGTTGTTTGCAAAGTCTGCATTTATCTGTTGTGGTATTGGGATCTTTAATAATATGCTTGCTGTAATACCTGGTGTTTATTGTTTGATCCTGTATTGCAATCATGAATCCTTCCGTCTCACTGTATATATTGCCTTTTCTTAGCCATGTGTTGGATGCGTCTTGATCGATGTGTGGCTGTGTTAGATGATATGGGTGCTTGCCATGTAGTGTTTTCTTTTTCCAATTTACTTTCTTCGTATCTGTTGATGTTATGTGATCTAAAGGGTTGTAGAAGTGGTTATGAAATTGCAGTGGTGTAGCAGATGTATTTATATGAGTGATTGCTTTGTGTATTTTGCTGATTTCTGCTCGTTCTATAAAGAATTTTCTTAAATTGTCTACCTGTCCATAATGTAGGTTTTTTATGTCGATAAATCCCCTTCCTCCTTCCTTTCTGCTTAATGTGAATCTTTCTGTTGCTGAATGTATGTAATGTATTCTATATTTGTGGCATTGTGATCGTGTAAGTGTATTGAGTGCTTCTAGGTCAGTGTTACTCCATTTCACTACTCCAAATGAGTAGGTCAATATTGGTATAGCATAGGTACTTATAGCTTTTGTCTTGTTTCTTGCTGTCAATTCTGTTTTCAGTGTTTTTGTTAGTCTTTGTCTATATTTTTCTTTTAGTTCTTCTTTAATATTTGTATTATCTATTCCTATTTTTTGTCTGTATCCTAGATATTTATAGGCATCTGTTTTTTCCATCGCTTCTATGCAGTCGCTGTGGTTATCAAGTATGTAATCGTCTTGTTTAGTGTGTTTTCCCTTGACTATGCTATTTTTCTTACATTTGTCTGTTCCAAAAGCCATATTTATATCATTGCTGAATACTTCTGTTATCTTTAGTAATTGGTTGAGTTGTTGATTTGTTGCTGCCAGTAGTTTTAGATCATCCATGTATAGCAAATGTGTGATTTTGTGTGGGTATGTTCCAGTGATATTGTATCCATAATTTATATTATTTAGCATGTTGGATAGTGGGTTCAGAGCAAGGCAGAACCAGAAAGGACTTAATGAATCTCCTTGGTATATTCCACGCTTAATCTGTATTGGCTGTGATGTGATATTATTTGAATTTGTTTGGATATTAAGTGTGGTTTTCCAATTTTTCATTACTATGTTTAGGAACTGTATCAATTTAGGATCTACTTTGTATATTTCCAATATTTGTAGTAACCATGAGTGGGGTACACTATCAAAAGCTTTTTGGTAATCAATGTATGCGTAGTGTAGCGACCTTTGTTTAGTTTTAGCTTGATATGTCACCTCTGCATCTATTATCAATTGCTCTTTACATCCTCGTGCTCCTTTGCAACAGCCTTTTTGTTCTTCATTTATAATTTTGTTCTGTGTTGTATGTGTCATTAATTTCTGTGTAATGACAAGTTAATATTTTGTATATTGTTGGTAGGCATGTTATGGGGCGATATTTAGCTGGGTTTGGTGTGTCTGCTTGATCTTTAGGTTTCAGATAAGTTACTCCATGTGTAAGTGTATCAGGGAATGTGTATGGGTCTGCAATGTAACTGTTAAATAATTTAGTTAGATGTGAATGTGTTGAGGTGAACTTCTTTAGCCAGAAATTTGCTAATTTATCTTTTCCAGGGGCTTTCCAATTGTGAGTAGAATTAATAGCTTGGGTGACTTCATGTTGCAAAATTATCACTTCAGGCATTTGTGGTATCATCTTGTATGTGTCTGTTTCTGCTTGTATCCACCGTGCATGCCTGTTATGTTGTACCGGGTTTGACCATATGTTGCTCCAGAAGTGTTCCATGTCTGTTATGTTTGGTGGATTGTCTATTTTAATGTGTGTCTTATCTATTGACTGGTAAAATTTCTTTTGGTTTGCGTTGAATGTTTGGTTTTGTTTCCTTCTATTTTCACTTTTTTTGTATCTCCTAAGTTGTTTGGCCAATGCTTGTAATTTCTGCTTCTTCTCATCTAATTGCTCTATCGCTTCTTGTTGTGAGATTTTACCTAATGTTTTTTTTTCTGACATTTCATTTCTTATAACTTGTGTTAGCTGTCCGATGTCCTTTCTCAGTTTTTCTATTCTGATCTGTAGCCTGTGTTGCCATGCTGGTTTTGTGGGTTTCTTCTGTGTGTTGGTTGGTTCTGATCTCTGCCTAGTGTGTATATTTAGTGTAGTGAGTGCTCCTATATAAACCAGTAGTTTTAACTCTTCCATAGTTGTATATTCATTTATTTTGTTGTGTATGATTGTGTTGATAGTTTTTATTGTTGTTTCGACTTGTGGGTTACTTGGCAGTCTATGCAAGAATGGTCTAATGTCTGTATTTGTGTCTTTGTATTCTATATATGTCAGCTGAAATTTTTCTTCTATATCTAACATGTGTATCACTTCGTGTTCTATTTGTGCTTGTTCTTGTGGCTGTCGCAAGATTTCGTTTTCCTCTGATTGTTTAATTGATGCGTGTTGTTCTTTGTTTGTTTGCTCTGGGATGTTTGAGTCCATTACTCTATTTTCTTCTTCTTCTGTTTGCACATTATTTTGTTCCAGTATTTGTTGTACTTGTTGTTTGATGTTTTCTAATTCTGACTGGGGTATCCTGTTATTTTTGATTATTACACGGATCTGATCAGCTAGTCGTTGTTCTGTTAAAAATTTTAATTCTGGGTATCTGGTAATAAATGTTGTGTATACTTGTGATCTGTATCCAGTTGTGTTGGTTCCTAGGTTTGTTGCTTGGTAATAACAGAACATGAGGTGTCGATTTACTTCATCTGACCATCTCATCCTCTGCCTTTGTTTTCCTTCTAGGGTGGTTGTAGGAAGCATATCCTGCAAAACACCTCTATTTGGATTTAAATCATTTTCCAGTTGGCTAGCAGTGTCATTACCATTGTGGGCGGGCATAGGGTTCAAGCGTCGTCCCCGACCATGACGGCGCTTGTCCGAGGCTTCTTTAGTTCTGTCCTGAACCAACTCATCACACTAAAAGGGGGGTTAGCCCTATTAGTGGTTTGTTCTTTTCGTCGCCTTTTACGACTGTCAGAACATTATTATTATTATTATTCTTTACTTTCTCAGACGTTAAGTCTGGTTAAAAATGAAAAGTGACGCGGACCTTGATCAGGCGTCACTTCCTTTTAACTGTATGGTATGTGTTATATTGCATTTAGGAACTTTCGGGTAATTGAACATGTATCAATAATTACTGATTTCTGTAGTTGTATATATACGTTTGGATGTAGCTCTATTGCATTGATGTACTGGTGGATATTGTGTGGTATGACTCCTGTAGTTGATAGTATAATTGGTATGATGTCAACTTTATCCTGATGCCACATGTCTTTGTCTTCCTCAGCCAGTTGGATGTATTTTTCAATTTTTTCTCCTGTTTTCTTTTGTATATTTGTTGTATTGGGTATGGATATTTCAATTAGTTGTGTTAATTTCTTCTTTTTACTGGTGAGTATGATGTCAGGTTTGTTATGTGGCGTTGTTTTATCTGTTATAATGGTTCTGTTCCAGTATAATTTGTATTCATCATTCTCCAGTACATTTTGTGGTGCATACTTGTATGTAGGAACGTGTTGTTTTATAAGTTTATGTTGTAAGGCAAGCTGTTGATGTATTATTTTTGCGACATTGTCATGTCTTCTGGGGTATTCTGTATTTGCTAGTATTGTACATCCGCTTGTGATGTGATCTACTGTTTCTATTTGTTGTTTACAAAGTCTGCATTTATCTGTTGTGGTATTGGGATCTTTAATAATATGCTTGCTGTAATACCTGGTGTTTATTGTTTGATCCTGTATTGCAATCATGAATCCTTCTGTCTCACTGTATATATTGCCTTTTCTTAGCCATGTGTTGGATGCGTCTTGATCGATGTGTGGCTGTGTTAGATGATACGGGTGCTTGCCATGAAGTGTTTTCTTTTTCCAATTTACTTTCTTCGTATCTGTTGATGTTATGTGATCTAAAGGGTTGTAGAAGTGGTTATGAAACTGCAGTGGTGTAGCCAATGTATTTATATGAGTAATTGCTTTGTGTATTTTGCTAGTTTCTGCGCGTTCTAGAAAGAATTTTCTTAAATTGTCTACCTGTCCATAATGTAGGTTTTTTATGTCGATGAATCCCCTTCCTCCTTCCTTTCTGCTTAATGCGAATCTTTCTGTTGCTGAATGTATGTGATGTATTCTATATTTGTGGCATTGTGAACGTGTAAGTGTATTTAGTGCTTCTAGGTCTGTGTTACTCCATTTCACTACTCCAAATGAGTAGGTCAATATTGGTATAGCATAAGTATTTATAGCTTTTTCCTAAACATAGTAATGAAAAACTGGAAAACCACTCTAAATATCCAAACAAATTCAGATAATATCACATCACAGCCAATACAGATTAAGCGTGGAATATACCAAGGAGACTCATTAAGTCCTTTCTGGTTCTGTCTTGCTCTGAACCCACTATCCAACATGCTAAATAATTCAAATTATGGATATAAATATAACAGAGGGAAACATTCCACGTGGAAAAAATATATCTAAAAAGAAAGATGATGAGACTTACCAAACAAAAGCGCTGGCAGGTCGATAGACACACAAAAAAAAACAAAATATACACACAAAATTCTAGCTTTCGCAACCAACGGTTGCTTCGTCAGGAAAGAGGGAAGGAGAGGGAAAGATGAAAGGATGTGGGTTTTAAGGGAGAGGGTAAGGAGTCATTCCAATCCCAGGAGCGGAAAGACTTACCTTAGGGGGAAAAAAGGACAGGTATACACTCGCACACACACACATATCCATCCACACATACAGACACAAGCAGACATATTTAAAGACCAGGTTGCAGCCAGAGATGGGAACTTTAAGTGTGAGGCCTTTGGGGGTAATGCCAAATGTCAGACAAGCCTGAGAAAATAGAATATGGGAGCGTAATCTGGCTAGGGCGAAGGCATGTCTGCGGAGGGAATGTAAATAAAACTTAATGGGGTCGTTGTGGGGGTGTTGTGCGGGTGACATGGTACTAGAAGGTCGAAAGTGTAACGTGAGGCTGAAATGAAAATGAATATAAAAATATGTGGGGAGAGATAAAGGTGAAGTAGAAAGCAAATGGAGATCTGGTGTGAAAAGAGGCGAAAAGGGGTTGGTTGGAGCTGGGTTATGTTGATCCTGTGGTGAAATAGTGTAGGTAGAAAACGATGTGCATAAAGGTTAGGTGGTTGTGTTGCCGCCAAAACACGTTAAAGGGTGGAGAAATTCGGGAAAATTTCGAAAAAACTACGTGAGGATGTATTAAAAGTAGTGGTATGGTGGTGGCAGATTATGGAAATGAGGCTAACAATTGTCTGGTGGAGAAATAATAACGTTAAAACCTGTGGGAAGCGGCTAAAAATGATCGGTGATGTGAAAAAACGGAAATCGAAATAAAGCAAAAGTTATTAAAACTAGCCGAAAAGGTTGTTTAATAGCTGAAAGGAACTGTTTGTGAACTGGAAACGGTGGATTTTATAGCAGTAGCGGAAGAAAAAAGTTTTTGGTTATGGTTTGGAAGTGGGTTACGTATTATTACGTATTGTTGAGTATATATCGGCGGGATAAAATTGTATAGTGGATTACGGTAAAAAGGAGAAGGTGAATACAAAGGGAAACTACCGGCAAAAACAGAAGGAGGAAATAAGACGACAGAAAAGACTTCGAAATGTAACAGTGACAATAACAAACGTCATTGTTGGGTTCAAATTAATGATATGAATATAACAGAGGGAAACATTCCACGTGGAAAAAATATATCTAAAAAGAAAGATGATGAGACTTACCAAACAAAAGCGCTGGCAGGTCGATAGACACACAAAAAAACACAAATATACACACAAAATTCTAGCTTTCGCAACCAACGGTTGCTTCGTCAGGAAAGAGGGAAGGAGAGGGAAAGATGAAAGGATGTGGGTTTTAAGGGAGAGGGTAAGGAGTCATTCCAATCCCGGGAGCGGAAAGACTTACCTTAGGGGGAAAAAAGGACAGGTATACACTCGCACACACACACATATCCATCCACACATACAGACACAAGCAGACATATTTAAAGACCAATGGTCTTTAAATATGTCTGCTTGTGTCTGTATGTGTGGATGGATATGTGTGTGTGTGTGAGTGTATACCTGTCCTTTTTTCCCCCTAAGGTAAGTCTTTCCGCTCCCGGGATTGGAATGACTCCTTACCCTCTCCCTTAAAACCCACATCCTTTCATCTTTCCCTCTCCTTCCCTCTTTCCTGACGAAGCAACCGTTGGTTGCGAAAGCTAGAATTTTGTGTGTATATTTGTGTTTTTTTGTGTGTCTATCGACCTGCCAGCGCTTTTGTTTGGTAAGTCTCATCATCTTTCTTTTTAAATTATGGATATAATATTACTGGAACATACCCACACAAAATCACACATTTGCTATACATGGATGATCTAAAACTACTGGCAGCAACAAATCAACAACTCAACCAATTACTAAAGATAACAGAAGTATTCAGCAATGATATAAATATGGCTTTTGGAACAGACAAATGTAAGAAAAATAGCATAGTCAAGGGAAAACACACTAAACAAGAAGATTACATACTTGATAACCACAGCGACTGCATAGAAGCGATGGAAAAGACAGATGCCTATAAATACCTAGGATACAGACAAAAAATAGGAATAGATAATACAAATATTAGGGAAGAACTAAAAGAAAAATATAGACAAAGACTAACAAAAATACTGAAAACAGATTTGACAGCAAGAAACAAGACAAAAGCTATAAATACTTATTATTATTATTATTATTATTATTATTATTAGTGAAATGGTAGTGGAGGGAGAGGGGGAGCTAGTGGCAGAAGGAGAAAGTAACATTGTTTATTTCATTTGGCATTATAGTTTTTTAAGTTAGTTTGTTCTTTAAAGGTGATGCTATTACGATTGTACACATGTTGCAAAACTATTTTTTGAAGGTACTGTAAGGAGTCAGCTCTACATACACGTATTAATACTTGTTAGCCCACTGGCAACTATACATGTTAACATGCATTTGCTACAACAGGCATATAATAACAAAATGACAGCCATCTAAGAACCAAAATTTGAAAAAATTCACAATGTTGTGGAATACCATTTGCACTTTTGGGAACAGAAAGTGTATTAACAATTCTAAACATGAAAAATACTCGAGTTCCACAGGATCTAAAAAAGTTAAAAATGTCAAGCTGAATTAAACAACGAGAGACTTGATCAGCTAAACTGATTATCACCAGATTTTTGACATTTCAGCTGTCACGGAAATTCAGGCCACTGTTACTGTTGATTAAATTGACTGGCACTCCAATCTCTAGCAGTTCCTTTATTAGGTTGTGCTAGAAATTTGGTGAGGGCACTTATATCCTTCAAGACGGCTAAGGAAGCTATTGAAACATTTATGGAGAAAAGTGATGATAATGCCAGGAAGTAATGGAATCAGGACATTAATTGGAGCACTAATTAGTCATCTCTCAGTGTCAAAAAACATGTGACTGACAACTCATTTTTGAATGCAGGCATAAGATTTAATCTGATCTAAGAAATATAGAGAGGATTTGCTATAAAAGGAGATGAAGCTGTTTATTTTCTGAAAGTACTTTCCATGCACCCTATATTTTATAATTCTGAGTGACTAGGGACTACAAGTTCCATTATTGCCACAATGTTAGCTGTTTTAGGCAGAAGACGTGCTTTGATGGCACTGCACATTTTCCCAATTGTGATCGAGGTAAACTGACACTGCAGTGCTCATCTTCAGCATACCAGTGTAGATGTTTCTTATAACCACCTAACTAAAGAAATCTGTGCAATTAACATGTATATTTAAATGTAAAAGCCAATTTTGGAATTTTCCTTTATGTGAGAGCGCGTATGCCAGATTCATGTGCCAATTTGAAATTCTAAATTTGCATATTTTACTGTTTGCATCGTTTCTGTGTAATCTTTCATTGATTGTATCAGTATGTACTTGTCTGTGTTGTGATATATTGTGAAATTTTGAACACTTGTGAGTGCGAAAATGAACTCATACTGGTACTCTTTTTATCAAGTGCAAGTTTAAAGTTATTTGTGCTGTTTTAAAATTTTTGAGAACAGCAGGCCTATCCTCGTCCAAAATAATTATTCTCCAATTTTACTGTATAATTACATGAGCAATAGTTCTGTTGCCTTAATAGAAGTATTGTTTTGTGTATTTGCTTCAATTCTTAGTTTAAAAGGCCATCATCAGGCTTAGATTTTAAAGTTATTTATTCACTGTTCTGTAAAACACTGTACCAACAACAATGCAGCTCCACCGTGAATGCTGTTCTCAAACACAGGATGAGTTAGTTGACGTTTGTAAGTAGTTCGAAACTGCCCTAACCACTGTCAAATGATTGGCAGTTGCTGAGAATTGGTGTGTTGGAAGAGCTTCTGAGAGTCATGTAACAGAGCCTGTGGTATCAAAGGCACCTCAAGTACTATCTTCTGCCGCAGATCCCATCTCCTCTGATGGAAGTATGGGATCTGTCATCACTCGTCCACTTGACTGTGAGTGGCATGTCAATGGCAGATTTAGGCATCCTGTGCAGGGTAGACAGAGACGAGGAAGGACTCAGGGTGTTATACCAATCCCCCTAACCAATAAGTTTGAGTGCTGTCTTTCACCGAACAGAAGCTGAGCCAGTGGGGCTCAGTTCACCTGTGTTGGGGAAACCTGCTATGTCCTCTATCAGGAGGCGGCAGACACAGAAGGGTAGGTTCTATTAATCATTGGCAGCTGAACAGGTTGAAGACACTATTCCAGCAGCCACAAATGGAACATGGTCCAACCAACTGCAGATTGTGGCACATGTTGGAACAAACAATGCCTGTCATCTGGGTACCAAAATAATACTTTGACCATTTCAGTGACGCGGAGAGAAGGTTGAGAAGACCAGGTCTGCCCATGGAGCTTCAATGAAGCTCACAATTAGCAGCATTGTCCCAACAAATTATCGTGGTCCCCCAGTTCAGAGTCAAGCGGAAGGACGTACCAGAGAATTCAAAGGTTCTGTGACAAGCTATGGTGCCACTTCCTGGAGCTGCGTCGTCATAGGATTGAGAATTATTGGGTCCCACTAAAGTGATCACGGTTGTACTACACTCCAGAGGCTGCTACCCAGGTAGCTGTCTATGTGTGTGGTGCTTTTAAGATTAGGCTACTCTCCATCCAGTCCCAATGATGACAGCTGTGCAAGACCCAGATGTATAACTATAGGATCCAAGAGAATATTAAAATATTAGCAGTTAGCCGCCATAGCATTTGCAACAAAGTGCCAGAATTTGAAGCACCCCTCAAAAGCAGTGAAGCTCACATAATATTTGGTACAGAAAGCTGGTGTAAACTGAAGATTGATAGCAGTCAGATTTTTTGGGAAAACTGAAGTGTATATCAAAAGGAGGCTACTGGGAAATGGAGGTAGTACATTTGTTGCAGTAGACAAGAAATCAAATCCACTGAAGTAGAAATTGAAGCTGCATGTGGGATGGTTTGGGCTAGACTCAGTATCAAGGGTGGACATGAAAGATGATCAGATTCTTCTATAGCCCACCCCGCTCAACTTATAATCTAACTGGAAACTTCAGAGAAAACTTCATGTCACTTATGTGTAAGTTCCCCAATCATATTGTAATCATCTGTAGAGACTTTACTCACCCAAACATCAATTTGAAAAGTTACAGTTTTGTCTGTAGGGCATGACAAGACATCCAGTGAAACATTACAAAATGCATTCTCTGAAAACTAGCTTGAGCAGATAGTTAAGTACTACACTTCTAATGGAAATATTTAGAGTTAATTGCGACCTGACCTCTTTGAGGATGTCCACATCGAAACTGGTATCACTGATCATGATGCGGTTATGGCAACAATGATTACCAAATACAAAGGACAAATAAATAGGTGGAAAGATAAGTATGCCCAGTACACTACATTTTAAAAAAAGCACATAAACATAAATTTTTAAAACTTGAGCAAGGTGAATGCTTACTTTTTGAAACAATTATTGTCCTCACAGATGACACATAATTGACACTGTTGCAGACACTTTCAATGAAGAATGATAGTTCCAAATCAGAGTCTATAACCTGACAGAGTTCTGAAGAAACATTCTATTAGCATGTAGCTGGATCTGCGCTGTGGCAATACTGTCGACTTAAGCCACTGATTACACAGAGACTCAGGTTGAGCAGCACTGTGATCTGACATAAATAACTTTATAGTTGTGGAGGCGAAAGGAAAAATATGGATGCATGTTCACACAGATACTCCAATTCATTGATGTGTTTGGCAGCAACTATCTTTACTTCTGGTGTTGTCATAAATTACCAATTTCTGCACGAGACTCTGTTCTGCGGATGACCCAACATGAGGTATCTAGTGAAATTTGTGACTGGATTGAGGATTTTTTGATAGAGGGGACGTAGGAAGTTATCTTGGATGGAGAGTTATCATCAGATGTGAAGTAACTTCAGGTGTGCCCAAGGAAGTGTGTTGGGTCCATTGCTGTTCATGTTTTACATTAATGATCTTGCGAACAATGTTAACAGAAACCTCAGACTTTTTGAAAATAATGCAGTCATCAATAATAAAAGTACTGCCCGAAAGAAGCGACAAATATTCCCTCATCAAACAACACAAGCCTCAAAAAGTAATATATCGCTAATTGGTATTGTTTGTGATCCCTCCAAGGTCTTCGACTGTGTAGGTCGTGATACTCTCTTAGAAAAACTCAACTTTCATGGAACTGATGGCTTTACACAAAGATGGTTTGAATAATATTTGCCAAACAGAATCCAAAAGGTCGTGCTGAATACTTCAGACAATGTCAGAAAGATATAAGATTTTAGTGATTGGGGTAAAATCATGAAGGGAGCCCCACAGGCTTCAATTTTTGATGCAATCCAATTCCTTACATATGTTAATGACCTTCGACTTAACAGACAACAAGCAAAATTGGTACTTTTTGCAGATGATACTAGTGTTACAATAAATCGCGTTTGAGAGAAAGCAACAGAAGCGATTGTTAATGATGTTTTACAAGTAATTATTAAGCGGTTCTCTGAAAATGGACTCCCCCTAAATTTTGAGAAAAAACACTACAATCAATTCTGTACAACAAAGAGTGTCTTACCAACAACTGATGTAACACACGAGCAGGAGTCAGTAAATAGGTTAGAATGCTCAAAAATTTTGGGTGTACATACTGATGAAAGCTTGAACTGGAAGGAGCATACTACTGGGCTTCTCAAACAAATAAGATCAGCTACTTCTGTTCTTTGTACAGTTGCTAACCTCAGTAACAAATGTATCAACCTTCTAACATATTTTGCATATTTCCACTCAGTAATATCATATGGAAACATTTTCTGGGGTAACTCATAACTTAAAAAGGAAGTATTGATCGCACAAAAGTGAGCAGTAAGAACAATGTGTGTTCACCCATGAATGTCGTGAAGGAACTTCTTTACGGAGTTAGGCATTTTAACTGTGCCATCACAATACTTGTTTTCTCTAATGAAATTAGTCATAAATAATACATCACAAAATTTGAGGAAAACAGCGATGTACATACCTATAACTCTAGCAGGAAAGTTACCTTTATTACCTCTTGTTAAAGCTGTCAATGGCTCAGAGAAGAGTTCAATACGCACCAATAAAAATTTTTGATCATTTGCCCAATAACATAACATATTCGACAGGTGGCGAAGCAAGTTTTACGAGGGGCATTTGAAAAGTTCGTGCAAAGTCCAAGAGGTGGCACCACTGGTGCGTATCAAGGTCATGTTTAGTTAGTAAAATCTTTGGAAAGAATGCACACCAAGTTCCAGCAATACTGGTCTATTTCTTTGTGTTTGGCATTCGTGTGAATCGAGGAAGTCGAGTGATTGTCAAAAAAAGAACAAAAAAGAATTTCGTGTGATGATTAAACATTACTTTATGAAAGGCAAAACGCCTCAGGAGACTAAAGAAAAGCTTGATAAACATTATGGTGACTCTGCACCTTCAATTAGAACAGTTTATAAGCGGTTTCAAAATTTTTGGGGTGGCCATATGGGCACAAGTGAAGCTGAATGTTCTGGAGGCCCTGTGGAGGTTACGACTCCAGGAATCATTGATGGAATCCATGATATGGTGATGGATGACAGAAGAGTTAAGATGTCTGAGATTGCTAGTGCTGTGGGCATCTCAAATGAATGGGTAAATAATATTTTGCATAAACATTAGGACATGAGAAAGCTATCTGCAAAATGGGTTCTGCGACTGCCCGTGCTTGACCAAAAACGGAATCATGTGAAGTGTTGCAAGGATGGTTTGCAGCTGTTCAGGAAGAATCCGCGGGACTTTAAGTGTCGTTTTGTCACTGTGGATGAAACACGGATACATTACTATACTCCTGAGACCAAACAACAATCTAAACAATGGGTTACCAAGGGAGAATCTGCACCAAAAAAGGCGAAGACCATTCCTTCGGCCGGAAAGGTTATGGCGACTGTCTTTTGGGATTCAAAAGGGATAATCCTCATTGACTATCTGGAAAAGGGTAAAACTATTACAGGCGAATATTATTCAACGTTATTGGACTGTTTGAAAACCGAGCTGCAAGAAAAACCCAGGCGACTGGCCCACAAAAAATCCTTTTCCATCACGACAATGCACCAGCACATACCTCAGCAGTTGTGGTCGCAAAATTAATGGAAATAGAATTCCAACTCGTTTCACATCCCCCCTATTCTCCAGACTTGGCTCCCTCGGGCTACTATTTGCTCCTCAATTTGAAGAAATGGCTGGCGGGACAAAGATTTTATTCAAACGAGGAGGTGACTGCAGCAAGTAATAGCTATTTTGCAGACTTGGACAATTATTCAGAAGGGATCAACAAATTAGAACAGTGTTGTGTGAAGTGTATAAGCCTAAGAGGAGACTATGTAGAAAAATAAGAAAGGTTTACCCCAAACATGTAAGTAGTTTTTATCTTTGCTTGGACTTTTCCAACGCCCCTTGTAAATCTAATTTGTAGCGTGTTTAAAATTAGTCGTGAACTTTGACAGTTCAGTATGGAGCAAGTGGAGGTTAGCCTAGTTGCCAGCATACGCTGAGCGTGTCAGCAGGTGACGACAATGCCATACCTACCTGGCAGACTAACCTGACTGCATGAAATGTAAGACGCGCAATCCAGCCGATCTGCAATCTTTCTCATTCAATTTTAAAGAAGCTACTCACTAGTAAATTCTGATTCTCACACATCTTATAGCGTAATTTATCAGCTTCATGATGAACTGCCTGTCATTTCGTAAAATGTCAAAATTATTATGGTATGTTGATATTCGGTTAACTACTGCAAGAACTACTTAAAGTTTGCAGTGAAAAATAGGGGTTGCTATGAATTTGCATTTGGTGTGTGTTGTGTCAAATGTTGCTGCATATAAAATGTAGGCAACATACTAAATTATTCTTTAAACTTGGAAGGAAGAAAATTGAATGTATGTACACCGCTCCATCACAAACTCATGCGCCAGAGAAAAGGCCAAATTGAAACATTCATAAATTCCTCATATCTCATAATGGTTTGGGATATCTGAACAAAAGTTTGGCAAGTGATAACACACAAAGAGGAGAGTATTTTGCAGTGTAAAACTTACACCTTTATCACAATATTCAAGTAACTACGGTCCCCCCCATGAAATAATTAACTTTTAAGGAGCATCGGCAGCTGGTGAAACAAGAACTGCTGTGGGTTTTGTGACAATACAACTGAAGTTACATGTTATATTTTTATTCCGAGAATAGGCTTCTTCACGAATTATTGACCTTTCTTGCCCACAGTTGCTAGTTTAACAGTATATTGTTTCAGGATTTTGTCGCAATTCCAACTGCATTGGAATATTAGTGAGATGAATATTTGTTAACTCTGCTGTGTTCTGGCGAAAGAAGCACCTTTAAACATGGCAACAAGAGAAGTTACGTATTACTCAGAACTCATATGAATCCATGTCTCCTCAACTACCTTCTCAGTACGGCTGACAACTCAAGACCTGTTCTGTGTAACATTTGCAATGGCTTCTACTGTCAGCATTTCAACCTCACTAGTGTAAACTTATAGTTCTTTTGCCACATTACTTTTCACCCAGGCCCATTTATTCTCAGTCAGATTTAAATGAGTGTAATACGGAGGAAGCCTGATTTAAACTACGTCCTTTAGCGTTACCTTATTTAAACATGCTAGGTTCAAATTTATCCAATGGAACATTTCTTTGAACCCACAGCAAAACATCCACTTTCCTCCACTGCAGTGTTATAGCTTTATACATCACAACAGAGTGGTATGGCGCATTGTCCATTACTATTATCGAATTCAGAGTAATGTTTTGCAGCAGAACATTATCTTCACAGCTGGTGAATGTGTTGTTGAATGACCATTTTTATTGTGAATCTCATGTTTAGACGTACTGCACTGTTGTTGTTAATGCAGTGCCAACACAAAACACTATTCACAATACCTGATGAGTGCTGATCACTTCAACACCAGAAAATACTACTTTGCAATGAGAGCTGACAAACGTGAATGTATCTAATGTGTGACACCACATGGTACTCCTTATCCACAACATGGTAACAGGGGTACTTTACCAACCAAACTGATGGCGGCGTGGTGGTCAAAGCCAGTTCGCCATTGGTGTTACCTCAGCAATGGCATCACGTCCCCTCCAGTGAGCTAAACGTCAAAAATTGCAACTATGAAATTGTTTTGTCTAGACAACTCCTTCTGTTCCACTGACGAATTTAAACTTAAAAACTGGGAGCCCACAATAAAATAAAATAAAATAAAAACACACACACACACACACACACCTTGTTTTTAAGTGTAGCTGCACGAGTAGAATCATGTACACACATCCTGTTAACTGACTCGTTCCACATCATTTCAACAAAAAAGATGTGCAAAGACTGGCAATTTATGGTCAGAAATGTAAAACTGTATAGTTCACAAAATGAAAAAATGTATCCTACGACTACAATATCAATGAGTCACAACTGGAATCGGCCGGCTCATACAAAAACGTGGGTGTCACACTTTGTAGGGATATGAAATGGAATGATCATGAAAGCTCAGTTGCGGGTAAAGCAGGGGGTAGACTAAAAGGAGATTGCTTACAGATCACTTGAGTGACCAGTTCTAGAATGTTGCTTAAGTATGTGGGATCCACACCAAATAGAGCTAATGGGGGATATTTAACTTTTACCTACAAGGGCAGTCCCAGCTTTATTTGACCTGTGGGAGGGAGTTACAGAGATGTTGAAGAAACTGGACTAGCAGACTCTCAATTGAAGACAGAAAAACTATTCCAAGAAAGCCTGCTTACAAAGTATCAAGAACTGGCTTTAAATGATGACTCTAGGCATATACTACAACCCCTAATGTATCACTCACACAGGGGTCATGAAGACTAGATTAGATTAATTGCACCACTCACAAAGGCATTTGAACAATCATTCTTCCTGCACTCCAGACTGAAAGAAAGGGTACTATGGTGTAAGTTCCTTTAAAATTTAAATTAAGAGATGACAAGTCTTTTACGTAACAAATGAAATAATGCATGCTGCAGGGATGCTGGGAACTCTTTGATATACACACTGTCATCACAAGTGCAAGTGGTATCCCCAACATGATGGAAACAAATACAAAAGAAATCCATCCAGGTGGTAAACTGAGGGATGAATCTGTCATTGCACTAAGAAATGCAAATGGGCCACTGGATTCTGTAGAGTCCATACTAATGTACATGGATAAGAAAGAGCCTGTGATTTTTGGAAATAGGAATTCCAAAATTCAACTGAACAATAAATATTTCTTTGGAACATACAACATTAACACACTTTTTACATTTAGAAAAACTGAAACAGCTCAAATATCCTTGAGGAACAGAACCTGGTCATTTTGGTAACACAGGCTCAATGATGAGTATTTAATGAAGTTTGAGAACTACAGGATTTGCAAGGTCAAATCATGAAAATATATAATGAATAGTACATCTCATTTGAGGACAACTTTTGTTGTGAACAATTTAAAGGAACTTACATCTGCCTCTAAAAGGCTTTATCATCTATCAATAACGCGTGCCACCAAAACATATAAGTCAACTTATGCTCTTGCACCAAGCAATGTCAATAACAAAAAGAACTCTTAGGAAAGTGAGTGAGTTCTGGGAACTACTGGAATCAGAAACCCAGAAAATACCATTAAAATTCCAATGAGAGACTTTAATGCTCGAACTGGGAAAGAAAATGTTTTTCACAAAATTGGTGGGGGCTTTCCAGTACATGAACAAGAATACAAACGGCAAAGTCTTATAGAATTGTGCCATTTGTCCCCACTGAAACTGATACCTACAAATTTCAAGACTGCCTTACAAATAAAAAACTTCAAGATCACCAAATTAACTTCTGAGAGAATTTCAAATGGACCATGCAGCAGTACCCATGAAAAATAAGGAAATCATGAAGTGAAGGTTAAGAAAAGGAAAATATTGAACAGGAACATTTATGAAGATGAAGTTTGACCCAAAAAATCGATTAAGAAACATAGCAACAAACAAAGAGCTATATTTAAAACTCTGAGACATTGAGGCAAAAACTTGGGCAGGATGATCAACAAATACCTTCAACAACTAAGAAACATGGATGAACCAAAGAGCATGGAGGCCCTGGTGGTAGGCCTGAACAAGAAAGAAAATTCATTTTTAAAATTTATGGAAGTTTGATGACAAACAACAAAACTGATAAATGTTAAGCATACATGATAAATACCACCGCTGTCACTCTGAAAATGATTTTCTGAAAACAAGACTAGAAACTTCTTTGAAGATTAAAATACAGCCTCTAATGGTGTATCACCCCTCTCCCCATTGTTGACTGGCAGTGACAGTTTTACCCAGATTTGAGGAACCTGTAAATTCTAAACACTGTGACTCATGAAGAGCCCAGAACTACCACAACTTCGTAACTTGGGACATGTAATGCCTCATATACTGAGTCTTGACTAAAGGCTTTATGAATTTGTTTTTGTGATTTTGTGTCAACTTTATCTCATTCCAACAGCAGAACAGTAAAATGTTTCATGACATCATGCTCACATGTCCACACCAAACTATATAATACACTTACTGTGATGAGATGAGCTCTATATCTTCTTATGCTACTATGTATTCAATTGCTTACTGACTATTGTAAGAGTAAAGGAAGTATTCAGACGAAACATAAGGTTGACCTTTCCAAAATTTTTCAACAATCAACACACTAGACCAGGCCGGTTCACTATCTGCTTGTGTCAGATGGCTCAAAGCAGTGGGAAACCAGCTAGCTTTTGGCGACTGATGACAGGGGGTTAAGAGTGGTGAGGGGAAGGGAGAATTCTGAACAAGGTTGCTTAGGAAGAGAAACTGTTTTCATTGATGATGATTATGATGATTAAGACTATGTTGCATGTGGACACTCAACAGCAGGGTCATCACTGACTTCAGCCTGCCATTCTCATAAGGGTGGGGGTGACAAGACCTGTCCACACAGGGGGAGTTGCTTATAATGCATTTAAATTCACCTATTAGTTACTACAAAAATGCTGTCATGTTACACTAAACTTTGACACTGAAAATTCGATTTAAAAAAGTAAAAAAATTCAGAGCTCGCTGATCTCCTCATTCCAGCATTTCAGGAGTGAAGCCCAACAATTCACAAAATGTTACACTGGTGTCGGCGACAACGAGGATGGTAGGAAGATCTCCAGCCAAGTTGAAGGCTGCCCTGATTTAAGTATACAAAACACATTTAGGCAAAATATGTTGAACAGAAAGTGGCATACCACAAACTTAACAAGTAGTGGATCCTTCTGCCTGAGGAGGAAACTGTGTGTTAACGGGCATGTGCAGTCTGGTGAGCAGCACTTCCTTTCATCAATGCGACTGGCTTTTAGTCCGCCACGCCTGTGCGTTCAGTTTGAGTGACTGCAGTTCCACTACCAACCATTCACTTTCCCAATGACACATGATTCTTCTGTCCAACAATTAGATGATGGCATGCAAGGAGATCATCGACATAGAACACCATCCCTACATGCTTCTTTGACTGCTTTGTCAGCTATGCCATTTCCTTTTATCCCGACAAAAAATTCAGGTACCTAGCAAAAGACTACCACCTCCCCTCAGTGTTGGATCTGTTGAAAGCAGCCATGAATGGACCTGAATCAACTGGTCTACCGTAAACATTTGATGGACAACTTGAAGTGCACAGAGTGAGTTAGAGCAAACCAGAAACTTTGCACTACGATGCCTTTGAAGCCACTCCAGTGCTGCTGTAGTGCCAAGTAACTTCACTTCATTATAAGTAAATCGTTCCATGTGGGGAATTAGGAAAATCCTGTAAGGGAAAACAGTGGAACAACTGACTGCATTCCTTTGCTGGGATCCATCTATGTATACAATCCTAACACTCTGGTACTTAACTTGGAACTGAAGTAAATGGATTTTTTAAGAACATAACCTAGAGTACAAATCAAGCTTAAAATCACACTGGACCTCTGGAGGCACCAAGACCAATTTATTCCATCCTTGTCTGCATATTGGGAGATCTGGTGTGTCCAGATCTGTGAGATAGGTGGTAGCATGTATCCCAAATAGCATGGTCACATGGAGCCGAAATCCGAACAGCCACTCAATGGGGGTGGACTGCTGCACTAAATACCCAATGACTGAGGCAATGCTGAGATTTCCATGGCCTGTCAAGCAAGATGAAGGCACTGCCGAATCCAATGTGGTGGTTCATCAGACTCTGCACAGAGAACTGAACTAGGCTGTCCAAAATGCTCCCGACGATATCCATATGCCCTCATTGTGGACAACATCTAACATCTTAAGGAAGGAAGTATGTGCTGAGCCATACACCATGCTGCTGTAATCTAATAATCATCATCTGACAGACATAACTGCAGGAGGCAGAACCTGTTAGCTCCTCACACCTCTCTGTTGAGGCACTTCAAAATATTCAGTATTTTGATGCTCAGTTAACACTCTCCCAGATGAGAGGGCCATGTTAGTTTCGTGTCAAATAGTAGGCCTAAAGTGCACATGTCCTTAAAACTTAAAATACTGTCTCCCCATCATGAGTTCTGGTTGGTTAAGCCACAACAAGCACGATTAAAACTGACTGAAGCAGTATTCTGTAACAGAGAAATTAAAAACAATTTTACTGGCCCAATTTTCCAGTCTCTCGTTGGTCAGCTGCAATTCCATCGTTATTTTAAAGTCAGAGGAGTAGTAGATCGTGAAGTCATTCAAATGCAAAGAACTTTTAACAGGGTTTCTGACTGTGGAAGAGGTGCCATTGCAAACACAGTGACACTGAGTACACTGACTGGGGGATCCCATTCTCCCGATCAAAGCAGTAGGACACCAATGAGAGAGCAAAAGAACGTACGCTTGAGGAATGTAACAATATTATTATGAAAAGGATAGTTGCTATTCACTATAGAGCAAAGATTCTGAGTCACAGGCACAACAAATAGACTGCCACAGAGTAATCTTTCGGACAACAAGGCCTTTGTGAAAAGTAGGCGACACACACACACACACACACACACACACAGTTGCTGGCAACTGAAGCCAGACCTGGTTGGCAGAAAGCTTATCTTGTGACAGTCTTTTTTAGTGCCTATCTGTGACTCAGCATCTCCACTGAATGGTAAGTAGCAACTATTCTTTTCATAATATTGTTACATTTCATCCTGAATTTTCCATTATTTTAGTCTTGAGGAAGAATTTAATAATAATAAGCAACAGACATCCACGTTCCCTTTGTTCGTGATGTTGGCAAAGAATGTTGTACCTCCAAGCGGGGTCATATTGCTTTTTCAAGGTAAAAAAAGACACACCAACTAAGTAATTATGTCACCAGAAAGACTTTTGTATCACTGTTTCCAGTGGAATTAAATTGTCAAGAGCAGAATGGTAGTGGCTGAAACTGCACTGGGAGCAGCACAGGTTACCTCGCGATTTGAGGAGCCAGACGAGGCAACACATGGCCTTTTGCTCAGGTTGGTTTAAAACGGGGTCATTGGTCCCTTGTTCCAGGTAAAGTAACTATACAAGGGAAAGAAGAAAAAGGAGACGTACAGTACAATAACAGGAGAAACGAAGAACCAGAAGAACAACAGAAGGACAACCAACACTACCATGGACGAAACAGGGAAAGAAAACCACAGAAGCAAGAAACAGGTAGAAGAAGTAAAACCAAGAAAGCAGATGACCGTGGCTGGCCGACCATGGGAACATAAAGGAAAAGCCAGCCACTCTGCGACACATTAAAACATCCACCCTAAAAGCATTAGAGTGGAGAACACAAAGGGACAAAGGACATCCTTTAAAACTTATATACCCGCTGTCACATATAAAACATAAATTAGCTGATGAGGTGTTGTCACCTAAAATTAATGGCAGTGAGTCCGGTAATTGAAGAGTCTGTTGCAGGGCAGCCATAGGACAGCTCACCAAGATATGGGCCACTGTCAGCCAGACGCCACACCGACACTGGGGGTGGGTCAGCATGGCGCAGGAGGTAGCCATGTGTCACCCAAGCATGGCCAATGCGGAGCCGGCAGAAAACAACAAGTGTCCCTGCGAGAGGCCCACATGGAGGACACATTCGTGGTCTCCTTAATGGCACGCTGTTTGTTATGCGTGCTGAGGTTATGCCATTTCGTCTCCCAAAGCTGCAAAACCTTGCAGTGTAATACTGAACCCAGGTCAGTTGCACAGAAGCCGATCTCCATAAGCGGTTTCCACGTGGCCTGTTTGGCCAGCCTGTCGGCAAGTTCGTTAACTGGGATTTGTAACGTCTTGTAATAAACAAAGACAATATATTATGTAATAATTAAAATATTAGATGTGTCATATTGTGTCATTATGTAAAATTATGTATTATTTTCTTTATTTTTTATTTTTGAGAACGTCTGTGTCGGCGAGTAATAAGACCGACACAGAAGATAAATGTTGTACAAAGATCACCAACTGAATTTGTATATAAGGCATGATGTAAAGCAATGTCTTTGTCTTCTTAATCTGAAAGCTGCGAGATAAAGATCTCCTGTTGTTGTCGTAGAGAGCGCGAAGGTAGCATTCTTTTGTCGAGATTGTGAATTGGACGCCATTGCGCGTGAATATACACAGGTCTGTAATTATTAAGATATTTAAATGTTTAAATAGAGTTGTTTAAATGAAAACTTGTATTACTTAAATGTTAAAGTGTGCCTGCCTATTATCCCATCCTGTTAAGATATTTTTCAGCCATATAAAAATATTATCTGTGGAGCTGAGCTGTGTGGAGAAAGAAGAGCCGCTGCCGCGGCGTATTTAAACGACTTACAATATAGTCGAGTATACCGCAAGGAAGCGGTAAAATAATAGTAAAAAATAATATTATTTCTTTTAGCTCCCAGGTTGGCAGTGAAGATCAGCAGATTTTATGATGTGTTGCAGGTTGACGCGGGCTGCTGATAGGATATAATTTTCAGTGCAAATAATTTTATGTACCTAAAGAATCTGATAGGAAACTTGCTGTGCTCCGTTCTGATCTGGCTAAATTTTATAGTGAATACGTAATTTTCTTTAATGAGAGTCTCATGTTCTTGGGCTAGCCGTGGTATGAAATAGCATTTTAGTAAGAAATAAAATCCACTGCAGACTTGTATTTGTGAACGATCGTACGAACTGTAACATCAGTGATCATAGGACATTAATTTCAACTTTGAATAATTACGAAGTAGGAAAGATATATTGATACTTAGCATGAGTTGCAGTTACTAAAAAATCGTTCTTTAAATTGTAGGCCAGATTCAGAACAATAATACTTCCATCATTTTATTTTGCTAAAAAAGGTAACGATGATAAAGCAATTAAAAGCACAGCATTGTTAAAAGAATTTCACGTCACTCTTTCCATATATGCGTTGTTACGTTAATAATAATTAAAAATAATTAAATAAACCAGAAGGAGCAAAAACAATTTTTATAAAAGCAACAATTAACGAAAGGGCAGTCAGCAACAGCAATAGTTTTTTTTTCAGAGAGACGTGAAACTGGCGCCCAACGTGGGGCCCGAATTTGCAGTGGCCACAATTATAAAATTTTATGTATTTTCTTTCAGTGTCTATTGCTATGGAGGTGTATATGTATATGTATTTAGTGTTAAATGTATGTATATCATGATCTATGCTATGTATTAATGAATGTTCAAACACTCTTACATGACAAAACGTACTACTGCAAGCGAGTTTGAGAAGACGATCCTGATTGTACTGAGAAGCTCTAACGACTACGTAATCCGGGGGCAGCCGGACCCCGAGATAATAGAAACTAAAGGTAAGACTACAGTGTAGTTGTCCTGTTTGTAGAAGTTGAGCTCCAGTGAAGTAATCTCATATCGCTAGTGGTGTGCATACTGTATGTAGTTTGATGTTAGTATTTGTGACAGGACAAAGTTGATGTAGATAGTAATTTTTAGTGTGCAGTGTAGTGTATATAAAGTGATGTATTTTGTGTGCAAGGGGAAAAACTGTTAGATTTTGTGTTTTAGTAAGCAATTTAGGAATATGGTTAAGTTGCGTAGTCAACGTCCGAGCAATATGGATATTGAAGAACAACAATTAGCTAGTGAAGGAAATGTGGAACCGGGTGCCTCAAGTAGTACTAGTACTCTCTTTGAAGATATAACTGGCGAAAATGTGGGGGCAGGGCCACAGGAAGTAGTGCCACCGCCCACTAGTCATCAAGTTGATGTAGATAAAGAAATTGTACCACCACCAGAAAAGCAGGAACCAGAGAGTGGTAATCTGCCTGGTGGGTATTCAATTCAGACTATATTAGAGCGTGTGCTAGATTACCAGGCAAAATTTGCGCAACAGCAAGTTGAGCGAGATCGCCAACAAGCTGAACGAGATCGCCAGCAAGCCGAGCGAGATCGCCAGCAAGCTGAGCGAGACCAGCAACTTGTGCAATCGATAGAAAGTATGAAAAAAGAGATAGCAGATAAGAAAAAGAATTACGAGTCGATACCTAAGGCCGTGCAGGAGCTGACTGAACAGGTCACCCACCTGCAAGTAGCAAACACTAACATGGTAGATGAAATAGGTGTCTTAGCCAACAGAGTAGAAAAGCTAGAAATAGATTCCACACAGATTGTAGAGCAGAAGTGGAATGAACAGGCAGATAAAATTGAAACAGAATTTAACTCATGGCTAGAAGTGAAGGAGACTGAGATTGACACGAATATTAATTCTAAAGTAGAAGCAGCAATAGCAAATAGAGATTCAGAATCGTTCAGTACCGCCGTAAATAGTCAGGTAC
This sequence comes from Schistocerca nitens, assembly GCF_023898315.1. Taxonomy (NCBI): domain Eukaryota; kingdom Metazoa; phylum Arthropoda; class Insecta; order Orthoptera; family Acrididae; genus Schistocerca; species Schistocerca nitens. The sequence continues at coordinate 769,921,913 of NC_064617.1, forward strand.
AGAACGATGTGCAAACCATTAAACAAATACTCAGTGAGGATATTCCGCAGTGGCAAGTGAATGTTAACAAACGGATATCCGATCTGGAGAAGGGTTTAGCACAAACCAGGAAACAAGTGGAACAGGAACCTCTGTCGCCAACAGCCCATGGTTTTGGCAACGCACAAACTTATATGCGATACAACAATGGGGAATCTGTAGTCGATAATGCGAAGAGCTGTAGCTCCGGTACGGAGCACACAGCATATGTCCCAGCAGCAAACCCATGTAGTTCAAAAATATTAGTGGAAGAAAGTTTAATTAAAAATAGACAATTTCAAACATTTACTACTGAAAGGAAATCAGTACACCCAGTGGTATTTATAAAAAGCTTTAAAAATATCTTACCCAGTGTATGGAACGAAACACAGAAAATACAATACGTAATGTCGTACATTCAAGGTGACGCAGCACTGTGGGCTACAGAAGTAGCAGACAGCTGCAAGACATACGAACAGTTTGAAAGGGCATTTTTATCGAAATATTGGTCGCCTTGTATACAAGAGCGACTAAGAAAAGAGGTATATAATCCCGAACCGTACTCACCCCGTCTTGGGAATTTGAGGCGGTACTTTGAAAAATATATAAACAAAACACGCTACTGGGACGAGCCTATATCACCGAGAGACATAATAAGACTACTCAAATCCCATTTACCAATTCAGATCAAGGAGAAGTTAATACATGTACCAGAAAGCGACATGGAAAACTTCCTGTCGGTCCTAGATTCCATAGATTTGATACAGGAAGATGTAAAATCGGCGTGCGACCATTTGCGGAATAATGGGTCGGGATGTAATCACGACAGAAACAGTAGTGCACAGAACCACAACCATAGAAATGGTGGGGGTGGTAGCAAGCGACAAGAACAATCGCAAAATGGTAGTAACGGTAGAGGCCAAAACGGGTATGGACAACCAAATTATAACAAAAAGCGTCGATTTGACGACAGATACGAATCCGGAATGTCAGGGACCAACCGCTGGAAAAATGCGCGAGGTCAGTGGCAGAGTAATTATAATGATAGTAATCGAAATTGGCAACAGAATCAGTGTAGAAGCCCAGAGCGACAGGCTAGTGACCGGTATGACAACAATAGACCACCACCGCAAAACGCGCCTATTGCGCAGCCGTGGCGGCCTACAAATCAGAACGTACATATAGTGGAGGTCGCGGACAATAGCCGTCCAAGTACCTCCCAAGTAACTAATCCAACAAACTAGAATCGGCCTCGATATGCTCTCCATCGACGGCCGAGGGATGGAGTGAGAGCAACTCGAGTAATAACAGTAGTAGACCTGGGATACGCATGCTGCGATACAACGAAGGTGTTAGTATGGATAAAGATCTGCTGAACGAACCGCACGAATGTAAGAAGGATAATAACGAAAATGTGCAAGCTATTATTGAAGCTAGAATCAATGATGTTGCAGTAAACATAATTATCGACACAGGTGCCTCAGTAAGTGTGATGAGTATGGAGCTATTTAAAGCACTGGGAAAGGGACATAGTATTCCGACCTTCCCGGTTAATAATTGTAAGGTGTCTGGAGCCATTAGTGCACAGAGCCAATCAGTTAAGTACCAGGTGCAGGTGGAGATTTATAAGGAGGGCGAAGCCATAGTGAGCTTGTTCCTCGTGGTTAAAGGATTGAAGGTGGCCTGCATTCTGGGAGTAGATTTTCTCCGTGAGAGGGACGCATTGATCGACCTCTCCGTGGGGAAACTAAGCATAATTAATAGGGGTAGAAGGATTGAATTATCTATGATGAAATCGAAGGAGGTACTTGTGCCGTACTGTAATCGAATCGATATCAAAGGTAGGAACCCTTGGGTACTACACATCGATGATTTTTCACATGCAACAGACCTCTATTACCCGAATTTAGAGGATCAAAATTTCGAAACAAATGTTGAGGCATTTCAGACTAAAGTGCACGAATCGGAAGGTTTAAATGATACGCAAAAGCAACAGTTGACGCAGCTGCTATCGGAATATACTATGGTATTTACCGACCGTCCAGGAATAGTCAAAGGGTACCACTATCACATAGAGGTGATACCCCATAATACATACTGTCGCGCAACCTACTCCATCCCTTGGTCGAGGAGGGAATTAGTAGCTATTTGTTAGCACATCCCCATACGGGGAAGATCAAAGGATTATATCCACGTAAAGACGTGAAGTTATTTATTCAGTGACACATAATATATAAAGAGTAATAGGTGTAAAAAGATTTTAATTGTGTTTTAGAATATAAGTGTGTTAGTATTTAGAAAGAAATTTATGTGTAATGAAGTTGGGAGGAAGTGGAATCAGAAAGTGAGCAATAGCTTACACAGGACAGATTTTGTTTACAGACAATTAGTCATTAAGATATTATGTGCTTATTAAAAAATGAACAATTTTCTTGTTGTATAAAGGATTAATTTCTTGAACCATTTTCTATGTGTAGTGTGTAAGTGCAATTAATGATGCAATCTTATAGAGTAAGGGAATTGTTGTAATTGTATTAGGATAAGAAACCCTGAGAGAGAGAGTCTTTACTAGCCAGACATTGACTTTGCAATATGCAACAATGATGTAACGTGATGTTGGCTGCCAGTAGTGATTTGAGAACGACACTGGAGCAGAACCTAATTAAAAACGAGCCCGTTCCGTGGAAACTCCGTTCTGTATGTAGCAATGCTTCAATTGAAGCCTGTGTACTTGGTACACGACCTTGAATATTCATTACGCGATACGCGAGTTAAGTCAGACAATGCAGAACCTACACTGTAGTCATATAGGAAAAATCATTAAAAATAATGTTATTGCTGAACGAAGTATTTATTGAACAATATGCCCGAGTCAAGCTGTCATGCACATGGTAAAATCTGTTTGATAGATGGGTGATAATCAGGCAAGCTACACTAAGAAAAAAAAAATATGTATAAAAAAAAAAAAAATTCACACACCGTTAAAAAAAAATTTTACAAAAGGGACAAATACGCCTAGCAACAATATGAAGAGTATGTTGTGATAAAGTGAAAACAAATAAATGCTATGTAAATCAGAGTGACTATGCAAAGAACAGTTAAAAGGTGTTAAAAAATAAACTGTGTGCATAAACACTTAAGGACAGGACGGAATATTGTGTGTAGTAGGGACAGAAAATGACTGTTGTATCTGCACCAATATATACGTCGATAAATCTAGTGTTGAGTGATAGACTGTCCTAGTGCAGCGCTCAACGAACAATAGACAGTGTATAAAAACAGTAGTTATTGATCCGTTCGGAGACGATTTACACAAACATCGCTCAACGGAGACATGTAGTATGAGTGTAACGAACCATTTTCGCGTGTTGAAAGACGCTCTGGCAGTGCATCAACCGTGGAAGTGAGTGAAAACGTGTAGTACAATGTGCGTGTGACGAACTCTGAATACCAGTGTCACGATGCCACAAAAAAAAAAACCTGTTATCACGCCAAAACATCCTGTGCATACCAGTGAAGCGACGGCTTACTGAACAATAAACGCTTTTAACAAATTGCCTCTTCTTCCACAGCTAGTAATCTGTGTCCTTAAAGACAGTACACCGTTGTGGAATGTTTGTTTCATGCGCCACGACGGGGAGCCATGCGGAGAAGCAGAGACGAGTGCCGTGCCGCCATCCAGCCGGTTGCGGTAAACCACTGCCACTCGCCGACAACAGCGAATGGTTCAGCGCGGTTCGCGACTGCTTGGGCGCCACGCTAGCACGACCTCACTGTTATTGAGAGCCGGTCGTCGAACCCAGCGGCCGTCGGTACGCGGCGTTCCAGACGACGCTACTCAACAATTGCTTCGCGCCGCCAGCTCCATACCACATTGTTGTCATTCAAATGAACTATTAACTATATGTATAATGTGCTAACATGAATGGTGTTTAATGGACACGCAATGACGTGATAAACATTTTTTTTTTGTTGTTATCCAACACGAACTCACAATATTCATGGATTTAGTGATGTATCGATCTAATATGTTTGCGTCATGTTAATGAAAGGTACTCGCACGAATGCTAGACATTTTAAACCAACTGTCGCGAGTAAGTGCAAAGACGGTTCATTATACTATTGTAAAAATGTGTAATAAGTGACTTTCATAACAATCCAGAATACAAGTAGTATATTGATAACAAAGAGACTAAAAGTGTAGCATGCTATCACAAATAGCCTTTGTTATATGTGGACATTGAATAGAGTCTAAACTTTTCGTGAGATGACCATGGCTCCGGCGCAGTTTTCCCAGGTTTTCTGATCGCACGTAGCCCGAATGGGGGAGCCAAATAAATGTAATGACCCTGGGACTAGGTTGACGGTCACCTCGCAAAGTGTAAGAACAGTATACGAAGTGTAATTAAACCTACAGTGTAAAAGAACTGAGTAGTGTAAAGTGAATGTTCCAACCAAAGTAATAAACCATAAACAAGACAGACGTTAGTGGCAGCATATTGCCGAACATTTTCATCGTTAGTCAAATGCTGCCAGGGGGCAGTGTAACGTCTTGTAATAAACAAAGACAATATATTATGTAATAATTAAAATATTAGATGTGTCATATTGTGTCATTATGTAAAATTATGTATTATTTTCTTTATTTTTTATTTTTGAGAACGTCTGTGTCGGCGAGTAATAAGACCGACACAGAAGATAAATGTTGTACAAAGATCACCAACTGAATTTGTATATAAGGCATGATGTAAAGCAATGTCTTTGTCTTCTTAATCTGAAAGCTGCGAGATAAAGATCTCCTGTTGTTGTCGTAGAGAGCGCGAAGGTAGCATTCTTTTGTCGAGATTGTGAATTGGACGCCATTGCGCGTGAATATACACAGGTCTGTAATTATTAAGATATTTAAATGTTTAAATAGAGTTGTTTAAATGAAAACTTGTATTACTTAAATGTTAAAGTGTGCCTGCCTATTATCCCATCCTGTTAAGATATTTTTCAGCCATATAAAAATATTATCTGTGGAGCTGAGCTGTGTGGAGAAAGAAGAGCCGCTGCCGCGGCGTATTTAAACGACTTACAATATAGTCGAGTATACCGCAAGGAAGCGGTAAAATAATAGTAAAAAATAATATTATTTCTTTTAGCTCCCAGGTTGGCAGTGAAGATCAGCAGATTTTATGATGTGTTGCAGGTTGACGCGGGCTGCTGATAGGATATAATTTTCAGTGCAAATAATTTTATGTACCTAAAGAATCTGATAGGAAACTTGCTGTGCTCCGTTCTGATCTGGCTAAATTTTATAGTGAATACGTAATTTTCTTTAATGAGAGTCTCATGTTCTTGGGCTAGCCGTGGTATGAAATAGCATTTTAGTAAGAAATAAAATCCACTGCAGACTTGTATTTGTGAACGATCGTACGAACTGTAACATCAGTGATCATAGGACATTAATTTCAACTTTGAATAATTACGAAGTAGGAAAGATATATTGATACTTAGCATGAGTTGCAGTTACTAAAAAATCGTTCTTTAAATTGTAGGCCAGATTCAGAACAATAATACTTCCATCATTTTATTTTGCTAAAAAAGGTAACGATGATAAAGCAATTAAAAGCACAGCATTGTTAAAAGAATTTCACGTCACTCTTTCCATATATGCGTTGTTACGTTAATAATAATTAAAAATAATTAAATAAACCAGAAGGAGCAAAAACAATTTTTATAAAAGCAACAATTAACGAAAGGGCAGTCAGCAACAGCAATAGTTTTTTTTTCAGAGAGACGTGAAAGATTCCAACGTGACCTGGGGTCCAGACCAACACCACTGAATTACTGGACCGTTCTAGGGCATAGATGGACTCCAGGATGGTTGCTACCAAAGGATAACGAGGGTAGCACTGGTCGATAGCTTGTAGGCTGCTCAAGGAGTCAGTACACAGATGAAACGACAACGGACGTGCTCAAGAGCACGAGATATAGCCACGAGCTCGGCAGTGAAAACACTGCAGCCATCGGGCAAGGAATGCTGTTCAATATGTCCTCCATGGACATATTGCCGACGTGATCATCAGCCATCTGACTTTGTAAACAAACCACTTCATGGCATCGGTACATGTCAAGCATAGACAGGAAGTGGCAGCAGAGAGCCGCGGGGTTAACTGAGTCATTAGGGCCATGTGAAAGGTTCAGGCAAAGCCGCTGCCTAGGTGTACACCATGGAGGTGTACGCGAATAGACTCCAGTATAGGTGGTAAAGGCAAGGGCTCCAGTTCGGAAAGTAGTGATCGGACACGAACTGCAATTGGGAACCCTGACCTGGGCCACCAATGCCGGAGATGAACTGCCGTGGGTGGGAAAATGAGACGGTGATTCGGATGCGCAGGAGAACTATGAACGTGTGCAGTGTAACTGGCCAGCAGTTGTGCACGCCTAACCTGCAATGGAGGGACTCCGGCCTCCACAAGGACAATGGTCACCAGACTCAACCTAAAAGCTCCTGTCGCTAGGCGAACGCCACAGTGGTGCACTGGGTCAAGTACATGCAATGCTGAGGGCACTGCCGAACCATAAACCAGACTCCCATAGTCTAGGTGGGACTGAACAAGGGCAGACTCCCATAGTCTAGGTGGGACTGAACAAGGGCAGACTCCCAAAGTCTAGGTGGGACTGAACAAGGGCTCTGTAGAGCTGCAGCAGTGTAGAGCTATCTGCACCCCAGTTGGTGTTGCGCTCTCTCTCTCTCTATCTCATTTTGTTCTATACTGTTCGTTGAATTTGTTCGGGGTGGACATCTGATGACACCCATTTAGGTTCTTTGTTGACCCGTTCACTCAGTTTTTTTTATTACAGAGGGTAGCTAACCCTCTGACCGAGCACGCTGAGCTACCGCGCTTGCATTCGATATGTCTCCACTACAGTGAGTAGATCGTCATTAAGGTAAAGTTCTGGTTCTGGATGAACGGTACGACGCCGACAGAAATGCATAACACATGACTTCGCAGCCGAAAACAGGAAACTAGAGCCCATGACTGCACCTTGTGTATGGCTCCCCATAGGCGCCACTCAGCAACACCAGTACTGGTGGAGCGGTACAAAATGCTTAAGTCGTCTGCATACAGAGAAGGTGAGATGGACGACCCTACAGCTGCTGCTAGACCATTAATAGCCACTAAAAATAGACACTCAATGAAGAGCCCGGCTGGACCCCATTCTCCCGTATATGGAGGGGAACTATGGGAGGCGCAACTTGGACACAGAAAGTACGAAGCGACAGGAAATTTTCGATAAAAATCGGGAGCAGGCCTAGAGGACCCCACTCTTATAATGTGGCAAGGATATGTTGTTGCCAGGTGGTGTCATACACTTTTCGTAAATTAGAAAAGATGGCAACCAGGTATTGGCGTCTGGAAATGGGTGTTTGGATGGCAGACTCGAGGGGCACAAGATTATCAGAGGTATAACGACCCTGGTGGAAGTCACCCTGACATGGGGCCAGTAGGCCACATGGCTCCAGGACCCAACCCAAGACAAACCATACGTTCCAGCAGCTAACAAAGAATGTTGATGAGGCTGATGGTCCGATAGCTATCCACATCAAGTGGGTTTTTACTGGGTTTGAGCACTGGAATGATGATGCTCTCCCGCCATTGCGATGGAAAGACACCATTGCACCAGATCCGGTCGGCAAAATGCTCAGCAATCACGTTTGCTTCGGTAGATAACACGCCATTTATGTTAACACCGGTAACACCTGTTGGGGTCTGGTACATGAAAACACGTTTGATCTTTGCCCAGACTTGGGAAAATGACGTATGGCACCCAATGGTCAAGGCATATCTCTCCCAACACTCCTGTTTCTGTCGTCTGATAAGTGGGTGAACACAGGCAAGGAGCCATTTAATGACAATGAGGTGCTCCAGGAAAGGGTGCCACTTATGGCGCTGTAGAGCTCGCCAATGCTCCTTAATTGTTTCAGCGACTTCCGGCTACCAACAAGGGACTGCCTTTCACCGGGGCATGCTAAAAAGCTCAGAAACGATTGTTGTTGTCACCTGATCAACCATCACATTGATGTTACAGTGTGGGGGAGATTCAACAGTGACAGCTGAGATGAAAGTTTACTAGTCCACCTTGTTTAATGCCCATCTGGGCAGGTACCCATGGGCCTGATGCCAGAACAGTGATGGGAAGATGGGGAAGTGATCACTACCACACAGGTCATCATGTGCTCTCCAGTGGAGAGATGGGAGAAGCCCTGGGGTACAAATTGATAAATCAATGGCCGAGCAGCTACCACGAGCCACACTGAAATGTGTGGCGGCCCCAGTATTTAAGAGGCAGAGGTGGAACTGAGAGAGTAAAGTTTCGACATCTCTGTCTTGGCCAGTAAGCATGGTGCCAACCCACAAGGGGTTATGGGCATTAAAATCTCCCAAAAGTAGAAAAGGTGTAGGGAGTTGATCAATCACTGCAGTTAATACATTCAGGGATGCTGCACAATTTGGAGGAAGATATACATTGCAGACAGTTAATTCCTGTGTTATCCTTATTCTGACAGCCACAGCTTCAAGTGGGTTTGAAGGGGCACAGTTTTGCAACAAAGCGAGTTTAGGACATAACCACGAACTCCACCTGACACACTATTATAGTCACTACGGTTCCTGTAGTATCCCTTATAGCCACAGAGGGCAGAGGTCCGCATTGCTGGGAACCAGGTTTCCTGGAGGGCAATGCAGAAATCAGGTGTAAAGCTTAACAGTTGCCGTAGCTCAGTCAGGCAGTGGAAAAAACTGCCACAATTCCACTGGAGGGTGACATCATTGTGAGACTGGGAAGGCATGGAACATTCAATAAGGCAGTTTACGCCGCAGGTTCACCTGCTGCCACCGATGTTTTGCCTGAGCAGTCTATATCCATTGTGTCTGAGGGTCCGGCGCGATCTAGGTCCTCAGCGCAGAGCTTGTTGGTAGCGGTGGTGGGTGCCACTGCAATTCCCTATCTTCTTTTTGGATTTCTCTCGCTGCTCCTTGGGCTTCCCTGGCTGGGAGGACTTCACTGATTCGGTCTCTGGGACTGAGGATCACCATGAAGCCCTACAACCAGCTGCTTTTGGGCTCTTCAGCCACTGGCGGGCATCATCTTGACCACTAGCAGAAACCTGGGAAGGGAGTGATCCAATGGACCCCTTCCTAGCAAGAGGGGCCAAAGGTGACTTATGCTTCACTGGTGCAGAAGTGGGGACTGATATCCCTGGTGGTCGGAGGGGGCGGGTGTTGCTCCCAAAGTAGGAGGTGTGGGAGCAACAGGGAGGGAAGTGCGCGCCCCCCCCTCCCCCCCCCCCCCTCCATCACCAAGTGGGCAGGTGTAGTCTTCTGGTTCTGAGATGCAACAGGAAAGTGCGGAACTGATGGGGGCGACAACTGTTCTCATAGCAGCAGTGTAAGAGGTGATCATAGCCACAGGATGTAGGTGCTCAAATTTCCTCTTCGCCTCACTGTAGGTCAGTCAGTCCAGCTTCTTATATTCCATAATCATCCTCTCTTTCTGTAAAATCCTGCAGTCTGGAGAGCAAGGTGAATGATGCTCTCCGCAATTGACGCAGATGGGAGGCGGGGCACGCAGAGTATTGGGATGTGATGGACGTCCACAATCTTGACATGTGACACTGGAAGTACAGTGGGAAGACATACAGCTGAACTTTCAGCACTTAAAGCAGCACATTGGGGGAGGGATGTATGGCTTGACGTCGCAGTGGTAGACCATCACCTTGAACTTCTTGGGTAATGCATCACCCTTGAAGGCCAAAACGAAAGCACTCATGGCAACCTGATTATCTCTCAGACCCCAATGGACGTGCCGGACGAAATGAACAACTCGCCGCTCTTAATTGTCGCATAGCTCATCGTCAGACTGCAAAAGAAGGTCCCTGTGAAATATAATATCCTGGACCATATTTAAGCTCTTAGGGGGTGTGATGGTAACAGAAAAATCCCCCAACTTGTCACAAGCAAGTAAAGCCCGTGACTGGGCAGGAGGATGCTGTTTTTCTGAAGACTGACCTAGAGCGCATTTTGGACAAGCCCTCCTCCTCCCCAAGCTTATCCTCAAAATGCTCCAGAAAAAGCTGAGCCTTCATGGACATGAAAGATTCTCCATCAACTCTTGTACATACGAGGTAGCGGGGCGAATAAGCTTCACTGCCATCCTTGGCCTGGTGTTCCTCCCATGGTGTGGCCAGGGAGGGGAACGATTTGGAGTCATATTTCTTAGCATTGAAGTTAGACTTTGCCCACTTAAGAGATTCCTGGCAGGGTCCGCCAGCAAGAGATGACGTACTATGCTTCGTGGTGTGTCATCCGCCCTGACGCCACCCACTCTGATCAGGAGCCCTCCCCATGGGTGCCGCCCAGCCTAAACAAGGGCCAACTGGCAGGATGGCCATTGCCGGGAGTCCTGATGCCCCAGGGAGATGGGCATCTACTCCATGGCATATGTGGAGAGTTAATGGTGCAGGCAACAGCAGAGCAATCCCTGTATTGTCAGGGGGCTACAACCAACAGGGTACACGGCCGCCTCACCACAAAGGAGTGGCTACCATGCTGGATATAAGGTGCAAAGAATTCCATGGTCCCCATCGGCACAGAAAACAGCAGTGCATAGTGGATGGAGGAAAATGCACCCAGGAAGGTGCCCTCACTCGAGAGCTGGAGGATGAGCGGGACTGCAATGCCATGACGAGAACGTGGGCTAAAGATCTCAATGTATGACAGACATGATGCACAATGTAAGGTGCCCTTCCTCAATTGGCTCGCTCTTCGGGAAAATTTTGAAAAATGGCCATCAAACTCTACAGGGGACCATACATAAAGGCCGAAAGGTGTGAGACTCCTTTTAGCTGTCTCTTACGACAGACAGGAATACCTCGGGCCTATCCTAACCCCCTGACCCGCACAGGGACATGTGCTCGGGAGTCTTACCCGTATAGTTGGTAAGAGCTACATCGCAGTAATTGTTAGGACTGGTACGATCCTTGCATGGTTTCCACAATAAGGGCATTCATACTGCTTCCTTCCAAGTGGTTGGGTACTGCCCATCAAACCTGATCTGACAGAAAAAAGATAAAAGCTTGCCTTTAGCTCCAGGGCACAGGTAACGGGGCATGCATGATGAATCTGGTCTGGTCCTGGGAGAGCACTTCTGGCTGCAGATAGGACTGATTCCAATTCTCACATAGCAAATGGATGATTGTAGATATCCTCATTACACGAGAGGTGGAGCCTCCATAGTTCAACAAAACGTCTGGAACTCTGGAGTTTGCCTAGATGATGCAGTTTTGGTAAAAAAGTGTTCAGCTAAAACCTTAGCCCATCTCTAGGCACATGACCCAATTTCTCAACGAGTCCATAGGGGGAGGTGTGCCACCCTTGCCTGAAATCTTCCTCACTAATTCCCAAACTCTTGTTGTGGAAGTGGATCGATTAATGAAAGTCAAGGAATTCCTTCCAGGAGTTTATTCTCAGTTCTTTTCTCATTTGTTTTGCTTGTGCTCTTGCAGTCCTGAAAGCACAAAGATTTTCTACTGCTGGATAGTGTTGAAATTTCTGCAAAGCTGTGCACATGGCTCTGAGTGACATTGTTTGTTTCACAAGAAATAGGACAATGTTTGAGGTGGTTGTTAAACTGGGAGAATGGAATTATTGGTAGCACGGTGAATCACACAGGTTATCTGGTTAACTATCTCCAGAGCATGTTCCTGTTGTTCAAAGGCAGCCTACTGACTGCGCTGCAACCAATCTACTCTTTGGAGTGTCCGTCTACATGGTCTCCTGTCGATTACTGCCTGAATCAGCACATGGATCCACACCTGCGGTTTGGTCACTGGGATACGAATTGATGGCCACTATCCACTGGACAGTCAAGAGGCGGAAGGCAAAAACAAAGCTGTAGAAGAGTGTGTCATCTGACAAGAGTTCAAAAGTCAACTCTTCAAATGGATGAGCCACTAAAAAATCTGACCCCTGTGGTATGCAGCTGAGCCCCACAGCAATTGTACACAATGCAGTCACCCATGGGGAGGAATGGGCGATGGAGTGCATGGAAAAGCTCTGTCCATGCATCTATATCGGGTGCGTCACGAGGTGGAAGATACAAAGAACACACTGTGATCTTACTAGATGTGAGAACTTCCACTACAACTGTTTGTACAGCAATGGGAGCTACACATCTTCCAAATGTGAACCGTATCCATTTACATTCCACTGGAATATACAAGGCGTGTTTTTTAGGTAAGAGCCGTTTTGTTTTAGACACTAGTAGTTCGTGCGCATAATGCAACAAGCGCAAGCATCGTGTACTGGCATGCCTCGGGAACAACTGTACTCAGTTTCAGCTCTATAGCTAACTGTACAGTTCTGATCTGTGCTTTCAAAACGTAAAGACTATAAACTTGCTCGCCGCTTGTGAGGTTCACTCAGTGATATGGTTTTTGTCAGCAAGGAACCTGTCTGCTGCAGAAATTCATCGACAGATTTGCGAAGTGTATGGTTATACTGTTATGAGTGAAAGCACAGCTGTAAGTGGGTACGAGAATTCAAAGATGGCTGTGACAACATCCATGATGAGGACCACTTCAGTTGCCCTTCTTTGATTACACACAATTTGGTGGCTTCAGTTGACGCAAGGATTCGTGAGAACAGGTGCTTCACAATAATATGTCCCTCAAACGAATTTCCTGACGTGTCGATATCAGTGTTTCTGAACACCTAAAGTTTAGGAAACTGTGCTACTGTTGGCTTCCGAAACTCCTAACAGAGGACCACAAAAACCAAAGATTTGAGGGTGCGATGAATTTCTTGACTTGTTATCACGAAGGAGGTGACGGCTTCTTGAGTCAGATCGTAACTGGAGACGAAACATGGGTTTCGCATATCACGCCCGAATCGAAGCAACAGAGCATGAAATGGAGACATACACACACGCCTGTAAAAGTGAAGGCCAAACAAACTCTGTCCCAGTGCAAAATCATGGCATCGGTGTTTTGTGATAGGCATGGTGTTTTGTTAGTCGACGAAGAACCACTATCAATGCAGAAGCATACTGCCAAACCCTGAGAAAACTACGCAGAGTGATTCAAAACGAAACACACAGCATGCTGACAAAGGGAATTGTCCTCCTCCACTACAATGCAAGACCTCACACTGCAGGTCAGATCCGTGATTTATTGGACAGTTTTGGCTAGGAAGTTTTAGACCACCCACCCTACAGTCCTGATCTTGCACCGAGCGATTACCATCTGTTCCTCCACCTCAAACAACACCTCAGTGGTAAGCATTACAATGACGACTACGTGAAAATGGCAGTGAACTCTTGGTTATCAGAGCAGGTGGCAAGGTTTTATGAAAAGGATATTTTAAAATTGGTTGATAGGTAAGATACGTGTTTCAACAAACTTGGCAACTATGTCGAAAAATAGAGTGAAGTATGTATTTTCTGAAAATAAATCAACTTTTTTGAAATAACCTTTCATTTTGTACTTATGTTCAAACGGACCTTGCTTAAAAAACACGCCTCATATAAGGCCCTGAGGGAGACACTGATTAGCAATGGGTGTTCTGGCCCTTCTTTCTTGGCAGTGGGGATTTATGCTAGAAGTCGAGGGGAATATTAGACAGTGTTTGGCTCTCTGGTTACTCCATGTGGATATCGATATCTTCAACAGTAAAATGCTGATCAGAATTGAGTGCTCACCGATCTGTTGGTTTAGCTGCCACTTTATTCTATTTCAAGTGGCTATTTGTATGGCTTTTTAGCGATAAGAGGGGATGGTTACATGGTTTTAGCTGATCTCTGATGGTGCGCAGTGATACGTGGTTGAGGTTCCAAGTTCATTGCCAATGACATCCAAATGGTCCATGGTACTGAGCAGTTTTTCTGCCACAGGTACAGTGAAAAGTGCAAGTATTTGACCTTGATTCTATGGTCAAGGTTTGTGTGGAGCCATCAAATTTGGCTGTTAGCTTCTTAAGGGCTGAAGCAAAAGAAAAAACAAACATTAGGGGTTCCAGAACTGTAAAAACTCTTAGCACCACCTCTATTCTGCACTTCCTACTCCATACTCTGTGGTTCCTGAAGCAGTTCAGTTTGGAGGAAGTGTACTAGAGTTTCTTGATTTGCGAGCCACACTTCCACAATGTCCACATGTAGCCCTCCTTATTACATGCCATGGTGGTATGACGAAATTTTTGGCATTTGAAGTATCATATAGGGTTGTGACCAAACGGCCAAACCTTAAGACAGATATAGCCTGCAAGAATATGCAGATAATTCTGGAGTGTAGAAGGTTAAATGCTGCAGATTTTCCAATGTGCCACTGACTCTGCTCATACAGTTCTGCACTTCTGTGACACCTATGATTAAAAATGTCCAATTTCAGTTTTCAGATAGCTTTTGTTTATTTTTGAATAACTGGTTTTGGGCCATTTGCCCATCTTCAGATCCATTACACAAAATTAAATGACAATTGACTCAAAGCTTACATATACAAAGTTTCAAATTTTGGGAAATGAATTGCAATTCCACTGTCATAACTAAAAATACATTAGCCTGCTAAGACTTTATATTGCGTTTTTTCAAGAAACCTTATTGGTGGAACATTTTTAGTGTTCATCAATGCCCTCTATCTGCAAAAAATTGATTGAAACAGAAAATAAGCCTAGGTGTAACATATGAACGATTGTACAAATTATTTAAGTGATTAAATTTTATAAAGCTTTAAAAGAACTTTAAAACCAGTTCTAGTACACATTTTAATTTTTTTTAAATTGTCTCTTTTCTTCCTTCTATTACTGAAATAAAAAATAAACTTGAGCGATGAGATTAAGAAGATTAAAGATAAGAAAACCAGAGGGAAATGTCACTGTCTGGCCACTTACAAAACACATGGGTGAGATAATCAACCTGGTAACACATTAAAAACATCCCCCTAAAATCTTGGGGAAAAATGTTGGGAAATTCACAAAACTTTCAAACATTAACCACATTCATTTGAATGATATCTAAAATAGACAGCAGATTCATGGGAGAATCCACCATTACCCGCTGATCGAAAAATAAAACGCAGTCCAATAAAATGTGGCACTGTTATTCATATGCCATACGTCACAAATGCCACGCAATGGAGGGTCCTCTCGCTGCAGCCATGCATCATAAGGTGGTGGACTACGTGAAGACAAATAAGTAGGACCTTGTCCTGTTGACATGGCTGGAAGGAGGTATGCTAACCCATGTTGTGCTTTATTAGATGGAGCTTATTGCCTGTCACATCCAGCCACTCATCCTCCCACCGACGCAAGATTCTGGATATCAACAGTGAGGCTATAGCATGCAGGCGGATTGGCACACTAAATTAACTGAGGACCATGAGATGTCTCCTTGGCTGCTGGATCCACCCTTCTTTTCCCCGCAATACATATGTTCCCTGGTGCCCGTCAGAAAGACACTTCCTTCCTCAGGAATTGTAGTTGCAAGAGGGCATCCTGGATATTCTGGACAACTTGATCTGCTAGGTACAAACATTGTAGAGAGTGAAGGGCAATCACAGAATCAGAACAGACAAGGAATTTCGCTCTTTAAGGAGGTCTCATCCACTCCTGTGCCTACAAGATCACATATAACTCTGCGACAAAGACAGTAAAGTCTTGAGGCAGTTGGGCCTCAAGGACATGATCTGGGAAAACAGCAGAGCAACCAAAGGAATCCCTGTATTTATACCCATCTGTAAAGACAGCTACATAGTTGCGTTGCTTATTTAAAATGTCACGTTAAAAACTGAAGGAGGAGTGCAATCTCTCCTTTACAGCACAATCTAAAATTACTCTGGGCCTCTGCAATAACCAGGATTGCAGTCAGTTAAAACCCTGGATTTGAACCTGTACACGACCCACATCAATGGACTCCAGCGCACATTTTGCATGCATCCGAAATAGCCTCACTGGCTGTGCATGATTCGTAAAGAGGCATTCCATAGCTGGATGAGCAATGGTATGATATGCTGGGGAAGTGGAAGTAGCCTCACCAGCATCAGTACAAATAGTGGTAAGCACCCATGGACAGCCTGATGCCCTCATGGTGTAAAGCGTCAACAATTTTCGCTCACCTGTATATTGTGCAAGTGTAGTCCAGCCGCGATCAGACGAAAGCCCTATGGAACTTGAGCAGACACTCCCCAAGACCTGTGGCTAAGACATTTCAAAACGTTCGGAACATTCTGGGCCCTTGCCTTCAGGTCTGGGAACCATGACAGCTTGGAGCCAAAAATGAGGCCCAAAAACGGCCGAGTCTTTAAAATGGAGAACAGTGTTCCACATACGCTATTCACATAAATTAAAAATACAATGAGAAAAATTAAAATGCGCGAGCGCGCCCAAACACACACACACACACACACACACACACACACACACACACACACACACACACACTTCAGCTCAGAAAATATAAAACCCGTCTTTGCAGCCCCCTCTTCCAGCCTCTTCAATGTAAGATGCAACAATTGAGTTGCCATTGCAATACTGGAGGAAGAATAGAAAACTGCAAAATTGTCCACAAAGAAAAGAGCACTGTGAATGACTGCTTATTGCAGTGTGATACTATTGATGGCTATGGCAAAGAGGATAACACACTTAAAACACTGTCCCGAGGAACACCATCCTCCTGCTTGAAACTATTCGACTGCTCGTCACCAACTTGATACTTGAATAAGCACTTTGATAAATTGGGTGGAATAAAGATGGGGAGTTGGTCACAGAACCCCCATCGGTGTAGTTGTCCTAGAACAAGAGGTCTCCACCAAGTAGTATCATATACCTTACTGATATAAAAAAAATATACCTACACAATGCTGTTCATGTAGGGAAGCCTGCTGATTAGCTGCCTCTGTCAAGATCAGGTTGTCAATACTGGTTCAGAATCTCCCGAATCTACACTGTAAGCGACTTAGTAGCTTCCTGGTCAAGCAACATCCAAACCAGACGACAATTAACCATTCGCTCCAAGGTCTTTCCTATACAGCTCATTAAGGTGATGCTCCGATAACTACTGGGACACATTCAGTTCTTCCCAGTTTCAGAAGAGGGATCAAATTGCCTCCCTCCACGAGTTGGGAAGGTTGCCTGCCTACCATAACAAATTAAAACATCACAAGAGTATTTCCCTGGACACTGGTTTCAAGTTCCACAGCATGCTGTATCAGATTTGGTCGTGACCGGGCGGGCACAGTATCATGAGCCATAGACAATGCCAAATCCAGGTCCCACATAGAGAATGGGCAGTTATAGGATTTCAAATCGTTAGCCTTAATTCCAACTTATCCCTTTCCATGGTGGCACGGTAATGATGGAATGCTGGATCCTGGCTGACAGTGACAGTAGTCAGCGCAAAATGCTCTGCCACTATGTGTGCACTGTCTCCAGGTGCTGTTTGGAAACGCCACTGGTCCAACAATGCTGCTACAGGTAACTGACTGACCTTTACTAGAAATCCTCCTGAAGACTACTCATACTGTAGAAGTCCAGGAACACTTGCCGTGACCTGTTCTTGCTCTGCTTGATGATGCTTCAAGGCTTTGCCCTTGCTAATTTCCCACCGTTGGGTGGCTCTTAAACCGTCACAGAGCTGCATGCTTGACCCAAATAACTGAACAGCATTCATCAGTTTACCAAGGCACAGGTAGCCTTCTAGGATGATGAGAGAACTTCGGAATGGAGAGGACAGCAGCATGGTGGATTACTTGTGTGATGTGGTCCACCCACTCTTGGATGCTGTCGTGGCACTCTAACACAAGCAGCTGGCCGAATATTGTCCAGTTGGCTCTGCAAGGACTGGAGAGCGGAAAGGGAGGTCTATGGCTGAGAATGACCCAGTAGCAGCCCAGAAATGAGTAGGAATGCCCGTGTTTGGACGCAGAGCTCATGAGACATCATAATGCTATCCAAAACATGCCTCTGTGGGCAAGCAAAAGGTCGAATCCTACTACACATGATGGGCATTGAAGTCTCCAATTAGAAGAAATGGGCGGAGGAGTTATTCTTTTAAGACCTGTTATAGTTTCCTCGGAGTCAATCATATCATGAGGAGGTTAATGTGGTGAGCAAGCTGTGATTCTCTGGCATTCATGACCTCAGCTGCAACCATTTGCAGGTCAATAGCTAGGGGGAGAGCAGAGGAATGGTGTGCATTATTGACAAACAAAGCGACCGCCCTCTTACGTGAACAAAGTTATCTTCATGTACTGGAGAAACTGGAAATTTATGCCACCCAACCCTAAAAAAAAAAAAAAAAAAAGTAGAAAAACTGCTTTGCGAGCAAAGTGACTTTATGCTTAGGAATTTTTACGAGATCATTAAACAAATTTTTTTAGTTTTACTAGGGATGCGACAGAACGCTCTAGGAAAAAAGTTTCCGAAAAAGGTTTTGAAGTTCTTTTAAAGTTTTTTGTTTTTAATTGAGCTATTTTAGATTATTTGCATCATCATTATTTATAAGTTATCCTTAGAAATACTGATCAATTTTCTGCAGACAGAGGACATTTTCCAGCACTACACACACTCCACAAAGTAGGTGGTTTCTTGAAAAATGCAATATAAAGTCTTAGTAGGCTAATCTATTGTTAATTTTGACAGTGAATTTCCAATTCCGTATTGACACATTATTTTGCAACTGTAAAAAATGGTACTTTTCAAAAATCTGAAGCTTTTGTAAACAAAAATCTGAAGCTTTTGTAAACAAAAGTTTTGAGTAATTAGTCATTTAATTTTGTTTAACTGATCTGAAGATGGGCAACTGGCATGAAGCCAGTTATTTAAAAATAAATAAAAGTGATCTGAAGACTGAAATTGGAGATTTTTGCACAAATAAGGACTGCGGACACACACTAATAATGAACATGTCTAGTTTTGATACAGAACTGACTTTCCATTCTTCACATAATTCCTCGGGGTTCATCTCCTTTAAAGCAGAGCAGGTAACCATGCCTTTACAGACATTAAAGGTATTGTGCAATTCAGCCACAGCAGGATAGTAACCTAAGGTCTTTCATCAAGATGTGTTCCTTTATGAAGTAGTTTCCCCAAACCCTTGTGAATATATGAGGGTCACTCCAAAAGAAATGCACACTTTTTTTTTAAATCCATCTTTTATTTTACATGTTTGAAAGTTTTATAGTGTGTAGAAAGATCCTTTAGGAACAATATTTTCATTTCTCCACATAATTTCCATCCTTCTCAACTGCCGTACACCATCTTGGACCCAGCTCCTGTATACCAGCACGGTAAAATTCTGGACCAACCTGTTGGAGCCACTGTATGGCAGCATGCACAAGGAAGTCATCATCTTCAAACCTTGTTCCATGAATAGAGTCTTTCAGTTTCCCAAAGAGATGATAGTCACTTGGAGCCAGGTCAGGACTGTAAGGCAGGTGTTTCAGTGTTGTCCATCCGAGTTTTGTGAACGCTTCCACGGTTTTTTGACTGACATGTGGCCGTTTATTATCGTGCAACAGCAAAACATCCTGCTTTTGCCGATGTGGTCGAACACGACTCACTAGAGCTTGAAGTTTCTTCAGTGTCGTCACATATGCATCAGAATTTATGGTGGTTTCACTTGGCATGATGTCCACAAGCAAGAGTCCTTCGGAATCAAAAAACACCATAGCCATAACTTTTCCAGCAGAAGGTGTGGTTTTGAATTTTTTTGTTGTTGGGTGAATTTGCATGATGCCACTTCCACTTCATTGATTGCATCTTCGTCTCTGGTGAAAAATGATGGAGCCATGTTTCATCACCTGTCAAAATTCTTCCAAGACATTCATCTCCACCATTTTCACACTGTTCCAAAAGTTCGCTGCATACAGTTTTTCTTGTTTGTTTGTGAGCCACTGTCAACGTCCAGGGAACCCACCTGGCACAAACCTTTTTTAACGCCAACACTTTCAGTATTCTGCAAACACTTCTTTCCCCTATCCCAACGTAGCGTGACCATTCGTTCACTGTGACGCATCTGTCAGCAGTCACCATTTCGTTAACTCTCTGCACATTGCCTGGAGTGTGTGCAGTACAAGGCCTGCCGCTGTGAGGACAATCCTCAATACTGCCGTGCCCGCTTTCATCACGTAACCTGCTTGACCACCGACTAACTGTACTGCATTCGACAGCAGCATCTCCATACACCTTTTTCAACCTCTTGTGGATGTTTCCCACTGTCTCGTTTTCACAGCACAGGAATTCTATGACAGCACGTTGCTTCTGACGAATGTCAAGGTAGCAGCCATCTTGAAGTCATGCTGTGACGTCGCCACTCACGGGAACACGTTGAACTAAGTTTGAAAACAAGCAGGAAGGATTTATCTACACAATGTAAAACTTTCACACATGCAGAATTAAAACTGTGTTTTTACAAAAATAGTGTGCATTTCTTTTGGAGTGACCGTCATAGAAAGGGGAGATGTTTTTGAATGTCTCTTCTATTCTTCTGGTTACAACAAAAGTGTTGCAACAGATTAGTGCCTTGTTACTGTAATTCTGAGACTAATTCTGAGGTGGACCAACCATCCGAGCTCTGTTGGTTGGGTGGATGGATGTACGTACGTACTATGTGACGGTATACTCATCCTGTCAAGAGTAGATTTGAGTCGAAGTCACTCCATGAGAAACCAAAGAGGTGTTTGGGAAACAAATGTCAATTTAGGCAGAGACTTGCATGCCTCAGTTAGCCTTATATGAAGTAACACATCTGATTTTTTTTTTATGGAAAAACTCTTAAGGCTTTTTATAAAAAACAGACTGTATTAACAGGGTTTCTACAAGTTTGCCCAAGTGAAATTCCCCGATTTCCAGACAAGTTTTAGCATTTTTCCCTAACAAATTTTGACATCTCAAGGGTGAGTACAGGCTTAAGTTGACAAAATATGTAAGGACTTCTGCATTTCTAAACATATGAGCAAAAATTGTAAGTAATAACATCAACATCTTTTGTAATTAACTGTATTTAGATGGAGAAAGCCAGTCGAAATGTATGTGTGTTTCATTAATGTTATTTTATTTCAATAAAACAATACACATTTAATGACATAAATATGCATTTCCTTGGAGTCACTAGACAGATTTAAAATACCTTCACTGATTTCAGAAATAACCTCAGACAAAAGTAGGCCTCCTGCAAGAAGTGTACAAGGCGGGGAAAGAGTTGTGTTAACCAACACTGTAGGTGACCACCAATAAAATGTTGGTTCTACTATGTTCTTTATTGTCAGTTATTACACACTGTGTTATGTCCATTACTTTAGTGGTATTATGTGTCCGCCTGCTTAGCTGAGTGGTAATGTGTTTGCCTACCACACAGCGGGACCGGATTCGATACCCAGCCAGGTTGGAGATTTTCTCCACCCATGGACTGGGTGTTGTGTTATCCTGATTATCATTTCATTATCACTGACATCAATTCGGCTATTGTGATGTTACCTGAATGAAGACTTGCAACCCGGAGGCTGAACTGCCCTGGATGGGGTATCCCGGTCATCAATGCCACAAGATCATTTCATTTACAGGCCTTGTGAGTTTTCTTTCAAGGAATATACGAGTACATAGCATACAAACAACCAGCAACTGCCACAATTTTCTTCTCCTTATTGTCCTTCCTTTCTAATATATGGACTATTTTCAAAGTGCCACAATGTACAACAGTACATTAAATGTCTATAAAACATCGCATTGTACAATGTACTTGCCTTAAGACTTAAGACAGTCTCAGTTTCTGAAATCTAATGCCTGCGGCCACTGGCCTGTTAAGGAGCACCACAGTTCTGGGCCTATGATGAAAATCCGTCGCATTATACCACAAACAAACCGACCCAGCCTGCGGGCAGATTGGTGCGACTGGATCTGACAGGCAGGGCCTACACATTAGTGGGAGGTGATGGGCTTCAGATCGACAGGCCCGATCCATTAGAGATACCTACAGAAACGGGCTGCAGTTTTGACCCGTTGTGGAAGTCCACTTGGGTCGCCAGCTATTCCCGTGCCACAGACGCCAAGTTCATGAAATGAGACCGTGGTGATCAATCCGAGCAACAGATAACTTGCACAAATACTCTGAGAATCAATACTAATGAGGATAGGAAGCAACTCACTGTGAAGATGATCACTGAGCTGCAGGCAGGCACGTATAAAAGACAATCATACTCTAACAACTAAATTTTCAGCCATTGCCTTTGTCAGAAAATGAGAGCGCGCACACTTTCACACAATTACTCAGATACAACTCATGCACACATGACCGCTGTCTCCAGCCACTGCGTTGATAGTCTCTGAGAATCAGATCCAAACAAACCACTCCTCACACCTCCCTGCCTCTCATTGGCAGCTGCTAGGCCAGTGGCAAGAAGTGGTGGTATCACTGACTGCAAGCTGAGGGGAATGGTAGATAAGGAGAAGCAGTAAGAACAAGGGAGCAGGGATTTCCCTGACATGTTTCAAATTCCCTGGTATTCCTAGATTTTCAGAACTTGTGGCAATCCCGATTAATATTCTGAGCATTTATTCTTCACGTCTACATATTTATTTC
This sequence comes from Schistocerca nitens, assembly GCF_023898315.1. Lineage (NCBI taxonomy): Eukaryota > Metazoa > Arthropoda > Insecta > Orthoptera > Acrididae > Schistocerca > Schistocerca nitens. Next base: position 769,944,545 of record NC_064617.1, read on the forward strand.
TCAACAATCACTCAGTTTGTTAATACCTTCATTACAGAATGTTTGACTTTGTTGACGTATCTTTTCTTGCACCACTTCCTCACTGTTTAATTCTCACATGGGGCTAAGTTGGGAATGTATGGAGGATGATCAATGACAATGAGTCCAAGGCATCAGATTGTTGCAAATGTTGCAGTGCTCATATGTGGTCTAGTACTGTCATGCTGAAGGAGAAGATGCTCCATGTATGGACAAACTCTTTGAATTCAAAACAGGATTACAGCACACTGTTTCTTACACACAGACATCTTTACGTTACACACTACAATTTACAGCTTTTTAGCGGCAGAGGGCCGCACAATGTTCCATCACTGCACCTAACAATGGCCCCTGAAGTATGCCCAGAGTTAATGGTCGAAGAAATCTGGCAGTACTGCCCAAGCCACAGCTTACGAAATATGGCATCATAATGGCTGTACTCAACCACTGCTGGCAGAGTTCCCTTAGTTCTCCAAGGAAAAAACAGCTCTCTCTTCCCTAGGTTGTGAGACACTCTTCGTTAGGCTCTTTACTGAGGCCTGTTTGGTTTTGGTGGTCCTGCCAGTAGATTTGCTGCCACCGGCACAGCAATCAGTGTCAGAGGCATACAACCCCCCCCCCCCCCCCCCCCTCCCAGCACTGAAGGTGCCTACAACGAGGCATTGCTCCACCCCAGGAGGGTGTTGCCAACGAGTCTTAATTCTACTGCTACTAATGTCATGTTGTAAGGAGATGTAGCTCTTCATGATGTATTACTAATATGTTTCGTAGCAAATTTATTTTCTAAAACTGTTGTATTAATGACAGATTACAATGAAATGAAACTTAAATTCTTTTAATATTCTGATGAAATGAAGAACATGGGACATTTAAGTACTAAACCCAATACTTCATATGACAGGAGCAGCTTTATGATGAAATTTAAATTGGTGTGAACTTTTACTTTGTAATTACTTTATTAAAATGTCCAACATAAAAATACGGCTTGTCAATGAATGTTACTTATTTAGCTTTTTGCTACAGCATCAACGTCTGGTACCACTGTGTGTGTGCTGCTAATATGAAGTTTGTCAGCGAGACACATTTCATTCCCTTTATTGCAGAAAAAATGCCTCGCACAAGATGTAACTCAAACATCAAGAAAATTGTAGCTGCAGACTCGTAGTCATAGAAATTTATGTTGAGGAAAATTCTTATGAAAGTCTACGAAAGTAATTTTGTTACAAAAATGTTTCCACATTGTCAACACCAACTGAAAGGTAAAGTGGAAAGACATTAACCTTTTCATTTTACTTTCCAAAATCCTGGATGCCAATTATGCCAAAATCAGCAATGTGATTCATTTAAATATATCAAATCAATTCGGACAAAATAAGTTGTTACACAAAATTGTGGAAATGAATCTCAAATTCATTGAGCAGATTAAAGAGTTAATTTTGTGACTGTTCAAAATTCCACTCTGTCCCATTGTCAAAGTCAGCAGCTTGTAGACATGAGCAGCGTTCCCGTTTCCTAGCTGTCCATTCCACAGAGAGTGTTTTATCTTTAACTCCTCAATGCAGTCACACAACTTAGAAATCATGTTTTTACCATTCAATACTAAATTCAAAATGTTCATTTGGTGTATAATGTTACAGAGGAATGCCAAATCTGCTACCCACTGTTCATTTTTCGATTCTGCAACAGGCTTACCTCTTATGTGCATATCACTTCATAGTTCAAAAAATATCTCCATAACTTTACTTTGATTCAGCCCAAGTATTTCACTGCAACGTGGCACATAACACTTTCCAGGTCTTCCAAAAAGACTTTGAACTGGTGACGTTTCAGAACTTGATTGTGGGTGAAACTTGTTATACAAATCAACTCACTCATCAGTTCCCGCATGTTCACATCTTGGCACATAAATTCTCTTGATGGAGAATGCAATGTAGTGTAAAAATTTCATGTGGAATGGGTTGCAATTTTAGCATATCTCTGAAAGTGCCATGAAGGCCGATATTTTGCCCAACTGTAGCCACAGAGCTGTCTGTAGCCACTGAAGCAAGATTCTACCATTGCAGACCCACATCGATCAACACACACTTGTGCGCGCGCGCGCACACACACACACACACACACACACACACACACACACACACACATATCTGTCCCTATTGTAGTGTCTCATCAGAACCAAGTCCACCAGTTTTTCTCTGATGATGAAACTATAATTATTCTGCGAACATAAAATGTCAGCTGTGTAGTATCAGAAATGTCTATGCACAAGTGCCAGAGAAAATGCAATAAATTTAACTGTCTGAAACTTAATCACCTATTTCTCGTTCAATGCAGAATAAAAGAAATAGCTAATTAAGTTTCAGATAAGGGAATGGTTCCTACAAAAAAATTTATTGCGCATGTGTAACTGCTAGGATTCAGTCAAGACACATCACAAACACTAATGGAGCCTGAGTGAATTGATGATTTACTGACACATAATTCGACATCACACCGATAGGTTAAATTCACTAGTACAATATATCTTCCACTTACCACAGATAAGCACTCTAAACAAGAGAAATTCTGTCTCTTTTCCTTCTAGTTCCAGCAGGCTGTGCCAAGTTGTTTCCATATTTTGTAGAACCTTTATTGCAATTGGATTGTTTTCTGTTATTGTGTGCAAACATTGTGCTGAAAATAAAGAAAGATACATGCACTGAGTGATACTTGACAGAGGAGTGGGTGACAATTACTCTTACAAGTAACATACATCCAAATCTAGTGGTTACTACAGATGCAATGAATATTCCAGACTTTTAAGTTACTGATATATTTAGTTCTTTTGTGCAAGTCAGATTTTCATACAAAATAATGAGCTAATAAAGCCAAATTACTTTTCGTTTGAAGCATATGAGAAAATTTTTACAAGAGACACTTGTTTGGATGATGAAGATCAGCTCCGACGAAGCTGGGTAATGCTGAAAGCACGTCATAGAGCTTTAACGTTTAGGAAAATCTTATCTGTTTCATTATCTTACTTCTGATTTAAGAAATATTTTTTTATTGATATTCACCAAGATCACTGTGATCATATTTGTTACCTCTCATGTGACAGGAAATACAGCCATACTTTAGTACTCTATATTATTCTGTGGGAATTTAAGGAGATGGGACCTGGATAAACTGAAAGAAGCAGAGGTTGTACAGAATTTCAAGGAGAGCATAAGGGAACAATTGACAGGAATGGGGGAAACAAATACAGTAGAAGACGAATGGATAGCTCTGAGGGATGAAGTAGTGAAGGCAGCAGAGGATCAAGTAGGTAAAAAGACAAGGGTTAGTAGAAATACTTGGGTAACAGAAGAAATATTGAATTTAATTGATGAAAGGAGAAAGTATAAAAATGCAGTAAATGAAGTAGACAAAAAGGAATACAAACGTCTCAAAAATGAGACCGACAGGAAGTGCAAAATGGCTAAGCAGGCATGGCTAGAGGACAAATGTAAGGATGTAGAGGCTTACCTCACTAGGGGTACAATAGATACAGCCTACAGGAAAATTAAAGAGACCTTTGGAGAAAAGAGAGCCACTAGTATGAATATCAAGAGCTAAGATGGAAACCCAGTTCTAAGCAAAGAAGGGAAAGAAGAAAGGTGGAAGGAGTATATAGAGGGTCTATACAAGGGCAATGTACTTGAAGACAATATTATGGAAATGGAAGAGGATGTAGATGAAGATGAAATGGGAGATACGATACTGGGTGAAGAGTTTGACAGAGCACTGAAAGACCAGAGTCGAAACAAGGCCCCCGGAGTAGACAACATTCCATTAGAACTACTGATGGCCTTGGGAGAGCCAGTCCTGACAAAACTCTACCATCTGGTGAGCAAGATGTACGAGACAGGCGAAATACCCTCAGACTTCAAGAAGAATATAATAATTCCAATCCCAAAGAAAGCAGGTGTTGACAGATATGAAAATTACCGAACTATCAGTTTAATAAGTCACAGCTGCAAAATACTAACGCGGATTATTTACAGATGAATGGAAAAACTGGTAGAAGCCGACCTCGGGGAAGATCAGTTTGGATTCCGTAGAAATGTTGGAACACACGAGGCAATACTGACCTTACGGCTTATCTTAGAAGAAAGATTAAGGAAAGGCAAACCTACGTTTCTAGCATTTGTAGACTTAGAGAAAGCTTTTGACAATGTTGACTGGAATACTCTCTTTCAAATTCTAAAGGTGGCAGGGGTCAAATGTAGGGAGTGAAAGGCTATTTACAATTTGTACAGAAACCAGATGGCAGTTATAAGAGTCGAGGGGCATGAAGGGAAGCAGTGGTTGGGAAGGGAGCGAGACAGACTTGTAGCCTATTCCCGATGTTATTCAATCTGTATATTGAGCAAGTAGTGAAGGAAACAAAAGAAAAATTTGGAGTAGGTATTAAAATCCATGGAGAAGAAATAAAAACTTTGAGGTTCGCCGATGACATTGTGATTCTGTCAGAGACAGCAAAGGACTTGGAAGAGCAGTTGAACGGAATGGACAGTGTCTTGAAAGGAGGATATAAGATGAACATCAACAAAAGCAAAACGAGGATAATGGAATGTAGTCGAACTAAGTCGGGTAATGCTGAGAGAATTAGATTGGGAAATGAGACACTTAAAGCAGTAAAGGAGTTTTGCTATTTGGGGAGCAAAATAACTGATGATGGTCGAAGTAGAGAGGATATCAAATGTAGACTGGCAATGGCAAGGAAATCGTTTCTGAAGAAGAGAAATTTGTTAACATCGAGTATAGATTTAAGTGTCAGGAAGTCGTTTCTGAAAGTATTTGTATGGAGTGTAGCCATGTATGGAAGTGAAACATGGACGATAAATAGTTTGGACAAGAAGAGAATAGAAGCTTTCGAAATGTGGTGCTACAGAAGAATGCTGAAGATTAAATGGGTACATCACATAACTAACGAGGAGGTATTGAATAGGATTGGGGAGAAGAGAAGTTTGTGGCACAACTTGACTAGAAGAAGGGATCGGTTGGTAGGACATGTCCTCAGGCATCAAGGGATCAAAAATTTAGCATTGGAGGGCAGTGTGGAGGGTAAAAATCGTAGAGTGAGACCAAGAGATGAATACACCAAGCAGATTCAGAAGGATGTAGGTTGCAGTAGGTACTGGGAGATGAAGGAGCTTGCACAGGATAGATTAGCATGGAGAGCTGCATCAAACCAGTCTCAGGGCTGATAACAACAACAACATTATTCTGTACATAAGGAATACTCACCAACAGCAACAGCAGTTTCAATTCCATATTTTTGAACATCTAAACATCTGGCAAGTATTTTAATATTGTCTTCACTGAGGTACATTAAAGCAGTTGTGTTATTTTCACTGTAACAGAAAGAAAGCAGCACAATTGAACAGAAATGATGCTGTATCTTTCAATAAACTGCATAGCAAATTATTTTAATTAAAATATTGAAATATCTGTAACCAGCCAGTTAAGTTCTCACTCTATGAAGCTTTTTAGAGGACTACAGATCCATTGTATGGTGTATGCAATTTATGTCAAAGCACCAAAAATGATTCTGTGCACAATTCTGTGTGGCAGATCCTGCACAAGTTGCTTTGAACAGATAATATACAGGGCTTCAACTTCATATTGGACATGAATGAGCACAGTGATAGAAGTAATGGTATGTTAAACACCGCTGTGACATCCAACAAGGCTACATTTCACGAATAGATACCAAACAAACCTAATATTTGGTTCAAACCATCCACATGATGTTAGGAAACACAAGAGGGAGAATCTTGCATGTAACATCAGATATGGACAAATGTATAATCTGAACATCGGGCCATTTTTATCTGTATACATTAATGGCATGCAAGTAGATGTGATGAGTCTACAACTTTTTTTGTATCTTTAACACATGCAGCATCATATCTAGTTTCAGTAAGGCAATGCTTGCTCCAACAAATGCTGAAAGGGTAGGATGAAATAAGCTCCTAGCAAAGGACATCATACCTTTGGGCATTTTACCTGTTGATTTCTTCACAAATCTATACCAAGCACTGATTTTATTCCACTAAAAGGTGTGTTTTTCTAGACTAAAGGGCCTATATTTCAGAATGGATGTGTACGGAAACTGAATATAGGTTGGACATTTCTCACACAACAAAGGGGAAGTGCTACGATTGTTGCTGGAAACAAACCTTTGGGATTGTAGGAGTCAGATGTGAGATATACATGTCCATATTTTTATTAGTTTGAATTCTTGAGTATAATGAAATTACAAAATTATGAGCCAGGTACCCTATGTGACAGAAGGTAACTGAAGCATGTGAATACCAGACTAGTAGTCTTATTACAAATGATTCTTTAAAATAATTTCATACGAGTCCTGCACGTCAACTCCTTAACTAAAAGAGAACCACTTTACCAGTGGTGGCTCGTATGTATACATTCTGGGTGTCCACAAATTTTTAAATTCAGATAAATATCAGAGTGCGAAATTAGAAGCATCTGCTGTGTAACCGTGATGCTTATCAACATATTTATACAACTTCAGCTGCCGTCAATAACTAATAATAATAATAATAATAATAATAATAATAATAATAATAATAATATGCGTAACTAGTCTGAAAAAAGGAGGAATTGTTTTTGCTGAATTTTGTTGTTTTTTAAATAATTAAGTACAGTTTATCGCAAGAACAAAATTATGGTTAAGCTTTCTCTACTCTCCATCTCTCATTTTTGTGTAAGTGAGAGTTTTTGTGTTTTTTCATTGTTTCAGACAAATGTACAAGATCACTAATTCATGTATTAGTAAGCGAATTAACTTCTGGGATGAAAACGGGGCATTCTTACATTGGACCCTCACAACACCTTACACTTATTGCATAGCAAACAACCAACTCCGAACACAAACTGCTGTTTGGGGAAATTTTTAAATTCAAGTAGTACTACCTACCAACAAGGTCACTTGACTAGAATATAAAAGAGGCACTGAGAGCCATTCGGACCAAAAGCACACTGTCTTCAACACCCCCCCCCTCCCCTTATTTTTAAGTGAATATTAGAGAAACCTGTGAGATTGCTTTTCGTGAATGTTCCGATATATGTAGAATGTGGCCCTACAGCACAGATAAATTTAACCCACCTTAAGATCGACAGATGTCAGAAGCATAAATAAATGCTAGTCTCACAATTGACGATGATGTTCTTTATGGTTCTCAGTGCCTCAAATGGATTACTGTACAATAAAATTCAATACTTAATGTACAATATATAATTCAGAATCCCACAAAATAGGTTTTTCTGTCAGTAATAACTATAACATATACTGGTCACCAATCTAATTTTACTATATAGTGAGTGAATTGGCATATCTGTTGAGTGTGCTACCATCTAGCACGATTTATGCCAAGTGAACATGGATAAAAGTCTGCTGTTGTGTGCTACCACCTGGTGGCATTGATGTAAACTTTTAGTTTAGTGGTAACGGCAAGCAGTGCACACTGTGAACCATGCATGTTGTTTGTCAAATCCGTATGTATTTGGTCCATATGACAATTATGTCACACCAATTGTACAAATTCAGCTCTTCAAAAAGTGCATAAGTGAAGGTGTGATCACGACCATGATGCCTAGTTTCACAGAGACTAAAGGAGCAATATAGCACAGCACGGTAGATTTAGTGCTGTGTATTTCAGATTACCCCATCTACATTATGTTTAACAGTGTTAAAATAAAAATGATCAATAAATCCACAAGGTGTCAAAAGTTAGGGTGTTCAGGTGCTCTTACACGACAGCCACCACTGCACTTTACAGTATGTTTATCTCTGCCTTGGACATGGTCTGTCAACCTCTGTAAGAATGTCTCGTGCAGTGTACCAGCACCTAAGTACACCACCACTCAAACAGAAAGCATCAGAAAAATTACCACTACAGCTGAATCTTGAGAAATGTCTGTATTGTTTTTAATCACATGACTAGTTTCGGCGGCACACTACTGCCATCCTCAGGCCCCATCACTACCAAAAGAGTATTTTATTTCCTTGGTGCATTTACTGTGCGATCCTTGTTACTACCCCACATCAATACATGCCCTAGTACGTCAATCCACTGTTTTTTAAAGCTCTGTCACAGTTTGTTCTTGAATGAACTTTGACAGGAGCCTGAACAACAAGGGATTGATGTATTAGGGGACGTATTAGAACTCTGAAATAGTGCACTGATAATGGCTAGTAACTAGCCGAAATCTAGACTTGGTGCTTTAATAAAGCCTGAGAGGATAGGAAGACTAATTGCTGTTCTCCATCATTTAGGAAGTAATATCACAGTCATTGAGTGCATTTGACATTCCTAACGGAAGGTAATTTGATGATTTTTTTTTTAGTGGTGTTACTGGTACAACTTGGTTAGATGCTTCTTTGTTGATTACTGAACAGTACGCTGCTGACTTGAATGAAAACTATCTCTTATAAAGTATTTTGGTACAGTGTGCTTGGGGGTGTTTCACAATTTACCACTACATCAAAATAATGGAAGTGTGTGTGCCAGTGTATTTGGAAGTTTCAAACAATTGCTCCTGCCCCCCAAAAAAATCTCCCTTGTTTTTGGTAACTCTGACTGACTATACACACACCCATATTATTAGTCTCCTTTGAGAGAAACAAAATGAATACAGGCATGCAGTACCATTTTGAATGCTTATTAAAACGTCCAATGGTAACTTGTTCATGGACCAAAGTCAAGAATATTTGGTAACCATGTGGTTTCCTAACATATAATCTAGTAGTGTAAAATGCCTGGGCATTTATGCATTTTAAAGATTAATTGAAGTGGTGCTTATGAAAAAAAAACTTATGCTTATATTTTGTATTGAAAAATGTGTTTTGTAACACTGCTTCTTTAGGGGTTGGGTAACCAAGTTGAAACTAGGGGCAATAAATTGGACTGTAAACAATTTTTACATCTTTAAGAAGGTCAATTCTTGAGGTTGTGGGGCGGGGGGGGGGGGGGGGGGGGGGGGGGAAACACCACCCAAGGTTACAAGTAATTTTTGAAATAAAATATAGATTAAGTAGGTAGTATTTTTAATTGTACAATCCTACTCTAAAGAAATTACCGAGCGAGGTGGCGCAGTGGTTAGCACACTGGACTCGCATTCGGGAGGACGACGGTTCAATCCCGTCTCCGGCCATCCTGATTTAGGTTTTCCGTGATTTCCCTAAATTGCTTCAGGCAAATGCCGGGATGGTTCCTTTGAAAGGGCACGGCCGATTTCCTTCCCCATCCTTCCCTCACCCGAGCTTGCGCTCCGTCTCTAATGACCTCGTTGTCGACTGGACGTTAAACACTAATTTCCTCCTCCTCCTCTTCCTCCTCTAAAGAAATTAAGAAACTATTCTCAGTGTCTTGATCTCCATAAGTTGATAAAGAATCATGAAGTTCCAACTCTGCCTCAGTTTTTGTCTTTGTTTGAGCAGTCCAGTATGGGTTTTTTCTTGGAATCGATAGGCTTATGTCGTGTTCCCGCTCCACTCAACTACTAGTTATAAGAGAGGTAGGTCAGTTTCGCAGCTCTCATTTAGCGAGTGTTTCTTTTATCACTGTGGATACATCCGAAAGTCCTAAAGGAAGACGTAGCAGCACGTTTAACTAGTAAAGCCAGAATTTTTACAGCATCTTCTGCCAATTCACAAGTTTCTCCTAGACCTCACCACCACAATAAAGGTTTTACACAATAATTTTTATCTTCACGAGTGTGAGGACCCACTCTTTACACACAAATTGTCTAGACCAAGTCCCTTGTTTGTCCCTATAACCAGCCAAGTTTTCTCTAACCTGAATAACATTTAGTCCAGTGTTCTTTGCTGTGTCACAAACAAAACTGTTTTACTCAGCATCTCGATAGGCTTCAGGTTACCTACTCGTATTGCTGGACCAAGAAGGTTTCCTGCAAGGTGGGCACTGATTCTTTGTTATTAAATCCTTTTTATGTTGGTGTTCTCATTTTATCTTCACAGCAGTGTAGTCATACAAAAGAAAATGAAGAAAAGAGCAAAACAGAAAACTATAGTATGTCTCAAATGTCGCTACCATCTGTCAATAAAACATTCTCTCCATGCCCCCACTGGAAACAGTTTAACATTTAAGAATAAATTTAGCATCAATAAACACACAACGGCTGTTTAATAATGTCATGTAGAAGAAGGTGTAATTAGATGAATGACGAACACAAACTTCACTTAACAAAGGTTTATTCAGCATGTGCACATACAAGAGCGTGGAGCGATTCCGGGCAGAATATATACAGCTACAGGACATTCCAGTAGAACGATTCCTGACATTTGTGGATACGTCTAGAATGTACTTGAACCGAATATAGAAATTAAAATTGTACAGTTCAGGTGAGTTAAAAACTCACAACCCTCCATGCAACAGTATAGTATCATAACCACTACACCATGGTGCTACTCAGCTTCTTCCGAGACATTTAACTCTGCGACAGAGAACAGCATCTCGGTGTTACGTCGTCCTAGTCTGGGAATGAGTCATCGGTCCTGCATACTCCGACTCCTGATGATTGATTCTCACCCTGGTGGTGATCTGCTTAGACCTTCTTTTGCTGCTATGCTCTTCGTCACCTTTCCGCTTGTTGCCTGTCTCTGGAGCTTCGAATTTACCACGGGTTGCAGGATCCTTATAGGGCTTCACTCTAAGGACGTGGACCGGATCTCTGATCTTGTGTTGCCTTGGTCGGGGTCAAAATCGACAACTTCATAAGTAACATCAGACAACTGTCTTACAACCTTATAAGGTCCAAAGCAGCGTATGAGGAGCTTCTCAGAGAGACCAACCATTTGAACAGGAGTGAAGAGCCAGACGAGGTCACCAGGCTGGTAGACAACAGGGCGGTGGCTTGCATTATATTTTGGCAATCGTTTTCTTGAGCCTGCAGCATGTGGAGAGGCTGATAGACAACAGGGCAGTGGCTCGCGTTATATCTTAGGCAATTGTTTTCTTGAGCCTGCAGTGTGTGGAGTCTAGCTAACTGCCGAACTTCCTCAGCTCTGGTTAACACCTGGCCTACGTAGTAGTCTTCCATGTCATCACGATATAACTGAAACAAAGTGTCCATTATCGTAGTTGCCTTACGCCCATGCACAAGGAAAATGGTGTAAATCCTGTGGTGTCTTGTTTGGCGGTATTGTAGGCAAATGTCACGAAAGGTAGCACCTCATCCTAGTTTCTCTGCTCATCATTGACGAACACTGATAGCATGTCGGCCAAGGTACTATTAAGGCGTTCAGTAAGCCCGTTGGTTTGCAGATGGTAGGCAGTCGTCATGTGATGAGTAATGTTGCACTGACAGTTAATCTCTGTCACAGGATTTGACTGAAAAACTTTCCCTCAATCTGTAATTAACGGCCATGGGGCACAGTGTTTTAATACAATGTCTTCTACAATGAATTTGGCTATCTTGAATGCTTCGGCTGTTTTCACGGCTTTTGTATTAGCATTGCAAGTCGGATAATCAGTGCAAACAATAATCCATCTGTTGCCACTAGCAGTCGTTGGAAATCATCTGAGGTCAACCCCAACATGCTGGAAAGGTGTTTCGACTGGTGGAATTGGTATGAGTCGGCCAGGTGGATTCTGAGCAACTGCCTTTCTCCTCTGGCACTCTCAACAGCATGACACACAGTGATGGACACTCCTAAATAAACCTGGCCAGAAAAATCTCTTGCAGGTTCTATCGTATGTCTTAATAAACCCAAAATGTCTGGCCTCAGGTGTTTCTTGGAATTTCTGTAGAACATCTAAGTGCATGTGTTTAGGAATCACTGGTAGCCACCTCTTTCCAAACGGATCAAAGTTTTTCTTGCAAAGTAATCCATTAACTACCTTAAATTGTCCTTTCATATCCTCTGCCCGATTTAAGGCAAGAAATATCTTTAATTTGAGATATCTTGGCGTACTCCTGCTCAGCAGAGATATCCTGGAGTGCAACGAGACAGTCACTATCTTCATCAAAGTCTTGATGGTCTTGCACAGGGTTTCTTGACAGTCAGTCAGCATCTTGGTGTTTTCTTCCACTTTTGTACACTATGGAAATGTCATACTCTTGAAGACGTAGTGTCATACTCGAAGATGTAGTGCCCATCTGGCGAGTTGTCCTATTGGATCCTTAAGATCTGTCAACCAACAAAGTGAATGATGGTCTGTAACAATTGTGAATGGCCTTCCATAGAGATACCGTCGAAATTTGCACATAGCCCAGATCACAGCAAGACATTCTCTTTCTGTAGTTGAGTAGTTTCTCTCAGCTTTTGTAAGTGCCTTAGAAGCATAGGCTATAACTTTCTCTTTTCCATCCCAAATCTGCACCAGAACAGCACCCAATCCCATACCCACTGGCATCTGTGTGTAGTTCTGTAGGTGCTCTCTCATCATACAGACCAAGAACAGGGTCAGTCGTCAGAGCTTTTCGCAGCACATCGAAAGAATCTTGTTGAGCACCACCCCAGGTAAATTTAGCATCAGCTTTAAAACAACTCCTGGAGTGGCCTGGCTTTTATATCAATGTCTTTGCTAAAACAATGGTAATAAGAACATAATATGAAGCTTCTCACATCTATAATACTTTTAGGAATAGGAAATCCTGTTATAGATCTCACCTTTTCTGGGTCTGGCCGCACACCTTCGTTTGATGCAAGGTGTCTATGTATTTTGATTTCTTTTGCTAGAAAAGAGACACTTTCTTAGATTAAGTTTCAGTCCGCCTTGTTGGAGATACTTAAAAACGGCCCTCAGTCTTTTTATATGTTCATCAAATGTCTCTGAGAACACTATAATGTCATCTAAATAACAAAGACACATCGTCCATTTCAGGTGCTTTAGAAGATTATCCATCATCCGTTCCAAAGTTGCTGGTGAATTACACAAACCAAACGGCATTACCTTAAACTCATACAGGCCCTCAGGGGTGAAGAATGCAGTTTTCTCATGATCAGCCTCACTACTTTGATTTGCCAGTATCCAGAGTACATGACCACAGTTGAAAAAAACTTAGCCCCCTTCAGACAATCTAGTGTACCATCAATTCGTGGAAGAGGATAAATGTCCTTTTTAGTTGTCTTATTAAGCTTCCTGGAATCAACAAAAAAGCGCCAACTGCCATCCTCCTTCCTGACGAGGGCTACTGGTGACGACCATGGGCTCTGCGAAGGCTGAATGAAGTCATTATTCATCATTTTCTCTACCTCGTTGCGAATTATTCGAAATTCCGATGCTGACATGGTATCCTCTCGGGCTTACTGGTTGATGGTCTCCAGTGCTAATCCAGTGCTTCATTTTTTGTCTAATTTGCTCTTCACCCGTGGATTGAAGCATTCAGAGAATTCTTGAAGAAAGGCAAGTAGCTTCTTCTGTTGTTCCTTAGTGAAATCTGGTGATAGTCGAGCTAGAAGATCTTGTCTCTTAGTGGTAGCGCTAATTACGCCCACAGACTCGGCATGGGAGGTTTCTATGACACTCTGCTGTTCTGCAATTAATGGCTCAGCTTTTGCTACGCACATGCATCTTGGAAGGATCTGTGGTTCTCGGTGACAGTTGACTATCCACAATTCACTGAATCTGTTCTTAAACGAGACGGCAGAGACTGGGATGACCAAGTTATTCTCCAGTGGTATGCTTCTCTCACATTCCACTACAAGATCCATTGGTTGATGCACAGCATGACACGTGACAGTTACCTTTCTAGTGCTGACTGCAGGAATGATCACTTCTTCAAGCACAGTGTCTCCACACACACTGATGCGCATCTTTCTGTCCACAGTATCTCATCTTGTCTAGCATAATCTTCGAGTGATCACAATCTGTAATTGCTGGAGAAGCTATAAAAAAGTCCCATCCAAGAATGATATCATGACTACACTCTTGTAAGACAATGAATTCTAAGGGCTGTCTATGACCACTTATACCCACATGAATGGTACATCTTCCTGTAAGTTTTACATATTTCCCATTAGCCACCCTTCAGCAGAGATGTTTTGTTGTCGACGAATACGGTTTTCTGCAACTGGTGACGGTACATCTCTGAAATGACTGAATATGATGCTCCAGAGTCAACAAGAGCTTGGGCTGGTCGGCCAGTCATGAGGATATTGATGTACTTTTCCTATCATTTTTGTAGTGATTGACGGTGGAGGATTTTTCTCTTCGGCGGACTCACCTCCAAGGAAGGTCGAACCCTATAGTTTTCCAGGTTGCAGCGGCTAGGTGATCGACGGGAGCTTCTAAACAGCGATGGAGACCTTTATCAGCGTGTTGGAGAGCGTCTTCTCCAGCAGCTAGCGTGCGACAATGGTGACCTACATCGTCCTGCACCCACATCTTCATCTTCCGAGAGTTGGCGTCGTCTAAGATCAGTCTGCTGTCTTCTGGCGCAGGCATCATCAAATATCAGCTGCCTTTCTCGACAACAGTGCACCACATGTCCCGCTCATCCACAGTGGAAACATACTGGTTGGTTATCCTGGGTCCTCCAGATGTCAAGTCTTCCTTGGTGCCCAAGCAGGTTTCTCATGAGGCATTGTAGGAATGAAACTCTGCCTGTGTCTTGACTTTTTCATGGTTTTAGAGGGAAATGAAGGACAAGAGATTGGATTCAATGTCTGTTCCACTTCCTCTATTATGACCTCGAAGCGTTTCAGTTTTTTGCTCGCAGTGCAATCCAAATGCCTTCTAAACTTCCTCTCTCACTATATGATGAAAAACACTTGTGAAATCAGTTGCTTCCTGCATCACAGACATCGATACGACATTTGAAAGCCGTTCAAACTTCTTGCATGTAATTTGTTTTTGATGCATTGTCTCGATATACTGGCAACATTTTATGAAGTCTTCTGCTGTCGAAACCACCTTCAGGAGAAGGGCTTGATACATGTCCTCAGCAACATCCTTCACGAGACGAGCAACCGTATCTTCCTCCTTCATTCTAGGATCCACTATTATACACAGCACCAAGATGTCTTGAATGTAGGGTGCTGTAGTTTATCCTGGATGCTGTGCCCTGCACTTTAATTTATCTTCAGCCTTGCACTTTTGTCGTTAGGTGTCGCTGAAATACTTTCACAGTTCCACCTGGAATACTTCCCAGCTTGTGAATTTCTCATATACCTTCAGCCACTTGTTTGGATCTTTGCCATCCATCGTCGCCAGAGAACCCAGAAGAATGTCTCATGTGGTGGCACACATTTGCTGTCATCATAACGTCCTCTTCTTCTTCTTCTTGTCTCCAATAGTTTGTGATCTGTTGAATATGGCTCTAACTCGGGTTTCTTGCCACGTAAACAGCGGCTCTGTCATGGCCTGACGGGAGCCACTGTGCGTCGATAATGTGCACAATCACAAGTTCCAATACCCTGCGTCTCCACCAGAATAATGTCACGTAGAAGAAGGTGTAATTAGATGAATGACAAACACTAACTTCACTTAATGAAGGTTTATTCAGCACTTGCACATAAAAGAGCGCGGAGCGAACTGCCTCCAGCCAGAAAACATACAGCTACAGAACATTCCAGTGCAATGATTCTTGACATTTATAGATACTTCTAGAATGTACTTGAACCGAATATAGAAATTAAAATTTTGCAGTTCAGGTGAGTTTTGAACTCACGACCCTCCATGCAACATTTTAGTATCATAACACCACGGTGCTACTCATCTTCTTCTGCAACAATACATTCAGTAATAATTTTGTTATCTTAGTCATTCTTCAATAATATTCAGATATTTGACATGGATTATAAATCATGTTATATTACAAAGCGATGACAGAAGGACAATATTTTTTTTTTTTTTTTTTATAGCGGCTTATCACCTCACAGCTGTTCAGTGTGTGTGTGTGTGTATGTGTGTGTGTGTATAAAAAAGATACTTCTCTCTTCTTTTCTTTTATTCTTAGTAATAAAAGCAATTATGATCTACAGAAGTTTAAGCACAAACATTTAATATCAGGATTATCGTCCTGTCACTTATTTTAATTGGTAAATTATACCTTCCAGCAATAATAACTTTTTGAAGTACTTTTTTCATAAATGCCCAGATTTTGGACATTTAAAATTGCTTTGAGCAAATTCCCAAGCAATTTATAAATGACCTGACCACTGGGCATTCGCCCGTTCCACGTCACAAGTTTAACTGGATTCAGATTCATTGATGACATCTTTATGAACAGAATTCAATGTCTAAGAACTTTCTCCCCTACTTATTTTACATCTTCCTTCTTTGTTCCATTGTTGAACCCTGTCTCACTAACTGCTTCATGAGGAGCTCTATTCCCAAGAAATCCAGCAATCAACATCAGTATTTGCACTTTGACAGCTGTCCTCTAATTCACGTCTGAAAGTCCCTACCATTCTTGGGAGCTGCATTTGGAACGATAAGCAGTCATTCAACATTTACACTGAAGTTGTGGAGGTCTATGCAGAATGAATTATCCTTCCCATCTTCCCACCTTCTCTCCGAAATCTCCTGAGCATCACTGTCACATACACCCAACATTCCTAGTGCACCTGCTGACCAGACACGAAGCAAGCACTTCCTGTCTCACTCAATGCACTTCTGGACTGGAATCACAACTACACTCTCTTGTCATGTAATTAAATAAAGGATAGCTAGCTCATTATCATTCTCACTCATACAAAAATCATATTCCACTGCCCATACATCACTGTCTGTCCCCACAGCACTACTGCCCACAAATCCATGTCCTATGGTGACAAACACTGGTGAAAGACCCAAATAAGAGGCCGTCTTGGTACGCCTCTTGCTGGTTTGCGCAAAGCACTTTTTGTGAATTTTCTTTTATCTCACCTATCGTTGAAAATCTTTGTCCTTTCAACTGAGTTTTCAACTTTGGAAATAAAAAAAAAAAGTCTGCAAGGGCCAGGTCTGGAGAGTACGGAAGATGAGGCAGCACAGTGATTTTGTTTTTTGTGCATCAATCACGCACCGAGAGGGATGAATGTGTGGGTGTGTTATTGTGATGCAAGAGCCATGAATTGTCTCACCACATTTCTGGCTGATTCCTTCTCAAACATTCTCACAGGCATTGCAACACGTCCAGATGGTACCACTGATTAACAGTTTGTCCCAGTGACATGAATTCATGAAGATCTAATCATTCAAAGCCAAAGAAAACTATCAGCATGGCTTTGACATTTGACCTGACCTGATGAGCTTTTTGTGGTCTTGGAGGACCTTTCCTGACCCATTGCGAAGGTGGAACTTCATTCTAATCGTAAGTTACAATTCTCTTACAGAAAATCTCATTCTCATTTGCACGATCCAAAAGCTCTTCACAGCTTGCAGGGCAAAGGTCTTTCTGGTCTTGACTCAAAAGCTGTGGGACGAACTTGGTGGCAACACGATACATTCCAAAATGCTGTCAGGATTTCATGACAAGACCCAATCAAAATATTACATTCTTCTGCAATCTCTCTGACAGTCAGTCTTTGATAGACATACACAATTTCACTGACACTCCTAACATGAGTGTTGTTGATTAGACATTGGTGGGTGCCCTGAACAAGGGTCATCTTTAACTTCCATCCAGGCACTTTTAACCGTGCGAGCCGCTTGTAACACTGAGTATTGTTTAAGCACCCTTCACCATATGCTTCCTGCATCATTCGGTGTGTGTCTCTAAAGGTTTTCTTGAGTTTTATGGAAAATTTAACGCGGGCACATTGATCCTCTATTTCTACCATCTTCAAATTAGCAAACCACGCAACACAACCTTCTAGTTAATACAGTACTGAACAACAACTAACGGACATACAATGAAACTTCACACATATTAAACAAGTGTATTAAGGAATGCCAAATGCAATTCGCTCCAAATTATGAATTTTCCCAAATATTTTGGACAGGCCTTGTATGAGACTACTTCAAAAATCAGCTTGTCATCTCCTAATCGCAGCTCAATCACATGAATTTCCTATCCCATCAGAGGCAGAGCCATGAGTGAAATAAGGTTCTTGGTTAAGAATTACTGGCATCCGACCCTCAGTGGTGGGATACCAGCTTGCACCAGGAGACTATCTATGGAACTTTTGCAGAAGGCAACACTTGCCAGCCACACATCACTATGGTGGAGAGAGCATCACAAATTCGGTACTGATGGTGCTGCTGATCTGTAAGCAACGCATCCATAGTCCATGCAGACTAAGAACTAAGCTTTGTACAATTGCAGAAGAACTATGCAGTCTGCCCCCAGACGGTGCTGTTGACAAATTATAGGGTATTAAGTTTTCTCTTCATGCAATTTGCCTTTAGCTGGCATGTATGTGTAACCATGCTGGTTGCACATACATGCTGGTGATTTTAATGTGGATTTATTGTAAACCTCTGTCAGTGAACAATTATTGCCGTCAGGAACACTATCATTCAATTTAGTTCCTACTGTGATCTTTGCTACTAGGATATGTAAATGCTCTGAGATTGCTATTGGTAATATCTTTGTAGACAAATTTAGGGAAAAAAGTCATATCACAAAACAAATAGTAAATGGGCTATTGGATCATGACATGCAGCATCTTGTGTTAAATGTTGAAACTTGTCAGGATTAAAAAATCTATTAAATCTGAGTACAGGTGGGTAATAAGTAAGTCAAAAATTGAGAAATCCAGGAAACTGCTAAAAGACACGAACTGTATAGATATTTACAATATTTCTGACTCAAATGGAAAATTCAAAGCGTTCATTAATAAAGTTACCTACACTTTTAAAAACTGTTTTCCAATAAAGATAACTCAAATAACATGGACGTCAAAAAATAAACTGTGGATTGCACAAGGAATAAAGATATCATGTGGGACAAAAAGGAGACTATCTAGGAACGGCTCTGATGTTAGAATTGTAATGCATAACAAAGAATACAGCAAAATATTGAAGCAAGTAATCCAGAAATAGAAGCAGCTTTATGAGAAAAAGATGATTACATCAGGCAACAGAATAAAAACTGTATGGGACATAGTGAAGACAGAGACAGGTGGGGCCAAAAAGGAAGAGGAACCGATAGCTCTAAAAATAAATGAGACTTTGGTAACAAGTACATGTAATGTTGCAAACCTCTTAAGCATGTATTTCATTTCTGTTACTGACAGCCTGGGGTTATCAGGTTCGGTGAACAGTGCAATGGAGTATCTGAGACCAGTCTTTATAAACAACTTCAGTAAAATGGAAATGACACTCACGTCTCCCAAAGACAGTCATAAAATCCTTAAAATCTAAGTATTCCAGTGGGTATGATAACATATCAACAAAGTTAATCAAAGAGTGCCAAAATGGTTCAAATGGCTCTGAGCACTATGGGACTTAACATGTGAAGTCATTAGTTTCCTAGACTTAGAACTACTCAAACCTAACTAACCTAAGGACACCACACATCCATGCCCGAGGCAGGATTCGAACCTGCGACCGTAGCAGCAGCGCCGTTCCTGACTGAAGCACCTAGAACCGCTCGACCACAATGGCCGGCTCAAAGAGTGCCCATGCGAGTTGAGTTCTACCTTAAGTTCTTCGTGTAATCCATCTCTTATCAGCAGAACATTTCCAGACTGGCTAAAAGATACTGAAGCTAAGCCTCTTTACAAGAAGGGGCATACAGAAGTACCATCAAACTATCTAATAATTTCACTTTTGCAGGCTTTCTCAAAAATATTTGGTAAGTTGTGTTAAAGCATCTCCTTAAGCACCTGGCTGCAAATAATATATTGTCCAAGTCACAGTTTGGATTTATTTAGGGTTCTCATATAGGGAAAGCTATTTACACTTACAGTGATAATGTACTTAATTCATTAGATAATAAATAAGAGACTACTGGCATTTTCTGTGACCTGTCAAAAGCCTTTGACTGTGTGAGCCACAACATTCTCTTAAGTAAATTAGAATATTATGGTGTCCCCGGCAATGCTGAGAAATGGTTTGACTTTTTTCTATCTAACATGAAGCAAAGGGTGTCACTGCAAAATACCTATGCAGTAAGCAGTCTTCATTTGACTGAGAATTACATTTTATGTTCCTCAAGGTTCCATCTTGGGTCCATTGCTTTTTCTTGTATACATTAATAACCTCTCATCTTTTACATTGCCAGATACGAAGTTTGTTTTGTTTGCAGATGATACAAACATTGCAACAAGTAGCAAGTCAAGTACAGATTTAGAAATAGCTGCTAACCAAATTTTCAGACATTAATAAGTGGTTTAAAGCGAATTCACCGTCAAACTTTGAGAAGACACACTATATGCAGTTCATAAACTGTAAGAGATTTCCTTCCAGCATGTGTATAACATATGAAGACATGCAGATCGAAGAGGTTGAGTGTGTTAAATTTCTGGGATTACAACTCGATAATAAATTCAGTTGGGAAGGGCATACCACGCAAGTGCTTAAGCGCCTAAACAAGTCTGCATTTGCTGCGAGAATGATGTCAGATGTAGGAGATATAAATATAAAAAAAACCTTGCATACTTTGCTTACTTTCATTCTATTAGGTCATATGGGATTATATTCTGGGGCAACTCATCAAACCGAGCAAAAGTTTTTAGGGTGCAAAAGCATGTGATATGAATCATTTGTGGCGTAAATTCAAGATCATCATGTTCAAGGAACTTTTTATTCTAACCACTGCTTCTCCGTATATTTATTCCTTAATGAAATTTGTTGCAAGTAATACACCGCTATTTCCAACCAATAGCTCAATAGATAGTATTGATTCTAGGAATAATAACAATCTACATAAAGACCTAAAATCGCTTACCATGGACCAAAAAGAGATCCAATATTCAGGAACACACATTTTCAACAAATTATGAGCAACCATTTAAAAACTTGGTTTCAGATAAAGCACGGTTTAAAGAGAGTTCGAAAGACTTTTTGCTAGGCAGCTCCTCCTACTCCATACATCCATCGTAACAGAGACTTAAGCCAGCTTAAGTAACAATATCTGTTTTATTTCAGTTTTGACAGCACTTGGTACAACAGTCAAGACTAGGTATTTTGTGTATGATAAATTTATTACTAGTGCATAACAGTGTTTCATTCTGCCAGCTTGTTGATTCTGTAAATATTAGCTGTTCCAATTTGTTGCAATGTATTCACCAATTTCGGCAATCTCCTGACAAATTATGAGGGTAGTAAGTATTATACTCAAATGTTGTGTGTTTTTATTTTATACTTTCTGATATGTTCCACACCCACGAGAATCATCTAATTTTTTGAGTCTTAGGAACAAAAGCACGTGACTGCTTGTGAAATCGCTCTCTAAGTTTTCATCTATTTTTAGGTTGCAGATATATATTTTAACGGTTTTTGTGATAATATTTACTATATAAGTGACTTATTAGTGGTTTCTTCATTCACCTCTGCCTTTCTTGTGTTGTGACCTGATATTTGTGAGTGTTTCGTATCGAGCAACTTAACCTCGTACCCGTGTTTACATTCCGCGCGACCAGTTGCAGCTGTAGCGGCGCATCGATAGCTAAGTTCTAATTAATTGTTTGTGTATAGTAGTTTATTTAGGAACTTTAGTAGTCTTCAACCGGTGTTCTTAGTGTTTTCCGGTGAAATAACTTCAGAAGAAATTTTTGCGAACTGCTTTCAGTTTCATTACTGTCATTAGATGTTTGATTTTCTTTCTGTGTTAGTATTTTGTTATATTCTCATTTGTTGTTGATTAATACTGTCAATAATAGTAATAGTTACTTTCCTTGTAGAGCAAGTTTGTGATTATTGTAGTCAGTTTTTAACATCTTCTTATTGTAGTAGCAGAACTTAGATAAAGTTGTTTTCTTGTTTCAATAACTGTAAAATTTTACCATGAGTGAGAAGTGTGGGCTTTGCCGTAGGTTCGTGAGTCGTGGATTGCGGTGTGAGACTTGTTCGAAGTATTTTCACTGGGGGGAATGCAGTGGGGAAGCCAGTGGGCATTCTGGTGAGATCCTCTCCTGTAACTGCAGGTTATTTAGCAAGAGTCAGTTGATAGAGGAGCAGGAGCATAAGATCTGTGCCCTTCAGGTGCAGTTGAAAAACGCACAGGAGGAACTAGATAGGATGAGGAGGGAGAATGGGAGCTGTCTGTTGGCAAGAGATCTGCTAGGAGGAGGAGATTTTCAGATAGTTTTACAATTGGTGTTTGTAACAGATATGACCAACTGTCAGAGTCTAGTGGAGAGGAATCTCTAGTAGCAGTAGATGTAGGAAGTATGCAGCAGACCTCAGCAGTTACGGTGGCTAGGACAGTTGCAAAGTCTAAGAGAAAGAAGAAGGTTCTGCTGTTAGGTAGTTCTCATGGTAGAGGTGTAGGCCAGCAGTTGCAGGAAGTTTTGGGGAGTGAGTACCAGGTCAACAGCATTGTGAAGCCTAATGCAGGATTGGCTCAGGTGACTTAACATAGGGGGGTTATGTAGAGATTTTACAAAAGAGGATCAAGTAGTGATTGTGGGTGGGGCTGGTAATAGTATTGATAGGGATGGGGAGTAAGACATAGATGGTGACCTGAAAAAGATAGCCACTCAGACTGGCAACACGAATGTGCATTTCGTGGAACTGTTTCAGCGTCACGATCGGCCTCATCTTAATACAGCCGTCAGGCATAATAACATGGGACTTGGGGGTGCGCTAATGACAGAAGGCATGAGTCACATTTCAGTGGTGTCGGTGGAGTCTATCAGCAGGACGGGTTTCACTAGACATGGCCTGCACCTCAACAGGTATGGAAAGGGGAGGTTGGCAAAGCTTATAGGTGACAGCATAGGTGGGGGTGGTGGGATCACTCATGGGAAAATTCCGGTAGTTGTGGGTGTTAGAGCTGTACCTTTTTTAGATTGAAGTCAGCTGACAGGTATTCCTGCTTAAGGGAAGTCTCTCTAACAAACAAACCACTTTTGACAAAGCTTAGGTATCCGATTAATGAGGGAATTAGTATATTTCATCAAAACATACAAGGCATTAGAGATAAAGTTAGTGAACTGCTTATAGATGTTGACTCTGAAATTATTGGTATATCTGAACACTTTTTAAATAAGGAGATAATTCAGAGGCTACCTTTACCAGGATACAGGTTGGCTGGCAGCTTTTCTAGGAGCTCTTTGCGGTGTGGGGGAGTAGCCATGTATGTGAAAAACGGTACCCCATTTGAGTCAATTGATGTTTCAAAGTACTGCACTGAAAAGGTGTTTGAATGTTGTGCAGGTGTGGTTAAATTTAGTTGAGCTAAACTTCTTACTGTTGTTATTTATAGATCCCCAGACTCCGATTTCACAACATTTTTGCTAAAGCTAGAGGAGGTTCTTGGTTCACTTTATAGGAAATACAAAAAGTTAGTTATATGTGGTGACTTCAATATAAATTGTATAAGTGATTGTGCAAGGAAAAGGATGCTGGTAGACCTGCTTAATTCATATAATCTTATGCAAACCGTATTCTTTCAAACGAGAGTGCAAGGGAACAGTAGAACAACCATAGCAATATTTTTGTTCATTCGTCATTACTAGAAGGGCATTCTGTTAGCAAAATGATGCACAAATTTTAAGTCTAAAAGATTTTTGTGGCTGACTAAAGGTATAAGAATATCTTGTAGAACAAAGTGGCAATTATATCAAAGTGTTAGAAACAGTCACAAAAGTTATTAGGAAGGCAAAAAGTATGTGGTATGCAGATAGAATAGCTAAGTCTCAGGATAAAATTAAAACCATATGGTCAGTCTTAAAGGAAGTGGCTGGTCTGCAGAGACAGGTCGAGGATATAGAATCAGTGCATAGTGGGAATGTCCGTGTTACTGATAAGTTGCATATATGTACAGTATTTAATAATCACTTTCTGAATATAGCAGGTGAACTAAATAGAAACCTAGTCCCAACAGGGAATCATATAGCGCTCGTAGAAAAAAAGTGTTCCGAGACTGTTACCTGAAATGCTCCTCCATGATACTGACAAGAGGGAGATTGAGTTAATAATTAAATCACTAAAGACCAAGAACTCTCATGGATATGACGGGGTATCTAGCAGAATACTGAAGTATTGTTCCATGTATGTTAGCCCAGTACTTAGCCATATCTGTAACTTTTCCTTTAGGAGTGGTCGGTTTCCTGACCGATTAAAGTACTCGGTAGTGAAGCCACTTTATAAAAGGGGAGACAGGGATAATGTTGATAATTATAGACCTATTTCTATGCCATCGGTGTTTGCTAAAGTTATTGAGAGGGTTGTATATACAAGGTTACTGCAGCATGTAAATTCACATAATTTGCTGTCAAATGTACAGTTTGGTTTTAGAAATGGCTTAACAACTGAAAATGCTATAGTCTCTTTTCTCTGTGAGGTTTTGGACGGATTAAATAAAAGGTTGCGAACATTAGGTGTTTTCTTTGATTTAACGAAGGCTTTTGACTGTGTTGACCACAAAATATTACTGCAGAAGTTGGACCATTATGGAGTAAGGGGAGTAGCTTACAATTGGTTCGCCTCTTACTTTAAGAACAAAAAGCAGAAGGTAATTCTCCGCAATATTGAGAGTGGTAATGATGTTCAGTCCCAATTGGGCACTGTTAAATGGGGCGTTCCCCAAGGATCGGTGCTGGGGCCACTGCTGTTTCTTATTTATATAAATGATATGCCTTCTAGTATTACAGGTGATTCAAAAATATTTCTGTTTGCTGATGGCACCAGCTTGGTAGTGAAGGATCTTGTGTGTAATATTGAAACATTATCAAATAATGTAGTTCATGAAAGAAGTTCGTGGCTTGTGGAAAATAATTTGATGCTAAATCACAGTAAGACTCAGTTTTTACAGTTTCTAACTCACAATTCAACAAGAACTGATGTTTTAATCAGACAGAATGGGCATGTTATAAGCGAGACGGAACAGTTCAAGTTCCTAGGCGTACGGATAGATAGTAAGCTGTTGTGGAAAGCCCATGTTCAGGATCTTGTTCAGAAACTAAATGCCGCTTTATTTACCATTAGAACAGTATCTGAAATAAGTGACATTTCAACACAAAAAGTAGTCTACTTCGCATATTTTCATACGCTTATGTCATATGGTATTATTTTTTGGGGTAATTCTTCTGATTCAATTCAAAAAGGATATTTTTGGCTCAAAAACGGGCTGTTCGAGCTATGTGTGGTGGAAGTTCGAAAACCTCTTGTCGACCCCTATTCAATAGTCTGGGAATTTTGACATTGCCCTCACAGTATATATTTTCTTTAATGTCGTTTTTTGTTAGCAATATTAGCTTATTCCCAAGAGTTAGCAGCTTTCACTCAGTTAACACTAGGCAGAAATCAAATCTGCATGTGGAATGCACTTCCTTGACTCTTGTGCAGAAAGGAGTGCAGTATTCTGCTGCATCCATTTTCAATAAGCTACCACAAGAACTCAAAAATCTTAGCAGTAGCCCAAAACACTTTTAAGTCTAAACTGAAGAGTTTCCTCATAGCTCACTCCTTCGACTCTGTCGAGGAGCTCCTGGAAGAGCTTAAAAATTAAGCAAATTCCAGTGTTACATTCTAGATTTTCTTTATTTAAACTAACGACGTGTCGCCTGAATATGTTTCTTATATTTCATTTGATCTGTTTCTACAATCGTGTTATAATTTCATGTATTGACTCATTCCATGACCATGGAGACTTCTCCTTAATGTGGTCCCACGGAACAATAAATAAATAAATAAATAAAATAAATAAATCTAATCTAATGTTGGAATTTTCAATGACTTCAAGTAACCGGTTACCTAGGTGAAGTTCTGGGCATGGATGAACAGACCTGAGCTGGCGAAAGTACATGAGGTGAGTTTTTCTGGGAGAAAATTGATACCCAGGATTCAGGAGCCAGTGTTGTGCTTTTTACATGGCTCCACATTATGCAATGATGAATTGTAATACAGTAAAGTTCATACAAATACTGTGATTGTGAGGCAGTGGATCCAATGGGAATTAGTGTAACAGTGATTTCAGTGGCAAAAATGTTTTCCTCAAACCCAATCTCTATGGGACTGCATTTACCTATGCATATTGCCTGCTGAGGGCTGAACCTATCTGGGCCTGGAACTGCTGGAGCAATAGGAAATTCTGTAGAAAAATGGAAAACCCACTCAAATGCAGTGTAGACAGGAGGTGATAGCACCAAGTGGTGTCATATACCTCCTGCAGATCGAGGAACATGGCAATCAGGTGTTGGCGATGCACTACAGCATTGTGTACTGCAGTTTCTAGATGCATCAGTTGGGCTGTGATGGACTAGAGTATCAGAAAGACACTTTGATACTGCAAGAAACGTCCTTTGGCTACATGGCACCTACATAGTCATCAGTTGGCAATTCTTTCAAATAATTTACACAACCAGTTTGTTAAAGAAACTGGTTGATAATTAGTCACAGTTTGCAGATCTTTTCCTGATTACAGGTCAGGAATAATAATATTCTCCCAACATTGGGAGGAAAATTTCCCTTCTTGTCTAACAGAGTTAAGAAACCCAAGGATGTGTTGTATGCTATCACCACGAAGGATTTAAGCAGTTGAGTGTGGATTTTACTGGGTCACGAGGTTGCATCTCGAAAATCTTCTAAGGAACTGCGGCACTCAAATTCATTAAATGGAACACTGTATGATTCAAGGTCTGGTGCATGGAAGGGTAAGTAGTTTCATTCTACCACGTATTTATGGGTCAGGGGATCACAATGATAGTTCTGCATGTGGACACTTTGGAGGGTAAAGCAAAAATTCAGCAATGTCTGAAGGATCAGTACAGATGTTGCCATTGGAGATGGTGTCAGAAACTCATTGAAGGAGATGCCAGAACTACTGTGGCCATTTGGTAGTCACCAGTGGGCTCAATAGAAACTGGAGAGACTACTTCATGAAGACAAGCTGTTATACAACATGTCACTGGCATCATGAACGGGAGGGGCAAGCTGTCATATCATCCTACTAGACAGAAGAAATGAAATTACTATTTATTTATATTGGATGGATCAAAAATCTGTTCACCAAGTGGCAGTAGGAGAAAACATATATAAAGGTTAAGTAAAAGTGCAAGCTTTTGGAACCAGTGGCTCATCCTTCTGGCGATAGGGCTATGATATCCAATGAGCTGGAGTTCTGGGTGAATTTCTGGACTCTCCCAATTTCCTTAACTTCACTATTCCTCTACTTTTCCTTTCAGCCCTTCTGCCAGATGGAGGTGCCACTGGCTTTGAAAGCTTGCACATTTACTTAACATTTGTATATGTTTTCTCTTACTGCCATTGGGCGAATAGATTTTTTTATCTATTCAAATACATTATATTTTCAAAAATTGGGTATTTTTGTTTATTGATTCTACATGATTATGTCTAGGTTTAGTTTGTATTTCAAAGAAAGAATTATTCAAAAACAGCAAGCACAAGTGGTACTAACAACTCCAAATACCCCTTACCAATTGGCATACCTGACAAACACCATAACAGTTCTTCATACAAAAATGACTGAGTAGTATTTCCAGTCCAATATTTGGCTCACTCGTGGCCACAAATGTAGTGGAGTTCAGTTCACACCTGAGATGAAGGAAATAGTATATATCATCGACAAGAGCTCACATCCCAACATTCTTGCCTTATCTTTTTTTTTTTAATTAAAAACTGTGTTTTTGCTTGCCAGTTAGCTTTCAAAAGTAATCAACATGGTGTGTATCCCATTGGAGATGGCTTGAGAAAGAAAGAGTGATAGGAAAGTGGTCACTGTCACAGGGGTCGCTATGGACATACTTCCGGATTGATGTTGAGATGCTCAGGCTGCAGATCGTAATATCTATGGCTGAGTACATTCCGTAGGCCATCCTGGAATGTGTTGCAGCACCAGTGTTAGGTACGCACACTGCCAAATGTGCCATTACTTAACCCCTACTAGACATGCTTTTGTTGCCCCCACAGAGGACTGTGGGAACCAATGTCCCAAAGTAGGAAGAAGGGTGTTGGCAGCTGTTCCATTAGCTCCAACAGCTCACAATATGGTATGTATCTGCCTGAGGGTATTATACACTGTTACCCTAACTGACAGGTGGACAGAGATTGCCACAGCTCCTGATTTAGTGTTTAAGGGCACCTGCGCACTGGAAGTGTCCGAATGTAGGAGCGTGCAAACTCATGCAGGTTCTCTCTCGATAACAACATGCTTTTTACAGTAGGATTTGTGCTTTTAACATTGGGGAGTTGGGTTTCTGAGAACTGTGTCTCGAATTGCCGCATCCACTGCAGAGAATTGCCATGCCGATGGCAGAGAAAGTATCCATCAGTTGGTAGTGATGATAGCTCCTGGAGATGTGGGTTTGTTGGTCATCAGAGCTAATGGCTTCTCCCTTGACTGGAAAACAAGTTCTGAGATGAGGCTACGGCCAGGTGTCGGTGTGAGTCGTCATGTTATTTGCAAAGTTTGATGTCATGTCAACTGGGTGAAATTGTTCAAACTTTTTCTTAGTATTTTGATACAACAGGTGGTAAAGCAATTCTATTCCTGTATTTTCTTCTCCCTGTTGGAAACTGGACATGTTGGTAGAAGAAGAGGTGGTGTTCTGGTACACCCTCAAGCACTGTCCTTCCACACGCACCACTGGAAGATTCGCTAGTACAGAGAGAAGACATGGATACAACCTTCAGGCAACTAAGGCATCTCATAGGTGCAGGAAATTAGGGTTTTACATCATACCTATATGCCTTCACCTTCTCAGGTAAAACATTTTCATCGAAGGCTAAGATGAAAGCTCCAGAGTCTGCTCTATTATCCTTAGCTAATCTCTGAACGTGACAAGCAAAATGTACTCCAAACCACTTTAGGTTAGCATCCAGTTCTTGCTCTGTTTGTAACATTAAATCGCAATGGAAGATGATTATATATATATGACTGGTTTGCATTTAAAATTTCGCTGAAAATAAATCAATTTCCCATTTTATCTATTGCTGCAGCTTCTCCAAACTTATCAGCAGCATTTTCAACGAAAAACATAGGCTTCACTGTTACACCAAGTCTCCATTAGCTCTGAAGTTCACCTAGAACTGGGTGAACTGCGCGGGTGATAGAACATATGGGTTTTGTGCAGCAATTTTGAAGAAAAGGATCATGTACTTATAGTAGGAGCAGCAGGAAATAGCCTGGCTAGCAACGTAGAATATAGTATTGAACATGACCTGGAGAAAGTAGGAGCAGCGACAACACACGTTTGTGTGGGGTTTGTGGAGATTTTCCAGCACCATGAACAGTCCTGGGCCAACACAGCTGTCGCCCTTGTAAACAAAGAGTTTAGCAGACTGTAATGAAGCATGTGGATCATTTCCAGTTGTTATGTTTTTCCAATTTCCCACCATCTCCCAAAGTCCCACCGCCCGGCCACAGAGGAGCACAGTCCCCTCATAATTCAGTAACACCCAGGACTGCAGCAACTGAATTACATTCTCTGCCAGGGTTTTAACTACCTCTCGTCGTGCCCTGAAATGAGAAATGTCCTGCCCACTATCCTTCCCACCCCTTCCACATTGGTATTCCACCTTCCATCGAACCTACACAATATACTCGTTCGTCCTACACAACCATGCTCCCAACCCCCTACCTCATGGCTCATACCCCTGTAATAGACCTAGATGCAAGACCTGTCCCATACATCATCCTACACCTACCCACTCCAGTCTGGTCACAAACATCAAACTATCCCATCAAAGGCAGGGCTACCTGTGAAACCATTCATGTGATCTACAAGCTAAGCTGCAACCATTGTGCTGCATACTATGTGGGCTTGACAACCAATAAGCTCTCTGTCTGCATGAATCGCCACCAACAAACTGTGGCCAAGAAACAAGTTGACCACCCTGTTGCTGAGCACACTGCCAAACATGAAATATCATTCATTTCAATGACTGCTTCACAGCCTGTGCCATATGGATCCTTTCCATCAACACCAGCTTTTCTGAACTGTGCATGTGGGAACTTTCCCTGCAATACATCCTACGTTCCCGTAACCCTCCGGGCCTCAACCTTTGTTAGTCACTGTCCTCACCCATTCAACCCCTTCCCTGCTCCCATTCCAGCACTACACAGCCATCATTCCACCATCACACTCAGTCTTTTTACTTCGATCCTTTTCCGCTACCCCCGCCCAATCCCCACCTCTCCCCTACCCTCAGTCTAACCTGCAGCACTTCACTGTCTGCCACTCCTACTATCCCTCCCCCTCCCCACCACGGCCCCC
The DNA here is from genome assembly GCF_023898315.1 of Schistocerca nitens. Taxonomy (NCBI): domain Eukaryota; kingdom Metazoa; phylum Arthropoda; class Insecta; order Orthoptera; family Acrididae; genus Schistocerca; species Schistocerca nitens. Next base: position 769,974,849 of record NC_064617.1, read on the forward strand.
CCTCCTTACAAACAACCAGTCGCCACTCTCACCATGCACTGGTGCTGCTGCTCGCAGTGTGGTTTCAGTTGCCCGAGACTGTAGTCATGTGTGTGAGTTGCGTTTTTTGTGAAGAAAGCTTTATTTGTGACAGTCATTTTGTTGTGCCTATCTGTGACTCAGCATCTACACTATATGGTGAGTGGCAACTTTCCTTTTCATAATATTATTACATTCCATCCTGGATTTTCCATTTTTTGACAACAGTAACATGTACAGTCTTTATCAAGGTAAGTGCAAAGACATCAACAAGGAACCTCTTAGCCTTGGCATGTATGGTAAAATATTTAATCAATTTTTCAATATTGGCTTTGCAAAACCATGTAATGACACCGGTCAAGGCTGTTGTCACCTTAAGATGGAAATTTCATCTGAGAAAAGTGGTCGAAAAAGAAGTAACTAGAGACAAAACTGAACTTTCATGTTCAACAGGCTAGTACTGCCTGTGAAAACCTGAAAACAGGTTAAGAATATTTGAAAACTAGTAACTGTTATGGTCACTGCTTTTGACACACAACAATGTCTTTAAGATATCTAATAATGATGCAACCATGTTTATGTCATCAGAGAAAATAGCTGGTGGGGGGCAGATGAAATTACTTCTTGTCTTAGGCAGTATACTACAGCACTGATTCCGGACAATGTACATCACCTTATTGTGCATTCAGATTCTTTCTTTGGCCAAAATGAGAACTACTCTTTGGTTAGCTTTTGGACATCGTTACAGTGTCAGGAATATTCAATGTTGTGGAACAAAGGTATCTAGTGCCTGGTCATAAGTATTTGCCCTGTGGCCATGATTTTGGGGTAACTGAGAAAAAGAAACGACAGGTATTTTTCATTTATGTTCAAGATCAGTGGATAGAATTCGTTTAAAAAAAAAGGGGGGGGGGAAGAAACCTTTCAATGTTGTAAATACGATGTGCGACATGTTTTTTTACTATAAAACCTCTCCTTGATAAGGTACAAAGATGAACAATAATTGAATCTGGGCTAAAGGTTTTATTAAATAAGATTACGTGTTTGAAAATTATGAAGGATCACCCTTTTAATTTTTCTCTAAAAGTACTTACAATAGTACTGAAAATTGTTATACTGTAGATATTAGAGGGGGAAAAAAAAAGTACCAGGTAGGCCCTTCATTCCACCAGTTCACCATACGTATTATATGACCCTCTCTGAGAATATTAATGACGATACATTTTTCCCGAGGGCATGCAGCTTTACTGTATGGTTAAATGATGATGGCGTCCTCTTGGGTAAAATAGTCCCCCATTCGGATCTCCGGGCGGGGACTACTCAGGAGGACGTCGTTATCAGGAGAAAGAAAACTGGCGTTCTACGGATCGGAGCGTGGAATGTTAAGATCCCTTAATCGGGCAGGTAGGTTAGAAAATTTAAAAAGGGAAATGGATAGGTTAAAGTTAGATATAGTGGGAATTAGTGAAGTTCGGTGGCAGGAGGAACAAGACTTTTGGTCAGGTGATTACAGGGTTATAAATACAAAATCAAATAGGGGTAATGCAGGAGTAGGTTTAATAATGAATAAAAAAATAGGCGTGTGGGTTAGCTACTACAAACAGCATAGTGAACGCATTATTGTGGACAAGATAGACACAAAGCCCATGCCTACTACAGTAATACAAGTTTATATGCCAACTAGCTCTGCAGATGATGAAGAAATAGATGAAACGTATGACGAGATAAAAGAAATTATTCAGGTAGTGAAGGGAGACGAAAATTTAATAGTCATGGGTGACTGGAATTCGTCAGTAGGAAAAGGGAGAGAAGGAAACATAGTAGGTGAATATGGATTGGGGGGAAGAAATGAAAGAGGAAGCTGCCTTGTAGAATTTTGCACAGAGCATAACTTAATCATAACTAACACTTGGTTCAAGAATCATAAAAGAAGGTTGTATACCTGGAAGAATCCTGGAGATACTAAAAGGTATCAGATAGATTACATAATGGTAAGACAGAGATTTAGGAACCAGGTTTTAAATTGTAAGACATTTCCAGGGGCAGATGTGGATTCTGACCACAATCTATTGGTTATGAACTGCAGATTGAAACTGAAGAAACTGCAAAAAGGTGGGAATTTAAGGAGATGGGACCTGGATAAACTGAAAGAACCAGAGGTTGTAGAGAGTTTCAGGGAGAGCATAAGGGAACAATTGACAGGGATGGGGGAAAGAAATACAGTAGAAGAAGAATGGGTAGCTCTGAGGGATGAAGTAGTGAAGGCAGCAGACGATCACGTAGGTAAAAAGACGAGGGCTAATAGAGAACCTTGGGTAACAGAAGAAATATTGAATTTAATTGATGAAAGGAGAAAATATAAAAATGCAGTAAATGAAGCAGGCAAAAAGGAATACAAACGTCTCAAAAATGAGACCGACAGGAAGTGCAAAATGGCTAAGCAGGGATGGCTTATCTCACTAGGGGTAAGATAAATACTGCCTACAGGAAAATTAGAGAGACCTTTGGAGAGAAGAGAACCACTTGTATGAATATCAAGAGCTCAGATGGCAACCCAGTTCTAAGCAAAGAAGGGAAGGCAGAAAGGTGGAAGGAGTATATAGAGGGTTTATACAAGGGAGATGTACTTGAGGACAATATTATGGAAATGGAAGAGGATGTAGATGAAGACGAAATGGGAGATAAGATACTGCGTGAAGAGTTTGACAGAGCACTGGAAGACCTGAGTCTAAACAAGGCCCCGGGAGTAGACAACATTCCATTAGAACTACTGATGGCCTTGGGAGAGTCAGTCATGACAAAACTCTACCATCTGGTGAGCAAGATGTATGAGACAGGCGAAATACCCTCAGACTTCAAGAAGAATATAATAATTCCAATCCCAAAGAAAGCAGGTGTTGACAGGTGTGAAAATTACCTAACTATCAGTTTAATAAGTCACAGCTGCAAAATACTAACACAAATTCTTTACAGACGAATGGACAAAACTGGTAGAAGCCGACCTCAGGAAAGATCAGTTTGGATTCCGTAGAAGTGTTGGAACACTTGAGGCAATACTAACCTTACGACTTATCTTAGAAGAAAGATTAAGAAAAGGCAAACCTACGTTTCTAGCATTTGTAGACTTAGAGAAAGCTTTTGACAATGTTAACTGGAATACTCTCTTTCAAATTCTGAAGGTGGCAGGGGTAAAATACAGGGAGCGAAAGGCTATTTACAATTTGTACAGAAACCAGATGGCAGTTATAAGAGTCGAGGGGCATGAAAGGGAAGCAGTGGTTGGGAAAGGAGTGAGACAGACTTGTAGCCTCTCCCCGATGTTATTCAATCTGTATATTGAGCAAGCAGTAAAGGAAACAAAAGAAAAATTTGGAGTAGGTATTAAAATTCATGGAGAAGTAGTAAAAACTTTGAGGTTCGCCGATGACATTGTAATTCTGTCAGAGACAGCAAAGGACTTGGAAGAGCTGTTGAACGGAATGGACAGTGTCTTGAAAGGAGGATATAAGATGAACATCAACAAAAGCAAAACGAGGATAATGGAATGTAGTCAAATTAAATCGGGTGATGCTGAGGGAATTAGATTAGGAAATGAGACACTTAAAGTAGTAAAGGAGTTTTGCTATTTAGGGAGTAAAATAACTGATGATGGTCGAAGTAGAGAGGATATAAAATGTAGACTGGCAATGGCAAGGAAATCGTTTCTGAAGAAGAGAAATTTGTTAACATCGAGTATAGATTTAAGTGTCAGGAAGTCGTTTCTGAAAGTATTTGTATGGAGTGTAGCCATGTATGGAAGTGAAACATGGACGATAACTAGTTTGGACAAGAAGAGAATAGAAGCTTTCGAAATGTGGTGCTACAGAAGAATGCTGAAGATAAGGTGGGTAGATCACGTAACTAATGAGGAGGTATTGAATAGGATTGGGGAGAAGAGAAGTTTGTGGTACAACTTGACTAGAAGAAGGGATCGTTTGGTAGGACATGTTTTGAGGCATCAAGGAATCACAAATTTAGCATTGGAGGGCAGCGTGGAGGGTAAAAATCGTAGAGGGAGACCAAGAGATGAATACACTAAGCAGATTCAGAAGGATGTAGGTTGCAGTAAGTACTGGGAGATGAAGAAGCTTGCACAGGATAGAGTAGCATGGAGAGCTGCATCAAACCAGTCTCAGGACTGAAGACCACCACAACAACAGCAACATTAATAACAATGATTATTGTTAATATTGTTGTGTTTTTTAGCAGAATAAACTCATTTAAAAAGCTAAGCCTGGTATACGATGTTAAGGCTAGAAAAATACTTTTTACTGAAGTTAATGGTAATTGGTGGTTTGGTGACGTACAAAACAAATCTTCACATAACGTAATTGTTCTTTATTAATTATTATTTTTCGTGTTACATTGCAATATAAAGGATGTGACATATCAGAAACATTAACTAATCCATCCTGTATGGACTTCTGTAAAAAAAACCACACACACACACACACACACACACACACACACACACAGACAGAGAGAGAGAGAGAGAGAGAGAGAGAGAGAGAGAGAGAGAGAGAGAGAGAGAGAGATTCAAATGGAATTAAAGTTCTTGCACTGTAATCTTGGTGCCATTATTGATAATAGCCTACTTTCAACATCCACTTTTAATCAGTTTCGATGGAGGCTCAGCTACCGAGGGCAAATTTGTACAGGTAACGGAACATCAACAATTGCTTATAACTGAAATAAAGTCTTATCTGTGCTGTAACCATTGCTGCAATTTAGAGACAGATTCACAAATAATGGGTTGCACCTGAACAGAAGCATTAAGGACAGATTAGCTGAGCATCTTGCAGAAAATGTAGGGTTGGGGCAGGGGCAGGGGGGGGGGGGGGAGGGGCAGCACAAATACACATGGTAATATTCCATGGTTTCTGCAGCCAAGGAGAGAATTTTTTATAGGTTGGAGTCAGTTTACAGACAAACAGTCTTTAAAAAATTTAGAACTGAACAGGAGCATAACATAGGTAACAGTCTCCAGAAAAGTAAAAATGGTTTGTTTCACCAGAACATTAGGGGGGCTGAACAAACAAAGTAGATGACCTTATATATGTAAAAGATGTGAAAAATTCAGAAGTAATAGATATTCTGTGTCTCTCTGAACACCAGGTAATGACAGGGATAGAAAAGTTAATTATATGGGACTATAAACTGCCATCATTTTTGTGTAGGGTGAACATGGAAAATGGAGTAGTTGCAACATATGTAAAAGTTATGCATAAATTCAAAACTATTGATACAAACAGTTTTGTGTAGATCAGAACCTAGATGTTTGTGCTTGTGGGTTTTTATTGCAGAATACTACTTTTGTAATTGTAACAGTCTACAGATCCCCTCTAGGAAACTTCCAGATACATTTGATAAATCAGACAAGAAGAAACAATACTTTATGAAGACAAAAATGATTGAAAATAGTAGTCTTCATGTATGTCAGTGGCCATAATCATACACAAACACTATCTCGGCCACACTTTACTGTTTCTTATTTTGACAACGCATTCCACCTAACTGTCATCATTGGATCAAATACTTCTAGAAGATTAACACAATGCTTGTTACCCAATAGTTGGTTGGTTGCTTTGGGGAAGGAGACCAGACAGCGAGGTCATCGGTCTCATTGGATTAGGGAAGGACGGGGAAGGAAGTCGGCCGTGCCCTTTGAAAGGAACCATCCCGGCATTTGCCTGGAGCGATTTAGAGAAATCACGGAAAACCTAAATCAGGATGGCCGGACGCGGGATTGAACCGTCATCCTCCCGAATTCGAGTCCAGTGTCTACTCACTGCGCCACCTCGCTCGGTTATTACCCAATAGTAGATACCTACATTACAATAATTTTTAAGCAATATGGACTACGAAAATAAACTGGAATCATTATTTGAGTGTTTCAATCTAAAAGCACTGGCTAATTTTCCAACTTGTGTTTACTCCAGGAGCCGGAAGCAGTAGACCAACCACAATGTAGGAAGATAGCCAAATTTAACAAATGGGATGACACTATGTGTGGCTAATGTATTTTTCTACTTGGAGGGCACTGCCAAGCAAGGGTATGAGAACAACGAGTAGTAGTACACAAGGTGGGAAGTATTCTAGGTGGAACTGCACAAGTTTTTGGTGGCACACAATGACAGAAGTGCAAGGCTGCAGATAAAGTGCAGGGAACAGTATCCCAGAGAAACTACAGCATCCTACATTCAAGGTGTCTTGGTGCTATGTAAAATAGTGGATCCTACAATGAAGGAGGAAGATAACGTTGCACATCTCATGAAGGGTGTTTCTGAGGACATGTATCAAGCCCTTCTCCTGAAGGTGGTTTCGACAGCAGACGACTTCATAAAATGGTGCCAGTATATCGAAACACTGCATCAAAAAAGAATTACACACAAGAAGTTTGAACGGCTTCCAAATGTTGTATTGATGTCTGTGATGGAGGAAGCAACTGATTTCAGAAGTGTTTTTCATCATATAGTGAGAGAGGAAGTTCAGAAGGCACTTGGATTGCACTGCGAGCAACAAACCGACACACTTCAAGAGCTCATAAAGGAGGAAGTGGAACAGACATTGAACCCAATCTCTCATCCTTCATTTCCCTTTAAAACGGTGAAAAAGTCGAGACCCATGCGGAGTTACAATCCTACAATGCCACATGAGAAACCTGCTTGGGCACCAAGGAAGACCGACACCTGGAGGATCCAGGATAACCAACCAGTGGATGAACGGGACATGTCGTGCGCTATTGTCCAGGAAGACAGGAGACCAATCTTAGCCAACGCCAACTCCGGGACGACAAAGATGAACCAGAAGATGTGGGTGCAGGACGACGTAGGTCTCCATCGCCGCTAGCTAGCAGTTGGAGAGGACGCTCACCAACACGCCGATCAAGGTCTCCATCGCCGTTTAGAAGCTCCAGCCAATCACCTACCCGCCACCACCACCTGAAAAACTATAGGGTGTGACCTTCCTTGGAGGTGAGGCTGCCAAAGAGAAAAATCCTCCGCTGTCAATCACTACAAAAATGATAGGAAACTATGGCAATATCCTCATGGCTGGCCAACCAGCCCAAGCTCTTGTTGACTCTGGAGCATCATATTGAGTCATTTCAGAGAAGTACCGTCGCCAGTTGCAGAAAACCGTGTTCGTCGACAACAAAACATCTCTGCTGAAGGTGGCTAATGGGAAATATGTAAAACTTACAGGAAGATGTACCATTCCTGTGGGTGTAAGTGGCCATACACAGCCCTTAGGATTCATCGTCTTACAAGAGTGTAGTCATGACATCATTCTCGGATGGGACTTTTTTATAGCTTCTCCGGCAATTACAGATTGTGGTCGCTCAAAGATTATGCTACATGAGATGAGATACTGTGGACAGGAAGATGCGCACCCGAGAGTGTGAAGACTGTGTGCTGGATGAAGTGATCATTCGTACAGTCAGCACTAGAAAGTTAACTGTCATGTGTCATGCCACGCATCAACCCATGGATCTTGTAGTGAAATGTAAGAGAAGCATACCACTGGAGAATAACTTGGTCATGACTTTGCCTGTCACCTTTCAATGTTTGTAGTTCAACTAAAACAAGTGCACAAGTTCTTGCTAGTGAATTTGGAAAGGAACATGAAGAATTAGAGTTTAACATACTCGAACAGTGAGGCTACTAATGGAGTTTTGCACGTTGTATTTTTCAGTCTGCCTAGTGCTTGCCTCAAAGTCTAGCCCATACAGTACACAAGCCAGACTGGATGACTCCTAGTACTGTGCAGCTGAATGCAGCTCGCATAGCCAACCCAGTCAGGTTGATTCACCTTACCAGCCTGTTCCCTCTGCTGTATTATGTGCTATATCTGTCTGCGAAGCCCTGCAGATATCCCTCCTTTATTGTCATTTCAATCAACTATGCACGGGAATTTGTCAGTGGTTAATTAATTGTATTCTTTGCAGTATTGCCAGTTTACCTACTTTTTACCTCTAGCAAGATGCGCAATAGTGCTGGAATTCAATATAGTGTTGGCCCACACTTAGACTTGATGACAGCTTCCACTTTCGCGTGCATATGTTCAATGAGGTGATGGAAAGTTTCTTGGGGAATGGCAGCCCATTCTTCATGGAGTGCTGCACTGAGGAGAGGTATCGATGTCAGTCAATGAGGCCTGGCAAGAAGTTGGTGTTCCAAAACATCCCAAAGGTGTTCTACAGGATTCATCTCGAGACTCTGTGCACGCCAGTCCATTAGAGGGCTGTTATTGTCGTGTAACCACTCCATCACAAAAAATGGTTCAAATGGCTCTGAGCACTATGGGACTTAACATCTGAGGTCACCAGTCCCCTAGACTTAGAACTACTTAAACCTAACTAACCTAAGGACATCACTCACATCCATGCCCCAGGCAGGATTCGAACCTGCGACTGTAGCAGTCACGCGGTTCTGGACTGAAGTGCCTAGAACCGCTCGGGCACCGTGGCCAGCCCACTCCATCACAGGATGTGTATTATGAACAGGTGCTCGATCATGTTGAAAGATGTAGTAGTCATCCCCGAATTCCTTTTTAACAGTGGGAAGCAAGAAGGTGCTTTGAACATCAATGTAGACCTGTGCTGTGATAGCGCCATGCAAAACAACAAGGGGTGCAAGCCCCATCCATGAAAAACATAACTACACCAAACACCACCACCTCCGAATTTTACTGTTGGCACTACACATGTTAGCAGATGATGTTCACCGGGCATTCGCCATACCCACACCCTGCCATCAGATCGCCACATTGTGTACCTTCAGTTGTCACTCCACACAACATTTTTCCACTGTTCAGTCATCCAATGTTTACGCTCCTTACACCAAGCAAGGTGTCATTTGGCATTTACCGGCGTGATATGTGGCTTACGAGCAGACGCTTGACCATGAAATCCAAGTTCTCACACCTCCCATCTAATGTTCGTAGTACTTGCTGTGGATCCTCACAAGTTTGGAATTCCTGTGTGATGGTCTGGATAGATGTCTGCCTATTGCACATTACGACCCTCTTCAACTATCGGCAGTCCCTGTAGGTCAACAGACGAGGTCGGCGTACACGCTTTTGTGCTGTACGTGTTCCTTCATGTTTCCAATTCATTAACACATCAGAAACAGTGGACCTAGGGATATTTAGGAGTGTGGGAATCTCACGTACAGACATACGACACAAATGACACCCAATCACCTGACAACGCTCGAAGTCCGTGAGTTCCGCGGAGCACCCCATTCTGCTCTCTCACGAGGTCTAATGACTACTAACTAAGGTCGCTGATATGGAGTAACTGGCAGTAGGTGGCAGCACAATGCACTTAATATGAAAAACTTGTGTTTTTGGGGGGGGGGGGGGGTATCCGGACACTTTTGATCACATAGTGTAGGTGTATCTTTATCATGAAAAGAGTGTATGCGATGCCAATAACAATCACAACAGCTTTACTCTTCACAGGTTCTTCTAATTATACTTCTAAATACTGTAGTCACTGGAGATGGAACACTCTTGGTTTAGACAAGAAAGGGGAATAAACTGGCCATGTCCTTTTCACAGGAAACATCCTGTAATTTAGCTTAAGTCATTTAAGAAAACCTTAAATATCTTATATAAGGTTGGCTAGATGGATATGAGAACACCACTTTTCCTGAATGCAAGTCAAGTGAGCTAACCACTGCGAAACTCAAGCTAAAGTTATATTTGGACAGGAGAACTTGAAGAATAAAAATCTTCAGGCATATAAAGTGATAAATTTGTGAATAATTACATAATACAAGACTAACTGGATAATTAAAAAAGTCTACTCACCAAGCGGTGGCAGAACAAGGACTGGAGAGGTCTAAGAAAAGGGGTAGATTTCGGGAAAGTCACCCTGAACCACTGGTCAGGGGAATTACTGCACGGGATGAGAAATGTTGTTATAATACAACACTCGATTCAATAACATTTGAGAATCATAAATATGCACTTACCACAGGTTAAGCAGGAGATGTACTGCCTGAATGAAAGTATCTGTGTACTCTGATACAATTTTCTTGTCGCCGCACTCCTGCCAATCATCTGCATACTGGAAGATAAATAGAACATTGTTAGAACAAAAATGAAATAAACGAATTAAAATATGAATGAAGGACATAGATGATGACAAACTAATTCAGTTTTTTAGACCAGGAAGGGGACACTAACTGTAGTTATCACTGAACACTGGTAATCACGCACCTAATAAATTAAAATTATGCAAGAATAATCTCAACTCCATTGTAACTAAAGACGGGAACTTCAACAAACCAATACTGAATCACAGCATAACTTCTTTTCTAATTGTAAACAGTTTTGTACTCCAGTTCATAAATAAGGCAGTGGTTTATGTATACATACTTTCAGGCTCCAAAAACATTGTCAATTATAGGAATTAAAGTTCTGTCAAGATCTATACTTCCAAACGAACTGCACCTACTTTCTTGTTTCGGCAAAGCATAAATACAACTACAACAGGTAGTAAGTTCAGAGAGTACCTAGTAGTGAGTTGGTCATTTTTCCATCATATGAAATGTTTAATCACTTTCAAGTCTACCACAGACTTCATAAACTCTATGATTAATGGAAAAATAATATTGTGCCTCTGTGAAGTAAGTAACTGATGGCAAATAAACAGACACCAAAATATCCAGATCTGAGCAAGTCAACAAAATCTGAGACTGCGCAAAAAAAAAAAAGAGGTATTTTTCAATTTGTCATTAAAACCAAGTATTCTGACTTCTTTAAGAAGTCACACTACTTCCTTTTAGTGCCACATTGAAACTTACCCCTTTTCTACACAGTCTCCATTTACTGCATGCCCGCACACACGCACAGAGAGTGTGAGTCAGAGTGTTAGAGAGAGAGAGACAGAGAGAGAGAGAGAGAGAGAGAGAGAGAGAGAGAGAGAACCTGCTTACAATTCCATACCACAGTGGAACGTGTCATCTGTGGGTAATTATTTTAAGTGTATATATTGATCTTTGGTCTACCAACCTAGCTTTGCTAATGTTATGTTTTCTCTTTGTTTACCTTTTTGGCAATTCCGTTGTCAAGGTATATTTCCATAACAGTCCTAACAAAATCAATTTATCTGATTATATATGTGTTACTGAATTATTATAAATTGCATGATAGAAGTATCATATAAATCAGCAACCCTTGGAACACAAAAGGAACACAGTCAACGAAGAAAGTCAATTACATTGCATCACGACTTCAAAGGAGTTCAAATGGAAAGAGTTCTTATGCCTACAAGATGATCTGCAAAGCAGGTTAGTGACCTCCAAAGTCTAACTGCAACACACAACTTTACGTTATTCCAGCAAACAGACAACAAATATGCTGCAAGTGAAAGTATAAGTTCTGAAATTCCTATCCAAGGAATCAATACTGCGGTTTGCTATGTGGGACTTGGCACTCATGCAAAAAGGTGTTCCTAGTGATCACAGAAAATTTGCAGTGGCGGTTTCCAGATTTGATGCCTGAGCAGTCCAATGGTTTTGGTCATGACAATATTATGAAAAGTATAGTTGCTACTTACCATACAGTGGAGATGATGAGTCACAGATAGGCACAAAAAAAAATGCTGTCACAAAATAAGCCTTCAGCCAACCGACCTGGGTTCAGCTGCCAGCAACTGGTCATGTGTGTGCGAGTTGCATTTGCATGAGTATGTGTGTACGTCTTCGCCTATTCTTCACAAAGGCCTTGTTGGCTGAAAGCTTATTCTGTGACAGTCTTTTTGTTGTGCCTATTTGCGACTCAGCATCTCCACAACTTTCCCTTTCATAATATTAGACACACTTCAGTACCAGTTATTGGCAGTAAGCAAGTGGACCCGCATCAAGTAAAGTAAAGAAGATAATCATTCATTCTGCTGGCAGAATCAAACGGATCGCCAAAAGGCACAAAGAAAATTGTCCCATGTGAGTAAGTGTATTGATGGTCATTACACTTGCCAGTGTTGCAAAAGGACATCAGGGATTGCAATGAGTATGACCAGTTTTCCTCGTGTCTGCTGTCTGGTCACAACACTGGAAGTCAGCTTGGGTGGTGACTGTGTTTTAGCCTTGGACCACATTTGTGTTGAGGTTCAAGCTGTACTGGTTATGTGGAACTGTTTCTCAGAAAGGAAGACAGTCCAGCATTATTAATGTTAGTCTACATCTATTATGAATGTGGAATGGGTACCGCCAAGCAAAACTGCATGGTGAGAAATTTATGAACTTTACATCTAGAGTTGGAGGTGGTTAGTGAAGATGATTTATAATGCTTCTCGAAGACAGACATTTATAGCCACCGTCACCAGAATAATAGTTGACTGAGCTCAAATATTGAGCTGAAAAGTTTGCAACGTAAGAAACTGCAATTGGGCTATTCTAACAGTATATTATTCTCTGTACTGAGCTGATAGTATTAACTGATATTTTCTAGGTAGTTGACTGATTTTAAGAGTTATGTGCTAGATGCATGTTCTTGCCCGGCCCTTTTTTTTAAAAAAAATACTGTTAGAGGTTGTAGATTTCAAGGCTGTGCCTAATTGTGTATTCTACTTGTTGCAGTGCTGATCACTGTTGTCTGGCTTTATAATTACTGTTGTTTTGAGGGCCTTATTGGCCAGTTATCAAAGTCCCGGTCAATTTGATGTTACCACAGTGAACAAGCTCGTGAAAGGCTGTCGGCTGAGATCCATGTATTTGTTTTTGCATAGTGTCTGTAACAATGGAAAAGCAGTTTATGGTGACTGGGTTCTGAATTTTCTCTCTCTCTCTCTCTCTCTCTCAAGGAGGAAGGGAAAGATTTATTTGTCTTTACCCAGTTAAGACATTTTAGATGCACCTCGTTGCAAGTGGCTATTTCACCCTGCTGTTGGGTATCTCTGATGTGTTTCCTTTTAAAAATCGCAAGTGATTTCTTTTCTGTAATTCTTTGTTAGTTTCTTAACGTAATTCTTTAATGCAGTAATTCACCTGTGCAAACTGTGGTAATTGTGAATTTAACTGAAGCTGTATAGTTATACAGACTGCTGTAATTTCTTATTTGTTTCATAGCCTTCAAAATTATCAGTCATTGCTTTTTTTTTAAATTAATTTTCATAACTGTTTTAAATTTTATAAATACTGGTGTTTCTTGATTATATTTTTTTCTGAGTCTTTTAAAACATTATCAATAACATCTGGCACATAATTTATCCCTGGCAGTTTCCACTCCAACTCTCTTCCCCCCTCCTTATCTATGCTGCTATTTTAACTCCAAGAACGTTCAGAAACCAGTCACCATAAATTGCTTTTACCTTGTTATAGAAAATACCTAAAAACTTCTGCGAGATTTAGATACTAGCCAATAGCCTTAAAACAGCTTATTTGCTCTGGTAACATCAAATTGACAGGGACTACAATGGCCGGTCAGTAATGCCCTCGAAACCACAGTAATTACAAAGCCAGACAACAGTGACCAGTATTGCAACAAATAAATCACACAATTAGATAGCCTTAAAATCTACAATCTTAAACACCATATAATTAAAAAAAAGGAAAACAAACAAACAAGTCAGGGCATGCACATGCGTCTAGCCAGCACATAAAACACTTAAATCAATCAAACACACGGAGAATATCAAAGAATACTATCAATTTGGTAAAGAGAATAATGGTACTGTCAGGCTCAATCAATTGCAGTTTCTACCACTGCTAACTTATCAGCCCGCTGTTTGAGCTCGGTCAACTGTTATTCCAATAACGGCAGCTATACGTGTCCATCATGGTGTACCATTATAAATCAATCAGCCTAACTAACCATCTCTGACAATACCGAAGGTGTATAGGTCACAAATTGCTTCACCATGCAGTTTTTCTCGGCAGTATCCATTCCACATTAGTAACAGATGTAGACCAAGATTAACAACACACAGTTGCCTACCTTTCTGAGAAACAACTCAACATAACCGGCACAGCTTGAACTTCCACACAAGTGTGGATCCAAGGCCAACATGCGGCCTCACGAACTCACTGCCAAGCTATCTTCTGGTGCTGTGATCAACCACCAAGCATGAAGAAAAGTGGTTATACTTGTTGCAATCCCAGACTTCCCTTTGCAAAACTGGCAGAGCTGCCTAAATCACCTTCACTGTCAATACCCCCTCTCAGCAGACTAGAGAAGTTGCACATCTTACTCGGCAAATGCCACACGCTCCACAAATGCACCCAGTCATAAATGAAGGAGCCATCATTAGCCCAGGGAGTATCATCTACGATATAAGCATACTTAACGATGACATGGCACTCAAAACTGGTCCAGTTATCAGCCATAAATAGACCATGACCCCACACGCCAAATCAAGCATTTTTTTTTTTACATTATTGCACTGCCTGTATGCTGTAGGCAGGCAAGCAATCGTTGGTACTTTATAATCGACTAGGGTTCAGATGTAAGTACGCTGTTATACAAACAGAAAAACACTGCACCGGTGGGTTCACTTTTCCACTTACTACAGCCAAAAGCTGAGTGGCACGCTCACAGGCGATGTTAAGGACAGATGCAGTGTGCCCACTGTTACAACTGGCATACTCTGAATCTTTCTAAATTATCAAATGCGATGAACATATGGTGCAAATAATTTGTAACAGCAAAGACTAATGGTATCACAGGAAAGGGTAAAACCAACATATTCACTTACATTAAACACCCCTTCACACCAGCAGGAAACCTGGGACTCTAAATCAATGACACCAAACCCAACTAACAAGGGAACCTCCCCATCGCACCCCCCACAGATTTAGTTATAAATTGACACAGTGGATAGGCCTTGAAAAACTGAACACAGATCAATCGAGAAAACAGGAAGAAGTTGTGTGGAACTATGAAAAAATAAACAAAATATACAAACTGAGTAGTCCATGTGCAAGATAGGCAACACAAAGGACAATGTTAGCTGATGAGTGCCGTGGTCTCGTGGTTAGAGTGAGCAACTGCGGAACGAAAGGTCCTTGGTTCGAGTCCTCCCTCGAGTGAAAATTTTACTTTTTTTATTTTCGCAAAGTTACGATCTGTCCGTTCATTCATTGACGTCTCTGTTCACTGTAATAAGTTTAGTGTCTGTGTTTTGCGACCGCACCGCAAAACCGTGCGATTAGTAGACGAAAGGACGTGCCTCTCCAATAGGAACCGAAAACATTTGATCGCAAGGTCATAGGTCAACCGATTCCTCCACAGGAAAACACGTCTGATATATTCTTTATGACACTGGTGACGGCATGTGCGTCACATGACAGGAATATGTTGTCGACCCACCTAACTTGCACACTTGGCGAATGGGTAAAAAGATTCTTCTACCTTGCCTGATTTAGGTTTTCTTGTGGATGTGATAATCACTCCAAAAAAAAGTGATGAAAACATAAGAGTTTGTCACATAAACTGCATCAAATGAATGCAACAGTTTCAGAGTCGCACAGTTTTCCCTGTGCTCTGTCAAAACATATGTTTTTTACGTTTTGAAATGTTTCCGTGCGTAGACCGTCAAATTCTGTATATGTCCAAGCAAATCTGAACATGTCCTGGAATTTTGGAGAGCAACGTTGATTACGTGTGAGTACCTGAACTTTGATAATTATCTGAAAATAAAAAAATTAAAACTTTCACCCGAGAGAAGATTTGAACCAAGGTCCTGTCGTTCCGCAGCTGCTCACGCTAACCACGGGACCACGGCGCTCGCAAGCCAACAGTCTCCTTGATGTTGCCTACCTTGCGCATGGACTACTCAGTTTGTATATTTTGCTTATTTTTTTTCATAGTTCCACACAACTTCTTCCTGTTTTCTCGATTGATCTGTGTTCAGGTTTTCAAGGCCTATCCCTGTGCCAAATTATAACTAAATCTGAGGGGGGTGCGGTGGGGAGGTTCCCTTGTAAGTGTCATCCTCAATTCAGCAACTAAGCTCACAGAAGGAGCCAGACACAACAGCAATTTAATCTAGATCAGGCCGATGGCTACATTATAAATACTTGCAAATTCTTGGAGCTCTAATCTATTGTGGGGGAGTTGTGTGGGAAGCACCGCCTGTGGATAATGATTAAAAGTGTCCGTATTGTTCTTTGGTCCAGCAACCTAACTCTGCCAATGTTATATTTTCTTTTTGTTTTCCTTTTGGGCAGTTCCTCATTTACTTTGTTGACAATGTGTATTTTAGTAACCATCCAATCATTTTATTTGATCATGTGCATATTACTGAATTATTACCACTTGTGTTATGGAAGAATCCCATACCATCACACAGCACTACAATGAATGGCACAGGAAAATTATGAGTGTATCATTCTCTTACATATTTTATTTAGTTATAGTTTATTCGGTTCTAATTTGGCAGCATGACAAATATAAGGACAAAAACTGAAAGAAAACCTCAAATTCAGAATAGCTGTGTCAGTAGGTGAAAACATTATACACTTCTACATTCGTGAAAAGGGGTCTCTTGTTGGAGAAGTAAAATTTTCAGTACAAGCAAAAATGTTCAATAATGTCTAAAATATCCCATTTTAGTTTTTTTGCATGTTATAATAATTTCCTTCATTCTGTACAGGCTTTTATTAATTTGGAAGTTGTTTGAATTCAACGGAGTCAATAACATAATTACAAACAATGAATTTCAGTCTTCTGGAACGGAGCTCTTGCTGTTATCAGGAAATAACACTGGCCGGTAAGAGGCTCCTTTTCAAAATTTTACAGCTGTGTATGCAATGTTTCAACAAAAATCATCTCCTAATTTTAGAAGCATTTTAAGGAGCTCAGAGCAGTTTTGTTTGTGATTACAATAATGCCAAATGAAGCAAGTGGTCCTCTTCTGTATCAGATTTTATAAATGCCAACATATCTTGCCAATCTGCAGTTGGCCATAGCATACGATAAAAATAACAATACTCTGCCAAAAGAAAGCAGCACAGGCTGCACTATTTTCTCTCAACTTGAAGCCCATATACTTGGTTTTTAAATTCATGTACACTGCAGTGTGTTTTAGGTCGGAAGGGGTTAACCACATAATATGTAATGTTAACTCAAAAAAACTCTGTACCATTTGAAAAAGGCCATTTTATTAGTAATATATATGCACAATTTATTTCTTAAATATGTCCAATGGTAATAAAGTGAAGCTTTAAAATGCATTATGTTGAAACACTTCTTTTCCATCACAAATATTCAACCTGTCATAACTCACTCAAATAAGAAATAGAAATAACTCTCTCTCTCTCTCTCTCACAAACACACACACACACACACACACACACACACACACACACACACACACACAGAGCTGCTCAGAATTTAAAGCTGAACATAAACACCACAATACCTCAAAATTCAAAATTTTTGGCAAGAGGTCCATTTTTTATTTCCATCTCACATTTATTGCACAAATTGTGAGCAGTAATGACAAGTCATGGGAGACTAAAGTCACAAACACAAAATCAATTTCCTGGTACTTCTAACCGAACATTGACAATTCAGCTAAATTTTGATGGAATGTTAAATGAGGTAGAAGGTTTTGGAATTTGTTTTGTAATAAGGTGACAGGGAAACAACAAGATGTCCATCATAGCACATTAAAAGGCCGTTTCATACAGTAAACTGTATGTTGCATTTCCCAATGCAAGTCTTTAAAAATTGTAACCCTAAACTGCAAGTAAACACCAAAAATTTTGGAATGTCACAGACATTGGCTGGTTCAAACTACAAAAATGGTATATCGTCAGAATATTTGCTCAGATTCTTCACTCCACTCAATGACTTTTCCCCCTCTTTCTCATTATTTTGTAAGTGTTACTCATTACATAAACTTTATATTGATTAAAAATGGAACGAGATCTTCATATTATTTTTTCCTGATTTAGAAGTAATGCATGTGCAGGTAAAACAAAAAATTTTAACAACTTTTATATCATATGTTTTCTACTCAGTTGCAATGATGAAGTTGTTAAACAAAAACATTCAGCCAATTTTGTTTGACAATATTCTGCAGTAATTTCCATGAAACACAACACTGATAATCTGTGACTTCTGTAAAGCTCATTCTCTGTTGCAACAAGCAAATTAAGGAAAGTGTTAACTTTTTGTTTTGGTTAAATGATGAAGCTGAAAGCACCACAGGGAAACAACACGGTCTCATCTCTCAGTGGGGTAATGTATCATCCAGTGGGCTCAGTAATATTCATCCATCATTTGAAGTTTCCAAGCTTAAACTGGTACAGCTAATTCATTTCCACTCCTCTTGTAAAATGGTTAGACGGAAACTGATATTTTACACACAATTTCCAATTACAATAATTAAAAAGATTTCCTTACAAAATATAATAGTTCTGAATCATAGTCATTTTTCTCCTTCAACAAGCATTAACATCTGTGTTACGATGTTTAATGACTACTATTTTGGAGAATCTGCCACAAGACAGGCATCTTTTAGTTTAAGATAAAAGGATATGACTGATATATTGTTGATGAGGACAATCTATAGGAAGAACAGGAACATTTTATTTTTTTTAAATGGCTACCAACCACGGAGGAGCTGCAAAACTTTGAAATTCAAATTGAAGGTGAATGCCTCACCTCAAGAAGCTGAAGAGAAAAGGTTCAACAAGCATTAAGGTTCCAAGTCCTTGGCCTTCCTACAGTTAATAGGGAATTTTTCTCCTAAAATAAGACTACATCTACAAACATACTCCAAAGCCACCATATGATGCACACAGAGGGTACCTTGTGCTACCACTAGTCAGTCCATTTCCTGTTCCACTTGCAAATGGAGCAAGCGGAAAATGATTGCTCATACACCTCTGTGCGAGCCCTGATTTCTCTATCTTGTCATCATGGTCCTTAGACAAATTTTACACTGGCAACAGTAGAGTCGTTCTGTGGTCAGCTGGAAATGCCGGTTCTCTAAATTTTCTCAGTAGTGTCTGCGAAAAGAACATCTCCTTCCCTCCAGAGACTCCCATTTGAGCTCAGAGTGCACGTCTAACACTCACATGTTGATCAAACCTCCTGGTAACAAATCTAGCAGTATATCTCAATTTCCACCCTGTTGGGTCACCCAAACACGAGAAGTTATCAAAAATTGCTTGTACCGGTGTTCTATATACAGTCACTTTTATGGACGAGCTACATGTTCCTAGAATTCTCCTAATAAATTGACAATTCATTTTCCCTATTACTGACCTCACATACTGATTCTATTACCTTAGTTTTACACCGTTACACTTGGATATTTGATCAACATGACTGTGTCAAGCAGCTCGCTAATACTATATTTGAACACTGCAGGATTTTTTTCTTGTACTCATCCACATTAACTTACATTTTTCTGTACCTGGAGCAAGCTGCCACTCATCACTCAATGAACACGCCTTCCCATACACTGTAGCATCACTAACAAACAGTCACAGGTTGCTGCTCAATGTATCTGTCAGAATGTTTATGTACAAGAGCAGTGTCCTCATAATTCCCTGGGGCACTCTTGACAATACCTTTGTCTCTGATGAATGTTCAGCGTCCAGGGCAACATTATAGATTACATTGCTTACGATTGCTTTGAGCCACTTATGTATCTGGGAACCTATTCCATATGCTTGGACCTTAGTTAACAGTCTACAGTGTGGCATTATGTCGAAAGCTTTCCAGAAATCTAAGAATATGAAATGCCATTTGCACTTCACCTATGGTTTGCAGGATATCGTGCGACAATAGGGCAAGCTGAGTTTTGCACTAGCTATATTTCTAAATATGCCATGATTTGCAGACAAGGAAATTTATTGTATTCAAACTTAGAATATGCTGAAGAATTATGCAGCAAACCAATATTAAGGACTTTGGTCTGTAGTTATGTGGGTCTGTTCTTTTACCCTTCCTAAGTACAAGAGTTGCCTATACTTTCTTCCAATTGCTTGGGACTTTGTCCTGGGCGAGACATTCATGACAAATGGAAGCTAAGTACAGGGCCAATGCTGAGGAGGACACTGTAAAACCAAATTGAGATTACATCCAGACTAGGCGACTTATTTGTTTTCAACTCTTTCAGCTGCTTCTCAACATCATGGATGACTATTTCTGTGTCCTCCACATAGGAGTCTCTACGATGGTCGAAGTGGTTTGTCTGTATGATCATATGTTCTTTAAGCATCAAGTCAAAGTTCTTTTTCTGCCAGCACCAAGGATAGCCACACTCATTAGCTCTGTCACAGATAACTTGATTTTATGGAGAGCAGGTGTGTGTACAATTCCTTATCAGTGTGCTGCATGTAACATCAATACTATACCTGTCAGCTTCAGGAAAGCTAATCAAAAGCTTTACTGATATTACCTTTCATATTTTTTCTCAACTTGCAGCATCAAATTTTATTGCTTTCATTAGTGGCTCTTCTTGTGTCAGAGTTTTCATTTATTCTTCAATTATTATTATTATTATTAAGCACAAATTTGTACTCTTGTAGATCTTCACGGCCGTGAGTGGCCATGAAGTCCATTGCAATTGCCGTATCTGTGGACTTCTTGTCAGTCTGCTCTTGAAGTCCATTGCTTTGTGAGCACTGTCATTGAAATTTACTATTACTTAACCAAAAATTATTGGCAAACACATGAAACTATTTTGGTACTGATGTAAAGATAACTTCGAGTACCCCGAAGGGGGTTATAGGGGCCTTACTATTTACAACAGATATAAATTATTTAGTGCATAATGTTAGAAGGTCCATGAGGCTGTTCACAGACAATGTTGTACTCTAGGGAAAGGCTGCAAATTCAGAAGTCTGTAATGAAGAGCTGTGGAGGATCAATGATTGCTGCAGGGACTGGCAGTCCTGAGCATATATAAATGTTACATACCGTATTTTACTGACTATAAGATGCACTTTTTCTTCGAAAAACTGCTTGCAACATTCCTGTGTGTCTTATAATCAAAATTAATACAAAAATTTCCAGTGTTTTGACTTTAAATTCTCACCTGTCTCAAAAATGGCCGTATATACAATGCTGTGGGAAACCTATCTCTATCTGGCAACACTGGATTCAACTGACAACAGCAGTACACCAATGTGACGAACATGATTTGCGGGGATTCACAAGCTTGCTAACACCCTCTCCCTCCTGCCCCGCCATCACAAACCCAGAAGACTATGATGCATCTCACAGTCTATGGTGCCAGTGACCTTGAATTTACAGTGTTTTGTGTTATCCGTAACAGTATAATATTTTTGTTAGTAGCTAGTTTCATAATGGTAAAAAATAAATGGTATTCATATGATGTAGGCTATAAATTGAAATTAATAGCACATGCAGAACAACATGGAAACAGAGCACCTGAGCAGCATTTCCGCCCTCTACCAACAGAAAAATCATTAAAAAAATAAATAAATAAAATTTGAGGAAGACTAAATGTGCAAATAGTGGACTGAATACAAAATGGCGCAAACTAGAAATGAGGTATCAAAAGGGATTCAAGGACACCATCGAAACGACATTGGAATTAATACAAAAATGATTCACATATATGCTTGTAACCTAGCATTACAGTGGAACTTAGACTCTGAGGGTAGAGTTTGTTGGCGCCACAGGTTTATGAAGTGTTATGGACTTAGCAAGAGAACCAAAACCAAAATATATCAGAAAATGTCATACGAGTATAAAGAGAGAATACTATCTTTCCATCACTATAATTCAACACTGAAAGAAAACCGGCATGGAACTAAGCAAAATAGCAAATATGGATGAAACTCCTCTTACATTTGATGTGTCGCGTAACAGAACTGTTGCCATGAAAAGTGCTAAAACTGTAAATATAAAAACACGCAGACACGAAAATATGCACTACACTCCTGTCCTTTCATGTTGTGCTGATGGTTCTAAACTTAATCTAATGATCATTTTCTAGCATAAAACATTCCCAAACCCTTCTGAAATACCACCAGGTATTGCTGTTCAGGACAGAATGGACAGGGCTGGTATGAAATTAATTCTGTGAAAGAGAAATTGAGACAGGGAAATACAGAGCTTGCTATTATTCCAGAAGGACTTATTTTACAAGTGCAGTCTCTTGATGACTCAATAAATACACTATTTAAAGTGTATACGAGAGAAATGGATGATGGATGAAATCCAACATGAATGCTTGTCAAAGGGAGCTTTGAAATGAGCTACAATCAAAAAAGTGCATCAGTGGATGAAACAGTCAATGTCTGGAGTTAAAGAAGACATTACTGTCATATCTTTCACGAAGAGTGACATAAGTAACGCTCTCGATTGTAGTGAAGACGATCTTGCATATGAAGAGGACAACGATGAAGAAGACATTCAGATTACGATATTTCAGTGTTTTTAAAGGTCAATTCAGTTTCATAATCGAAGATTTTTTTAAAGTCTGGTTTTGCAATCTAATAGCAAAAATGGTAAAAATGTTTAAAAAAAATAACTGCTTAAAAATTAAGGTGCATCTTATAGTCCGCACCATCTTTTAGTCTGTTAAATACTGTGTTTCACCAAAATGGGTGTAAAGTTCTGTTACAGTTCACTATGCTATTCACTATAAATCACTGGAAACCTTAACAACTGTAAAATACCACCGAGTAACTGTTCAGAGTGACCAAATGGAATAACCACATAAAACTAACTGTAGGAGTCATAGATGCCAGTATAATATTCATTGGAAAAATCTTAGGGAAATGTAATTTATCAACGAACGAGAGAGAGAGAGAGAGAGAGAGAGAGAGAGAGAGAGAGAGAGAGAGAGAGAGAGAGAGAGAGAGAGAGGGGGGGGGATATCCACTGAAGAGTGGCACATTTCATCACAGCTGGATAATTTAGTTAGTGTGAGACCATTGTAGAAGTGCTCAACAACCTCCAGTAGCATACGCTGCAAAAGAAGCATCATGTGCCACAGAGAGGTTTATTTTTACAATTTAGGGAGAGAACTAATTAACCACAATATGATTGCACTTGGCCTCCTTTGGTCATTAATGGAAACACATGGTGACATTACAGTAAACACATACAGTGGTGATTAAAGAAGGCGCATCACACTGTGAATGCACTCAGGATACTTGTTCATGTATTATCAACTGGTTCCTGGTGTCTTTGTGAAATTCACGATAAGGTAACTGAAGTGCCTTCACTCCCACATGCAATAATATTGTCGACGACTAACATGTTCAAAGAAGAGACGAGCAACATATTGCTTCCTCCCACGCGACTTCGAAATGACTACAACGAACAGGAAATTAGAAGGTCACATGAGGGTTTATTGCCAGTTGTTCTTCCTACATATCATCTGTGAATGAAATGGGGAAGGGCTAAAATGATGGGGTACAAGACGTAACCCTTGCCACACACTATGAAAATTGCTTGTGGAGCATATGTGTGGACACACAAAATCCTTAGTTTCAAATGAGAGAGAGAGAGAGAGAGAGAGAGAGAGAGAGAGAGAGGAAAAAAAAATTTTGCAGAGAAAAATTATGAACCACAAAAAAGCCTACAGAAATAATAGCTCTGACACAGTATTCCACATTTACAGATCAATACCAATATCTGATGTCCTAGAAGCTACATCTAAAGCTATAAACTGGATATCACTTATCCAGACTATCTGCTATTGGAGCCCTGATGAGGAATGTGCTTCCTGTCTCCTCCACTGCTCTAGTCACATTCAGAGCTACTGACAATGTCTCACCTATTTGTGGTATAATTTGTTCAGACCTATTTAGGTGGCATCAAATCTTCCTACATAGTTCAAAAAGTGACATCGGTGCAGTGGGGTCTGTAGCTTTCATGATGAAAACTTCTGTTAAGACATTTCTTTCCATGCCGCCTCCTAATGAAAGGACACTGCAACAGGACATCATTTTCCCCATACAGGTCTGAGAGATTTCAAATGGAAGCATTATCCTGTATGATGTGTGTAGCGGGACTTTGAATTTCGCCGCGCTACATTCGTCCCCTCAGATATAAATATCCCGTCGCAGCAGTATGAGCGCTCGACGGCAGAGAGAAAATACCAAAATTGTAACCTTTTTTTGTTTTTTCCATCCGTTTTCAATTGTCTCTTGATAGCAGTAGCTTAAGGCAGACGTGAGCTGATTAAGACGAATAAACTTATTAATGTGTAGACATTGTGGAAGTTATTATGAAATTCGGAGGATGGAGAGAAGCAACTAAAATAAATTGTATTTAAGAGCAAGACGGTTTTGTGCACATTATAAATTCCTGGACAATGAAACTTACTGCAAGATTTCGGAGCCGACTTTTCACCCAGAAATGAAGGAGACGCCGCAAGAAAGAAGACAAGTTAACCTGGTAAAGGATGATTTATCTACGCCACTTCCCCCTGTCAGTTACATTCTGTTATTCTCTGTTCCTTTTCAAAAATTTTGTAGTGGAAATTGGTTTAACTTTTAATCAAAAAACGCCACAAGGACCACCCCAACAATAGATTTTCTGTGATACGAAGTCCGATCTGCATTTCTTTCTTTCTTTCCCTTTTTTCACGGTCTCTCTTTTCCCATTTATTTTTTTATTAACCACTACAACTGGCTCCCGCGACAGGACGCAATTTTCGGATGTGTCGTTTTTGAGCAAATTTGAAACTTTTTGTATTTTTTCCCAACAGAGGATAACCAAAAATCCTGAAGTTTAAAGGGTAACGAAAACACCAACTTTATTGTACGTAAGCAAATGATACAACAATATTGTAAAAAATTTTTGTAACTAATTCAATCTGTTTTCTTTTCATGGCATATATTGTTGCAAAACTGATATTGTGAGACCTTTTGGTGATTATCCGATGGAGATGTACTAAGAAAATCCATATTTTGACGAATACGATTTACGCGGAAGTGTTTGACCAGCCGCTGCAGGACAGAAAATTTAATGGTGAGTCACACAATTATGTTTCATTCAAACATTCAATAGCCAACTGCAGAATCCATTTTTCCCTTTCCACGCATCCTGTAGTTTTCTTCTAGATTTTTCCAAAATTATCTATCTCTATTGTAGTTTGTGGTAATTATAGTATTGTTGTAGCTGCATATGAAGATCGTAAATTTGACCGCCAAACAGTCATTTGTTACGAAAAATTTTGTCCGCCCTGCTGCATCTTTCTCAACCATTGTTTGCAATAGAGCAATCATTTACACTGACGAGAAAATATTCAACCCAAATTTGAGTCAAATCTTTATTAATCAGACTTGTATTATTCCCTTTTTGACTTACTATTATACATCCTATTACAATGGAACGCGGTAAGGTAGAGATAGTTTCGGCAGATGAGTTAAGTGAAGTAGATTCATCTTTCAACCAACAAGAAAGTCCGCGTTTCCCTCCATGGACGAGTTCACAGATCAATGCAATGATTTTGCCTCAAACTCGCAACATTTGTGATAATACACAGATGGCGACTTTAAATGACGAAATGTGTAATGGACGCGAGACTAGACCGTCAGCGCCATTGTTAACATCAATGT
Source organism: Schistocerca nitens (assembly GCF_023898315.1). Taxonomy (NCBI): domain Eukaryota; kingdom Metazoa; phylum Arthropoda; class Insecta; order Orthoptera; family Acrididae; genus Schistocerca; species Schistocerca nitens. The sequence continues at coordinate 770,000,417 of NC_064617.1, forward strand.
CAGAATCGAATATGAGACAAATTCAGCAATGTGACACAAATCGGACACAGGAGACTGACAAACTGGACCGACTATTCGAGTTATTTGCAGACATGAAACGAGACGTTAGTCAGAAAATTGACGCAAAACTGGACGCACTTGGTCAGGACTTTAAACAAAGGCTAGATAAAAGCGACGAAAAATTTGACGTATTAAACCGTACTATGACCGAAAATTTTGAACGAACGACAAAACAGATGACAGAATTAAATAACACCACTCAAAAGCTCAGCCAGCGATTTGAGACACTGTCCGATCGAGTCACTAAACAGGAAGAAACTTTGGTTACATTCACACACGAAACAAAAAACAACATCAACCGATGTGAGAATCAGTTAACTCAAATAGTTAATGTGCAGCAGGAAGTGAACACTCGTGTGGAAGAGTTAGCTCAGGCCCACACTTCAGCTAGCTCCACCCAAGAAAAGCTGACTGAAGAAGTGGGAAATATTACCCAACAGCTCACAATGGTAGTTCTTGAACAAACCCACCTCAAAGAAAAGATAGAAAAATTAGAAGACCGAGCGGACCTCGCGTCACTAAACAACGACACCAACATTGCCGAAAGAATTGTACACGAATGTAAATTGTGTGACGACTATCTGGACAAAAAACTTGAAACAATTACACAAGACATACTTTCAAAAACAAAGACACATGTTAAAGACGAGACAAAATACATAGAAGACGAAGTGACAAAATTACGAGACAATGTTGTGCCGTGTTTGGCGATTGGTGCAAACGCATCGCTAGGAAACGACAAAACAGCTAAAACCATGGCTAATGACACAGACAGAACACCTATTGTGGAATCACCTATTTCCAATCAAAATTACAATGTGCCGCCTTCTTTTCCACCAAACGAGCAATATTACGACACGACACCTAGAGTAGCAAGTGACACAAACTACGTCAATACAGTTATGCCAACCGGCATGGCCGATGACACGTTTGTAAGACATGGGCATTTCCAGACATTTTCCAGTGAGGACAAGCACAAAGTCCACCCTATTGTGTTTATTAGATCATTTGACGGTGTTTTTCCACGTAGTTGGTCAGAAGTCGATAAAATCAGATACGTCACCAATCTCATGAGAGGACGAGCAGCTAAGTGGGGTGCCGCTATGAAACGGCGGTGCCTTACGTTTGATCAGTTCGAACAAGCCTTCTTGGACGAATTCTGGTCCGAAAATGAGCAACAGAGTCTAAGGAGAGAAGTGTGCAACCCGGAGACCTATGACCCTAAAAAAGAGACATTAAGACAATACTTTGAGAGGTACCTAGACAAGACACTGTACTGGTCCAAACCAGCCGACTTGCCAGCTATAATTGACACTTTAAAGAGCCACTTACCCTTTCCATACAGAGACAGATTAATAGGAGTACCGGAGAATGACGTTAAGACTTTCTTAAACTTCTTAGATCAAATGGACGTAGTTTACAGAGGCGATTCACGCCATTCAAATTTTATTCATATTAGTAACCAAAATCAGCACCCACCCCAAAGGAACCGTAGTGACGGTGGTTGGTGGAACCATCCGTCCGCGCCGCGACACAATACGATGCCAGCGCGCGAAACATATTCAAATGGAAACGTGTATGACAGTAGGAACAACCGCAGATATTCGTGGAATAATAATAATAATAATAATAATAATAATAATAATAATCATCACCCATATCAAAATGGTAACTACAAGCAAAATGAAAATTACAGACAGTACAACAACAACAACAATAGGAGACGTGAGAATAACCGGTACAACCCGGGCTACTTTGACAGGAACGTGACATATAACAGACATAATTACCACCAAAACATTAGCAATCCCAACAATCACCGACAGAATATGAACACACAAAATTCACGCATGACAAATCATAACCCTCCACGGAAACCGCCGCCGTTTTCAAATACAGTTATGCACTCCCCACCACGAAGTAGCAATAACAATTGCGGCGCGCCATCAGCTGACGCGTGGGCGCCAACCGGCCGGAATGTAAACATAGTGGAGCTGGTCAATGAACCCGGCCAAACACAGCAGACGACGGAAAACAGTCGACGACCGAGCTAAGCGCTCGTGATTCGATCGTGAGGTGTTGTAAGAGCGTAACGGCTGAGACGATGTGTTTCCTCAGGTACGACGACAAAATGACAGATATGTTACAAATACACAAACCTATCAGGTTGATGACCTTGTTCTTTTGCGTTCACATCCCAAGTCTACAAAGTTAAAACAACTGAACAGAAAATGGCAGCTATTGTATTCAGGTCCTTTCAGAATAGCAAGCATACCTCACCCAGGTTGTTACTCCCTAGAATACCCGCTATCTCACAAGCCGAGGGGGCTGCATCCCCACAGACATTTTAAACCCTTTGTGCACTAAGACAACATAATATAATGATAACTAAGTTGAACATGAGCAAGTTGCTGTGAAAACGAGATCATAAATATTTGTATTGAATACACGACACATTAAGTTATTCAGCCTAAGAACACAAACATTCATTTATGGAAATTATATACTGCAGTTACACTTGTATACATAATTAGGAAGAGAATGTAAACCCAGGTGAGAAAAGATATTCATGTAGGAATGAGATCTACACAGGTTACATTTGTTGTTAATTGTAAATTATAAGGTGAATCAACCACTAGTTAGTTATTTCAAGGCACTACAATGAGATCAGTAATGACATAGGTATGTAGCAGAATGAATGAGGATGTAAGAATGAATGAGTTAATATTTAAGTTAATATAAGAAGGTAAGTTACTGTGAAGTTGTTGATGGAGACAAGAGATTATTTGAGGAAAATATTATTGGAGTTTTATGAGAATGGAAGTGCCAAATGGCCCCACGTATGTGATATATTAATGTTTGATGAGGAATATGTTTAATGTATAAGAATATATATATTATGATGAATATGTGAGTAAGGAATGAGTGAGAATGTTTTGGTAATATTGTGCTACATGGAGAAGTGAGTAAACAGTCTACATCTTTAAGATTACATAATAATTTCAGTTTGAGAGAATACATTTGTGATGAGTTAAAACACGTGAGTACAAGGCGTTAAAGGTGAATCTCTTTACAGTGCCCTCGAAAATGAATGAATGCAAGAAAAGCAGAGTGAACATAATGATGATTACAGCTGTGGAAAGAAGTTTAATAAGAATGTAACTTGGAAACACGTTAGCCTTAATTTATTGCAGAAGTGTAACTTGGTAACCTTTCGTTAAGTTTTGTTAAGCCAGTGTGTGGAAGAAAACATTTCTAGTTAGTGCTCAGATAAGGAGAATGATATTTTAAGGAACTTAAGTTGAAATACAGTTTTTACACAGCCCTCATGTGAATACATTTGTATAGAAAAAATTTTTTTTTTTACACAAGACAGAAAACCCTGAGGAAGCAAAAGATAGAGTTATTAAGGCCGTTTTGCGATTCGTACAACACCTCCACTTTTTCAGGCAATGCAAGGTAAGTAAAAAGGAGCAGTGGCCACCCGTGCAGCCGACATCGAGCAACGGACACTGAGAAAGAGACATTTTACTGTCAATTATAATACTATGTTCTTTATTTATGATTTATAGAAAGAAATGATATATATACGCCACATACATGATGTTTAACCTTCACTAAAGTAGAAGAAAGTTCATGGTTGAACTCTTGAGAGGAAATTTGGTATGTTATTATATAATACACATTATGAGAGAGACAATCTCTGAGAGATATATTTTCCATTTGTATAGACGGTATCCACAAGAAGTGGAGATATCGAGGAAGTACTGAGCAGATATGTGATTTACTCATGCAAGGATTTGTTAAGGTATAATACACTTAGTCATATGAACAGTCAGAACACAAACAGAGAATCTGTCATGACGTTACACTACACAGACTTGACGTAAGGACACTTACATTTACCCATGATTTGGTAAATTGTAAGCACCTCCTTTCACACACCCCTTGAAGGCGATGCAAACGTTATAATGTATTGTGTTCTCTTTTTATGTATTAGCTGTAGGATTTGGTAGTTTATAGGTAGTGAATAGTTTCTTCCAGTCTATCTTTCTTTCTTTCTCCATTATCCTACCACCTCCTGCAGCTGGGTGTTGTTTGTTTATGGAATGTAAGAATATATTGTGTGACAATAAACTTTCAGGTATGAATTAAAAGACATGAAGAAAATTGAGTATGGCATTGCAAGCCTGGTCAACCACTAGCCAAGATATGGAATCAAAAAAAGAAAGAAAGAAAGAAATAATAAATGAAGGAAAGCCCGTGCTTTAAGTATTAAGTCTGATATCCCTTGGCACGTCGAAACCTTAATAAAGAAAATCAAAATTACCATAAACCCCAATAAAAGAAAGCCAATGGGACTTAGTATAATTTTTTTTTAGTATAGATATTTCACATGCACATTCTTGTAAATTTATATGTATTTGTATATGTATAAAAACTTTGCATATTGTCAACATATTTTGAAATGTGACCACGGAATGTAAGCTTTCAGAATTAACGATGTAAACATGCTTGGACAAAGTGAGCTTTGTTAAAATGTAAATATGGCAAAAAAGTGTTACAAACTGTGTTAAACAGTGAACGTTATAAACGACGAATTTTGTGTTGTTTATGAAACTTATGTTGCATAAACCAAATAACTGTTTGTAAATCGATATAAACTGCAATTTACTTCGACGATAATGAGGATTTTCACACTGCAAATGAACGTTTGTTGGCAAGTGTAAACAATGTGGTGAAACACCTACCTTTGCGAACATCGACGCCGTTGTTCCTGGCCGGCCTTCAGATGCTTTGGAGACTATAAACTCAGCACCTGTCGTAGGCGATGTGGAGGCTAAAAACTACATCGACCATATATGCCCCGGGAACAATAGTCATGAAAACGCACAAGGACCTGGAGTGTTGTGTCGTAACAGAAGACATAGACATTGCTTCAGATCACGCACACGCTAAATCTTATGGTGTCACCGGACTTAACACGCCATTTATGCTGGAATAACAACTTGTAATTAACACTATGTGAGAGTGAATATTGTTCAAGACTGTCATAACACAGCAATTTTGAAACTGCCGCACGCGAAATTCAGTGATGCTACTGCGCGTGCGCAAAGACTACGTGCTGCCAGAGATGCATTGGGAAACCAACGCTGGGAGCACACAACATTAACTGCGCTGGCGAGCAGCTTTTTCAAACAAACTGTATGTAAATATATTTATTAATTGTGTACAAAGGATCCAAACTGTAATAATTGTATTTAGTATATAGATTTAGAAAGTAAGATAATCCCCTATGAATGCACGTGGCCTTTCCTAAGAAAATATGTATAATTGACATTTAGGTATATCTATTCTATTGTTTGCTAGCCTGCCACGCTAAATGTTTTAGCGTGACAGTCGAGGGGGCGATGTAGCGGGACTTTGAATTTCGCCGCGCTACATTCGTCCCCTCAGATATAAATATCCCGTCGCAGCAGTATGAGCGCTCGACGGCAGAGAGAAAATACCAAAATTGTAACCTTTTTTTGTTTTTTCCATCCGTTTTCAATTGTCTCTTGATAGCAGTAGCTTAAGGCAGACGTGAGCTGATTAAGACGAATAAACTTATTAATGTGTAGACATTGTGGAAGTTATTATGAAATTCGGAGGATGGAGAGAAGCAACTAAAATAAATTGTATTTAAGAGCAAGACGGTTTTGTGCACATTATAAATTCCTGGACAATGAAACTTACTGCAAGATTTCGGAGCCGACTTTTCACCCAGAAATGAAGGAGACGCCGCAAGAAAGAAGACAAGTTAACCTGGTAAAGGATGATTTATCTACGCCACTTCCCCCTGTCAGTTACATTCTGTTATTCTCTGTTCCTTTTCAAAAATTTTGTAGTGGAAATTGGTTTAACTTTTGCTCAAAAAACGCCACAAGGACCACCCCAACAATAGATTTTCTGTGATACGAAGTCCGATCTGCATTTCTTTCTTTCTTTCCCTTTTTTCACGGTCTCTCTTTTCCCATTTATTTTTTTATTAAACCACTACATGTGGATTGGCAGTAGTCTTGGTAGGGAGGATGAAGCTTGTTCCATTCTCTAATTGAGGCCTCTTGCTGGCTCAGGCCTGACAGTATGATGTCTGCAAATGGCATGGAGCCAAGGTGTCAATGTGGCTTTCATGCTTCCTGTTACAAAGCACACAGACACACTTAGATGCAATCTGTTTCATTTGTGTACCTGTTCCTGCAATAGAGTGCAGCACAGTACCCCACAGCTGAGTGCAGTAGGGATTTTTCAGCCGTACACAGAATATTTGCCCGCACTCCTCAAGCTGTTCCTGCCAATTTCCTTTTCTGGTCTTTAGTTTTTCTCTAGAGAGCAGCATGTATTTTTTGTGTGTGAAGGAACAGTCGACAGTAACTGCCCAGGTATTATGGATGGTAGCTGTAGCATATTTATTTGTTGCAAAACGAAACATTCAGCTTTCTATTTTCTAGAGGTGGAATGTGCAACTTTGTTTTGGTAAGATTTGGACAGTACTCATAGCTTATAATATTCATTCAGCTGTTCAAAATCTGCCGTGAGAACATATTCTTTTGCATTTAGATGTTTTGTTTGGTAGTTATTGCTATGCCCTCAGCGTAAAGAACATCTATGATCTCGTTACTGGCAAGTTAGAAGTATAAAGTTTAAGTAGAATAGGAGCTAACACTGAGCCTTGTGGAAGTCAACTTTTATTTATGGATAACAACAACTTTTTAGTACTATGGGGATACACTGATTTCTCATACTCTGCATGGGCCTGGTAAGTTTTGGATTAATAGTAGACAACCTCTATGATGGTGATCCCAAAGCAACAGACTCCAAGAGAGCAAACCGACAAAAAGTCTACTCATACAGAGACTACAGAGGATCTAAGGCCCCTAACAGTCTAAGATCTACAAGAGCACAAATCAGTGCTTAATAATAATTGAATTATAAATGACAACTGCAACACAAGAGGAGTTACTAATAAAAAACAACAAGAACTACAACTAGATGATATAAAAAGTAAGTTAGTGAAAAGTATCTCAGATAATTTCAATAAAGCTTTTGAATTATTTTTCTGTAATTATTTATATTGCTTTGATGTTGGATTCTTGGTGAATAAAATAACTAAGTTAAAGTATAGACAAATATGTGGATAACAAAGGGCGTGAAGAAATCAGCAGAAACCTTTTGAGAGCTCAATACCACAACAAAACAAAATACAGCTTTGAAACCACACATAAGAAGCAACACGAAGGTGTTAGGTAAAGTTATAGCAGCAGAAAAAGAGGTTGCAAATGAAATGACTATATAAAAAGAACAAGAAAGTGAAGTCAATTTGGAAAGTTAGTAATAAGAATGTGAGCAAAAGTAGATAGCATCCAATAAGTCATTCATAAGAAGTGAAGAAAGAACTTTTTCAAGATATCAAGCAGATTGAAAACATACATAATTGCATTATATGAATGTAGTGCAAAATCCAATTGAATACCAATGTAATCCCATCAACAATGTGAACGTTTCCCAAAATGAAAACACTGGACTCGCATTCGGGAGGACGACGGTTCAATCCCGTCTCCGGCCATCCTGATTTAGGTTTTCCGTGATTTCCCTATATCTCTTCAGGCAAATGCGGGATGGATCCTTTGAAAGGGCACGGCCGATTTCCTTCCCCATCCTTCCCTAACCCGAGCTTGCGCTCCGTCTCTAATGACCTCGTTGTCGACGGGACGATAAACACTAAATCTCCTCCTCCTCCAAAATGAAAATACCATGCTTCTGAATCCAGTGAATACATTGGCAGTAAGATGTAGATAACTAAAAATTAGAACATCCTGTAATTCCAATAGTACTCCAGATGAGGTCTCAAACAAATCAAGCTCAACATTTTCTCAGCTAATTGAGATCATCATTTTATTATTTAGTATAGGAATATTAACAAACAAATCTGAAGTAATCAGCAGAGAAGGCACTTCACCCAAATGACGGCTCACTTGACATACAAAACTATGTCACTCTTATTTATCTTTTTACGTTAGTCATGCACGACAGGTTAGCTAAGTTTTTGAATAAAAATAAAATACTACTTGACACTCAAAGTCACTTTCCACAAAAACCAAGTCTACTGAAACAGCTGCTTTGACTTTTCATCTCTAATGCTATACACATACATGAATTCAATTGTGGGCCCTTTCTAGAGCTATCTAAAGTCTTTGATATGCTCAATCATGATCTGCTGCTTAGGAAGTTGTAAATATGGTATCCACAGAGTTGCCTACATCTGGTTTAAGTCTTATATTTCTGGCAAGCAACTGTTACTTTGCAGGATACAGGAAAGTCATTATTGTATGGAGTACCTCAAACCTGTTTTTACTGCAGCACACAACAAGCCAATTGACAGGAGAAAGAGAGAGAGAGAGAGAGAGAGAGAGAGAGAGAGAGAGAGAGAGAGTGTGTGTGTGTGTGTGTGTGTGTGTGTGTGTGTGTGTGTGTGTGTGTGTGTCGCTCGCTCACCTCTGTGTGTGTGTATTTACAAGACACTTATGAATATCAGTGCACTGAATTATCAGAAGGTCATAATCATGTTTGTACATCAAAATTTTCAGCAACACTTTCAATACACAGTTGAGTCACAACATGCAAGGCATATGTTTGTGGTGATAATTTGGTTGGTTGATTTGGAGGAGGAGACCAAACAGCGAGGTCATTGGTCCCATTGGATTAGGGAAGGATGGGGAAGGAAGTCAGCCGTGCCCTTTCAAAGGAACCATCCCAGCATTTGCCCAAAACAATTTAGGGGAAATCATGGAGAACCCAAATCAGGATGGCCGGATGTGGGTTTTAACTGCCACCCTCCTGAATCTGAGTGTAGTGTGCTAACCACTGCGCCACCATGCTCAATGATGATTTGGATAAAATGTTATTCCCACAGGGCAAAAACCAAAATGCTTTGATTGCAGAAAGACATCAGTAACAGCTGAGACAGCAAGTGTCAGTTTCAAAATTCAAATTTATTCCATACATCAAATTAGTCATGCTCAAAACCAAAACCTAATTCAAGAGGGCATATCTTGCTGATTCAATGCAAACATGTAAGAGAGATATTATTGTTGTTGTTGTTGTGGTCTTCAGTCCTGAGACTGGTTTGATGCAGCTCTCCATGCTACTCTATCCTGTGCAAGCTTCTTCATCTCCCAGTACCTACTGCAGCCTACATCCTTCTGAATCTGCTTAGTGTATCCATCTCTTGGCCTCCCTCTAAGATTTTTACCCTCCACGCTGCCCTCCAATACTAAATTGGTGATCCCTTGATGCCTCAGAACATGTCCTAACAACCGATTCCTTCTTCTTGTCAAGTTGTGCCACGAACTCCTCTTCTCCCCAATTCTATTCCATACCTCATCATTAGTTATGTGATCAACCCATCTAATCTTCAGCATTCTTCTGTAGCACCACATTTCAAAATCTTCTATACTCTTCTTGTCCAAACTATTTATCGTCCATGTTTCACTTCCATACATGGCTACACTCCATACAAATACTTTCAGAAACGACTTCCTGACATTTAAATCTATACTCGATGTTAACAAATTTCTCTTCTTCAGAAACGATTTCCTTGCCATTGCCAGTCTACATTTTATATCCTCTCTACTTCAACCATCATCAGTTACTTTGCTCCCCAAATAGCAAAACTGATTTACTACTTTAGGCGTCTCATTTCATAATCTAATTCCCTCAGCATCACCCGACTTAATTCGACCACATTCCATTATCCTCGTTTTGCTTTTGTTAATGTTCATCTTATACCCTCCTTTCAAGACACTGTCTATTCCGTTCAACTGCTCTTCCAAGTCCTTTGCTGTCTCTGACAGAATTACAATGTCATCGGTGAACCTCAAAGCTTTTATTTATTCTCCATGGATTTTAATACCTACTCCGAACTTTTCATTTGTTTCCTTTACTGCTTGCTCAATATACAGATTGAATAACATTGGGGAGAGGCTACAACCCTGTCTCACTCCTTTCCCAACCACTGCTTCCCTTTCATGCCCCTCGACTCTTATAACTGCCATCTGCTTCCTGTACAAATTGTAAATAGCCTTTCGCTCCCTGTATTTTACCCCTGCCACCTTCAGAATTTGAAAGAGAGTATTCCAGTCAACATTGTCAAAAGCTTTCTCTAAGTCTACAAATGCTAGAAATGTAGGTTTGCCTTTCCTTAATCTTCCTTCTAAGATAAGTCGTAGGGTCAGTATTGCCTCATGTGTTCCAACATTTCTACAGAATCCAAATTGATCTTCCCCGAGGTCGGCTTCTATCAGTTTTCCCATTCGTCTGTATAGAATTCTTAATATTATGAAAAGGATAGATTGTTACACACACACACGCGCACACGCACACACGTACGTGCACGCTTACTACGACGACACGGGCACACAAACACACGCCTACTGTCCCTGGGTGCAGAGCCCAGACTGTGGGTCGACTGCCAGAGAGAGTGGTGGTGTGTGAGAGGTGCATTTGCATGGTGTGTGTGTGTGTGTGTGTGTGTGTGTGTGTGTGTGTGTGTAGTCAAACTTGCTCACAAGGGATATTTTTGTAGCAGACACATTAAGTTACGAACAGTTAGGAAAAGTATATTTTCTACACATTCATTATTGTATTATGTATCTCAGTGAGAAGAACTTGCAATGATGGAGAACAAATCAAGGTATATATGAACAAAGACAAACAAATCTGAAAACTTAATTGAATATTGTATTTTCAATAAATGCTTACAATACTGCTTAATGTTATTCAGGTTTATGCTAGCTACTAGTTATACTTTTAGTTATCTGCTAACAGCAGCTTGAAAGTTACTTCCTTGGAACAGTAATTTTTAAAGAAAATAACCACCTCCACCTGTAAAAACTTAATCTTATTTACAGTGCATTACTATTTGTCATGCAGGTTTACAATGAACAGCTGCTACTTGCCATTTGGCTACAAGATATTAACCTTGAATCTAGAAGATATTCAGATGATTTGTAGAAACAGTGGTTAATGAACAGTTCTTCTCTCTTTTGAATTAGTAGAGATTCCCAGTTTTGTGCTTTGTGTTAAGGATTGTTGAATATCTTTACATTAGAATATGTAACTCCATTTTGAACTGTAAATAAGTAAGTAAAGTCCACATGAAAGTTACTTTTGTGTCTTGTAATTGTGTAAATCACAATTTAGTTATTATTGTCAGCAATAACAGCCATTAATGAGTAAATGGATTAAGACACGAGTCCATGAACACTAAAATCCTTAAATGACACCTTATACTGACAATGGGTGTTGAATGAAAGGTGTGATGAACAATTTTTGTTTGGACTGACTTCAGCTACAAACTGCAAAAACAAAATTGCAAATATTTGCCAAAACATCAGGGAAAATGTGCCTGCTGACTCTTTGGAGTGACACCCCATATATTATTTAGAATTTTGCCTCCTTAAGGTACGTACTGGCCAATATAACAAATACCTTGTGGTTTTAAAGGAGACAGTGGGGAAGAAACTAGCACTTGAAAAATAAAAAGAAATAAAAAAAATAAAAAAATTAAATTAAGAATTAACATAAAAGTATACAAATATGAAGAAAAAAAAATCTGAAAGATGCTACTACGACATCTTGACTTATGTTATACCTAAACAATCAGTTCCAGCAGGCACATATAAAAAGCTATACATTTTGAGAAATTATAAGCAAAACTCAAAACATTTAGAGATGTGCATACAGATTTATATAAGGAACTGGCATAAATACTCAACAAACTAAAGACAGGGCAAACTATAGAACCAAAACTATGAAGCGGGTAGTTTTACAAGGGGGAAAAAAAGAAAATTACAAGAAAGCAGAAAGAAACTGACAGAGAAATGAAAAACGAGAAGATATGAAGGAGTACTGGAGGCAGCCCAACTTTAATTTAGTAGCTTAAATGTAGTTCTTGGTGGGTCTGTAACACAATAAAAGAGAATGGTTCTATCTCTGTGCTCTGGTACTGTCATAGCTATGAATCTACACCTTTTGCTGACCAAAATGTTTCCTGAACCTACTCGGGCCTTACACCCGACCACGTGGATAGAAAACAAAGAAGTATCCTATGTTAAATGTAACTTATAATTTTCAAGACAGTTTTTACAATACTTAGACAAATTTGATAACTGATTTTTTTCCAATGAAGATTATAGTATGCTGCTCCTTATTTAAGGAATTAAAAACGTTACAACAGAGTGTATTTTATTGAATACATAAATAAAAATGGTTAGCACCGCACTGAGAATGAACTTTAAATTACTATTTAGCCTGAATAACAGCTAACATTAGAATGGGAGGAATAGCCAGTCTTATCATGCCTTTGCCTTTGATTGCACCCTTTACTTTACATGCTACTTCACTTTGAAGTTGATTATTCTTATGGAAGTTAACAGTCTCTTTCCAGGTGCTCTGCTGAGTAGTTGTTTACATTTTATGCGGAGTACTTTAATGGCTGATCCAGCCATCATCTTAATGTGCTGCAAGTTTTGCTGCTGTGTGTTCTCACGCCTGGACTCCAACCAATCTGGTCTAGTTAGAGTCCAGGCACTGAGTACAAACAACAGCAAACCCCGCAGCACCTGAAGATAATGACTTGGTCGCTCGTGGAAATATTGTGCATAAAATGGAAACAATTTGGCAGGGTCCTGGAAGCACACTACTAATCAACTGTGCTGGGAAAACCTGAGATATCACATCTTATGAAAGTAATGGAAACATTTGCTATCACCTCCCATCAGCGGAAGTTGCTCTGACCAGTCACCTTTAAACAAATAGGTTACTCTCACAGACCTCTATCTATTTGTTCAGCACTTTTTGTATGTTATATGAGTAAAAGTAATTGCAGTAAATAAAGCCTATTAGCTGTGGGCGACTGGTGGCATCACTACTTGGTCGATGGTATGCCAAGCTAGCATTTGCTCTTAGCACTATGACCCTTCAATTGCTTGGTTACTACAAAACAGGAAACATTGTACTTGTGGTTCATTATGACTTTGTTAAGCTCTTAAATAAATATGAAAAAGTAAATAACATTGAGTGTTTTAATAAATAAAAGTGTGATATTTCATGCTTTACATTCGCACTTTTAATGTGACAAGCTCTCACGAGTGCATGGCACACACGGCAATATAGGGCACATAGCACAAATGCTTGGTGATATCAGAGCGGAAGTGAGATGCCTTGTGTGGACCAGGCGACAAGTAGCGAAGTGCTAACGTCAAATTTTGGCGTGCGCTGAATATCCACCTTATTTGTAATCTGGAACTAGTATTCAAAGTTTGTTTTTTACCTAGTTATATGGCATCAATCGTGCAAGGTACATAGAAGCACAATACACAGTTATAAAAACTGTGAAATGATGAACATACTGACACCACATATGTATCAGTACCATGTAAATTAATTGAGTTTCATAAGGAAGTGAAATGTGGTGATGGACAAATCTTGGAAAATTTGTAACTATATGACTAAGGCTCATACAGTAATGATCAAAAGTGTAAGACTGGAAGAATTTGGCAAAATATATTTTCTGATGTGCATACTTTTGTCAGCAATATATATAAAAACAAAGATGATGTGACTTACCATACGAAAGCGCTGGCAGGTCGATAGACACACAAACATACACACAAAATTCAAGCTTTTGCAACCAACGGTTGCTTCATCAGGAAAGAGGGAAGTAGAGGGAAAGACGAAAAGATGTGGGTTTGAAGGGAGAGGGTAAGGAGTCATTCCAATCCCGGGAGCGGAAAGACTTACCTTAGGGGGGAAAAAAGGACAGGTATACACACACACACACACACACACACACACACACACACACACACACACACACACACACACACACACAGAAGTGTGTCTGTGTATGTGTGGATGGATATGTGTGTGCGCGCGTGCGTGCGAGTGTATACCTGTCCTTTTTTCCCCCTAGGGTAAGTCTTTCCGCTCCTGGGATTGGAATGACTCCTTACCCTCTCCCTTAAAAGCCACATCCTTTCATCTTTCCCTCTCCTTCCCTCTTTCCTGATGAAGCAACCGTTGGTCGCAAAAGCTTGAATTTTGTGTGTCTATCAACCTGCCAGCGCTTTCGTTTAGTGAGTCACATCATCTTTGTGTGTATAATTTCAGTTTAATCTAAAGTTGGTTTTATTAATCCAAGAAGAGAGGTACACCTAACATCAATGTGGCAGCTGCTAAGATATTGCAATACACACAACAAACTATTGGTTGAATATGTGTGTTACAAGTTCATTAAATTATTTTATATTAGTAATTAAAACTGTCCTCCTTTTGAATACCATTAAAATTACAAGGAAACCAACTGCACTAGCATAAAAAGGAGATAAATTTCCAAGAAAATTATGCACCACTTAGTCAGCTAATACATTTGAGGCACTTTTCATCATATTGTGCACTCACACTAATTATATTGTTATTAATTGTGGGCAAACTATGATACAAATTACAGCAACACCCTTCAAAGCACTTTTGAGAACTTTTAAGGCTTCAGTTGTGGATGATGGTTGACTCTTAAAAAGTTTTTCTATGAGTTAGCCACAGTCTAACCTTGTTACTCACTTGGTTTAACAAGATATCAAGACTTGTATTTATTTGCAGCTGTTAGTTCACTATGGACATGTAATTTTTTTGTGGGTTGGGTTGTTGGGGGGAGGAGACCAGACAGCGAGGTCATCGGTCTCATCGGATTAGGGAAGGACGAGGAAGAAAGTCGGCCGTGCCCTTTCAAAGGAACCATCCCGGCATTTGCCTGGAGCGATTTAGGGAAATCGCGGAAAACCTAAATCAGGATGGCCAGACGCGGGATTGAACCGTCGTCCTCCCAAATGCGAGCCCAGTGTGCTAGCCACTGCGCCACCTCGCTCAGTAATTTTTTTTTTTTTTGTGTCAGCAACAGTTAGAACATGGGTTTGTTTCTGGTGCAACAAATAGTCAGGACCCAAATAAACACTGATTTACTTGGCACATCAGCACTCAGAACTTCGAAATTTTACCATTATTATCTACACTGTGTAAGGGACCATGAGTTAGTCTACAGACTTTAACATTTGTCACCACTTTGCTATTAATGTCAACCTAGGGTCACAACAGGCACAAGTTAACAATCTTTATAAAATATGATTAAATAAACTTGCAATTTAATTACAAACAAATTGCATCAGTGAAGGGCCAAGATGGTATAAATAAATGTAGCTATTATTTATTTATACAAATATAACAAATTGGGTGCAGCAGATGCAACCAAACCCCCAGACAAGACAGAGCCACAGACAGCAGTTTGGTTGCACTCTAGTTCAGCCGTACCTCAGGGGACTACAATTTATGAATATCAGCTTTGTATGTAGCCTTGCAACATGTTCAAATAAATACTTAGTGGTTTATTTTTATTTATCTATCTTAGTATCAGTCACTGTTGTTATTAGTCATTAATAAAAAAATTTCAAGATGTGGATGACTGCAGACATAAACTAACAGTTATGGCATTTATTAACATAGTGTGATGATCAATTTTCCTCCTCCTAAAAAAAGGAGTTTTCTTCCACATTAATTCACATTACATATTTTTTATGTAGCCATTGAATTGGCCATTTTGACTTAAAAAAATAACTCAAATGCTTGTCATTAGCACTTTTATAGTTAAACAGATTAAAATACAAACCTCTAGTCAGTTGAGTAATTTACAGAAGACATTTCCACAGTTTCCTAAGCCTTTGGTTTTTCTAAAAGAAGTGCAAGGAGAAAAAGTTCTTTGTAGGATATGATTCTTTCAAATGACTAATTGCTTTGATAAGTGAGCAATTATTCAAAAGTTGTGCAATCAACTGACCAGGTCATGAAACAGGTATCAGTAGTGACATCATATGGCAGTGCCACACTGTTAACTAGAGTTGACTGGGTACTGGAATCCATCTTGTTTGTTACGTAAACAAAGTAATGACTGTGAGATCCGTCACCTGCGAGTTGACCTGTTCATTTGTATACCTGATTCAGAACTTTTGCACTGTCTGTTATTTGTGTTTGTCATCTTCAATGCTAACGTGAAGATAAGAAAGTTGCAGTTCTATTAACAGTAAGTGTTTCTTAACTGCTAGTATGAGTAGTAATTGATCAATGAGTACTTTCAAAGATCTCTCAGACTATGCTTCAAGATTATATCATCAGTTATTGCATAAATTAACTAAATACATATAGATACTTTTTGGAAAATGTATATATTTACAATGTAACATGTAGTGTAACAGGACACCATGGATGAAATCCTGTTCTGCTAGATGAAGAACTGTCACATCAGCTAAAGATGTTCAAGATGTTTTAGTAAAACAGAGGGGTCAAATATCAACAGATCTACTGCACGTATCTGTTCCTACGGAGAGGGTAGATGAGGAAAGACATAGCTGCAGTGCGCAGAAGCCAGAAGAATACTGACTACTTGCTGGGCATCTGGTATGCAGCCCATGGACCCAGAAAACGTGCACAGAATAAGTGGGATTATGAAATCTCTTAGGAGAAAAACAAATGATGTTTTCCGATTGTAATGTAAGAAAGCTTTTGTATTACTGTGAGATTGGCAGCACTCTTGTTTGAGTTCTCATAGAGAAAGAATGGATGGTTGGTTGGTTGGTTTGTTTAAAAGAAAGGGAGGGAAGGAGGGGGGGGGGGCGGGGAAGGAACCAAACGGCTAGGTCATTGGTCCCTCATTCCGATTAAAATAATTCCACAAGGGTGGGAGTAAAATAATCGAAACATACAAAACACAGCTGGAAGAAGAAGAAGAAAACCACAAGAATGACAGAAGAGCAACAAACACTAAAATGGACAAAATCGGACAAGAAAACTGCAGACACATGAAAGAAACATTAGAGATTAAAACAAGGAAGCAGATTACCATGGCTGGCTGACCATGAGAATAAAAAGGAGAACCCAGCCACTCGGCAACACATTAAAACCTCCACCATAAAAGCACTAGGGTGGAGGACACAGAGGGACAAAGGCCATGTGCTAAAACTTAGATCAAATGATAAAACCCAACCTCATGAATAAAACTTAAAACTAAAGATGCTGTTGAGGCATTGTCGCCCTATACTGAAGGTAGGGTGCTCCGAAAGTTAAAAGTCCGCCACAAAGCAGCTAAAAGTGGGCAGTGCAACAAGAGGTGGACACCGAGACCGAGGTGGGTCCTTGTGATGGAGGAGGTAACCATGTGTTAGCCACGTATGGCCAATGCAGAGCCGGCAGAGGACAACTGATTCCCTGCGAGAGGACCGCATTGAAGACTTCCACACATTCATAGTCTCCTTAATGAGACACAGTTTGTTGTGCTTACTGTTATGCCATTCTGTCTCCCAAAGCCGAAAAACCCTACAATGTAAGACAAAACGCAGGTCAGTTTCGGAAATGCCTATCTCCAGAATCGGTTTCCACATAGCCTGTTTGGCCAGCCTGTGGGCAAGTTCATTGCCTGGGATTCCAACGTGCCCTGGGGTCCACACAAACACCACTGAATGACGGGACCATTCCAGGGCATAGATGGACTTCTGAATGGGTGCTACCAAAGGATGGTGAGGGTAGCACAGATCGATAGCTTGTAGGCTGCTAAAGGAGTCAGTACACAGGAGAAATGACTTGCCAGGGCACGAGTGGGTGTGCTCAAGAGCACGAGATATGGCCACCAGCTCTGCAGTGAAAACACTGCAGCCACCTGGCAAGGAGTGCTGCTCAATATGTTCTCTATAAACATACGCAAAGCCTATGTGACCATCAGCCATCGAGCCGTCTGTGTAAACCACTTCATGCCCCCGGTACATGTCAAGAATGGAGAGGACGTGATAGCGGAGAGCCGCAGGGTTAATGGAGTCCTTAGGGCCATGAGAAAGGTCCAGAAGAATCTGCGGCCTAGGTGACCTAACCTAACCTAACCTAACCTAACCTAACCTAACCTAACCACACCATGGAGGTGTACATGAATGGACCTCGAAGAGAGGTGAGAATGGGAAGGACTCCAGTTCAGACAGAAGGGAAAGGACATGAACAGCAACCATAAGTCCTGACATGGGCCACTGATGTGGGAGATGAACTGCTGTGGTTGGGAAAAGGAGGTGGTAATTTGGATGTGCAGGAAATCTACGAATGTGTGCAACGTAACTGGCGAGCAGTTGTGCATGCCTAACCTTCAATGGATCCACCAGGACACTGGTTACCGGACTAGTTCTAAAATCTCCTATCACTAGGCGAATGCCACAGTGGTGCACTGGGTGGAATAAACGCAACGCTGAGGGCGCCGCTGAACCGTAAACCAGACTCCCGTAGTCAAGGCGGGATTGAACAAGGGCTCTGTAGAGCTGCAGCAGCGTAGAGTGATCTGCACCCCAGTTGGTGCTGTTCAGGCAGCGGAGGGCATTGAGGTGCTGCCAGCACTTCCGCTTAAGCTGACGAAAGTGGGGTAGTCAAGTCAATCGGGCATCGAAAACCAGTCCTAAGAATCGAGTGAGTGGATCATCACTAAGGTAAAGTTCTGGTTCTGGATGAACAGTGCGACACCAATAGAAATACATGACACACAACTTCACAGCTGATAACTGCAGTGGGCTACAGCCCATGACTGCGCCTTGTGAATGGCTCCCTGTAGGTGCCCCTCAGCAACACCAGTACTGGAGGAGCAGTACCAAATGCAGAAATCATCTGCATACAGAGAAGGTGAGACCGATGGCCCTACAGCTGCTGTTAGACCGTTAATAGCCACTAAAAATAGAGAGGCACTCAATACGGAGCCCTGCACAACGCCATTCTCCTGAATACAGGGGGGAGCTATGGGAGGCACCAACTTGGACACGGAAAGTACGAAGTGACAGGAAGTTTTGGAAAAAGAATCGGGAGCGGGCCCCAGCAACCCCACTCATATAATGTGGCAAGGATATGATGTCGCCAGGTAGTGTTGTATGCTTTACTCAAGTCAAAAAATACAGCAACCAGATGCTGGCGTCTGGAAGAGGCTGTTCGGATGGCAGACTCGAGGGACACAAGATTATCTGTGGTAGAGCAATGCTGGCGGATGCTGCCCTGACTTGGAATCAGTAGGTCAAGTGACTCCAGGACCCAACACAACCGCCGACACACCATGCGTTCCAGCAGCTTACAAAGAAAGTTGGTGAGGCTGATGGGCTGGTAGCTATCCACATCACGCAGATTTTGACCGGGTTTGAGCACCGGGATGATGGTGCTCTCCTGCCGTTGTGACGGAAAGAGAAAGAATGTATTAGCGTCACATTAATGGACAGAACCGGAAATTATGCAAGAAACATCTGGAAAAGGATGGCTGGAAGTGAAACTGTGTTCATTGATCATTTTATAATTCGGTACAAGTTGTCAGTCAGAAAGCTTTGCCAATTTCCTGCAGCAGAGAAGACGTGTTGGAGAAGTCTGCATGGGTGTGACACAGCATAGCTGGTCCTCAAAATTCTACATGGTGACGGAATTACAGACAAGTCAGATTCATCAAGAAAGAGGCAGTTCTTTAACAGGACACTGTGGTGCACTGTACAGGATGCAAGTGAAAGAGTACCAGGTGACACCAAACTGAACTAAGCCAACTAACACGATCAAAACGCAAATGGATATCACATTTGTATTTTGTTGCTGTACACAAATATATTGAAAATCCTTTCTCAGAGACTAAAAATGCCACGGTTCTGTTGTACGGCTGTCTGTAAAAATAATTACAACTTACAAAATAAAACAGCAAGCGCAGAGAAAAATTCCCACTGACTTCTCGAAGTGTTTTTTTTTTTTTTTTCCTTCTTCAAAATTTAAGGATTTGGTGATTATTATAGCTGTTAGCAGTATATCTGCTCCATAACTAAAAAGTGTGCTATTACATGTAATTAATTAAGTAGAGAAAGGTGGATTCACTTTGTTAGCTTCAGTATCAGATAAGAATGCAATACATTGAATAGTTTACGAGATACTTATTCTATTCCTTATGGTATACTGCAGACAACGAGCTACTTATTCCTTATGGTGTACTGCAGCCCTGTGTTGCACATCCTATTGAGAGTAGTAGAATGATATTTCTTATTTTTGACACTGTACATATACTGAAATATTTCTGTAACTGGTCTCCTAAACCTGAGAGCTTGCTTGAGTTTTCTGACTTTGATGATTTTGAATTTATAGTTACTGCAGCTTTTGACTATTTGAAAGTAATGAACAAAAAAGAAAATGGCTCATTAGTAAAATAGTCATTTGCCATCATTTAAGGCGCCATTTCCTTAAAATATTCAGAAGCAAAACGTTAATCTAAAGTTTTCGATGAAAGAACAGTAGCTGCTTTAATGGCCTTAGCTCCTAGGGCATGGACATTTCAGGGTCAGAACACACAGGATCATTCATGCAAATCATTTGTCAGTGGTGGCTCATAGTGAATGTCAAGAGATATATGAAGCTGAAAGATTCGACAATCAGTACACACAACTTAATAGGTTAAATAGTTGCTTACAGTTGGACTTTTTACTGGAGGTAGAGTGTTCTTAGCAGCCAGTCCTTATGATCTCAGATTTTTCAGTCATTAAATGGTACTCTTGAAGCGTTTTTACTCTTGATTCCACATGTAGTTGAACATTACAAAACAGATTACGTATCACTGAGTAAGTTTCAGAATGACAATCTGCAAGGTAGATTTTGCTGTTACTGTCAACTCAATGGGGGAAATTACTATGCAAGTTATGTCCAAATATTTGAGAGTGGGGGGAAAAAAATAATAATAAAAAAAAATTTAAGACTCACAAGATACGCTGCTGATTAATTCTTTGAATAAAAAGGACTCAGCTTCCTGGTTCTGGAACGTATGATAAATGTGTGAATGTTTACAAATAATCTGTGGCGTTAAGGGAGAATTTTGAAATATCAAAGACACCAGAAAGCTTTCTGCCTGCACCGATTTACATATTTCGCTGTGCTGTAAAGAAGGAAATTTTTCTTAAAGTAACAGTAAACAGTGAGATTTGCAGCTCTTGGTTGCAGTATAGTGCAATACAATATGGAAGTTGGATTATCCACTGCAAATGATTTCACTGCAGACTATGACCAAGGAAAGTTGACAGTTCCTCTGAGAATGCTGTTATGATGCCTACTCTTGCTTGGTTTATGTTGAAAGGTATACTGCATGTGTTCCGGTAGTTTCATTGGTGTTTAACATCAACTTCCTGTTTTTCACAAAATATGTAGTCAAAATCTGGAGAACTGTTGTCTTGGTTTGTGGGATTAAAGGAACCAGACTGCAACGGTCATCGGTCCCTTGTTCCAAAACTTAAAAACTACCACACAGAGGGGGGGGGGGGGGGGGGGGGGGGGGGACGGATAAGAGAGACAACAGACAACACAGGACAAGAAAAACTCAAAGAACAGACATAACAAATTAAAATCACATGGAGTGTGACGGTCGTTGGCCGACCATAGAATAAAAAAGGAAAAGCCAACCATCGAGAACACATTATAAACTCAGTTTAAAACCGTAGGCCAAAGGCCAGAATCAACACAAAACAATAAAATAAAACATAAACACTCATATTAAATGATAAAAACCCCCTGCCCGAATAAAACGTAAAACTAAGCCAGCCATAGCAGGGTCATCAGTTAAAAGGACAGGGAGCGTATCAGGCAGTGCAAATGTCTGCCTGACCACAGGTAAAAGGGGGCAGACCAACAAAATGTGGGCCACTGTCAAAGCCGCCCCACAGCGACACAGAGGAGGGTCCTCCCGGCGCAGTACATAACTGTGTGTCAGCCGAGAGTGGCCAATGCGGAGACGGCAAAGGATTACTGAGTCCCTGCGAGTGGCTCGCAGGGATGACCGCCACACAGCTGTCATCTCCTTGACAGTACGGAGTTTATTACGCATTGTCAGTTCGCGCCATTCATCATCCCATAGTGCAAAAACTTTGCGGCGTAAGACTGCCCTCAAATCAGTCTCTGGGAGGCCAACATCCAGATATGGTTGACTGGTGGCCTCTTTCGCCAGGCGGTCAACATGTTCATTGCCCGGGATACCGACATGACCGTCCACACAAAGACCACAGAGCGGCCGCAACGGGCAAGAGTATGCAGGGACTCCTGGATAGCCATCACCATACGAGAACGAGGGAAACACTGGTCGGGAGCTCGTAAACCGCTCAGGGAATCGCTACAGATCACAAAGGACTCACCTGAGCAGGAGCGGATATACTCTAGGGCACGAAAGATGGCGACCAGCTCAGCAGTGTAAACGCTGCAGCCGTCCGGCAAGGAACGTTGTTCGGAGTGGTCCCCTAGAGTTAGCGCATAACCGACACGACCAGCAACCATCGAACCATCAGTGTGAACAATGTCAGAGCCCTGATACGTGGCCAGGATGGAATAAAAGCGGCGGTGGAAGGCCTCTGGAGGGACTGAGTCCTTTGGGCCCTGTGCCAAGTCGAGCCGAAGGAAAGGGCGAGGAACACACCATGGGGGTGTACGCAAAGTGGCCCAGAAAGGAGGTGGAACAGTGAAAACCCGAAGCCCGGAGAGAAGTTCTTTGATGCGGACCGCGATCGTACAGCCTGACCGGGGCCGACGTTCTGGCAGATGGACGACCGATTGCGGGAACAGGAGACGATAGTTTGGATGCCCGGGCAAGCTAAAAACATGGGCAGCATAAGCGGCCAGTAAATGTTTGCGCCTCAATCGCAGTGGAGGGACACCAGCCTCCGCAAGTACGCTGTCGACAGGGCTGGTCCGGAAGGCACCAGTGGCCAGTCGTATCCCGCTGTGTAGTATTTGGTCCAGCACCCGCAACGCAGATGGGGATGCTGAGCCATAAGCCAGGCTCCCATAATCCAGACGGGACTGGATTAACGCCTGGTAGAGCCGTAACAGGGTAGATCGGTCGGCACCCCAGCTGGTGTGGCTCAAGCATCTCAGAGCATTTAGATGCCTCCAAAACGCCTGTTTAAGCTGCCGAATATGAGGCAGCCAAGTCAACCGAGCATCAAAAACTACCCCCAAAAACCTGTGGGTCTCCACCACAGCAAGAAGTTCGTTGTCAAGATAAAGCCGCGGCTCAGGATGGACTGTTCGGCGCCGGCAGAAATGCATAACGCGGGTCTTGGCAGCCGAAAACTGAAAACCATGCACTACAGCCCAAGACTGCGCCTTGCGGATAGCACCCTGTAGCTGACGTTCAACAGCTGCAATGCCGGTAGAGCTGTAGTAAAGGCAGAAGTCGTCAGCATACAGGGAAGCGGAGACAGAATTTCCCACCACTGCAGCGAGCCCGTTTATTGCGATTAAAAACAGGCAGATGCTGAGGACAGATCCCTGTGGTACCCCGTTCTCCTGGACTCGGGAGGAACCATGAGGGGCCGCGACTTGCACGCGGAAGGTACGATACGACAGAAAATTTCGGATAAAGATCGGCAGAGGGCACCGAAGACCCCACCCATGAAGCGTAGAAAGGATGTGATGACGGTCATGTCGTATCGTATGCCTTCTGCATGTCGAAAAATACAGCGACCAGGTGGTAACGGCGGGCAAAGGCAGTACGGATGGCTGACTCCAGACTCACCAGATTGTCGGTGGCGGAGCGACGTTTACGGGACCCACCCTGAGACGGAGCCAGAAGGCCCCGAGACTCCAGTACCCAATTCAAGCGTCGGCTCACCATCCGTTCGAGAAGCTTGCAAAGAACGTTGGTGAGGCTAATGGGGCAGTAGCTGTCCACCTCCAAAGGGCTCTTGCCCGGTTTCAAAATGGGGATGACAATGCTTTCCCGCCATTGCGACGGAAACTCACCCTCGACCCAGAGACGGTTGTAAAGGTCGAGGACGCATCGCTTGCAGTCCACTGAAAGGTGTTTCAGCATCTGACAGTGGATGCCATCTGGCCCAGGAGCAGTATCAGGGCAAGCGGCAAGGGCACTATGAAATTCCCACTCACTGAATGGAGCATTGTAGGATTCAGAATGGTGGGTGCGAAAAGAAAGGCTCCGACGTTCCATCCGCTCTTTAATGGAGCGGAAGGCCAGTGGGTAATTGGAAGAAGCGGAACTCAGAGCAAAATGCTCTGCCAAGCTGTTGGCAATTTCGTCGGAGTCTGTACAAACTGCACCATTCAGTGAGAGCGCAGGGACGCTGACAGGGATCCGATAGCCATAGAGGCGTCGTATCTTGGCCCAGACTTGCGATGGAGAGACGTGGAGGCCAATGGGGGACACATACCGCTCCCAGCACTCCTGCTTGCTTCGGCGGATAAGGCAGCGGGCCCACGCACGCAGCTGTTTGAAGATGATGAGGTGTTCAATGCAGGGATGTCGCCTGTGATGCTGTAGCGCCCACCGGCGATCTTGAATCGCCTCAGCAATCTCAGGCGACCACCAAGGCACAGTCCTCCTCCGAGAGGACCCAGAAGAACGGGGAATGGAAGATTCGGCGGCAGTAACGATGCCAGTGGTGACCGATTGAACCACCGCATCAATGTCATCACTAGAGAGAGGCTCAATAGCGGCAGTGGAGGAAAACAAGTCCCAGCCAGCCTTATTCATTTCCCACTTGCAAGGGCGCCCAGAAGACTGACGCTGTGGCAGTGACAGAAAGATTGGAAAATGGTCACTACCACACAGGTCGTCATGCACTCTCCATTGGACAGATGGTAAGAGGCTAGGGCTGCAGATCGAAAGGTCAATGGTGGAGTACGTGCCATGCGCCACACTGAAGTGTGTGAAGGAACCATCATTTAACAGCAAAAGATCGAGCTGTGCCAATAAATGCTCAATGGTGGCGCCTCGACCTGTCGCCACTGACCCACCCCACAGAGGGTTATGGGCATTGAAGTCCCCCAATAGCAAGAAAGGTGGCGGCAATTGGGCTATCAGCGCAGCCAGGACATGCTGCGAGACATCACCAGCCGGTGGAAGGTAAAGACTGCAGATGGTAGCAGCCTGTGGTGTCCACACCCGAACAGCGACAGCCTCTAAAGAAGTTTGTAGAGGGATAGACTCGCCGTGAAGAGAGTCAAGGACATATAAGCAGACGCCACCAGACACCCTTTCATAAGCTGCCCGGTTCGTATAACCACCCCGATAGCCACGGAGGGCGGGGGTTCGCATTGCTGGAAACCAAGTTTCCTGAAGAGCAATGCAGAAGAAAGGGTGAAGGCTGGTAAGTTGTCGGAGCTCAGCTAGATGGTGGAAGAAACCGTTGCAGCTCCACTGGAGGATGGTATTGTCCATGGCTGAGAAAGGCGTGACGGGACTGGGAAGGCAGATTACGCCGCTGGGTCACCTGCTGCCTCCGATGGAGCACCCGTGCAAGTGCTATCCATTGCGTCTGAGGGACCAGCGAGATAAAGGTCCTCAGCGGACGCAAGAATCTCCACCTCATCCTCAGACGCAGAGCGTGTAGGTAGCGGTGGAGTAGGTGCCACCGCAGGTGCCTTGGTCTTACGGGTCTTCGATGTCGTTTTCTCTCGCTGTTCCTTTGGTTGTCGTCATTGAGAGGGCTTATTGGAGTCAGTCTCCGGGACCGAAAATGATCGCGAAGCTCGACGACCAGCGACCTGTGGCTTCTTCAGCCACTGGTTGGTGTCTACTGTGCCGCTGGTAGGAACCTGGGAAGGGAGTGACCCAAGGGATCCCTTCCGAGCGAGAGAAGCCGAAGAAGACTTATGCTTCTCCGACTTAGAAGTGGGGACTGGTGTCCCCAGTGGTTTAGTGGGTGCTGCTCCCGAGGTAGATGGTGTGGGAGCAACAGCGAGAGAAGGGGCCCCCATCGTCAAGGGGGCAGGTGAGGTCCTCTGACTCTGAGAGCTGACTGTATGTCTTGCAGCTGAAGGAGCTGGAGCAGGAGTGACAGTGGAGGCATAAGATGACATCATGCACACGGGATGTAGCCATTCAAATTTCCGCTTAGCCTCAGTGTAAGTCAGTCGCTCCAGGGTCTTATATTCCATGATTTTGCGTTCTTTCTGTAAGATCCTGCAGTCTGGCGAGCAAGGGGAATGAGGCTCTCCACAGTTGACACAGATGGGAGGTGGAGCACATGGAGTATCGGGATGAGATGGGCGTCCGCAATCTCGACATGTGAGGCTGGAAGTGCAGCGGGAAGACATATGGCCGAACTTCCAGCACTTAAAGCACCGCATCGGGGGAGGGATATAGGGCTTGACGTCACAATGGTAGACCATCACCTTGACCTTTTCCGGTAATGTATCACCCTCGAAGGCCAAGATGAAGGCACCGGTAGCAACCTGATTGTCCCTCGGACCCCAATGAACGCGCCGGACAAAATGAACACCTCTACGCTCTAAGTTGGCGCAAAAGACGGTCCCTATGGAAAATAACACCATGGACCATATTTAAACTCTTATGTGGTGTGATGGTAACGTTAACATCCCCCAACTTGTCACAAGCAAGTAACCTGCGTGACTGGGCGGAGGATGCCGTTTTTATCAAAACTGACCCTGAGCGCATTTTGGACAAGTCCTCCACCTCCCCAAACTTGTCCTCTAAATGCTCTACAAAGAACTGAGGCTTCACAGATACAAAGGATTCCCCATCAGCTCTGGTTCAGACGAGATACCTGGGCGAATACGTGTCACTGTCATTCATTGCCTTTCGTTCCTCCCATGGTGTGGCCAGGGATGGGAACAATTTGGGGGTCATAAACGTTACCTATAAAATGAGCCCTCGAATGCTTAGAGACTGCTGGTGGCTGGCCACCAGCAAGAGATGATGTGCCACGCTTCATTGCGTGTCATCCACCCTGATGCCACCTACTCCGACCAAGGGCCCTCCCCATGGGCGCCACCCAGCCACAGCAAGGGCCACCTGGCAGGATGGCCATTGCCAGGAGTCCTGATGCCCCAGGGAGATGGGCATCTACTCCTTGGCATACATGGGGAGTAAACGGCGCAGGCATCAGTAGAGCGATCCCTGTGTTGTCAGGGGGCTACAACCAACAGGGTACATGGCGGCCCCGCCACAACGGACTGGCTACCGTGCTGGATCTTAGGTGCAAAAATGTATGAGGTCGTCGTCGCAGCGAAAAGCAACACTGCACAGTGCAGCGTGGTAATCGCACCCAGGGATGTATCCTCGCCCAAGAGATGGGAAGCGAGCTGGACACCATTGCAACGACGAGAAAGCCGGCTAAAGGTATCAATGCACGACAAATACAGTGCACCATGTAAGGCGCCATTCCCAACTGGCTTGCTCTTCGGAACAATTTAGAAAGATGGAGGTCAAATCCGAGAGGGGACCATCACATAAGGCCAAAACATTTGAGACTCCTTTTAGTCGCCTCTTACGACAGGCAGGAATACCGCGGGCCTAGTCTAACCCCCGAACCTGCAGGGGGGTGTTGTCTTGTTGAGGGTCGTTTAGATAATATTTGTAAATGCCAAAGAACTCTGGGGGCCTATTGCAAAAAATTAATTTCTGATCATGTGAGGTAATGAAAAATAATTTGAGCAAGAATATCATTGACGCTGCAACAAGAAAATGAAATGGCGAACACCTGACGACAACACAGCATATTTTAATGTAATTTTCAGTAAATAATTACTGTGTAATGGGGTGAGTTTGACCTTGGTGGGTAAGACTGATCGTTGTTCAACTTTGTATTTGAAAATAAATTTCAAGCTAACAAGTACAACTATTTCTCATTCTCCATGTTGGCAGTATTTTTACATTGTCTTGGGAAGTGATGTCCAGCATGGATGCCAAGTGATGCTTACAGTTTGGAGGGAAGCACATGTTGAAGTTCAGTGAACTTTTTTTATGTTTCTACTGACCTATTTATGAATGCATGTAAGTTAATTTGGCTTTATGTGTACTGTTGCTTAAATATTACCTTTAAAATTGTTATTCCTTGGTTATTTGGCACTGTTTATTAATACTTTTATCATAAGTAAGTTTTCTAAATATAACCTATAAAACAGCATGGGGTGAGATTGATCATGGTATTATAAAAATTCTCTGCTGAATAAATATACACAATATAATATTGGGATCCCTGAAATATCTGAAAGTTTTACTATTACTGGTAGTGCAAATGTGGAACGTTTACACTTCTTTGCTTGTTTTTTTACAGACAGTGATTTAAAATGGAAAGAATATACAAATGTGACCTGGGTTCTAGGGTGTATGGTCATTTCTCAGAATCCCAGGTTGAAGCAGCTTTAAAAATGTGACAGAACAATAAGTCACAGCGGAAAGCAGCTGCAAAGCACAAATTGACATATGGTACTTTATATAACAAGTACCATGGACTTAGAATTTAAAAATCTGGTGCTCATACAGTGTTTACCCAAGCTGAAGAAGTAGCATTTTTGACAGCTCTTAAGTGTGCCTCCTGGCGATTCTCATTGACTCTTTAGATTTAAGAATGTTTGTTAAATCTTTCGTGGATGAGCAAGGCAGTGGCAGTGCGTGCACTAAATTTGGATTAGTAGAGTCTCACAGCAACATAAACATTTTGCAGGACTGCGTCAAGCATCTAACATTATAATGTACCATGCTAGTGCCTCACCTGAAATTGTCATCCCATACTTTGACAATCTGAAAGAGACTTGTTGATGTGCCTCCAGCTAACATGTTCATGTATGATGAAAGCAATGTCAGTGATGACCCTAGAAAGCCTTTAGTGATCTACAGACATGGAACCAAGTACCCCGGAAAGTCTGCAGTCACTCCAAATCAGCAACAACCATTATAATATGTGGCTCAGTAGCTGGTGACTTGCTCCCTCCTTCCAACATCTATAGAAGCCAGCATCTCCATAAGTTTTGGTTAGAGGATGGCCGGGCCTAAAGGTCATCCTTGTCGCACCAAGTAAGGCTGTGCTTGTGGGCTTGCTACAATTGAACATCACATGATGATGGACTGACAAGGCACCATTTACCAACTGGTTTGCATCATCATTTTTTGCCACATACCAGACATTTGGACTGCGTAAAGTTCTTGGTGACAACCTGGAAACCCACTTCAGCCCAGCAGTATTCAGACTCTGCAAAATAAATGGCATAAAATTTGCTCTGTACGCCATCAAATGACACAAATCTCTGTGAGCCTCTGGATGCGGCCTCCTCCTGGCCCACGAAGATGGCATGGTGGAACATTCTCAATGGATATAAGGCAAGTCATGGAAAAACTGGCCTACCAAAGAAAGACTTTCCATCATTACTGGCCCAAGCCATAAAGACCGTGAAGTTTCTCCTAAAATAACGCAGCAGAAAAAAGTGGAGTTAAATGCATTCTTACTGCAGGATTTTCAAAATGAGGGTTGGTACCATTTAACCCTCAGCAAGTACTCCAGAAACTGCCCATGGAAAGTTAAGACACACAGAATCTACAAGAAAAACTAAATGACTCCCTAACGGAGTTTCTGAACAAAAGGCATTATGGTGATGAAACATCTGCTTCTGTGTCCCGTGTCGTGGAAAAAGATTGATGGTTGAGGCCAGCAGAGTGTCACTGTAGATAGAAGTGATAATGAACATGAGGTATCTATTACTGAGGAATAAGATGATGATCAGATGGCAGCTGAAAGTCAAGAAGAATTACTGTTTCCAGTACAAGACTGAGAGCAGATGAAAATTCCAGTTCCAGTGATGGTAATCTGCAGGATGGTACATTTGTATTGGTGACATTCTTCGGGAGTAGTAGGAAACAATACAGAGCTTTGATTTGTTTGCATTGTTCAGGAAGTGCTGGACGAAGAGGAAGTAAAAGTGATGGGAAGTGTTCCAAGCTGAAGAAGATTATTTACCTGTAGTACGAAGGACATTTTACTGGCTCTACCAGATCCTTCTATTGCAGGTGGTGATCATCTCAAGTATACCCTTACAATGAACTTTAACATTAAAGAATGTTGAAAGGAACTCAATTTGTGTAGGCTAAAATTGTTTGGGTTTTATTTACTGTACTTTACTTTGTTTTATGTAAATGCATACACTGAGCCGAATAAAAATTTATGCCTACTGCAGAAAAGCACAGCTACATTTGAAACTAGTTTTTACGGTCCCCTATCAATAAAGACCCATATTACCTATATTAAGTACATATTTAAACAGAACTTTAAACACATTTATTCTTTCGATTAATCTCATCCCATTTACTTTTCTGCTATATCACAGAACTGGCTTGACTGAAACACGAGGTTAACACTGATCATTTTTGGTCACTAGTACTGCAGTTTCATGCAGTTCCATCTCACTTCAAATCAGGCTTAGGATTGATAACCCATATTCAATTTTTTATGCTTCATGGGTAATGAAGAAAAACACAACAAGAGCTTTTTTTTGAATCCCTTCAACTTGCATTAATGAATGGTAATTTTTAATCTGAGAAATTTAAAACCCTTAAGCACCCTCTAATAGAAATGATCAATCTCACCCCATTTCATGTAATGTAAATGCCATATTTTTTTCAGTCATCTCGTCCCACTGCCTCTTTATAAAAATTTCGAACTATAAAGCTCGAAGAATCTTATGTAGAAGTAGCAATTTGCTGCTAAAGATTTCAGTTACGTCACAACTGAAGCAGTTAATAAAACTGATGTACTTTTTGCTTCAAGAATAAATAATAATCCACAAACAGCTAATTCATTTATATTTAATTTAGTGCAGCCCATAGACTGCTAGTGGCTGTTGTCCAGCCAACAGAAGTCCTCTGCAATGTGTGTCCAGGCCAGTATTTTTAGTCAGACTATGGTAGTGCCAAGAAATGTCCACTTTCAGGACCCCATGCAATGTGTGTCCAGGCCAGTATTTTTAGTCAGACTATGGTAGTGCCAAGAAATGTCCACTTTCAGGACCCCATACACAGGCACACAAGTCTTCTGACTCATCCAATGAGCAGGTCTGCCTCCACCCGTTTGCCTGTGTGTGTGTGTGTGTGTGTGTGTGTGTGTGTGTGTGTGTGTGAGAGAGAGAGAGAGAGAGAGAGAGAGAGAGAGAGAGAGAGAGAGAGCTGGTTGGAGCTGTGCAATGGGGAAGCACAGCCAAAGTACTAAGGTGTAGCTCTTAACAGGGATCTAACACGCTGACAACACATCGAAGAATTGAGGGGAAAAGCACTGGGAAGGCTACGCCACTTCTACCCACTGCTAAAGCCTTGGAGTTATTCTGTGCAAAATGCTATTTATTTCAGTTTTAAAGTATTCAGCAGCTATCAGGGGAAACATAGCCGATAAATACATCAATCGCCTACAGCTGTTGCAAAATCTTCCTTGGGTTTTCTCTATGGTGGTACTCTATTAGTAGCTGGAATAGCTCACCTTTGGAAGATGTTAAGCTGAATGGCCCGTGACTTCTATGACGGACATAGATGTCACAGAACTGACAAATCCATAAACTTGGTGCCAGGCGACATACTTGCTGGCGGAATCCATTCTTACATCACAGTAATTAAGTTTTCCCCCTTGTGTTTCAGGCCAATACAAAAAGGGACTAGGTCCATGAATGTATGAACAAAAAACAGCAAACGGGGCTAAGCCTTCATTGAATACTGGGAGACTGTGAAGCACATGCAAACTGCAAGTGCTACACACTAACCAACAGTCTTGCATAAAGCAGTGTGCTAGTGTAGGGATAACTGAATTTAGAGCTTCAGGCTCGAGGGAGCGTAACTGTGATTGTTCTGTAATTGGTTATAACTTCACATACAGCAACTCCCCTCCTGAAACAAAGTTCTTGTGGCTTTCAACTTAAAAGCAACACGCAACGAGAAAGAAGCCTGGATCACATCACTAAAGAGGGATACAGCTGATGGTAAACAACTGACTCCTGCAACACATTCTCACATTTTTAGTCATCATTTCATCAATGGTGCGTCCACATGAGAATCCAACAGACAAGGATATCTAACAAGATTGCACATGACACCAAAATTATTTGGCTGGAGGTTTCAATAGATAATATTACGGCAAGAATTTCTGCACATCTTCAGAATTCATGCCACTGAAAATTAAATAGGTCAGTCTACAGAGGGGGCAGGTGACGGGGGAGGGAGAGGGGGCAGGTGACGGGGGAGGGAGAGGGGACAGGTGACGGGGGAGGGAGAGGGGAGAGGGGAGGGTGGAGGGAGAGGGGAGGGTGGAGGGAGAGGGGAGGGTGGAGGGAGAGGGGAGGGTGGAGGGAGAGGGGAGGGTGGAGGGAGAGGGGAGGGTGGAGGGAGAGGGGAGGGTGGAGGGAGAGGGGAGGGTGGAGGGGAGGGTGGAGGGAGAGGGGAGGGTGGAGGGAGAGGAGGGTGGAGGGAGAGGGAAGGGTGGAGGGAGAGGGAAGGGTGGAGGGAGAGGGGAGGGTGGAGGGAGAGGGAAGGGTGGAGGGAGAGGGGAGGGTGGAGGGAGAGGGAAGGGTGGAGGGAGAGGGAAGGGTGGAGGGAGAGGGAAGGGTGGAGGGAGAGGGAAGGGTGGAGGGAGAGGGAAGGGTGGAGGGAGAGGGAAGGGTGGAGGGAGAGGGAAGGGTGGAGGGAGAGGGAAGGGTGGAGGGAGAGGGGAGGGGGTAAGGGAGAGGGGAGGGGGTAAGGGAGAGGGGAGGGGGTAAGGGAGAGGGGAGGGGGTAAGGGAGAGGGGAGGGGTGAGGGAGAGGGGTTGAGGGAGGGGAGGGGGTGAGGGAGGGGAGGGGGTGAGGGAGAGGGGGAGGGGGTGAGGGAGAGGGGGGAGGGGGTAAGGGATGGGAGGGGGTAAGGGATGGGAGGGGGTAAGGGAAAAGGGGAGGGGGTAAGGGAAAAGGGGAGGGGGCAAGGGAAAAGGGGAGGGGGCAAGGGAAAAGGGGAGGGGGTAAGGGAAAAGGGGAGGGGGTAAGGGAAAAGGGGAGGGGGTAAGGGAAAAGGGGAGGGGGTAAGGGAAAAGGGGAGGGGGTAAGGGAAAAGGGGAGGGGGTAAGGGAAAAGGGGAGGGGGTAAGGGGAAAGGGGAGGGGGTAAGGGGAAAGGGGAGGGGGTAAGGGAGGGGGTGAGGGAGGGGGTGAGGGGAGGGGGTAAGGGAGGGGGTGAGGGGAGGGGGTAAGGGAGGGGGTGAGGGGAGGGGGTAGGGGAGGGGGTAAGGGAGGGGAGGGGAGGTGGTAAGGGAGGGGTGAGGGGAGGGGGTAAGAGAGGGGAAGGGGGTAAGAGAGGGGAAGGGGGTAAGGGTGGGGAGGGGGTAAGGGTGGGGAGGGGTAAGGGAGGGGAGGGGGTAAGGGAGGGGAGGGGGTAAGGGAGGGGAGGGGGTAAGGGAGGGGAGGGGGTAAGGGAGGGGAGGGGGTAAGGGAGGGGAGGGGGTAAGGGAGGGGAGGGGGTAAGGGAGGGGAGGGGGTAAGGGAGGGGAGGGGGTAAGGGAGGGGAGGGGGTAAGGGAGGGGAGGGGGTAAGGGAGGGGAGGGGGTAAGGGAGGGGAGGGGTAAGGGAGGGGAGGGGGTAAGGGAGGGGGTAAGGGAGGGGAGGGGGAGGGGTAAGGGAGGGGAGGGGGAGGGGTAAGGGAGGGGAGGGGTAAGGGAGGGGAGGGGGTAAGGGAGGGGAGGGGGTAAGGGAGGGGAGGGGGTAAGGGAGGGGAGGGGGTAAGGGAGGGGAGCGGGTAAGGGAGGGGAGGGGGTAAGGGAGGGGAGGGGGTAAGGGAGGGGAGGGGGTAAGGGAGGGAAGAGGGTAAGGGAGGGAAGAGGGTAAGGGAGGGGAGAGGGTAAGGGAGGGGAGGGGAGAGGGTAAGGGAGGGGAGAGGGTAAGGGATGGGAGGGGGTAAGGGAGGGGAGGGGGTAAGGGAGGGGAGAGGGTAAGGGAGGGGAGGGGGTAAGGGAGGGGAGGGGTAAGGGAGGGGAGGGGTAAGGGAGGGGAGGGGGTAAGGGAGGGGAGGGGTGAGGGCGTAAGGGAGGGGGAGGGGAGGGGGTAAGGGAGGGGGAGGAAGAGGGGTGAGGGAGAGGGGGGCTATATACGTTGGTACTTCTTACTCTAATCAACCGAACAAGTTGCTCTATTAAACGACAGAATTCGTTAGTTGATATGGGAGACCATACAAGTGGTTTTCCCAAAATACAACAGTGCTACAAAAATCTTCTGAAATTTAACGGAGCGACAACAGATTTGACATGGTGTCAACAGTAATCAGGAAATATCACGATCACAACAACCAAGAATCGGAACTCAAAGGCTCTGTAATTTACAGCTACATAGTCCATCCACAAACGATCGCGGTTCGCTCTAATCGACAAATTGCGTTGTTGCCGCTTACAAGCGAGAGTTGCGGTACGCTCGCAAACGTGCTTTGCGCTTGATGTAAGTGCGTATCCAACACATTATGTCTCTCACTTGTTACTGCAGTATTTGACGCTTACCGCCGCCATAAGCCATTACAACTCGCAACAACTGGAATAAAGATTCACTAAATAACTCGTTATGATCACGTTTAACGCTCGTATTGGGCAAAGCGCTTACAGCACTACTGAACGTTCATTGGCTGCCTGAGGATGCTTGACGCAAGTGCGCAGAACGAGAGAAAACTCGAACGCCATCGTTTCTGACCCCAACTGTAGCAGTAACGCACTACCAAAACCAGCACAGAAAGTGTATACACACGAAGAAATGTATTGAAAATACCATCTGCATCCTAAAAACTTCCAGCTTCTAATCCCACAAACCGAATAAGATATCAAGGTAGGTCACGTTTATTTGGATAACTTGTGTTCCAATATCACTAACTTCCTACAGAACAGGAATAGACGTGTAACGTGAATACAGGCGAATCCGTGACGATATAATTCTATCGAAAATTTGTTATGAGCGGGATGTTAATGGTACATCTGCTCTGGCACTGTGGAATAAAAACATGAGAATTACTTCTACACAGGTAGCGATTTTATATAGCAAGACAGAATCAAGGAAGAAACCCGAAGCACGTTAGCTGCCATGAAAGAGCTAGTATCTTCAATAAAAGATCTATAATGATATCATATACTGATATGAAAACTAAGTTCCTGAAATCGCACGCTCGATAACAACACAGTATGGCAGCGAAACAAGGACCATCGGAATCATTTTAAATGTAGTACTATCTAGGAAGGGTAAAAAAACACACAAGAACGACAGTGAATAAAGAAAAATACTTTGTTTCTTTCCAGTATCTTTCTTTCCACCATGTAACGTTGACAGGCGTCATACGAAGCTAACTTCTTATCTGCGATGCTATTGTTTCGCTCATGCCTCCTACGACAGAAACCGATTGCCGAGATGCTCAACATCAATGCTGTATTTTACAATTAAATAGATACAGATTATCATCAGAATGTCTTTCGTGCATTGTGGTCGGTTACACAACAATCTTTCTCTCTTTCTCACACTCCGTTTAGTCTTGAGTTTTATTTTTCTTCGTATCTTCAGAATTTTTCATACGAACTTAGTGCACAACAGCGTAACAAAATGTACGACAAAGGTAATTTTTTCCTGGGATGGTGCTTACGTTGCGCGTTATAAACCAACAACGACTTTGGCTACGGCCCTAGTACGATCCTGACGCGCTCCGAGAAACGCCAGCGGCACTGCAAGGAGTGCGGATCCGGGAGAGAGCAAACTCAGCAGCGAGGGCTGGAGACAAATGACTGCGCGTGTACCACCAATCTCGGCTGGTGTTCGCTTGTCAGCTATCGACTCCGGGGCTTCTCAGAAAACGTCCACCCAACTACTGGCGCATGCACTTCTTTTAGACTCGCGTTCATGCTATGAGTAAACTGGCCCACATACACTTCCTCTCTGCAGCAGCACTGATAAAAAGTTTACTTTCATTTATCTTTTTTTTATACATAAATGGAGGTTGCACTTGCCGCCGCCGCCTGTCTGTACACCCTCTGTAGGCAGTAACGGCTGAGTTCAGAGGTGAACACTGTATGCAATATTCACTCTAGGGTGCAACCGTGTCCAAACAAAGAGTACTTATTTCTACTGGGCAGCTTCACCCTTTTGAATATGATAGCATGGTGGGCTTGCGGGAAGCTGGATGGA
Organism: Schistocerca nitens; assembly: GCF_023898315.1. Lineage (NCBI taxonomy): Eukaryota > Metazoa > Arthropoda > Insecta > Orthoptera > Acrididae > Schistocerca > Schistocerca nitens. Next base: position 770,036,544 of record NC_064617.1, read on the forward strand.
TGTATCGACGGATTGTTGCACATGTTGAGCACGATGTATCGCTGGTGTGTCGCTGCTTTCAACAAATGGCATGTGGAACATTCCCGTACCTGTAGATCAGGTTCTGGACGTCCGCGTAAGTACAGCCGCACGTCATGATTGACGCACTGTGCAAGCAGCGGTGGCCGACCGAACACCATGCAGGGACAAAATCTCGGCACTTGCTGCAATTTCCGTGTCATCAGGGACGACCGGGAACAGTCTGCTTGCAGAAGGACTATGAACACGTACGAATCTGGCCAGGCTTGCACTGACTTACGACGCTGCTGTCCTTGGCTACTCTGATGCTAAAGAGTGTCGACTGGAGAGGCGAATGGCGCTCTGTTGTCTTCAGTAATGAGAGGTTCTGTATACGAGTGTTGGGTATACACGTGTATGGCGTAGGCCTGGTGAGCTGTCCACAACACCCAAGCTTCTTGGTGCGGGGGCAACAACCTGCAACTCGCGGTCACATTTGGTGTTTCTGCATTGTAAAGTAACCAGCGCCAGCTACATTGCACAGGCTGTTATCCCTGACCTACTGAAATTTCTTCTGATGTGCCTTTTCAGCTGAACAATGCACGTCCACATATGGCTGCTGCGACGCAACATGCTCTTCGTTGTGTACAACGACCTGGCCAGCAAAATCACCAGATCTGTCGCCAACTGGGCATGTTTGGGACATGATACAGCGGAAACTTACTCGTTCTTCAATGCCTGCAAGAACCACTGCTCAATCGCAACAAAACCGCAAGATGCTTGGGACAGTCTATTGCAGGATGCCATTCGGTACCTATATATTCATTTTCATGCGAGAATATGCTTGCGTTGCCGATAGAGGAGGGTAAATTGTGTAATGATGCAGCTATTCGGTTAGCCTTTACTGTGACAAGAGCCTTTCATTTGGTGTGGATTTGCTATCACATACTCCTACAATGATGAACTAGCTGTCACCTCAAGTCAATAAAATGAACCTACCCTTGAGGGTGTTGCATATTTTTCTGGCAGTCTATATTGTCTAATGTGACTACAAAAAAGCCTTTTCTGAAAATTCTATCATCGTTTGTGGGTTAGTGTCTTCAAATTGTATAGCAGATATGGTTATTATTGCAGAAATTGTGATTAATTACTAACATCTAGTAAATATTGGAGAGCATCAGACAAATAATTTCACTCAGACACGGTCTCATTATGTCACTTATTCACAACATTTTTTAATGGCAATGCTCTCATGATATCTGACTGGCAGCCTTCTCTACAATCTTACACAAATAGCCTCTAAAGAGTCAAATTTACCGCCAGCAGTAAGAAGGTGTAATATCTTGTGTTCCAAAATGTCGTATCACAAATCAATAGTGTGTGTGTGTGTGTGTGTGTGTGTGTGTGTGTGTGTGTGTGTGTGTGTGTGTGTGTGTGTGTGTGTGTGTGTCTGGCGGGGGGGGGGGGGGGGGATGGGGGACACTGAAATCTATCAATCACAAAGTTATTTTATTCGAGCTATAATACATACTGTCAACTTCTGTTCTTCTAGCAAAGCGGCTCTTGCAAACAATGTTGAGCTTTCTCGTCGTCCTATACTTAATCTCTTCCACAGCTTAATATCGTTTTTACGATAGTGTAATTCCGCGGGAGAGAGATCGCAGTAAGGTATGAAACATAAGAAGAGCGGTAAAGGGAGGGCAACGCCTGTAAAGTATGGTGCTTTTTGGGAAAGACAACCTTTCTTAAAAAATTTCGTTACAAGTCTGACTTTTCTCCTTACGCAGTACGCCCGATCACAGTTATCTGCATGTATTACTCTGACACGATGAAAATAGCAAATTCTGTACTTTATACACAGACTGCTGGCCATGAAATTAACAACACTATGAATTTGGCAAGAAACATTCGTCGAACTGGCATGAATTTTTTTTATATGCTTGGTTAGCAACAGCACTAAGTAGGTAAGAATAATGCCATGGACATTCTATACACAGTATGAAGAAGGCTTACACGGCAGGTTTCTCATTCGGAAATAGCCTTTGAATATTGACTGCTTGTGAGAAGATTCTGTTACACTTTTGTCTAAAAAACAGAACCGTCTATCAGCAAGTGCCGGAATTCGACTGTGGCTGGATCGCAGTCTGTCGGGACGACCATTTAACATCTATTTAACATTCCGCAATATTGCTGCTCGCGTAGGTCTGGATTCCATAGTTGACAGCGCTGCGACCTCTGCTGCGGCTTGCTTTCACGCCGTGGCAGTGGTGCGTCCACCGCTGAATACAGGAGAAGCATCTTTATCATAAAATGCATCTAGCGACAGCTGAATGCGAAAACTTTAGCAAACATTAACAGCTTCTTTGTAATTTTCCTGTTCGATAACAAACAAAAATTATTGGAGCCAGCAGTATTGTAGGATGTCTTTAATTTTAATTGACAATGGTGAATATGACCGCAAGGCAATGCTCGTTGGACGCTTATCACAGGGGCAGAGGGTAAGTAGCGCGATCACTGCAAGGTTCGAGGACGTGAGAGGAGGAAATGTTTTATTATTTGTCTTCCAGTGTTGACAACTTATTTCAAACGGAAGTTACAGAGAGTCCTGAAAGCGCACTATTGAGACGGCTATCTTCAAACGCGGTACATATTTGTAGCAAAGAAAATGAAATTAAGGCTACTGTAATACAGCGCAATGAAATTCAAGACATTTAGGAAACATTTGTGTGTGTGGTTCAAAATGCATTTAAATGAGTGCAATTACTGTTATAAATTAATCATCTGCACACACAGATAACACAACACTTCGTCACGCAATCACACTGTAACAACTTTCGGATCTGGAACAAAGAACGGTGGGCAAGAAGTGTCCCAAATGATACGGACTTTATCCAGGGTGTCCAGAAAAGGGCTCCCTGATTTCAAAATTAAATATCTCGAAACCAAAGATCGATAGAGGAATGCAGTAAACGGTATGTTTATTGTGAAAGCGGTAAGTAGTTTATACAGCAGTTTGAAATAATAGTTACAAAAGCTGCTAACAGATGGCGCTGTACGCTGTACAGCTCATATTAGCATACATAAGTGAAACAACCGTATGAAAACAATCTTTGCAAACAATCACATCACAATGTTTTCAAAATGTTCAGCATTGGCACTACAGAGGTGGCGCAAACGAAGAATGAAATTCGCCATCACATTTCGTAGTGTCTCAACCGAAATGGATTCACATGCCACCGAGATCGCAGATATAAGCTCGTCCAGCGTGGCGGGATGCTTCGGGTAGACCATGTCTTTCACTGTTGTTGTTGTTGTTGTTGTCTTCAGTCCTGAGACTGGTTTGATGCAGCTCTCCATGCTACTCTATCCTGTGCAAGCTTCTTCATCTCCCAGTACCTACTGCAACCTACATCCTTCTGAATCTGCTTAGTGTATTGATCTCTTGGTCTCCCTCTACGATTTTTACCCTCCACGCTGCCCTCCAATGCTAAATTTGTGATCCCTTGATGCCTCAAAACATGTCCTACCAAACGATCCCTTCTTCTAGTCAAGTTGTACCACAAACTTCTCTTCTCCCCAATCCTATTCAATACCTCCTCATTAGTTACGTGATCTACCCACCTTATCTTGAGCATTCTTCTGTAACACCACATTTCGAAAGCTTCTATTCTCTTCTTGTCCAAACTAGTTATCGTCCATGTTTCACTTCCATACATGGCTACACTCCATACAAATACTTTCAGAAACGACTTCCTGACACTTAAATCTATACTCGATGTTAACAAATTTCTCTTCTTCAGAAACGATTTCCTTGCCATTGCCAGTCTACATTTTATATCCTCTCTACTTCGACCATCATCAGTTATTTTACTCCCTAAATAGCAAAACTCCTTTACTACTTTAAGTGTCTCATTTCCCAATCTAATCCCCTCAGCATCACCCGATTTAATTTGACTACATTCCATTATCCTCGTTTTGCTTTTGTTGATGTTCATCTTATATCCTCCTTTCAAGACACTGTCCATTCCGTTCAACTGCTCTTCCAAGTCCTTTGCTGTCTCTGACAGAATTACAATGTCATCGGCGAACCTCAAAGTTTTCACTTCTTCTCCATGAATTTCAATACCTACTCCGAATTTTTCTTTTGTTTCCTTTACTGCTTGCTCAATATACAGATTGAATAACATCGGGGAGAGGCTACAACCCTGTCTCACTTCTTTCCCAACCACTGCTTCCCTTTCATGCCCCTCGACTCTTATAACTGCCATCTGGTTTCTGTACAAATTGGAAATAGCCTTTCGCTCCCTGTATTTTACCCCTGCTACCTTCAGAATGTGAAAGAGAGTATTCCAGTTAACGTTGTCAAAAGCTTTCTCTAAGTCTACAAATGCTAGAAACGTAGGTTTGCCTTTTCTTAATCTTTCTTCTAAGATAAGTCGTAAGGTTAGTATTGCCTCACGTGTTCCAACATTTCTACGGAATCCAAACTGATCTTCCCCGAGGTCCGCTTCTACCAGTTTTTCCATTCGTCTGTAAAGAATTTGTGTTAGTATTTTGCAGCTGTGACTTATTAAACTGATAGTTCGGTAATTTTCATATCTGTCAACACCTGCTTTCTTTGGTATTGGTATTATTATATTCTTCTTGAAGTCTGTGGGTATTTCGCCAGTCTCATACATCTTGCTCACCAGATGGTAGAGTTTTGTCATGACTGGCTCTCCCAAGGCCATCAGTAGTTCTAATGGAATGTTGTCTACTCCCGGGGCCTTGTTTCGACTCAGGTCTTTCAGTGCTCTGTCAAACTCTTCACGCAGTATCTTATCTCCCATTTCATCTTCATCTACATCCTCTTCCACTTCCATAATACTGTCCTCAAGTACATCGCCCTTGTATAAACCCTCTATATACTCCTTCCACCTTTCTGCCTTCCCTTCTTTGCTTAGAACTGGGTTGCCATCTGAGCTCTTGATATTCATACAAGTGGTTCTCTTCTCTCCAAAGGTCTCTTTAATTTTCCTGTAGGCAGTATCTATCTTACCCCTAGTGAGACAAGCCTCTACATTCTTACATTTGTCCTCTAGCCATCCCTGCTTAGCCATTTTGCATTTCCTGTCGATTTCATTTTTCAGACGTTTGTGTTCCTTTTTGCCTGCTTCATTTACTGCATTTTTATATTTTCTCCTTTCATCAATTAAATTCAATATCTCTTCTGTTACCCAAGGATTTCTACTAGTCCTCGTCTTTTTACCCACTTGATCCTCTGCTGCCTTCACAACTTCATCCCTCAGAGCTACCCATTCTTCTTCTACTGTATTTCTTTCCCCCATTCCTGTCAATTGTTCCCTTATGCTCTCCCTGAAACTCTCTACAACCTCTGGTTCTTTCAGTTTATCCAGGTCCCATCTCCTTAAATTCCCACCTTTTTGCAGTTTCTTCAGTTTCAATCTGCAGTTCATAACCAATAGATTGTGGTCAGAATCCACATCTGCCCCTGGAAATGTCTTACAATTTAAAACCTGGTTCCTAAATCTCTGTCTTACCATTATGTAATCTATCTGATACCTTTTAGTATCTCCAGGATTCTTCCAGGTATACAACCTTCTTTTATGATTTTTGAACCAAGTGTTAGCTATGATTAAGTTATGCTCTGTGCAAAATTCTACAAGGCGGCTTCCTCTTTCATTTCTTCCCCCCAATCCATATTCACCTACTATGTTTCCTTCTCTCCCTTTTCCTACTGACGAATTCCAGTCACCCATGACTATTAAATTTTCGTCTCCCTTCACTACCTGAATAATTTCTTTTATCTCGTCATACATTTCATCAATTTCTTCATCATCTGCAGAGCTAGTTGGCATATAAACTTGTACTACTGTAGTAGGCATGGGCTTTGTGTCTATCTTGGCCACAATAATGCGTTCACTATGCTGTTTGTAGTAGCTAACCCGCACTCCTATTTTTTATTCATTATTAAACCTACTCCTGCATTACCCCTATTTGATTTTGTATTTATAACCCTGTAATCACCTGACCAAAAGTCTTGTTCCTCCTGCCACCGAACTTCACTAATTCCCACTATATCTAACTTTAACCTCTCCATTTCCCTTTTTAAATTTTCTAACCTACCTGCCCGATTAAGGGATCTGATATTCCACGCTCCGATCCGTAGAATGCCAGTTTTCTTTCTCCTGATAACGACGTCCTCTTGAGTAGTCCCCGCCCGGAGATCCGAATGGGGGACTATTTTACCTCCGGAATATTTTACCCAAGAGGACGCCATCATCATTTAATCATACAGTAAAGCTGCATGTCCTCGGGAAAAATTACGGCTGTAGTTTCCCCTTGCTTTCAGCCGTTCGCAGTACCAGCACAGCAAGGCCGTTTTGGTTAATGTTACAAGGCCAGATCAGTCAATCATTCAGACTGTTGCCCCTGCAACTACTGAAAAGGCTGCTGCCCCTCTTCAGGAACCACATGTTTGTCTGGCCTCTCAACAGATACCCCTCCGTTGTGGTTCCACCTGCGGTACGGCCATCTGTATCGCTGAGGCACGCAAGCCTCCCCACCAACGGCAAGGTCCATGGTTCATGGGGGAAGTGTTTCACTGTGCCCCACAAAAAAGAGCCTTCACTGTGCCCCACAAAAAAGAGCCACAGGGAGTCAAATCCGGCGAATATGGAGGCCAATCCATGCATGCACCAGTAAATTTGGGATATTCCAAAGCAATGGCTCGATTCCCGAAGTATTCCTCAAGAAAGCGAAACACTTGTTCGGTCCGATGTGGTCGGGCTCCATCTTGCATAAACCATTCAGTATCTGGTCGATCCTCTAACGCTTGCTGTGTGGCGACAAATTGTTCCAAAATTGCAACGTAACGTGCACTAGTGACCGTTTCTCGAATGAAAAAAGGGCCAATAATGCCTCTGCTGCATACTGCAGCCCACACAGTAACTTTAGGAGAACACAGGGGTTTCGCTTCACACCAATATGGCTTTACGGAACCCCAAAATCGCCAGTTCTGCTTATTCACGTATCCATTCAGGTGGAAGTGTGCTTCATCTGTAAACCAGATGCAGCCAACATCAATTCCTTCACTATCAACCATTGTGAGCATCTGATTAGCAGAGGCAACCCTTTGTTGCACAGCTCGTACGGGTATGGCCTGGTGCGTTTGAATTTTGAATGGAAACATGTGTAGGCTCTTTCTCAGTATTTTCTACGTGCTGGAACGCTTCAAACCAGTCTCAGATGCAATTCTACGGACGGATGACATTGGATTTCGCTGAATAATTCCAGAAACTGTGGCGATATTTTCAGGCGTAACTGCGGTTTGCTTGCGGCCAACATGCCCCACTAGATCATCAGTTACGCTGCCTGTTCGTTGAAATTTTGCGAAGAGCGTACGAATGGTTTTCGCATCGGGTCCTTTTGGAACATTAAATCGTGCTTGAAAACTTCGCCTTGTTGCCGTAGGACTCTCTTCTAACCTGTGGTACTCTAGCACCAGGAAAACGCGTTGTTCAATGGAGTACATGAATTTAATCTCTTCCTTCGGTACGCTAACCTCCTTTCACGTTTCAATAGTGGAACTGATCGCTCTGGGCTTCGGATCACTATTTATACTAGGCATTACGTATGGCGATTACAGCGCCATCTGATGGCAGCTTTTGTAACTATTCTTTCAAACTGCTGTATGAACTTCTTACAGCTTTCACAATAAACATACCGTTTACTGCGTTCCTCTATTGATCTTTGTTTTCGAGATATTTAATTTTGAAATCAGGGAGTCCTTTTCTGGACACCCTGAAACAAGCACTACTGGGGAGGCCAGTCTATTGGGTTACCAATTAATTACAATATCGGTACATAAGCGGCTTTAGGTGCCGCATCACGTCAGTACTGGCTCTTGAGCAAAAAAAAAAAAAAAAAAAAAAAAAAAAAAAAAAAAAAAAAAAAAAAAAACTGCTCTAGCGTGATGTTTTGGGGTGCCACTGGGTGTATAACAATCACTTCTGGTTTACATATCCGGTTATTTGTACACTACTAACACGTTGCTGCCAGCAGCTTGTCTTCGACGTTTTCGTGTCATCTTTCACCGCAATAATGAAAGCTCGATGCTGCCTGTGTCCCACCTCAGTACAGGGGTTTCGATTGTTGCTATGGCAATACTGTCAGGATCTCTCACCCACTGACGACATCTCGCCATGGATTTCCGAGAGAGAGGAATGATAGCTCAGTTCGGCTTGATCTCCAGCCGTGGCGGGAGAGAGAGAGAGAGAGAGAGAGAGAGAGAGAGAGAGAGAGAGAGAGAGGGGGGGGGTCCACTGTTGTCACTAGATGTCAGGTCTGTGACATTTCGCACCCTGCTTATCCCCAAACCACCTTCAAGTTTAATCACGTATTCTTCCTACTACACTGTATACACATAGTAAAATTTCGATATCTACTATCCTCTCTGGTCCTGCAGTTTCAATCACCAGCATGGTATATATTTGCAAATAAAAGTCGTACTCCCAAACTGTTGTTGTTGTTGTCTTCAGTCCTGAGACTGGTTTGATGCAGCTCTCCATGCTACTCTATCCTGTGCAAGCTTCTTCATCTCCCAGTACCTACTGCAGCCTACATCCTTCTGAATCTGCTTATTGTATTCAACTCTTGGTCTCCCTCTACGATTTTTATCCTCCACGCTGCCCTCCAGTACTAAATTGGTGATCCCTTGATGCCTCAGAACATGTCCTACCAACCGATCCCTTCTTCTTGTCAAGTTGTGCCACAAACTCCTCCCCAATTCTATTCCATACCTCATCATTAGTTATGTGATCTACCCATCTAATCTTCAGCATTCTTCTATAGCACCACATTTCGAAAGCTTCTATTCTCTTCTTTTCCAAACTATTTATCGTCCATGTTTCACTTCCATACATGGCTACACTCCATACAAATACTTTCAGCAACGACTTCCTGACATTTAAATCTATACTCGATGTTAACAAATTTCTCTTCTTCAGAAACTCTTTCCTTGCCATTGCCAGTCTACATTTTATATCCTGTCTACTTCGACCATCATCAGTTATTTTGCTCCCCAAATAGCAAAACTCCTTTACTGCTTTAAGTGTCTCATTTCCCAATCTAATTCCCTCAGCATTACCCGACTTAGTTCGACTACATTCCATTATCCTCGTTTTGCTTTTGTTGAAGTTCATCTTATATCCTCCTTTCAAGACACTGTCCATTCCGTTCAACTGCTCTTCCAAGTCCTTTGCTGTCTCTGACAGAATTACACTCCCAAACTACAGAACAAATATCTCAGGGTCTGGTCATATGTTAAGCGTGATGAAGCGTCTTACGTCGAAAGCCTTTGGATTGTTTTCACAGTTCTCCTCTGGTGCAGTACGAGGTGTGATAAAAATACGGTGAATAATTTTATTAGAAACAAAGTAATAAGTTTACATGTAATATGATTTAATCTTCTACAAAGTACTGTCCTTGGCTAGCAATGCACCTATCCCAATGCTGAGTCATTACTGGAAGCACGTCTGGAATATTTCTTTTGGAAGAGCATTCAGTTGCACTGTAGTGGCCCTCTCAATGTCACGAATGTACGATTTTAATTTTTGGAAAGATTCAGGCATTGTATTTTACTAAGTCTGGTGAGTAAGGTAGATGTGGTCAGATAGAAACACTTTTTCCGACCAAAAACTCGTGAATCGTGTGAGGTGTGGCAAGGCACGCTGCAGTGATGAAGGAAGTCATTTCTTTGAATAGTGTATAGCAAACGTTGCAATAAGCCCTTGTAAAATTCGGCGTTTGCAGTTGGTCCGACTGGAAGAGCATGACTGATACTCCATTTTGACTGACGTGCCTTTTTAGGGTGAGGACCTTAACTGGTTTTCCATTGCGAACACTGAACTTTCGTATACGGGTCAGAACAATAAACTTAATTTTCATCTCCAGGTACAATTAAGTCCAGATCCGAATGAAGCCGACCGTCTACTCCGTGCAAACTGACACACGATTTTCCTTTTGCTCATCGCTGAAAAATATGGGAACAAGCCTCCATTCACTCATCTCATTTACAAATCAGATAAAGCTTTGCACGGACCCGTATGAGATGCTAAGTTCTCGAATAGTTATTCACCTGCTCAAAAGAATTTTTGCCACTTTTTGCAGGCTTTCTTCTGTTTTTTAAATTAATGGACGTCCCTAACGTTGCTGTGTTCTATAGACTCATTTCAGGTTTTAAATCGCTCACAGAACTTTTAAACAGTCTTCAGAATTACAGCGTTATCGCATACACAAATTTCAACATTTCATGAGCTTCTTTGGCCCTTTTTTTTTGCAACTTGATAACTGTTCACGCGTTGTTCGAAATCCATGATACGCGACAGACACGGTAAACACAACCTCAGTCTGGAGTCTCTGGACAGTCAGATGTTCCAGATTTACGCTGCCTGTCTCGACGGATCAGGTGGTTAGACAAATTACATCAAATGGTTGTAGCGTCAGCAGTTATTGCTAAGAAGTTCATTTGCCGTATTTTTTGATCACACCTCGTTTGTCTCAATTTTGCATCGCACCTAGCAAGAAAAGTCAGCGCAGGTCCACTAGCAACGTTGCTCCCTGCAACTGCGATCTGAAAGTGTTTTTACAGAAGGCTGTGATACCAGAAGCATGCGCAGCTTTCAAAAAACGCGAGCGTTTGATTCGCCGTCGTCGACGCGTGATAGGGTGGTAGTGCTATCTTCTGGTAATGGAAAAAAAAGAACATTGCATTAGGCAAAGGTGTATGGATAGCAGTAGGCTGCAAGCATTATATACCGGTGCGTCCTTCAGCTAGAAGAAAAAACCGTGCGCTGCAGACGCAGAGGCGCCTTCAGCAGGCCGCGAGTGGCTGGAAAGAAGGCTGCCACAGCCGCGCTGCCGTGCCAAGCCGCTCCCAGTTCCCAGCCACTCGTTCTGCCCTCCACATGCTCGCTTTCTCCCCAACACCGACGGAGAACAGCAATCTACTACGGAAAAAATACAGAAATTACAAACGAGAAAGCGCCAACCAAGCTCAATCGTCGATCGACAGTATCAAGATAACGAACTAATGAGCACACAATAGTGGGAGTTTTATATTGCCGAAGGTATTTCATTCGCATGTCGTGCAAAAACCACAGACAATATGGGGGGGGGGGGGGAGGAGGAGGAGGAGGAGGAGGAGGAGGAGGAGGAGGAGGAGTGATATAAAATGAGTTTCAATCACAAAGTTATTTAATGTACTTTCCCTTTTTGCGGTACAATGTTGTGTACCAGATATAACTTTCTACACTGTAATGACAGCGTATTGCAGCATCTATCAGCCAATTAGACTGTTAAAAACACACTGCCTTTCTGCCTTTAACGTACGTTCTGCCATTTTCAGCTGAATAATTATCTTTCTTGTCCGCTTATTTAACGTTACTTATACGTATCACCAACACATCACAAATCTCTCTTAACAGCGTTTCACCCCCCCTCCCCAACAGAAATTGTTGCAGCATAAATGCTGCCTTCAGACTTTCCCGATCACTACGACGTTCAGCTGAACCCATCCATACAATTTCTAAACGTTTTATAATATTTTATACCCACCTTCTACTTCCTGATGAAGTACGTCTTCTCTTTTTGTAGCCGGCATAATATTTCCTTGATTCATTTAATTTACTTCGATGCTGTGTAACTACACCTTCCAGCGTAGCCTGATCATTGATCCATGTTTGTTTCCCTGTCTGCTTGTTTTCTCCTGAGCAATCCTGAGTTCTTGAATGGTAATAAACTTTCCTTTTCATACACATTATAAACTTTGTTTTGAAAGCGTATTTACGAGGGGCATTCAATGAGTAATCTAACATTTTTTTCTCGGCCAATTTCAGTTGAAAAAATGCGGAATTTGTTGTGGAACATACACTATGTGACCAGAAGTATCCGGACACCTCCAAAACATACGTTTTTCATATTAGGTGCATTTTGCTGCCACATACTGCAGGTACTCCGTATCAGCGACCTTAGACATCGTGAGAGAGCGAGGTGGCGCAGTGGTTAGCACACTGGACTCGCATTCGGGAGGACGACGGTTCAATCCCGTCTCCGGCCATCCTGATTTAGGTTTTCCGTGATTTCCCTAAATCGTTTCAGGCAAATGCCGGGATGGTTCCTTTGAAAGGGCACGGCCGATTTCCTTCCCAATCCTTCCCTAACCCGAGCTTGCGCTCCGTCTCTAATGACCTCGTTGTCGACGGGACGTTAAACACTAACCACTACCACCACCACCACCACCACCACCACCACCAGAGAGCAGAATGGGGCGTTCTGCGGAACTCGCTGACTTCGAACGGGTCAGGTGATTGGGTGTCACTTGTGTCACGTCTGTACGCGAGATTTCCACGCTCCTAAACACCCCTAGGTCCACTGTGATAGTGAAGTGAAAATGTGAAGGGACATGTATAGCACAAAAGCGTGCAGGCCGACCTCGTCTGTTGACTGACAGAGACCGCCGACAGTTTAAGAGGGTCGTTATGTGCAATAGGCAGACATCTGTCCAGACCAGCACACAGTACTTGCAGTTTGGAATTCCTATGACAGTTAGGCGGGAGGTGAGGAAACTTGGATTTTACGGTAAAGCGGCTGCTCATAAGCCACACATCACGCCGGTAAATGCCACAAGACGCCTCGCTTGGTGTAAGGAGCATAAACATTGGACGATTGAACAGTAGAAAAACTGAGTGTGGAGTGACGAATCACGTCACACAATGTAGCGATTCGCTGGCAGGGTGTGGGTACGGCAAATGCCCGGTGAATGTCATTTGCCAGCGTGTTTAGTGTCAACAGTAAAATTAGGAGGCGGTGGGTGTTATGGTGTGGACGTGTTTTTCATTGGGGGGGGGGGGGGGGGGGGGGAAGGGCGGCTTGCACATGTTTTGTGTGGCACTATCACAGCACAGGCCTACATTGATGTTTTAAGCACCTTCTTGCTTCCCACTGTTGAAGAGAAATGCGGGGATGGCGATTGCATCTTTCAACACGATTGAGCACCTGTTCATAATGCATGGCCTGTGGCGGAGTGGTTACACGACAGCAACGTCTCTGTAATGGACTGGCCTGCACAGAGTCCTGACCTGAATCCTACAGAACACCTCTGGGATGTTTTGGAACGCCGACGTCGTGCCAAGCCTCAGCGACCGACATCGATACTTCTCCTCAGAGCAGTACTCCGTGAAGAACGGGCTGCCATTCCCCAGAAACCTTCCAGCACCTGATTGAATGTATGCTTGCGAGAGTGGAAGCTGTCATCAAGGCCATCATCATATTGAATTCCGACATTACCGCCACGAACTTTTAAGTCATTTTCAGCCAGGTGTCTGGATACTTTTGATCACATAGTACAGTAGTATATTTCCGCTTCAGTGCCAATAGTTTCATGAAGTTCCCATAGGTGGCGGCGCAAAACGTAGCCTTCAAAACGGTGTCGGTAAAGAAGGTGCTTTCCAAACACTTTCTTCAGGCGGAAAACCAGACCTTCGCAGATATTCATAAGCGCCTGCAGAATGTCCACGGAGACCTTACAGTGAACACGAGCACGGTAACTTGGTGGGCGAGGCGTCTGTCATCATCGCAACAAGGTCGCGCAAAATTGTCCGATCTCCCACGTGCCGACTGGGCGCACACAGCTGTGACTCCTGCACTGTTGGAACGTGTAGACATTCTCAGACGAGGTGATCGACGGATCACACACAAACCCATCGCTGCTCTACTGGAGGTGACTTGGTAGTACTGACACACTCGTCCATCATTTGGGGTACTAAAAGGAATGCGCTAGCTGGTTTCCTCGCCGTCTAAGAGAGACCACAGAGAGCAAAGAAGGACAATCTCTGCGGAATTGCTTGCACGATAAAAGTCCGTTCGTGACAATTGTTTGAACAACATCTTCACTGGCGACGAAACATGGATTCATCACTTCGAACCGGAAACAAGACGGCAATCCATGGTGTGGCACCACACCACACCACCTCCGCAGAAAAAGCTCAAAGACGCACTTACAGCCGGTAAGGTCATAGCGACGATCTTCTGGCACTCTGAAGGGGTTATTCTGTTTGATGTCCTCCTTCATGGCGCAATGATCAACTCTGAAGTGTACTGTGTTACCCTCAGGGAATTGAAGATACGACTTCACTTGTTCGTCGCCAAAAAAATGAACTAATTCTTCATAACAACGCAGGGCCTCATACAAGCCTGCGCACCCGACAGCAGCTCACAAAACTTCACTGGACTATTCATCCTCAGCCACCTTACAGCCCAGATCTCGCACCATCCGGGCTTCCATCAGTTTGGAGCCATGAAGGATGCACTCCGCGAATAGTAGTATGTGGATGATGGAAAGGTTATTGATACTTCAAGACGTTGCCTCCGAGTCGACCAATAGAGTGGCAGCATGCTGACATACAGGTCCTCCCACTAAGGTGGCGTTAAGGCCATCGCACAGAACGGAGATTACGTTGAAAAATAGCGTTTTGTAACCAAGGTAGTGGAGAATAATGTGGCGTATTGGAATCCTGAATAAAATGAATCTGCTCTCAGAAGAGTGTGTTGCATTACTTGCTGAACGCCCATCTACATCTACATTTATACTCCGCAAGCCACCCAACGGTGTGTGGCGGAGGGCACTTTACGTGCCACTGTCATTACCTCCCTGTCCTGTTCCAGTCGCGTATGGTTCGCGGGAAGAACGACTGTCTGAAAGCCTCCGTGCGCGCTCTAATCTCTCTAATTTTACATTCGTGATCTCCTCGGGAGGTATAAGTAGGGGGAAGCAATATATTCGATACCTCATCCAGAAACGCACCCTCTCGAAACCTGGCGAGCAAGCTACACCGCGATGCAGAGCGCCTCTCTTGCAGAGTCTGCCACTTTAGTTTATTAAACATCTCCGTAACGCTATCACGGTTACCAAATAACCCTGTGACGAAACGCGCCGCTCTACTTTGGATCTTCTCTATCTCCTCCGTCAACCCGATCTGGTACGGATCCCACACTGACGAGCAATACTCAAGTATACGTCGAACGAGTGTTTTGTAAGCCACCTCCTTTGTTGATGGACTACATTTTCTAAGTACTCTCCCAATGAATCTCATCCTGGTACCCGCCTTACCAACAATTTTATATGATCATTTCACTTCAAATCGTTCCGCACGCATACTCCCAGATATTTTACAGAAGTAACTGCTACCAGTGTTTGTTCCGCCATCATATAATCACACAATAAAGGATCCTTCTTTCTATGTATTCGCAATACATTACATTTGTCTATGTTAAGGGACAGTTGCCACTCCCTGCACCAAGTGCCTATCCGCTGCAGATCTTCCTGCATTTCGCTACAATTTTCTAATGCTGCAACTTCTCTGTATACTACAGCATCATCAGCGAAAAACCGCATGGAACTTCCGACACTATCTACTAGGTCATTTATATATATTGTGAAAAGCAATGGTCCCATAACACTCCCCTGTGGCACGCCAGAGGTTACTTTAACGTCTGTAGACGTCTCTCCATTGATATCAACATGGTGTGTTCTGTTTGCTAAAAACTCTTCAATCCAGCCACACAGGCGGTCTGATATTCCGTAGGCTCTTACTTTGTTTATCAGGCGACAGTGCGGAACTGTATCGAACGCCTTCCGGAAGCCAAGAAAAATAGCATCTACCTGGGAGCCTGTATCTAATATTTTCTGGGTCTCATGAACAAATAAAGCGAGTTGGGTCTCACACGATCGCTGTTTCCGGAATCCATGTTGATTCCTACATAGTAGATTCTGGGTTTCCAAAAACGACATGATACTCGAGCAAAAAAACATGTTCTAAAATTCTACAACAGATCGACGTCAGAGATATAGGTCTATAGTTTTGCGCATCTGCTCGACGACCCTTCTTGAAGACTGGGACTACCTGTGCTCTTTTCCAATCATTTGGAACCCTCCGTTTCTCTAGAGACTTGTGATGCACGGCTGTTAGAAGGGGGGCAAGTTCTTTCGCGTACTCTGTGTAGAATCGAATTGGTATCCCGTCAGGTCCAGTGGACTTTCCTCTGTTGAGTGATTCCAGTTGCTTTTCTATTCCTTGGACACTTATTTCGATGTCAGCCATTTTTTCGTTTGTGCGATGATTTAGAGAAGGAACTGCAGTGCGGTCTTCCTCTGTGAAACAGCTTTGGAAAAAGGTGTTTAGTATTTCAGCTTTACGCGTGTCATCCTCTGTTTCAATGCCATCATCCCGGAGTGTCTGGATATGCTGTTTCGAGCCACTTACTGATTTAACGTAAGACCAGAACTTCCTAGGATTTTCTGTCAAGTCGGTACATAGAATTTTACTTTCGAATTCACTGAACGCTTCACGCATAGCCCTCCTTACGCTAACTTTGACATCATTTAGCTTCTGTTTGTCTGAAAGGTTTTGGCTGCGTTTAAACTTGGAGTGAAGCTCTCTTTGCTTTCGTAGTAGTTTCCTAACTTTGTTGTTGTACCACGGTGAGTTTTTCCCGTCCCTCGCAGTTTTACTCGGCCCGTACCTGTCTAAAACGCATTTTACGATTGCCTTGAACTTTCTCCATAAACACTCAACATTGTCAGTGTCGGAACAGAAATTTTCGTTTTGATCTGTTAGGTAGTCTGAAATCTGCCTTCTATTACTCTTGCTAAACAGATAAACCTTCCTCCCTTTTTTTATATTCCTATTAACTTCCATATTCAGGGATGCTGCAACGGCCTTATGATCACTGATTCCCTGTTCTGCGCTTACAGAGTCGAAAAGTTCGGGTCTGTCTGTTATCAGTAGGTCCAAGATGTTATCTCCACGAGTGGTTCTCTGTTTAATTGCTCGAGGTAATTTTCGGATAGTGCACTCAGTACAATGTCACTCGATGCTCTGTCCCTACCACCCGTCCTAAACATATGAGTGTCCCAGTCTATATCTGGCAAATTGAAATCTCCACCTAAGACTATAACATGCTGAGAAAATTTATGTGAAATGTATTCCAAATTTTCTCTCAATTGTTCTGCCACTAATGCTGCTGAGTCGGGAGGTCGGTAAAAGGGGCCAATTATTAACCTAGCTCGGTTGTTGAGTGTAACCTCCACCCATAATAATTCACAGGAACTATCCACTTCTACTTCACTACAGGATAAACTACTACTAACAGCGACGAACACTCCACCACCGGTTGCATGCAATCTATCCTTTCTAAACACCGTCTGTACCTTTGTAAAAATTTCGGCAGAATTTATCTCTGGCTTCAGCCAGCTTTCTGTACCTATAACGATTTCAGCTTCGGTGCTTTCTATCAGCGCTTGAAGTTCCGGTACTTTACCAACGCAGCTTCGACAGTTGACAATTACAATACCGATTGCTGCTTGGTCCCCGCATGTCCTGACTTTGCCCCGCACCCGTTGAGGCTGTTGCCCTTTCTGTACCTGCCCAAGGCCATCTAACCTAAAAAACCGCCCAGCCCACGCCACACAACACCTGCTACCCGTGTAGCCGCTTGTTGCGTGTAGTGGACTCCTGACCTATCCAGCGGAACCCGAAACCCAACCACCCTATGGCGTAAGTCGAGGAATCTGCAGCCCACACGGTCGCAGAACCGTCTCAGCCTCTGATTCAGACCCTCCACTCCGCTCTGTACCAAAGGTCCGCAGTCAGTCCTGTCGACGATGCTGCAGATGGTGAGCTCTGCTTTCATCCCGCTAGCGAGACTGGCAGTCTTCACCAAATCAGATAGCCGCCGGAAGCCAGAGAGGATTTCCTCCGATCCATAGCGACACACATCATTGGTGCCGACATGAGCGACCACCTGCAGATGGGTGCACCCTGTACCCTTCATGGCAGCCGGAAGGACCCTTTCCACATCTGGAATGACTCCCCCCGGTATGCACACCGAGTGCATATTGGTTTTCTTCCCCTCTCTTGCTGCCATTTCCCTAAGGGGCCCCATTACGCGCCTGACGTTGGAGCTCCCAACTACCAGTAAGCCCACCCTCTGCGACCGCCCGGATCTTGCAGACTGAGGGGCAACCTCTGGAACAGGACAAGAAGCCATGTCAGGCCGAAGATCAGGATCAGCCTGAGACAGAGCCTGAAACCGGTCCGTCAGACAAACTGGAGAGGCCTTCCGTTCAGCCCTCCGGAATGTCTTTCGCCCCCTGCCACACCTTGAGACGACCTCCCACTCTACCACAGGTGAGGGATCAGCCTCAATGCGGGCAGTATCCCGGGCAACCACAGTCTTAGTCCGATCAGGGGATGCGTGGGACGAGCTGGCCGCCCCCGACAAACCCCCATCCGGACCCCCACAGTGATGCCCATTGGCAATAGCCTCAAGCTGTGTGACCGAAGCAACACTGCCTGAAGCTGGGAGCGAAGGGATGCCAACTCAGCCTGCATCCGAACACAGCAGTTGCAGTCCCTATCCATGCTAAAAACTGTTGTGCAAAGAACGTCTGAACAAATCTACAGAGAGCGCAAACAAATCGACACAAAATTTAAACGGTTATTAAAATACAAGATTGCCTGGTAAATGCAGTAATGCTGCTACTTGCGCACTGCTGACACAAAGCTCGGCGGCGGAAGGAGACTACGCGATTTTACACTATTCAGGTACTAAAACGCGATGCTACAACTCTCAAATATTATAATACGCCCGAAATTTATGAATTAAACAATGCAAGTACCAAAAACACGCAAAGAAATTAAGAATTAAACTATGTAACAAATGAGTGAGCTAGGAGTATACGACTTGCTGCTGCAGCTGCTTATCCAACGGCGGCAGGGAGCACACTCGTACTTTACTGAAATCATTCATCGAATCGTTATCTTCAACAGTTTCCATCACTTCATTATTAATTTATATTTTCTTTTTGATATACTGGTTATAAATTACTGAAGCCTTATTGAGATTCTTGGGAGAGCCAGCAACGGAAGAACTATCTGTTAAGCAAGATATAGGAGAGAGGGGAAATACGCTCAGACGTGGAGGACAGTAGCTATTCCAGAGGCCAGTACCGAGAGGTGTGTATATTATAGAACTGTGAGTTTAATAATTCATGGTTGCAAAATGTCGCCGCGACTTATTTACAGAAGAAAAGAAAAACTGGTAGAAATCGACCTCGGCGAAGATCAATTTGGAACACGCAAGGCAATACTGACCCAAAGATTTCTCTTGGAACATAAATTAAGGAAAGACGTACCTACGCTTATAGAATTTGTAGACGTAGAGAAAGCTTTTGAAAATGTTGACTGAAACACACACACACACACACACACACACACACACACACACACACACACACACACACACATTCTGTAGGTAGTGGGAATAAAATACAGGGAACGAAATGTTATATACAGCCTGCAGACAAACCAAAAAGCAGTTATAAAACTTCAAGGACATGAAAGGGACGCCACAATTGAGAAGGGAGTGAGACAGTTTTAGCCTAACCTCAATTTCATTCTTTCTGTACACTGAACAAGCAGTAAAGGAAATTTGGGAATGGAATGAAAGTTTAAGAAAAGAAACTAAAACTTTGAGGTCTGCCGACGACACTGCAATTTTGTCAGACAGCAATAGATTTGGAAGAGTACTTGAACAGAATGGACAGCGTCTTGAAAACAGGTTATAAGTTGAACAACAAAAACTAGGGTCATGGAATGTAGCCAAATTAAATCAGACAATGTTGGGATGAATTCGGGGGGAGGGGGCAGGAAGTCCCTTTACATGGTAACATAATACAGTTCGACATGTACATGAACATTACGAGTTCAAAAACAATACGGAAATATTATACTTGTTTACTGTTGTTGAGCAGATCACCTCTTTGTGATCAATTGAACAACGGCCGATGAAGTCAACCTGTAAGCATTCTACAGAAATATGCATACAGCGATTGCTCACACGGGACTACATACGCAAATACTTTAATGTTTCTTGATTTTGGCCAACCTCAGTGAATGAGTTGTGCTATCGAGACTTCGAATAACATATGCTCACATGTGAAATGCTGCTCGCACACCTGCTGGACGCAAATGATAAAAATTAAAAAAGTTATGTTCTCTGACGACAGAGATTTATCGTGATTCACAACAAAATCCTTACTTTTTTTGGGGTGTTGGGGGGGGGGGGGGGGCAGGGGGCAGGTGGGGTGGGAGGGCAAAAGACAATCCACACTTTTATAATGAAATCAAGAGCAATCTGCCACATGTTATGATTTGGGCGGGGTTAACGACGGATCGTCAGCTTGGACCATAATTCTTTAATGATCTTTTGAACCAGCACAGCTATCATCACACGATTAACACACGGTTGCTTCCAGAATTAAGGGCTAGAGGAGAGGTGACATC
Organism: Schistocerca nitens; assembly: GCF_023898315.1. Lineage (NCBI taxonomy): Eukaryota > Metazoa > Arthropoda > Insecta > Orthoptera > Acrididae > Schistocerca > Schistocerca nitens. The sequence continues at coordinate 770,056,946 of NC_064617.1, forward strand.
GTTACAATTCAACAAGAGTGAACACATTTTGCCCTTAGTGTCTCGAAACGGCTAAATGAACTGTTTCCAAAGTGGTCGATTGGACATGAATAAGACGACCTTTCACAGCACTGCTGCCATGAATTCCACAAAGCTGTGCAGTGGACGACACCATCTTCTCCGTGCCCCAAAAAAAGCGAACAAAGTTTACAGCAACTTTAAGTCAATGCTGATAATCTTTTGTCATTCATGGAATTATTCATAAGGGATTTCTTCAATATTGTTAGACAGTCGCTGGGAAGTCTTACTGTGATGTTTCGAGGAGACTGTACCCACCTACCCTAATTGTCTGATCTAGCCCTGTGTGATTTCTTCCTCTTCTCGAAAGGGAACGGGCGGTATTTTCAATCCACAGAAGAGATTGGAGTGGAAATTTTACTAATTTTACCACGATTAACTTCCAGCACAGCTTCGACAATGGGAAAATCGCTGAAAGTCTTGCATACAAATGCGAGAGGACTGATTTGAAGGTGAAAATTTAGAGTCAAGGTACGGTTTTACACTGATATTCTCGAAAATTTTGGACAGCACATCGTATTTCGACTTCTGTAAGGCGGACGGTGCCTCTTAACCCCACTTTCACCGTTCAGTATCATGCTGGCCGACGAGGCATTACGTCGACGTCCAGTATGAGTCGCCCAGAAGCAAACGCGCCGCGCGACCACGACTGCGGCATTCCGTGCTGTTGGAGCTCCGCAGACCGCAGGGCATCCGTCTATGAGCGGCGCTCGGGGTGTAATTCCAGCATCACTCATCACTAATATTGAATCCCGCGGGCGTGCGTTATTGCGCCGGCTCTTTCCCCCATCTCTATCTGCGCGCCGCGCCGTGCCGTGCCATGCTGGCTGGCGTGCGGGTGCCTACGGTAGTAATTTTGCAAGCATCACATTAAAGTTAGCTGGCACTGCGGTGGCGACGGCGGCGGGGGAAGAGGGAATTATTAGCAGCCTTTGGTGGCACCTAGTGTCCCCAGTTGTAATCTAGCAACTCAAATTGTGATGGGCTTCATTAGTCTGTCCCGAAATGAGACTGACCAGTCCCCGGAGGGGCGCGCGCCGGCCGCCCGGACAGAGACAGTAATAGCGGCCAACACGGGCGCCAGCGTACAGCTCCCGGGCGCGCCTAATGAACGGACCTGACTGGACCGGACTGCTCCGCTCTGACCCCGTTACGCCATACAGCCAGTGCACACTCTGAAAGGACGCGCTTCCTCTGATAAACTTAGCAAAGATATGCGACCATTCACCGTGCACTTTTCGTTCTTAAATACTCTTTGCTAACAATGAAACCTCCCCATCGCACCCCCCTCAGATTTAGTTATAAGTTGGCACAGTGGATAGGCCTTGAAAAACTGAACACAAATCAGTCGAGAAAACAGGAAGAAGTTGTGTGGAACTATGAAAAAAAAATAAGTAAAATATACAAACTGAGTAGTCCATGCGAAGATATGCAACATCAAGGACAATCAGAGTTAAGGAGCGCCGGTGTCCCGTGGTTAGCGAGAGCAACTACCGAACAAGAGGTCCTAGGTTCAAGTCTTCCCTCCAGTGAAAAGTTTAATTTTTTATTTTCAGTTTATGTGACAAACTCTTATGTTTTCATCACTTCTTTGGGAGTGATTATCACAACCACAGGAAAATCTAAATCGGGCAAGGTAGAAGAATCTTTTTACCCATTCGCTAAGTGTACAAGTTAAGTTGGTCGACAACATATTCCTGTCATGTGACGCACATGCCGTCACCAGTGTCGTATAGAATATATCAGACGTGTTTTCGTGTGGAGGAATCGGTTGACATATGACCTTGCGATCAAATGTTTTCGGTTCCCATTGGAGAGGCACGTCCTTTCGTCTACTAATCGCACGGTTTTGCGGTGCGGTCGCAAAACAGACACTAAACTTATTACAGTGGGCAGAGACGTCAATGAACGAACGGACAGATCATAACTTTGCGAAAATAAAGAAAGTAAAATTTTCAGTCGAGGGAAGACTTGAACCAAGGACCTCTCATTCCGCAGCTACTCACGCTAACCAGGGACCACAGCGCTCCTGCTCTCACATTCTCCTTGTTGTTGCCTATCTTTCACATGGACTACTCAGTTTGTATATTTTGCTTATTTGTTTCATAGTTCCACACAATTTCTTCCTGTTTTCTCGATTGATCTGTCTTCAGTTTTTCAAGGCCTATCCACTGTGGCAACTTATAACTAAATCTGAGGGGGGTGCGATGGGGAGGTTCCCTTGTAAGTAACATCCTTCCCGTTTTTATTTGTGGTTCCAGCGGCAGTAAATTTCTTAAAGGGAATCTAGCCTGTACTTATATTTTGATGAACACATTATTTCATTATCACGCGATTAGCCGATTTCGCCCCTTGATCATTATCAAGCTACAATGCAATAAAAACTGTCATGCTTACGGAGTATTACACTTCCCTGTCACATTAATGTGATCACGTGTCAAAAGCCTGATGCGGCGCAGACCGCTGCGGCACGTGCAGGAAGAGAGTCAATGAGGTTTTTGATGTCAGTTATCGATACCACCCCCATGGCGTTCTGCAGCTGGTAACAGAATTGGAAGATTCCGTCAGACGCCAACAGCGGTCGCACGGGATCTGGCGAACCCAACAGTGCACGACCTCTCACCCATACCTCCAGCGGCTCTGGACTACCGAGCGCCCTCTGCCTCCGCTCTTACCCCTTCCCGCTTGGAGCATCTTTGCCAAGGGACGCTTGGACGATGCCACCTATTAGTTCGCGTCATGTAGGAAGGCGGCCCAATTTTCAGCCGTTCTGCGATCCCGCTCCATAAGATTCATTCTCTCTCCGAGCGGCTAGTCGCGAATTACGAAATAGACTGCGAGAATATCTCTTCCGCACGCTACGATGTTGAGGTACATGGCGACAATGCGGTTTCATTCACAGAGCGACCAAATTATTCATTAGATGTCCATGTTACTTCCTTGTTGCAGTATAGCTGTGAATGTTTATCTGCAAACATTTTAGCGCGATTGCCAAATAAACGTAAAGTTACTCACAAGCGAATTTTAATCAAATTGCGTGCCTATGGAGTACCTTCTCAGCTGTGCGACTGGCTTCGTGATTTCGTGTCAGAAAGGTTACAGTACGTAGTAGTTAAAGGAAAATCATCGAGTAAAACAGAAGTGATATCTGGCGTTCCTCGAGACAGTGGTATAGAGCCGCTGCTGTTCCTGATGTACGCAAACGATTTAGGAGACAACCTGAGCAGTCCTCTTAGACTGTTCGCAATGGTGCTGTGATTTATCATCTTATAAAGTCATCTGATGATCAAAACAAATTGCAAAGCGAGTTAGTCAAGATTTCTGTTTAACGCGAAAATGGCAATCAACTGTAAATAATGAAACGTGTGAAGTCATTCAGATAAGTGCTAACAGGAATCCGCTAAACTTTGCTTACAGGGTAAAACACACAAATTTAAACTTAAATTGGAACGATCACATAGATAATATGGGGAAAGCATCAAATACTGCGATTTATCGGCGCTGTTCGAGAGTAGAACTGTAGAGAAATAGCTTGAAGGTGGTTCAATATACCCTCTGCCAGGCACTTAATAGGAAATGCAGAGTAATTGTGTGGATGTAGATGCTTCACAAACGGGCGAGGAGGTTTATGTACCGCATTTACAACTTTTTAAAACGTGAACCTGAAAGCGAAACTGCTATTTTTGACATTCCGAAGGCTCAAGAGCGAACTGCAGAAGCACGTGTCGGCAAGAGAACTGTACAGAGAATAGTAACCGAAAGTGTCGCCTTGAAAGCATAGAGTTCACTAGAAAGCTGTAACACAAACGAATGGTTCTGACAATATTTTAAAGAGCTTCATGTTTGAATTATATATAAGTAAGGAATACCCGATAGCACAATAGTTACAGTAATGGATAAGCAAATTGGTCTCAAAGGCAGCGCTTCGTAAATGCGAAGAATTTTACAATACATTGGTTTAAACATGTTAATAAGATAGTTTTTTTTAACTGAAAGAAGTGACATGTGCAGCACGAACCAAATTCCTTATAAAGATAGAGGAGGACGTAGTTCAATTGTGTATAGCAACATCGAAAAAGCCTGGGTGAATCAGAATCATTCCATGAATAACTGCTGGAAAATCAGTGATGGTACTGGTAGTTTTACAGTTCCCATATATAACTGTACTTTGTGGGCAGGCGTGTCAATTAGCATAATATTAATTAAAATGGGGATATTAGACTTTATTTTGGAAGAATTAAAAAGGGGAAAGTAATACGAAACTTGAATAACTGCACAGTATTACTAAGAAGCAATATAATGAAAAGTAATAAAAAGCAAAGTAGCAAAGACCAAGCGGGACAGAAAGATATAGGGGCGCGCTTGTTTATTAATACATATAAAAGAACATGTAACACATTATTAAGCTCTACCTTCAGTTATCGCGATCGGGCTAGTCGATGAAAAAGTGGTACGCGACTGCGAAATTCGTTAAGGAGATTATTTAAAGACTCTTCAAGCACGTTTAAAATACATTACGTGTGACGAAGTGATCAGAGATGTTTATTGTCGGGTGGAGTGAAAATGAATCCGACAACATAATACTCTTGGGAAACTATTGTGGTTGTGGAACCCACGAAAGTTGTGCGCAACGGAAAGCAATAGTTCACGCAATTTTCATTTTATATAATGGTGAAACGCGTGTGCCCGGAACATTTATAGAATCTTATCCTTGGACGGTTGCGGGAGTAACTGACACAAACAACGCGCCAGCATAAAAAATAGTTCGCTTATTAACTACCAGATATTAATTAACGGGAACTTAATATACTAAAAAAGAAGGATAGGATCATCACCTCCAATCTCGATTCATATTTAATTAGTGAAAAGAGAAGGGTGAATAAACAAACTACATTTCAATTTTATCCACGATTTTGGCTTCATTACGTAGTCTTGACTACATGATAAACAATATCTGTGGAAGTTGTATGCAACGTATCGTCACAAAATTTAGCCAACCAATATTGTGGGACACCAAAAATGTAAATGCATGAAATTGTTCTTACAGCGGACGTATAATGTGTGAGTGCGACGAACTATATTGAGAAACTGAACATCCATTACATACTTGCATGTTTATCTGCGAAAATGGTCCTTGTCGGTACATCAGCATATAGTTCGAATAGAATCGTTGGAACATTGCAAACCATTCAGATTAATCGAACATCTAAATACGCATAATGCTGGTACCACCAGGATGTGTTCTTTCTCCTCACCCCCGTGGCAGCAATTGAATTAAGAGTCAGCCGGGAATAACATTTAAATCAATTGACGACCGTTGAGCTAGCTTCATGAATTTTCAAACGTCCACTGCCATGTATGAAGGCGAGTGACACCACGAGTGTTAACGTCGATCGAGGGGTGTCGTCGTGATCGTATTGAATGACATTGAGCGGTTACACACGAAGAAGGGAGAAAGAAAGTGACGCCCAACGTGGGGCTCGAATCAGAAGAAAGTCAGACGAAGTAAGAAAGTGCGCGAAGTCGGGAAAAAAGTGAAGTCTTACGAAGAAAAGTCGTGTGCGTCAGTGTGGTCACTCAAGGGCCATACTTTGGGAAAAAACCGTCGTAGCAGAGATCTACGCAACTCCGACGGCTGAGACGTGCCATCATCATCACATCAGTCGGTGTTCTACACCGGCGAATTCACGTCGCGGGCCTGGAGACATCGTCCGGCGCGCAGACTACAGTTGGCGCTGTCTCTGCGAGGGGTAGCAGCCACTCGAGACATCGCTACAACACATCACGCGCAGAGACAAGGAGGTAGGAACTAACTTTATTCTCGTGGTGAGGTCTTAGTATTATAAATCGAGTACAGTTGGTTCGAGATCCTGATTCTCATTGTAGTTAGCTGAATAGGATAGTGGTTAAACTAGAGATTGCAAGGAAGTGTCGAGTGAATTTTAATAGTCATTGGTCTGGGTAGATTGCGAGGTTAAAGTTAGAACCATGAAGCGTAACTACTCATTGAGATCTGCCAATGACACTTCGTCGATGGGTGAACCCACTGAATTATCGAATGATATTGGTCGATTGGAAGAGATTGGAGGTAATAATACTATGGAATCGTTTAGAACTAGTTTTATTCCTAGTAATAATGCAGTGACTGATGATTCGGGTGTCCTTAGTAATAATGATGGTTTACATGTAACAGAGGTGTCTAGAACACATACTCAATCTGAGGAACGTACAGAGGTTTCAGCTCCAGTTGACCTTGGATTAATATTACAATTGTTAAATAAAAGGCTTGACGAATCCAAAGTAGAACAAGCTAAAGCTAGAGCAGAAGCAAAAGTAGAACAAGCTCAAGCTAGAGTAGAATTTAATAAGACCCTAGATATAAGGTTCGCAGAAGCAAAATTACAACAAGCTCAAGCCATGGCAGAACAAACTCGAGCTATGGCGGAATTAGTAGATAGAAAGTTAGAATTAAGGTTTGCAAAAGTTGATGAACAGTTTAATGAATATAAGAAAGAGATGCGAGATTGGTTGCTAAATGTGAAAAGGAAAGTAAGGATAGTTATAAGTTGTCTGATAAAATGGAGAACTTAGATTTATGTGTCGAGACAAATAATAAGTGAGCACCTTAAAGACATCTGTGAGCGGTTTAGAGAATAAGGTAGAAGCTATTAATAATGAACAGAATCAATTGAACACAGAGTTGGCACAGGTTTGTGAGCAAGTATAGAACTTGGAAATCTCGGGGCAAAATTACGTAGATGATTATTTGCATAAGCAAACAAAAAAAGTTTGAGGAAGAAATATCTGAATGGATCGAGGTAAAATCGGGGGAAATTCAAACGAAGGTTATTGAGGCTGTCAGTACTGCCGTACAACAATGTAGACTTGATGCCTCACAGTCAAAAGAATCAGACTTAGTAAGTTTAAAGAAGAATTTAATATAATTAAAGATAAAGTAATGTCTGAATTACCCATGTGGCAGGAGAGTGTAGATAAACGGTTAACTACAAGTAATAGTCCCGTAAGTCACCCTTATTATAGAGATGAAATGTGTGAAGGTAGTTGTCCACCGGTATCACCTGACCGGAATCGTAATTGTACGGTGAATGGAATGGGAATGAACACTAATAATAAGGAGAAATGGGATAACGAGAGAAGTTTTACAGATAGGGGGGCTGTAGAATCAGCTAAAATAGAGCTCAGTATTTTTAAGTCAAGACAATTTCAGATATTCTCTAATGAGCGTAACTCGGTACACCCTATGGCCTATGGTGTTCATAAATAGTTTTAAAAATGTATTTCCCTGTTCCTGGAGGGAACGGGACAAAATACAGTTTATTTTGTCTAAAACCAGTGGAGAAGTAGCGTTGTGGGCGTCTGAAATCGCTGAAGTGTCGCTCATGCCACGAATTTGAACAATTATTTGTAGTAAAGTACTGGTCAAAGAGTAAACAAGATAGATTACGAAATCAGATATAGACGCCTGAGTATTTCAACCCGAAAAAAGGCACGCTTAGGAAATATTTTGATAAATATATTAACAAAAAACGTTATTGAAACAATCCGATGAGCCCTTGTGAAGTGTTAAGAATATTAACGGGGAAGTCGCCCATACATTTACGTGAGAAATTAATTAATGTACCCATAGATGATGTAGATCATTTTTTAGCGGATATTGATTCGTTAGATGTTATAATGGAAGATGCTAGAAGCATGGGAAATCATTATGGCAATAATGGAAGAGGATGTGATTATCAAACTAACGGAGATAACGCTAATGGAAATACAAAGAGTAATGTAAATTATGCTAAGCGAAACAGGACGGAGAATTATTACGAGCGTAATAATAATCATAATGCAATGGAAAAGGGACATTTCATGCCAAATGGGAATAATGTAATGGGAAAAAACGACAATAGGAATTATCGATATGAGCGAGATAGTCGATGTTTCACGTACAAATATGAATAATATGGAAGGAGAGAATCGAAAAAGAAAGCTTGATGAATATAGTATTGGGAACAAGACAACATACGAACGCGACAAAATTGGGAAAGTCAACGAACTGCACGCTGGGGGGCAACGACGAACGCAATTATGGCTAATCCAGAGTATGTACCAACTCCTGTGCTTCCTAGACAGGAAGAGCGAGGTGATAATAATGTGTCTGATTTTCGTGGGCAAGGATCTGGGGTAAGAGTTGTGGTGCTTGATGAAAGTGGCACGGTACACCTGCTGGTATATTAGCAGCATCTTTTGCCATACCGTCCTGTAGTTAATGTGCATGGCGTCCCACTCCAAAGAGACCCCACAAATATGTTTAGAAATTCCGCTGAAATTGCTCCGTATAATTTGTGGCGTTTGATGTGGCAACACTGCACTCTGCGACATCGTTTGACGCAACAATGTTTCAGCGCGTCGCTGTGGTTGAAGCTCAGTGTTCAGTTTATAGTGACAATTTTTCGCTGTTCTCTGGAAGAGCGCGTTTTTTTTTTGTGAAACAATATTTGATTACTGGTTGCATTAAGACATGTCAGCGAATGTTTGTTGAACGGTTCGGTGACCAGCATACACAGTCTACATGCTGCCAGCATACACAGTCTACATGCTGCATATAAAAGTCAGTGAACAAGATGGAGAGCAGTGGAACAATGACGGATCTTCACGGTGGGCGACGGCCGCCATTATCGGAAGAAAAAGTGACTGACGTGAAACGATTTTTGACCTCGACGTTTATCTCAGACATGTGGAATGTCACGGAGCACGTTGCACAGCTGCGAAGAAAGCTGGTATGTAACCATACGGCATAACCCGTATCACTTCAGGCATGGGGCGGGGGGGGGGGGGGGGGGGAGGGGGGGGATATCTCGATAGTCTCGGATGTTACTGAATTTAGCATATGTTAAAATTCAGAAGTAAGTAGTAAGTAAGAAACATGTATTTTTTGTTTTCTCCAAGATAAAGGCCTCCAAAGATGACACTGCGAACACCATTTTGAAGATGCGAATTTCGGAAATTTTAAATGCTGTACCTATGTAACAGTTCTAGATATTTTATTAGAGATGGTTTTTATTTGAAAGATAATTGCTTTATGATGACAATGGTATCCTTCTTTTTGACATCTCTCAAAATTCTTTTACTGTCCCCTCTTGAATTTTTTTCATAATCTACAGAAATTTTTTTTCTTTCCAAAATGCCAATCCAGAAAAGTTAGACTTTTTCTGTTTATTAGTACCATGTAGCTTTTAGTTGTTCAGTGCTATTTTGTTTTCTGAAGAGGCTTCTAAGAAATCTGAGACGATCCAGTGACTTCTGTGTTTTCGTGAGGTATTTGCCGGTTGACAGAATTACAATGCATTTTGTGAAAAGGACTGTTTGAAATGTCTTCTGACTGTGGCCACAGGAGATTGAAATGTGCTCACTATTTGCAAATCCATAAAAGAGTGATATATAAGACAAACAACTAAAAGACAGACTTTGATCAGGTTGGGAATAAGCGCTCTCATTTGAAGACTCTGTTCCAGAATGAAAATGTTTCCTATGACTTTGTGTTCTAAATGTTTTGACAGAATAACAACAATGGTAGTATCTGAACAAGGTGAAGCCTCCCATGGTGCAGATGGTACAGATTTTGCATCAATAGAGGAAGAATTAAATACCCTGAATTAGTCAACTACAGGGGTAGGTGTTATTCCTGTTAAGAAACCGTGTCCAGTGAAGTCTAGACATAATCTCTATGCATCAAGAAAGCACAGAGAAATTACTAAACCTATGGATCGATACACTCAGCAAAACTGACAACACTTTTCAAAGTAGAAATTCCATCTTCAGAAGAAAATGAACCATAGCACTCTTTCACTTCTTGCCAGGAATTTTTCACGTATATCAATTCAGCTGTTGAGTACTGTGCATCCTACAGTGAAAATGTGGAAGTTTTAACTACCTATTATTCCAGAGACATTTTCAAAGAAAACAATTTGAACCGCGTTCCATCAGAATCAAAGTACATGGTAGACTAATCAAGAATTGTGAGGGCTGTAAAACGAGTCTTTGGAAGACCAGATCCCTATTATGGTCATTCTGTAGAAGCAGCTCAAGTTCAAATAGTGCAGTCATTTTATCTGTAAGATAAATGGGACTGTTGTCGCCAGAGTGTCAACAAAAAAGACACTATAACTGTGACAGTTGAAGATCAAAAAGTTGTGAAAGTGAAGAGGTACATGACTCGCAGTATTAAAGAAACTTTTTCAATTTATAAGAACAACTATACGACTTCATACTGGAAGATCAAAATTTTATGCGCTAGTTCCACACCCACCTAGAGACGTCTGTTTGTGTGTGTACTGCGCGAATTTTGAACTTTGGGTGGTAACTACGAAGAACTTACTGGAGCACGTGACATATGACACCTTGGTTGGGCGTGTGAAGTCATTAGTAATCTGTGATGTAAAGCGAGACACTTGTTTGTTTCACGAATGTGGCGACTGCCCTGCAAAGGGAGCACTGTCTTTACAGACACTTGGCCTGGAAGCTGTAGCAGATAACTCCGCAGAAATTACATATGTGACATGGGAGGAAAATAAATTAAGAAAACTGTTGCCTTTGACAGTTTCATTGATGTACTTGCCTTTGACAGTTTCATTGATGAACTTGGTAAATGGTCAGTGAAAGTAGTGACACCAGCATCTGAAGAAATTGCAACAACACATTGCAGAAGTCAAAGTGTGTGTACAGGCTGAAGAACTATGTTTAATGCTTCACTGTGATTTTGCTGAGAACTGGTCTGTAACTCTTCCACAAGAAATACAACGGCATCATTAGAGTAATGACCACGTTTCTATTTCTACAGGAGTGACATATTTTCAAAACAAGACCACAAATGTTGCAGCTGTAAGTGATGACACAGGACATGACTCAGGACATGACTCAGCACATGCTTTGCTAGCAATGCGCAAAATTCAACTGCAAACAGGGGCAGAGAAGATCATCACTATTTCTGATGGTGCTCCTACTCATTTTGAAAATCATTACCAGCTGTTTGAATTGGGTAAGTCGCTTGTGCCAACTGATTGAGTATACAGTGCTACTGGTCACGGGAAGGGGCCTTGTGATAAGTGTAGGAGGCCTGCAGAAGCACCAAGCTACAAAACATAACTTTCCAGACCAAATACAAGTGTGATTCAGAATGCTGAGGACTTGACTAGAGTCGTGAAATCTTACACATCCACAGCCCTCATTCTTTTGGCCAAAGAAGAAATCGAAGAATTCCATGAGCAGAAAAATGAAGAATGGTCCAAACAAACTGCTCAGTGAAAGTAATTCAGATGACACATTTTTGGACTCAAAGTGATGGGCGAACTCATACTGCACATCCTTTAAAGAGCAAAGAAATTTTGTTCATTTGGCTAACACCTCGGAAACAGCTGGATAATATTCAAATGGTTCATAACCTGAGAAGGGGGATGTTTGTGGTGTGTAAATGACTGACTGGTGGATTGCACAGTTTACAGACACCAGTTATCAGTTAAACAACACTGTAGTGAACTTTTATGCTACCACATGGACCAGCTGCTGGATATAGGCTTCCAGCAACAATCTCATCAGTGCTGACTTCCCGTTCACAAAGCTTTGAGGAGTGTGTAAGTGCTCCAGTTCTTGTTGGTTCAAAAGGTTGGTTCGAATGGCTCTGAGCACTATGGGACTTGACTTCGGAGGTCATCAGTCCCCTAGAACTTAGGACTAATTAAACCTAACCAACCTAAGGACATCACACACATCGATGTCCGAGGCAGGATTCGAACCTGCGACTGTAGCTGTCCCACGGTTCCAGACTGTAGCGCCTAGAACCGCTTGGCCACTCCGGCCGGCAGTTCAAAAGCAAGGCATCACTCTATATCAAAGGAAGATACTGAAGCAGTGGAACACTTTTTGGTTCATTGACTGGCTAATTTCAATACAAAACAGAATGCACAGAAGTCGTATAAATTGAAACCTTCAAGTCTTTGGACCTTTCACATACATTTTGGAACCATTGAAAATGCTTGAAAAATGAGTCACTTATTCATCTTTCAAAACTCAAATTATGTTAAATAAGGCTAGGTTTTGATTTTTATGAGCCTGTTGTGTGATAATGTAATAAAAAAGGTTTTACGCATGGCAAAAATTTCAATTGTTTATAAAAACTGTTCAACCTAAAAGTGGAAGCTCTCCTTTTCAGGGAATATAGAACTAATAGTACTATTCAACATAAAAAAAATCAAAATTTTATGGATTGGCATTTTTTGAAAATTTTTTTCCGTAAATCATAAAAAAGGTTCAGAATGTTATTGTAAAAGAACTTTGACATGTAAGTCCAAATGGATGATTTCTTTGTAATCGTAAAGCAATTATCTTTCAAATAAAAAAACAACAAAATATCTAGAACCGTTCCATGAGATATAGCATTTTAAAATTTTTTCCAAAATTGACATCTTCAAAATGTTACGCACAGTGTCATCTTTGGCGGGCTGTATCTCAGAGCACAATTTTTTTTGGAGAAAACAAAAATGTGTGTGTTCCTTACTTAGCCCTTAATTTGCACATGCGCTACATTCAGCAACATCCGAGACTATGAAGGTAAGATTTTTTCCTTACGTGCCTTAATTGATATGGACTATGCCATACAGGTTTACAGTTTTCCAGGCACTGAATGTCAATGACAGAGACAAACGCATTACATTTTTCCATTGGTTTCAGCAATTTATTGCTCAGAGGCTAGGAATAATGCAGTAGACATTGTTCAGTAACGAGGTTTGGTTCCACCTCTCTGGCTCTCAGATTACATGTTTGGGGTGAAATGAAAATCCACATGCACTGGTCGAGCAAACCCTACATTCCCGAAAGATTGGCGTAGTATGTGCATCACCGTATCACATCAACATATTAGAATATCTACCTAGTTTCTCTGCCATGCGATAATTACAGCCACACTGGATCTCTGTGAGTAGCTACACTTTGTGTCCATCTAGTACCATTTGCCTGGGGGGTAATTGACAGTCTCTGCTATCAAGTCTGTGCTGAACAACAATTACCAATCTGGTAAGCATATAAAGGTACAGTCTTACACAGACTAGACATAATGCCTTAGGGAACCAAACTGTATCTTGTAAACAATTTTTACTTCATTTTTAGCCTCAGCTTGTAACAACAACAACGCTGTACTATTGTACATATAATTTTTTCTTCTTCTGATTTTCGATAAATTAGTGTAATCGATATTCTGATTTCATTTCTTTTCTTTTCATGTCATTGTGTTAAGAAAACTGTAAACAAATTTCGATGTGAATATTAATGTTTATGTCAAATGTCAAACAATATTGTAACAGAATTGAAATGTAAGAAAAGTTGAATATGTTTTAAGACGTTAAAGTTGTAATTGTGCTTCTGGTCCATACGTAGGCAATGTATTGGGATATGTAGAATGCAAAACCTGTGGTGAATACCCTGTCTGTAGGGGAGCGGTAAAAGGTGGATGGCAGGCGAGCGCGGGAAAATGCACACGGGCGCTGCACGGCATAACGGGCTCAGCAGTAGTGGTCGGAGTTGGGCATTGGTCTGAGCCACACGTTCTGGATCGAGGAGGCTCTCCTGGAAGACGTAGTTTCATTGAGCCTCGGATGTGCCGTCCCGACGCCTATACAGCGTGGCAAAATTCCATAGGCACTAAATGGAAAAGAATTGCGACGCTAAGAAGAAGCAAAGTGCCGATACATCAAGAGCCATTGCTGTGATTGTATGTGTGCCATGTGCCTCGCCATCTCGCTGCCTGCCGACCGACGCATCGATACGAACAGGTTGAAACTTTTAGTGCTGTATTCGTGTGGACCAGTGTTGCTTTTGTTCCATACTGTTCAATAACAACTTAAATTTTACCAGAACTGTCCTATCATTTAATTATCCTCACAACTAACCTAGACAGGGTCCTTTCCACATGTGCAATCCGAGTGTCCCGAGATGAAGATTTAAAGTTTATGTTAATAATAATTACTTGCAGACCTAGCTATGTTAGAATGATGTTTAAAGAACTGTTTTGTTAATGAATCTATAGGTAAATAACAAAGGTCTGACAAAGTGGGAAGATAATTTTGAAATTGGTTTAGTAATGAAGTTTAATTATTTTGAGGCAGATATAATGGTAATTAAATGAGCAGGAAATAGGCTAAAAAGAGTAGTAACTCATATAGTGGAAATTGAGTGCTTAATGATTTCAATAAATTAATTGTTTTAATACAGTGATCGTAACAGTTTCAGGGTCCCCTCCCCCCCCCTCTTTCTTATTCATTTGAATTCTGAAGTGTTCTAAACTGATTAGACCAGCACAGTTAAAGCCAATAAAAAAATCAAAATTTATCAGTGTTTTACATTTATCAAAATTGACATTGTGTGTGTGTTTCGGAAGTGCTATTTCTAGGGTAACCTATGCCCGATTTTAATCAGATCAATAGACAGTACGAAGTTTCGTAGTAAACATTATAGTGTAATGTTGTGTATTTATGGTTTATCCATATTGGTACAGAAAGGGAAATTATCAGTTCAGTAGATTTTCTGGTTCTAAAATTTACCATATTATGCAGTGTTACTACGTGTTGTTATGCTCGAACGTATATCAACTTGTACAGGGAATAAACTCAGTTAATGCCTAATTAGGCTGGCGACCGTATTATTAACAAATTTGTAACATCTTCTGTGTTGTTTCTTGTCCGTCCTGACGTGTAGTTGCATTTCGGACTTGCTTGACGTATCATTGTTATTACTGAGTGGGTGTAAGTCTGATTTGCCTCCATTCAGGTACACGTGGTCAATGTCTATACAAAAATTCTTTCTCTTAAGGTGAAGCCCGTCAACTTACTATAGTACAGGCTTTAAGGAGTTTCGTGTGCACTACCGCAGCGTTACAAGCTTACACAAATGATGTCTTAAGCGATTTCGATTTCTTAAGCAAGTCATCTTATGAGACATTCAAAACGAGAGCCAGAGAAAAAGTAAAATAATACGACACTGTTGTTGTTGCGGTCTTCAGTCCTGAGACTGGTTTGATGCAGCTCTCCATACTACTCTATCCTGTGCAAGCTTCATCTCCCAGTACCTACTGCAGCCTACATCCTTCTGAATCTGCTTAGTGTATTCATCTCTTGGTCTCCCTCTACGATTTTTACCCTCCACACTGCCTTCCAGTACTAAATTGGTGATCCCTTGATGCCTCAGAACATGTCCTACCAACCGATCCCTTCTTCTAGACAAGTTTTGCAACAAACTCCTCTTCTCCACAATTCTATTCAATACCTCCTCATTAGTTATGTGATGTACCCATCTAATCTTCAGCATTCTTCTGTAGCACCACATTTCGAAAGCTTCTATTCTCTTCTCGTCTAAACTATTTATCGTCCACGTTTCACTTCCATACAAATACTTTCAGAAACGACTTCCTAACACTTAATACTCGATGTTAACAAACTTTTCTTCAGAAACGCTTTCCTTGCCATTGCCAGTCTACATTTTATATCCTCTCTACTTCGACCATCATCAGTTATTTTGCTCCCCAAATAGCAAAACTCCTTTAATACGTTAAGTGTCATTTCCTAATCTAATTCCCTCAGCATCACCCGACTTAATTCGACTACATTCCATTATCCTTGTTTTGCTTTTGTTGATGTTCATCTTATATCCTCCTTTCAAGACACTGTCCATTCCGTTCAACTACTCTTCCGAGTCCCTTGCCGTTTCTGACAGAATTACAATGTCATCGGCGAACCTCAAAGTTTTTATTTATTCTCCATGGATTTTAATACCTACTCCGAACTTTTCTTTTGTTTCCTTTACTGCTTGCTCAATATACAGATTGAATAACATCGGGGAGAGGCTACAACCCTGTCTCACTCCCATCCCCAACCACTGCTTCCCTTCCATGCCCCTCGACTCTTATAACTGCCATCTGCTTTCTGTACAAATTGTAAATAGCCTTTCGCTCCCTGCATTTGACCCCTGCCACCTTCAGAATTTGAAAGAGAGTATTCCAGTCAACATTGTCAAAAGCCTTCGCTAAGTCTACAAATGCTAGAAATGTAGGTTTGTCTTTCCTTAATCTTTCTTCTAAGATAAGTCGTAGGGTCAGTATTGCCTCACGTGTTCCAACATTTCTACGGAATCCAAACTCATATTCCCCGAGGTTGGCTTCTACCAGTTTTTCCATTCGTCTGTAAAGAATTCGCGTTAGTATTTTGCAGCTGTGACTTATTAAACTGATAGTTCGATAATTTTCACATCTGTCAACGCCTGCTTTCTTTGGGATTGGAATTATTATACGACACTAAATTACAAAATTAACTTCTGTACACAACTATATGCACTTTAATACGTTCCGTTGACTGGTTACTATGCAACGTATTCAAGTGTGTATTTGTGTACGTTAGTTAGGTAATTTGGTTTTCTATTATTTACTTTCTTGCCATTTTTTCCTTTTTTAAACATCTGGTGATGACTTGCTAAGACATAGAAACCGCTAATGATACCTTTAATGTGATCTCAGGCTGAAAAATACAATAAAAATTTCACATCCTATTTCTGAACGATGACACTCAGTTTCATCTGCTGTTGGGCGAACATGTGAAAACGGAGAAGAAAGACAGTGCTAATGTTAAACCCCTTGCGAACGCTTAGAGCTCACAAACTGACGACGAGAGTAATATGTTTATTTGCGTCCTAAGGGATCCGGGGTTCGAATGACACAAAACTTAAGAAGATTCGAACTTCCTATTTGTGCCCTACGGACAGGGAGTCGTTGTCTTCCAATATGTCATATTTCTAACGCCAAACATGTTAAGCCTGCCATTGCCAGTGGGAATTAACGAAGGCGACCAATTCGAGACGCCAAACAGTAGTCCGCCTGTAAACAGCATTTAGAAGTGTGACGTTATCTCAATAACGTGTCGCATGCAGTGTTAGGAATATTCCTTGCGAAATGCAATCGCCCCTCGCTTTGGTATGCAGGAAGGGAGTCGCCGCTTCCTCTTCTTACACTGCGGAATGGGTTTGAAGAGAACCCTGCGAGATATACAGTACGTTAACGCAGAAGGGAATTCTGCCGCCTGAGCAGCATTTGTTGCATCGCTGTCGCTCCGAGGAGCCACCTTCCGGGAGGCAATTATAATGGCCGTTTATTAGGCGGGATGCAGCGGAGCGAGCCCCGGCGAGGGCGCGGGCGCAGCCGAGGCACTCGTACCATCGGCTATGCACACGAATGGCGCCCGCGCCGCTGAATAGCTGCCGGTGGGCGTGCTATTCCCTCCCCTAGAGCAGTTCCCATTCCGCCGCTGCGTCGGCAGAATAGATATGAAGCCATTAATTCCAGATGAGCAGGCATCTTCGAATGTCTTGATGTAAATTGTCATTGGCTCAAACCGAGTTTGCTCGTCGAGGCGGCAGTTGCTCGCCGGAGACAACACTGAATGCGTCATTAATCACTTTCCTTATCGGACGGTACAGGAAGAAGTTTCCCCTACGACCGAAACTACACGAGGATATCTGCACAATATTTCCAGCAGTTCTGTAAATAGGCGGTTATACTCATTAACTCAATTCGTGTTTATCCACATCGATTCGATACTGTTCAACTATGGTGAAGTGCAAGACGACGACATATGGTTCACAATTGATGAAATGAAGCATAAGTAATGATATATTTATAGAAACCACAACACTGAGACATGTGATCAAATATGTATTTCATCAATTCGTTCTTCAGAATAAGAAATATTACGGATACTTGACAAGAAAATATGATTCCAATATAACCGAACATTCCAAAATAAATCTTTGAAGCTTACGTACCAGCTTTTGAAAAGGGCTATCACTGAAACTCGCGCGTGACAAAAAATTAACGATTTTCGACATACCCCGGCTTGACGAAAATAATAATAGTTTTGGGTTACAAAATACAATAATTCATGCTTTAAACAAGATACTTCAATGAAACCACATCTGCTTACATCATATGCCAATAATTTGTAGATGAACATAACAATCAAGAAGAAACCCGTGTTAAACAGCAGTAGATGTGGTGAATATTGGTTTGGAGCATACATAACAGGACTTCCTTGATAAATTAAGCAGATAAGCGATGGTTGGAAAAGGCTTTACACAATAAAACTTGTTTAACGTATCACAGGCAAGAAATAATATAATACACACTGCGAATCACATGCTAGTTCGTAGTTGTAGCCTTTTTAGCTTCCTCCAAAAGTCTTTAGAAAACGTTCTTCCATAACAGGAAACAGAACTCCTGGTCTTCAAAACAGAAAAAGACTCAAACTCTGTTCTTATTTCCCTTCACAAGGCTGAAAACATGTTCACATTCTCCACTGCTATAGGGTATGGTGAGATAAAGAGAATTACTCCAGAAATTAGGTTATACTTGAGAAGTCCAACGGCTCTACGAATTCTTCATATTTGTGCACAAATGGAATCACTTGCAACATCGTGATTTGCAGCCCGTGTCATCTACCTGAAGAGCCGTGAACTGCCTCTGAAGCTCATTCACCACATCTTTAGTTTCATTCTCTTCCTTGCATAACATGAAAGAATTTTGCAAGAGAAAACGAATGAAAGAAAACTGTGCCTTTTCAATTTTGTCTAACCTAGCAACTTCAGCATGCTTTAACACGTCGTCCTTGAGTGGAAACCTGTTGACAATGCAGGCACAGGGAGCACAAAAGTGGTTTCTCACTGGTGAAAAGAAAGGGATTTATCTGTATCCTGGAGACCATTCACTACGTTCGAAGTCTGAATGCCAATAAACTAGCTCATCATCACTTATTTGACATTGAATCAAGTTGTACTCAGCTTCAAGCAATGAGGAGCTTTTTGACTATTTTGGGCTTAACAAACTTGGTGAACAACTGCTTTAGCAAATCCATTAGAAGTTCTAATAAAAGGTGAATTTGTGGGGAGGAAGTCTGAAGGGCAACAGTCAATTTGTCAAATACAGAGATAATCACATGAAGGAAAGTGCAAAAGGCCTTGTTCAAGTCTGAGGACAGGAACAAACAATTTTTCCTCGTGTTGTAGCAGAAGTCTTGCTTTTTACGATGGGTTCGTCACATTTGGAACAATATGCTATTCTTTTAGGGGCATGTATAGTAGCAGAAGAAACAATTCTCTTCTGATACTCTTTGGATCCACTTTGTTCAACTCTGGGTATTCTGAAAGATGCCAAGCTTGTGGAAATGTTTTGGGTCCATAATATTACTTCCTCTTTGAAGAAAGAAGTCAATTCCCACTGGTCCAGTAGTTTATCCAAACATCTGCCTAAAGATAACCAGATAGTACATACAAGCTTCAGAATTTTATTTGCCTCTTTATTGTGCAAGCTCTGAAATTTCTGAAGGCGTTCTTTTCTTTTGACACTCTTGTCTAAGAAATAAAATACATCAACAAGGCTCTCATCCACTTTTAAGCAGTAATGTTCAAGCATCTTTTTCAGCTTCTAGACTACTCGGGTGGCATTTGCAACCTATGGTGGCAATACCTGGTTGAACGTCCTTCGGAAATGTTGAAACGCAATTTTCGTGCCCTATCATCATAAAAGGAGCTTTGTCGGGGGAGAAAGCTGCACGGTTTTCAATTGGTATGTTACGAGATTCAGCTGTGATAACATCGGGTTACCTAGGTTTCGTCCTACTGAGTCCCCCCGTCTAACGCTGGTATGGATAGTGCAGTGCTCACTACTTTTACCGGCGCGATATCACAGAATGTAACAACAGGATACGTTCTGAAGACACAACTTTAGATGATGCATTTTTTTGCCCTTTTATTTACAGTGCTCGTCGTTTTCCTGCGACCACAACTATATTTCTCTGCAACTTTTGATGTGAGAAACACACAAATAAAGCACCAGCATGATCAGCCGCACTTAAGGGCACATAGTGTTCCACCGAAAACGAAGTAAACAGGCACTCGGCAGTAATTACGTCACTTAACTTTCCAGACTTCGCAAAAAAGGTGTTTATTATTTTATTGGCTTCCTTCGATTACTTAAATCATTTGTTCCACCTTGTGCAATATTAATATCACATACATATACAGTGCAAAGGGCAAATTTTTCTCCCTTTCTTTATTTTAGTATGCACATGAAATCAACAGAATGATTCTTTAAATGTCTGGACGTACTTTTTCTTGTTGGATTTATTCATGAATCCTACAATAGGAATATAGTGTAGGAAAATGCCCGAGAACAAATGTGTCGGTATGTACTGAAACATCGAAAGGAACATGGATCACTGAACATCACATAAAATTATAGCCAACACCCAAGGTACTCCAACACTTCAGTGAAACATGTCAAAGCACATTCTTATAGGATTGAATGAACACGACTCCAACACACACACACACACACACACACACACACACACACACACACACACACACACACACACACAAACGCGCGCGCGTGGAACGAATGTTAAATCATAAAAAGCGAACGGAGCGGAACAAAGAATTTTCGGAGCACAGCCTGTCGACTGTAAGATTCATATGGAAGAACTATTGCCCCGGCTGTAAATCCTATTCCAATGACGACACAAACATCACACTGTTAAAAGTACAAATACTCGTAATATCAAATAACGAGTTATCGACTATGGAAGACTTGCCTTCGAACTATGCAAACTATCGACTGTACAAAAATCAGGTGATTATCCAACGTTAACGCTCGAAATTTTTGTCTACGAAGTCGTAAAATGACACCGTCCAACCGTAAAATGGTGCAATTTTACGGATAAACTGTAGAGGTTTGCAGGGTTGTATAAAGTAAATAAAAAATCGAAGGCAACTGTACACTTTTTCCCATTTTACCCTTTACGTCTTATTGCCATATTCGATATAGCACACGAATATAATATTCGACTGACAGCTTGTTTTATTTTCATATGTATCGGGCCTTATCACTGATCGGTCATTGTGCAATGGCAACAATTTCAAGTTAATTATGTTGAAAGTTATGTCATAATGATTTGTAATCTGAGCATATAATCTGCTTTGATAGAATAATGGAAAACCCGAGAAGTTCATCTCTGATAGTTAGGCATTCGACAACTTGCAGCCTGTCGAAAACGCCAGGCTCTTCTCACTACAGACTTGGAGGAAAAGTTTCAAAACACGATACATTTTACGACCTGATCTGTTATCACAAAGCTCTTACTTTGTGAGCAGTACCTAAATCCAGAACTTTCACTGTGATGGGTGCTTCGCAAACACAAAATCAACAGCATCTTTTATTACTGTCGCTTGTTAATGCAGCTTGTAATACCTAGCAACCAAAGATGCACGACGAAGTTACTGAATTCCAGTTGAGAAGCGAATGACGGACCGACCCTGCATTCGGCCACATACGATCGACCATCTTCCTGAATATTAACTATATCCGACGACGGACAACAACCACTGTTGAAAGTAAGATACATTACAGCTAGATACAACGAAAAAAAAAAAACAAAGGTATCTTGTTCGATAATGTGACGCAGATGGGTAAGTTATATCAACTTTCACCTCTGTATGCCAAAGCTTTCTTTTTTTTGTTGACTCTCACATACATAGGGCGCTATTCAACACAGGTGGAGAAGTAGTTTGAAAGTGGTTCTATGAAACCTCTGCTAGACATTTAAGTTTGAATTGTAGAATAATCATGTAGATGTGTATGGAATGTGCCATTTAGTTTCGCCAAGATTCTTGATTTGAGCGCTATAATGGAAATTACCCATGTTTGCTATAAAAAATTGGATACCGCAGTGGCTGACTATTGACGGGTTCCGTGCAGACACGCAAGGGCAGGGGAGTTGTTATAACAGAGTATTTAAGGGGTTTGTGTCACGAACTGTAGTCTTTGAGTATAATCGAATCCTTTATACTATCCAGGATTCCAAATAGACTTATTTTTCTTGATCACTTGTAGGGGGAAGTTTGGGACAGCACCTTAAACAGCTCTGTAATGATTTACCTATGAAAGGCACCTCTTTGGGTTTGAATATCGGCAAATTACATAGTTTTTATTTTGTAAGGAAGTTCTGAATTCTATCTTGTTTAAAGCTCCGAAGCTTCTTGAACAAGAAGAATTGAAAGTTCATGTGATTGCAAGTATACTTGGCAGGCTCTATGTTGGTCAACATGTAGTCTATAAAAGGAAAAAAAAAAAAAAAAAGAATCACCGAAGATTAGGACGAGTATTTATGGCCAGTTTAATAATGCTCTGCCGTTACTAAAAAACACATTCTCATCTTAAATCAGGAAACTTAATATTTTATGATAGTATAATTTCCCGTATTAACAGTACGGCGTATCGGAGCACATACTTTTCTCGATACGAAAGCGGAAAATCGTTTTATACAGGTAAACAGTACCGGTGCGCACCGAAGCAACTAAAACAGTGGTGCTTACTTTGAAAAGGATTTCTCTCGCAATCAGTTTTATGTTGTGAATATTTTTAATACTCTATTTGTGATTTAAGATTTACCAACTTTATATATTTCTGAGTAATTAATAGTAGCCGTCAGATCCAACAACAAGATCAGAGATAGTTCTCACTGTTAGCTCCTATCTTGGACACTCCAGTTGACGAGCTACTGTGTAACGGATTCAACCGCGTATAGTTGTGTCCACAGTGTGTCCAAAGAGGAATGGTCAGTATTCAGAGATGTGACAGAATGGTCATTCGAAGCAAAAGATGTAGTAAACATGGGCTCTAAACTGCATACCGTAAGAGCTACGAGCACTTGTTCAACTTCGTTACTGTGAAACATCTCTTTACTGAACAGGTGCTCATAGTACTTAAGGTATGCCATATTGGAGCCAATGTTTACTAGACGTTTTTTCATACTATCTCCTCCGTACTATCTACACCGCGGTGACAAAGTCATGGGATAGAGATATGCACTCATTCAGACGTCAGTAGTATCACGTGTACTAGGTGTAAAACGGCAGTGTATTGGCGGAGCTGTCATTTGTACTCAGGTGAGTCATGTCAAAAAGCCTCCGACTTGATTATGGCCTCCCGATGGGAATTGAAAGACTGTGAATGCGGAACAGTAGTTGGAGCTAGACGTATGGGACATCCACTTGGAAATCGTTCAGAATCCAATATTATGAGATCCATAGTGTCAAAACTGCGTCTAGAATACCACATTTCAGGCATTGTCTCTCACCATGGACAACGCAGTGGCCGACAGCCTTCACTTAACGACCCAGAGCAGCGACGTTTGCTTAGAGCTCCCAGTGCTGACAGACAAGCAACACTGTGTGAAATACCCGCAGCAAGCAATAAGGGACGTACGACGAACATATCCATTAGCACAGTGCGGTGAAATTTGGCATTAATGGGCTATGATGACTGGATCTTTGCTAACAGCACGACATCGCATGTAGCGCCTCTCCTGTGCTCGTGACCATATTGGTTGGACCCTACACGACTGAAAACCGTGACCTGGTCAGATGAGTCCAGATTTCTGTTGTAATGAGCTGATGGTTGAGTTCGAATGTGACGCAGACCCTACGAAACCATGGACCCAAGTTGTCAACAACGCACTTTGCAAGCTGGTGGTGGCTCGATAATGATGCGAGTTGTGTTAACATGGAATGGATTGGGTCCTCCGGTCCAAGTGAACCTCTAGGAGACCATTTGCAGCCATTCATGGACTTCATGTTCCCGAACAATGAATTTTTTTGGATGACAATACGCCGTTTTATCGGGTCACAAATGTTCACGATTGGTTTGAAGAACATTCTAGGTAGTTAGAGCAAATGATTTGGACACCCTGATTACCAGACAAGAATCCCATCGAATATTTATGGGGCATAACTGAGAAGTCAGTTCGGGCACAATATCCTGCACTGTTAACTCTTCCGCATTTATGGAGGCTACAAGGACAGCACGGCCATGCCACGTCGAGTTGCTACAATATGCCAGGCAAAACGATGCGCGACACGATATTAGGAGGTATCCCGTGACTTCTGTCACCTCAGTGTATGACGGTTTATAAGCTGCACAAAAATGTCAGATTGGAATTCGCACCGCGAACTGCTAGAGCCGCACCGTCGCAATTGTGCTCGTGTGTAGCACTCGGCCTGTGACGTTAGCTGCAGGCGTCGAGATAGCACGGTCAGTGTAGTACCTGACGATGGCGTAGAACTGCTCATTGCCGAGCTCGTGTCTCCAGCGCACGCCTCGGGGTCTCCACGCACGTGCGATGAGGGCCGTGAGGGATGCGCGCCGGGCGGCGCTGACAGCGCGCAGCCTGAAGCTTCATTGGACCCTGCGGGGGCGGCGCAGATGCCCGCCATCCGTCGCCGTCATGCGTTCCGCGGGCACGCCGTCCCTGGAGTGAGGGCGGCGTCGCGCCGAGATTTACCACGGAGCGCGGCAGTAAACCTCCGCTATGCTCGCCGCCGCACCACCGAGACCCTATTTATTTTCGCCTGCGACCAGTCATTCGACCACTGCCACCAGCCGCGGTCATTCCGCCGCACAGACAAGGGTAATGCTTCCTTAATCACCGTGGCGGCAAAAAATGGCAAATAACGGCAACACTGTACTACTGTAAAACTTTCTAATTCTATTAAGTGTAAATGGACGACCATGTTTTGAAGTAGAGTGAAGACGGATTCGCAGAGTACGTAACTGGACAACTGTTGAGGAACAGTTACATCTGGGAGATAAAAAACATGAGCATTCACCTGGACAAACGGAATCCTAATGAGATTAGAGGCTTACAAATACCGAATGATAGTGAATTGAATTTTATACCACTAGATGCATGCAAACAAACCTGCAACAATCACTGCAACCAAGACTGATTCTTTCTTCATACTGCAGACTCCTCTACCGATAAGGCGGGCTATAGTAATGGGCATTTCCAGCTGCCAATGCTTACTAGGTTTGAAATTGGTCTAATCCTGCAACGTCAAGGCTACACAAGATCCTGCACATTTAAAGCAGAAATGTAATGGATGTAACGGAGCTTCCACTCCAAAGTATCGGAACTTCTGATTGAAAATGTACCTTTGACTCAGTTTTTAAAACTGAGGTTTTACCGAAGCTTTAGGTTCAAAGTCTGAACCTCAACCTTCAAAACGGCAAACAGCATAATCTGGTTTTGCCTCCAGTGTATCCAGGGCGCTCAAAGAACTTTACTGTCAGCCGGGCTGCCCACTAAAAAGGAATGCCGCTGTTCACAAATCAACTCAGCCGTGGGGAGAATTAGTGGAATTTCCTATGGGCCTTCTGCAAAAGGAAGAAGTATTCGGGACTGGAGAGTGGAAACAAACAGCTAGAGGTCCGCACGGTCTCTTAAGTCAGTATTTCACGTACTGTTGTTACTCTGTGAGGCAGTCTGTAACTATCGGCTGCTTTTTAGCCTGAAAAGTGAACATAATGAAGGGCAAGAGAAGTCTGAAAATCAATGGAAATGCTGCGAAGCGTAAAATTTGTGAGAAACTTTAACAATTTCTTAAAAGAGCATTTCAAACATTTACACTGCGCTGAATATCAAAAACACAAGAAACCGACCCATCAAATAAAGCCTGGTGATTCATGAGAAACAGTGCGCCTACACGAAGTGGCATGGATTCACCAAGTCGCTGGAAGTCCCCTGCAGCCATATTGAGCTATGCTGCCTCCGTAGCCGTTTTTAATTGAGAAAGTTTAGCCAGTATATGTTCGTTGTACGCCGAGCTTGGCTGGCTTGGGTTTTTCACGCAATGTTGCTTGTCTGTTAGCACTGACAATTCTGCGAAAACGCCGCTGCCCTCGGTCGTTAAGTGAAGACCGTCAGCCACTACGTTGTCCTAACGCTGTGGATTTCCGAATATTGCATACCATAACGATTTCCGAAATGGAATGTTCCAAGCGTCTCTCACCAACATTCCGCATTCAGTCTTTTCATTCTTTTCGTGCGGCCATAATCATCTCGGAAAAGCTCCGCCAATGCGCCGGTCAGTTATACCCTGTGTACACAATACTAGCATTTAGCTATCCCTTGACTTATGTATAGGTTATACGGATTCTCCACGTACGAGAAACACGAGTAAGTGGCCACCACGAACGGATACTGAAGAAGAAATTGCATTACGAGTAGCACACATTGATAAAAAGGATCGCTCTTATACCATCAATATTAGGTATTATTCCACCTTCCCTTCTGTTAACTCTCGTCCACGTCTAAAATAAGAACCATTATGCAGATCCCATATCAAATCATTTGTCTTGAGAGTTGGTAGGATAGCGTGGTCATTCGGCGTCCTTCCACTAAATACAGCGTAAAATAGTTGTTCTCGTTTGCAAATGGAAATTTGTGTTGCCACTCTACTCACTGGTGATTATCCCAAGTTCTGCTACGAAGTTTTATCAGAAAATTTGTAAGTTATAAGCTCTTGCCGCCACCTGAAAATTCCTTAGCTCCCGTCGGCCGTCACCGTTCCGTGTCGTCGTGCAATAACCTCAGGTATATGAAAAATCCTGGAAGGAACACGGTGCTGAAGTTTGCATTGGAATGCAACCAACACACTCAGAGCAACGACGCACCATGTGTAAAACTGGTCAATCTTCGCACTACAGTCATTGTCAACTTTAAGAATAACTTAGCGAGAAAGTCTGCAAAGGCTACTTTGCACTGAAATTACTAAAAAAGAACGGAAGCCTGAATAGTCAATGCTGATCTACGCAAATGCGTGTTCAAATATGAACCGAATTTATGTTTCAATAGAATTAAAAACACACACATTTTACTTTTGTGCGCAAGCCAAACTCACGGTTACGCGACAAATTCTCACACGAACATTGGATTCACAATCACGCAATGGAAACGGACCTGGAGTACGAGAACCCCTCGGACAATAACGAAGGTTACTAAGGTCAGCAGAGCGCGCCGGTGGTGGCAGAGATCGGGCAACGACCAATAGTCTTATTGTGTACTTCTGCAACCGTCCTTAAGCGACTACAAAACGTATTTCCCAATCAGAATATCGAGCGTTTTGTAACAAATTGACAACATTTCTTGTCATCAAAGTGCATTTCAACTTCCTACAGAGTATTTCAGAATTTCCCGAATTTTCCATTAAATTCAGTTTCCACCAATGTCATATTTAGGATCTATAGAGAGAAGCTACGGTTCGGGCCCAACCAGGGAAATTTTGTAAAAACGAACTGGAAAAATTAGCACTTTTCAGTACTTTTCGTATAAAAACCTACAAAACCAGCACTTAAGGCTTATTATTTAATTCTGTAAAATTTTACTATAAAAGTGGGATATAGAGAACTGACGAAATTCAAGAAAATATTAGAACCATTAAGGTATTCAGCACAGTTTATTAACATTGATACTGACAACTATTTTTATTAATCGATATCTCAATTTTAATATTAATGAATTGCACCAATAAGCAATTGGTGGTAACATATTCGTAACTATTACGACAAAATAATTATAAAAATACATTCTTATTTCTAATCATGAATTTAACTGACTTAAATTTCCCACTAAAATAATGCTAACCGTGGCAGCTTCCTGGCGGTGACGTCGTCGTAATCTGTTAGACACTATGGCGCATAAAACATCCTGTACGATTCTCGCAATATCTCGTCAACGAATAAAGTTATCTACAAATGATTTTCCCCAGCTTTAAAAATCCACTTCCTTTTGGTGACGGTAAGTCAAATATTTTATTGATCCTGGTTCGGATAACATTGTGATGGAAATATGGTTTTCAAGAAATGGAACTCAAAATTACAAAAATTCCGTCAAATATACTTTTGGTCTTAGCGATTTTGCTAATCAAAGTGTCGACAGGGCGTCACTGAGATTTCGACGCGAGTTATTTGTGATTCTAAGAAGGCGCGTTTCACACTACTATAATAAGGACCTTTCTTGTTGTAAAACTCTGTGGAGCGGCGCCCTGAAGCTGCGGCTTAAATAGCCTGCGCGTAAATGCGGCGTTGATCGCCACCCTGTAGAAGAGCTGGACCGTCGTTCAAAACGCGATACGGAGCTGGGTGGTAAGGCGAGAACGACGAATCAGGTGCGTAACGGCGAAGTAGTTGCGGACAGCCCGAAGGAGCGTCAAGTTACGGCGAGTGAGCCAGCACAGTGCTGCTATGGGCTCGGGTGAACGGCGTACGGGGAAAAGTGGGAGAGGGAGTGTGGTAGGTTTAATCCCAGAGCGTTGGGACCCGTGCAATCCCAGCACATTAAAGTTAAGCAGAGCAGATCTCAAGGGGTCCCCGGTGGCATCCATTAATGACTGCAGGGGATTGAGAAGGCTGCCCGCCGCGCCGCAGGGAGAGAGGACGAAGGAGCGAGGAGTGCGGCTTACGTATGCAAAGGTAAAAGCTGCTCGCGAGCACCCGGCCACACACGGACGGGAGCGCGCACATTCTTCTCCAGCAGAAGCTGCGCGCCCACGGCGCATTTCCGCACTTTGCATAAATCTCGCGGCATTATGAGGGTGGAATGAGGTCGCGACGTTGTTTCGACCGGGACATCCATCGTGGCGGGGGAGAAGGTCGCCGCATATTTTACGCGCGATCCCCCAGCGGGTACGGCGCGGCTCAGAGCTGCACGCGTGATGGGCGAGGGCCCGCCGCCCCTGGGGCCAGGCTTGAATTAGCGACGCCGCTCTCTCGCCGATGGCTTTCTCGGCCGGATCCTCTACCCACTGCATTCCATGCTCGCTATAGTCCGATTTGAAATAGTTCGCATCTGACATGTAGAGGGCTGGACTGCCCCCTCCACCAATACGAGCCTATCACTGCCCACTCCCGGCGTTTTGGTACTTCCGCCGCATAAAGCACTGTTACTGCCACTTTTCGGGTGAGGCGTTGCAGTGGGAGATCCGTGTTATCTTCGCAAGTTTTAACATCCACGATTTAGTACAGGGGAGATACTACCGAGTGAGATATTTTGGTAATCAATTAATGGAAAAAAGTGTGAGTGAGTTCAATAGTTTTACAGATAAGACGTGATAAGTTTCAGCGTTAAAGAATAAAAATCCACTTCAGTTGCCAATAATTTTCTCCATTTATTGCACGACCGGTTTCAAAGGTTAGAAACCGGTGGTGGAACAAATGAAGATAATTATTGGCAACTAAAGCGGATTTTTATTCTATAAATATGTTCATCAGTTGCGTATGTTCACCTGATCAACAGTTTCAATCTGTTTCCCGGACGGGAAAATTTAACATATTCAAAAAAGTCAACGTTAACTCCGATTCCGAGTACCATAAAAACGGATTTTTAGCATGCTTAAAAATGAATAACGGCATCATGGAACCACGAAAACATGCTGTAAAGTGTATTTATTCATAGATCACTAGTCTCGGTTAAGTTATTGTCTTCACGTCACGGTTTAGTGCAACATCAGGTTAAAAGTTTTTTTGCAGTTAAATACATAACCCTTTATCTTCAGCATGCTGGGACTGAAACAGGTCTGCAACTTTTAAGTGATTACAATAACTGTTACAGGAATTGTCTTAAGCCGCTTGCGAAGTTTTATTTATTTATCGATGTCTAATTTCGGACAGCTTGTCCATTATAAAAGCATCCATGTACATACGTCTTGAATTACAACCAGACGTGCATTTAAGTAAACGTTTTGATATACAGTGATGTTTATGTGTAGACGCTACGCTGTATATTGACACGCTTATATGTTTTGTGGCAGCAACTTACATGCACGTGTGGTTGTAACGCAAGACTTACGTACATGGGTGATCTGATAAGAGACAAGCCGACCGAAACCTGTCATCAATAAATAAATAAATAAAACTTCATGCGTAATTGCCCTGGGTGACTGAAGTAAATAATAACAGAAATCAGGTTACAGCTATTAAGAGATTGCAGAATTCTCTCTAATTTCTAACCATCATTGTCCTGCGACTCGACTAACTGTACATTTAATACTGCTGACTGCGACGAGATGCTGTCGCTTTAGAAATTAATTGTATATCTTGGTTTTTCTTAATTGGTTCCGATTCCTTGGAGCAGCTGCAGTTTCGGCACTGATCTGAAGTAAGGACGCCAACTCCCCTTGACGCACAACGAAATTACAACTATAATTAAAAGCTTATCCCCAAAATAAACCCATGACGGCTTGCAGATTCTGCATTAAGTTTTACACGACGGAGATACTGTGCACTCGGAAGAACACACCCATGCCAATACCATTCTCTGGATTAGAAGCGAGCGAAAAGTGTGAAATTTCAAGGAGGAACAATGTGATCACCAGGATTGGGAGCATCTCAGTCTTCTACGTGCGAAAAACAGCGCCACATGCAGTTGGAGCTACGAATCCTGCATCCTGTACAGTGTGACGAAATGGAGAGACGATAATTACCTTGGTGCAACCCCAGGCTGCTAAAAGTTGATTCTGCCGCCAATTTTGGGGTACGTTTCCGACATTAATCTACTCATTGGGCTACACCACCTGACCAACCAAAACAAATGTTTTCAAAACACCTATTGTTCAACTTCGGTTATGACAGCCAACAATACAAAATAGACATCACGAAAGTAATGCAATATCTATTGATGTGAGGAGACGCGAAGTTCTGTGAGTAAATAAAGTGTTGTGGATGGCATCAAAGTTAAATAAGCCATCGAGGGAAATGCATTTTTGTTGATATCGAGTAAAATTTTCTCAATCTGTCCGACTTTTTCTCATGTTACAGATTTCTAACTTTCAATGTCAGTCTAACATCACGGAGAAAATGAGTAAAATATTTTTGTGAATATTTTCTAGCTTCATTTCATAACTCGATGGGTACCTGGATTTTTTCATATGAGGATCTTATTTCAGATCGTCGTATCAGAAAGGCGTAATTCATATTCACAGAACATAAAAAGATGTATTTTGCAGACACGACTGAAATATATATATTGTTTATGTACCACAGTACTCTACCTTAAATACACTCCTGGAAATTGAAATAAGAACACCGTGAATTCATTGTCCCAGGAAGGGGAAACTTTATTGACACATTCCTGGGGTCAGATACATCACATGATCACACTGACAGAACCACAGGCACATAGACACAGGCAACAGAGCATGCACAATGTCGGCACTAGTACAGTGTATATCCACCTTTCGCAGCAATGCAGGCTGCTATTCTCCCATGGAGACGATCGTAGAGATGCTGGATGTAGTCCTGTGGAACGGCTTGCCATGCCATTTCCACCTGGCGCCTCAGTTGGACCAGCGTTCGTGCTGGACGTGCAGACCGCGTGAGACGACGCTTCATCCAGTCCCAAACATGCTCAATGGGGGACAGATCCGGAGATCTTGCTGGCCAGGGTAGTTGACTTACACCTTCTAGAGCACGTTGGGTGGCACGGGATACATGCGGACGTGCATTGTCCAGTTGGAACAGCAAGTTCCCTTGCCGGTCTAGGAATGGTAGAACGATGGGTTCGATGACGGTTTGGATGTACCGTGCACTATTCAGTGTCCCCTCGACGATCACCAGTGGTGTACGGCCAGTGTAGGAGATCGCTCCCCACACCGTGATGCCGGGTGTTGGCCCTGTGTGCCTCGGTCGTATGCAGTCCTGATTGTGGCGCTCACCTGCACGGCGCCAAACACGCATACGACCATCATTGGCACCAAGGCAGAAGCGACTCTCATCGCTGAAGACGACACGTCTCCATTCGTCCCTCCATTCACGCCTGTCGCGACACCACTGGAGGCGGGCTGCACGATGTTGGGGCGTGAGCGGAAGACGGCCTAACGGTGTGCGGGACCGTAGCCCAGCTTCATGGAGACGGTTGCGAATGGTCCTCGCCGATACCCCAGGAGCAACAGTGTCCCTAATTTGCTGGGAAGTGGCGGTGCGGTCCCCTACGGCACTGCGTAGGATCCTACGGTCTTGGCGTGCATCCGTGCGTCGCTGCGGTCCGGTCCCAGGTCGACGGGCACGTGCACCTTCCGCCGACCACTGGCGACAACATCGATGTACTGTGGAGACCTCACGCCCCACGTGTTGAGCAATTCGGCGGTACGTCCACCCGGCCTCCCGCATGCCCACTATACGCCCTCGCTCAAAGTCCGTCAACTGCACATACGGTTCACGTCCACGCTGTCGCGGCATGCTACCAGTGTTAAAGACTGCGATGGAGCTCCGTATGCCACGGCAAACTGGCTGACACTGACGGCGGCGGTGCACAAATGCTGCGCAGCTAGCGCCATTCGACGGCCAACACCGCGGTTCCTGGTGTGTCCGCTGTGCCGTGCGTGTGATCATTGCTTGTACAGCCCTCTCGCAGTGTCCGGAGCAAGTATGGTGGGTCTGACACACCGGTGTCAATGTGTTCTTTTTTCCATTTCCAGGAGTGTATACTAACTAAATATCAATCTTTGAGATACAATCTTGGGTACTTCTTGTCGAATTTAGTTCTTGTGACAGGTTTTCAAACTCACCGTACAAGTTGTGTAAAACTGACAGGATTTGAATCTTGCACATTCTCGCAAAATTTTTCGCGGGCGTCTATGCCACTTGATATCACGTATAGGTACGCATAGTTTTCATTAACGTCACGAGAAAATTAATTTTGTCTACAAGTACATTTCTGTAGACCTAGAACACAGCAAAAATCCCACTGCAAGCCGCAAGAGACAAAACAAAATGGCACAGTCCGCTAATAAAGTGGCATAGTGTGCCATAATTCGTTTCCTGCATTTGATGAAAGGGGAAAAACGATGTAACAATCAATGCTGAGCTCGCGCAAATATAGGGCAACCATGCGTGCAGAGGCCTGCCGAGTGTGATCAAACAAATCTCAATTCCGAAGAACGAAGTGACAGACCATTCTGTGAAGAACATGTCTGAAGAATCGGGAGTCGCAAGAGAAGTGGGACCCAGGTGCTGGAAGATCGGCGTACCACAGTCGAGGCGATATTGGAAGAGGTGAACAGTCTTAAATCAGTTAATACCTTGCATGACATTTTGAACGTGACGAAGGTCGCCGCCCCCTGGATTCCGCGATCCTTCAAACCCACACAAATAGGCCGCCGAACCGAGACAGCAGTGGATAAGTTGCAGCTGTGTCAGGCCAATCCAGGTGACCTCTTTTAGTTGGCTATTCACCGTGGACGAGTGCTGCGTGTATCACCAGACCTCGAGACCCATGAGCAAACAAGCAGTGGAAATGTGGATTCATTACCGCTAAGAAATGAGGAAACCCAACCACCGTCGGTTAAAATGATGCTGAGCATCTCTTTGTACTGTTATAGTGCGACATTAACAGAGTCATATTCAAGTGCAGAAGGAACAACCACATTCAATCACAAACACTTCCTGTCTATCCTGAAATTTCAGAACTTTAAAGAGGTAGGGAGTACTTAACACGTCAAGATTTGGCTTGGACAGTTGCAAATATTTCCTCTCTTCGTGGCCACTGAATGTGAAGCTGGAATTGAGTGCACTGCTGTGGAAATAATGAGAGACGTTGCAGCACGCTGAAACAGGCTGCAGTTCATTTGACGTATTTAAGAGATACACTTATGGGCAAGTGCTGGTTGTGAGAAATGCAAGACCACATTAAGAAAGAAACGATGATATGGCCAGACCTAGAAGTGAGCGGATGCGAAAGCCCTCTCATTGCTTAGAAAAAATTTATTCTTAGACTCTCCATGTAGCACGTCTGAAATAATTCTTTTTTGTCCCAACAAACTCCCCATTCACTAGCAGCAAGCACTAGTTGGAAGATGCGGTGACAACACTGAATTGTTTAAATGTCTGCTGTTTGAACTGGAGCTTGTGTTTGACAAAATGCAAGGCGGGGGGGGGGGGGGGGGGAGAAGGGTAAACAAAGGGAATAATCAGCTACCCTACAAGGATAACGAAAGCAGGAATGAGTGAAACCAACTCCAAGGTGTATGACAGAAAATAGTAGTGCAGCAGGACAATAGGAAATACAGGAACCAGGGATACGGTGCTGAGAATTCCTCACAGGTTTGACACAAACTGGAATGAACAGGGGCATAGCCAGCACAGTAACAACCAATGAGGCAAATGGAAATATAACAACAACAACAGCAACAGAATCGAAGTCAGAGCTCCAAATCTGGCCAATGGACTACAACAGCTAAGAAACTCTTAACTGATGCCAGATGTGACACCATTTCTAGAATAGGAACTTTTGTCATTTGTTGTTTTCATTTTTCGTTATGAGTACTAGGTTTGATCTTATCTTTTTTGTGAAATTCTCCTTTTGTGTTACTGCATGTAAAATAGGGTCCACATTCGTGTCTAGATTCTCTCTGTTTTTCTGTGTTTCTCTAGGTCTCATTTTGTTTGTGCAGTCTTGTGTCAGACACCATCCCTGGAAATATTCATGCATATGTCAATACAGTTCATCAAAGTCAAACAGTTTTCTGTTTTGGGCAAATATCTCAATTTATTCATTGTCTGTCTGCTCCATAGCGATCCATGCCATTCTGTTTCATATGGGCTGTCAAACTGTCTTTAGCTTGGTCGGAGGTTTTGGTTCAGTACTAGGGTACACTGTGTGAGAGTGTAAAGGTACAAGAAATTGGCACACGTGTAGGTTGTGTTACGCTCTTCTAGTTTTGTTCCAGATGAATACAGGTACACATTAGTACATAAGTCCATCCCCGGAATATTTGTTGCGTGGTTAGAATGCTAAGGCACCCAGAGTGCTACCCTCACAACAAGTTTGCAGGGTCATCAGGAGTTGTTTTAAATAGGCATGTGAAATCTCGCCAGTTTTGGGAGCGCCGGGTTCCACAGTCATATGCTTCAGGTGTTAAAAGGACCTTACAACCCACCCTCACTATAAAAGCAAAGGGTCACACCATCAGTTTGCAACTGTGACAATGACAACCATCAGTTTGCAACTGTGACAATGTCACAATGCTCTTGTGCATACGCACAATTTGTAGTGACTGACAGCAATGTCTTCATTGCGCAACTACCCCATATTGATAACATAACTGTGACTATCAACTCACACCTTCTTTACTAACTTGTAGGTTTTGCACATTTCATTTGCACTGGATCTGTAGTACAACATAGCAGGTCTTTGTGACTAACAGCATCTTATGAGTTTCAGAGAAATCAAATCGTCCTGATCGGTGGCATGCAGACCAGGGACAGATCCACATCTCCCAGAAACCAAACGGGGAATACATCCTGTCACGAGGCAGTTTCCCACTGTTGGACAGCACAATGAGGACATCAAGCTGCTCAATAATATGGAATGAGAAGAAAATAGTTTGTGTACATCAAACAAATACCCATAATCTTTTATAATTTCAGTTATGTCGACGAAAGTGGTGGACGATGTCCTTACTTATTTGATTTTAACACAGTAGGTTTAGGAGATATGTTGCAACTATGTCCACAGTTACTGTCCTCATGGAAGGGAAGTAATGACAAGCACTACTTTGAGTTTGTCCTAAAAGGGGACCCCCTATCATTCACTTTTAAGTCCTTTACTAGAGCACATTAGAAATTGATACAACAGTTATCCTAGGCACACCTAGGATTAAGTTGCATATCACATTCATTATTAGACATCTAGGAGTATAGAGATTAATTTATCCTTGTCTCATCTTCTGTTTTGCACCTCGCAAGAGAGAGAGATACTGAGACCCATAGTACACATGGTTCTTTGTTTTCATGAACTGGTAAATGGAAATATGTAAAAACAATGTTTTAATATATTTGCAAGGGTTGTGGACAATTCATCAGAAACAGAATGCATCAGTACTGTTACAGTGATCCACAATGGAGTCCGAGAAAAGACAAAGTGGAGCCTGGTACTCGAGCGGTCAGCAGAAGGGCGAGGCGTAGGGAAGGAATAGCTGAGCAGGTGACTGATGTGTAGCAAGATGCCAGCGACATTCCTCGAGCAGCCAAAGTGACATAATCCTGGCACAACACCTCTTGCTGTTGGTGAGAAGGCACGGCGGACACGGGCGCAAGACCCAATCACAGATACTGTTCGCACCACACATGGTGGCACCGTGGCTCATCATGGGGGGGCTGGCAATACACGAGCACTACAGGATTCCTGTTCTCTCCAGGGGAGTTAGATACGAAGGGTCGACGCAGCACACCTGGGTGTAAACTGCCTGCAGCAGCTGAGGTGCCCCACCCACCTGTTCAGACACTGGCCTGCCGGCAGGACGCGAGGCACAGCCCGTGCACCAGCTGGCGTCCAGCTCGAAGATGAGGACTGAACGGATGCAAGGAGTGCCCTTGCAGTGGAGCTGACCGACGTACACCTTGCTACCCAATTCATGTGCACAGCTAATAACGCATCACATAGGGTATGCACACATTGCCACATGGCACAAACGATAGTAATCAATGCACTAGGGGGCCACCTGTTCCCATTGTATTGTCCTCAGAGAGCCGCCTAATGGCCACCTGACAAGAGAGTGTACATTTGACAGCTGCTTTGCTCCTAGTGCTCTCCAGTGGATATGGTACATGTAACCACATGCCATCTCCAATCTCCTCTCCCTCTCTCACCACACCCTCAACACGACCCTGCCATCTTTTCCCAAACAAACCACACTATGCTCAAGATATTGTGTGTGATGAATGTTTTGTTTGTTGAGGTATGCATGTGGAATTTTCTTTACACCAAAGGCCTTATGGTAGGCATTCACACACACACACACACATTTTTACAATCTTTAATGGTAAATTTTTACTGTATCGTGTTTTCTAGAATGTCTTACAATTCTACACCGGATATCTTACTAGTAATTTGTTCCCTATTAAAGACAGTTTTACGAATTATTTAATGAACAATGGATTTTTATCTTTTTCACCTCGTAAACTCTATGCTGTGTTATTACGTAATGTACAAATACTTTTTCTTTGTGTATGTTCTCCATGAAATATGCTGATATTTAATGTTTTATTAATATGATGACCATCACTCGTTATTATAGGAACTTCTAGATGCTGAAATTCTATTATACCAGACATTCATTTTTTGTGATAATCTGCACATCATCCTTTCATTTTGAGCTGGGCTGCTTTCCACAATTATGCCTTTTATCATGTGTATATCTGTGGT
This sequence comes from Schistocerca nitens, assembly GCF_023898315.1. Classification (NCBI taxonomy): domain Eukaryota; kingdom Metazoa; phylum Arthropoda; class Insecta; order Orthoptera; family Acrididae; genus Schistocerca; species Schistocerca nitens. Next base: position 770,094,133 of record NC_064617.1, read on the forward strand.
TGAACTCTTGCTCTATGCACTTTTTCAAATGAATGAGCGTGATTGGACATTAGGTCAACTTCGGTTGATTACACACTAAACATTCCTTGTCCTTGGACACGTTTGTGTGGTACTTTAATTACTTGAAGATACAACCAGACTGTGTGTTGGTCTCCACAATTTTTTCTTCTTTGTGGAGGTCTGTGGTTTTTTTTACTAGGATAAGCAAATATTTTGATTATTGCACTTTGTTATTTGTGTGCATTAATTGTATGGAGCACAGTCCAATATGACACACTCACTTCAAATATCTTGGGGAGCATCCTGGTGTCTAGTTTTCTGAATGTGTGTGATACACTGAGTTAATCAGTGCGGTGTCAGAATGTGTCTGTTTTGTCCGTCTTAACTGTGATGAATGGCTAGAGGGTTGGCAATTCTTAATACTTGCCTCTTTATTGAACCATTTGGTTTCTTCAGGCATGTTGTGACACGCCCAAGATAGGTGTGACATTTTTTGGCGTCGTGCCACACTATCCCCATTTCTGAAGTGAGGCACACACAATTTAGTGTGAGTGAGTGTAGAAGTAATGCGCGTCCACGCGTCCACACACACACACACACACACACACACACACACACACACACACACACTGCAGTCTCTGGCAGCTGGAGTCACACTGTGAGGAGCAGCAGCAGCAAGCAGTGCATGATGGGAGTGGCAACTGGATGGGGTGAGGAGGAGGAGGGGGCGGCATAGTAGGGTAAGTCTGGGGGAGAATGAAGTGCTGCTGGGAAGCACGCAGGGACAAGGTGGAGAGAGGGTATGACAGCTAGGTGCAGTTGGGAGGTTAGACGGAGGCCAGGGGAGAGGTGGGAGGGGGGTGGGGAAAGGGGAGGGGGGGATAGCGGAAAAGGAGAGAAGTAAAAATACTGGGTGCACTTTTAATCGGATGCTATGTATTGGCTTGTACATAATCAGCTGTAGGGTGCATGCGAATGTTCAAATGTGTGTGAATTTCTAAGGGACCAAACTGCTGAGATTATCGGTCCCTAGACTTACACAATACTTAAACTAACTTATGCTAAGAACAACATACACACACACCCATGCCCGAGGGAGGACTCGGACCTCTGGCGGGTGGAGCTGCGCAGTCAGTGACTGGTGCCTCTTACTGCGCGGCCACTCCACGTGGCTAGGTTGCAAGCATATCATAATTCTGTTCATTTCATGTACGAGATGAGCAGGAACTTCTAGACTCTGAGGAGGGCAACCACTCAAAATAGTAAGAGGTGGGGGGTGGGTGGGCATATGGTCACTGAGAATTGTAGACGGAGTCCTGACCCATGGCTGGAAGCTTTCTCTTTTGGTGTCGGGTCTCAGAGTAATGGGCACTTGCTACTCTTATGATGGCTGGGGACAGTTTCCTCTCAAAACCCGATGTTTTGGGGAGGAACATGCCAGCTCTTGGCTGTGCTATTGTTTGGGATGATTTGGAGAAATGGTCACTGAGCTCCACTGGACAGCTGACAGAACAGCACCACACATCACATCCTAATTACCATATTCTGTTGACACCCACTGCCAGAAAGCTTCCCACAAAAAGTCCTGGCAGATGCCGTAACAGGCTTCTCAACTGTTACATCAGCACATCTTTGTAGTCAACATTGGGAATTGGTGGGAAGGAACGGTACTGGCACCTAAGTTGACGGTATACGGTAATTGGGAGACTAGATGAATTTGTTGTGAACCCTTAACTGGCAATAGCTTTCTTTATCGGTGACAATCGGCCGAGTTCCGACACAGTGGAGTGATCGCTCTCTGGATGCAGGGCGGAAGAGAATTTACAGGGAGTTGGTTCCTGGCCGTTACAGTCACACAATTTTCCACTCTTGCACCAGAGTTAATTCATTCGCAGTTTCACGTGCCTGGCGACCTGGACATTCAGGCTCTTTCGAACTTGCACTTCGACCAGTTTCGAAGGTGGAGCCCATTTCCATGCAGTGGCTGACCATGGGTAGCAGCAGTCATAAGCACACCAGCTTAGGTCACACTTTCGGTAATATATGCAGCTCCGGCCTGAAGCATTTCAGTAGATTTTTCTGCACCCAAAATTAGAAGTGAGGCTTCTCAGCAGTGGCATCTGTAGAACCACTTTGTCTCCTTAGCTGATCCAAGGCACTGCATCCAATTACCCACCTGTTTATTGTTACTATACATTTCACCTATTCTCTTTGCACCCCCTTTGCGTAGTAGAGAAGCACACTAGATTCCATGCAGTGTCTTTTTTGTACTAGATTCTTGCCAACACCTCTATCAAGTGAGGACTACTTACATGTTTGATTAACGCTAATACAGGTGACTGTTCCTTGTACAAAGTCATGATCAATTTTTAAAGAAAATACATGTAACTGAAAATTTTTAGAGTGGCATTTATCCACTAAACAGCCACACCCACAGAAATCTTTTCCGATCGTCATTTTCGGAGAGAAACTTTGATCAATTAATTTAATTAATAAATTACATGAGGCGCTAGACACTCCAAGCAGAATTTATGTCATACTGCATTACACACCTTGTGCAGATTCAATATGAACCCACCTGGGTGTGATTTGCGTAACATTGTGATCCTGCCTCTTAACTTACGTATCAGTTAACACGTGGCTAGTTTCCAATATGCCAATAAAACTGGTAAAAAGAGGTACAAAGACTGGTGCCTTGCTGGTTCAGCAACTGTCTATTTCAAATTTTGAGTTATACAATGATAATCTACCACCACTAGAGAAAAATTCAAAGTGTACTAGGTTTGTGAGGTAGCAGTGCTGAAACTATGTGATCATGTTTTTTGTTCTCTTAGCATTGTTGTATTTAACAACTTTTTCACAATATTTAGATCAAAACAAGAACTCTAAATGTGACATTTACGGTTATGGGAAGGGCAAGAAGAAAAAAAAAGCTTCAAAAAATCTGGTGTTGCTGTTGTAAAATAACAGGACAGCAAACCAGTCACAGTCTGCATTCCACATATAACAATTCACAGGCTGTCACTGTAATTACCAAATTGAAGGATGGTTCCAAGATTTATATATCTTGTCCAGATATAGTACAAAATTATGACACCACTGTGGTTGGAGGTGCCATGTTTGACTACTGGTCAGGGAGATACATGAATGGCAGACGATCAGCAAAATGAAGGCAACCATTTTGAATGTTAAAAGTTCATACAGAAAAATCAAGAGAAACCACATCTGATGTCATTATGCATTACACTAGTATAGCAACTGTGATGGATTTTCATCCAAAAGGAAGTACGACCCAGTATCATCTCCTTTCTTCCCAATGAGAGGCGAAGTTTACTCTGTGCCAAATGTCAGAATGTTGCTGAACCTGTACCAAAGCAAAGCAATATAAAAAATGTTGCAAATATTGATAGTATGAATGCAGTTGAGAGAACGGTAAAAAATATTATTCTTATGACGTACTCCTTTGCCTCACACAGTTTTTCTAAAATGTAAGAAAATATAAATAGTGTTGATACAAGATGTGTGAAAGTGATTATCAAACTTTTAGCTGAAATTATGGATAAAATACTTTTTTTGCATCTCACTTTTTTCAGAATCAATTAACTGCAAATTTTTTGTTATTGAAAGTGTAATACTTCTCAACAAGGAACAAATATCTTTAAAATTAATCTCAACACTAAAAGGTTTAAATATTTGGATAAGCAGTAAATGAGATATCGTTACAGATTAAATAAAAACTGCCCTTTATGACAGAAGAACTAAAACCTGAGGAGAATGATATTAGCAGAATATCAGTTGCATTTATATTGTTTGTTGGGGTGACATTCAGGAAAATCACGGAAATATTAACAGAATTTGGAATCAAAACAGTGTCCCAATCCCATCCCCCCAATTCATACTAAAAAAAAAAAAAAATCATAAAATGCATTACATTCGATTGTGTTGTGTTGGACACAGCACTTCCACAGCTGCCAGCTACGCCAATTTCAATTTTGCAATGGCTGTGCCACCATGACGCTAGACGGTGCACGTGACAACCGTAGTCTGTGAAGCAGTGAGGCACTTGTACAGGCAGAACACTTCCTGGAATGGAGTGAACTGGTCAACATTGCAGGGGTGACCAACTGCTAATCCTTGGGGACTATCAGGTGTGGCCGAGTCCTACTGCATGGCATGTCAACATGACTCCTGAAGAAACTGTTAGCAACCCAGAATGAATCTAATGGGACTACATTCTTCTTTCAACCAGAGGGAACTTCCATGTTTGGAATTATATAACTTCAATGTCAGCCACCTGTGAAGATTCATATTACCGGAGCTAGATATTGTATCTCAAATCCTTTGGTTGCTGGTGTGCCTGCTTAGCTAAATTCAATCTTTTTAAATGTTTTGGGTAAAGTGAACATTGTACCTCATTAGAGTGTTCAAATGACTTATTATTGCACCTGTTGTGTTTCAGTCAAATTCAAATTTTAAAATAAGTTTTTGGTAAGCTGGACGTTACACCTAACTACTGAGTTTAAACTGTTTCTTGTCAAACTCAGTTTTAAAATTTTTGGTCTTGCTAAGTTCAATTTAAACATTCTTTGATAAGGCGGCCATTGGGCCTAAGTATTTATTCAGATTAATAAAAGTTATGAAAAAGAAAATGATCATCTAGCTCTTCAACTCATCTATGTCTCTGTTACACCAGAATTTCAAGAATTTTGTGACTGAGTGCAGGTGGGGAGGGGGAGGGGAGGGGGGGGGCAGCAGACCATGCCATTTCAGGCATGATACTAACCAATGCTGTGTGCTGTAATCCCAACACACAAAGTTAATGCCGCCTCTGACATCTGTCACGCACCACAGCCACACAAACAGACAGGGAATACTGTTTAACCACACTAATATCGTTAATCACTCATCAAATAACCGTGGTTTTGTACAGACTATGGATATTCCTTTTTGTCCTGTAAATTTTTAAAGAGAGGACAGTTCTACCCCGAGGGCATTCAAAATTACCAATGCAGCCAGAACCGCTGCGAATATGAGGAAGCCCACTGAGCAATATGTCCATCACCTTCATGAGCACTATAATAAAATTCATAAAAATGATCATTACATTCTCTGGTATGAACTGCTAGCACATCATGGTCTTGAAAAAAAAAAAAAAATATGCTTTCCAAATACACACGAATAGCACATTTAATTATAGTTAACACTCACCAACACCAGTTCTGTACCCTACTAACGTGAGAGGAGCCTGAAGCCAGGGCCAACTTAAAATATTGGAAGTGAAATATGTTATATAGTTGGAAGTTTCAAATACTCGTTCTGGCAAAGACTGCACACTTTCAGAACAAACTGTAGAGGCTTCAAGCCGTGGTCACTTGTTGTACTGCCTGTTGACTATTGTCTCAGGGATGTTTAACGATTTTCCTGACTTTCATCTGCATGAATGGCTGGCACTGGCAAAGACTGCAGGTAGGCAGACAATCCGTCACCAGAAATGGAGAACAAACCTTCGGAAATGCCAGTTAGTCACGCTGAGTGTCAGAAAAATAAAACTTCGTCAGAAGATCCTGAGACAACATGCAACATGTCACTCCACATTAGACCTCCCACATTACAAGGCAAATAAAGACATTAGAAAGAAAAAAGGGGGAAAAATTGTTTTTATGAATTTCTTCACCTCTTTCCCTCATCAACACACTTCCCTCATTATCTGGCAAAACATTAAATTCACACACACACACACACACACACACACACACACACACACACACACACACACACACACACACACACACACACACAAAGTGGCCCATAAGCTCAACTGCAGGCAGGCAAAAGTGGGTGAGACTACCCACAAGGCAGGTAGTGTACTGTGTTGACACCATGTTCTTTAGCGTACTCTAGCCATTTGCGTATGCCTGCCTTCGACTAAGGCAAAGTTGCGTAGGCTACATACAGGCTCCCTGACTCCCTGTGGCTACCCGTACATACCTGTGACTTCGAGTATGTCCTCAAGGTATAACAGCCAGGTTTAAAGAATGTTGGAGATTGATATCGTGTAAGTGGGTGTGGGTGTGTGTGGGACGGGGGGGTGGGGGGCAGCGAGAGGAGGGAGAGTGCAGTTTGACACCACTGCAAAAGAGGAATACTCTATTGTCGAAGACATTTGATAAGTTATTCACAAAGATACTCCAAATCATTTTGTGAGTTGAAAACCCCACTGCTGAAAGTGATTAATTCACTAATGAAATTTACATGCCTGCTGTAATGTTTGAAGATAAAATTGCAGCACCTTCAAGACCTGTCAAGAAAACTTCAAATGTATTTCACATGTAAATAACAACCAAAAGATATTTTTTGTTTTGTTTCAGTACACAATGTTATTAACTCTGTGAAGTCAGCATAAACTGAAACAGTAACTTCTAGATGCTTAAGCACCAAGACAATAAGCTGCAGAGAATGTTTCTAACTGCCATTAAATTATTATAAGAATCTATAATGAAACTGTGTAGACTGATTGAGAGCACTGGCACTTACTCAGTAAACACACTCTCAAGATGTTTATTTGTCAATATCTGTAACAAATGTTCATGGCAGTCAGAAAGCATTATCAGCATCTTCTTTTGGTGAACTCCATATGTAAAATTCTAAATAAGCAAGATGTTTTCAAGGATGTTCAAATTTTAACATAGCAGTTACAGCTTCTTCCACAGTTCCCATGTTGGCCAGACACCTCTACAGACAGATATTATTTCATGAGCATCCTATAGTGCCCTCCAGAAGACAGAGCCGAACGATTGTGAACTCTACTCAGATTAATGTGGTAGGCCGAACTGCAAAACATACCGGACACCATTTCACTTAACTGTGACAAATCAGTATTAACAATGCCTACAGAATGTGAGGATTTTGGTACAGCATCGCCGCAGTTGACAGTTTAAATTTAATATTAATGTTTAATTACAACATGCTTCATGATAAAAAGGAAACAACTTTTATGTTCAGCAAAATTATCTGATCTTATCCAAATAAATCTTAAAACACACAGCCAGTCCTTAACACTTCTAAGGGGACCACACAGCAATCAGATTTTTGTAATTTTTTAAACTTATGGTACAGGTAGTCTATCAATCCACTCAAAGCACTTTGATGTAAAAATTTATCACAAGAAAATTGGCTTTGAAGTTCTCTGATAGCCTAATTCACTCAAGTTAGGAGAACTTTTGATGGACCCCATGGGTTTATCAGCAGAACGCGAGGCTAGTAATAGCTGAATTGCTCACTCCCACCTCCCTTCTGTCATTTTCTTTTTCTTTTTTTGTTCAACTGAAATAAATATGTCGTTTAAATAGACAATCAAATATATGATAATTAATCCATATCTAATTATCATATTTTTTGAAAACATCATGCAAATTGATTGGGAAAGTAATACTAGAGCCTCTCTTTGCAGAGCTAACAGCACTTGTTATCTGTGTGTGTTTACAAAATTTGCAGAACGTGCATTACTACTGGTTGACGATGGTTGCCAAAACTGAGATCCCATGCCACTAGCCTGACACTTTCACATGTAGACTTACCTAGTAGCGCAGGCCACAGCTGCTTAGGAACAAAAGATTTCAGTGAATTTCACATTTGTTGGAAGACATGCATCTTTTGTAAGGGAAAGCTGTGACTGTTTCAGCATTCATTGCCTAAGCAGCAAATAGTGTTTTGCAGCAATAGGCATTAAAATCCTCTAACCAAGAAAAAGAAGACTAATGTCAGATGTGCACATTAACAATTTGCCTTGTTCTTCAATTTTTTTAAAATTAAACAATCTTTTTTAACATTATTTCATAAAGATTGGTAGTTAAAAATTTATATTTGCAACGAAAAATGTATTTTTGCAGGTGTTGTGTAGTTAAAATTATAAATATATCTAAAAACAAAGATGATGAGACTTACCAAACAAAAGCGCTGGCAGGTCGATAGACACACAAACAAACACAAACATACACACAAAATTCAAGCTTTCGCAACAAACTGTTGCTTCATCAGGAAAGAAGGAAGGAGAGGGAAGGAGAGGGAAAGACGAAAGGATGTGGATTTTAAGGGAGAGGGTAAGGAGTCATTCCAATCCCGAGAGTGGAAAGACTTACCTTGGGGAAAAAAGGACACGTATACACTCACGCGCACACACACACATATCCATCCGCACATACACAGACACAAGCAGACATTTGTAAAGGCAAAGAGTTTGGGCAGAGATGTCAGTCGAGGCGGAAGTAAAGAGGCAAAGATGTTGTTGAAAGACAGGTGAGGTATGAGTGGCGGCAACTTGAAATTAGCGGAGATTGAGGCCTGGCGGATAACGATAAGAGAGGATATACTGAAGGGCAAGTTCCCATCTCCGGAGTTCTGACAGGTTGGTGTTAGTGGGAAGTATCCAGATAACCCGGACGGTGTAACACTGTGCCAAGATGTGCTGGCTGTGCACCAAGGCATGTTTAGCCACAGGGTGATCCTCATTACCAACAAACACTGTCTGCCTGTGTCCATTCATGTGAATGGACAGTTCGTTGCTGGTCATTCCCACATAGAAAGCTTCACAGTGTAGGCAGGTCAGTTGGTAAATCACGTGGGTGCTTTCACACGTGGCTCTGCCTTTGATCGTGTACACCTTCCGGATTACAGGACTGGAGTAGGTGGTGGTGGTGGGAGGGTGCATGGGACAGGTTTTACACTGGGGGCGGTTACAAGGGTAGGAGCCAGAGGGTAGGGAAGGTGGTTTGGGGATTTCATAGGCATGAACTAAGAGGTTACGAAGGTTAGGTAAGTCTTTCCGCTCCCGGGATTGGAATGACTCCTTACCCTCTCCCTTAAAACCCACATCCTTTCGTCTTTCCCTCTTTCCTGATGAAGCAACTGTTTGTTGTGAAAGCTTGAATTTTATGTGTATGTTTGTGTGTCTATCGACCTGCCAGCGCTCTTGTTTGGTAAGTCTCATCACCTTTGTTTTTAGATATATTTTTACCACGTGGAATGTTTCCCTCTATTATATTAAAATTATAAATAAGAAAACCTGCATTTTTCATGAAAAATGTTAATCAGACATGTTAATTATTAGCATATATTTGATCAAAATTTTATATTTAGATGAAGGAGGCATTTGAACTTTATGTTCAATGGAAGAGTATTTCAACGTATACAATATAGCAAAAATTAGTAGCATTGTCCTGAGCAAACCAGCAACACTACTGCAAGGAATGGAAGCTGAAGTGGTGAAACATTCAAAAACCTTAATTAAAAAGTAATACCAATACTGCATAGTTGTAGAAATAGTACAGTTATTTTGTAAAAATAGTTTTCTTCAGAGAAAATAATCAAAGAGAATGTTTTTTGTTGTAATGCACTGAATTGATACTGATTTCACTGGAGGGAGTTAGCTCATTGATGCAAGATAACAATAAATCTGAGCTGACAAACATGTTCAAATTTTGCACATATTTTCTTCTGATTAATGGACACTAATGGATAGCATGCAATGACTGATATTTATTATTATAGTGCAGTCCCTCACCTTATTTCATAAACTGAAATAAAGTTTCACATGTTTTTGTATAAAGGGATGACCAGTCATAGAGGAACTTCTGTTTTTTGAAGCCTGCTTAGTGCGTTAGGCTGCACTGTTATTAAAATTTATTTCAGTTTTTTTTTCTCTCCATCTGAAGAAGCGTTTATCTTTTTGATCTACCAACACAAGCAGCACAGAGTTCCGGAAACAGTGACATCACAACATGTTTGTCACCACCGACAAGGTAACTGGAGCAGCATGCTTTATCACCCACAGTATGCTAGGTGCCTGGGAGCATCCTCCCTGTACTCTGCCAACATAGATTTTCCTGTTCCTGGAACATTTTCGAATCTTCCAGAATGATCAGGAATATATCCTTCAGCAGTGAATGTATGGCATTTCTAGGTCTGACGTAATACTTGACATAAGAAGCAGACATACCATACATAAGGCAGGAAAAAAAAAAAAAAAAAAAAAAAAAAAAAAAAAAAAAAAAAAAAAAAAATCAGGAGGCAGAGTTTCACTAGCATTGGACCAGCGAAGGGGGTGACCTCGGTCTAAGAAACGTCCTGGATTAGATCCCATAACAGGCAAATGGATGTATTAAGTTTCATAGCTGTCTACTTCCTTACATTTAAGTAAAACCTTGCCTTACATGAAAACACAAAGTCTTTAAATGAAATTGATAGCAAATGGTGGAACATCCAATGGTCTCAGTACAGTGAGAAGAATTCTGAAATATTTCGGAACATGGAATCAATGATAGCTGCTGTCTCTGAACCCAGTAGCACAGGCATTTTCTAATTGTGCATTGGTGCTCCCAGGAGTATTGCTACTTTACAGTAGAGGTGTTGTGGTGGTTACATAAAAATAATACTTTTGTTTATTTGTTTTCTGTACAAAGAAACAATGTGTACACTAGTACTGATATCTAGTGGGTTGTTAACTAAGTGTTGTTACCATAGTACTGTGATAGACGGCAGTGGCACTGTACAATTTGAATGTTTGTTTTGTCCAATGCTGATCATTGTGGTTTGTCTTCTGTGATTTGTTTCTCTCATAGCAATGAAAAATTAAATGTATGTGCAAAAGTGGAATTACAAATGTATCATGCAGTTCTAAAGACCTGAATACATGAAAGTTCAGGAAGTATGACTACTTTTGTCATATTTCAGTTTTACATATACTACTATTGGAAATGAAGAACTACAGTTTATTTGTTATGTAGCATGCATCCTAATAAAATGAAATGACTTTTGGAATTGAATCATGACAGTTTGGCAAACAAACTACAAGAATACTTTTTCCACAATTTAAAGGCAATGACAGAACAAAACAACCTATCACTAAAGAAATGAATTATCAATCATTAAATAATAGATATGGCTGACAAAATGAACGGGAGGGTTAATTGGTTTAAAAAAAGAGGGAAAGGGACCAAACTACGAGGTCATCGGTCCCTTGTTCCTCATAAAACAATGCCACAAGTGTGAGAATAAAATGGACAAAACATATAACACAAAACGGAGAGAAAGGAAAAGCCGCAAAAACGAAGGGAAGGCAACAAACACTAAAAGGAACAAAAGAGGACAAGAAAACAACAGAGATGCTAGAAACAGAAGACAGTAAAACACGAAAGCAGATTATAGTTGCTGGCCATCCACCAGAATAAGAAGGGAAAGCCAGCCACTCTACAACACATTAAAACCTCCACCCTAAAAGCACTAGGGTGGAAGACAGAGGGACAAAGGACATGCACTAAAACCTACATAGAAGTATAAAACCCACTCTCACGGATAAAACGTAAAATTTAAACTGCTGTGGAGGCATTGAAAACCAACACCAAAGGCAGGGTGCTGGGAAAGTTAAAAGTCTGCTGCAGAGCGGCTAAAAGTGGGCAGTCCAACAAGAGGTGGACGACTGTCACTTGGGAGCCACAGTGACACTGAGGTGGGTCCTCGCGACGGAGTAGGTATCCATGCGTCAGCCACATATGGCCAATGAGGAGCCAGCAGAGGACAACTGATTCCCTGTGAGAGGCCCGCATGGAAGACTTCCACACATTCATAATCTCCTTAATGACACGCAGTTTGTTATGCGTGCTGTTATGCCATTCCATCTCCCAAAGCCGAAAAACCCTGCGGTGTAAGACAGAATACAGGTCAGCTTCAGAGATGCCTATCTCCAGAAACAGTTTCCGCATAACCTGTTTCGCCAGCCTGTCGGCGAGTTCGTTTCCAGGGATTCCAATGTGTCCTGGGGTCCACACAATCACTACAGAGTGGCGGGACTATCCAGGGCATAGATGGACTCCTGAATGGATGCTACCAGAGGGTGGAGAGGGTAGCACAGGTCAATAGCTTGTACGCTGCTCAATGAGTCAGTACACAGGAGAAATGACTCGCCAGGGAATGAGCGGATGTACCCAAGAGCACGAGATATGGCTGCCAGCTCTGCAGTGAAAACACTGCAGCCAACTGGCAAGGAGTGCTACTCAGTATGTCCTCCATGAACATATGCGAACCCTACGTGACCATCAGCCAGTGAGCTGTCTGTGTAAACCACTTCAGAGCCCCAGAACAGCTCAAGAATCTAAAGGAAGTGACATGGGAGAGCAGTGGGGTTAACTGAGTCTTTAGGGCCATGCAAAAGGTCCAGACGAAGCTGCGGCCGAGGTGTACACCATGGAAGCGTATGTGAATGGGCCACAAGCAGAGGTGGTAAAGGGTAGGACCACACTTCGGAGAGAAGGGACCGCACGTGAATTGCAATAGTTAGCCGCGATCTGGGCCGCTGATGCCGGAGATTGACTGCCACGGGTGGGAAAAGCAGATGTTATTGGGATGCACAGGGGAACTATGAATGTGTGCTGCGTAACTGGCTAGCAATTGTGCACGTCTGATCTGTAGTGGAGGGACACCAGCCTCCACCAGCACGCTGGTCACCGGACTCATCCTAAAAGCTCCTGTCACCAATCGAACCCCACATTGGTGCACAGGGTCAAGTAAATTCAATGCTGAGGGCGCTGCCGAACCATAAACCACACTCACACAGTCAATTCGGAATTGGACAAGGGCTCTGTAGAGCCGCAACAGCACAGAGCTATCTGCACCCCAATTGGTGTTGCTCAGGCAACGGAGGGCATTGAGGTGCTGCCAGCACTTCTGCTTAAGCTGACGAAGATGAGGGAGCCAAGACAATCAAGCGTTGAAAACCAGTCCTAGGAATCGATATGCCTCCCCTACAGTAAGTTGATCGTCATTAAGGTAAAGTGTGGGTTCCGGATGAACAGCACAACGCCGACAGAAGTGCATGACACATGACTGTGCAGCTGAAAACTGGAAGGGGTGGGCAAGAGCCCATGACTGCACCTTGTGGATGGCTTCCTGGAGGCACCGCTCAGCAACAACAGTACTGGAGCAGCAGTACGAAATGCAGAAGTCATCTGCATACAGAGAAGATGAGACGGAGGGCCCGACTGCTGCTGCTGCTGCTGCTAGACCGTTAATGGCTACTAATAATAGAGAGACACTAAATACAGAGCCCTGCGGGACTTCATTCTCCTGGATATGGATGGAACTATGGGAGTCACCAACTTCGACATGGAAAGTACGGAGCGACAGGAAGTTTTGGATAAAAATCGGGAGTGGTCCCCGGAGACCCCACTCATACAATGTTCCAAGGATGTGATGTCGCGAAGTCGTGTCGTATGCTATACGTATGTCAAAGAAGGTGACAAACAGGTGTTGCCATCTGGAAAAGGCTGTTCGTATGGCAGACTCAATGGTCACAAGATTATCAGTGGTGGAGCAACCCTGGCAGAAGTCGCCCTGACATAGAGCCAGCAATCCACGTGACTCCAGGACCCAACCAACCGCCGACATACCATACATTCTAGCAGCTTACAAAGAATGTTTCCGAGGCTGATAGCTATCCACATCAAGGGGGTTTTTACTGGGTTTGAGTACCGGAATGATGGTGCTGTACCGCCATTGCGATGGAAAGACGCCATTGCACCAGATCCAGTTGAAGATGATGATATGTCGCTTGTAGTCAGATGAGAGATGTTTAATCATCTGGCTCTCAATGCAGTCAGGCCCAGGAGCTGTGTCGGGGCAATGTGCAACGGCACTGAGGAGCTCCCACTCTGTAAATGGTGTATTATAGGATTCACTGCAGCGTGTAGTGAATGAGAGGGCGTTCCGTTCCAGCCACTGTTTGAGTGTGCAAAAGGCTGGGGGGTAATTATCCGACACAGAGGCTCGAGCAAAGTGCTCAGCAATTGCTGTGTGCGTCGGTACAGAACTTGTCATTTATGGTAACACCGGGGACAGCTGTTGGGACCTGGTACCCGAAAATACGTCTGAACTTTGCCCAGACTTGGGAAGGTGCCGTGTGGCACACAATGGTGGAGACTTATCTCTCCCAACACTGCTTCTTCTGTTGTTTGATAAGGTAGTGAGAATGGGCACGGAGCCGTTTGAAGGCTATGAGGTGCTCCAGGGAAGAGTGCCACTTATGCCGCTGTAGAGCTCGCCGACGCTCCTTAATTGCTTCAGCGACTTCCAGCGACCACCAAGGGACTGTCTTATGCCTTGGGCACCCTAAAGAGAGAGGTATCACATTTTCTGCAGCAGATACAACTGTGTTAGTCACCTGCTCAACCATCACATCAATGTTACCATGTGGGGCAGATTCAGCGGTGACATCAGAGGTGAAAGTTCCCCAGTCCGCCTTGTTCAAAGCCCATCTGGGCAGATGTCCATGTGCCTGATGCTGGGGCAGTGACAGGAAGATGGGGAAGAGTTAACTACCACACAGGTCGTCGTGTGCTCTCCAGTAGATAGATGAGAGAAGTCCTGGGCTGCAAATTGATAAATCAATGGCCTAGTAACTACCATGAGTCATACTGAAATGTGTGGCGGCCCCAGTATTTAAGAGGCAGAGGTCGAACTGAGACAGTAAAGTTTCGACATCTCTGCCTCAGCCAGTAAGCATGGTACCACCCCACAAGGGGTTATGGGCATTAAAATCTCCCAAAAGTAGAAAAGGTTTAGGGAGTCGATCAATCACTGCAGTTAATACATTCAGGGATACTGCACCATTTGGAGGAAGATATACATTGCAGACAGTTAATTCCTGTGTCATCCTTATTCTGACAGCTACAGCTTCAAGTGGGTTTGAAGGGGCACAGTTTTGCAACAAAGCGAGTTTAGGACATAACCACGAACTCCACCTGACACACTATTATAGTCACTATGGTTCCTGTAGTATCCCTTATAGCCATGGAGAGCATGGGTCCGAATTGCTGGGAACCATGTTTTCTGGAGGGCAATGCAGATAGCAGGTGTAAAGCTTAACAGTTGCCGCAGCTCAGCCAGGCAGTCGGAAAAAAGCTGCCGCAATTCCAATGGAGGATCACATTGTGAGACTGGGAAGGCATGGAACATTCAATGAGGCAGTTTACGCCTCAGAGTCACCTGCTGCCACTGATTTATTGCCTGAGCAGTCTATATCCATTGTGTCTGAGGGTATGGCGAGATCCAGGGCTTCAGCAGACGCCAAAATCTCCATCCCATCCTTAGCCGCAGAGCTTGTAGGTAGCAGTGGTGTGGGTGCCACCGCAATTTCCTTTGTCTTAGGGGTTTTTGTTTTGGATTTCTCTTGCTGCTCCTTGGGTTTCCCTGGCTGGGAGGACTTCACTGGCTCAGTCTCCGGGACTGAGGATAAGCGTGAAGCCGTAAGACCAGCTGCTTTTGGGCTCTTTGGCCACTGGTGGGTGTCATTTTTCCCACTGGCAGAAACCTGAGAAGGGAGTGACCCCAGGGACTCCTTCCTAGCGAGAGAAGCTGAAGAGGAGTTACACTTCTCGGGCTTGAAGTGGGGAAGGGTGTCCCCAATGGTTGGAGGAGGGAGGGGGCGTAGCTCCCCAGGTAGGTGGTGCAGGTGCAACAGGGATGGAAACCCATCAAGGAGGAAGGTGTTGTCTTCCAGCTCTGACAGGTGACCTGGGTTGGCAGGGCTGACGGTGCCACAACTGTTGTAGCAGTGGCGTAAGACAATGTCATACACACAGGATGCAGGCGTTCAAATTTTCTCTTAGCCTCAGTATAGGTCAGTCTGTCCAAGGTCTTGTACTCCAGTATTTTCCTTTCTTTCAGGAGAATCCCGCAATCAGGCGAGCAAGGCGAATGGTGATCTCCACAGTTGACACAGATGGGAGATGGGGCACATGGATAATTTGGATGTGATGGACGTCCACAATCTCGGAATGTGACGCTAGAAGTACAGCGGGAAGACATATGGCTGAACCTCCAGCACTGAAAAAGCACCACATCGGGGGAGGGATATAGGGCTTTACATCACACCGGTAGACTATCACCTTGACCTTCTCAGTCAATGTATCACCCTCGAAGGCCAAGATGAAGGTACCAGTGGCAACCTGATTATCCTTCTGACACTGGTGGACATGGCAGACGAAATGTACATATCGCCGCTCTAAATTGGTGCGCAACTCATCTTCGGACTGCAAAAGGAGGTCTCTATGAAATATGATATCATGGACCATACTTAAGCTCTTATGGGGCGTGATGGTTACAGAAACATCCCCCAGCTTGTCACAAGCAAGTAACTTCAGTGACTGGGCAGCAGATGCTGTTTTGATCAAGACTGACCCAGATCTCCTTTTGGACAAGCCCTCCACCTCCCCAAACTTGTTCTCTAAATGCTGAACAAAAAACTGTGGCTTCATCGTCATGAAAGATTCCCCATCAGCTCTCAAACATACAAGGTACCAGGGCGAATAAGATCCGATGCCATCCTTAGCCTGACGTTCCTCCCATGGTGTAGCTAGGAAGGGGAACGATTTGGGGTCGTACTTCTGTACACTGAATTGAGCTCGTGATCGCTTAGAGACTGCTGGTGTTTCACCAACAACAAGAGATGATGGACTACGCTTTATCGCGTATCATCCGCCCTGATGCCACCCACTCTGACCAGGGGCCCTCCCCATGGGCGCCACCCAGCTGCAGCAAAGGCCACCTGGCAGGATGGCCTTTGCCGGGAGTCCCGATGCCCCAGGGGGATGGGCATCTAACCTTTGGCATATGTGGGGAGTTAACGGCACAGGAATCAGCAGAGCTGATCCCTGTGTGGTCAGGGGGCTACAACCAACAGGGTACAGGCGGACCCACCACAACGGACTGGCTACCGTGCTGGATATCAGGTGCAAAGAAGTCCATGGTCATCATCGACGCAGAAATCAACATTGCATAGTGCATGCAGTGAAAACGCACCCAGAAAGATGTCCTTGCCCAAGAGATGGAGAATGGGCAGGACTGCAATGCGACAATGAGAAAGTGGGCTAAAGATCTCAATGCACGATGGACACGATGCACCTTGTAAGGCGCCCTTCCCCAATTTCCTCGCTCTTCAGGAAAATTTTGAAGAATGGAGGTCAACCCTTACAGGGGACCATCGCATAAAGGCCGAAACATGTGAAACTCCTTTCAGTTGCCTTGTACCACAGGCAGGAATACCTCGGGCCTATTCTAAACCCTGGACCTGCAGGGGGGCCTAATAAAACAATGCCAAGAGTGTGAGAATAAAATACACGGACATATAACACAAAATGGAAAGATATGAAAGACCACAATAATGAAAGAAAGGCAACGAACACTAAAAGGAACAAAAGAGGACAAGAGAATATCAGAGAGATGCAAAAAACAGTTAGGGAGTAAAACAAGGAAGCAGATTACAGTGGCTGGCCGACCACGAAAAGCCAGCCACCCTGCAACACATTAAAACCTTCACCCTAAAAGCATTAGGGTGGAGGACACAGAGGGACAAAGGACAGGCGCTAAAACTCAGATCGAATGATAAAACCCACCCTCACGGATGAGACGTAAACCCAAATCAGTCGATGAGGCGTTGTCTGCTAAAATCAATGATAACAAGTCCGACAACCGGAGATGAAGTCACAGGGCAGCCAAAGAAGGACAGAGCAGAAAAATATGGGCCACTGTCAACCGGGCACCGCACCGACACTTAGGTGCGTGGATCTCCGTGACGCAGGAGGTAGCCGTGGGTCACCCAAGCATGACTAATGCGGAGCCAGCAGAGAAGAAAAGAGTCCCTGCGAGACGCCCTCATCAAGTACTTCCACACATTCGTGGTCCCCTTAGCCTTAATGGAAAGTAGCCTTAATGGCGTGCAGTTTGTTGTGCGTACTGAGATTTTGCCATTCTGTCTCCCAAAGCTGAAAAACCTTGCAGCGTAATAATGAATGCAGGTCAGTTGCGGGGATGCCCATCTCCAGAAGTGGTTTCTGTGTAGCCTGTTCAGCCAGCCTGTCAGCAAGTTAATTTCCTGGGATTCAAATATGACCAGGAATCCAGACGAACACCAATGAACGACTGGACTGTTCCAGGGCGTAGATGGACTCCTGGATGGACGCTACCAGAGCATGACGAAGGTAGCACTGGTCGTTAGTTTTCAGGCTGCTCAAGGAGTCAGTACATAAGACTCCCCACATCAGTACATAAAAGACTCCCCAGGGCATGAACGGAGATACTGAAGTGCATGAGAAACGGCCACCAACTCTGCAATGAATACACTGCAGCAATTGGGTAAGGAATGCTGTTCAATATGGCCGCTGTGAACCTAGGCACAGCCAACGCGACCATCAGCCATCGAGCCGTCAGTGTAAATCACTTCAGAGCCCCGGAACACGTCAAGAATCGAGAGGAAGTGGCAGCGGAGAGCCGCAGGGTTAATGGAGTCCTTAAGGCCACGTGAAAGGTCCAGAAGAAGTTGCGGCCGAGGCATACACCATGGAGGCGTACGTGAATGGACCGTAAGTAGAGGTGGTAAAGGGAAGAACTCCGGTTCGGAGAGAAGGGACCGCAAGTGAGCCGCAATCGTTAGCCCCGACCTCGGCCACCGATGCGGAAGATGGACTGCTGCAGGTGGAAAAAGGAGATGGTAATTCAGATGCTCAGGGGAACTGCATAACTGGCGAGCAGTTGGGGACATCCTATCTGCAATGGAAGGACACCAGCCTCCCCCAGTATACTGGTCACCGGACTCGTCCTAAAAGCTCATTTCGCTAGTTGAACCCCGCAGTGGTGCACAGAGTCGAGTAAATGCAATGCTGAGGGCGATGACGAACCATACACCACACTCACACAGTCAATTCGGAATTAGACAAGGGCTCTGTAGAGCCGCAACAGCATAGAGCTATCTGCACCCCAATTGGTGTTGCTCAGGCAACGGAGGGCATTAAGGTGCTGCCAGCACTTCTGCTTAAGCTGACGAAGATAAAGGAGCCAAGGCAATCAAGCATTGAAAACCAGTCCTAGGAATCAATATACCTCCACTACAGTGAGTTGATCGTCGTTAAGGTAAAGTGTAGGTTCCGGATGAACCGCAAACCGCCAACAGAAGTGCACGACACATGACTTTGCAGCTGAAAACTGGAAGCGGTTGGCTAGAGCCCATGACTGCGCCTTGTGGATGGCTTCCTGGAGGCGCCGCTCAGCAAACACAGTACTGGAGCAGCATTACGAAATGCAGAAGTCGTCTGCATACAGACAAGGTGAGACAGAGGGGCCAACAGCTGCTGCTAGACCGTTAATGGCCACTAAAAACAGAGAGACACTTATTAAAGAGCCCTGTGGGGCTTCATTCTCGTGGATATGGATGGAACTATGGGAGGCACCAACTTGGACACGGAAAGTACGGAGCGACAGGAAGTTTTGGATAAAAACCGGGAGCGCGCCACGGAGACCCCACTCATACAATGTGCCAAGGATATGATGTCGCCAGGTCTTGTCGTATGCTTTACATAAGTAAAAAAAGATGGCAACCAGGTGTTGCCGTCTCGAAAAGGCCATTCAGATGGCAGACTCAATGGACACAAGATTATTAGTGGTAAAACGACCCTGGCAGAAGCCGCACTGACATGGAGCCAACAGGCCTTGTGACTCCAGGACCCAACCCACCCACTGACACACCATACATTACAGCAGCTTACAGAGAACGTTGGTGAGGCTGATGGGCCGATAGCTATCCACATCAAGCGGGTTTTTACCGGGTTTGAGCACCGGAATGATGGTGCTCTGCCGCCATTGCGATAGACAGATGCCATCGCACAAGATCTGGTTGAAGATGACAAGGAGACATTGCTTGTTGTCAGATAAGAGATGTTTTAATCATCTGGCTGTGGATCCCATAAGGGCAGGAACTGTGTCGAGGCAATGTGCAAGGGCACTGAGGAGCTCCCACTCTGTAAATGGGGAATTATAGGATTCCCCGCGGCGTGTAGTGAATCAGTGGACGTTCCCTCCCAGCCACCGTTTGAATCTGTGAAAGGCTTTGGGGGGGGGGATTCTCCGCGACGCGGAGGTGCGAGCAAAGTGCTCGGCAATCGCGTTTGCGTTGGTAGATAACACGCCATTTATGGTAACAATGGGGACACCTGTTGGGGCCAGGTGCCCAGACTTGGGAAGATGATGTATGGCACCCAGTGGTCCAGACATATCTCTCCCAAGACTCCTGCTTCCGTCATTTGATAAGTTGGCGAATGGGAGGGGGGTTACTTTATGTCCATCTGTTGTAAATACCGTAATCTAGTACACGTACTTTAAGTTTTGAAAACTATTTTTTTAATTAATTCTTCTCTTAGATTCTACAATGTATTAAATTTTTTCAGTTTAACTTAATAAAAAAAAGTAGTAGTAGTCGTAGTATTATTATTATTATTATTATTATTATTATTAATAATAATAATTATAGTAGACGTGACTTTTTAAAAGGAAAATCATATTTATTATTATCAGGTTCTGGACTCTAGTTACACATCAATATTTCTTTAAAAAGTACGTTGCCAATAAAAGTCAACAATAAGTAACGAACTTTTTTTGTGGTGTTCATACATTATTCTATACCCCCCCCCCCCCCTCCATGGATAATGTACACTCCTGGAAATTGAAATAAGAACACCGTGAATTCATTGTCCCAGGAAGGGGAAACTTTATTGACACATTCCTGGGGTCAGATACATCACATGATCACACTGACAGAACCACAGGCACATAGACACAGGCAACAGAGCATGCACAATGTCGGCACTAGTACAGTGTATATCCACCTTTCGCAGCAATGCAGGCTGCTATTCTCCCATGGAGACGATCGTAGAGATGCTGGATGTAGTCCTGTGGAACGGCTTGCCATGCCATTTCCACCTGGCGCCTCAGTTGGACCAGCGTTCGTGCTGGACGTGCAGACCGCGTGAGACGACGCTTCATCCAGTCCCAAACATGCTCAATGGGGGACAGATCCGGAGATCTTGCTGGCCAGGGTAGTTGACTTACACCTTCTAGAGCACGTTGGGTGGCACGGGATACATGCGGACGTGCATTGTCCAGTTGGAACAGCAAGTTCCCTTGCCGGTCTAGGAATGGTAGAACGATGGGTTCGATGACGGTTTGGATGTACCGTGCACTATTCAGTGTCCCCTCGACGATCACCAGTGGTGTACGGCCAGTGTAGGAGATCGCTCCCCACACCATGATGCCGGGTGTTGGCCCTGTGTGCCTCGGTCGTATGCAGTCCTGATTGTGGCGCTCACCTGCACGGCGCCAAACACGCATACGACCATCATTGGCACCAAGGCAGAAGCGACTCTCATCGCTGAAGACGACACGTCTCCATTCGTCCCTCCATTCACGCCTGTCGCGACACCACTGGAGGCGGGCTGCACGATGCTGGGGCGTGAGCGGAAGACGGCCTAACGGTGTGCGGGACCGTAGTCCAGCTTCATGGAGACGGTTGCGAATGGTCCTCGCCGATACCCCAGGAGCAACAGTGTCCCTAATTTGCTGGGAAGTGGCGGTGCGGTCCCCTACGGCACTGCGTAGGATCCTACGGTCTTGGCGTGCATCCATGCGTCGCTGCGGTCTGGTCCCAGGTCGACGGGCACGCGCACCTTCCGCCGACCACTGGCGACAACATCGATGTACTGTGGAGACCTCACGCCCCACGTGTTGAGCAATTCGGCGGTACGTCCACCCGGCCTCCCGCATGCCCACTATACGCCCTCGCTCAAAGTCCGTCAACTGCACATACGGTTCACGTCCACGCTGTCGCGGCATCCTACCAGTGTTAAAGATTGCGATGGAGCTCCGTATGCCACGGCAAACTGGCTGACACTGACGGCGGCGGTGCACAAATGCTGCGCAGCTAGCGCCATTCGACGGCCAACACCGCGGTTCCTGGTGTGTCCGCTGTGCCGTGCGTGTGATCATTGCTTGTACAGCCCTCTCGCAGTGTCCGGAGCAAGTATGGTGGGTCTGACACACCGGTGTCAATGTGTTCTTTTTTCCATTTCCAAGAGTGTATGGTATTGGTAATGTTAGCGTTAATGATCAGTTGGTTGAAAAACTCAAATATGACAATTTTGTTATTCAGTTGCATGAAGCTATGGACAACCACAACAACATGCATCTAATTTGTTATGTGCCATTTACACATAAGAAAAAATTCCATGAAGTGCTTCTCTTCTTCAGGAAAATAACTCTTGGAACAAAAACAAATCTTTTTGAAATACTATACTCTTTTATGGAAGGAAAGAACACTAGTTTGGGAAAATTGTGTAGGTGTGTACACCGAACATAGTTATAGCATGACTGGCTGATCCATAAAGAGACGCCTCATGTTATTTGGACACACTGTTATATTCACCAAGAAGCTCTGCCGCTGTATGTGTGTGTGTGTGCGCGCGCGCGCGTGTATATCTGTCCTTTTTTTCGCCTAAAGTAAGTCTTTCCGCTCCCGCCATTGGAATGACTCCTTTCCCTCTCCCTTAAAACCCACATCCTTTTGTCTTTCCCTCTCCTTCCCTCTTTCCTGATGAAGCAACCTTGGGTTGCAAAAGCTTGAAATTTGTGTGTGTGTGTGTGTGTGTGTGTGTGTGTGTGTGTTTGTTTCATTGTCTCTATCAATATACCAACGCTTTCGTTTGATACACATTATGTTTTTCCTGCTTTTCACACAGTTTTAGAAGGGGAAAAATGATGTTCAGTTGAGAGAAGATTTGAAATGTGTTTGCAAGTCACTTAACTGAACTCAGTGATTGCCTTCTGAAGTTCCTCCCACCAGAAGTTCATCAACACAGTCAGATCAAAAATCCTTTCAATACAGAACTTCCATCAACAGTTACTACTGAAGAACAAGAGCAATTTATGTTTCCTCAGACTCGATAATGAGATTGAAGTTTGTTTCCCCTGTACTGCTTAAGTTTTGGAGCTAGGTGAAGCACGAGTATCTACCACAAGTAGGTAACAATCCTCCAAGGGTTTTGATACCTTTTTACAACATCCTACTAACATGAGTTAAGTTTTTCAGCACTGTCAGTCAGCACATGAAATACAGATCACAAATGAATGTGAAGAAAGATATGCAAGCCACGATTAATGATCTTGTGTAGAGATTTGAATGATGAAGAGCTAATTTGATCCTTCCGAATGATTTCATTGCAAAAATAAGATTTAATAACATTAAAAGTTGATAAAATGTGTTTAGACAACATTTAATTAAGAAACACCATAGCTGCCCTTAGTCATTTCTTAAAAACATGGGTTTATTTACCGCACACTTTGTCGGATGATGCGTGTGAAAGGATCCATGTATGAACGTTTGAGATTGGGTCAAGGGAGTCGTGGGGCCAAAAAGTTTGAAAATCACTGAAGCAGCAAGTAAAAATTTCCAGTGGCCACTATCCTTTATTTTCTAGCCAAATCAGAGCAGCAGTTTAATGTCAGAAGTCAGAAGAATGTAACTGTGTGATAGCAAGTTAAGGGGAACTATCAAGTATTAAAAGAAACAGATCACAACTCATGAAGTGCAGTACCTTGAATAACAAATTAATTTGTAAAGAAACATACTTCCCAATTACTTTGATCCATCCATATTGACTCATCACACCTACTTCTGTTGATAAAGTTTTTCTCCTTCTTACTTCTGTCAAACTATCTAAGCATTCAAATGGAGCCAATCCAACCAAATCCAACACCACCAGAAACACAATAATAATACTTACTGTCACAATAGCAGTTTACACAGCGAATCTTCATGTACTTTAAAATAGACAGATTAATCAGCTTCTTGTACAGAGTATAAAATTTTTGCACGGTGGGTATAACAAGGCAATATGTATTATGAAGATTTGTGCATCACTGACCAATGACTTTGCAAATCTGTTATAGTCTGTAGGAAGCTTTCCTTTTTTTTACAGCGCAATTAAGTTGCAGGATATCATCATTGTTCAAAATCACAAAAATATTGCAACCAGAAACATTTAGATTTGCAAATATGAAAAAGGTTTACTCTGTGCTCAAGTGTTTGGAGGAAAACAGATAACATGGGAATGACGCATTTCATTTCACAGAAATGTGTCCCCCAAAATTGTTGTGGCACCTCCTTATCTAATAATAATCACACACAATTTAAAATTTGTACTAGTTCTGTTACAAGAAGGAGGGGAAATACAGTATTTTCCATGAACGTGATAAAGTCTCATTTCAATTCATTTTGAAGAGCAATATTCACTACAGAATATTTTTCAATGTTTCCACCAGTTTTATGGGGAATTACCTTCCTGTCCATCTATGAACACATGCTTTCACAAAACAGGATTCATAATTAGTAGTGTTCATACTGCATTTCTGACAAGACTGCTACTGTAAGTGTTCAATCCTTATGTACGCCAACTTAAAAAGAACACTTGTACGTACTTCAGGTTAACTTATGAAACATCGTCTTACACAGATCTGCAATCAGAGTTACAAGAAGAAGAAGAAGAAGAAGAAGAATGAACTTTGATTTATGAAAGCAGGATAAAGTCCTTTGCACTTTGAACGGCCACATTTTTACAATGCAATAATTAATGTTTGAAAAAGAGATATAATACCAGCTCCTGAAACCTGGAAGAGAGGAGATCATGTCTCATTGTCAACACATCAGTTATGCTCTACAAGAAGATTACTGTGCAGGACACACAGAACTATTAATAAATAAGCCAATTACTGAAGAGCAAATTTTACTTCTCTCCCTCCTTCCTATCCAATCTGATGAGTGGGCGCTCTCCATCAATATATGAACCCTACCCCCTTAGTCTCCATCAAATGTGGGCAGGGGGTGAGTGTTGGTAAATGATACATGAGGCCAATTTGTTCTCAAATGAGAACATAATTTATATTCTCAGGGAGGTGTAAAAGACAGTTTTTCTTGATATAAAAAAGTAATGTAAAACAATGGATTACAATGCTGTGAGGGTGGTTTCAAAAGTTCTCGAAATCACCACAAGAGGTCAGCACTAGCACAACGAGTTGTTCACGTAATATTCATTGGATTGGACTGTTGCCTGTAAACACGTGCCATGTCGGTGCTCTTGGAACAGAGCTGTTCAGTACTGATCAAGTACTTCGTAAAGAAAGGTATGAAAGCAAAGGACATTCATGCCGATTTCCAGTATACACGGGGGGACTCTGCTCCTTCATGTTCAACTGTTGCCAAGTGGACAAGTGAATTTAAATTTGGTCGGGAGATGTACGTAGATAATTTTTCCTTCTATAATATTTTTGAATATAGCAATTAAATCCAGGCACTAATGCACTGGTGACAAATTTCATCAGCAGCTAACAAATGTATGCAATGTAGTTATCAGTAATTCTCCAAATGTTTAAAGAAGTACATGTATAAATGCCATTCACAATCCCAATTTTCTTCCCCTTTGTGCAATGAATAAATCTTGCCTAAGTAAGAATCATTACAGAAGATTACTCCCTTTATAGTTATTTAACTTAATTATCTCTACGTTTCCAAAGTCGTAACTTATTCTTACAGCACAAGAAGCACAGCCTAAATAGATTAGTTCATCTATCTAATTTTTTGTTTTTTCCCTCCTACTTTGAATCTTCCTTAACATACACACTGATGAACTAAAACATTATGACCAACTGTTTAATAGCATGTTGGTCCACCTTTGGAAAGTGATTCTGCTTGACATGGATTCAACCAATACTTGATAGGTTTCTGGAAATATATTGATAGTGGGCAAGGAAAACCTCCTAACTCCATCTATCTTGAAACCCTCACAATTGCAGTAACCTGTAACTCCACTATCAAAGAGTGATTTGACTGTGCATGGATTTCTCTAATCTGTCAATAGGTTTCTACTATATAGTTACACGTATGGCAAAATTATCTGTATCACTTAATAGATTTTTTAAGAAAGCATTTTTGCTTCTCCAGTAAATTTTCATTGCCTATCATCAATATTGCACCATATGTAAGCCCGACGCAGGAAAAAAGAGAGAGAGAGAGAGAGAGAGAGAGAGAGAGAGAAATAAACAATTGGGCAGAAAAGCAGAAGCATTTGAGAGGTGTGTCAGAAGCCTGATACGGAGCAAGGATGTACCCCAAATCAGTAAAAATGTTATATACCGGTCATACTACGTCCTGATCCTGACATATGCATCAGAAACCTGGATTATGAAAGGAAGAGAGAAAAGCAAAGTACACGATAGTGAGATGAAATTGGAGTGACAAAGATAGACACGTTAAGAAATGAGAGTATCAGAGAGTTAACGAAGGTGGAACCATTACAGGAGGAGATAGAGAAACCAAGGTTGAGATGGTACGGACACATTACGAGAATGGAGGAGAAGAGGATACCCAGGAAGATACACGAGATAAAACTGGAAGGAAAGAGACCAAGAGGAATATGAAAGGAGAAGAGGAATGTGTCCAGAAGAGGGCCCCACCGGTACTCGCAGTCGAGCAGCCGACCCGAGCGGAACGCTGCTCTCTGCACCTGGCGTAGCTGCCCGCTGATAGCTCCTCGGAGTGGTCTCAAATAAGCTGCTACTGGCGTAGCTGCCAGTGACGCTCTACTGAGCGGCACGAACCCGCGCAAGCCGCTTAACGCTTTCGGGCGCTAAGTGGCAAGAGTTTCGGCTCAACTCCCTGCAACTTCGGTTGCAAACCTCCCCAGCGGGACTCTCCCGTTCTTTGGTAGGGTAATCTCAGTGTCAGGGGCCCGTTCACGTCGGATAACCCCGCGCACTGTAGGCCGCTCTCTTCATCCCGCGCTCTCTTGCGCCACGCATTGCACTCCGCGCAGATAGGACGTAGGGATACCCCTCTTCTGTAGGAACACGATACACAGCGCTTTCGCTAAAAAGCAAATTTTTGTCTTCTCGTGAAAAGAGCAAATTGTCGTGCATCCATCCCTCCCTATCCAATAAAAACTCCTGTAACAGCAAAGATGTCCGATCTTTCCTGTTCTTCCCCACCACTTACCCGCAGCAAAGCTGCAGCACAAGAGGCGGAAATGCCGGCTACTCCCGCCGCCATTTCCGTCCCACTGTCCACCTTCCAAGAGCAGGTAGCCTTGAAGGACAGACAGATCGCGGAACAGCAGGAGCTGATCGCAGAGCTGATGGGCAGTGTAAACACACAAACAGAAACACCCACACCACACACACAGGCACCTGCTGAACAACAGAAGGATATGCCCTCTACTTCACCTCTGGCGGCCCAGGCACCGACGGAACCGGAGCCAGAGCCGACAGAGGACACAACAAATACAGATGAAGACGGGCCGTGGCAGCAGGTCGGCCCAAGGCGCAAACAGCAGCCAAATACGCAGACAAGTGAGCCCACAAACTCACGAGGCAACGGCCGAGCGCTGCTGCCAACACCATCTACACCGAGAACAGACAACAATAACGCAGGGACCAACACAAACAACCCTGCGACTGCAGCAACCACAAATATACAAGCAGCTACGCAGAACACTAACAACACCGCGACCGGCTTCCCACCGGTCATCATTCACAACTACGGAGACCTAAGTCTCCTAAACAAAGAATTTAACAACAAGCACAGCCCCACAACATACTACTCTAAGCTCACCGGGGAACACGCCGCACTGTACGTGGCGAACAAGGCAGACTACACGAATCTACTGGACTTTCTCAAAGAAAGGAAGGTAGAACACTTCATGTACAGGACAGTCTTGGAAAAGACACAGCAGTACGTGATAAAGGGGATAGACTCACGAACCCCAACCGAAACGGTACACAATGAACTCTCTGCTCTCGGGTGGGAGTGCATTCGGGTAAACCGAATGTCAGAGTTCGGCACAGCGAGACCGTCTCACAACTACATGGCGGAGTTGGCCGACACGGCCAAATCCCGCGACCTGCTGAAGATAAAGCTATTTCTTCACATGGTCGTCAATGTGGAGGTGTACAACACGCCGCGCACCCCCCAACAATGCCACAACTGCCAGCGCTATGCGCACGCGGGTATCAGATGCGGTCTCGCACCCCGCTGCCGCATTTGCGCTGGCGGTCACACAACCCAACGCTGCAAACTCCCCCATACAGCACCTCGCAAGTGCGCCAACTGTGGTGCTGCCCATCCGGCAAACTACAGAGGGTGCATTGCTTACAAAGCAGCTCTGAGGCGCAAAATCGCGAAACATGCGAAACCTACCGCCATAACAGTCCCAAAGCCGCCCCCGCGCCCAGTAAGAAGTGGAATATCCTTCGCTGGAGTGGTCGCTGGCAGCCCCAGCAGCGCGGGACGGTCAGAGGAGCCCCAGAGCTCAGAACACGCTCACCAAACACCCCCAGCAACAGACACACAACAGACAGGCACAACACCTGACACCACACCCGCACCGGGCACACCACACGAAACAAGCAACAACAACACACTACCCCCTGAGATCGCGAACTGCAGCCCACCACAGGCTACAGAAAACGCACCTACACAGGGACAACCCCAGCGCCAGAGGAGGAGGAGAAGGAGAAACAGCCGTAGCACGAGGAACACGACCGCACCACAACAAGTAAACAGGCAACAGAACACCAACACCCACGAACACATCCCGGACACCAACTCAACAACCCACATAACACACCCACTCACCACAGAAAGCACACAGGCGCCAACAACTGCCACACGAACAACCGACTCGCAGGCCAGCCCTCACCAAACGCCAACACTGGAACAAGCGGCCGCTAACACGACCAATAACTCGCAGGCCGACATGACCAACATCACTACAACATTCCAGAGAATAATGGAAACATTATTCCCCGGACGCACGACCACCGAAATAGTCACGAAGATTATGGGGTGTGTCTCACAACTCTTCATGCAGTTCATGTCGGGTACACTCAACTGGACTAGCGCCAAAGCCACTATCACACCGCTTTTTACACTACTACATGGATAATACACCACACCAGCCCCGAAACGCAGACTTAAACACTATCACACAGATCCTGTTTTGGAATGCCAACGGGATCGCAAGCAAAAAAGCCGAGATGGCCGCGTTCATGGAGCGAAAGGGTATCCGAATCGCTCTTGTGAACGAAACACTGCTTACGCCTCGCAAACAACTAAACTTCCCAGGTTATTGCGTCTATCGTACCGACCGAGCGGATGGCAGGAGGGGAGGCGGCACGGCAATCATCATACACAGAGACATCGACCACACGAACATCGAGCTCCCAGCACTTGAAAGACTAGAGGCTACGGCCGTCAGGGTCAAGTTCAACGGAGCCAACACCACACTGGTATCGCTATACAATCCTCCTAAAAACATAGTAACACGCGATATCAGCACAGTACTCAACATAGCACCGCGGGTAATAGCCGCTGGAGACCTCAACGCAAAACACCCCGATTGGAACTCACGAATACGAACCTCCAACGGCAAGAAACTGTACGAACACGCACTAGGCCGAAACTACATTATACTTGGACCGGACGTTCCCACGTTCGTGCCCACACAGGCCCGACATAGGCCAGACGTGTTAGACATAGCCCTCATAAAGGGCATCACATGCACACTCAACCTAACGGTTGAAAACGATCTGGACTCAGACCACATGCCTGTAATACTGCACATGGAAGAGACACTGCAGGACATCGTACCACGCAGGATGCTTAACTACAAGCGTGCGAATTGGACACTGTTCAAGGAAACGCTTGATAGTCGCATTCCTAACACCCACGAAATTAATAACACACAGCAAATCGATGAGGCTGTGGAGGCTCTCACAACTGCCGTCCAAGACGCAATGACTGACGCCATTCCATTTACAACACCAAGACAACACTCGACGGCCCTGCCCCAGGAAATCCTGGGCCTTATCTCAATGAGGAACCGCCTCAGGAGATACTGGCAGCGTACCAGGCGCCCGTTCTATAAACTGCACGTCAACAGACTCCAGGGCATAATACGAAATAAAATTCAAACATTCAGAAACGAACAATGGGGACAGAAACTCGCAGGGCTGGATACCACACGTCCTGGCGTGTGGCAGCTGGCCAGACACTTCACCAGGGAGAAACATTACATTCCCACGTTACAAGGACCAGACGGCCCAGCCTACTCCGCGACGGAGAAGGCAGAGCTTATGGCCTCAACACTTGCAGCGTCTTTCATGCCGAATCTGGTTCCTTCAGACCCAGCATTCACACTTGAAACGGACCAGGAGGTTACACGACTTGTAGCCCAGCCCTCGCGCAACGAAATAAGACGTACTAGCACAAATGAAGTTACATGGGCTATCAAGCACACCACCGCTAGAAAAGCCCCTGGGCCTGATGGCATTCAAAACCGTGTCCTCCAGGAGTTCACGGATAAAGCCGTAGAATACCTCGCACACATAACAAATGCCATCCTGACACACCAACACTTCCCTGACTTTTGGAAGGCGGCCAAGGTCCTGATGTTCAGGAAGCCAGGGAAAGACCACTCCCTCCCACAAAATTACCGACCCATCAGTCTGCTGTGCTCGCTCAGCAAGATTGTTGAGAAGGTAATACTAAAACGTATCACTAGGCATTGCATCGCCAACGACACCCTAAGACCGGAGCAATTCGGCTTTAGGAATCACCACTCGTCAACACAACAACTCCTCCGCGTAGTCGAACATATAACACACGGCTACAACATGAACAAAGCCACAGGGGCCGTGTTCCTAGACATCGAAAAGGCTTTCGATCGTCTCTGGCACAACGGACTCATACGCAAACTAAGCGAAGCTGGTTTCCCGGACGGACTCGTACGTCTCATACACTCATATCTCACGAACAGATGTTTCAACACTAACGTGCAGGATAAACAATCAACACAACACGGTATCCAAGCTGGAGTACCCCAAGGAAGCATCCTAGGGCCCATCTTGTTTAACCTGTACATTAATGACTTCCCAGCGACACGAAACACGACGTTAGCCGTCTACGCGGATGACACAGCCATCCTCGCGCAAGACTGGAAACCGTCGAACATCAACTCACAAATACAGACAGCACTCAGAACAGCTGAGCCTTGGCTGGAGCGATGGCGTATTAAAGTAAACGTCGACAAGTGCGAAGCAGTTCTGTTCACACGCAGACCGAAACTACTGCGCAAACACCAACACTGTAGACCGATAACACTACATACACGCCCAATACGTTTCCGAGAGAAAGTCAGATACCTTGGTGTCTGGCTGGACCGGAAACTTACATGGGGGGACCACATTGAATACGTTGCCAACCGAGCGCACGCGAGGCTCAAACACCTCTACCCAATGCTCAACAGGGAAAGCACACTGAATAGGAGGGTGTCGAGGTCCTTATACACGACACTGATTAGACCTCTGATGACGTACGCAGCTCCCGTCTGGGGATATGCAGCTCCCACACGACTGCGCCGCCTGCAGATCATACAGAACAAGGTGCTACGAATCATTAGCAATGCTCCACGCTACACACGCACCGTGGATCTTCACCGTGAATACCGCCTTGATACCCTCAAGGAAGTATTCAAGAAACACGCCACACGACTATACAGGAACTCGAGACACTCGAACAATCCGTTCATCCTCACTCTGGGAAACTACGATCACAACCACAGGTGGAAACACAAGCGGCCAAAGACACTGCTTGCTAGGGCATAACCACCTATGGTAAACTAACATACGCAAACAGCGACAAACGTCGGTAAGCCCCTGCATATCAGCAACACTGACTGGCAACTACCAGCTGCTATTAGAGCCGACCAACAGGCCACAGCAGGGACACCGACGAGCTCGCCCACAGACGCACGAACAATCTCCCAACACTCCCTCACACTGTGCCTCCGGTATATGACCATCGGACACGAGACCGATAACAAAACTAACTGTTGCAGGTTGCAGGACGCTGAACGAGGACTCTGTACCAGCACCAGCCGCCGAGCAGCACAAACGCACGACATCAAGGTATCGACATGCATGATACCCACTACTAACAAAGCCTATCCTTGTACAACCTATCGCAGGCAGCAAGACAACCGCTACTGCTCTTGCCGCCCGACCTAACTTTCGCAGAGGTTTTTTTTCCCTTGGCTCTTGCCTTGGCACTTTTTTTTCCTCTGCCCTTCAAACCGCTACCCTTCGTCAGACTTCGACCAATCTATCTCCAGATGAGCGCGTATTAATGGTTAATCCTAACCAGACGTACGCAAACATCGCAGTACCCACATCCTGCGACACCTCACTTTAGTGAATACTAACCCTTATGCAGAGATGGCAGTAGACCTTTTGTGTTGGCCATCATGCCGGTGTGGGCGTGGAGGGGCTCCACCTCTAATAATATGTCCAGAAGAAAGGAGAAGACTGGACCAATGTGAACACGGAGAGATGGTGGTAACACAGAAGACGATGGAGAGGCCTATGTTCCATAGACCTGGCCACAGGCTGGAAACTGCCCAAGATGATGATGATGATGATGTTTATGAACAGCCTTGAAATTCCCATAAATTACTGGCTTTTGGTTTATGAGTGAAGGGCAGGCATCCAATAAGTGTCCCAGATATGTTCCATTGGGTTCAGGTCAGGCGAATTTGGTTGCCAAGACATCTACTTGAGTTCACTATCATGCTCCTCAAACCTTAGTTCTATGATTGTAGCCTTGTATAGGGCAGTAATTCAGCTTCAAGTCATCAGGGAAGACATCAAACATAAACGCATGCAGGTGAACCACAATAATGTTCACACAGTAATCAGCTGTCAGGGTGCCTTCTATTACTGCCACAGGCTCCATGGGAGCCCACTCGAATGTCCCCCACAGCACAATAGTGTTACCATCACCTTGCGATGTGGTACATGTTCCGAGCAGCTGTTCCCTTGGCGATCGTTTATTTGGACACAGCCACTGACCTGGTGTTATAATATACATAATTTGTCAGGCCAGCGATTCCTTGCCCACTGCAATTGTAATCGAGGATGTCATTGGGACAACATGGGGATATGTAGGGATTATCTGTTGTGAAACACCATGTTCAACAATTTACACTGAATCATGTTCTCTGAAACACTTGTGCCTGCATCAGTATTGTATTCTGTCACCAGATCTGCCACACACCTTCACCTTTCCTTGCTCGCAGATTTAGCAAGTATCGAACTTCCATTGTTTGTGATGAGGTGTGGAAGTCTAATAACTTCTCTACTTCTAGTTTCACCACCCTCCAACTTGTTTTCACAGATGCTCACACTGCAGTACATGAACAGCCAAGCAGCTTAGCTGTTTCTGAGATGCTTGTTCCCAGGTGCTGGGCCACAACATTCTGCCCTTTGTCAAAGTCACTTACAGCAGCACACTTCCCTACTTGTGACTTGTACTGTCACTAGAATGATTCCCCTTTGTCTCTGTTCGACTTAAATATTTTCCTTACTGCATCATATGCTCACAATGATAGTAGACGACATCCAGCTTCATAGTGGGTAGTGGGTGTTTCAGCTCACCAGTTTATACCCAAAACCTTAATTCTTTCCATCCTACTTACTATTAATTGACATGGTAATGTATTCATCAATTTCTTCCCATGCAAATAATGTAGCATCCTTCTGAATTACACCATGTTCCATAAATAACCAAATCAAGCATGTGCTGAGCCATAGAACCTCTCTTACAGAATGTTATGACTGACTACAGAAATACTTTGGATAAGTTTCTAATACTCTTGAGTGATATTTCAACATTTTAAAAATCCTAAGTTCTCCTCAAATGCATGAAGAGAAATCTTAATACAGTATCACTTCTGAAACCAGTACACATTGGCTGAATACCACCACCACCACCACCACCACCACCACCACCACCACCACACTTGGATATTATGGTGACACTTTAATGTGGTGGATAGGGGGGAGGGGAGGGTTGGAAGTGTTTTGAACTATGGTTACTTACAATAGCACTAGAAATCAGGTC
Source organism: Schistocerca nitens (assembly GCF_023898315.1). Taxonomy (NCBI): domain Eukaryota; kingdom Metazoa; phylum Arthropoda; class Insecta; order Orthoptera; family Acrididae; genus Schistocerca; species Schistocerca nitens. The sequence continues at coordinate 770,128,007 of NC_064617.1, forward strand.
TGAACTACTTCATTTACAATACTGCCAACCTTTCGAAGTAATTGCATGATAGTTATTAATATGTAGTTGTGCACTGCTTTTTGTTTTGTTCTTTTATTTTATTTTGAAATAAGTGTTGGGAGTAAACCAAGTCCATCATGAAGTTAGACTTACACAACACTGAAAGGATTCAGTGATGCCTATGACCAAGTGTCCATACTGCTTTCGCAGAGGTGCAGAACATGGTTGTAGGCAGCTTGCCCTGTGAGGGGCTTGTTCCCCCATACCTCTCCTCTCCCCTTGAGTGGACCAAGTCCTCATTTGTTTATGCTCAGAACTGACTGTCATTTTATAGTGTTCACCCTATAACAACCGTTGATAACATTACCTTCCCAAAAACTTGAAAACTGATCTGATGTGTGATACAAGTTAAAACTGTGTGCCTGACTGGAAATTAAAAAGTGCAAATCCCTTCCTTTCATCATGCATTAACAAGAGTGTTAGTCAATGTTCCTCATGGATAGAGCCAAGGCTTCAACTTTCAACGAGTTTGCCATACATTCCAAGTTGCACACCAGCTCTTCCACTATACTGAGTAAAGTAAGGAGAGAGTGACTGCTATCTACAGACAACTACAGCACCTTTCTTAAGCAGTCATATAATAATGGCATATTTTAATCTTTCTGGTACAACTTACCAAACAAAAGTGTGTGTGTGTGTGTGTGTGTGTGTGTGTGTTATTGTCTCTATCAACGTACTAACGCTTTCGTTTGATAAGTACAGAATCTTTGTTTTTAGATATATTTTTCCCACGTTGAATGTTTCCCTCTATTATATATAGCATCATACAATTTTTTTCTTTTGAAATTCTGGAAAGTGAGGAAATTATTTCACAATTTTTTTCAATTTACTGCTTTTTCTCCTGGCCTGAATGTCAGGTACTATACAACACAAACACAATCAAAATAATATTAACTGACATGCAAAATACTTTGGATGTACAGTCTCATCTGTCAAACCACATATAACTGAGAAAAAAAATCTGAAATTATTTTGGAAGATAATTTAGCAATGGACTGGAAGTCAAACAAAAATATCCTAAACAAGGCAATGACAGTTAGAAAATTCCATGTGCAAAGTATGCCAACCCTGTTAACTTTTGACAACAAAACTTTGAATCAATTTTTGGCATGTCAAGAAAATTCAACAGTTTTCACAAAATTATATGAACACAATAGTTTTGTTAGCTGAAATTGTTGTGGGAATACAGAAACCACAAAAATTAAAATCTTCAACACAAAGATTAAATTTTGGGCAACATTTTGAAGAAATATTGTACAATAAAATGGACACTTTCCAAAAAAATTTTTTAGCTGTGGCCAAAATCGTAATTAGCAGTACGAAAAAACTTAGATCACAATACAAAAATTCTCACAATGGAGGGTGTCCTATGACCTCCTTGGACTTTAATCTACATTACTATCCTGAGAGGACTGAACAGAAGAAAGCAATGCCGTCTCAAAAAATGTAATTCCTCTCACTTTTCAGTAGTTATCAAAAAACTGCCTTTTTAAGCAAGCTGTGGCATACTAAAACATTATACCACAAGCATGCCAACAAAAAAGCCTCACTGTCATATAAATGCATATATACAGGTTTACGCAATTTAGTCTCACTACATCTCCTAACACAATTCAAAAGATTTATACCACAGAAAATGGGAGGATTCCATTGAAAATAACTAACACTGGACACAATTGCAAGATGCAGGTTACAGTATACAGAACGAGAATAGAACCTATTTTGTCTCTCTCTGCAGAAAGAGAAGGATGCCTGTTGTTCCTGTACACAAGTAAATGCAAACAACTCTGAACCTGGAGAAGATGTAGGGTGCAGGACTACTATCACCCTGTACCCCCAGCTTTCTCTATATTTACATTGATTTAATAAAAATCAAATGCGAAGTATCATTTTGTAGAAGTGAATATAGATTTTAATGGACTTAACTATGGTGAAACATTGTAAATTAACTAAACAAACATTGTTTTTTTTGCCTTATTTCACAAATTTTATTATTGTTAATGCACAACAAGATATCATCATTGGAGTGTGCTCCCTGCCGCAGTTGGATAAGCAGCTGCAGCAGCAAGTCGTATACCCCTAGCTTACTTATTTGTTACATAGTTTAATTCTTAATTTCTTTGCGTGTTTTTGGGTACTTGTATTGTTTAATTCATAAATTTCGGGCGTATTATAGTATTTGAGAGTTGTAGCATCGCGCTTTAGTGTTTACTTTGTAGATTCTTACTTAAATTGCGAGTGAGTTTCGTATAGGAGGTGTAATTTCGAGTTTTAGTTACTGTAATCATAAATTAAGGCAGATTGTAGCGCAGTCGTTAGGCATTTGTACAGGTTAGTTAATACATTCTTTGCGTGTTTCCCTTGCGTTATCTACGCATTGACTCGTGTTTCAGTAACTGTTGTTTCAACATCGATTAGAATGGACAGGGACTGTGATCGCTGTGTTCGGATGAGGGCCGCGTTGGCATCCCTTCGCTCATAGCTGCAAGAGGCGCTGACTTCGGTCGCGCAGCTTCAGGCTTTTTTTTTTTTTTTTTAATTGCGCAAAACTGCTATGGTCATTAGCGCCCAGCCCGTGACTTAGGAAACAGTAAAAAAAACGAAATTGAAAACCAGCAGCAATGGGAACAAAGTCATAAAATTGGAGAAAGTAAAAGCAGAAGGAAGGCTTAAAAATCCACTACAGAAAGGGGTTGGTTGTCCCCAAAAAAAGCTTCAAATGACTGATGTCATTTCACTGGCACTAATAAACTGGAGAACGCGGTCGGCTGAGCGTGTGTCATCTGCTAAAATTGACGATAGATCATGCGATAGCTGTAGACGGGCGCGTAACGGATTAAAATAGGGGCATTCAATTAAAAGGTGTCTTACCGTCCACAGCTGAGAGCAGTGGGGACAGAGTGGGGGAGGATCGCCGCTTAAAAGATGTCGATGGCTAAAAAGACAGTACCCTGTCCGGAGTCTAGTTAAAATTACCTCCTCCCGACGACGCGTTCGGGAGGAAGAAGTCCAAGCGCACGGAAGAGCTTTCACTTCCCGCAATTTATTATTTGGAAGTGTTGACCAATGCGCGTGCCATAAATGAACAACACGACGACATAAAACGCTCCGTAGATCGCAGAAAGGAATCGATGGAATAGCTGGCCGAGGAAGAGAGACTGCAGCCTTGGCTGCAATATCGGCCGCCTCATTTCCACAGATACCAACGTGTCCCGGGAGCCAGAGGAACGCCACTGAGACGCCCCCCAGGTGGAGCAAGCGCAGACAGTCCTGAATCCGGTGGACCAGAGGGTGCACAGGATAAAGAGCTTGGAGACTGAGGAGAGAGCTGAGAGAATCTGAGCAGATAATGTACTGTATCTGCCGATGGCGGCGGATGTAGTGGACAGCCTGGAGAACAGCGTAAAGCTCCGCAGTATACACCGAACACTGGTCGGGAAGTCGAAATTGATTTGGGGTGTCGCCAACAATATAGGCACTCCCTACACCTAACGATGTTTTCGAGCCGTCGGTGTAAATAAATGTGGCGTCCGTCATTTGTGCACATAGAGCAGCAAATGTCCGACAATAAACAAGTGTAGGGGTACCATCCTTGGGAAATCGACAAAGGTCGCGGAGCAGGCAGATCCGGGGACGGAGCCAAGGCGGTGCTGTACCCCAAGTTGTCAAGAAGGTTTTAGGAAAGCGGAAGGAAAGAGAATGGAGTAGCTGACGGAAGCGGACTCCCGGGGGTAGTAGGGAGGAGGAGCGGCCTGCATACCCTACATCAAAGGAGGCGTCGAAAAAAAGGTCATGGGCTGGATTAGCAGGCATGGAAGACGGATGGCTAGCATAACGACTCAGAAGGACTGCTCGCCGATTGGACAGCGGAGGTTCAGCAGTCTCAGCATAAAGGCTTTCCACAGGGCTAGTGTAAAAAGCTCCAGACACTAAACGTAATCCACGGTGGTGGATAGAGTCGAGACGCCGAAGAATAGACGGCTGAGCAGAGGAGTAGACTATACTTCCATAATCCAATTTCGAGCGCACTAAGGCGCGATAGAGGCGGAGAAGGACCACTCGGTCCGCTCCCCAGGAGGTACCATTCAGGACACGGAGGGTGTTAAGCGATCGCAGACAGCGAGCCGAAAGGTAGGAAACGTGGGAGGACCAGCACAGTTTTCTGTCAAACATAAGACCCAAGAATTTAGCGACGTCTGAAAACGGAAGGTTGACAGGACCTAGATGTAAGGAGGGCGGAAGAAACTCCTTACGTCGCCAAAAATTAACACAAACGGTCTTACTGGGAGAGAAACGGAAGCCGGTTTCGATGCTCCAAGAGTGGAGGCGATCGAGACATCCTTGAAGACGTCGTTCAAGAAGGCTGGTCCATTGAGAGCTGTAGTAGATCGCAAAATCGTCCACAAAGAGGGAGCCCGAGACATCAGGAAGGAGACAATCCATAATTGGATTTATAGCGATGGCAAACAGTACAACACTCAGCACGGAGCCCTGGGGTACCCCGTTTTCTTGGGAGAAAGTGCGGGAGAGAGTAGTGTTCACCCGCACCCTAAATGTGCGCTCTGCCATAAATTCACGAAGAAAAAGGGGCAGCCGGCCTCGAAAGCCCCAAGAGAACAGTGTGTGGAGGATGCCTGTCCTCCAACAGGTATCGTATGCTCTCTCCAGATCAAAAAATATTGCTACCGTTTGGCATTTCCGGAGAAAATTGTTCATGATATAAGTGGAGAGAGCAACAAGATGGTCAACTGCAGAACGATGCTTTCGGAATCCGCATTGGGCAGGTGTTAAAAGACTGCGGGATTCCAGCCACCAAGCTAACCGGTAATTCACCATACGCTCCAAAACCTTACAGACACTACTCGTGAGAGAAATGGGGCGATAGCTAGAGGGGAGATGTTTGTCCTTTCCAGGTTTCGGAACGGGAACGACGATAGCTTCCCGCCATCGTCTGGGAAAAGTACTGTCGGTCCAAATTCGATTATAAAGGCGAAGGAGGTAACGCAGACTATGGGTTGATAAATGCAGCAACATTTGGACATGGATACTATCTGGTCCTGGGGCGGAGGAGCGAGAAGAAGAGAGGGCATGTTGGAGTTCCCGCATGGAGAAAACAGTATTGTAGCTTTCGTGATTTTGAGAGGAGAAAGCAAGATGTCGCACTTCCGCTGCACGTTTCTTCGGGAGAAACGCTGGCAGGTAATTTGAAGAGCTCGAAATCTCAGCAAAGTGCTGACCCAATGAGTTAGAAACTGCGACGGGGTCCACTAAGGTATCATGCGCGACAGTGAGCCCAGAGACCGGGGAGAAACTAGGCGCGCCTGAGAACCGTCTAAGCCGACTCCAAACTTCCGAGGAGGGAGTGAAGGTGTTAAATGAGCTAATAAAGAATTTCCAGCTTGCCTTCTTGCTATCGCGGATGACGCGACGGCATCGCGCACGGAGCTGCTTATAGCGGATACAGTTGGCCAAAGTAGGATGGTGACGGAAAATGCGAAGAGCACGTCGCCGCTCACGTATTGCGTCACGGCATGCCTCATTCCACCAAGGAACTGGGGGGCGCCTGGGCAATTCGGAGGTGCGTGGTATTGAACGTTCCGCAGCTGTAAGAATAACGTCGGTAATATGTGTGACCTCATCGTCGACGCTGGGAAAGCGACGGTCATCGAATGTCGCTAGAGACGAAAAAAGTGTCCAATCAGCTTGGGCAAACTTCCAGCGTCGCGGGCGCATATATGGCAGTTGAGGCTGCAGTCTAAGGACACATGGGAAGTGGTCACTCGAGTGTGTATCATCAAGGGCAAACCATTCGAAGCGCCGAGCGAGGGGAACAGTACCGATCGCAAGGTCCAAATGAGATAAATTTGTCGTGGAGGCAGACAAAATTGTGGGGACCCCAGTGTTGAGGCAAACTAGATCCGCTTGGTAAAAGACGTCTAGCAATAGGGAGCCACGTGGACAAGGATGTGGAGATCCCCAAAGTGGGTGGTGGGCATTGAAGTCCCCAACCAGCAAATAGGGGCGTGGAAGCTGACCAAGAAGTTGAAGGAGATCAGCTCGTGCCATTGGTGTGGACGATGGAATGTATACAGTACAAAGAGAGAACGTGTATCCGGAAAGGGAAAGACGGACGGCGACAGCTTGGAAGGAAGTGCTTAAATGGATTGGGTGATAATGGAGAGTTTCATGGAGAAGAATCATGAGTCCTCCATGGGCTGGAGTGCCTTCAACAGAGGGGAGGTCATATCGGACGGACTGAAAATGAGGGAGAACAAAGCGGTCATGGGGACGCAGCTTTGTTTCCTGAAGACAGAAGATGACCGGCGAGTAGGATCGTAAGAGGATCGACAATTCATCCCGATTAGCTCGAATGCCGCGGATATTCCAGTGGATAATGGACATAGGGTGAACAGAAAATGGAGGATTGTGACCAAGGGTGCTGTCAACTCAACGACTGCTCAGAGCTTGCGACCGACAGCATGGAATGGCATTCAGCCGAAGGCAGAAGTCCTGATCCATAGGTTGGTCAGGAGCAGTTCCTGCCACCAGCGATCAGCCGGTTGACCGGCCACCAGCAGTGCGCCTCGGCGACACAGAAGACGGCCGAGGGGGATTTCCGCCAGGTGGCGCTGTAGATGGGACACGCCTTGGCGGAGAAGGAGAGGAACTGGGTTTCTTTGTAGCCTTCTTGGAAGTATGATGTTTAGATGAAGGAGGAACCGATGGTTGTGAAATTGCGGTACGTAAAAACTCTTCACGAGTATGCTCTTTTTTCGAAGACTTGGTGTCTGACTTTTGGGCTCGAGATTTAGCAGAACCTGACAAAGGGCGAGCCATAGAGTGGGCAGGCGAAAGTGGTGAGGTTGAACGGGTGATCTTTGCGCTGGCCGATCTGACGACCGTGGCACTAAAGGTGAGGTCGCAAGTCTGCGTGGCCGCCTCCTTTGTTGGCCGAGGAGAAGCAAGGACAGTGCTGTATTTGCCTGTCTGAGGCACGGTGGGCTGTCGACTGGCGAATAATTTTCGAGCAGCAAAGGTCGACACCTTTTCCTTCACTCTAATTTCCTGGATGAGCTTTTTGTCCTTAAAAACGGGGCAATCTCGAGAGGAAGCAGCGTGGTCACCCATACAGTTGATGCAGCGAGGGGATGGAGGTGGACAAGCACCCTCGTGGGTATCCTTGCCACACGTAACATATTTGGCCGGATTGGAACAGGACTGGCTGGTGCGATTAAACCGCTGACATTGATAGCAACGCGTAGGGTTTGGGACGTAAGGGCAAACGGAAATTATCTCATAGCCTGCTTTGATTTTCGATGGGAGTTGAACTTTGTCAAATGTCAAGAAGACAGAGCGGTTTGGAATGATGTTCGTGTCAACCCTTTTCGTAACTCTATGAACAGCCGTTACGCCCTGGTCAGACAGGTAGTGCTGAATTTCTTCGTCAGACAATCCATCGAGGGAGCATGTATAAACGACTCCACGCGAGGAATTTAAGGTACGGTGCGGTTCCACCCGGACAGGGAAGGTGTGGAGCAGAGAAGTACGCAGCAATTTTTGTGCCTGGAGGGCACTGTTTGTTTCTAACAACAGGGTGCCATTCCGTAATCTGGAACAAGACTTTACAGGACCTGCAATTGCGTCGACACCTTTCTGAATAATGAAAGGGTTGACCGTGGAGAAGTCGTGACCTTCGTCAGACCGAGAAACAACAAGGAACTGTGGCAACGATGGAAGAACTGTCTGTGGCTGAGACTCAGTGAACTTACGTTTGTGAGCAGACATAGTGGAAGGTGAGGAAACCATTGCGGAAGAATCCCCCATGATTACCAGCGTCTCCGATGGCGCGCTCCTCCCTTGTGGGGGCCCTCACTGAGGGCACTCCCGCCTTAGGTGATTGTTCACACCTCAGGTCACACCTCCCGACAAACGAACGGAGGGACCAATCGGCACTTTCGGAAGGTATCAGCTCGGGTAATCACCCCTCCCTGGGCCTGGCCGTTACCAGGGGGTACGTACGTGTCCTACCTGTCTACCCGGGGCGGTGAATTACGCGTTACCCCGTCACCGGCTACGCATGGAAGTGCGTGGGTCGGCCTTCAGACACGCACAGGGAGGAAAAAAGAGAAAGGGAAAGGAAAGAAGAGGGGTCTCAAACGCCGCAGCGGAGAAAAGGGCAAAGAGAAGAGGGAAGGAAAAGAGAAGGACAGAGGAAGGACGAAGACTTGCAAGTGTTGAAAGCAAGGAATTTGTAACAGTTTCGAGCGTCCGTCTCCGGACGTAGGCACAAACCATACTCCCAGAGGGGGAGAAAGGGAAGGAAAGAACCAGATGCGAGGGGGGGGGGGCGAAGATGAGGGACGGGGAAGGATGTGGAAAGGGAAGGTATGCAGCCCGGAAAGGAAGGAGGGCCACATTAGCTCGGGGTCCCGTGCTCGCTACGCACGTGTCGACCCCCTGGGGGGCAGCTTGAGGCTGTTGCCAATGGGCACCACTGTGGGGAGCCGGACTTGGGTATCACGGGGATATCAACCTCGTCCCGTCTGTCCCCAGATTGGTCTGCCGCTGTGGTTGCCCCGGTTGCTGCCCGCAGTGGGGCTGAGCCCTCGCCTGTGGTTGATTGGGAGGTCGTCCCAGGGCGTGGCAGGCAGCGAAAGACGTCCCCGGAGGCTGATCAGAAAGCCTCCCAGGTGCGTCTGACAAATAGGTTTCAGGCACTGTCTCTGGCTGAGCCAGATGCAGCTGCCTGCCCTCTTTCAGAGGATGATTCTCAGTCTTCAAGGTCTGGGCAATCACAGAGGGTGGGCTTATTGGTAGTTGGGAGCTCCAATGTTAGGCACGTAATGGGGCCCCTTAGGGATATGGCGGCTAAGGAGGGGAAGAAATCCAGTGTGCACTCCATGTGCATTCTGGGTGGAGTCATTCCTGATGTGGAAAGGGTCCTTCCGGATGCTATGAAGAGCACAGGGTGCAGCCAGCTGCAGGTGGTGGCACATGTCGGCACTAATACGTGTGTCGCTTTGGATCTGAGGAAATTCTCTCTGGATTCCAGCGGCTATCTGATTTGGTGAAGGCTGCCGGTCTTGCTTACGAGATGAAGGCAGAGCTCACCATCTGCAGCATCGTTGACAGAACCGACTGCAGACCTTTGGTGCAGAGCCGGGTGGAGGGTCTGAATCAGAGGCTCAGACGGTTTTGCGACCGTGTTGGCTGCAGATTCCTTGACTTGCGCCATAGGGTGGTGGGGTTTCGGGTTCCGCTGAATAGGTCAGGAGTTCACTACACTCAGCTGGCGGCTACACGGGTAGCGGAGGCTGTGTGGCGTGGACTGGGCGGTTTTTTAGGTTAGAAGGCCTCGGAAAAGTACGGGGTGGGCTGCTATCTCAAAGGGTGCATGGCAAATACAGGACGTGCTTGGATCAAGGAACAGTCGGAATTGTAGTTGTAAATTGTTGTAGTTGTGCTGGGAAAGTCCCTGAGCTTCAAGCGCTAATAGAAAGCACAGAAGCTGAAATCGTTATAGGTACAGAAAGCTGGCTAAAGCCTGAAATAAGTTCTGCAGAAATTTTTACGAAGTCTCAGACGGTGTTCAGGAAAGATAGACTAGGCAGAATTGGTGGTGGAGTGTTTGTGTCTGTCAGTAGTGGTTTATCTTGTAGTGAAGTCAAAGTAGATACTCCGTGCGAATTGGTATGGGTGGAGGTTATACTTAACAGCCGAACTAAGTTAATAATTGGCTCCTTCTACCGACCCCCAGACTCCGATGATACAGTTGCGGAACAGTTCAGAGGAAATTTGAGTCTCGTAACAAATAAATACCCCACTCATACGGTTATAGTTGGTGGGGACTTCAACCTTCCCTCAATATGTTGGCAAAAATACTTGTTCAAAACCGGTGGTGGGCAGAAAACATCTTCCGAGATTGTCCTAAATGCTTTCTCCGAAAATTATTTCGAGCAGTTAGTCCACGAACCCACGCGAATTGTAAATGGTTGCGAAAACACACTTGACCTCTTAGCCACAAACAATCCAGAGCTTATAGAGAGCATCATGACTGATACAGGGATTAGTGATCACAAGGTCGTTGTAGCTAGGCTCAATACCGTTCCTTCCAAATCCACCAGAAACAAACGCAAAATAATTTTATTTAAAAAAGCAGATAAAGTGTCACTCGAAGCCTTCCTAAGAGAATCTCCATTCCTTCCGAACTGACTATGCAAATGTAGACGAGATGTGGCTCAAATTCAAAGATACAGTAGCAACAGCAATTGAGAGATTCATACCTCATAAATTGGTAACAGATGGAACTGATCCCCCGTGGTACACAAAACAGGTCCGAACTCTGTTGCAGAGGCAACGGAAAAAGCATGCGAAGTTCAGAAGAACGCAAAATCCCGAAGATTGGCTAAAATTTACAGACGCGCAAAATTTGGCACTGACTTCAATGCGAGATGCCTTTAATAGGTTCCACAACGAAACACTGTCTCGAAATTTGGTAGAAAATCCGAAGAAATTCTGGTCGTATGTAAAGTACACAAGCGGCAAGACGCAGTCAATACCTTCGCTGCGCAGTGCCGATGGTACTGTTACCGACGACTGTGCCGCTAAAGCGGAGTTATTGAACACAGTTTTCCAAAATTCCTTCACCAGGAAAGATGAATGGAATATTCCAGAATTTGAAACACGAACAGCTGCTAGCATGAGTTTCTTAGAAGTAGATACCTTAGGGGTTGCAAAGCTACGTTCCTTTCAGATTACGCTGATACAATAGCTCCCTACTTAGCACTCATATAGAACCGCTCGCTCACCGATAGATCTGTATCTACAGATTGGAAAATTGCGCAGGTCACACCAGTGTTTAAGAAGGGTAGTAGGAGTAATCCAACTAACTACAGACCTATATCATTGACGTCAGTTTGCAGTAGGGTTTTGGAGCATATACTGTATTCAAACATTATGAATCACCTCGAAGGGAACAATCTATTGATACGTAATCAGCATGGTTTCAGAAAACATCTTTCTTGTTCAACACAGCTAGCTCTTTATTCGCACGAAGTAATGGTCGCTATCGACAGGGGCTCTCAAGTTGATTCCGTATTTTCAGATTTCCGGAAAGCTTTTGACACCGTTCCTCACAAGCGACTTCTAATCAAGCTGCGGGCCTATGGGGTATCATCTCAGTTGTGCGACTGGATTCGTGATTTCCTGTCAGGAAGGTCGCAGTTCGTAGTAATAGACAGCAAATCATCGAGTAAAACTGAAGTGATATCAGGTGTTCCCCAGGGAAGCGTCCTGGGACCTCTGCTGTTCCTGATCTATATAAATGATCTGGGTGACAATCTGAGCAGTTCTCTTAGGTTGCTCGCAGATGATGTTGTAATTTACCGTCTAGTAAGGTCATCCGAAGACCAGTATCAGTTGGAAAGCGATTTAGAAAAGATTGCTGTATGGTGTGGCAGGTGGCAGTTGACGCTAAATAACGAAACGTGTGAGGTGATCCACACGAGTTCCAAAAGAAATCCGTTTGAATTCGATTACTCGATAAATAGTACAATTCTCAAGGCTGTCAATTCAACTAAGTACCTGGGTGTTAAAATTACGAACAACTTCAGTTGGAAAGACCACATAGATAATATTGTGGGGAAGGCAAGCCAAAGGTTGCGTTTCATTGGCAGGACACTTAGAAGATGCAACAAGTCCACTAAAGAGACAGCTTACACTACACTCTTTCGTCTTCTGTTAGAATATTGCTGCACGGTGTGGGATCCTTACCAGGTGGGATTGACGGAGGACATCGAAAGGGTGCAAAAAAGGGGAGCTCGTTTTGTATTATCACGTAGTAGGGGAGAGAGGATGGCAGATATGATACGCGAATTGGGATGGAAGTCATTACAGCAAAGACGTTTTTCGTCGCGGCGAGATCTATTTACGAAATTTCAGTCACCAACTTTCTCTTCCGAATGCGAAAATATGAGCCCAACCTACATAGGTAGGAATGATCATCAAAATAAAATAAGAGAAACAGAGCTCGAACAGAAAGGTTTAGGTGTTCGTTTTTCCCGCCCGCTGTTCGGGAGTGGAATGGTAGAGAGATAGTATGATTGTGGTTCGACGAACCCTCTGCCAAGCACTTAAATGTGAATTGCAGAGTAGTCATGTATATGTGGAAATCAGTAATGTACTTGAAAATGGGCTTATAACCCAAAACCTATATTGTGCAGTAACAGTAACAAAATTTGTGAAACAAGGCAAAAATAGTGTTTTTTTTAGTGAATATAGATTTATTTTGCAATCACTCACACAACCTTTATCGTAACCACTGTTGGGAGAGCAACGGTAAGAACTGACAGTGTACAACATAAATTACAGTGTATTTTCTGTGCACTGTGAGGAGTTGCAGCAGAATATTAAGTGATAGCTCACCACTCTGTTCAGAGAGCTGCAAGTGGAGGACTAGCCTTATGAGTGAGCGACTGAATAACTTGATCCTCTGCTGGAGTAAGGGAAGGCAACCACTCACCTATAGCAGATTGATATGTGGAGCATATTACCACATACCAGAAAACAGCTGCATTCACTGCTTTGTATTGTGTGTTACTGTGCTCCAATCACTGATCCACTATTGTCGACTGGTTCTCTTTCCCTTATTTTACGTATTGCTCCATCAGGAACTTCCATTACTGTTTTCCTCTCTTAGTGACACTTTCTGAACTTTCACCAAATTGAAGGTGAGAGCATGCTAAAGCACCCCAGAAATGGATATCCACATGAATTGCATTTAGAAAAATTCAGCATGTCTCTACTTGAGCCACAGTTTAATTTGGTTAAGGACATCACGATTATCGATAACAAGAAAAATTCTTTTCTTGAAAGTAAGACTTGCAACTGTGGATGTTTCTTGTTTCTTTGACAAGCTAATAATATACTGTAACTGAAAAAGCAATCCTATGAAACTGCAAGAGAAACAGAATATTGCAAAATCATATATGAAGCATTCCACACAGCTCTTACTATGGACATTTTGAAGCTTCAAAAGGAGATTTAAAGATTTCCTTTTTTTAACAAAAATTCAAGCAATTTAGTAGGACCTGCTCGACGGGGTGTCCACAATGTCACTGGGAAAGCAACACACAAAAATAGAATGGTGTTTCTAGTATCTCCAGTCATGTAGTTCTAAAAGAATATTATGTCTTCAAACAGTACTGTACTCCTCACAATGATCACACAACAGCTGTGCTGAAACTCTTCGAGCATATTTCTAAGTTAATTTAATAATATAAATAAAATATCATATGTTTGCTTCTATTGTAAGTCTTTTCACACCACACTGACGAAAAACATATTACTCTGCGAAAGTGAGGTCAGTGACCAAACTAAAACAAGGAACATGGATCTCTTGTTTCTGATTTTCAGTTTCATTGAATGTTTATTTATTTTGTATTCACTAACACATCCTTTTTTGTACGTCACCCCATGAAGTCAAACTACACATTAACAGGCAGAAGCAGCCAGTGCTGACTGGTTCTCTGACAAGCATGTGAAATAAGTCAAGTCACACATTAACAGACAGAAGCAGCCAATGCTAGCCGGTTCCATAACAACAAATCAAGACTAATATTAATCTACTTAGACTGATAACTACAGGAACTGGTTTATACACTTATATTAGGAGAAAAACATAATTGGGGAGAGGAGGGGACATTTTTACTTTTCTTATGTTACTCTGCTGCTATCTAATATTTCGAGTAAAACATTTACTTCACACTGACCACTGTCAGCGGTCTAAATATCAGCAAAGTCAAGATACGTTTAATTCAACTACTGAAGTTATGAAAGCTGTTATTCTAAATTGTTTAGTATGCAAATGAAGTAAAGCAGCAAAATACCTTCTGAATTAAGGCACTAAGTGATGTCATTATATCCTGCTGAACTAATACGTCACACAAGTCAGGATCTCCACAAGCACTAAGATTCCTGAAACAAATTATTACAATATACTAAACTGGAGAAACTAATGCTGGCATACATTATTTCACACAGTAAACTGCAAATACTACACTTGAGCAACAATACATACATTATGTAATAAAATACTGTCCATTTTAGCACACCAAATTTATTCTTTTAATTGTTGTACAAATTACGGAAGAAATAGATTGAAACACACTTGATTTTCTACAAGGAAGGCTCGTCATTCACAATGAATTTCCTTCTTATCATATTAAGTCAGTGAGACTGGAAAGAGAAAAATTTGCTATTACTGAACTTATGTTTAATGAAACAACACATTTTGGTAACATAGGAAAATGTTAGACCATGTATGATCGTAATGCAAAAAGTTATTTATCTTTCAATCAAAAAATGTTTTCTTTCCAAGAACAAAACTTATTTTTGAACACTGTGCCCTTAAAGTACTTTTCCCATGTTTTCCCCAAGAATGAATGCCATTCCTGAAGTGTGATGCTGAAAGGTTTTCAAAATACACAATGAAGCATGCGTAACCTTATCAGCAAGCATTAAGTAAATTCCAGCAGACATTTCTGTGAAATGTGTGCCAATCAGTGGGTGAAAAATATGGTGAATGGGATAGATGTTCCAAAAATTTGTACCTCTAAGCCTGTCTATTTTTCGCTGTCTCCGCCCACTTCTATCACATACAATGCACTTAGCTTTCCGCTCTTATTAACTCGTGCATGATGTTTTGACAGTAATCTCTGTCTTGTGTATCACCCTGTCTTCCACCTTAAGCTCTCAGGTTTTCAGATCTCATCCAGTGCAGTCCCTAACAACTAGTCTTTCCTTCTCATTCCATCTGGCAGGTCTCCCCTGACCTGGGGTCTCGCAACTTTTCTGAACTCTGTCCCTTTTCCTAAACCTCACAGTCATTTTCCCCCTCACCCCACTTCCTTCCCATTCAGCCCTTCTGCCAGACAAGGAGCCACTGACTCCGAAAGCTTGCAAACTTTAATACCATTACAAGTGTGTTCTCCTGCCGCTGCTAGGTAAGAAGACTATCTATCCAATTACATTAATCATCATATCAACACTTTTTCAAAGTATTTATCTGTGTTTTCAATTTTGAGATGCCCTTGATGAGGGTTATCTTCAAGAGAAGTGCAACCACATTTGAATTCAGCAACCCATTTTTCACATGAAAGTCCAAACTTCTTACATTGTTCACCGACTTCTGATGGAGTCTCATTGGCAATACACTGTCAAAAATAAATAACTCTGTGGATGGCACAGTATTCTAGTATACACATTTGAAAGGAATACATACAACAGTACTAGTTTAAGGACAAAAATATTCTGCATACCATTTACCAACACAAGAAAAATCAGCAGTCAGGTTTGCTGATAAACTTTGATATTTTCCATAATTACAGATAAAGCTAACCATCAGTTTTTAAGGCAACGGACAGCCCTCATGTCAAGTATTGCACAGAGCCGAATTAGTACACTTACAGGTAACTGAATCAGTGGCAGCACATGTGTTTGACAGAAAGTGCCAATTTCACAAAAGTGAATGGAACAGATGGCATGTCACATGACTGGAGTGTTATGGTGACCTGTACTGTGCATTGGTACACAAGTTGAACACCGGATGGGTGAGCTGAACGTTATTAGAGTGTGTGTGTGAATTAGCATGTTGGTGACTGGTTCAAATAATGATTCAGGCACTGGGCTTTTCATGTGTCACACTGTCTAGGGTATACCATGGGTACTTCAATTCTGAGATAACTGCCACAGTCAACTGTGTTGCTGACGGGGGTCAGTGATGATAATTATGAATTGTAACATCAGATAGCCAAACTATATTGCAGTAAATTACCCCATAAACCAATGTTGGATAACAGCATGCCACATCATTCAGAACCATCTCCTCACTACAGGGTGCACAAACCTCTGCTTACCCTATACCATGGAGATTAGCATTAGTGCATAAAAACAATCACTGGATACTCAAAGGCATGGAAAACATTGCCTGGACTGATGAGTCTGGATATAGGGCATGAATATGTTGATGTGAGTTGCTCAGGTTACCATAGTGCACTGTTCAGGTGCATGGAGGAGATGTTCTTATGGATGTTTACATGGGATGAAATGGGGCCCCTGATGTGCACCACTCTATCACATTTAAACTGAGCCAGGCTGTTATAAGATACACGAACATCAAACACAGATCTAACAAATGACTGAGCTGCAAATAGTGACAACTATAATTAACAGCAAAACATTTTAAGAAACTAGTTATTTTGACCACAGGTTTTTCTGTTGTCTCAAACATCTCATTTTATGTATCTGCTTCAACACTTATAGGGAATTAGCAACTTTTTAGCTCAACAGATTAAAAGATAATCACCAGGTTTAAATTAAAGTCATTTGTTCACTGCCTTGTAATACATTTGCAGCAGCCAAAATGCAGCCCCAATCTGAATGCTGTTCTCAAATATGGGGCGAGTTGGTTGACGTTCATAAGCATCTGGAAATCACTCTGACTACTGTCAACACGTTCTGTACAGTTGGTGCAGTGAATAGAGTTTTGTATGCAGCTTGTGGTCTTGCGGTAGAATTCTCGCTTCCTGTGCATGGGGTCCCGGGTTCGATTCCTGGCAGGGTCGGGGATTTTCCCTGCCTTGAGATGACTGGGTGTTCTTGTCATCTTCATCATCATTATTCATCCCCATTATGATCGGAGGAAGGCAACGGCAAACCACCTCTGCTTGGACCTTGCCTAGTCGGTGGTGTGGGTGTCCTGCATCATCCCCTACGCTCGTCAGAGAATGGACCTCCTCATCATCACTGTCAAACAATTAGCAACTGCTGAAAACTGGTGTGTCAGAAGAGCTCCCAAGAGTCATTAACCTGTGATACCTGTACCAGAAGTACCTCAGGTACTATCCTCTTCTGTGGATCCCGTCTCCTTGGCAGAAAGCGCAGGATCTGTCATTACCTGTCATCAATGTTAGATTTAGGTGTCCTGTACAGGGTGGATGGGGACTAGGGAGGACTCAGGGCAATATATTGAGCTCCCTAACCAAAAAGTATGACTTGCTGTCTTTCAGTGAAAGACATCCAGTTGGACTCACTCCACCTTTTTCGGGGAAACCTGATTTTTCCAGTGTCAAAAGGTGCCAAATTCTCAAGGGTATGCTCTATTAATCGTCAGAAGTTCAAATATCATGATGAATGATGGCATCCCTTAGGGAAATGGCAGCAAGGGACAGGAAAGGACATTAGTTGCACTCAGTTTACATGCCTGAGGGCCTCATTCAGCATGTTGAATAGGCTATTCCGGCAGCCACTGAGGGAACAGGGTGCAACCAACTGCTGATTGTGGCACACATTGGAATAATTTATGCCTGTCATCCGGGCTCTTCGGTCATCCTTGGGTCATTCCAGTGACTGGCAGAGAAGTATGAGAAGACCAACCTTAACATATGGAGTTTCAACAAAGCTCACAGTTTGCAGCATTGTCCCCAGAAATGATCATTGCCCTTTGGTTCTGAATCCAGTTGAAGGACTGAACCAGAGACTTCAAAGGTTCTGTGACAAGCTAGCGTGTGACTTCCTGGGCTTGGGCCACTGGGTTGAGAACCGTAGGGTCCCCCTAAATAGGTCACGTGTACATTACACATCAGAGGTTACTACTTAGATAGCTGACTGTGTGGGGTGCACACAAGGGTTTTCTTTTAGATTAGGTGACTCTCCATCCAATCCTGATAATGATAGCTGTAGGAAACCCAGAAGTATCAGTGTAAGATCGAAAGAAATGCCTCCCACAGGTGAGAGTATTAAAATCCTAAAATGAAACCGCCGAAACATTCACAACAAAGTGCCAGAATTTGAAGCGCTCACAAAAAGCAGTGAAGCTCACATAGTGCTAGGTACAGAAAGCTGGTTAAAATCTGAATGTTGATAACAGTGAGATTTTTGAGGAAACTTTAAGTGCATATCGAAAGAATAGGCAAATGGAAAATGGAAGTGGTGTACTTGTCACAGCAGACGAAAAACTCAGTTCTACCAAGGTAGAAATTGAAGCTGCTTGTGAGATTGTTTGGGCATGAAATGATAATTGGGTCTTTCTATCGCCCACCAGACTCATCTGATGCAACCAAAAATTTCAGAGAAAACCTCAATTCACTTGTATGTAAATTCCCCAGTCACACTGTAATCATCGGTGGAGACTCTAATCAACCAATAATTAATTGGGAAATTACAGTTCTTTTAGTGGTGGGTGTGATAAGACAACTATGAAACTTTACTAACTGCCTTCTCCAAATTTACCTAGAACACTCATGATGGAAATATATTTGATTTAATGGCCACAAATAGACCTGACCTTCAGGATGTCCACATCGATAACAGTATCAGTGACCATGATGCGTACAAGTACAAAGGACAGTTAAAACAAGCAGAAAGACAGATATGCTGAGTAAACTAGATAAAAAGTCAGTAATGTCATGTCTAAACGACAAATTTGAAACTTTCAGCACAGGTCATGAGCACTTACAGGAACTCTGGCTCAAATTTAAAAGAATAGTTGACCACACACTGGATAGACATGTACCCAGTAGAACAGTTCATAATGGGAGGGAACCTCCATGGTATACAGTCACTGTGAAGAACCTTTTAAAGAAACAGATTACTGCATAATATGTGTAAAAAAGAAGCATAAGGCTATAGAGATGATTACTGAAACATGTTTGGCTGTCAAGAGAGCACTGTATGATGCCTTCAATGACTACCGTAGCAGAATATTGTCAAATGACATTTCACAGAATTCTAAGAAATTCTGGTCATATGTAAAGGCTGTTAGTGGCACTAAAGTTAGTGTCCAGTCCCTAGCAACTGAGACAGGAACTGAAATTGAGGGTAGCAAACCAAAAGCTGAAATGCTAAACTCTTTTTAAAATGTTCCATTACAAAGGAAAACCCAGAAGAACTGCCCAATTTAAGCCTTGTACCACTGAAAAGGTGAATGAAATAATTATCATTGTCAGTGGTGTTGAGAAGCAGCTGAAATTGTTAAAAGTGAACGAAGCTCCAGGGCCTGATGGGATGTATCCGTTTCAACACTGAATTTGCAGCTGAGTTAGCCCATCTACTAACTACAATCTATCATAGATCCCTTGAACAAAAAACTGTGTCCAGTACTTGGAATAAGGCAAAAGTCACACCCATATAAAAGAAGGGTAGTAGAAGTGATCCTCAAAACTATCATCCAATATCCTTGACATCAATTTGTTGTAGAATATTAGTACATATTCTGAGCTCAAACATAATGAGGTATCATGAACAGAATTACCTCCTCAGTGCCAACCAGCATGGATTTTGGAAACATCAATCATTTGAAATGCAACTTGCACTTTTCTCACATGACATACTGAAAGTTTTGGATGAAGGCAACCAGGTATATGCAGTGTTTCTCGATTTTCGAAAAACATTTGACTTAATACCACACCTATGCTTATTGTCAAAAGTATTATCATATGGGCTATCAGCTGAAATTTGTGACTGAATTCAGGACACAGCATGTTATATTGGATGGAGAGTCATCGTCAGATGTAGGAGTAACTTTGGGTGGGCCACAGCTAAGTATATTGAGACCCTTGCTGTTCATATTGTACATAAATGACCTCACTTATAGGCTTTTTGAAGATGATGCAGTTATCAATAATGAAGTGCTATCTGAGAGAATCTGCATAAATATTAAGTCAGATCTTTGATAAGATTTCAACGTGGTGCAAAGATTGGCAACTTGATCTAAACATTCAAAGCAAAAATGCAGTATCCTATGACTATAATAACATTAAGTCACTGTTGGAACTGGCCAACCCATAAAAATACATGGATGTAACACTTTGTAGGGATATGAAATGGAATGATCACATAGATTCAGTCATGGGTACAGCAGAAGGTAGACTTTGGTTTATTGGCAGAATACTTCAATCAGTCTATGAAAGATATTGCATACAAATCACTCGTGTGATCCATCCTGGAATATTTCTGAAGAGTGTGAGACCTGTACCAGACAGGACTAACAGGGGATGTTGAACATATACAAAGAAAGGCAGCATGAATGGTCACAGGTTTGTTCAATCCATTGGACAATGTCACAGAGATATTGATGGAGATGAACTGGCAGACTTTGGAAGACAGACAAACTATCCTGAGAAAGTCTAATAATATTTCAAGAATAATATTTCCAAGAAACCCCCCCCCCCCCCACACATACTGCTCACACAGGGATTGGGAGGATAAGGTTAGAATAATTACTGCATGCACAGAGGCATTCAAACTATCATTCTTCCCACACTCCATATGTGAATGGAACAGGAAGAAATCTTAATACCTGGTACAATGGGGCATAGCCACTGCCATGCACCTCATAGTGGTTTGCAGAATATAGATGTAGGTGTAGATGGTGGTTCAAACAGTGTAAAATCTTGGCAGCACTTTGAACATACTAAACTTACTGTAATTAAAATGTTGATACAGGGTGCAAACAAACACAGGAAACTTTAATCAAAGGTGGTTACAGCCCCTACACTCTACGTAAAAGGGCACAAAAGGATTGTTGTATTGTCGGGATCCCTTAACATATCAAATAATGTATCAAATTGAAGACAGCAGTTTCTCCACCAACTCATTAATCTTAATTCTCAGCAAATCTAGAGTATCTGGTAGAGTTAATTGTCCTGTAATGCTAAAGGGCTTTTTATAGCACAGATAGAGCATGGTATCCATTAACAATGATACCAGGCCCTAACGCTTCACACATTACATCCTAAAGCAGACAAGAAAAGTGTAGGTGAAGGAAAATGTAGGAATACAGCCGGTGTTTTCATTACACAAAGACTTGTAGGTATTATGTAGAGGAGAACTACACTGCATGTATATTACAATGGATCATGAAAATATTCAACTGATTTTTATCTATCCTCTATGCAGCCATTACTGTTGCAGGTGTCCATATCAAATACTTTTGTGTCGCCCCATCACACAGTTTGAGAACCACTGTTTTTGGGGACAAGGGAGGGAGGGAGGACTTCGGACTTATAAAGCTTAAAAGAGGCTCTTAAAATTAATACCAATAAATTTCAACTGCATTTTGTTAGGTTTTCACATCAAAATTTGTATTTGGAGGATTTGATTACTATGTTAAAGCTGATGTGTGTTTTCCTTTGTGTTCCTAAATTATTTCAGGCAAATGGAGAGAATGGTTCCACAGCTATAAGGCTACAGCTGTCTGTCTGTCTGTCTGTCTGTCTGCCTGTCTTATACTTGTTCAACTGAACTATGACTATAGTCTGTAACTATCCAGCTGCGGAAGAAATGCACATGCATGTTCAGCTCTTTCCATATGATTCTGTGGGGGCATGCTGTTACTGCCTTCGATAAATTTCTAGGTTATTTGTACTGTGGAAGTTGCTATTTTCCTGTTAAATCTTTTCCTCTGGATTAATATTCACATTTTACATGTTCTCAAGTCTCATGGCCATTGGAAATGGACAAGTTACGACGTGTTTGATCACATCGCAGAATATATACTAGGTATTACACAGTTGTATGCAGCAAATTGTTGCTAACAATTTATAGCAACATTATGAAATTTACATTTAAGTCGCAAGAAACTGTGTAAATGTGTTTTTACACTAAATTATGATCTGTTATCTCATTGGAAAAATCATTAACAACACACATGGCATTAAATGTATTATACTACCTTACTTTCTGTACTTCACTCTGTAACTATTGTTATTTTGAACTACTAAATGTCGCTTGAAAATGGATATGATAGCCTGAACTGCTGATGACAATAAAATAACGCAATTGCATAGAAATTCTCTCTTCTATTATCACTCAATAACTGCAGAATCTCAACAACTGAAAAGATAGTAACAATCTACATTCAGCTGTGCACGAGTATGTGGACAGTGAGCCTATATCCTCAATATGTCAAAATGTGCAATATATTATAGTGACAAGACTGATGATAGTGATACAGTGAATGTGCTGAAGTCTCCAAATATTTGGGAAGTCTCAACAGCAGTTCTGAGAAAAGTTTCAGTGACAGAAATGAAGAATCGGACAACGACAATATTATGAAAAGGATAGTTGCTAATCACCGTATAGGAGAGATGTTGAGTCGCACAACAAAAAAACACTGTTAGAAAGAGAGCTTTCGGCCAACAAGGCCTTCTTCAAAAGTAGACAGGACACCTCCACAGCCATGACCACAGTCTCTGGCCACTGAAGCCGACTTCAGCAGCCAGAGACTGTGGTCACGTGTGTGTGTGTGTGTGTGTGTGTGTGTGTGTGGAGGCATCATTTGCCGAAAGCCTGACAGTCTTTCTATTGTGTCTGTCTGCGACAGAGTCATCTCCACTATATAGTGAATAGCAACTATCCTTTTCATAATACTGTTACAATCCATCCTGGAGTTTCCATTGTTTGAAGAATCAGAAGATGATGGATATCCAAGTGTCTGCATACACAATGAAATCAATATAATTTTCCTTTTTATTTCAACCTCAGAGGTAAAAATTAATTTAGATACAAATATTGCCCCACTTTAATATATTGAAATATTTTTTGTCAATATGTTTATTTGTATTCTGGTAACCGAAACAAGTATTTATGGACACCAGCAAAACTCCAACTTGTCCAAAAATTCGAATTGCAAGTCAAAGGAGATGATTGATGTTAATGAGCATGAAATGGAAGTTTTCGTAATGTTATTTTGTTATTACAAAGTAAAGTCAATTTAACCAAATATCATCATTTGACTCTCAGAAAGAAATTTCTGACATTGTAATGCAGTCAATGTATGCAGAGAACAAATGTGACTTTTATACTATTTTGGATGAACTGCTGGATGTTTGCAACTTACTGCCACAATATTTTGGCACAGACTCTTCTGGTAATGTCCAGGTGAATAGTGATGATAATGCACTGGACTCCCTAATTTAAGGGCCTACCAGTATACGCACAGTGTACACAGTTAACATCGCACACGAGCTGCTTAAGTGCACTTCTGCTGCAAGTCTATACACTGTGCCGTGCACCCTAGGTGGTGAAAGGTTGTCTCATTAACATCAAACTGATTATTTTTTTTGTAGTATGGGTGCACACCTTCTATAAATTTTTTAAAGGATTTGCATAAGAGTGGTGCCAGTAGCACTACTAGGAACATGCAAATCAGGTTTGCTTTAAATACATAACGGCCATGAGTGTTAGTTACTTTTGAGACTGGATGTCTATCTACATCCGGATCCCACTCCAGCTACTGTCGGGTCTGGGTGCCGACGAGTTCTCTCCATTTGGCTTGTCCTCTTACCACTTTTCTGCCTCCACTTGCTGCCATGTCACACCTCTCCTTTCCACAGATATTCTCACTCCCGTTTTCCACCATGTTCTTGGGCGCCCTCTAGGTCTTTTTCCATCCATCCTTAGTTCTTCCATAATTTAGGGGTGTCTCTGCCCATGCATCCTTTTAACATGCATGTACCATCTTAATCTCTTTTTTTTTCAATTTCTTCTCTCATGCTTTCTTGTTTAAGGTCCTTTCTAATATCTACATTCCTTACTCCGTCCATTCTTGTTTTTCCCTTAACTGCTCTGCGAAATTTCATTTCCTCTGCTTGCAGTCTGCTCCAGTCCCTTTCTGTCATTGTCCATATTTCTCCTCCATAGGTGACAATAGGGAAGTAATAACTCTTAAACATAAGGAGTTTTGCTTTTTCTGAAACTTCCTTCCTCCAAATTAGGTGTTTTATTGTTTGGTAGAAATTGCCTCCCTTCTGTAACCAACTATTAATTTTGTTGGGTATTCTTCCATCACTAGATATTTCACTCTTGATTGGATGTGGTGAGTTGATTTTAATCAAGAATGTCTTTAAGGTGTTAAAAACTAAATTATCACTGACTTTGAATGACTATGTTTAATAGGGCTACAAGAAGTTGATGCTCCTTCTGTGATATTGCAGAAAGAGTTGACAGGATTGTAGCCAAAGTACACGACTGCTGGCAGCAGTGGTCACAAGAATGAAAAGTCGCAAGAAGATAGGGCTCCAGATGGCCATGTGTCACTACTGAGAGGGAAGACCATTGTGTTTGGCATATGGCTCTGTCACATTATACAGACATCAATCTGAGCAGTAGTTGGCACCACAGTGACAACGAACTGTTACAAATTGGTAACACGACATCTCGAAGCAAGACACCTTGTAGCATACATTCCACTGACCCCAAACACAAAGATTTGTGACTTCAGTGGTGTCAAGCGACAGCTCACTGGAAGGCATGTTGGAGGTGGTCAGATGTGTTTTCTGATGAAAGCTGGTTCTGCCTCAGTGCCAGTGATGGCTGTGTATTTGTTAGGAGTCCAGCTGAGAGCCTGCAACCAGCTTGACTGCATGCTAGACACAATGGACCTATAACTGGAAACACACTGGACATACACCTGCACTTATGGTAAAGGGTGTGATTTCGTACGACAGTAGGAGCACTATCATGGTTATCCCACGCACCGTAACTGCAAACTCACACGTCAATCTGGTGGTTCACCTGTTGTGCTGCCTTTCATAAACAGCATTCCAGGGGGTGTTTTCCAACAGGATAACACTCAACCACATATTGCTGTTGTAACCCAACATGCTGTACAGGGCTTTGGGCTGTTTGATTGTCAGATCTGTCTCCAATTGAGCACACATGAGACAGCATTGGATGACAACTCCAGTGTCAACCACAAACAGCATTAACAGTCCTGGTACTGACTGACCAAAGTACAACAGGCACGGAAATCCATTGCACAAACTGATATCTGGCACCTGTACAACACAATGCATACATGTTTGTGTGCTTGCATTCAACATTCTGACAGTTACACCAGTTATTAATGTAATTAAATTTGCAATGGCTTATCTCACACTTACATTACCGTATGATCTTGCAAGGTTACTCATTTAAATATGTAACCCAGAATAATGTATTCTCGAGATTTAATTTTTTCTGTCAGTCTCTGTCAAAATCCTATGCTTGAAAATGGCTTATTGCCAAAACTGCAATCCCAATATCAAATCCTTTAAAAAATCAAACTGTTTGTCTTTGCATAGTAAAATCTTAGAAGGATGCCAGCTACGCAGAGCACTAAGGTTTCATATAACACGAATTCATGCAGAATTTGGCAGAAGATGCCATCTCAATTGGCAAGGGACTTGGACAATCATATTCCCAGTGATTCATAATGATGTTGCTCCAAAAGTCTGGTGTGAGAGCTACAGTTTTTGTTTGATTGTATGTCATCAAACTCTCCATAGAAACACAGTCTTTGGTTGTAGGGGGCTCATACACCTCAGACATACGAATGACTGAAAAAGAAGAGGACGAGACCTCCAAAATGACAGTGGGAAATGTTTCAGCCACACCAGACAGAACATTAAGCAAAATCTTGGCACTTTTGAGATCTGTGAAAGATCATTTATAGTTGCTCTATATAGCCGGTGTAATTCTACGATTTTACTGTGCAGAGACTGTCGATTTCATATCAATCTGGTAAGCTTTCACCACGGAGGGCACACAGTGTATCACACACACTTGCAGCAGAGGTGCATGCGCCGAAGCGGCACTTGTGCAACATCAACTGTGCACACTGCACATGTGCCAGTGGGGTCTTAAAATATTGGTTCCAAGTGCATATTTATCAGTACTAACCTATGCCAAAATACTGTAGCAAGACGTTCCAAATATAAAAATTCATGCGACTATGTTAGTTATGATAGACACACTAATTTATCTATGGAACTACATACACGGCAGCTAATGTTCACATGCGCCTATACTACCATCTAGCTGGGTCAAAGAAGTTCATAGTGTTTGTAATACTCCACAGATGGCCTGTCACGAGTTCTGAAAGTTAATTTCTAAAGTAATGTTGCTAGCTCTGGTGGATCAATGAAGCCACACAGGTATAACAGGAACTGATTCAGCTTTTTATTAATTTCAGCATGAACAGGTTAATATAAGAACTGTGGAGAATTTGGTTCCAATAGCAAATAGCAGTAATGGAGATAATTCTATAACATTTTGTTGCATGGATGATTACAGTCAGTATATCCAAAGTATCTGATGTTGTAGTTCTGGTGATATGATACATACCTAAAGTGTGAAGCTAAGTACTGAAGGAATGACAGGAAGAAGAAAGTGTGCAATAATTATGCTTCCTATCTGGTCACTTCACTTCAGTGGAGTGTGCGTTGTTTTACCCCAGAGAGGAAAGGTTCTGTGAGTACTGATATGGCATATATATTTTAATTAAAAGTTGCTTCTGAATTACCATTTTTGGAAGATTTTGCATTCTTTGCAGCTGAAGGACATATGGCATTTACAAGCCCGATATTTTGGTTACACTTTCCCAAGAGTCATTCACGTGATATACTTGTGAGTAGCATAGACTAGAAGTTGGCATTTGTCATCACGTTAAGTTAGAGCTAGCCAATGCAAGGGTGATATAGCTTAGCCCATGAGATTTTTCAGTATGTATAAAGAAGATATTATCTAATCTACCATGGACCCCTCTTAACTGTCTCCACACCTTGCAAGTCTTTAAAGTGATACATGATTGCAGCAAGGTGAAATTGGGAAGACAACAGAAGAATTTATGAAAGTGCAAGTGTTTCTCATGGCTTTGAAACATAGTATGAAGTTTTCAGTAGCAAACTAAAAGGAAAACAGCGGTCAGGATATAAAATAACAAAGCTGCTAATCAGAGACATTAAGATACACAAGGTCTAAAAAGCTATAAAGATCTCCATGAATGATTACAGTATTATCAGAGGGGGCAGCTATAGGCTTCCAGTTTCTTGACTTCCAGCTTATAATAAGTTTTTAGCAGGCCAGGTGTACACAGATAATACAAATAACTCAAGAAGTCTACTCAGCATCACATCATCTGTTTCTTCTTCTCTGACATTTTTTGCAAACATTCCACTTCTTCTTCTATTTGTTAGCAGTACCTAACCAATAATGATGGCCTATTAACCTTTATTTCTAGTATCATGATAGATGCAAATTTGCTGAAAACACAAACTGCCATAGGGTGGCCTTATTTGCAGAATGTGATAACATTGGAAGGTGACTCACTTGGCTCAGCCACTGTGAGCAGTGTGAATAAGCTCAAAATATGCATTGGTATGATTAAGGCCAGCCTTATTAATAGGCTGTAGTTAGGTTACAAAACGAAGGATTTGGTTCCTGAGAATGTGATCACTTGATCTCAATGTTGCACCACTGACTATTAGCAATGAGCTGTATCTTATGTTCTCATGATGCCTTGATGCAACACATGAATTATGTGTGTTAAACAAATAAATGCTGTACTGCTCACAATTAGTTAAAGCATTTTAATTTCAGAACATTTTGGTGGCTTGAATGTCAGTTTTACAGATTATTTACTCAACTCTCTTTATTTGCTTCAAGACACAGGTAATATCCTTTAGTAACTTACACAGAACAGTAGTTAAAAAAAAGTTTGCTATGTATCACCAGATGTCTTCGTAAGTAGACAGTGAGATATCTAGTACCAAACATCCATCAAGAGTCAACACCATGTTTTTGCAAAAAAAATTTCTATTTCATTTATTCTCGAGTTCATTGATCTCATGGTTATGAAGTTGCAACTGAATTACTTCTTTATGGAATTCGCAAGCTGAATTATTGGGAGGTAGTGAACTGGTGCATGGAGGATACCTTCACTGCTAGTGACAGAGAGTGGCTCCCATGTGAGAAGCAATAATTCTGTTTGGAAAGTGAGCATCAGTGCCCAGTCAAAATGGGCACTACTATTCAAAGCCCTAGTGTCAGAGGGCTGCAAATATGTAGACATGAAGACTAAAGATGTAGAACTTAATTAAAATGCTTTAAGAGTTTTCATAAAAAAAGTTCCAAGGCACTAATTTTCAGCATGCCCTCATACAACAGCTGAGAGGGCTGCTTTGTGTTCACTCACAGTGGATCCTGATATTGTTACTTTACCACTGGACAACAGAAATGCTATGGTTGTGTTGGACATGCAGGATGTTGTTCAGAAGAAGCAGTGTTTACTATCGGATTCAGCATATTGCAGACTAAGTGCTGACCTGACAAATATGTTCGACAGAGACTAACAAACATCTGAAGAACAGTCTCTTGGCACAAGAATCTTAGCTCTTATTGTGTGCCCCTCCAACATTATATGGCCTTCCAAATATATACAAGGAAGAGGTTCCTCTTAGTTAAAGAAAGCTATTGAAGATGTCACCTGGTTGCATTCTTGTAAGTGGTTCAATCATTTTATATACCAGAAGAAACTCAAGTTTCACCTTGCATATGGGTTGACTGAATGCAATAAAGATCTGCACAATGAAGAAAAGTTGAGCCATTCCTGCAACAATTACAACTACATTGTATGAGGTCATTGCATTTCCCTGTGTTTTACGTTTTATATTTAGGTAGATAGATTTATGTTACAGGATTTTTCATAGCTGTCAAGTTATTTCTCAGCTACGAAGATAACTGAGATAACAAACCAAATAAAGCTATTACATTATTATGATGGAACAAGCCACTAGAGACCACAGGTTCCATATGACAAAATACTAAAATTATCTCTGAACAATCTCCAAAATCTCCCTGTACAGTTTCATCTTTGCTTTGCACATTTCTTACTTTATTTTGTTTTATTTAATTCTTCATGATGTTCAAGTGCTGGATTGTACTTGAAATGTCTATAAGTAGCATCCCACCAATTATCACTTGACAATTATGTAGTCTCAGCTCTTCTAAGGAAGCATTTTTTTTTTTACTGTGATTGAATGTGATAAATGACACAAAAACTAAAAACAATTTCTGATCCAATGTACATTTATTAAATTTAATTACCGTAATGCACCTGCTGCAGCATGTCTTACAACTGGATCATTGTCAAGCAGCAATGGAGCTGCTATCCTTATTATTCGATTTTGAACAACCATTTCTGGATGTTTATCAAATACGGATGCAATAGAGCTCAGGCCAAATATTTTATCTTCTGTGCTTCCCTGTAGCTGTAAAATAAAAATAATTACTTCCCAGTCAATGAATAAAAATAATCTTTTTAGTAAGATCAGAAAGCTAACAGCATTTCCATGTACAGTTCACATCAAAACTTTCTAAAAGTTATGCCTTTTCACTGCAGTTAGAACAGAATAAATTTATTATCGAGTATTGATTATAGCTCCTAGAAATGTAATGTGGAATGTACTGGTCAACCAGATGTGGAAGATAATCTACAGACACAAAGAAAGGTTCTTCAAGATATAGCTGAACCTTGTGGAATGCAGTGAGGAAAAGACTATTGGTGAATGACTCTTGGAGGTTGCACTTTGGATGGCTGGCAACATGTCAACTAATCAACAAGTCCTTGGAAGCCTTTGTTTAGGCATGGCACGTATTGTGTGGCCAGTTGTTACAAGTGACTGTTACAGTATTGTAATATACCACACCCAAACAATCATAATGGTCACAGAGGAAATGATTGCTACCGTAATCACTCCATGTTGTTTGTCAACAGTTTTAAGTTAAAATTTCTCTGAAAAGTCAGTTACTTCACTTTAGTGGTTGTAAAAAATTTCATGTAGTGAAAAATCATCAGAATTTTAATTCAACAAGAATGTAGTGTAACCTTGTTTAATAATTACAAGTAATATGATACAAACAGACAAGCCATTCATTGCAATTTCTTAATCACAATATGACTTCTAGCTGTGACACTCATTCTGAATAGAAATCTCTGTTTATGTAATGCTTGTGCCACCCTTGATGACATAACAGGCATATGAGTTGTCCCAATTAATCTCCAAATTTATAATGAATCAAGAAACTTTCTGATTACTGTTCTACACAAATATGTCTTTATAATGTCAATAACTTATATTCTAAAAATTTATTAAGTAGCCTGTCCCTTTTAACAGATTCAACCCAGGCACTACAATCCCATTTACTAGTATACGAGTACTATAATCTTGAACAATCTATAAACGATTGTTATTGTCATAAACCAGTTGCTAATTTTTTCCACATTCTGGAATTCTGAAAAGTGATTCTTTCCCCCGTTTTTCTTTTTTTCTCCCCTAGAACAATTTTAGTATGTTCCCAAGCGAGCCTCTTAATCTGAAATTCATCATTTTGAGTAAACTACAACCAAATAAGATACAATTTGTTTTATAGTGCTTGGTGCCTCTGTTTTGCAAATAGAGTCTAAATTTTTAGTATGTGAATGATGATAAAACTCTGAAAATGAACTTTACAGGTTTTACTGACAATGGTTAACTTTCAGAGGAGTCAAAAATAAGCAAGTTTTTGCTAGTGTTTACACTGCAATAGGATGACAGACAGTAAGTGCAAAGAGGTGACAGTTGAAATGTGCATATTTATGTTAGCAAATATAGGTCTGAAAGCAGTGAGAAGCCTAATGTGAGCTGTGTGTGATAAGACTTAACACGAAGATAACACTGTAATCTGCTTCACACCTATGATACGAGCTGGAGGGTAGCATTCATTTTAATGCCATATCACTCACACAATTATTTCAGGGCATTTATGTCTGAACATGATTGCAAATAAATATCACACTTCATATGCAGAAAGGTTAGTACTTCAATATAAGAGTATTTCTTGCCATATACCCCTTCTACAACTGAAGTTGTTACACGTATAAATGCAGAATGGAACTGAATATTTATTTACGGATTTACTGTACCTCCACTTAACAATGTACATTAAAGGAAAATATGCTATCAATATCTCCAGTTTCTGATTTCGAAAATTAGTCCGTTTCTATTTTTAAGAGTCAGTACACCTATCTGCAGGATAATACTGACGTCACTGTGAATTTTTTTCAAAAGGGTGCCGTTACTGGCTTTGTGTGCCATAAATTTTATATTGTCATACAGAAAAATGTTAAATGAAAAAATGTAGCAGTCATATGCAAATTTATGAAGACCTTGTAATAATGTGTAAAGTACAATTTCAAATATATCTGTACTACATGCTTTAGTAATAGGTCAACGTTAATTTTTTTCCTAAGTTCGAAGTTTAACGTGAACATAAAAAAATTGGGACACGATGCACCAATTTAGGAATATATTTCGCTTTGAAACTTAAAACGGAAAAAATTCGGTCCAAGAAGAAAGAAATCGACGGTAACAAACACGGCATTACGCGAAACAAAACAGTCGCCTCCTTCCTTCAGTGCAGTCGTTGAACAGCCATTCACCTGGCAATGTCAGTTGCATGAGATTCTCCACCTAAAAATTAATTTTAAAAATATGTCGGATACATATTACAATGACAACTTTGAAACACATACCTGTTCAATAACGGCTTTAATAGCATTTTTTCCTCTGTATACATTAGCCAAGCTCTTAGCACTGAGTTCGGATTCTTCATTTTGTATGTCTTTCACGCTTGGCAGACCTGTAGGATTCTTATTCTTCCGTTTACGTTTGTTTTGTTTCACTTTTCCCATTGGGGTAAATATGAAGACAAAGATAATAAATCTAAACTTCAATCACTAATTATATTTTCACTGTTTCTTTAAACCGCTTGCACCCTCACTTGTGCGACAGAAACAGACAGTACTCAGTAGAAGGCATGGATCAGAGATATAATAGACACGGATAAACACAGCGCAGGGACGCCAAAGTGCTTAACAAATGCCTAACAGGTGTTTTCCAATATATCTCTAGACGTGGACGGTATAGGATTTCAAACCTTCGGAAAAAATTAAATTAGCCATTTCAAAATCGGCAAAAGGCTCATTCGACAACCAGAAGTCATACCTTCAGACAAAACAAGAAGTGAATCTTAAAACAACAGATCACATATTAAGCTAAAACTATTTTAAAGCAAGACCTTCTACAAGAATGGTCAAGTTTGCGCAATTAAGCAAGAAATATTAAAACGAGATGATTGACAAATTTAGTGTATATGAGAAAGCCAAGTGACCTATTTGGAACAATCCATCAAATATGTCACATGAAAAGGAAAAGATCAATGGGTATGACTTATACACCACATAGAATGTCGATTACTTCCACAAATCCCAATAGCCTTGCATAACACATAGACAATTTTCAGTAGCTCAGAAGCACCAATACCAATCCTGAGAAACGTGACAGATATCATCTCATTTGGAATAAGTAATTCATCACTCAGGAAAAGTAAATGCTAAGGGATGAAATTTAATATCCCAACAACAAACATTAAATTATGTTTGATGCTCATTCGTTTTTAGTTACTAATACATTCTTCTGTATGTCCCATAAAACAAATCACTTTCTTTTTACTGCAGCTATATTTGACACAATCATGAAAGTATATATATATATATATATATATATATATATATATATATATATGGCTTTAAATTATATGTATATATAATACTGTGATTATGAAATAAATATCAGAGCTAATATTACAGTTGTTGACACGCATCTTTTAAGGTTTTTCTTTTTTTTTTCTTTGCATGGCCAGGCTTTTCCTTGGCACTACTAAGAACTGATATCTAGTACAAGAATACTTCTCTGGTTCCTGAATTATCCGCTAGACAAAAGCTTTGACGAGTGTAGATATATCGCAACAGCCCATGTTCGAAACTGAATGCACTATGATTAGAAAAATGCGAACATTAAAGGTAGAACAGATCCCTCAACGATTAGAACAACATCAGTGACATTTCTGAAACAATAAGGCAGATACAAAACAGTTTAGTAGTCTGAAGGAAATACTGGGTGTTAAGAAATCTACATCTATATCTACACTATGTGAACTACTATGAAGTGCATTGTACAGGGTACATTCTCAGAATAATTTCTGTCTATCTTCAAGAGTCTGCCAATTCAGTACTTTCAACATCTCAGTGACACTCTCCCAAAGATCAAACAAAGTTGTGATCATTCACACTCCCCTCTTTGTATATGTTTAATATCCCCTGCTAGTCATATTTGGCAAAGGTCTAACACACTTGAAAATATTCTATAATTGGTCACACAAGTGTTTTGTAAGAAGTCTACTGTGTAGACTGAATGCATTTCCGTTGCATTCTACCAATAAACCGAAGTCTGCTACCTGTTTTACCCACGACTGAGCCTTTTTGGTCATTCCACTTCATGTTCCTATTAAGTGTTACACCAATCTCTTTGTATGAGTTTACAGATTCCAGTTGTGACTCACTAATATACTTTTCATAAGATACCATGTTTTTTCGACGTGAGAAGTGCACAGTTTTACATTTTTGAACATTTAAAACAAGTTGCCAATATTGCACTACTTTGAAATCTTATCATGATCTGACTGAATATTTGTACAGCTTTGTTCAAACTGTTCTTCGCTGTAGAGGATTGCATCATATGTGAAAAGTCCGAGGCTACTATTAATGTGGTCTGTAAAATCGTCATAAATATGCACTTCTCTGGGTACACCTGAAGTTACTTCTGCATTTTTCGATGAATCTTCATCCAAGATGACATTCAGTGTCCTCCCTACTAAGAAATCCGCCACCCAGTCACATATTTCGCCTGATACCCCATCCACTACCCAGTCACATATTTCGTCTGATACCCCATATGATCATACTTTTGATAACAATTGTAGGTGTGGTACTGAGTCGAATACTTTTCAGAAATCGAGAAATACTGCATCTGACTGACTGCCTTCATCTATGGCTTTCAGGATATCATGTGAGAAAAGAGTGTGTTGGGTTTCATGTGATCTATGTTTTTGAAAAATATACTGGCTGGCATGGAGGAGGTCGTTCTGTAAAAGGCAGAAACACAGTACTTTAATTACGTTCATTCATCAAAGGGAAATGTCTGGTTCAGTTGACAGTCGTTCAGTCCTCAACCTCTTGTAAGTAGATGGAGTTAATACAGAAAAGGACAATCATAAATAGGGGAAATTGTCTCCAAAATTAAATTGCATGATATATTTACAAATCTACTAGAGATTTATGTAGTCCTCAAAAAGATATATCTTCATTTAACATTGTCCTAGAAAATGCAAAAAAGCAATAAAATAAAAGTCAGGGACAAAAGGATATGACAGGGGTATATGTAACATATCCACATCCCTTGATATTCATTATACTTATTTATTCATTTACTTTATTAGTTTGGCCATCATGCCTTCACTTATATTTCCTCTGACATCATCTGAGAGTTAACATCATACTGTGTATAATACATGAATATAAGCAGTAATAATAGTTGTAGTAATGAATATAGATATTACACTGTAATATCGTTAATATCATTGCAAAGGGCACTAACACATGACCGTGCAGTGGCTCTCAAAACAGAGAGAGCTTGTTCGAATTCTAGTGGTGGAAGAATTTTCATGACCAGTATTTTGCCAGTAGGGGAAATAGATCACCAGACTTTGCACTGTTCTGGATTAAATTCCATATTGTCTCATGAAGTGAGGGCCTGTGACACTATCAGTAATGATCAGTCCATCAGTTAAGGATGTTAACTTTGACAGTGTCCTTGGTGATATTTGGAAGGAGTAAGCTATGTGCCAGTACAAGGCACCACCCTCTCCCTTCTCTCATTACCATACAACACAAAAACACCACTCCATGCACATGTTCATGTCATCTGCACTTAACATATACATACTTAAGAACAGCTTTCACACGTCACATAGAAAGATGTTATGGGGTGCAGAGGAAGAAACATCTTTCTAATTATGCAGTTAAAATGAGACCTACCAGCCCCTGCCCCTGCCCCCCTTGGGATCCCCATGACTAAAAATGGACTACTACTCTTCTTCTTTATGTAGTGTCATGTTAGTCTCCTTAACATCATATTAAGTAATTTTCTTGTAACGTAACATTCCTAGTGTATGGTAGTAATGGCTCACTAAAAGAAGGGCATCAGAGGAGTAGAGAGAGAAATGAAATCTGGAAAAGAGGTTCATGCTACAGGAGGAGCGAGAAAGCAGACGAGATGGAACGAAAAGACCAACACAGATAGAGATATATGGATGAAGAAAGCTGAGACAGTGTCGATAATGTGACAAAAATACCGGTTCCCTGTTGAACAGAAATATGAAAGCTGGAACAAGTCAAGACGAAAGCAATATCAATGCTAGCAAGGAACAGTTTATCACATTTAGAATTTCACACGGTTTTGGACGAGACACAGGTTACTGGATAGTTTGTTTCAGACTCATGTAGCTGAAATGTAATAGGTGATGTAGAAAGATTAGCATTACAAAATGGTTCAAATGGCTCTGAGCACTATGGGACTTAACTGCTGAGGTCATCAGTCCCCTAGAACTTAGAACTACTTAAACCTAACTAACCTAAGGACATCACACACATCCATGCCCGAGGCGGGATTCGAACCTGCGACCGTAGCGGTCTCGCGGTTCCAGACTGGAGCGCCTAGAACCGCACGGCCACTCCGGCCGGCTTAGCGTTACACAAACGTACAAACCAAGATGTTAGAAGTATCAGATCATGTATTCCACCTTTGAAATAATGATAGATATTTGAGAAAAAGCTTCCCTTATCCAGATGAATCTACTCTAACTGAGCATAAGAAGCTCTGATTTCAAACAACCAACTTTTATGGTACAAGCAAGTCTTTTATAAAGATTCATTACTATAACTGATACACTCAAAGAAGATCCCCAGAAGTAAAAGTGGGCTTGACACTAATTCTTGGTGCTTCTGCACTGACTGACCTGGTAGCACAGTTTTGACTACATTACTGTGAAAAGACTTTAGTGTTGCTGCAATGTTAGGAAGCTTTGACCTATAGCTGGTGTTGCAGTAGCCTTTGGCAGATCACAGTTGAATACTGATAGCAATGCTGCTTGCTTTCAGGAGTCTTCTCCCACAATATTTTTTATAGTTTGAGCCCTCTCGGTCTTCGCTATGTGTTCCGTGTTGAACTGTAACTCCACTGCATAGATTCAGGAGACGAATAAATAGACTAGTTATTGTTTTATTTTAGATGGTAATATTTTTCGAAATTTCTGCATTTTGTGTGTCCAAGAGAGAGATTTTCTGCAGTAGTTCGTTCTTCCCATTGCAGATGCCTGTCAAAAATTACGCTGACATCTTTTAGTGATTTTTACAGGGTATCTGGATATCATGAAGGAGTGTCAGAGAAACAGTTTCACGAAAATGTTCACTGAGCAATTTTCAGTGTGGCATGAGTATAATCTGGGTTTTACCGAGTTTAGTTTAAGATCCATGCTTTGTGGCTACCTCTTTCTATAATCTGTCTTCTGAATGTGACCTACTGTGACTTCCTCTACTGTGCTAACCTCTTCATCTCAGAGTACCTTTTGCACACCATGTCCTCAACTGTTTGTTAGATATAGCCAAATCTCTGTATTACATTATAGTTTTTGCCACCTACCACTCCCTCTTTCTCTAGTGTCTTAACACATGCCCTGTAAAACTGTATCTTCTTCTACTCAAGCCATTTCCTTGCCAATTTTGTGAAGGACCACCTCATTTTTTGTCTTATCAGTCCACAGTTCACTTCCATTCATTGCTGTATTCCAGACATATTTCTTGATTGTAGTGGAAGTCTTATCAAAAAATCCCCTCTTTGCCTGTGCTATTCTGTATCTTATATCCTCTTAGCTTTGTGTGCCAAACATTATTTTGCTTCCAAAGTTGCAGAATTCCTGTAAATCATCTTAGTCATGGTCTCCGGTTTTCATGTGAAGTATATCTTCAATCTCATTTCTGCTATTTGTCATTATTTTCATCTTGCTTTGGTACGTTGCAGTTCATAATCTATGTTTAGCAAACTATTTATTCCATTCACAAGTCCTGAAATTCTCCCTCCTGTTGTCATCAGCGAATTGTTTCATTGATAGCCTTTCATTCTGAATTTTAACTGCACTCCTGAACCTTACTTTTGTAGAGTCCTCCCCTGGAACAGGATCAAGGTGATAGATAACATACCCTTTTACGTGTTAGCATTGTCTTTGTTACATGAATAACCACAATACAAAAATCACATCCATACAGCAGACAGCCTTAGAACAAACGTAACCACACACTCACACGTCCAAAGATCACCTGCGTGACACCACAGTCGATAGTCAGCAAGGTTGATATGTAAAGGCATCCCCACAGAGCCCTAGTAGTGCGGCGCATGGTGGGTAGGGGGGGATGGGGAGCAAGATAATCAATGTGATTCAATGATGCTGAAGCAGTATGACATCCACACGACAGGAAAGGTATGGTGAGGTCCTTGTTTTTGCAGATATCATGAGAAACAGTGTTTGTGCAAGCTGGAAACATCCTAATGTGGGCGCGGTTCCAATATCATCACATAGAGGTGATAGTCCTGAGAATGTACTGGAGGTCGCCAAGTCCAGTTGTAGTGGGACTGGTTGTAAAAATCAGTGACCTCCTTACTTCTCCAGATCTCGCTCCGTCTCGTGTCACCAGCAGCCATAATGGCGCGGAAAAGCCTGAAGATGGTCTGAGAAAAGGGCCAAAACTGGTTCCTAACGAATAAAAATCTGAAAACGCGATCGAGACTGCTTTTAAGCATTTCATACCGATCGCTACTTTGCTCTATTTACAGAATGCTTTCGAAAATTTTGGACTGTTTTTAGGCTGGTTGCTGAAGTGGAGCCCACGGGGTCAGCATGCTGGGTGGAAGCATTGGAGTCCCCAGAAGAGGAGTTGGGCAGACGCAACATCCTGGGAACAATGATAATGAGGCAGCTGTCTGATGATAGCCATGATGTAACAGTACTAAGTGCACATAATTCCTCAGGTTACAGGACGTGCAACGTGATGGGCAATGAAGTCATCCTCGGCATGCCATTCACAATATTGTCCGTCGATGACCAGAAAATTTTGAAATAATTTGATATTCAGGTCGTTGGGCGAAAGTTTTGGACACCGAGGCATACTTCAAGATCATTGGGAGCATCAGTGTGTTCTGCAACGCCACGAAGCCGAGTGGCAGTAAGTGGGGCTGACAGGCACAAAGTAAGTGGTGCATTGTTGCTGGTCAATGGGTCATTTTGTAGGGTCCATGCGGGCTTGAGATAGTTTATCGTCACTGTCGTAGGTTTGCCATTCAGTAATATCTCGAAACAGTGACATTCACGGGGTACAACAGACGAATGTTCCAAATCTGTTCAAAGCATAGGGGAGAGCATGGTAGCAATGTCTGAAGACCGTGCAGCTGGCTGCACTAGCACTGGTTGAACAATTTCACACGTGACATGGAAAAGATGTCAGACAGAGCGAATGATCAGAAATCTGAGTAGTATGGTTGTTGTGGCTCAGTATATGCCATGTTTTCAAGTCACACAATACACCATTTGCAGTATGGTATTTTTGGCATTATTATTCGTTAGTGGAGCACTGCACTGATGAGTGTCACTTTCACATTTGATGAGTGGAGGTTGCTGAAAAGTAGATTGCGAAGCACTCTACATTGCGAGACTGAAATCATTGTCTTGTCTTCCAGGAATGGAATACAGCCATTCCTGGACATGCTGATCAGGAAGAAAGCGGATGGCCCGCTGGGCCATTCAGTATATAGAAAAAAGACGCACACAGACCTGTACCTCCATGCAACCAGCTGCCACCATCCGGCGCAACGCCAGTCAGTACTGACCACCTTGGTACATAGGGCGCACGTCATTTGTGACAAAGAAAGTCTCTCAGACGAATTACTCCACCTAAGAGAGGTATTTCGGAAAAACGGGTACAGTGAAACACAGATTGGCAGGGCCTTCAAAAGGAGACAGGCTGACAAATTTCAGGAAGAGGAAGAGGAAGTTAACAAGAGACTCGCCTTTCTTCCATATTTGGGGCCCACATCAGCCAAAATCGGGAGGCTATTAAGAAAATCAAACATAAATTCCGACCACCGCCGAAGACGAAAGAGCTGCTGGGCTCAGCTAAAGACCCACTCAAACTAAACACACCTGGTATATACAACATTGCCTGCGAATGTGGTGTGCAGTACATTGGTCAAACGCAGCGCTGCATCTCTAAAAGATGCGAGGAACACATGAGGCATGTTCGACTTGGACAGATAGAGAAATCTGCTATAGCTGAACATAGCATCAAAGAAAACCACACCTTTGATTTCGAAAACACCAGGGTGCTGTGCCGAGCCGGGAGCTATTGGGATAGCGTCATTAAAGAATCAATAGAAATACGGGTCCACGAGAATCTTGTGAACAGGGACGAAGGCTATCAACTGAGCGCGGCCTGGAATCCAGCATTAGCCGCAATACGCCAGGAACGCAACAAGAACCGCCCGGCTCACGAGACGCGATCAGAATGCTCTGACGGAGACACGAACGGCGCACCCACTTCCCCCTCCACCCCGCCCGCCGGCTCCTCTGGACCCAGCCTCCCGCGGCCAGGTGGTGGGGGGCACACCGCAGGTATAAAGGGACCGGCATCCGCAAAGTTTCGGCACTTCGCCAGAAGATGATGAGTATGTCACTCGTCGAAACGTCGCAGTTTGAAGACACCGCCACCCGGCTGGAAGCCCGAGAACTTCGCCAGTGTTCAAATAGTTGCTTCACGTCTATGCTTAGTATATTCTATCGTCAGATCTATGGATTTTTTCGGAAGCCTGATTGATATTTATTGCGTATGTTATAAGTTCTGTGCCACTCTGTCAGCTTTTCATGGACAATATAATCCAAGGCTTTTAGGAGCTGCAGGTATTGTGCTGATTGGACTGCAGTCACATGGTTGATTTTGGCTTGTGAGTCTTGGATATAGATCTAATTAAGCTTTGTTTCGACTCAGAATGATCTGTGCCACTAAAGGGAGGGAAATTGAAGGTGTCTGTGAGAAATGGAATTATCCTTTAGCAAAGGTTTTCATCATTTCTATTCTCACTCTGTTATTGCCTACTGGTTCAGAAGAGATTCTCATGAAAGCTTTTCACATTCTGCAGCAAAACCTTTCAAGAAAAGCACATCTGCCGAAAAAGTGGTGTCTTGTCCCTGATAATAATTTATCGCACTCTGAGAGTTAACTGATGTTAAGAAAAAGTCGCTTAATTTGTCTGCAGACACTTGAGAAACAGCATCAGATATTGTCTTTCCTGCACCAGAGATGCAAAGCTTTATCCTCGGTGCTGCATGCAATAGAAGACATGAAGCTTCAGGACTCTTAGAAAAACTGCATGAGGTTTTTGAAAAGGCAGAAATCACTCTCTCCTATATAAACCACAGTATATAGAATAGACATGACAAGGGAAAACTCTGAAAAGAAGAATTAGGAGAATGAACAAATTTAAGTAGCCCAGTGAATGAATAATTTCAATAGGTCTTCAAAAAGACGTAAATTAATTAAGAGCAAGAAACTGGGCTATAGTGCCTCCATAAAGGGGGGATGTAATGGACTTGCATTCAAAAAATTGATTTTTCAAAAACATTGTTTTCTTAACCTACAACATTTAACTTACATTGTGTGTGAATATTATTATGATAGCAGCATTAGAAATGCCTATAAAATATTAACTGTGTAACTCTGCACTGGCAGCAACTTCCACCTTTTCCGACATTTGGGAAACTGTTTGCTTCAGCGGAGTTTTAGTGAGTAGAAAGGCTACTTTCTCTTAATATATTTGGCTGACATCTATTTCTTTGGCTGACAGAAATATATTTGATTGAGATGTTTCATGCATGTCATTTGTTTTTGTTTTAATACTAACCCTTATTAATATGTGGAAAGTCGAATTAGCAGACTTTTACGTGGAAGTGAAGATATATGCATAATCGGTGGTGGAAAACTGTATTTAGGAAACGTAGGTTTCATGAAAATCAATTTAACAAGTAAAAACAAGAAGCTGCTTGAAATGAAGACCATGACCTCTCGGCTTCAATATCGAAAATTGGGATAGGACTATTGCACAGGTGCCTGAATAATGGGTATATGAATGTCACTGGATTCAGGTTTATCGATGTAGAGCTGCTCTGCCAGACTGTAAATCTTTCTTGTTCATGTGTAAAAAATACAGAATGTGTGACTGTTTTTGAGGAAGGAAAAGTGGGGATAGCTAGTGAATTTAAATTAATTTGTAATTCATGTTGCTATGAATATTCATGTCCTTCCTCCAAAAAAACTGACACTGGTATCTATGAAAGCAATTTTAGGTTTGCATATTCTCTGAGACGCCTTGGACATGGTAGGGAAGGAAGGAGCATGCTCTAAAAATTATAGTGGCTCAAGTGGGGGCATGGAGGCCTCTGGAGTTATGAGGATTTTCTCCAGATCTGAGGACCAGTATGGCGTTAAATACATTAAATACGTTGGTGATGGCGACTTCTCTTCGTTCAAAGCTGTAACAGATAAGAAAACTGCATAATACTACAATAGAATAGTTGGAATGTGTAGGCCACATCCAAAAGAGGTTTGGTGGTAAGCTTCATCACTTGCCAAAGGAGAAGAGATGTGAAGTGCTTGAGCATGGAAAACCACGAGGAGGAAAAGGCAGGCTTATTCTGAGAGAAACTGATACTCTTCAGTTATTTAATGGGGGAGCTAACAGGAAAAACACAAACAATTTAGAGGCAATGAGGTGTACTGTAAGGTCATTTGTTTTCTTCAAACTATCTCCTGACCAAACACAAATGCATAATTTGTGTCCGAAAATGGTTGGTGTTAAGTACAACAGAATAAATGAGCTGTATTCAGATAAACACTCATTGGGGTCTGTTGGAGTAAAATCGCTATAGTGGGGTAAAACAACTATAAACAATTTTTTTTAAACATTCCTTTATTATTAATAGTATGTACCTGAAAACTCATATATGTACATCATCATTTTATATGATATTGTACAAACGTTATATTGGCAACACTTACAAGTTGAGAGAAATTTTTTGCTTGTTTTTTGCAATTGGTAGAGTAAACAAAACAACTACTTCAAATCTTTGTTTATAGTTAACTTGCAATAAATGAAGATTAAAGTCCAGGTATGTGCACATTATGTATGTCTATTTTAAGTTTACATTAGTTAAAAGATTCAATTTTTGATGGTTTTTATGTTATTTATGATTTAAAAACATGGGCAAAATGGGTATAGTGTAAGTTTAGCCAAAAAGTAACCTCATTTTTTGTTTCAGATAACGCCCTGTACATATGTAAAGATATGATGCAGATGCAACAGAACAAGCTATGGATGAAGTTAGAAATGGATCAGGTTATGCTGCAGCAAAAGAACACAAAATACCTTGTGAAGCATTGAGATGTTTGTGTGAAAATCCTCCTAAAGCTCAAGGCTCTGGGAAAACAACAGTGATGTCAAAAGAAGACAACAAGTATATAGCAGAAGCTCTAGTGTTTACAGCGAAGTGTGGGTATTCATTAGACAGGAAAGATTTTCAATTTATGACACATAGTTGCATAAATTCAGTGAGTAGAAAGAGACTATTCAAGGATGATATGCCAAGCTACAATTTTATAGCAGGTTTCGAAAAAAGGTGACCAGGAGGACTCTCAGGGCGATAGCCTGAACTATTGACAAGAGCAAGAGCTGATCGACTGTCTAATTTTGTGGTAGACGAGTTTTTTAAATTATATGAGAAAATTCTAAAGAACAACAATTTAGCAAACCACCCAGAAAGAATATTCAACCGTGATGAAACTGGTCTGGGCATGGTTCCTAGCAATTGTAAGGTACTCGCCCCTAAAAGTGCAACGGTAACCTATTCGAGGTCTGGGGGTGCTGGAAGACTTCAGTATAGTGTTCTATTTGTAGGTAGTGCACCTGGTGAACACTATCCCCCTTCTGTTGCAGAACACACAGGTACAAGGATGACCAAAAGGTGTCTATATGGTGTTACTGAGTCAGGCTGAAAACAGGACTACATTTTTGAGAAATGGCTCATTGCTTCTGTCAACCAGGTAAAAAAAGTTTGGCAAAATAGTTCTCGTACTCTTTGATAGCCATGGCAGTCATCTTGGTTATAATATAACCCATATAAGAGAAAATGAAATCATTATTTTATGTTTTCCACCAAATACCCCCAAATACCCTTCATGCACTTCAGCTTTGGATGTCAGTGTATTTTGCCCAGTGAAAAGTGCATGGAGAGATATTTTAAAGACATGGTACCATGAGTTATGTCACAAAAATGTAGCAAAGCTAGTTTTCCAAGCCTTTTGAACAAACTTGTCACAAGCCCATTTAAATTGAGCACATCACAGGTGGTTTTAAAGGCTCTGGTATCTTTCTTGTAGATAAATCTATTCTGCAACAAAGGATTGTTTCATTCGAACCAGCTAGTCCTATAACTAGTGAAGTATAGCCCCAGATGAATGTCATCAAGCCTAAACCTACAAAGCCCCTTGAAGACTCTAGCCAATCAAGCAATAAGGAAACAGATGACCCAGAAGTGAAACCTAGCATTTCACAACATATACTAACTGTACCCAGCCCATCAAGTGAATTTTCAAATGTCCTTAAATTAGGTCCAACAACAAGTTCTGGAGTAGGCCTAGGTGAAATTATTCCTTCACCATTGAAGAACCCAAGACAAGCTATTTTGGATACCGTATCACCAAAACAATCTTCAAATGTTAAAACTGCATTGACGAGTTCTAGGGGAAGAGAAGAAGAGTTCAAGGAAGTTGCTGCAAAGTTATGACCACAGAAAAAATGATCAAAGAGTAAAAGAAGAAGAAGAGAAAAGAAGGAAACCAAATGGGTCCATTAAGCCTACAGCTTAAATTAAAAAAGTAAAAAAAATTCAAACTAGACATGGCTG
Organism: Schistocerca nitens; assembly: GCF_023898315.1. NCBI lineage: Eukaryota > Metazoa > Arthropoda > Insecta > Orthoptera > Acrididae > Schistocerca > Schistocerca nitens. Next base: position 770,171,885 of record NC_064617.1, read on the forward strand.
ATCCTGTTGAAATGGAGAAAAGAACATCTAAAACTGTCAAGAAACTGTTTGAACAAACAGTAAGTGAAGCAGAAGATGATGGGCCTAGCCTTTCCAGATTAGTGAATGAGCTAAAAGTAGTGTCATGGGTATTTAGCATTAGCAGAGTGACAGTGGTCGAATAGCACCTTCATAATAAAGAACGTGTTTCTATTACATTTGTGGTGAATTGCAAAGGAGAAGGTGAATGTTACCTTTTGCCAGACAAAGATGACATTGAATGGGTTGATATCGGTCAAATTACTGACATATTTCCTGTTCCTGACTTCAATGAAAGCTTTTCCAAGTTTGTTTCAATTGTATATGTGAGAATGACTGATCAGAAACCAGCTAAAGTTTTTATTTACATAATTCACAGTATAATATACTTTAATAATTTTAAATAGTGTGTCCTAATGTATTTTTATGTCTTATTATACCTACCTTACACATATAGTGGGGTAAACAAGTATAGCTTTGTTCAAAGTAAGATGTACTAATGAAAAGAGATACTATATCCTTTTTCCCCATCCACAGGGTAAAATAGGTATAAAATAAAATGGTAGCCAACCAATTACTAAAGGGTTAATTAACCAGTAATACACACTATGCTATTCTGAAAGGTCACAGTGATAAGTGGAAGCATTAAAAGAGGGAGAGAGAGACAGAGACCAAAGAAATTTGAAAGGATTTTACTACAAGATGTCAAAGTTAAAAATTAAAAACGGATCAGCAGACCCTACCGGAACCTGTTATGAATGCAATTGAGCTCACATTCAGGTCTCTTGTAAACACTGATTTACTGAGGAACTGTCTTCATGGGGAGACAGAGCATGCAAATAAAAGCCTCAGTAATTTAAATTGGATTAGATGCTCAAAAAGGACATTCCATAGACTTGAGGTACTCAAAATAGGTGTCCATGATGCAGTTTTATGTTCCAATAACGGAAATAACGACAGAATTAAAGAGGAAGAGAGCTGGTATAGATCCAGGGGTATCTGCAACAAAGTCATTTTATACCATCGATGAGAGCAGTGTCAAGAAAGCTGATAGATCTCTATTGTACCTACAAATATGGGCCAAACAGATTCGAAAGGCAATAAAGACACCCTGGAGGACGAGGAGTATCAGTATGGAGCATTTTAAAACTGAGGTAAGCTTATTACATATAGAAGTATGAGAAGAAAATCTTTGAACTCCATTATCTTGGTTTTACATTTTTTGCATTATTATAAGCCTGTTCTCCAAAACTATGTGCTGTAATGCTATGAAATTTTCTTGAGCTATTCGAAACATGTTGCTGTAGCATTGGAACTAAAAAATATGAGATCCTGCGATCACATTCTGACTTTCGTAGGATTGTGTAGAAAAAAACATTTAAATCTGGATGTGCAAAATTCAAAACTCTGCTAATAACACAATTTGTACCATAAATTAATGATTGTAGTTCAGTGGTCTTATGAACTTTATAGAAAGCTACAATAATATTTTCAAATTCATTGCACAATTAGAATTTGAGTTACAGCTTTTATAAAAAAGACAATAAAAATTCGAATTTTGGACAAAATTTTAATCATTCATCTTTCGTTATATTTTCACATTGAAATAAAGCTCCTTTTCTTTGCAAATGCATAATTTTATACCTGTACATTAATAACTATGGCTATAAAGATTTTTTAAATAAGTGTTTACATTTTCAGTTACATCCCCCCCCACCACATTATTACAGAACAGATGCGGCCAAGGGGGGAATATTTTATGAAGCAAAGATAAGACAGAAGACAAGGTTGAAGGATGCCGTTGTTTATAATAACCAATACTGATCTAGGAATCGGAAATTGAGGAACTAGAGACGGTAGAAAGAAAATCCTAAGGAAGCTGTCAGGATAGTATAAAAAATTTTGGTAATAGAAAGTGAGTGCAGTCCAGTCCTATGTTCCATGTGCCTAAAAATTTGTTTTGTCTTTAACAGTTACAAAAGAAAGCTGAAAGAAGCTAAAGTTAATAAAGTCAGCTAATGCAATGGAATCATCAAAATAATAATTCAGTATCATGTAGAATAGGTATCAACTGGCTGAGAGATATACAACAAACCTGACTCCACAAGGTAATGTGGCAGATTCATTACTGGCTGAGAGATATACAACAAACTTGACTTCACAAGGTAATGTGACAGATTCATTACTAAGCAGTGTAGGCACTGTGGAGAATAAATTTCAATAGGAACATTACTTTCATTGCATATTACGAAATTAAAGTGTTTCTTTTCAAATTAAAGTAACAGTTTCTGCATCACATTCAGCTGAATATTGTCTTTCACCTATTTCCTGTTTAGTGAACTTCTACAAACTATCATTTGTAAGAAATAAGTGATTCTTATAATTATAATTAAGAGATCAACCACCACAGCACTCATCATGCCATCAGTGTAGCGCAGATTAATCATATGATTATTTATTGAATATTAGTTATTTACATATTGTTCAGTTTGAATTGTTTTATATGTTAATATCTTCAGTGGTCAAAAATTTAGATAGGCTCCAGTACTTCTGATAATGTGTTTCATTTGTTGCATTAGTGTTCCTCTATCAGTCATCTCAAAATTTTGAGTGATTATTACCAGCTCAGTTAGTACTCACCTTATCTCCCTGTTCACATACTAATTAATTACATCATGTGTGGTAGATTTCTTGCACTATTGTTTTGTGCATTATATAAGAATAATTACTGGGCAGCTGCTGCATGCATGAGGTACTGTTTGACAGTACAGTAGTCAAATAAAGATTATTCCTAATTTGTAAGGACTAATGAACAGTGAAATGAGACAGTAGCATCATATGTGGCGACTGTGGGTGACAATACATTAATTCTGTATTGGTGTCCCAAAAGAACCAAAAATTTGTTGTATATTTTGGTTGCCAAAATGAAAAGCATTTTTCAAGATGGACGTTTGGCAACTAAAAGCAGAAAGGCAATGAAGATTATTAGATGGGTTTGACTGGAGGGAACGCAAACATTATCGTGTAGAAGATAACCTAACACAATCAGAGAGCAGATGATATGTAACAGTAAGGCAGCGCTTGTTTGGTAGTAACGCCAGCATTAACAGTCTTGGAGATAACCCGCTAGGATCAGAAAATATACAGCAATAAAGCAGGAGATGATAGATTCTGACCAAGGAGATTTAGAAAGGACGATTATGTATACATGAGATCCAGGTAAAAATGGAGCCAGAGGCGATTTAACAGCGTTAATAAGCATGATACCATCTTTGACAACACGGGTTATATTGTCGCAGAAGAAGGCGAGTAGTGCAGTCGCCATAGTGTAGTGGTTATGATACTAGATTGTTGCATGGAGGGTCGTGGGTTGAAACATTTTCATTTCTATCCTCGGTTCGAGTACTTTCTAGAAGTATCAACAAACGACAAGAGTCATTGTACTGCAATGTTCTGTAGCTGTATATACACTGTACGTGTTCTGGCCGGAGACAGTTTGCTCCGCGCTCTTGTACTCGTATGTGGAAGTGCTGAATAAACCTTCGTTAAGTGAAGTTAGTGTTCGTCATTCATCTACTCACACCTTCCTCTACGTGACATTATTCTGGTGGAGAGGCGGGGTATTGGAACTTGTGATACCCCACATTATCGACGACACAGTGGCTCCCAACAGACCATGACAGAGCCGCCGTTTACGTGGCGAGAAACCCGAGTTCTCGCCATATTCAACAGATCGCGATCTATCGGAGACAGAAGAAGCAGACGACGTTACGGTGACAGCAACTGTCTGCTGCCACATGAGACATCCTGCCGGGTTCTCTGGTGACGATGGCCAAGATCCAAACAAGTGGCTGAAGGTATATGAGCGTATAGCCAAATTTAACGAATGGTATGATACCGTGTGTTTGGCTAACGTATTTTTCTACTTAGAGGGCACTGCCAAGCAATGGTATGAGAGTAACGAGGAGAGGTTCACAAGCTGGGAAGTATTTCAGGCGAACTGCGCACGTATTTCGGCGACACCAACGACAGAAGTGCAAGGCTGAAAATAAATTAAAGTGCAGGGCATAGCGTCTAGGAGAAATGACAGCATCCTACATTCAAGATGTCTTGGAGCAGTGTAAAATATTGGCTCCTTGAATGAAGGAGGAAGATAAGGTTGCACATCTAATGAAGGGTGTTGCTGACGACATGTACCTGTATCTAGCCCTACTCCTGAAGGAGGTTTCGACAGCAGACAACTTCATAAAATGGTGCCAGTATATCGAGACACTGCATCAAAAAAGAATTACACGCAAGAAGTTTGAACGGCTTCCAAACGTCGTATCGATGTCTGTGGTGGAGGAAGAAACTGATTTCACAAGTGTTCTTCGTCAGCTACTGAGAGAGGAAGTTCAGAAGGCACTTGGAATGCACGGCGAGCAAAAAACCGAGACGCTTCAAAAATGGTTCAAATGGCTCTGAGCACTATGGGACTCAACTGCTGAGGTCATTAGTCCCCTAGAACTTAGAACTAGTTAAACCTAACTAACCTAAGGACATCACACACATCCACGCCCGAGGCAGGATTCGAACCTGCGACCGTAGCGGTCTCGCGGTTCCAGACTGCAGCGCCAGAACCGCGCGGCCACTTCGGCCGGCCGAGACGCTTCAAGTGGTCATAAGGGAGGAAGTGGAACAGACATTGAACCCAATCTCTCGCTCTACATTTCCCTTTAAAACGGTGAAAAATCCGAGACCCAGGCGAAGTTACGTTCCTACAATGCCGCATGAGGAATCTTTTTGGGCTCTCAGGATAACCAACCAGTATGTTTCCACTGCGGACGACCGGGACATGTGATGCTCAACAAGATTCGTTCGATGTGCTGCAAAAAGCTCTGACGACTGATCCTGTACTTGGTCTGTATGATGAGAGAGCACCTACAGAACTACACACAGATGCCATTGGGTATGGGATCGGTGCTGTTCTGGTGCAGATTTCGGATGGAAAAGAGAAGGTTATAGCCTATGCTTCTAGGACACTTACAAAAGCTGAGAGAAACTACTCAACTACAAAAAGAGAATGTCTTGCTGCGATCTGGGCCATGTGCAGATTTCTACAGTTTATCTATGGAAGGCCATTCACAGTTGTTACATACCATCATTCACTTCGTTGGTTGACAGGTCTTAAGGATCCAACAGGACGACTCGCCAGATGGGCACTACATCTTCGAGTATGACAACACGTCTTAAAGAGTATGACATTTCCATAGTGTACAAAAGTGGAGACGCTGACTGTCTGTCAAGAAACCCTGTGCAAGACCATCAGGACTTCAATGAAGATAGTGACTGTCTCGCTGCACTCCAGGATCTCTCTGCTGAGCAGAAGGAGGACGCCAAGATATCTCAAATTATGCTTGCCTGACACACCTGAGGCCTGATATTTAGGGTTTATTCTTACATTGGGTAGGATCCGCAAGAGATTTTTCTGGCCAGGTTTATTTAGGAGTGTCCGTCACTGTGTCGCACTGTCGAGAGTGCCAGAGGAGAAAGGCAATTCCTCAGAAACCACTTGGCCGACTCATGCCAATTCCACCAGCCGAAACGCCTTTCCAGCGTGTTGGGATTGACCTCCTCGGACGATTTCCAACGTCTGGTAGTGGCAACAGATGGATTATTGTTTGCTATGATTATCTGAAGCGCTATGCCATTACAAATGTCGTGAAAACAGCCGAAGCATTCGAGGTAGCCAAATTCATCATAGAAGACATTGTATTAGAACACAGTGCCCCAAGGTCGTTAATTACGGATCGAGGGAAAGTTTTTCAATAGAAACTTTTGACGGAAATAAACCGTCGGTGCAACATTACTCATCACATGACAACTGCCTACCATCCGCAAACTAACGGGCTTACTGAACGCCTTAATAAGACCTTGGCCGACGTGCTATCAATGTACGTTAATGTTGAGCAGAGCAACTGGGATGAGATGCTACCTTTGGTGACGTTTGCCTACAACACCGCCAAACAAGACACCACAGGATTTACGCCATTTTTCCTGGTGCATGGGCGTGAGGCGACTACGACGATGGACACTGTGTTTCCGTTACATCCTGATGACGTTGACGACGACTACATCACCAGGTGTTAACCAGAGATGAGGAAGCTCGGCAGTTAGCTCGACTCCGTACGCTGCAGGCTCAAGAAAACGATCGCCGAAGGTATGACGCGAGGCACCGCCCTGTTGTCTACCAGCCTAGTGACCTTGTCCGCATCCTCACTCCTGTTAGAACGGTTGGTCCCTCTGAGGAGCTCCTCAGGCGCTACTTTGGGCCTTATAAGGTTGTAAGACAGTTGTCTGATGTTACTTATGAAGTTGAAGATTTCATCCCAACACAAGACGACGGAAGATCAGAGATATGGTACACGTCCTTCTAATGAAGCCCTATCAGGATCCTGCAACCCAGGATAAATTCAAAGCTCCTGCGACAGGCAACAAGCGGAAAGGTAACGAAGAACGTAGCGGCAAGGGAAGTTCTAAGAAGATCACCGCCAGGGCGAACATCGGTCATCGGGAGTCGGAGAATGCAGGACCGATGACTCGTTCCCGGACTAGGAGGACATAACACCGAGACGCTGTTCTCTTAAGGAGGAAGCAATGTCGCAGAAGAGGCCGAGTAGTGCAGTCGCCGTAGTGTAGTGGTTATGATACTAGCTTGTTGCATGGAGGGTCGTGAGTTCAAAACTCACCTGAACTGAAACATTTCAATTTCTATCTTCGGTTCGAGTACATTCTAGAAGTATCCACAAATGGCAAGAATCATTGTACAGGAATGTTCTGTAGGAGTATATATACTGTATGTGTTCTCGCCAGAGGCAGTTCGCTCTGCGGTTTTGTATGTGCAAGTACTGACTAAACCTTCGTTAAGTGAAATTAATGTTCGTCATTCATCTACTAACACCTTCCTCTAAGTGACAATATCAATAAATCGACCGATAAGTGAAAAGGTCAATCCCACATGGAACTCATTAAATAATTCACTGAATAAATCACTATGTGAAAAGGCTGGTTTTTCTGAATAGATCACTCAGTGAAAAAATTAGTTCAGTAAGTAAGAAAATGGAATTGACATTGAAAAAAGTCTAAAAGAATTTCATGGGAGAATAGATTCTTGGGAAGAATATAGGCCGATTTACACTGGCCATCACGTAACATCATGCTGTATCCTGTCAAAACATTCTACAACGCATTTGAAATAGCAGCATCCTCACTGTCCATCCTGTGACATCACAGACATGTTAAGAAAGTTTTGACAGCTCACATCATCCTTCCATTGTTGATTTATGTGACTCCCAAGCTCATTTCCTCCTGATAAACAGCCATGCACATATGTCCGCATTTTGTTTGTTTGTGGTTAACATCAGTTGTTTGTTGTTGGTTATTTTTGTTATTTGTTGTAAATTGTTTTGTTTTGTTATTTCTTTTGTTATAATTTATAATTTTATAATAAAGATGGAAGATTAATTGAAATAGTGAGGCAGCATCCTGAATTGTACAACATGAATGAACTAAATGACTTGCCCTCCAATACCGTATTTAGTATTTACAAATAAATGGATTGCAATATCCCAGAAAGTTGAAGTAAAAAAAGTACTGTGGGTAGAATCAGATTGATTAGTAAGTGGAATTCATTTGCATGTTGCCAGGCATTTGTAACATTTCATAAATAAATGGACTGACAACTTCAGATATGCAGTGGTAAAATGTTTTTTTGGCAAGTATACATCAAGTAATGTATTGGAGTTGTTTGTGTAAATATCTGTCTGTGCAGGCTCGTTTATTGTTAAGTAGCTCTCTGCATTGTGTGTGAAACAGTTTTGCAAGCATCAGTGGGCAATATTTATGTGGTTTCACTAGATAATCCCAGTATAAATGAAATACACTCCTGGAAATTGAAATAAGAACACCGTGAATTCATTGTCCCAGGAAGGGGAAACTTTATTGACACATTCCTGGGGTCAGATACATCACATGATCACACTGACAGAACCACAGGCACATAGACACAGGCAACAGAGCATGCACAATGTCGGCACTAGTGCAGTGTATATCCACCTTTCGCAGCAATGCAGGCTGCTATTCTCCCATGGAGACGATCGTAGAGATGCTGGATGTAGTCCTGTGGAACGGCTTGCCATGCCATTTCCACCTGGCGCCTCAGTTGGACCAGCGTTCGTGCTGGACGTGCAGACCGCGTGAGACGACGCTTCATCCAGTCCCAAACATGCTCAATGGGGGACAGATCCGGAGATCTTGCTGGCCAGGGTAGTTGACTTACACCTTCTAGAGCACGTTGGGTGGCACGGGATACATGCGGACGTGCATTGTCCTGTTGGAACAGCAAGTTCCCTTGCCGGTCTAGGAATGGTAGAACGATGGGTTCGATGACGGTTTGGATGTACCGTGCACTATTCAGTGTCCCCTCGACGATCACCAGTGGTGTACGGCCAGTGTAGGAGATCGCTCCCCACACCATGATGCCGGGTGTTGGCCCTGTGTGCCTCGGTCGTATGCAGTCCTGATTGTGGCGCTCACCTGCACGGCGCCAAACACGCATACGACCATCATTGGCACCAAGGCAGAAGCGACTCTCATCGCTGAAGACGACACGTCTCCATTCGTCCCTCCATTCACGCCTGTCGCGACACCACTGGAGGCGGGCTGCACGATGTTGGGGCGTGAGCGGAAGACGGCCTAACGGTGTGCGGGACCATAGCCCAGCTTCATGGAGACGGTTGCGAATGGTCCTCGCCGATACCCCAGGAGCAACGGTGTCCCTAATTTGCTGGGAAGTGGCGGTGCGGTCCCCTACGGCACTGCGTAGGATCCTACGGTGTTGGCGTGCATCCGTGCGTCGCTGCGGTCCGGTCCCAGGTCGACGGGCACGTGCACCTTCCGCCGACCACTGGCGACAACATCGATGCACTGTGGAGACCTCACGCCCCACGTGTTGAGCAATTCGGCGGTACGTCCACCCGGCCTCCCGCATGCCCACTATACGCCCTCGCTCAAAGTCCGTCAACTGCACATACGGTTCACGTCCACGCTGTCGCGGCATGCTACCAGTGTTAAAGACTGCGATGGAGCTCCGTATGCCACGGCAAACTGGCTGACACTGACGGCGGCGGTGCACAAATGCTGCGCAGCTAGCGCCATTCGACGGCCAACACCGCGGTTCTTGGTGTGTCCGCTGTGCCGTGCGTGTGATCATTGCTTGTACAGCCCTCTCGCAGTGTCCGGAGCAAGTATGGTGGGTCTGACACACCGGTGTCAATGTGTTCTTTTTTCCATTTCCAGGAGTGTATTTGAACTGTTAAAAGCCAAGTACTAGATGTAAAGAAAACCTATAAATCTGGAAGGGAAAGGTATTGAGAGATATGTGAGCACAGCACAAACATTTGCACTGGACTGGTCATTTAACTTAACCTTAAATAAATCAGTTTTTCATGAGATGTGATGGCACCTTGTTACACTGTGTTCCTTTCTGTAATTCTGGATGCAATTCGATGTAACAACCTGGTGCTTTGACTTCCTAAAATACTTATAAATGGCAGATTCCTCTTTGGTGAGCTCCTTGTATAGCGTGTGAAATCAGCTCCTGTACCACAAAATGTACCATGTAATGACATTTTCCGGGCACATACTCTTCTTGGGTTGTTTTGGACTTCTGTCTTCGTTCTCTAATACACGAGCTATCCCTGCAAGCTCCAAACAATTTGAGTGCAATGACTGTCATTTTCGTACAAAAGTGGACTCCAGCACAATGTATATAAGTTACCGCACTCTGGGCATAAGAATAGTTGAAAATCATCTTGTAAAGATCGCAGTTACCGCGAAAAAACAGTTGCAGGCAGCCATACGAGTTGAGATCACATGACTTGAACTGACTCGACGTGTCATGCCATCATGGACGGTGTGAATACACCTTGATGTGACACTGCGATGACGTGATAATGCTGTGATGGCCAACATGAACTAGCCTCATGGGGTAATTTGAGAACAAAGTCGAAGAAATAAATAGTAAAATCGTGTCAATCGCAAGAGATCTGGAAACACTTCGTCGAAGTGATAACGCGAAAATAGACAATGAAATCGTGTCAATCGCAAGAGATCTGGAAACATTTCGTCGACGTGATAACGCAAAAATAGACAATGAAATAGAAAGATTAGAGAAAAACAACAAATTGTAACTAATGAAGTACAAACAAAACTGAGGGAGTTAGTATCTACATTAAAATGTCAAAGTGACAGACTCTGAAACAAGAATACAAGAAGTTAAAGAGGCAGTAGATGAAAAATTAGTTAAAACTGTATCATCGGTAAACAAGAGTGTTGATGACAGGAATAAAGCTGAAGCAACACAGGTCTATCAAAAAAATGCATATATTAAAACCTCGTATGTGAAAGAACGGCAGTCAGCAACTTCCGTAATTGCCAAATGTGTTAATGGTTTAGAGAGTACAAAGAGGTTAGCTACCATTTTCCCATTTGAAGAAGCGTGTCACCATCAAGTGGGGGCTGAATAAGAAGAAATTGACACTAAAGACAAATCCACCCTGTAACTCCTACTAAGGAATGCAGAACTTTTTTTCCCAAAGAATTACCTATGAAAGCTTGGGTTTTGAGAGCGGAAACAAAGTTTAGTGGGGATGCTTGGAAGTGGACAGTCAGAGGAAATTTTCGAGCAGATTTTAGGAAGAATTTCAGTCATGAAGTAAACAAAGTGAAATTAATCAAGAATTTTTAAATGCAGTTCCATATAAACTATGTGGAAAGAAGACAATGTCATCTTGTTGTGAGGGATTGTGTAGGAAGGTAGAACATGCGAGATGACTCATGACTGATGAACATTTATTACCTGTGTTACACCATAAATTAGAATGAAATGTGCAGAGTTACATTAGTTTAGGATAATAGGATAGACTTTCTGAGGAGAGTGACGAACTTGATGTACGTAATAGAGCAAATGGGAACAGTGTCCACAATAACCAAAATAGGCTGAATTACAATGACGATAACAGAAATGACAGAGACCGAAAATACAGAGTTAGATCTGTCAGAATGGACAGAGGTAGGAAAGGAGGAAGAGTTTTGGAAGCAGGAGAAATTATAGTTCCAGACCATACCGAAAACGAAGTCACTGTGGTAAACAAAGGATCGCAACAGTAAAGGCCTAAGAAGGGACAGAAGGGATAAGACCCAAAAACAGCATAATAATGACCAGTATTGCCATAGGAACGAAAACTATAACTACAGACTGAATAATAGGCAACGAATGAATAATTTTTTTAAGAATAAGAAATTGGAACACTACACTCGGTGTGAAAAGATATAAATAATTCGGGGAAAAGAGAATTAGATTCTAAGTTAAAAAGGGTGCAATGTTTACCTGAAATATGTAGAAAAGAAGAAATCATTAGTTATCGAAATCTCAGTAAAGCATACCAAGTAGATGTAGATGTGATCTGGTCATTATATACGCATGAAGAAAGTAATACCAGTACCTATATTTTAAAAAATCTTGCTAGTTCATAGGAAGTGTGATTGTTAACACATCTGTGGAACAGGTTGGTGAATTAATTATAGAATCCAGTGACAATAATAATAATAATAATAATACAAATGAAAATTATGGTCACTACGTAGGTGAATTATGTAGATTACGAACTGATTTTACGATTGAATATACACTGAACAGCCAAAGAAACTGGTATACCTGCCTAATATCGTGTAGAGCCCCTACGACCATGAAGAAGTGCCACAACATGACATGGCATGGACTCGACTAATATCTGAAGTAGTGCTGCAGTGAACTGACACCATGAATCCTGCAGGGTTGTCCATAAATCCGTTAGAGTACAAGGAGGTGAAGATCTCTTCTGAACAGCACATTGCAAGGCATCCCAGATATGCTCAATGATGTTCATGTCTGGGGAGTTTGGTGGCCAGTGCAAGTGTTTAATCTCAGAAGACTGTTCCTTGAGCCACTCTATAGGAATTCTGGACGTGTGGGATGTCGCATTGTCCTGCTGGAGTTGCCCAAGTCCGTCGGAATGAACAATGGACATGAATGGATGCAGGTGATCAGGCAGGATGCCTATGTATGTGTGACCTGTCAGAGTCGTATCGAGAAGTATTAGGGGTCCCATATCAGTCCAACTGCACACCCCCCACACCATTACAGAGCCTCCACCAGCTTGAGCAGTCCTCTGCTGACATGCAGGGTCCATGGATTCATGAGGTTGTCTCCATACCTGTACCCATCCATCCTTTCGATACAATTTGGAAAAAGACTTGTCCGATCAGACAACATGTTTCCAGTCCTCAGCAGTACAATGTCAGTGTTAACAGGCCCAGTTGAGGCATAAAACTTTGTGTCATGCAGTCATCAAGGTTACACGAGTATGCCTTCGACTCTGAAAGCCCATAGTGATGATGTATCATTGCATGGTTCACATGCTGACACTTGTTGATGGCCCAGCATTGAAACTTGCAGCAATTTGGGGAAGGGTTGCAACTATGTCAAGTTGAACGATTCTCTTCAGTCATCATTGGTCCTTTTCTTGCAGGATCTTTTTCTGCCACAGCAATGTCAGAGATTTTATGTTTCACCAGATTCCTGATATTCACGGTACACCAGTGAAATGGTCATGTGGGAAAATTCTCACTTCATCGCTACCGAGGAGACGCTGTGCCCCATCGCTCGAGTGCCGACTATAACACCACTTTCAAACACACTTAAAATCTTGATACTCTGCCATCGGAGCAGCAGCAAGTATTCTGCTTACATATATCTGTATTTGAATATGCATGCCCATAGCAGTTTCCTTGGCGCTTCAGTGTAAGAAAGAGAGAGAAGAGGATGTAAGGGGTAGGTGTGAAAAAATTGAAGAAATAGCTAATGCAAGAATAGAGGAGAATATTGAAAGTGTTATTGAAAATCATAGTGGCATAGAGAAGTGATGACAGTGTCATCAGTAATGAGGAATCTGAAGATGGTACAATTGATAAAAGTACTGCTCTGAATGGTCTCCAAATGTATAATGCAAATACAAACAATACACAAGAATTTCAAGATAGAACTCAAAATGAGGATGAATTAATTAATGACATGGAACAGCTTAGTCAAATACAAAGTGCTAACGGAAACATAGAACAAAGCAGGTAAGAAACAAACAGAAAGAGTAATAGAGAGACAGAAGAGGTTCAACTAGATAAAGAACAGGAAATATTGGTAAATATCCACAGTTTAGATACCAAAGAGTAAATGGAAAATGTAGATGTTGAGGGAGAAGTACAATTATTATTGTCATACAAAGATGAGTATAGTGACAACAACAGTGGGAATGGAGAAAATATGGATGAGACTGAGGAATCTGCTTTAGATGAATTTGATGTAGAAGCTGGGAATAAATATATGTGATGGGAAAAAGGAAAAAAACCCAGATAATTTTAAAAAGTTAGACCAGGGATGTTAGCAGATTCGACTGCTGAAGCTATAGAACAAGGTTAAGAGAAGAACTCAATGACTTCACAGTTAGGTTAGGACAACCACTGATTAATACTGACTAATGATATAAAAGAATGTGCTTTGCTAGAAGCTGATAGTAAAGTGAGGAATTACAGAGACTTCATGGAAGCATTTAATAAATGGGAATGAAATTACAGAAATGTCTGTTTCCACATTAAAGATAATAAATGTCACAGGTAAAGTGAGCAAACCTACTAGGAAGCAAGTGGTTTTGTCTTTTAAAATTGCAAAATACAATCTACGAAGTATACTTTTGGTGATACCAAATTTGAGTGTAAATATTTTTGGATCTAACTGGATGAGTGAGAATCGTGTAATGTTAATGACATTTAAATAATCAGGTGTTGAAAAGAAAGTGAATTTTGTGGGGCATGCTGTAAATGTGAGTGAACCATTAGGCTGCTTGAAAATAATAAGGTCCCATTCTGGGAGTATCATAAAGATGTGGATGAAGAGAGATTTATAGATAATTTTGATGTATATCTAGACAAGGAAAAGTTATGTGGTCAAAAGACAGATGAAATTACTGAGGAGCAGAACTGTGAATTATACCAACTTTTAGTGGAAACCAAACTGATATTTTCTGAATAACCAGGAAGGGTTATTAGTTTTGGCTGCTTTTTAAAATCAAAGAACATGAAAAAATTTCACAGGAAAATCTGTAAGAAAAGACATGACAAGAAAAGAAAACAACCCATAATACAAGTAAGAAACTATGTGTTGGTGAAATCCTATGAAAAGATCAAATTTCAAAATTTTTCCATATATACAAGGTTCCTTTGAAGTGGCTGATATACCTCATCCCAATGACTATTGCCTGATTTTTCCAAAATATGAAAAGAAATATCGAGTAAGAAACACAGAGGGCTTAAAACTCTGAAGAATGCACGTGTGAGTGAATGGAGTGCATATAATGTTAAAGTACAAAGAGGCTCTATACTTATTAAAATAGAGAAAAACAAAATTAGTACAGTACAAATTGCCAGTAGAAAAATTCAGGGCAATCTTGTACAAAATGAACTGTGAATGTTAAATATATAATGATAACTAACACTTATTTTCAGTGTCTAAAGCTTTATCAGTTAATTAAAAGAACACCTGAAGACTCAGTGCCTGTGACACCATCACCAATGTGAAAATAATAGTTTAAGAACAGTGGTGGATTGGATAGAAAATAAGGCTTATTGTCTTTAGAATAACTGATATGCATTATCTATTCATTATTGATTTAAATGAGAAATTACTCAAATATTAAAGTCTTTTGTGTTTCGAATACTTATTATAAGGATAACATTGTTATGGAAGTTTCTAATTTAGGAAATATTGATTACCATAAATGTAAGTACATATGCCTGAATAGATTACAATGTAGAGTAAAAAATGAACAGAATAATCTCCCATTACAGTTATTTAAGAAGACACATGTTTACACTATAGTAAAATATGCTTGTGGTATGTAATGTGGAAAAATATTGAGAAAGTTGTGTTTGTGAATCATATGTAAAAATGGTCAACATATATCTTTTTAAATCATTGATAAAAAGCTAAAACTCAGAAAAAGATTCTTAAAAGTACAAAAATTAGAATATTATGATTTGTTTGTAAATATGATGTGAAAAGAAAATTTAGAATATGGTTTATATATTTAATGATGTAAATATTACTGTGTGATTATGATGATGAAGAGCTTAACTTCAAAACAGTGGGCAAACAGTTACACTACTGCACAACATAACAAATACACATGACACTATGGCATTTCATCTTATGTTTTTTTTAATAGCCCATGACGAAATGAAAGTCAATGTGTAACAAAACACATATTACCATTGATATAAATTTTTCAGAGTGGGAACAGTATGTCATAATGCAGACACCAGTGTGGCTGTTAGTTGTGTGCAAAACTACTATATCTAACAGCTTTGGTGTAATTACTGAAGTGAAACATCAGTCCACTAATACTGTACTGCAAGCTGCTGCTCCCTAGTGTCAAATATCTGAACTGGTAGATTAATCTGCCACGAGTAATGAGTATGATGGGCAAACATCCATTAGGCGCACTACGAATGTAGTGGTGTGGACATGTAGGGAATTTGGATCTCACGGGGAGCGTGCACGGGATAAGTCCCTGCAGACGCACTATCCTCTGTGCTCACGGTGGCTCAGATGGATAGAGCGTCTGCCATGTAAGCAGGAGATCCCGGGTTCGAGTCCCGGTCGTGCAAACATTTTCAACATGTCCCCAATGAAGTACATCAACGCCTGTTGGCAGCTAGGGTGTCCATTTAATTATCATTTTATTTCTAGCAAAACTGCATGGTCATCCACGGTAACTGTTCTTTCGGGAACAGATACTACCGTCATATGTAGTTAAAAATATGGCTTCCCAGCCATTGACCTTCTTGTGCGAACGCACACGCTATGCCCGAACTCGTACGGGACTTGGTAGATTAATCTGCCACGAGTAATGAGTATGATGGGCAAACATCCATTAGGCGCACTACGAATGTAGTGGTGTGGACATGTAGGGAATGTGGATCTCCCGGGGAGTGTGCACGGGATAAGTCCCTGCAGACGCACTATCCTCTGTGCTCGCGGTGGCTCAGATGGATAGAGCGTCTGCCATGTAAGCAGGAGATCCCGGGATTGAGTCCCGGTCGGGGCACACATTTTCAACATGTCCCCAATGAAGTACATCAACGCCTGTTGGCAGCTAGGGTGTCCATTTAATTATCATTTCATATCTGAATTTATCATCTGCATTCTTTATTGTGTCTTAGATATTAATTTCTGATGATTAAAATATTTAATACTTGAATGATGTCATATCTAAAACATACAATTAAATATCATTACCTAAATCTGTATGTATATAATGAGAGAGTGACAGCTGTAGAGAATTATCTATTACATCAGTTAGGGGATTTATTGCTGGACAAGGGATATGATACAATCTTGCATTTTCATTAGTGTTTTTTTTATGAGTCTGCATGGTGAATAGTTGCTTATGTCAACATTTGTTAGCAGATGGACTAAGCCTCAGTGAGCTGTGTACATTGCTACTTTTGGAAACGACGTTTATGTATCACCTGTACACCATTGATATGGAATTTGTTGGCTCTATATCTACAAGTATTTAAAACCCAGCTTTAATTCGACAGAACAGGTACTGTAATGCATCTTGTGGCTGGTGTTTGGCTAATTGTACAACAGACACAGCAGGTTATATGGATTGTGAGCTATTGTACTCAGCCAAATGTTTAACTAAATACACTTGTGCAAAATTATGTAGTATTACCAACAGGCACAAATTAACTGCTCACTGAAGCAACTATGGACTGAAGTATCTTTTATCATATGCATTGTGTAATCAGTTACAAAAGAAAGGTGGTAAAAGCTATATTTAATATGGTCTAAAGTCAACTAAGGAAATGGAATCATCTAAATAATAATTCAACGTCCTTTAGCACATGTATCAATGTACAACAAAGTTGACTTCACAAATTCGTTACTAATCAGTTCAGTGAAAACATTACTTTCGTTGCATGTGCCTAAATTAAAGTATTATTCAGTACAGTTTTGCATCACATTCGATTGAATATTGTCTTTCACATATTTACTATACATCAAGCTTCTGCTAACTGACACTTGTAAGAAATTAATGAATCTTTTGTAACTAAAAGACAATCCACCACAGTGTTCATTGTGCCATCAGTACAATGCAGATGAACTACACAATTAATTGCAGAATATTAGTTATTTTCATGTTATTATTTTATACAGTAATATCTTCTGTGATTGTAAATGGAGATAGGCTCAAGTATTTCTGATAATGTGTTCCATTTTTGTGTTAGTGTTCTCCAGTCAGTTATCTCAAAGTTATGAAGAAGTTATTATGAGGTCAATTACTAAATCTTCCTCTCTTTGCATTAAAATTCTAATTAATTACTTCATATGTGGTAGCTTTCTTGCACTTCTGTTTTGTGAAGTGCATTGTATAAGAATCGTTACTGAGCAGCTACTGCGTGTGAGACTTAATGTTTCATAGTACAACTGCCTCATGGTCAAATCAAGGTTATTCCTAATTAGGAAGGACTAATAAACACTGAAACTATATGGTAGCATTGTAGTCTGGAGAAAATGAGTTGTATGATATTCTCCAAAACACCAAATGGCTGAACTCACTGTCATGACTAAGAGATCATCAGCAATGATGCAGTCACAACACTAAGCAGAAATCAACTAGAAAGTCCACATTGTACCATTAACAATATGCACTGAAGTGATGGCATGTTGCATGGTACACACTTTGCGTATTATCTATCATCGTCTAAGGCCATTTCGATTGTCAGAATCAAAATATACTTAATCAAAAACAACGAAAATCACCGCCCACGCGACTGTACTTGATTAGACATTGGTAACTTGAAACGAGCAAGACTAAGCTTATTATACTTTTGAGAGTTGGCATTTGTTGGAGGTCCAACCTCTTCCAACCCCCAGCATGTTGTCTCTGATCAAAGGCTCATCAACCCCACTGCTGATTTTTCTGGGCTACAGAGATGTTAGACCATCCACTTTAGGAATGTTAACCCTTCTTATAATATAGCAGCCTGTAAGGTGCCTCTTACGTGAGGAAGACATTTTTTACCAGTTTTAATAAACTATTGTCTCTTATTGATGTAATCACGATAGTTAGGAAGTGCTGTAGTCCGTAGCCGGCCATGAGTCGGAAAGCATTTCCCACGCTGGTTGGCTAGGTAGTGGGGTGGGGCTCGGCGCTGGACCGTAGCAACAAGCGCCAGCCTGGGAAATATATATGACGGGATGTACCGCCATCTCGGCGCCAAAGTCACCGATTTTGTTTATTTACATTTAATAACAAAAGTCATTTATGACAACATGAAAACTAGGAGGAGCCTCTGGATGTTTGAAACTATTTATCATAATTTTGCCTCGTTAAAATTCACACCCGTTCATTAACAAATGCATATCTTAGTAAGTACGAACTTTATCGGAAATCCACGAACTGTGACGACACTAGTAATACACTCCTGGAAATTGAAATAAGAACACCGTGAATTCATTGTCCCAGGAAGGGGAAACTTTATTGACACATTCCTGGGGTCAGATACATCACATGATCACACTGACAGAACCACAGGCACATAGACACAGGCAACAGAGCATGCACAATGTCGGCACTAGTACAGCGTATATCCACCTTTCGCAGCAATGCAGGCTGCTATTCTCCCATGGAGACGATCGTAGAGATGCTGGATGTAGTCCTGTGGAACGGCTTGCCATGCCATTTCCACCTGGCGCCTCAGTTGGACCAGCGTTCGTGCTGGACGTGCAGACCGCGTGAGACGACGCTTCATCCAGTCCCAAACATGCTCAATGGGGGACAGATCCGGAGATCTTGCTGGCCAGGGTAGGTGACTTACACCTTCTAGAGCACGTTGGGTGGCACGGGATACATGCGGACGTGCATTGTTCTGTTGGAACAGCAAGTTCCCTTGCCGGTCTAGGAATGGTAGAACGATGGGTTCGATGACGGTTTGGATGTACCGTGCACTATTCAGTGACCCCTCGACGATCACCAGTGGTGTACGGCCAGTGTAGGAGATCGCTCCCCACACCATGATGCCGGGTGTTGGCCCTGTGTGCCTCGGTCGTATGCAGTCCTGATTGTGGCGCTCACCTGCACGGCGCCAAACACGCATACGACCATCATTGGCACCAAGGCAGAAGCGACTCTCATCGCTGAAGACGACACGTCTCCATTCGTCCCTCCATTCACGCCTGTCGCGACACCACTGGAGGCGGGCTGCACGATGTTGGGGCGTGAGCGGAAGACGGCCTAACGGTGTGCGGGACCGTAGCCCAGCTTCATGGAGACGGTTGCGAATGGTCCTCGCCGATACCCCAGGAGCAACAGTGTCCCTAATTTGCTGGGAAGTGGCGGTGCGGTCCCCTACGGCACTGCGTAGGATCCTACGGTGTTGGCGTGCATCCGTGCGTCGCTGCGGTCCGGTCCCAGGTCGACGGGCACGTGCACCTTCCGCCGACCACTGGCGACAACATCGATGCACTGTGGAGACCTCACGCCCCACGTGTTGAGCAATTCGGCGGTACGTCCACCCGGCCTCCCGCATGCCCACTATACGCCCTCGCTCAAAGTCCGTCAACTGCACATACGGTTCACGTCCACGCTGTCGCGGCATGCTACCAGTGTTAAAGACTGCGATGGAGCTCCGTATGCCACGGCAAACTGGCTGACACTGACGGCGGCGGTGCACAAATGCTGCGCAGCTAGCGCCATTCGACGGCCAACACCGCGGTTCCTGGTGTGTCCGCTGTGCCGTGCGTGTGATCATTGCTTGTACAGCCCTCTCGCAGTGTCCGGAGCAAGTATGGTGGGTCTGACACACCGGTGTCAATGTGTTCTTTTTTCCATTTCCAGGAGTGTAGATACGAACTGCGCGCCAAAGTCGGCAGTCGGCGTTAAGAGCTCTTCCTGTCTTGTTCGATGGTAGCCATGCTCTCGGTTACGAGTAGTTTGTGACATGAGTGTTTCATTATTGATCTAATAGGAATAAAAGTGATATTATGGCATTTTGAATGTTAATTTCGAGTAAATAGATACCCTAAAGTTGATCGACAGCAATTTCAGATAGTTAGCTTCCACCGACAGAGACATCCAATGCGCCAATGAAGAATATGCACGGGACGACATTTACGAGAGCTGCAGCGCGCACAGGTAGGAGGAAATCCGACGATACGTCCCACCAAGGTGGATCAAGTAAGGTCCGACTTACACTCGCAAATTCCGGGTGGAAATGCTGACCAGTTATACTGTACGTCACATATACAACCCTCTACGGATCATGCATTTGGCAGCCCTTGCGACGGAATAAATCTGCGTGGGAGGAAGAGCATTAAGAAGACAGTTGCCAAACCTTGCAATTAGCAGCCATTTCGGTGGAAGAAAGCTGTGTGAGAGGAACAGCATTAAGAAGACAGATGCCAAGTTTGCACTTGGCGTCCATGTCGTCGGATAAAACTGCGTGGGCGGACGAATACTATCAAGAAGGTTATTATTGAAGATACCAAATTTGCATTTTAGAGTGCCGACTTGTAAAAAGTGTTACGAACAGCAAGTAATAGTGATTTTAAGTGACTGAAACGGAAGCAGGAAGTGAATTGTGAACGTACAACGGGTAGAGGGAAGCGACATTAAAAGTGAACGGCCGCGTCGCGGTGTGCGCAATTGGTGTTGCGAAACGCAATAAATTCGTGTTGTGGAAAAATCGCGTCTAAGGATTACGAACATTTCGCGGTCGCGAGTGGAACGATCGATCGTCGGGAAGACATCGAGGAAAAGGAGGCGGCAGCAACGGACGTGGCAAGGACCGCCACAGATACAGAGGAGGCAGCAGCGCGCGGCAGGCAAATCGAAGGAGCGGCATAACGGGTGCGCCGGAGGCTCGCTCGCGGCAGTTCGGAGTTCGACGCTTGGGCGCAGCAGTGGAGCCAGCGTCAAACTAATGCCACAGCTGGAGAACAACGACATTTACCTAACGCAAGTCGAACTTTAAACATTCTAGGGGTGATAGATTCGAGATTCGGGTGCAGAATGGTATGTTGTTGAGAAATGGGAAAAACGTTAAAATGAGTGACTTAACGGAAAATATAGAGCAAAATATGGCCCAAGCCAACGCAAATTTAGTGGAGAGTAGTGACGAATTGTTAACACTTGCCATGTCTAAAGAGCGACCGAAAAATGAAATGGTTGATGTAGTAGGGAATGATGAGCAGGGAAAGATGGTGGAAACTTTAGAAACGGCAGAAACAGGGGCTTTGTCTCCCACTGGAAACGTTGTTAGAGAGGGTGCAAACACAGTACCGGAGGCTATACAGAGTAGAGGTGAAGAAATGGGCATCAGGGAAATGTTGATAGCTATAATGAATGGTAACAAAGCGTTGAGTAAGGAAATAGAGGAAGTTAACCAGAAAACTAGGGAAGAAATCATTGGGGAAATTAAGAAAAATACTAATAGGCTAGATGAGTATATCAAAAAAGCTGACAATAAATTCACCGAAATGGAGGGAAGGATATCAACAATAATAAAAGAGCAGAGAACAGTAGCAAGTGATTTGTCAAAGTGGATAATTGCAATAGTACATCTCAGTAGAGATATCAGTGAACTTAAACAAAGTATCACAGCATTCGATAAGAATGTTACTAAGGAGATTAAAAAGCAAAAAGGGGAAATATCCAAAGTAAAAGAGAGTGGAGGAAGTAAAGTCAGAATTGTAGGATTTGGTAGAGAATAATACTAAAGAGATATCTGACAGGGTAGCTAGTATTCAGCAAGAAGTCAGTGATTTTACAAACAGAGGCACTGATATCTTTGGTGAAAAGGTAGAAAAGAAATTAAATGCTAAATTTAAAAATCTAATGGAAACAGGTAATAACAGTGGAAAAATTAATAATGAGGACCACTATCTCGGGGTGTGTACTTTCCATAATTTCGATGCGAGAGGGAAGTTACATCCCAAAGCATTTATTAAGCAATTTAAAGGGGTTTTGCCAGAAAATTGGGACGACAAAAGAAAGATAGGTTGTGTCACTATCAGAATGGAAGGGGACGCTCTGTCTTGGGGAATGAGAGCAGGAGAAGCATGCCAAACTTATGACGAATTTATTAAGAAATTTTTGGACAAATATTGGTCTAAAAGTACACAAGGTAATGTACATAATAGTATCTTTCAAGGGAGAAATTTTCTTGGGAGTGGGTACGATAGTTACAAACATTATTTCCAGAGTTTCTGTGAAAAAAATTTGTATTTAGATAATCCACTGAGTGAGGAGGATCTGATTGCAGTAGTGTTTGTGGAACTGCCGATATCTGTGCAAGAAAAGCTGATAGGCATACCTAAAAAGAAAACTGAGGACATATTACAAGTACTTGATCAATTATATGCTTTATCAGGGGAGGAAACACCCAGTAACGGCTGGAGAAGTGTAAATTGGAGGTCAAGGGAACATAAGAACTGGAGAGAACGTAACAGGAATCACAATAACACGAGAGGTAACGAGAGGCGTGATAACGGGCATAACAGACGTGGTAGAGGAGGCTGGAACCGAGGTGGTTCGAACGGCCATGGTAATAGACGGTACGAAGAACAGGGAGAGAGATATGAGGATGACAGGACCGAAAGAGGTCCCGAAAGAGAAATTACCAAGCAGGAAAACTAGAAGGGAGGTCGTGTGGTGTCCGAGCACGAACTCAAATGAACAGTGGACCAATACAGATAAAGAGGGTAATAAAAGAGGATTGGTGTGATGTTAAAGAAACTCTTTTAGAGGAAGATGAAATGGTGAGTAAGGAAGAGTATCAACCGATAATAGATGTGGATATTAATGGTATCGAAGCAGTAGCAGTGATACAGGTAGTGAGTTGTGCACCATAGCAGAGAGGCTTTATGACCAAACAAGAGATCAGGAAGAGGTACATATGTTACCGTTACAAGGAGTTAGAGTCGTGGGTGCAATAGGAGGAAAAAGTAAAGTAATAAAAAACCAAGTGTTATTTGAAGTGAGATTTCAAGGAATTGTATTGGAAGTTAATGCTATAGTGGTACCTGACCTTTGCGTAGGGCTTATATTAGGGATGGATTTATTGGTAGACCATGCAGCTATTGTATTTTTAGAAAGGGGTAATGTGATCCTGACGGTAAATGTTACTAGAAACGAGTTTAAGTTTAGCAGGGGCATTCAAGCTAAAGAGAAGGCGCAGGGAAAATTCTACCTGAAAGTAATGCGTGAGTGTTTCCAATGGGAAGCAGATTCGAAGGGGAGTGACTGTAGGAAAGAGAGACGAGAGCCAGTTGAGGTAGAATGGTCAGTAGAAGATATCAAAACTAAATTAAATAATATCGATGATATGGACCAAGGTGCAAAAAAATAACTAGTAGAGTTGATGGTAAAGTATCAGAAAGTATTTTCAAATAGAACTGGTTTAATGAAAGGAGAACCTTATGAGTTTAAAGTCAAACCGCACCAACCATTCAAACTGAGGCCCCATGTGATACCTTTGGCAAGAAGGGAGGCAATTGAAAAAGAGTTACAAAGGATGCTAAAATTGCAAATTATCGGAAGATCGACGAGTCAATATTGCAATCCGTTAGTATATGTGACAAAGAAAGATGGTTCAGTAAGAGTAACCTTGGGTGCTAGGATATTGAATAAGATGATAGAGCCTCAGAATCATAGGCTAGAATCTCTTGAAGAATTGTTGCAAAAGTTCGAAGGGGGGTACTGGCATATAAAATTGACTGAGAATTGTAAACAGTACACAGCTTTTGTATATAGAGGCAGGTGTTATTTCAAAGTTCTCCCATTCGGATTGAATATATCTGTAGCAGGGTTCATAAGGGTGTTGGATAACAAACTGGGAGAAGAATTATTGTCTAGAATCACCGTTTATGTGGACGACATCCTGATTGTTGCCGGTGATTGGCAAGAGCACAATAGGATTCTGGAAGACGTATTGAAAGCGTTTCAAGAGGGCAATGTTACCGTGAATTTAACTAAGTCCGAATTCAGAAAGAGCGAAATACAATTTTTAGGGCATATTATATCAGCAGAGGGTATTAAGCCGAATCCTAAGAAATTGGAGTCTATCAAAGAATTCTCACAGCCAAGAAATAAGAAACAAATAAAGTCATTTCTCGATTTGTGTAATTTTTACTGAAAATTCGTGGATAAATAGGTATCATCAGTTGCAGAGATTCCAGAGCACTGACCAAAGACTGCGTTTTCGGTACCTTGGTGACGTTATCAGTGTACAAGAATGCCATTTGATTTGAAAAATGCGCTAGCAGCATTTCAGTATTTGTTAGACGGAATGTTAAAGGGATTGAAGCCTCATCAATATTTAGTGTATTTGGATGACATCATTCTTTTTCCACTTTTTCCAAGAGATATGCAAGAACATAACCAGATTGAGAGACTTATTCAGGAGATTGTGGGCTGCATTTTTAACACTGAATACTGAGAAGTGTCATTTCACAATGGAAGAAGTGAATTACCTGGGTCATGTAATGGTAAGTACAATGTAAGGACTGATCCGAAATTAATGCTGGTGTTATAAGATTTGCCAGTACCATGGAAAAGCAAAGAATTATAGTCTTTCCTGGGCGTCTGTACTGTTATAAAAAATTCGTGAGAGAATTCACAGATATAGGACAACTGCTTACACAACGGGTGAGTAAGGATATCAAACTTATGTGGTTTGAGGAGTAGGACTGATGTTGAGTCTAGCACTGATGTCCCTGGTTTTTCACAAGGAATTATTTTGAGACAGGACATCAATAGAGAAGAACTCCCTATTGCTTTTAGGGCGACACAACTGAATGGAGCCGAGAGGAATTATTCTACTACGGAAAGGAAGATGATAAGCCTGATGTATAAGAGTAATGTCCCTCTGATGTTACTTTTATGGGAGAAAGTTTACAGTAGTGATAACTGAGGCTGCTTTGAGGTGGTTACTATGTTTGGAGTGAATTTGAGTACAAAATAATCTACAAAGCTCGGAAGAAACACAGGGATGGGGACGTGCTAAGTAGGATAGTAGCATGATAGAAGCATGTCAGGAACTTGCTGACTGGCAAGCAGCTCGGAGTGCTGACGGAGAATGTAAGCAATACAGCAAGCAGCAGCAGCAGTTCAGCTTGTGTGATGGGTTGCTATATAAGGAAACACGGCTGAGGCCATGAGTGGTACCAGCGAAGCTAAAGGAAGATGTGTTTGAAGGTACAAATAATCACATTTGGTCTGATGCTGGAGGATGCAGAGCGACAAATCGGAGGGTTACAGAGAAATACTGGTGAAAAGGAGGGAAAAGTGATGTCGATCAGTATGTCAGGAAATGGGTGCAAGAAGCTACAGAACCGTTTCAATTTATTGGTGTGAATGTGCCATTTCAAGCAGGGAATTGGTTTGTGCTGACTGTAATAGTCCATTTCTCATTTCGAGATGGTGTGATGCCAGACCAGCAGGCAGTCATAGTTGCACAAGCTTAGGTGAATAGAGTGGTGTTGGACGTTAGGGTACCAGAGACAACGAAATGGATCAAGGGGTGAACTTCATGTCAGACCTGATGAAACACTTGTTGAGAGTGAAGAAATTAAGAACTGTTCCACTTAATTCTCAGTGAAACAGAAGTATGTAGTGGGTAATCTAACGGTCGGTAGGATACTTAGGTATTACATCAGCTCCCACCGTATGGACTGGGACATGTGCTTATCTTTTGTTGTGAGTGTGGATAATTCGAAAGTACACATCCGCAAAGGATTGTCGCCATCTGAGGTGCTATACAGTATAAAGACGCTGTTGCCATTCGATATGATTAAGCAGGAACAAAGAGTCAGTCCGAGAGTTCGTGAGAACTTTGAGAGAATTTTGAAAGAGGGCATAAAAAGCAATCATCAAGACATTGGAGAGTAAGAGGAGGCAGTGAAGTGCACGTGAAGCTGGGCCAGTGAGTGATGTTGTCGACTTCACATACTTCCAAAGGGAAAACAAGCAACTCTGTGACAATATATCAGGGCCTGTACCAAGTGAGTGAAACCAAAAAACATGTAAATGTGAGACTAGTTGGCAATAAGGTCAACGATCGTACATGTTGAGCGCTTACAAGCTAGCCTATGGTCGCAGCAGTACTCCGTGTGCCAAAAGACTAAAAAGTTGTAACCATGACACCCAAGGGGTGCCACGTTTATGAATAGTGCAAGGAAATCTGACTAGTGGCCCCAGTGTGGATCACCCCTGAGTTGGCTAACTTGACATAACATTAATTTAATTCCTTTGAACCCACAACAAAATAAATGACGTCATAGGGAATGAGATACTAGAAGATATCAAATAGATTATATAATGGTAAGACAGAGATTTAGGAACCAGGTTTTAAATTGTAAGACATTTCCAGGGCAGATGTGGACTCTGACCACAATCTATTGGTTATGAACTGTAGATTAAAACTGAGAAACTGTAAAAAGGTGGGAATTTAAGGAGATGGGACCTGGATAAACTGAAGGAACCAGAGGTTGTAGAGAGTTTCAGGAAGAGCATAAAGGAACAATTGACAAGAATGGGGGAAAGAAATACAGTAGAAGAAGAATGGATAGCTTTGAGGGATGAAATAGTGAAGGCAGCAGAGGATCAAGTAGGTAAAAAGACGAGGGCTAGTAGAAATCCTTGGGTGACAGAAGAAATACTGAATTTAATTGATGAAAGAAGAAAATATAAAAATACAGTAAATGAAGCAGGCAAAAAGGAATACAAACGTCTCAAAAATGAGATCGACAGGAAGTGCAAAATGGCTAAGCAGCCATGGCTAGAGGACAAATGTAAGGATGTAGAGGCCTATCTCACTAGGGGTAAGATAGATACTGCCTACAGGAAAATTAAAGAGACCTTTGGAGAAAAGAGAACCACTTGTATGAATATCACGGGCTCAGATAGAAACCGAGTTCTAAGCAAAGAAGGTCTATACAAGGGCGATGTACTTGAGGACAATTTTATGGAAATGGAAGAGGATGTAGATGAAGATGAAATGGGAGATACGATACTGCGTGAAGAATTTGATAGAGCACTGAAAGACCTAAGTCGAAACAAGGCCCCGGGAGTAGACAACATTCCATTAGAACTACTGACAGCCTTGGGAGAGCCAGTCCTGACAAAACTCTAGCATCTGCTGAGCAAAATGTATGAGACAGGAGAAATACCCTCAGACTTCAAGAATAATATAATAATTCCAATCCCAAAGAAAGCAGGTGTTGACAGATGTGAAAATTGCCGAACAGTCAGTTTAATAAGTCACGGCTACAAAATACTAACGCGAATTTTGCACAGACGAATGGAAAAACTGGTAGAAGCCGACCTCGGGGAAGATCAGTTTGGATTCCGTAGAAATATGGGAACACGTGAGGCAATACTGACCCTACGACTTATCTTAGAAGCTAGGTTAAGAAAAGGCAAACCTACGTTTCTAGCATTTGTAGACTTGGAGAAAGCTTTTGACAATGTTGACTGGAATACTCTCTTTCAAATTCTGAAGGTGGCAGGGGTAAAATATAGGGAGAGAAAGGCTATCTACAATTTGTAGAGAAACCAGATGGCAGTTATAAGAGTCAAGGGACATGAAAGGGAAGCAGTGGTTGGGAAGGGAGTGAGACAGGGTTGTAGCCTTTCCCCGATGTTATTCAATCTGTATATTGAGCAAGCAGTAAAGGAAACAAAAGAAAAATTCGGAGTAGGAATTAAAATCCATGGAGAATAAATAAAAACTTTGAGGTTCGCCGATGACATTGTAATTCTGTCAGAGACAGCAAAGGACTTGGAAGAGCAGTTGAACGGAATGGACAGTGTCTTGAAGGGAGGATATAAGATGAACATCAACAAAAGCAAAACGAGGATAATGGAATGTAGTCGAATTAAGTCGGGCGATGCTGAAGGAATTAGATTAGGAAATGAGACACTTGAAGTAGTAAATGAGTTTTGCTATTTGAGGAGCAAAGTAACTGATGATGGTCGAAGTAGAGAGGATATAAAATGTAGACTGGCAATGGCAAGGAAAGCGTTTCTGAAGAAGAGAACTTTCTTAACATCAAGTATAGATTTAAGTGTCAGGAAGTCGTTTCTGAAAGTATTTGTATGGAGTGTGGCCATGTATGGAAGTGAAACATGGACGATACATAGTTTGGACAAGAAGAGAGTAGAAGCCTTTGAAATGTGGTGCTACAGAAGAATGCTGAAGATTAGATTGGTAGATCACGTCACTAATGAGGAAGTATTGAATAGGATTGGGGAGAAGAGGAGTTTGTGGCACAACTTGACAAGAAGAAGGGATCGGTTGGTAGGACATGTTATGAGGCATAAAGGGATCACCAATTTAGTATTGGAGGGCAGCGTGGAGGATAAAAATCGTAGAGGGAGACCAAGAGATGAATACACTAAGCAGATTCAGAAGGATGTAGGCTGCAGTACGTATTTGGAGATGAAGAAGCTTGCACAGGATAGAGTATCATGGAGAGCTGCATCAAACCAGTCTCAGGACTGAAGAACACAACAACAACAAACAGGGAATGACAATGGGTGTCGTTGAAAAATTCATAACAAGAACCTACGGTACCACAAAGAGATTTATTACTTTAAATCAAGGTTAAGAGAGAACAAACACCTAAACAGAAACTTCATCTGTATAACATTTCAGTAACACGAACTCAGGTTGGTTGGCAATAGACTTGGGGAACCTAACTGGAATTTATGTGTAAATGACACTGGCTACTGTGAGTGGAAGGAAACCAATCTATGCAACCACACTCTGCTGTAATATTCCACTGATCCGTCTCTCACGTCAGAATATAATTAAGCATGCAATGCACAATGGGAGTGACTACTGCGAGTAGAAGGCTGCTATGAAAAAAGATGGTTGTAAAAATGGTTGATAGACTTCTGAATTTGCCGAAGGTGCGCAACGTTACTGATACAGCCGGTGAAAGACGAGATGCTGTCATCTGTGTGTGGGTGCTGCCGAAGCGTCGTACTGTGGGAGATGACCCCACATCCGCCGGTGATTGTCTCACGTCTGCGAAAATATAAAGTTTCGCCTGGGTGACGTCTTTACAACTAACTGCTCCCTCCGTGGAGACAGAAGAGCTCGAGAAGCAAGTCATCCTCTCCCATTGCTCAAAATCTTCCAGAAAACAGCCATTCCCCCTTATATTCTCGAATAAACCTATCCTGGCCCAGCAGTGATTATCATGCCAATCATGTTTTCTACCAAGGAGGCCCGATCTTCCTCAACCAATCACTGCAGTGCAGTACACATTCTGTTCTCCGAAAAAACCGCTCTCAATTCCTGGAGGTCCTACAGCCAAACCCCCAGCCTATTTGACAAGATGAGAGAAGCTACGTAGTGAAAAGAATCTCCGGCTCTCCATAAAACGATTTAGTGGGCGCTGTTTTGGCGGGGCGCGGCGGCATCTAAGAAACGCGACATCCGAAGAAATTCGTCATCCTTTCTCACAAGGTACGTAGTTCTTGTAATAGATACATCAGCCAGGCGCCAGCCCAAAGCCGCTTTAGCTGGGCACACGCACGGGATAACGAGACCAAACTCCCACACCATGTGCACTTCCTAATAAAGCGGTTAGGTTGGCGCCAGGATACCTGGCGCCGCCAGTTTCTAAAGAAGTGCCATTCCACAGTCAGCCACGGCGTTCCCACCGTCTTGTTTGGGCGCTAGCGGACAAGGCCGGCTGCCAAAATGGCGGCGCATAAACCACTGACTGCCCTGCCAGACCCACAGCCCGCTTCGCTGACTACAAAGGAATCTGCAAACTCTCTTGCTGCTCAGGGAAAGTTCTAAAGCTGTCCCTAATGCAATGGTCATCTGCAGAGTCCAAAAATCTGTCTCTATAGCCATGTTTAATTCTACTACTGCTACTCAAGTCATGCAAGTACTGTGAGACCAATCAGTGGTTTACCCTAACCCTAATAGTCCATCAGATTGGTATCAATCAGGGAAAATCTAGATACACTAAAGGCGAATGAAATTGTATGATAATCACCGAAACTAAATGAAGGCACCACCATCTTTCACGCTTAAAACTGATCAAGGGTGTGCCAGAATTGACCAAAGAAGAGAGTAAAAAATAAAGGGAAGAAGAGTGAGCAACCGGGGAAAGATGACAATGACCTTGTATACTTTATTATTTAAGGCCAAGAAAGTTGTCAATGTGTTATAGGCCTATGTGTTATTATTCTTGAAACATGTTTTGTATAGACTGTTAAAGTAGTTTTGGGTAGGACCATATGTAAATGTTAAGGTAAGGATTATCTTTAATTGTTATGTGAGAGATGCAGATTGGAGACAGCAGATTTCTTGGGGGAGGGGAGACAATGATGGTCCCTGTCCTCAGGTTGCTGTTTGGTGGGGACGAGAAAAGAAGTATGCTACTTTTGGCAGTGTTGTACCTCATTGTATGGGGTGGAGTAAAGGCCCTGCAAGATCAGCACCTGGAAGGGTAGTTCTGTTTCCCAGACAGCAGTATGTGGTAATGTCTAGTTACACGAGGATGCTAAGATTTAATTTGTGGGAGATAAGGAACAAATAAGGAAATTGGAAGAAGTATTCTCAGGTTTGCAACAATAAGTGAGGAGTAATAGATTAGTCAGGGAGGTGTCAGAGGAGCACAAGAACTGTATCCGTGGAAATGTAGGAAGTGGTAGAAGTGGTATCAAATGAATTGTGGATGGAGAAAAGGAGACGGATAGAGGTGGGAGGAAGACTACTCAAGGAAGTATTTGGGACAGCAGATGCGAACGATTTGAGTGAGCTAATTGGGATAGCAGAAGCCACGAGAGTATTGGCAGAAAGGAATAGAGCAACTGTAGAGTCACATTCCACACCAGTTGTGAAAATGGAGAGCAGCGTGCTGAAAACACATGCATGTTTCGACAACTAACCAGAGAGGTAATGGCTTATGTCAGACCTTAAGGTAGCATTCTTAACTGGGGTTTAGAAGCGCTTCAAGCACAGATGAAGGTACTGGATGAGAGAATAGTTCTAACAAGGCTTTTGCAATCACAAGGAAATAGTGTCTGGCATGCAAGAGTGGAATTAACGAGCTTGTTAGAAGCCCTTCATCAGGCACTACCTGGGCAATTGAGTCTGGTCCTATTGTCACCAAGGAAGGTACAGGAAGAACTACAGCCAGAACTACAGTTTATAGTAGAGACTAACAGTCAAAATCTGCGTTTTTGATATTGTGGAGGGACTGTGGAAGTTTGAACGGATAATACATGGTTGTACATGTCAGTGAAAGTGCCAGCGGCAGACAAGCGCGCATTGTTACACAGTGCACATCTATTCAGTAAGGTTAGAAACATCAGTGAAATTTGTGCAGATAAAAGAGGGTGGTGTATTACTGATCTCGTAATATGAGAGTCAGCAAGCAATACAGATTGATGGAGAGTTACAGCAATGTCAAAGTGGTGTGGCTACTGTATATCCTATTTGCGAAATCCAAGTGGGAGGAAATGCACGAGTCACGCAATTGTTCATGGGGGAGACAGAGGGTCAGCTGTGCTGAAAGGAGGTGATGGAACCGAAGCCTTACTTCCAGCTAGTGTGACTACATTTGGTACACTCTGTGTATGATGATGCAATAGTAGTCGCAAGTTGTTATGAACAAGGGAAGCTAAAAACCAGTGAGTTGTTAATTAATAAACTATGTGTGGTGTTATGCAACCATTCTTTAATTCCAGAATGAGATTTTCACTCTGCAGCGGAGTGTGCGCTGATATGAAACTTCCTGGCAGATTAAAACTGTGTGCCCGACCGAGACTCGAACTCGGGATCGTTGCCTTTCGCGGGCAAGTGCTCTACCATCTGAGCTACCGAAGCACGACTCACGCCCCGTACTCACAGCTTTACTTCTGCCAGTATCTCGTCTCCTACCTTCCAAACTTTACAGAAGCTCTCCTGCGAACCTTGCAGAACTAGCACTCCTGAAAGAAAGGATACTGTGGAGACATTGCTTAGCCACAGCCTGGGGGACGTTTCCAGAATGAGATTTTCACTCTGCAGCGGAGTGTGCGCTGATATGAAACTTCCTGGCAGATTAAAACTGTGTGCCCGACCGAGACTCGAACTCGGGACCTTTGCCTTTCGCGGGTAAGTGCTTTACCATCTGAGCTACCGAAGCACGACTCACGCCCGGTACTCGCAGCTTTACTTCTGCCAGTATCTCGTCTCCTACCTTCCACTCCGCTGCAGAGTGAAAATCTCATTCTGGAAACGTCCCCCAGGCTATGGCCAAGCCATGTCTCCACAGTATCATTTCTTTCAGGAGTGCTAGTTCTGCAAGGTTCGCAGGAGAGCTTCTGTAAAGTTTGGAAGGTAGGAGACGAGGTACTGGCAGAAGTAAAGCTGTGAGTACCGGGCGTGAGTCGTGCTTCGGTAGCTCAGTTGGTAGAGCACTTGCCCGCGAAAGGCAAAGGTCCCGAGTTCGAATCTCGGTCGGGCACACAGTTTTAATCTGCCAGTAAGTTTCATTCTTTAATTTCTCAGCTGCATTGATGGGAGTTACTCTTAAATGTAACACAGCCACAGTTGTATTGACTGGACAAATCCTTGAAGATGTTTCCTAAAGAAAACCTCACCTTCCTAAAGCCTAGTTCTTTCTCTGAGCCACGATAGCTGTGCAGGAGGGACACATCACTGCAGAACAACTAATGGAGTACACTGAACAGCATTTGGATGATAGATGAGGGGTAGTTGTGATCTTGAGTATCATAATTCCTAGTGCCATAGTGACCCTGCTTTTGTTTTGCATAGCTTCTATTTATTTGAGATGGTGAGCTGTTCAGTAGCCTGATCCGTGGCTAATGTGGGTTCCAGTGGACTGGATCCTCTGAGCGTTAGGTGGAGAGTATTTTAAAAAAATATATATTTGTTAGAGCTTAAGGAATGTTGGAAGCATGGAGAAACCCATGCAGGGGCAAAGTTGTGCAGTGAGCACAGATACAGTAGATGAAAGTGCGGAAGGAATAACAAGGGAGCAGTCGTAAAGTTTAAGGTAATGTAATATGTGTATAGTTATTCTTGTATAATCTTGGGAGTGATTCACTCGTTTTGTAAATCGATGGTGGAGGGAATCCAGGCCTGAGCGAGATCTAAGGGCTGAGGCTTTTTCATGGGGGTGGGGGTGGGGGGGGGGTTGGGGTGGGCAGTGTAGTGTCACTACCTACTTCTACATGAAACTTCTATGAATTTCTAAGAAAGCTGCAGTGGAGTGTTGCGTTAGCTATTGCTCGCCAATAAGCACAGTGTGGTGACATGTAGGCTATAGCAGTATGTACAAAATGGAATTATGAGATTGCTCTGTGAAACCTACACTGTGCAGCGGTAATAGTTAGAACAGGAAGGACGGTGCCACCACACCAGGGCAAGAGAACCATGTTATGAGCAATGCGACCAGGTGCTGGATAATAGTGCAACAAATGCGCCCTGGAGCAGTGTAAATAACTCTGAATTTCGAGACAATCATTCGGAATCCAGCAGTACTACCATGACAACAGGACTACACTGGACAGCGAGACAACTGGACGCCAACGGCTCCAGTCATGGATTTGAGGCTGGGTGAGGCAGCCACTTTTCTCACTAAGTATACTCCTTGGGACTTGGTGCCTCAGTGCATCAGACCTGCCGTATGTGCCTGACGCCACTAGACTCCTGCCAGGGGGCAGCAGGTCACATCCTGTGTATGGCAGTTTTCCCTCACCACTGTGGGAGATGCGAGCCATGTGCTGAGTTGTCTGGATGCAGGTGTTAAACAACAGAGGAGAAGAAGTAATGTTCCACCGGCGTCAGGACCTTGGCCTACTGACAGACTGCTTGCCGCTGCCTAGTCCGACCTCAGCAATGCAGGGTCTCTAGGCAAGCTCTGTCCCACTTGGGCAGAGGCTGGCCACCAGCTGACTGCCGCCGGGCCACTGCAAAAGAGGGGGGAGTGTCTGCCTCATATTGAAAACGACGAAATGTTTGACTGAAGATTAAGAAAGTGTTTTTCTCGACCACCAGCCTGTTATTGGGGCTCATTGGCCCACCACTCCGCCCACTCACTCCCGCATCCCACACTTTACATGGCGAAATGTACAACAACTGCACTTGAGTTACAATGGGGCCTTTGACCATCACCATCAGGAACTGAGTCAAATGCTTTGACTCTTTGTAGACAGCAGACTGACGTTGCTGTGCTATGTGAAATATTTGATTACTCAACATAAAACGATTGGTACTCTGCCTATGGTGGTGAACAGATGTTATGGTATCACTCACGCTTTGTCATGGCATGATTCATTCTGTAATGGACTAAAGGTGCATGTTGTACGGTAATGTCCAGACAAACATACTAACAAAGATCGTTGATCTACAGTACCGCTCTTTACGAATCTGGCAGCAAAGAACTCTTCACTTATGAAGGTGCTTTTGATGAAGGCACGATATTTGCCCCTACAGTAGAGGAGGAAATTCTTAACTCATGAATTCATACTTTGTAAAGCATCAAATAAGTTCATCCTTTCCTCGATAAAAAGACTGCTTCATTGAGGGCAACGGATATACTGACAGAATTCGAGGAAGAAAAGTAGCTCTTCCAGTTCAAAGTTGCAGACAGAAAATATAGTGATACCTCTCGCAATGAGACACTCTCTACTACCTGGTTTTAGCTTGAAATACGAAGCACTGAACCACCAGCCCAAAATATTCTATCAGACTAGAGTGTCGGATTTATCATAGACTTCATCTACTATCATCTCCCAGATGACTGCATTAATGTGACCAATGTTGAACACAATATACACAGCTGGCTCCAAGTCAAGAGAGCCCAACAAGAGAGGGAACTGTCTTTGCTCATGTTTGGAGGAATACACTATCTTGAACCATGTTAAACGTTCTGATGAAAGCCTGTATCTTCACTGCTGAAGTTCTCGCAATTAAGAAACGCCTTGGACAATCCTTGCTGTCACGGATTCACCAAGCGCCCTGGAAAACCTAGAAAACAGTAATGGTAGGCCAAACCTAACTGCAATGTGCCTGATGTTCTTAAGGAAATCTAGCAATGTGAAAGTTAACAAAAACGTATCCAGTTATTATGGAACACAGATTACTCAGGTGTCTCACATAAAGAGATGGAGGATGCCCCAGCAAAATTTAATGTGATTGACAGCCAACTTTACTACACTTGCCTAACACATACGCATTTCGTAGCCAGCTTAAAGGAGATATCCTTATGGGAATGGACACAGATGAGTCAGACCTCACAAAAGTTGAAAGGAGGACATTACACTTCCGCACAGCCGACCATTCCACCAAAATCCTGGTTTTCGCAGATAAAATTGTCTAGGCGCCACATCACTTCTGTAAAATGCATCATGTTTGGTTAGGGCTGTTATCTTTCACATCCACATAGGATGAAAATTCAGAAGAACATCCAAATGAGATTACAAGTCTCAACCATATGATACTATGGTGCACAGGATATGAAAGACAAGGGCATAGCTTCTTGATGATAAATTCTGATAAATTGTTGCCCACCAGCTAGAATCAGTGTGAGATGACACACAGACAATGTTGAGCAGTCAATGGTAAGCAAGATGGATACTGGCATGGTACGCTTTTCATGATGTCAGATGAGTAGCTATTCCAGACTTTATGTACACCCTGTGTATTCGGACAATTTATTCTTCATTGTTTCTATGATATTTCAAGCAATAATATGCAACAATAGCTTTCAGTTTTATAATGAGTGTTATGAAGATAAAATTATACAAATGTAATTTTAAATACCTATGTTATATAGATGATACTGAATAACTAATTGTAAATACTCACTTCCCTGGCTAGACTACTAACGCCAAAGGCCAATTAAATCTATACTTCCTTATCCTTATACATACAAAACAAGATGTATACATGTGTGTACTGTGTATGTCCCACATCTCCATCTAAACTGCAGTATTGATTTCAACCAAATTTGATGCCCATACTGCTTGCTATATGAGAATCAGCACTGTGGGGCTTGCTAGCCCCGACAGCAAAGGAGATACAGGCAAAAAGAGTTTTTTAAGCCCTGACATGTAGGCTACCCTGCACAATAAGCTTTGTGGGTAGTATCAGTATGCCTTTCAGGGACAGAAGTGTGGATGGGCAGGAGGGAAGAGGAGGTTATGGACAGAGAGAGAGGGGAGGAATGGATGGACAGAGAGAAGTAGGTACACTATGTGATCAAAAGTATCTGGAGACCCCCAAAACATACATTTCTCATATTAGGTGCATTGTACTGCCACCTACTGCCAGGTACGCCATATCAGTGACCTCAATAGTCATTAGACATCGTGAGAGAGCAGAATGGGGAGCTCCGCGGAATTTACGGACTTCGAACGTATCAGGTGATTGGCTGTCACTTGTGTCATGCGTCTTTTACGCGATATTTCCACGTTCCTAAACATCCCTAGGTTCCCAGTTTCCGATATGATAGTGTACTGGAAACGTGAAGGGACACGTGCAGCACAAAAGTGTACAGAACGACCTCGTCTGTTGACTGACAGAGGCCGCTGACAGTTGAAGAGGGTCGTAATGTGTAATAGGCAGACATCTATCCAGACCATCACACAGGAATTCTAAACTGCATCACGATCCACTGCAAGTACTATGACAGTTAGGCAGGAGAGGAAGAAACTTGGATTTCATGGTCGGGCGGCTGCTCATAAGCCACACATCGCGCCGGTAAAAGCCAAACGACGCCTCGCTTGATGTAAGGAGCATAAACATTGGATGACTGAACAGTGGAAAAACGTTGTGTGGAGTGACGAATCACGGTCACAATGCGGCGATCAGATGGCAGGCTGTGGGTATGGCGAATGCCAGGTGAACGTCATCTGCCAGCGTGTGTAGTGCCAACAATAAAATTCGGAGGCGATGGTGTGTGTTATGGTGCGGTCGTGTTTTTCATGGAGGGGGCTTGCACCACTTGTTGTTTTGCGTGACACTATCACAGCACAGACCTACATTCATGTTTTAAGCACCTTCTTGCTTCCCACTGTTGAGAGCAATGCATTGATGGGGATTGCATCTTTCAACAAGATCGAGCACCTGTTCATAATGCACCGTCTATGGCGGAGTGGTTACGCGACATCAACATCCCTGTAATGGACTGGCCTGTTTTGAAACGCCGACTTCGTGCCAGGCCTCACCGACTGACATCAATATGAGATGTTTATATTTTCCCACCTCCGCGTTGCAAATGTTTTGACTTTTGAGTGAAATGCCCAGTCGATGTGCTGTTGTTTTCACGTCAATTCTACCAACAGTGAGAGTTGTTTAGTTCTCGGGGTGTTGTAAAATTCCTGGATTCGTCTAGTCGCTGTGCAGCCTATGAAAAGGATTGCGGAAGACTCCCAAATAAATTCCAAAGTACAGTGCAGTTTTAACACCAATATATTTCCAGGACTCTGGTGTCCGAGCCTGGTGAACTGTACCGGTTACATCACATGTGCCCAAAGTTGACATCAAACGACAGAGTTCACAACAATCAACAAACGAGTGAGCCTACAATACATTTGCTGGCAACCCTAGCCAAAAAACGAGTGCCCCAAGACACCTGCGTGACCTCTATTTATACTTTTGTTAACAATTACCTACAATGAAAATTACAATTTAATGTAAAATCACAATTAAAAGTTAAACCGAATATGAGATACACATTGCTAAAAATTTACAATCTCAGTGCTGAAAAAGGTGAACCTATTTTCAACTTAGTTACCAGTTAATATAACATTTTCTGACTAATTATGTTACAGGTTACAATTACATTTCGAAATTTGTTTATAACAAATCAACTAGTGCCTGAATTTTAGTGCTAACATATATCAGAGATTCAATTAACATGCTTTATTTATATGTTCTCTTTAATTTGCTGTAGTAATTTTATAATGATAGGTTTACTGGTACATCCTGACCATGTGTTACATTTCTTTCGATTAGTTACAGTATTAATTTCACATTTATATTGTTTTTTCACATAAGAACAATGTTAATCAGCAAAGCATCATTTTCGAATGATATGTAAACTGAAATAGTGGTTATTTTTGTATGTAATTTGGAAACAGGTCACTTTACAATCAGGCAATTAGGACTGGTGTTTATCTTTAATGCTCTCCGAGGGGTTCTGATAGGGCAATGAGATACAGTAATATTTCAAACACCTCTCCTCAGTGCAGTACATTCCCCAAGAAACCTTCAACACCGGATTGAATTCATGTCTGTGAGAGTGGAAGCTGTCATCAAGGCTAAGGGTGGGCAACACAATACTGAATTCCAGCATTACCGATGGAGGGGGCCACGAACTTGTAAGTCATTTTCAGCCAGGTGTCTGGATACTTTTGATCATATAGTGTAGGTTGAGATGGACAGAGAGGGTGGAGAGGAGGAGATGGACAGATGGAGAGGGGAACATGGCGTGTTGTAATTCAGCAAACCTTCCAGGGGCTACTCATGCCGATAGGCATGGCTAAGCAGAGGGGGAGAGGAGATAGAAAGTGAGGAAGGAGGAAGTATGAGGTGGGCAGAGAGGTTGTAAGGTGGCTATAATTTCGCGCCTAACAAGTACTTATCTACATACTTTGCCGTGATTTACAACCGTAATTAGGTATCATTTGAATGGTTGCACATAGTATACAGGGTGAGTTACCTAACGTTACCGCTGGATATATTTCGTAAACCGCATCAAATACTGAAGAACCGATTCCACAGACCGAACGTGAGGAGAGGGGCTAGTGTAATTGTTTAATACAAACCATACAAAAATGTACGGAAGTATGTTTTTTAACACAAACCTACGTTTTTTTAAATGGAACCACGTTAGTTTTGTTAGCACATCTGAACATATAAACAAATACGTAATCAGTGCCGTTTGTTGCATTGTAAAATGTTAATTACATCCGGAGATATTGTAACCTAAAGTTGACGCTTGAAACCTCCGACGTTCAGTTGCGTGTTGTAACCAACACGGGCCACGGTCGGCGAACAGCATCTGCAGGGACATGTTTACAGCGGAGGAGTGGTACTCAAGCGTCAACTTTAGGTTACAATATCTCCGGATGTAATTAACATTTTACAATGCAACAAACGGCACTGATTACGTATTTGTTTACATGTTCAGATGTGCTAACAAAACTAACGGGGTTCCATTTAAAAAAACGTTGGTTTGTGTTAAAAAACATACTTCCGTGCATTTTTTTATGGTTTGTATTAACCAATTACACTAGCCCCTCTCCTCACTTTCGGTCTGTGGAATCGATTCGTCAGTATTTGATGTGGTTTACGAAATATATCCAGCGGTAATGTTAGGTGACTCACCCTGTATATGAATATTTAAAGAAGCTGACATTGTCACATAAACCTTGTAAATAACTGTTAATGCTTATTGCATGAAGGGTGATGTAGTGTCTTTATTATCAAAATGGCGTAATGAATGATTGCCTATATTAGCAGAGGTTGGAACACTAGTGGAAACGAAACGGCAGGCGTAACTCAAGCCCTGGGTGGAAAAGCCCGCACAGGTGTGTTGGTCCTGCTTCACACAGGAAGTGCCAAGACGGACGGTCTGGACACCTGAGAGCGGAAGTACAATACAGTGGCGGCCGCCGGCATTGTAGCGGGGGCCGGAAGGATAACCGGATAATACATCGGAAACGCTGAAAATCTTGGACGTAGCAGAGAACAAGGAAGCGTTACCCTGGAAATCGCAGGGTGGGTTATTTTCGAGGATTTTTACTCTGAGAAGCATACCATTGTATGAGTATAGGTATTTCCCAGCAAACTTTCCGCGCTGGACGACAAAAGACTGAAACATGGTTGGTCGGCGTTCGGAAGAATATGTAGAGAGGGAGAATATTCTGTGGTTTCGAGAATATGATTCGCCTACTGAGTTACGAGGGAGTGAAGCCGAGCTTTGCTGGGAAGACAGCGCTGAAGAGAAGAGGTCTTCCGTTTAGAGCGCCCGTGTTTGACGGTCGCTCAGTATCAGCTTTTGTTGGTACAGACGGACTTGCTGCCTTTGCTCTCAGGAGAGTTTATAGTTAGAACGATTAGGCACTGTACTGCTGCGAACTTATACGTTGTGGACTTCGCCTCCGGGTAGGGAGTCGTCGTTGAGTATGCAGTGTTCGGTGATTGAGAGCACTTCTTCTGTCTATACTCATGTAGAGACGTTATCTGAATTCCGTCCTTGTGGCGGGGAGTTCGCGTTTCTTGTCTGTAGAACACAGAGAGGAGAAGACAGTATTAGAGTATACTAGTCAGAGGACCGTCTTCTGCCGCCCTAGTGTTTGAAAGAGTTTATTTTGTGGCTGGACTTCTTCCATCGTCGCAGAAGTGTATGAGAACCATCACTCCGACACACCGAACGCAGTACATACGGTGATATTGCTAATTGCTTCGGCTTATTAGGGCTACAAGGCTAAACAGCTGTGATCACGTAAGTTTTATTTCCACTGAGGTTGCACACCACTGTAGATCATCTTTGAAAGTAGTGTCCTCTAGTGATTGATATGTAGATGATGTCAGTCATATCGCGTTATTTATATTAGATCGCGTAGCCATAACACGGGGC
Organism: Schistocerca nitens; assembly: GCF_023898315.1. Lineage (NCBI taxonomy): Eukaryota > Metazoa > Arthropoda > Insecta > Orthoptera > Acrididae > Schistocerca > Schistocerca nitens. The sequence continues at coordinate 770,212,725 of NC_064617.1, forward strand.
AGATTTGGGCAACTGATCAATAATATTAGTTAGGAAATTCATTTGTATCTATTTACGTCCATTGGACATTGATATATAAACATTTGTAATATATAAAGGGATTTTAATATACAATAAATATACAAGCAGAAACAGCATTTATAATTTTACAGTTATTAGTCCCCTTAATCATTCATTTATGTTTATGTTCTAATTTATATGTTAAAGAGCAAGAAGGAGGAGATGGCACCATTAAGAGATCCTAAGATCTGCTTCAGGGGTAGTCAGACAGGGCCAAATCTTCATTTTCGCGTTCAGTTTTTTCCGTTGCGCTCATTCATTTTACACCCGCCTGGAGTAGCATCTTGGAAGGTGACAGGGAGAGGCGCAGACAGAGAAGGGGTACAAGAGATGTGTGCGGAACATGTGTCGAACGCGTAAGCAAGTAAACCTGCTAGGAAAAGGCTAGTATATTAAATAAAATCGAACTTTGCCGTTAGTGGCTTTAGCCATAACTGAGTGGAACCGCGCGAAAGCTACGGTCGCAGGTTCGAATCCTGCCTCGTGCATGGATGTGTCTGATGACCTTAGGTTAGTTAGGTTTAAGTAGTTCTAAGTTCTAGGGGACTTATGACCTCAGCGGTTAAGTACCATAGTGCTCAGAGCCATTTGAACCATTTTGAACCATAACTGGGCGAAACCTTGAACTTCTTCACCATTTGCAAAACTCTTTGAGGCTATCAATCCTTTTTTATCTTAAAGAAGATGTTGTAAGCACTGGAGGCCAAATCAAGGTCATCTATACTCGTAGAATGTTCAGACAACAGCACTCTCACTTTAAACTTTTCAAGAATTCTCGAAATTTTGAGACAGTGGGAGCACAGCAAAATGACACAGGAACTTAACATGTTTCGACGTTTGTTTCGAGTTGTTCTTCGGACCTACGTCTATGATTTCGGTGTGCAGTGTTGTACTGACTGTTGTGCCTTGTTTAACAAATGAAATAATCCACAGAAGTGTAACTCAGTCGTAGACGAGGTTGCTTATAATACTCATTTTTCGCAAGTTCTTGTGTATATCTCATATCTGGAGTGCTAAGACTTTCTTCCTTTATTGTTTCTTTCCCTCACCTACAACGGTAGGCTGCTGCTGATTATAGATACAAGGTGACTAAACATCTAAAGTCATCAATCGCCTATTCACCGTCCCAGGATGGAATCAGTGTACCCCATCAGTAGGTGTCTAGGGTAAATTCAATGTGCAAGTGTGAGAAAATGTTGTAAATTTTAATGTGGCGTGTATTTGAGGTGTAACGTTGGTACCAGCCTGGTATTCACCGCATGGGTTATTAGAAACCGTATAAAACCCATAGCTAGTCTTACCGGCACACCCGCACTTGTCATTAAGCCGTCGGGCAGACTCCAAGCAGAGTCTAGATTACCTCCCCGTCTTGGAAATAGGCGCTTTAACTTGCACGGCTTTCTGGGCAGGTACGAGAATAGATTGGGGGCTTTGCATTGACCATTTTCGAGTTGTTGTTGTGGTCTTCTGTCCTGAGACTGGTTTGATGCAGCTCCCCATGCTACTCTATGATGTGCAAGCATCATCATCATCTTCCAGTACTTACTGCAACCTACATCCTTCTGAATCTGCTTAGTGTATTCATCTCTTGGTCTCCCTCTACGATTCTTACCCTCCACGCTGCCCTCCAATGCTAAATTTGTGATCCCTTGATGCCTCAGAACATGTCCTATCAACCGGTCCCTTCTTCTTGTCAAGTTGTACCACAAACTCCTCTTCTCCCCAATTCTATTCAGTACCTTCTCATTAGTTATGTGATCTACCCACCTAATCTTCAGCATTCTTCTGTAGCACCACATTTCGAAAGCTTCTATTCTCTTCTTGTCCAAACTATTTGTCGTCCATGTTTCACTTCCATACATGGCTACACTCCATACAAATACTTTCAGAAACGACTTCCTGATACTTAAATCTATACTCGATGTTAACAAATTTCTCTTTTTCAGAAACGCTTTCCTTGCCATTGCCAGTCTACATTTTATATCCTCTCTACTTCGACCATCATCAGTTATTTTGCTCCCCAAATAGCAAAACTCCTTTACTACTTTAAGTGTCGTATTTCCTAATCTAATTCCCTCACCATCACCAGACTTAATTCGACTACATTCCATTACCCTCGTTTTGCTTTTGTTGATGTTCATCTTATATCCTCCTTTCAAGACACTGTCCATTCCGTTCAACTGCTCTTCCAAGTCCTTTGCTGTCTCTGATAGAATTACAATGTCATCGGCGAATCTCAAATTTTATATTTCTTCTCCATGGATTTTAATTCCTACTCCGAATTTTTCTTTTGTTTCCTTTACTGCTTGCTCAATATACAGATTGAATAACATCGGGGAGAGGGTAGAACCCTGTCTCACTTCCTTCCTAACCACTGCTTCCCTTTCGTGCCCCTCGACTCTTATAACTGCCATCTGGTTTCTCTACAAATTGTAAATAGACTTTCGCTCTCCGTATTTTACCCCTGCCACCTTTAGAATTTGAAAGAGAGTATTCCAGTCAACATTGGCAAAAGCTTTCTCTAAGTCTTCAATGCTAGAAACGTAGGTTTGCCTTTTCTTAATCTATTTTCTAAGATAAGTCGTAGGGTCAGTATTGCCTCACGTGTTCCAACATTTCTGCTGAATCCAAACTGATCTTCGCCGAGGTCGGCTTCTACCAGTTTTTCCATTCGTCTGTAAGGAATTCGCGTTAGTATTTTGCAGCTGTGACTTATTAAACTGATAGTTCGGTAATTTTCACATCTGTCAACACCTGCTTTCTTTGGGATTGGAATTATTATATTATTCTTGAAGTCTGAGGGTATTTCGCCTGTCCCATGCATCTTGCTCACCATATGGTAGAGTTTTGTCAGGACTGGCTCTCCCAAGGCTGTCAGTAGTTCTAATGGAATGTTGTCTACTCCCTCCTGGGCGCCTTGTTTCGACTCAGGTCTTTCAGTGCTCTGTCAAACTCTTCAGCAGTATCATATCTTCAATTTCATCTTCATCTACATCCTCTTCCATTTCCATAATATTGTCCTCAAGTACATCGTCCTTTTATAGATTCTCTATATAGTCCTTCCACCTTTCTGCTTTCCCTTCTTTGCTTAGAACTGGGTTTCCATCTGAGCTCTTGATATTCACACAAGTGGCTCTCTTTTCTCCAAAAGTCTCTTTAATTTTCCTGTAGGCAGTATCTATCTTGCCCCTAGTGAGATAAGCCTCTAATCCTTACATTTGTCCTCTAGCCATCCCTGCTTAGCCATTTTGCATTTCCTGTCGATCTCATTTTTCAGACGTTTGTATTCCTTTTTGCCTGCTTCATTTACTGCATTTTTATATTTTCTCCTTTCATCAATTAAATTCAATATCTCTTCTGTTACCCAAGGATTTCTACTAGTCCTCGTCTTTTTACCCACTTGATCCTCTGCTGCCTTCACTACTTCATCCCTCAGAGCTACCCATTCTTCTTCTACTGTATTTCTTTTCCCCATTCCTGTCAATTGTTCCCTTATGCTCTCCTTGAAACTCTGTACAACCTCTGGTTTATTCAGTTTATCCAGGTCCCATCTCCTTAAATTCCCACCTTTTTACAGTTTCTTCAGTTTTAACCTACAGTTCATAACCAATAGATTGTGGTCAGAATCCATATCTGCCCCTGGAAATGTCTTACAATTTAAAACCTGGTTCCTAAATCTCTGTCTTACCATTATATAATCTATCTGATACCTTCTAGTATCTCCAGGATTCTTCCATGTATATAACCTTCTTTTATGATTCTTGAACCAAGTGTTAGTTATGATTAAGTTATGCTCTGTGCAAAGTTCTACCAGACGGCTCCTCTTTCATTTCTTACCCCCAATCCATATTCACCTAGTATGTTTCCTTCTCTCCCTTTTCCTACTATCGAATTCCAGTCACCCATGACTATTAAATATTCATCTCCCTTCACTACCTGAATAATTTCTTTTATCTCATCATACATTTCATCAATTTCTTCATCATCTGCAGAGCTGGTTGGCATATAAACTTGAACTACTGTAGTAGGCATGGGCTTCGTGTCTATCTTGGCCACAATAATGCGTTCACTATCCCGTTTGTAGTAGCTTACCCGCACTCCTATTTTTTTATTCATTATTAAAACTACTCCTGCATTACCCCTATTTAATTTTGTATTTATAACCGTGTATTCACCTGACCAAAAGTCTTGTTCCTCCTGCTACCGAACTTCACTAATTCCCACTATATCTAACTTTAACCTGTGCTTTTCCCTTTTTAAATTTTCTAACCTACCTGCCCGATTAAGAGATCTGACATTCCACACTCCGATCCGTAGAACGCCAGTTTTCTTTCTCCTGATAACGACGTCCTCTTGTGTAGTCCCCGCCCGGAGATACGAATGGGGGACTATTTTACCTCCGGAATATTTTACCCAAAAGGACGCCATCATGATTTAACCATACAGTAAAGCTGCATGCCCTCGGGAAAAATAACGGCTGTAGTTTCCCCTTGCTTTCAGCCGTTCGCAGTACCAGCACAGCAAGGCCGTTTTCGTTAGTGTTACAAGGCCAGATCAGTCAATCATCCAGACTGGTGCCCCTGCAACTACTGAAAAGGCTGCTGCCCCTCTTCAGTAACCACACGTTTGTCTGGCCTCGCAAGAGATACCCCTCCGTTGTGGTTGTACCTACGGTACAGCCATCTGTATCGCTGAGGCACGCAAGCCTCCCCACCAACGGCAAGGTCCATGGTTCATGGGGGAGAGAGCGTTTCTAAAAATATACATAGATAAGTTTAAAACATGTGGCTCATTTACTTCGCGAGTAAGTAAGTGTCAGACTATAAGCGCAAAAAACTGGCCAGGTGAGAGAAGGACTTGCGCAGTGAGGGTTCCGCAGAAACTTAATTATGTATATAACCAGCTCATCCAGCCCGAAACGAGGATTTTTGCCTGTTATCGACATTGATACTGGCAAGATATCGGACCCACGAATTCCAAGATTTTCGAGGCCGTTTTAATGTCAAGTTGGAAGTCGGATAACAAATCACAAAAGAAATATTTTTTCATGTGATGTAATTATTAATTGTCAGTTTTCTGATTTTTTCCTGTACTTGTACTGGGAACTCTTTCTTCTTACCAGATCTCATGATTCTTAGTCAAGGGGAAGTACCAGATGCGTTTTAATGAGTGAGTTTGCGAGTATCAGAATATGTTACATGAATGACTATATCTTTTGATTGCATTGACTTGGAAGCTTAACAATTTTACAGCACCAAATGACCGTAGACCTTAGTATTTGACGTAGATTTCAACTTGATACCTGTACATCGAATAACAAATCTTTTTCGTCGGATGTAATTACAAATTAACAGTTTCGGATATTTCCCTTTCTTTGTACTATGAATCCTTTCAACTTGTAATATTTCATGATTCTGGACCAAGAGCAAGTGTCTTAAAGGTTTGATGAGTAAGTCTGCGAGTACCAAAATATGTGACATAAAGGGCATTGTCTTTTGAGTGCATTATCTTAGAAGTTATCGATTATTATACCAATAAGAGACTATAGATCTTAGTATGTGATGTAAATTTCAACTTAATACGTCTATCTGTTTTCGACATAAAGGGGTCTTAACAGACGGACGGTTAGGCAATCCGATAAAAAACAAAATTACAGATTAAGAATTTTCGGATTTTTTCCTTTGATCGTACTGTGAAACCTAGTTTCTTGGCAAGTTTCATGATTCTGGGTGAGTTAGAAGTGTCCTATAGGTTTTAATGAGTGAGTCTGCGAGTATCAAAATATGTGACATAAATGGCAGTATCTTTTGAGTGGATTGGCTTAGATGTTTTACTTTTTTTTACATCGCCAAGCGACCGTTGACCTTAATAAGTGACATAAATTTCACCTTGGTATGTACCTGCTCCTGAGAAAAAGGGTTCTGAACTGTCGAAAAACAGACAGGCAAGCAGACGTACAACAAAATGATCCTATAAGAGTTCTGTTTTTACCGATTGAGGTACGGAACTCTAAAAACCCCATACGAGGGTTGGAACTTAAATAGTGGCAACTATTTATTCACAACCGATATAATAGAATTACATGTTTGACCTGTTACTGTCCTTCAAAGTAGTCACCAGCGTTGTGTAGAAGCCGTTGAAGCGATGTGGAAGGCGTTGTATAGCGTTAGCAGAGTCTGTACTGTTGGTGGTGCGAATGGAGCGGTCTACTGCCTGTCGAATCTCTGGAACAGTTCTGAAGCGAATGCCGGAATCAAATTAAAGTCACAAGGACTTAAGTCGTATTACTGTTCGTTTTTGGAGCAACACCTACGACCAGCTTTGCGAAAGAAGCGGCGACACTTTCTGCGCAAACCACCCATTATTTTGTACGACAATGCGCGGGCGCATACAGCGCGAGTTGTGACTGCTCTGTTCGGTCGATGGGACTGGGAAGTACTGTACTATCCGCCATACTCCCCGAACTTAAATCCTTGTGACTTTGATTTTATTCCTAAGACGAAGGAACCACTTCGTGGCATTCGCTTCAGAACTGTTCCAGAAATTCCACAGGCAGTAGACCGCTCCATTCGCATCAACAGAACAGGCTCTGCTAACGGTATACTACGCCTTCCACATCGCTGGCAACGGTTCTACACAACGCTGGTGACTACTTTGAAGGACTGTAACAGGCACAAACATGTAACTGTTTTTTATCGCTTGTGAATAAATAGTTGCCACTATTTAAGTCCCAACCCTCGTATTATCTAGATTTAAAATACTTACATCATAAAACATTTTAAGAAAAACGAAGCATTTCACTGGGCAGGACCTGCATTGGTAAAGGATAAGTGTGAAGTAGTAGAACTGAATGCTGGTTTAATGAGTATACTGGAGATGATAGTTTAATCTGTCTACGACGAACACCTCACAGAAGCTCGGATAGGGGAAGGAAAGTGAAATAAATCGGCCATGACTTTGCGAACGAACCATTCTGCCATTTGGCTAAAGCGCTGTAGTGTAATGACGGAAAACCTAAACCTGGAAGATAAGAAAGGGACCTGGGCGCCTTCCTCCAGAATATAAGTACAGTAACAAGGTCTTACTAATGTGTTGCCTCACTCGGCGAGTGAATTGTAGTGTGTTTATGATGGGCGCGGGAGGACGGAAATTCAGTTTCTGGGCATGTTGATGAGTGAGTGGCAGGAATGCGGAATCTGGAATGATGATAAAAAGGTTGGCTGCCAGGGTTGGTGTATGGAGTGAGCGGATATTATGGCAGGGAGGAAAGTAAGGGTGTGAGAAAGGCCAGAGAGGACTGGATCAGAACTGATAGAAAGGTGCGGACTTCCTAATAACTATGCACCCCCGACTCAAAGTTGCAGTATTAAAGTTATGGTTGGTTTCATTGTCTAGGGGCTGGGATATGTAGTTGCCGCATTACATACCAAATACTGCTGAGTCTACAGTATATGATAAGAATACACACATAAATCGAATGGTCGAATGTTTCTATCACTCGCCACTGCGAATTATGAATGTAACATATAAATTTATAAGTGAAAGATTGCAATTAAATAAAATCTGCAGGTACTATCTTAACGACTTTAACTGATGAGTACGATAGCAGAAGTACTTTTGAGAATGCAGTATATTTCTGCTAAACACTTATTGGTGTCGATGATCCAGCAATTAAAAAAAAAATAAGTTGAATAACAGAGAAACAATAGATTCCTACTGCAAGTAATTAGTTACGAACAACAACACAGCTCGCGAGATATTCACTTTTGAACGCTCACTACTCTTCACTACAGAAGCCACGAAAATCACACAAGAGCACAGGTCGGCACTCCGAAATATTTCTATTCTCCGCGACCACGCGCAAACTGCTCCACTGTCCATCTTTCCGCCGACCGTCCAGCACTCGCCGTGTCCAGTGCCGTCCTGTCCAGAACTGCCCCCTGCTCAGGACTCCTCGTGTCCTCTCCGGGTACCCGCTTCCATCCAGTCTCCCCATTCACGAGCGCTGTGATTGGCTAGAGCGCTCGCTCCATGTCTTCATGCCAACGCAGTCACAATCATAATGAAACATAGTCGAAATACTGGACTTACATTTAAATACTTGAAATTAAATAAATATTCCTACAGCTGGACCATAAACACGCTCTAACACACATTATTAAATACATAAACAATTGAATAAACATATATCAAAAGAAAAGAAGCAAAATTTAGGCCAGAAGTCTAATGTCTCTGTGCTTTCTAAAAAACAGTAAATAATTGACCAGTTTCTTCATGGATAGCATATATCGGATATTAACAAAGACATAGATGAATCAATATATTTATACGCTTGCTGCTACCGTTTTTTCGTGTAACTGTGGGGTACTTATGGCCTGACGCGATCGATAATAATCGGCCACTTTGACCTCCAATAGCTCATGTACCATTTAAGTTACATGCTTCATACCAATTTAGGTTTACACTGAGAGTTTTCTAAAGACACGCCGAACGACAAAATCTGTTGTTGTTGTTGTTGTGGTCTTCAGTCCTGAGACTGGTTTGATGCAGCTCTCCATGCTACTCTATCCTGTGCAGGCTTCTTCATCTCCCAGTACCTACTGCAACCTACATCCTTCTGGACAAAATCTGATGAAGCGTTTATATTTTGGAAATTCGCTGCTGAGTGTTACTTGTATAACTTACCGTCAGATACTAAACTTTAAACTAATAAAGATATTGAAAATCTGATTACACCAGCAGAATCGTCGTACAAATAATAGTAATGTACGTGTTTCTTTTTAAGGTATCATGATTCATCTGGGTACTATTAATTTCTATACGAACTGTGAAATGTCTACCATTAAGATTTGACAAAGTCCGCCATCTTTGACACTCCCGGCATACCTCCTTCATCGACACAATGCGCCGTCCTCGTCACAGCGGAATTCCCAGCCACGCGGCTGGACCACACGCTGGGGCTACCCCTCCTGTCCGGCTAACGATTGACACCACGTGTTTGCTGCCGGGCCGCGGCTCTGACGAGCGTCCTGTGTGGCCGCCCCAATTCCGAACATGTAATATTTCCAGGGCGCCACAACTCGCCCGTTACCTCACAAAGAATTTCATTGTCTGGGAACAGGAGGCTGCGTTAGGAGAGGTGCGGAAGATGCGTAGGTCGGTGGACAATTTTGGTATTGGATTTGTAGCATGCAAGTTTTAGTAACTATTGGGAAACGATAGGACTGTTGTACTTAAACTGTATGGGGTGTAAAGAGACCTTCACTGTTTTCCCGACAACTGGTTGGCAAATTTAGATTGCAATGGTTCTACTAGTTCGCAGCCCAAGACCTTAGAGGTCACTGAGAACATCATAATGGTTATCAGCGAGAAACAAGTCAATTAATTTGCAGCCGCAGTGGTTCTTTGCGAGTAGGCCTCAAATATCTTATGAACTTCGAGAGCTGCTTCGAACTTTCGGAAGCGAGAAGTCGGCTGTGAACCCTCGAGAATGCAATGGAAGAACGCAGCTGCGAGACCTGGACGCAGGTTGGTATGGCCTTTTTTTATTTCTTTTAAACACAGGCGTGCGTAGTCTTATGGCGACAACTTTACTGTGGCAATAAACGCACGGTGATTGCAACTTCAAAAGTAGACCCTGTGATGAATTAGCCAGAACGAGTGTCATTATTCGAAAGCAGTCTTTGGTTGTATCGGGAAGCTAATACTTAACAGGAGGAGGTGTGAGAAACCGAGTTGGCGACTTTTAGTGAAGTGAGACAAATCTATTCTGTTTCGATTGAAATCTGAGGTGTTAGAGTATGTTGTGACATTATGATTTCATATCTCTTTTTACCTGCTGACAACATCGCTTAGAGCAAGTTGGAGCCTTTTTAGAATTGTATGTTTGTATCGTGCGATCAGATCTTTGAATTTCTCAGAGTACATTTTGGATTGCTACAGGGTAGTGAACGAAAGTGTCCGACTTGTATTATTTTAAAAATAAAATAACTGCAGCCCTCGGTCGCGAAAATGAAGTCTTTTTGACCTAGGTTTCGGCCACTTCTAAGAGTGCCTTCATCAGAAATAAAACATTTTAAACAGGCATGTGACGTATAAAATAAAAATGAAAGCGTTATCGCACACAGGGAGACCTCCAGAGGTGGTAGTCCAGATTGCTGTACACACCGGTACCTCTAATACCCAGTAGCACATCTTCTTGCATTCATGCATGCCTGTATTCGTCGTGGCATACGATCCACAAGTTCATCAAGGCACTGTTGGTCCAGATTGCCTCACTCCTCAACGGCTATTCGCTGCAGGTCCCTCACAGTGGTTGGTAGCTCACGTCTCCATAAACAGCCCTTTACAGTCTATCCCAGACATGTTAGATAGGGGTCATGTCTAAAGAACATGCTGGCCATTGTAGTCGAGCACTGTCAGTATCATGAAGGAGGTCACTGACAAGACGTGACGATGGGCGCGCAAATTGTCGTCCATGAAGACGAATGCCTCTCCAATATGCTGCCGATATGGTTGCACTATCGGACGGAGTACGACGTTCATGTATACAGCCGTTAGGGCGCCTTCCAGCGACGTACGCCGGCCCCACATAATGCCACCACAAAACAGCATAGAACCTCCACTCGCTGGACATTGTGTCTAAGGCGTTCAGCCTGACCGGGTTGCCTCCAAACACATCTCCGACGATTGTCTGGTTGAAGGCACATGCGACACTTATCGGTAAAGAGAACGTGATGCCAGTCCTGAGCGGTCCATTCGGCATGCTATTGGGCCCATCTGTACCGCACTGCACGGTATCGTGGTTGCAAAGATGGACCTCGCCATGGACGTCGGGTGTGAAGTTGCGCATCACGCAGCCTATTGCGCACACTTTGAGTCGTCCTGTGGCGGCACGAAAAGCATTATTCAGCATGGTGGCGTTGCTGTCAGGGTTCCTCCGAGCCATAATCCGTAGGAATCGGTCATCCACTGTAATAGTAGTCCTAGGGCGCCTGAGCGAGGCATGTCATCGACAGTTCCAGTCGCACTGTACCTCCTCCATGTCTGAACAACATTGTTTCGGTTCACTCCGAGACGCCTGGACACTTCCCGTGTTGAGAGCCCTTCCTGGCATAAAGTAACAATGCGGACGCGATCTAACCGCGGTATTGACAGTCTAGGCTTGGTTGAACTACAGACGACACGAGCCGTGTACCTCCTTCCCGGTGGTATGGCTGCTCATGCATGGTTGTTTACATCTTTGGGCGGGTTTAGTGACATCTCTGAACAGTCAAAGGGACTGTGTCTGTGATACAGTATCGACAATCAACGGCCGGCCGGAGTGGCCGAGCGGTTCTAGGCGCTACAGTCTGGAACCGCGCGACCGCTACGGTCGCAGGTTCGAATCCTGCCTCCGGCATGGATGTGTGTGATGTCCTTAGGTTAGTTAGGTTTAAGTAGTTCTAAGTTCTAGGGGACTGATGACCTCAGAAGTTAAGTCCCATAGTGCTCAGAGCCATTTGAACCATTTGACAATCAACATCTGTCTTCAGGATTTCTGGGAACCGGGGTGATGCAAAACTTTTTTTGATGTGTGAAATTTTACCTTGGAACGGTCGCTGACAACCCAGCCATGTTTAAAACTTTAAGTATTATTTTAACCTTGTGTTGTGTGTCAAAGTAGGGTACTGATTCTTATCCAATACAGTTTGTATAACGTAAGAGTGAAGATGACTGATATGGATGTGCCGATTGGTTCAATTGAATAGATTGTTTGTTCTCTATCAAAATCTTTCTTTTGATAACTATGCCTATCAGTAGTTAGTGCCTTCAGTAGTTAGAATCCTTTATTTAGCTGGCAGTATTGGCGCTCGCTGTATTGCAGTAGTTCGGGTAACGAAGATTTTTGTGAGGTAAGTGATTCATGAAAGGTGTAGGTTATTGTTAGTCAGGGCCATTCTTTTGTAGGGATTATTGAAAGTCAGATTGCGTTGCGCTAAAAATATTGTGTGTCAGTTTAGTGTTGATCAGAATAAGTAAAGAGAGAAATGTCTGAGTACGTTCAGTTCTGCTCAGCTTTGAAAATCAAATAACGTAAGAGGTTTTCCAGCACTGTCATTTTTAAATTTTTCTAAGGGGACGTTTCAACGTTTTATTCTCCAGTGGTCGTGTCCTGGAATTTCTCTGAATGTGATTAGTCTTTAGTTTTAGAGCAATGGTAATTTCATTCCTGTCTTGCTGCCGATAGCGAGATATTGAGATGACTGTGTGTGTAGCAGGGTAGAGCTTCGATCTTGATATGCCTATAAGGGCTTCCTAATGAATCGACAGAGAGACTAGTCGCGTTATTTATCTCAAGCGTCGCACCTCGCTAGGGTGCGTGAATTACACCGTGCACGCATATGAGACTTCGCGCGAGGTCATAGAAGCTCAAAGGATGATATGAAGGGAAATTTCAAGATAATAACGTTCCAGCAATTAAAATTAAAGTTTATCCACTCGCTGACGGGAGATCTGGTGTCACAGAATAGATGTTGCAAACTTTACCTTATACACTCCTGGAAATGGAAAAAAGAACACATTGACACCGGTGTGTCAGACCCACCATACTTGCTCCGGACACTGCGAGAGGGCTGTACAAGCAATGATCACACGCACGGCACAGCGGACACACCAGGAACCACGGTGTTGGCCGTCGAATGGCGCTAGCTGCGCAGCATTTGTGCACCGCCGCCGTCAGTGTCAGCCAGTTTGCCGTGGCATACGGAGCTCCATCGCAGTCTTTAACACTGGTAGCATGCCGCGACAGCGTGGACGTGAACCGTATGTGCAGTTGACGGACTTTGAGCGAGGGCGTATAGTGGACATGCGGGAGGCCGGGTGGACGTACCGCCAAATTGCTCAACACGTGGGGCGTGAGGTCTCCACAGTACATCGATGTTGTCGCCAGTGGTCGGCGGAAGGTGCACGTGCCCTTCGACCTGGGACGGACCGCAGCGACGCACGGATGCACGCCAAGACCGTAGGATCCTACGCAGTGCCGTAGGGGACCGCACCGCCACTTCCCAGCAAATTAGGGACACTGTTGCTCCTGGGGTATCGGCGTGGACCATTCGCAACCGTCTCCATGAAGCTGGGCTACGGTCCCGCACACCGTTAGGCGGTCTTCCGCTCACGCTCCAACATCGTGCAGCCCGCCTCCAGTGGTGTCGCGACAGGCGTGAATGGAGGGACGAATGGAGACGTGTCGTCTTCAGCGATGAGAGTCGCTTCTGCCTTGATGCCAATGATGGTCGTATGCGTGTTTGGCGCCGTGCAGGTGAGCGCCACAATCAGGACTGCATACGACCGAGGCACACAGGGCCAACACCCGGCATCATGGTGGGGGGAGCGATCTCCTACACTGGCCGTACACCACTGGTGATCGTCGAGGGGACACTGAATAGTGCACGGTACATCCAAACCGTCATCGAACCCATCGTTCTACCATTCCTAGACCGGCAAGGAGTACGTGCTGTTCCAACAGGACAATGCACGTCCGCATGTATCCCGTGCCACCCAACGTGCTCTAGAAGGTGTAAGACAACTACCCTGGCCAGCAAGATCTCCGGATCTGTCCCCCATTGAGCATGTTTGTGACTGGATGAAGCGTCGTCTCACGCGGTCTGCACGTCCGGCACGAACGCTGGTCCAACTGAGGCGCCAGGTGGAAATGGAATGGCAAGCCGTTCCACAGGACTACATCCAGCATCTCTACGATCGTCTCCATGGGAGAATAGCAGCCTGCATTGCTGCGAAAGGTGGATATACACTGTACTAGTGCCGACATTGTGAATGCTCTGTTGCCTGTGTCTATGTGCCTGTGGTTCTGTCAGTGTGATCATGTGATGTATCTGACCCCAGGAATGTGTCAATAAAGTTTCCCCTTCCTGGGACAATGAATTCACGGTGTTCTTATTTCAATTTCCAGGAGTGTAGGATTACGAAGCACACTCTACATGGGTAGCTCCGTACTTGTGGCGTGCACATGCTTTTTTTTTTTTAGGTTCCTTCCCACGGGAAACAAACCGTTGGCCTGAAAGATTACCAGTTCATGTCACTGATTTGGGTGTGCCAACTGTAAAAATTGTTAGTTCCCCTAAACAGGTCATTCCAAAGGATGTGAATATGCTTAATCTCATGTTAGTAAATTGCCGAAGTGTCTGTAACAAGATCCCCGAATTACTCTCCGAAATAAACAGTAGCAATGCCATATTGTATTAGGTACCGAAAGCTGGTTGAAACCAGACATAAAAAGCAGTGATATTTTGAACTCGGATTGGAAAATGTTTAGGACTGTGAAATAGTCTGGATAAAGCTGTCAATCAAACAAGGATTGACCATTGCATTAGGATGTTTTTATAGACCACCATCATCAGCAACAAACGTCGCAGAACGTTTCAGGGAAAGTCTTGAGTACATAGGAAATAATTATCCAAATTATCCATTAGTTATAGATGGAGACTTTAATCTGGCATCCATTGACTGGGAAAATTACACGTTTATCACAGGGGGCAGAAGCAAAGATTCATGCGAAGTTACTCTAGGAGCGCTCTCAACATACAACGTTGAGCAGTTGGTTAGAAAACCAACTCGAGATGGGAACATATAAGATATCTTGGCGACAAACAGACCTGATTTTTTTCAGGAAGTTACTCTAGAAGAAGGTATTAGCGACCATAATGTCGTTGTGGCTTCTATGTCTGTGGAAGTTGAAAAAAAAAACAAAGAAACAGCGTAGTTTTTTCTTGTTTGGGAAAGCAAATAAAAGTGTCATTAATGAATATCTTCATAGTCAGCTCCAAGCATTCGCCGCGGGACACATAGATTTTGAGCATCTTTGGTCGGAATTTAAAGGTATTGTCCACCATGTACTAGAGAAGTATGTGCCTGGAAAAAAAATATAGGGGAGGGAAAGGATCCACCTTGGTACAACAAACATATTAGGAAGTTGCTGAGAAAGCAGAGAATATTGCACAGTCGTTTTAAACGAAGTCACTGCCCTGCTGACAAATAGAAATTATGCGAAATGAAAGCAGCTGTCAGAAGGACAATGAGAGATTCTTTTAACGAATTTGAAAGCAATATTTTATCTGCAGATTCTAAAAATAACCCCAAAAAATTTTGGTCGTACGTAAAATCTATGAACGCTACAAATATTGCAATACCTTCTCTTACTGACAGTACCGGTAATGTAACTAATGATGATAAACAGAAGGCCGAAATTCTAAACCTAGCTTTCAAAACTCGTTTACGGTAGAGGACTGCAGCACCATTCCCCCGTTCAGTTATCGAACAAACACAAGGATAGCTGACATAGTGTTTAGTGTATCTGGGACTGTAAAACAGTTAAGATCCTTAGACGCCTGGAAGGCATCTGGCCCAGACGGTATCCCCGTAAGATTATATGTTGACTATGCTACAAATGTAGCACCATTCTTATCCATCATCTATCAGAGATCATTGGAACAGCGGAGAGTTCCACGGGACTGGAAGAAGGCCCAGGTCATAGCAACCTATAAAAAGGGTAGGAAATCGGATGTACGTAATTACTGGCCAATTTCACTGACATCGATTTGTTGTAGAATCATGGAACATATTTTGTGTTCAGACATAATGACCTTTCTAGACTCTGAGAAGCTCATCTACAGAAACCAGCACGGCTTTAGGAAGCAGTGGTCATGCGAGACACAGCTGGCCCTCTTCGTGGATGATATACAACTGGCTCTAGATACCGGCTCCCAGGTTGATGCCACATTTCTCGACTTTCGAATGGCGTTCGACTCAGTTCCGCACTGTCGCTTGCTCCAAAAAATGCACGCTTACGGTCTGTACGATGACATATGCGGTTGGACAGAAAGTTTTCTAACAGACAGGGAGCAGTATGTCGTCATGAACGGGGTGACTTCAACAGAAACAAGCGTAACTTCAGGTGTGCTCAAGGGCAGCGTAATAGGTCCGCTGCTTTTTACGATTTACATAAACGAACTGGTTGATGGTACTGACAGAGGCATTAGACTATTTGCCGATGGTGCTGTAATCTACTGGAAAGTAGTATCACACGGTAGTTGTGAACAAATCAATGAGAATTTGCAGAAAATAAATGCGTGGTGTAATGACTGGCAGTTATCTCTCAGTATTAGTAAGTGTAACCTACTGCGTATAACAAGGCGAAAATCCCCATTAATGTACGAGAACAAAATAAATGCCCAGTCTTTGGAAGCGGTAACATCCGTCATGTATCTGGGTGTGACTACTCGAAACGATCTCAAATGAAATGATCATATTACACAAGTAACGGGTAAGGCAAACTCTAGATTGCGGTTTATTGGTAGAATCCTGAAGCGACAAAACAAAGGAAATAGCTTACAATACGTTAGTTCGACCAGTATTAGAGTATTGTAGAAGTTGGGTCTGATTCAAGAGACTGAGAAGGTCCAAAGAAGAGCGGCAAGACTCGTGACTGGTACATTTAGCCATCGCGAGACCGTTACAAATCTCACAGAAAGTTTGAAGTGGGTCATACTTGCAGATGGCGCGCTAAACGGAAGGGGCTGCTCACTAAATTTCGAAATCCGATCTTCACTGAGAATGTAGAGCATGTATTATTACCTCCAACTTTCAAATCGCGCAATGATCACCATTCAAAGATAACGGAAATTAGGGCTCGTACTGAGGCGTTCAGACAGTCGTTTATCCCTCGCGCGATCTGCGAGAAGAACAGAGGGGGAGAAATACGACTTTGGCGCGAACTGTGCCCTCCGCCACACACCGCTTGGTGGCTAGCTGATTATATATGTAGATGTAGAACAAAAGGAATTAATGAAATGGACGGAAGTCGCCAGATATGATATACATGTAGAGACAAACAACTGATCACAGTTTCAGAAAAATCGGATGACTTATTCAAGAGAAAGCGCTTCACAAACTGAGCAAGTCAATAACCCGTTGATCCACGTTTGGCCCTTATGCAGGCAGCTATTCGGCTTGGCATAGATCAACAGAGGTGCTGGACGTCCTCCTGAGGGATATCGTGCCAAATTATGTCCAATTGGCGCTTTAGGTCGTCAAATTCCCGAGCTGGGTGGAGGGCTGTGCCCATAATGCCCGAAACGTTCTCAATTGAGGAAAGATCCGGCAACCTTGCCGACCAAAGTAGGACTTGGCAAGGACGAGGACAAGCGGTAGACACTCTCGCCATGTGCAGGCGGGCATTATCTTGCTGAAATGCAAGCCCAGGACGGTTTGCCACGAAGGGCAACAAAATGGGGCGTAGAATATCGTCGAAGTACCACTGTGCTGTAATGGTGCCGTGAGTGATAACCAAAGGGTCCTGCCGGGAAAGAAATGGTATCCTAGACCATCACTCCTGGTACCCCAGACCATCACTCACTGTTACGCCGTACGTCTGGAGACAGTCAGGTTGATATTATGCTACCGCCGTCGAGGGCGGCTCTTGCCAAGTTTTCACTGATCATTGGGAGTCCGTTCGGAGCGGGACTCATTACTGAAGACAATTCCCTTCCAGTCAATGAGATACCAGACCAGATGTGCCTGTCGCCACTGCAGATGGGCTTGTTGGTGCACAGAGGTCAAGAGGCGCCGTGAGCTCAGCTCTCTTTCTGAGAACCACCTATTACTGTGTCATTGAAGGACCAACTGGACGTCGGATCGATGATAATGATAAATTAAGGGCTCCTCTGAGCGCCTGTCTGACGACTGCTCGGTCCTCACGTTCCCTCGTCTCTCTACATCGATCACTTCCTACTTGACGCTGTGTTCGGCTATGGTTCACCCATCCCTGCCAACACTGTGGAGTAGTGGCACCGCTCCTACTCAAATGTCGAGCGATTCGCCAATTACTCCAACCACCTTCTTTGAGCCCAATTACACGTCCTCCCTCAAATGCTGACATCCGCGTACATTATTCGCTTGTCTGTCAGTGAGGCATAACTACTGTACAGTTGGGTGCGCGGAATGAAATTCGAAGACGTTATGCCTCGGTATCTGATATGGCGTAACTAAAAGAAATAACATCTGGTTGGAAAAAAGTGGTGTAAGCTTTAATGTTGGGAGCTGTGAGAACACTAATAAACAAAAGCATCAACTCTATAAGAGCCCCAGAAAAATGGAAAAATGCTTATTATTAGTATGGGGCGCCCCGATATCCTGTGATCTTGTTCAGAGCGCGCACTGTAATCGATTATAGTTCGCTGTCCTGGTGCGTGTGGCGCTCTGGTGGCGATTTGCTATGACGTCGCTAGCGTGTGTTTGCGGTGGCCGGCGGAAAGCGAGAAGGTAGTTGGTTTTCCGGGTATTGCACGGAACGTGAAGTTCGCTCTGCCTGACCGACTAGTGACTAGCGCTAAGGTTGTTGTGCCCCGCAATATGAGCAGAGTGGTCTGGGGCGGAGGTGACTCGCCGCTGTGCTGGCCATGCGGTGGTGATTAATTGGAGTCGGCGTATTTGTTCTTCCTGCCTGTCTGATGTGGAGGTCCGGTGGGGTACTGTGATACTCTGGCCCAGAGACAACTAGTTGCTGAATTTTGGAGTCATCTGCCAGGTTAGGGTGTGGACCCGGTTGGCTCTTCAGATTTTCCCCTGGAAGCTCCAGCAGCGGTTTCTGAACTTTTCTGTTGTGGGACGGTGTTGTTGGAACTTTTTCTGTGTGTGTGGCTCGTTACGATATTTGTTGGTACTAATTAATTTTCTCAACTGGAGTCCTGCCCGGAGTTGCGTTCATGTATGGTACATTTGGCATTCGATGTGTTAGGTAAAGTCGCCTAAGAAGGGCGGTTTTGTACAGTATATACATAGTGAATTACTGCTACTTGGTATATGTGGCCTGTGGTCTTCTGGGACCTGAACATCACGATCTCGTCAATTTGGTCGTGTAACAGCATTTTTTTTAAATACTGTGTTAACAACTTGGTGGAATACTCGTATTTGGTGTCGTTAAGGCACTTCTAAGACTATGATTTGACTATTCATGTGCGCTTGGCTTTTATTGTTTCGTTTTAAGATGCGAGAATTGTTTGAGATTTGTGTGTTAGCTTCCGACACTTATTAAGAGCGCCCGAGTTAACGGCGCCGTGGTTATCATGTGCTGTCGGGATGTTATACTGTAATTTTTAATTTTATCTTGTGTTGATATTATCTGTCGTGTGTTACAGAACATAACCAAGGTGCGTAAGTGATGGGCAGTTGTGGGAGGCATGTCGGGGAGCTCTCAGCGGTTTATTTCGGGGACCGTTTCTAGTGGGAAGGCTCCGAAGTGTTGAGAGCTCGCTCGTCTGTGATTGCGTTGGGAGTTGCCCTCGCCCTTTGGTTGTATCAAATTATTATTTCGTCATTATATTTATTGGTTGTGTGTTGCGTTTCTTTCATTTTATGGTGCCAAGCGCCATTATCTTTCTCAAAGTTTTTTATATAAATCATTTTAAATTGTAATGCCAAGTTAACTTATTATTGGATTTTGCCTTTTGGGTAAACTCTAATAGCACTATTGTAAAAGGTTCTTGATTTTATGGTGGCAAGCCGCCGTTATTGTTTTTAAAGCTCACTCCTTAACCACTTGTTAAGTTTTGTAAGTTATATGAATTTGTTGTTAATTAAAAGTGTTTAGTATTGGCAATTTAATAAATTGTGTATAGAGTCTGCTGTTTGGATATTATTGGGTGGAACTCATTGGATAGTCGTCCTATAAGAACACACATTTCAGTATCAACAAGTCCGCTGTTTATTATCCTTGCCAGCTGTGTGGTGAAATTGCGCCGCAGCGTCACACATTCATCTACCGGCCGACAAAGTTTACAATTTTGCATTTTCGGTGATACCTATATGAATACTAATTTTCATAATTCATTCGCGGTGCGTCGTTCCTTCATTTTCTGTACTTTTTTATTGTTTTAGAGTGTATATGAGGCACTGAAAGAAAACAACTCTCGATATCTGAATAGAAGTTGCGTAAGCTGCAGTAGGCTGGCGGAAGTGGTGCACCTTGGCTGAAGGTTGCGGAGACTCGTCTTGCCAATAGTGGCGGCCGAGTGGAGAGCGGAGAGGGTGAGAGAGAGGCTACGGCGTGGGTGGGGGGAGGGGTATAAATCCGCGGAGAGGCCCGCCCGTCCCACGGGAGGCCTACTTTATCTCCCGCTAAAATACAAACCTTTATTTTCCTGGAGCGACCCAATCCCGAGCCGTGACAGCCATTTGTTTTGTACGCACAGGCACGCGCATAAAAAGATGCATGAAAACGCCACGCTACGGAAAGGAAACACAAACGACAATAAATTATCGCCGCGGAAAAAATTTAAATCTCAGTTCAGCGGAAGGTATCTGTCCTCTCTCCTGGGGGAGGCTAGAGATCTTCCTCGACAGACGTGCGACTGGAATCCACACCTTGAGTTTCCTGTGCTCGCCTGCAGTTCCCAAGCGGCGAGGACGGGAAAGTCTGCCATAGCTTTTAAGCTACGTGCAGAAGGTAAACGGTGCCGGAAAGAACCACATAGGTTGCTGTCATCGGCACACAGTTTGTGTAAAACACACAGTGTCTTTATGTTCTGTCAGTATTAATATTTTCATTTTTGATCGAGAGTCCATATCTGAAATTTCATATTAGCTTTACATGGGCAATTATTTTCTCCTGGGAACTCTCTGAGCGGCGTTCTTTTATCTAAAGAACGACATCGTGAAAAAAAGACAGTTACAGTGAATGTTTATTCCAAGAAAACTGGTTTCTGTCAAGCGACCATCTTCAAATCACCTAGATATGTTGTTGTGCTCTTCGTTCGGAGGACTGATCTGATACAGTCTGTCTTGTGCAAGCCTCTTCATTTCTCCGTGAGTACTGCAACTTACAAGTTGACCCTGCTTACTTTAACCAAGCCCTGGTTTCTGTCTATCATTTTTGTTTTACAAACTTCCCTCCATGACCAAAATGACGAGTCCTTGATGCCTTAAAATGTGTCCTAGATACAATCGATTTTGTTAAGTTAGGCCATAATTTTTTTCTCCCTAGTTCGATTCCCTAACTTGTCTTTAGTTATGCTATCTACCTATCTAATCATCAGTGTTATAGCACCACTTTTCAAAAGTTTCTATTGTCTTTTTGTCTTCAGATACATTTTGAAAAGACTTCCAAAAATTTTAATATACAGGGTGGTCAATATGTACGTTAACATTTGAAAACTAAATACTTTACGGAATAATGTAGGTAAAGAGCTAACAATTGACACTCGTGCTTGAGATGAAACGAAGTTTTATTGAAACCAAAAAAAGTGTGCAAAATGACCCACAATGACGCTTCATATCCCAGATAACCCTGACGTCCTTCTGGAAGAACGACGTCACTCACTGTTGAAATTATTTATTTTTGCGAATAACGCATTGTTGCAACGGACTGTGACGCATTGTTATATGAAGCAGGCAGAGTCAGTTGCGCGCTGCGACAGTCAGTTTGACGCTGTCGTTCATAGTGAGTGAGAAACTGTGTCTTGAAAATAGGGCCGATTTCACCATGGACGAACTGACTGACCTTGTCATCGATGGGTATGTATATTTTATTTCATACTGCGTCAATAATTCTGAAACTTCTCATATAATATCTTAAAGAATTAATCTATATTATTTATGGGTTCATATTACGATTGAAAGTTTTCGTCAGTTGTAATTCAATAATGTTTTCAACCGTCCTTCCAGAAGGACGTCAGGATAATATGTTGTCATTTTGTATTCACGGAAAACGATGTGATATGTTGTCATTTTGTATTAACAGAAAACGATGTACGCTGATGGAACTTTTGGACATGTTAAAATCAAAAGATGAGGAAATACCTAATACTGGTGTGAATATAACATTACACCCTCCTCTAAATTCAACTGATGACGTAACAGATGAAGATTCGGGTGCTGAAGAAAATCCAAGAGTAGATAAATTACCAGCAAGTCAGCTCAATGCTACTGCGCTTTGTGATTTGGCCATTTCTACCGATGGTAATGCAACAAGGAAACAATCCTTTACCTCTGATGTTGTTCCAGGACACTCCAGCAGTACAAAAACAGCAACAATAACAACAACCACAAACAAACCAGCAAGGCTATCGAAGAATAAAATTCTAAATCTCAAGAAATATAACTGGAAAAGTGGTGAAATAGTTAATCCAACACCTGTATGGCCTCTAATGTTCACAGCTGCAATAAAGAAAGGGCGAACACCGCTTGAATATTTCCAACAGTTTTTTGATAACGAAGTGCTTCAAATGATGGTCACTTACACAAATCAGTATGCAGCCCAGAGAAATAGACTAGTTGATTGTTCAGAAGATGAGATGTTGGTGTTCATTGCAATACTTCTGCTAAGTGGATATGTAACAGTGTCACGCAGAAAGATGTACTGGCAAACAGATAAAGACAGTCACGACCTCGTAACAAATGCCTTGTCCAGAGATCGATTTGACTTTATCTTTTCCAATTTGCATGTATGCAACAATGACAATTTACATAAATCAGACCGTTTTGGAAAAATCCGCCCTTTGCTGTGTATGCTGAATTATAGATTCAAACAATTTGCGCCTAACGTGCGGTATCATTCTGTCGATGAATCTATGGTCTCATACTTCGGAAGTCACGGGTGCAAACAATTAATAAAAGGGAAACCAATCCGATGCGGATTCAAATTTTGGTGTGGAGGCACAAGTGGTGGATATATTATTTGGCTCGAACCCTACCAAGGAGCTGGCACGTGTAGTAAATATTATGAAACGAAAGGTATGGGGTACGGTGTGGTAAAGGCTTATGTTGACCAGTTACTTCCACATGTTCCATATCGAATATACTTTGATAACCTCTTTACCAGCGTTGAACTACTACATGACCTAAAAGAGAGGGGAGTGGAAGCAACAGGAACAATAAGAGGAAACCGAGTTAAGAATTGTACTCTATCATCTGTAGATAAAATGATAAAAGAAAATAGAGGATCATATGAAGTTTGTTTTGACTCAGCATCGGTGATTTCCATTGTACGTTGGACTGACAACAACGTTGTTACTGTAGCCACCAACTTTGACAGAGTGCAACCACTGTGCTCAGTAGCAAGATTTTCTAGGGAACAAAAGAAAAGGATTAGCGTGCCTCGTCCTAACTTATTACACGCCTATAATGCTCATATGGGAGGCATAGATCGAGCTGACCAAAATGTATCCCTATATAAATGCTCTATAAGAGGGAAAAAGTGGTATTTCCCGATCATTGCAGAGCAAAATGCCTGGGATATTTACAAGCACAACTAAGAACCCATAGATTATCTGACATTTCGTCGTCGAATTGTCACTGCAATTCTTGAGAGTAGCAAAAGAGTCACTACCAGCAGAGGACGTCGTAGTAAGAGGGCAAAACTATATTCTAGATTTGATAGAAGAGAACATTATGTTGCTGATTTACCAACGGACGAGATAACGAAAAAGAAGAAGCACCTGAAATGTCGAAGTTGCCATAAAAAAACTACTATGTGCGCAAAATGTGACGAACCATTTCATGTTTGTTGCTTTTTGTCTTATCATACTAGTGCATAAAATATGTGTATAGGCTATTTTCTTTGGTTTTTGTATTTATTTGCTGTTTTAGCCCATAATTTAAATTTATTTATGTTTATTTGCAAGTATAAAAACCAAAACAAGTTAATTGTGCAATGTCATATACTTTAAAAACATGTTCCCTTATTGTGCTGACGTCCTTCTGGAAGGACGCCTATTTTTTGAAATACTAAATAAAAATAAATACTCAAAATTGTTTTTACTTTCTTCCTTACAACCTTGTGATAGATAAGCTATAAATAGGTAAGATATAAATCAATTTTGAAACACAAATAATTCAGGACTATCTGGGGTATGGTACACCAGCAATAATTGCTACGTGGCGCACGGAAAACCGGCCCCCAGTGCAGACTGCTCGCCAGTCACGAACAGATACAACAAGAAACAGATATACACGTAATACTTAGATAAAAGAAATGCTGCCAATATAAGACGTAATCGCAACATCTTCGAAACAATAGGTGACAATCGGCGGGCGACAACGAGCATTCTAGTACTCGGGCCGGTTTTTCGTGGGTCACCCCGTGGTATATATGACAGCTGATTTTTAGCTGAGACGAAGTTCTTCATAAGAAATGCTGAAGATGTCGACCGTCATTCAACAACAATACCTCTAGTCGAGGGACAATGTTGTGAAAAACACTGTACAGCGTATCAGTAGGTATGGTAAGGAACTGTCAATGGATGTCGTCTTTTAGCATCCGCAATGAGGTCAGGCGATTGTAGTAGACTTGCGACTTAAGGTAATCCCGCAACAAAACTCACACGGATTGTTGTCTGGGGATTTGGGAGAGCGCGCGATCCTCACCAAACGATCTGCACAAGAGACCTTTCACGCGTAAAGCAAAATGGGGTGGAGCGCCAACTTCCATAAAAGTCCTACCTCCCAGCAGGAGTTTATCAGCGAGGCTAGGGATTATATGACTCCCTCTCTCACTACAGCTCATTTTACACATTCTTCTCTTTCAGCGTCATTGATGTGTTGTCTAGCGCCATCTGTTGGGCTATTTTTGCACTCGTTTTTGGTTTCAATAAAACCCCACGTTATATCAGGCACGTGTATGCATTATTACCTCTCTACCGACACAATTCATGAATTAATGCAAATGCTTACGAACTTTTGGGTCATCCTGTATATTCGATCTTCACAAATTAATCTTTTTTAAAAAATCATTTCTTGCTATTGCGAATCTCTCTACTTTGGATAGCTTCTGTTATTTTGCTGCCCAAATAGCAAAAGACATAGATGAGAAAATGAGATACTAAAATTAGTTTAATTCCTTCGCCTGATGTAATTCGATTACACTACATCACCCTTGTTTTACCTTTGCTGATACTTATTTTATAACCTGTTTTCGTCACTCACATATGAAAGAGAAAAGCTGTATGAAATATAACTTGCCAAATACGCTCTGTGAACCATTTTATGCAACAGAGACCCACGGATTAACACTTCATCAAGATTTCGAAAGTTTTCTTAGCGTTGAATACATAATTGATTTTTAGTTGCAGCACCCGTGCGAAACAGTTAAGGAAATGTATGTAAACATCCTGAAACGTTTTCATTGGTCCGCATTTGCATAAAAAAAAAGAATATGGCATATTGGATCCTCTCTGATGAAAAACACTTGGGTTTTAGTTATTTACTTTTCTTTCGCCAACAAGTTTCAGCGACGGTATCGCCATCGTCAGTGGATATATTTTTATTCTATACCATACAAAAAATAGCGTCGTTACAAACATTATAAAATATTATTACGTGAGTACTGTTTGGTTCCCAATATTGTATTCTGTGAATAGGTATTATGAAACTATTCACAGAATATAACATTGGTAACCAAATAGTACACATGTGATAATGTTCGTAACGATGCTATTTTTGTTTGTTTCAGAATAAAAACATCCACTGATGATGGCAATATTGTCGCTGAACCTAGTTTGGGAAAGAAAATAAAATAAATAAAAAGCCAAAAGTGTTTTGCTTCAAGACGGACCCATGTATATGTACATTCTGTACATATTAAAAACTTCAGTACACAATATTTATTTTCCACATAATACTGTCTGAGGGTGGCCTGAAAGTCATGAAAGTTGCGTGTTAAACAGGATGTTCATTTCATTCGCAGTTCAGCTTTCTTTAAATCGTGAAATCACCTTCACAGAAATAGCCCGTATTCGGTATCGATAGCTCTTTGAGCTAAGTCTTTCTGAAACACTGCTGTAGCTAATCGTAAGCTTTTCAACTTTGGCGAGCTGCGCTTGGTTCCACCGACCAGGCGCGAGAGCAAGCCGACGAAGTTTGAACAGGCTAGACTGATTTTCTGGACGCGGAGGCCATGAATTGTAAGTCGATTGGAGTTGATGTTTGCAGCTGGAGGTTTGGTGAGACCGTTACAGTTATTTGGAGTGGCTAGTAATATGCAACTGGTAAGACATTTCAATCGGGAGATATTAGTATTTGCACATCTAAATTACTATCATTTCACGTGCCAGTTTGACGATGAACTGAGAGCGCGTATAACAAAGATTCAGATATCGATTATTTTTCGTTAGCTGGAAGCTAATCACGGGACTGTGTCGTAATTATTCAATCTACTGCTTTATGCACTCAGTTTACTCATCCTCTCCCGGCCTTCATTTTATTTAACGCACTTTTGGAATACGTGCATAGAAAATTTAAATTTCTGTGATTACTGGAAGTTCGATTCATGTTCACGTATATTACAAAACCCACACGGTGTTAATCTATTGTTAATTCTTTTGAAAATAGGGAGTGTTAATTCAGCATTGTGGTTACTCATTCACGCACTCCTCAGTCATTTAAGTCGTGTACAGTATGTTTATAAATTAGTTATACAAAAGTAACATTTAATTGTGAAAACGATAAATAACTTAGAGAAATATTTGGTACAGCACCGAATGCAGTATATCTACAAGTTAGTTCCCGACGTTCCCGCTATGTGGCATGAACGAATGAGTTATTCCAACAGTCATCATGCACTCTTATATTAAAATAGCAGTGTAGGGTGTGCACAGTGTTGTTTATGGTTTCATGAATCCAGATCCGGTACTACAATTCACAGACAATTATTGACTAAATATCAAGCCACCACCTCAAAGACGAACTCTTATTAATTGGTACAATCGATTCACTGAAAGTGACTACGCATCACATACGACGCCGGATCAGGGTCGGCTAGCAGTCTCTGAGGCAGCAGTTGAACAATTTCGGTAGTCTTACATTCGTAGTCCTGGTAAATCAATGAGACATGCCAGCTTAGAATTGAGTGTGTGTAGCGTATGTTCCTCCACTTCCGGGAAGCGGCCGGCCGCGGTGGTCTCGCGGTTCTAGGCGCGCAGTCCGGAACCGTGCGACTGCTACGGTCGCAGGTTCGAATCCTGCCACGGGCATGGATGTGTGTGATGTCCTTAGGTTAGTTAGGTTTAAGTAGTTCTAAGTTCTAGGGGACTGATGACCACAGCAGTTGAGTCCCATAGTGCTCAGAGCCATTTGAACCATTTTTGAACCGGGAAGCGTCGACGGACTGTGACAACGGATAACACAAGCAGTTGCTACCATACATCAAACCTTGCTTCATAGGATTTAGCACGAAACTGATTACAGGTGGGACATTTGTCGTGTTATAAAACATAGCCACAATGAAAACTTATAGATAACACTTGAATATATACTGCGTTCAAAGCTGTATCAAACATTTTTATAAGTTATTTCAGTTTTTCACAAAACTGCCAGCTAAATACTGGGAGTGAAATTTTTTTTTTTTTTCAAAAACCAGTATTTTAACCGGCGTACCCTCTGGTCGAGAGCGTGTAATGACGTGTTTTCCGGTGGAGGATTCGATTGACTTCTCGCCTTGTCATGAGGTGATTGCTGTTCCCATCCGAAAGCCGCTTCCTTTCGGCTTCTAATAGAGTAGTTGTGCAGAATAAGCTCCCATTATAGGTCCCTTCCTTACGCCTCACAACTGCGAACGGGCGTTACACCACGACACAGACACAATTTTGAATACATCGAACAGGTTTTTTTTTTTACATTAACCATGACGCCAGTGCTCTTCCATTTTGCTCGAAGTTACACTTCTTGAGCTTGGACCGTTCACTGTTTCTATTTTGCTTTTTTTTCACAGTTCAGTACACCTTCTTCCTGTTTTCATGCTTGATCTGTGTTCAGTTTTTTGACGGCCTGCCCACTGAACCCTCTTATCACTAAATCTGGAGGGGGTGCGATAGTGAGTTTCCCTTTTGAGTAATATTGTGAGATCCTTTGCTCGATTCTTGTACTAGGAATTTAATTTCCAATCCCTACATCACGTTGCAAATATATCAGTTGTGGGTAAATTTTGATGAATTTATGGACAGAAATAAAAATGAACTAATGCTTGAGAACTGTGTGCGATTTACTCTCATTTGTCCAAATCGGATTCCAGTGACATCTGTAAATACATTAACTTATCCTAGCCATTTGCCGAAGCACCTGTTTTTTAAGTTGGTCAGGTCCCTCTTTACCAGTTATTTGGAGTGCTTATTAGTACTAGTGCTCCGACTGAAATGTAGGTCTAGTCTGATGTCCGGATATTTTGACATTTCTGTTGGTCTTACATGTTTCAACGCGTAAGCTCGATGTTATCATACTATATTAGTGTGTAATTAGTTATAAATACCTGACATTGTTGGCTGGAGAGTAAGCTATGAATTCAATGCAAACAGAGCTTGATATATGAAGCTTTTATTGCCTTGATCCCGTGTATGTACACTGGATTACTAGTTTCAACAGGACTACACTGCCATAATCAGATCTGCAAGTTTACCAAAATTGCGAAAATATTTACATTGTTGTAGCTGGAATCGTAAATTAAGAAATTTACGTAAGTTCTTTCCAACGTACCCATGGTGTACAGGTTATAATATCATGCTGTGCGATACATCGCATGTTTTTTCCGTACAATCCTAACACACTGTGAATTTGAAGTGAAACAAAATTACCTTTACGTAAGTTATTATAGTAAATATACAATTTCCAATATATGCCTAAGATAACGATATAAAAGAAATGTTCAAATGTGTTTGAATTCCTAAGGAACCAAACTTCTGAGGTCATCGGTCCCTAGACTTACACACTACTTAAACTAACGAATGCTAAGAGCATCACACACACCCATGCCCGAGGGAGGACTGGAACCTCCGGTGGGAGGGGCCCCTCAATCCATGACAAGGCGCCTCAAACTGTAACAGAAAGAGAGTAGAACATTAAAAAATATAACTATGTCCTCCATGACAAGATAGCCACATTAGCATGGCACGTCAACAACTGCCGCATGTGTCTGAGTTGGCTGCTGACTACATACAGTACTGCCGGATAGCAGTCAGACTAACAGAATAATACAGAGAAGTACCACCAGATGACAACAGTCTCATAAATAATAATAATAAATGTTCGTTGTTTTTTTTTTAAACGTAAATGCAACACTAATGAGAGAATGCAATGTGAATCATGTAAAATGGAAAATACACTACTGGCCATTAACACCACGAAGATGACGTGCTACAGACGCGAAATTTAACCGACAGGAAGAAGATGCTGTGATATGCAAATGATTAGCTTTTCAGAGCATTCACACAAGGTTGGCGACGGTGGCGACACCTACAACGTGCTGACATGAGGAAAGTTTCCAACCTAATTCTCATACACAAACAGCAGTTGACCGGCGTTGCCTGGTGAAACGTTGTTGTGACGCCTCGTGTAAGGAGGAGAAATGCGTACCATCACGTTTCCGACTTTGATAAAGGTCGGATTGTAGCCTATCGCGATTGCGGTTTATCGTATCGCGACATTACTGCTCGCGTTGATAGACATCCAATGACTGTTAACAGAATATGGAATCGGTGGGTTCAGGAGGGTAGTACGGAACGCCGTGCTGGATCCCAACGGCCTCGTATCACTAGCAGTTGACATGACAGGCATCTTATCCGCATGACTGTAACGGATTGTGCAGCCACGTCTCGATCCCTGAGTCAATAAACGGGGACGTTTGCAAGACAACAACCATCTGCACGAACAGTTCGAAGACGTTTGCAGCAGCATGTACTATCAGTTCGGACACCATGGCTGCAGTTACCCTTGACGCTGTATCACAGACAGGAGCGCCTGCGATGGTGTACTCATCGACGAACCTGGGTGCACGAATGGCAAAACGTCATTTTTTCGGATGAATCCAGGTTCTGTTTACAGCTTCATGATGGTCGCATCCATGTTTGGCGACATCGCGGTGAACGCACATTGGAAGCGTGTATTCGTCATCGCCATACTGGCGTATCACCCGGCGTGATGGTATGGGTTGCCATTGGTTACACGTCTCTGTCACCTCTTGTTCGCATTGACGGCACTTTGAACAGTGGACGTTACATTTCCGATGTGTTACGACCCGTGGCTCTACCCTTCATCCGATCCCTGCGAAACCCTACATTTCAGCAGGATAATGCACGACCGCATGTTGCAGGTCCTGTACGGGCCTTTCTGGATACAGAAAATGTTCGACTGCTGGCCTGGCCAGCACATTCTCCAGATCTCTTACCAATTGAAAACGTCTGGTCAATGGTGGCCGAGGAAATGGCTCGTCACAATACGCCAGTCACTACTCTTGATGAACTGTGGTATCGTGTTGAAGCTGCATGGGCAGCTGTACCTGTACACGCCATCCAAGCTTTGTTGGACTCAATGCCCAGGCGTATCAAGGCCGCTATTACGGCCAGAGGTGGTTGTTATGGGTACTGATTTCTCAGGATCTATGCACCCATACTGCGTGAAAATGTGATCAAATGTCAGTTCTAGTATAATATATTTGTCCAATGAATACCCGTTTATCATCTGTATTTCTTCTTGGTGTAGCAATTTTAATGTCCATTAGTGTAGTTCAATATCAGTCATACAAAATGGAAAATACACTAGGTAAACATATTTTTCAAGCTCTTGAGACCGGAAAAATTATTTCCAATAAGGCAGTTAACATTACACATTTGGCACAGGCCGAATGAACGACGTAAGTGGCACACAATGTAGGAAACAATAAGAGAATCGTTCAGTTAATAGGACTATGGCAGAAAGCCTACTTTTCTAACTTGTATGATCATGTATTAGACTTTTCGTCTCACAGCAGACATCATATTGAAATTTGCAAGTGTAGTGTCATTTTACATAACTGTTTAATAGTAACGCATACATCGATACACCAAACGTGGCATAAAACTAACAGCATCTTGGCATATTACACTAATGGATGTTGAATGGAACATGCCGTAACGCGAGGTTTACAAATTGAAGGTAGACACTTAACATTTCACAATGAATGCAAACATATACCTTTTTTATGCAGTGATAATAGTACGAGATCTAGAGCAAGGAAATAGTTTAAGACAACTTTCAACTGCTATAAATTTTGTTTATCGATGTCTAGGTAACAAATGAGCAGCGTGATTACCGAGATGTGATACTATAATAATTTGGAGAGAGATACTACGACAGTTGCTGGCCTTAGAGGGCAATACAGAGATTGAGTACACAGGGATATGAGGAACTGCAAGTGAGAAAAATGGCTGGTACAGAAGTAATAACGTACAATGTATGTTTACATTCAAGTGTTATGACAAAACCACAAAATCATCAATATTGTGCTAAATCATAGGACATTGTTCTGCCTGAGGTACAGTTTTTTGTGGATTGAGCTAAAGGCAGGCACTTATGGCTGTGAGCCTTACAGTATAAAAGAATCTGATACAGCGCCAACGTCTTTGTGAGAAACAGCAAAGATGTCTGAATTATGATGATTATACCTGAGAGGTTCCATGCCCTCTTTTACAAGTCTCCTCTCATTTTCATCAGTTTTATTAATGTTCTATGTCATTGCACGGTAGTAACAGACCGAATAAGGTTATTCTAATGAGAGTATTTGTACTGAGAGCTCAAAATATTTTTCACTTGATTCCTAAACATGTTGTTTTACTTCCCTGGGTAGTTTGTGCGAGCGAGCATCGGAGGACGCGGCACACTGCGTTTCCGCTTGGGGGCTGCACTTCCCTGAATTCTGAGGGGTTCGTAAAATAGGCTTAAGCGCCTGGCGGAACGACTGACGTCGGTCGAGTTTCGCCTATTGTATGCAGGGCGAAACGACCTGCGAGACGATTGCGTGTCGCCGCAGTTTGTGTGTTTACCGTTCCGGCGCGTCCGGAACGAAGATTCCTGGCACCGACTGACTGCATTGTCCTCTTGATTAAGAGAAAACTTGTGGACTGTGCCCTGCTGAGTGCGACTGTCTGGCACCGGATGGCCGGTGGTCTAAGTAGGTTGTTTTCGTAGCTGGTCAAACGGCAAGTTCAGTGCCCTTAGCTGAATAGCAGAGGCATGATTGGTCAACTTAAACTGAGGCTAGTTGACGTCCTAAAGCCCTGCTTGAAATTGGAGGGTCGCTATTGGCGTGAATGATGTTCTGAGACAGTGTGGTGGAATTTTGGAATCAGAACTGAATGCTGATTCGCGGTTTTTCGAGGAGAGTAGGGAGTAGAACAACGTTGGCTTCGCTCTTGTGTTGCGCGGGCAGTGGATTCAGGATCTGATCTTCCTCGGAGTCGGACGGTCTTGCGACTTGGTCGCTCGTTTTCGGACGAACTTAGAATTCTCGGACAGCGTTCGCGGCCAGGAGTTGACACAGAGTTTCTGCACGGCAGAGGTCGGCGCCTACATCATCAGGACGCTGCCTACCGACGACGTGCTGCAGATTTCAGTACTGGTACAGTATTTTGCGGCTCCGGCATTGTAGGACCTTATCAGTTTTATACTGAATACCTCAGCAGCACGCGCGCTCGCTTTGCTACAAGTCCACCTTGCTTGTTTCTCCATGTGATCGCATTTCAACTCTGACTACTAATTGCAATACTGCTATATAGTCGGGATATTAATATTTGATTCATTAGGACCTCCAGTCATTATCGTCAATCTATTGCATCACAGAGAGTAGGAGCCCCTTGTTCTCGAGCCAACTTTTATTCTCATAATATTTCAGTATACCCTATCCTCTAACATACTGTGTCTGTCGACAATCATGTGCATTTATGTTCTGATATATAATAAATCTCATTGTGATATTTAATCCGCATACCATTTCGTATATATAGACAGAATTCCATTTCCTGTTGTTTATTATGATAAAGTTATCTTTTTTTGAGTAGATTACGATTTTTATTAAATTATTGTGAGTGTGCACAACCCTTTTTTACAAACTAACAGGGTCCACCATCATTTCCTTCCGTTACCGTTGTGCACATAATTAATTAGCTGGTAGATAAGGAGGGGGTCGAGTGCATGTCCCGTTCTCATGCAAGATTCGTCTGAATTAAAGAGGTACAAACTCTTCTCCACCCTGGCACCTCACATACCTTATCTCTCTCTGGCGCCGTACCAGAATGTTTTTACTGTAACTATAAGAGCCATCGCCGCAGGAGCCTCTCTCTAGCGAAATTCACAACCAATTGTGCTCTAGACCGGACAAAGCCTTTATGTTTTAGCATAATATTGATGATAATTTTGCCAGTTGGACATTTGTTACATCATCTTCAAGGTTGACATTTAAATGACCGGCAGTGTATGTCAGTTTTCGCAGTGTAACGTCACGCGTCCCATCGTCATTACGTCATCGCTGGAAGCCGTCACCCGATGTCGGTGGGCTCCGTCCGGTCAGCAGAAGAAAGTCGGAGGCATTCGGAGCCGGCCGCAGCCCAGGGGAGTTGCCTCGCACGGCAGTGTCGCGGCCGCCCCCGCGTCGATCGTAAACTAATATCGCGGGGTCCAGTTTAAGCTGCTGTTTGTTACCGGCCGGCGGCGGACGTTTAAGAGCCCGGCAGCGCGCCTTAGACGCGTAATACGCCGGGACTTAGCCGGCGATTAGGGCCGGCTTAGGCGCTGTATGGGCCTTCTGGGACGAGCCGGGGACATCTGCACATCTTTAAGCTCCGGCGAGGCAATAGCCATAGATAATGCGGCGCGCTGCAGTTGGCAGAGGCGATGGGCCGGCGTGATTGCGGCCCAAATGGCCGCCGGGATTAGCCGGCGCCGGCTCTCGTTCGGCCGCGGCCCGGACACATGCGGCCACGCGCGGCCGCGGCCGCTCGCGACGCACCTGCAGCCGCCGCCGGCGTAGCGTAGCTCTCTCTCTCTCTGCTCTCTGCTGCCAGTTCCGCAAGCACTCCTGCGCACCCTGTTCTCGCACCTCGAGTAGCTGGAACGTTCCGTGGGGCCACAGCATTTCTTGGCTTCCGAACAGCATTTGACTCGGTGCGACACCGATATCTGCTGCTTTTAAGAAGAAGTTGAAGCATTTCCTACTATCATCCTCATAACGTTCTCCACAAAATTAATGTACAAGGCCAATCCTCTCATCTGTCAAATAGCAAAGCTAGCGTCTCCTATCTTGCTCGTGAGATGCCTTCCTCTTCATCTATCTCTATTAGCCACGCAATCTTTTTTTCCTTTATATTTCCTTAATTATGGCTCAAATGGCTCTGAGCACTATGGGACTTAACATCTCAGGTCATCAGTCCCTTAGAACTTAGAACTACTTAAACCTAACTAACCTAAAGACATCACACACATCCATGCCCGAGGCAGGATTCGAACCTGCGACCGTAGCGGTCGTGCGGTTCCAGACTGAAGCGCCTAGAACCGCTCGGCCACCGGCGGCCTTCCTTAATTATGTTTCATCATGTCTCTCTATTCTTCTCCTCCTTTCACCATCAGTCTCCCTCATACTCCCTGCTGCTAGCACTCCTATCTAAAATCTGTCTCTTCAATAACGTCCAATTATAACAGTACTTATGACCTACGAATATAAACTCTATATGTATGTACTTTTCCAGGTGTGACTTTGTAATTGTTTATTTCACTTTTTGTACTAGATGTAGTTTAACATGCCTACTAAAACATATGAATGTAAAATAAGTAGAATGCCTGGTTAGATGTAAGAGAGGGCCTGATGGCCCTAATCTTGCCAGGTTAAATAAATAACTAAATAAATATCAACTACAGTACCATTACAGTGAGATGACAGAAGTCTTGGGAATATAACAAAAAGCCAGTCCAAGTTGCAAATATTTTATTTTTCATTCTATTACTAGTTTCGGGCCGAGATCCATTTTCAAATACATAATAAAGTCAAAAATGGCATTTTCGAAGATGTCAAAACATGTGTATTATCTACATCTACATGGATTCTCTGCAAATCACGTTTAAGTGCCTGGTAGAGGCTTTCAAACATCCCCTTAAAAAAATTAATGAATTACTGTGCTGGTAAACCCCTTACGTTATTTGATTTTCAAACAGCTGAGCAAAACTGAACGTACTCAGACATTTCTCGCTTTACTTATTCTGATCACCATTAAACTGACACACAATATTTTTAGCGCAACGCAATCTGACTTTCAATAATCCCTACGAAAGAATGGCCCTGACTAACAATAACCTATACCTTTTATGAGTCACTTACCTCACAAAAATCTTCGTTACTCGAACTACTGCAATACAGCGAGCGCCAACACTGCCAGTTAAATAAAAGATTCTAACTACTGAAGGCACTAACTACTGATCGACATAGTTATCAAAAGAAAGATTTTGATAGAGAACAAAAAATGTATTTACCTTAATAGTGTTCAAAATTAATTATATATATATATATAACTCCAACCGACCATCTTTCTTACACTCACAAGGGAAACTCCAAATCACAACCCAATCAGATTTAGTGGTAAGAGGGCGCAGTGGACAGCCCGTTAAAAACTGAACACAGATAAAGCATGAAAACAGGAAGAAGATGTATGGCCTGTGAAAAAGTAAGCAAAATACAAACAGTGAACGATCCAAGAACAAGAAGGGAAATATAGTCAAGTGGAAAGAGAAATGGCTTGGTTACAATGTCGGACTGCCAGGCAGCAAATTTGTGTCTGTGTCGTAGTGTAACGTCCGTCTGCAATAGCGAGGTGTAAGGTAGAGAGCGTTAATAAAAGATAATTCTGCACAACTACTCTTAGTAGCCTAAAGGATGTTGCTTTCGAATGGGAACCGCAAACGTTTGATGTCAGGGCGAGAAATCAACCGAATCTTCCATCGGAAAACATGTCTGGTGTGTCACACACGGCATACGTGTGGCCTATGATAGGAATCTCTTATCGGTACAGCTAATTTGTACGACTGGTAAGTGAGTGAGATATGCCTACCTGCCCGATATAGGTGTTCGTATGAATGTGATCACTCCCAAGGAAATGATGAAAACATAATAGTTTGTCACAGTTTCACAATCACATAGTTTCTCTGTGCTCTGTCAAAACACATCTTTTTGACTTTTTTGAAGTTGCGTTCTGTTTTGGAAGTCTTGACTCTTGACTTCTTTTGTTGTAAAACAGTTCACACCCGTTTATTCGTTGTTTCATTTATGAGAGACGTCTATGTGGCATCTCGCCCGCTCTCACTGTTCATCACATTTACTTACGATGGTAAAGTATTCTTACCACATGACTCATATTCTATAACCAATGTATAGTACAACTGCCAAGACTACAGAAGGAGAAAAACCATTTCAGTGACCGGACGGACAGTTCATAATTCTGTGAAAAAAAATGGAGTATAACAAAAAATGGTTAAAATGGCTCTGAGCACTACGGGACTTAACATCTGAGGTCATCAGTCCCCTAGAACTTAGAATTACTTAAATAACTAACCTAAGGACAGCACACACATCCATGCCCGAGGCAGGATTCGAACCTGCGACCGTAGCAGTCGCGCGGTTCCGAACTGAAGAGCCTAGAACCGCTCGGCCACCGAGGCCGGCTGCAGTGTAACACCATGATCACTTACAGACGACGCCATTGCTATTTTTGGTTTCTCTTTAGCGCACGTCTTGTTCTTGGACTGTTTACTGTTTCTATTTTGCTTTTTTTCGCAGTTCGGTACTCTTTCTTCCTGTTTTCGTGATTATCAGTGTTCAGTTTTTGATGATCTATCCACTGGGCCATCTTACCACTAAATCTGATGGCGGTGCGACGGGGAGTTTCCATTGTCAGATGACTGGTCTCTAAGGGCATAACAAGTTAATGATTTCTCGTTGCTAGTGTGTTTGTGTGCTCATCCTACTACAGTCAGTATACTTCAAGTAACAGTCAATATTCATCTTGTATTTTCCTGGTATGTCCCACAATCCCATAAATTATTATTTACCTTTAATTTTACTGTATTCTTCCCTCCCTTTATCAGCCTCGGTAGCTGAATGGTCAGTAAGGCTGACTGCCATGTAGAGGAATAGGCTTCGATTCCCGGTACTACCAGCTATATTTCCTTGATGGAAGGAATGGTACGGAGTGCACTCAGCCTCTTGAGGCCAACTCAGCAGCTAATCGCCCTTTTTGCAGGGGTTCCAAGTTTAAGAAACCTGACAACTACCGGGAGAGCGACGTGCTGAGCACATGCCCCTTCGCACCGCAACTACTGACGCCCTTGGCGAGGGATGATACGGCACTTGGCCGTTCCGACTGGGCCGTCTAGGCCCCGGTTGCAGAATTTACTTACTTTTCCCTCTTTAAGGTGAAATTAATGCTGTTTGTGTTTACTGTATTCAATGTTAATTACTTGCTTATTGCTCTATTGTAACTACCCCTACCAAGAGTCTGGTTTTAAAATGTGATCACTAGAACTACGACTTTTAGATGCAAACCTTTGATGAAAAAGGTTCATATAAGATGTGCCGTTTTAGATGAAGAAGGCTCAAAGAAGTACCAATTACAAATGGGAAAATCCATTATGGAAGCATGTACACTGAAGCGCTAAAGAAACTGATATAGCATACGTATTCAAATACAGAGATATGTAAACGGGCAGAATACCGAGCTGTGGTCGGCAACGCGTATAAAAGACAAGGGTCTGGCGCAGTTGTTAGATCAGTTATTGCAGCTACTAGGTTATCCAGATTTAAGTGAGTTTGAACGTGGTGTTTTAGTCGGCGCACGAGCGATGG
The DNA here is from genome assembly GCF_023898315.1 of Schistocerca nitens. Taxonomy (NCBI): domain Eukaryota; kingdom Metazoa; phylum Arthropoda; class Insecta; order Orthoptera; family Acrididae; genus Schistocerca; species Schistocerca nitens. The sequence continues at coordinate 770,250,460 of NC_064617.1, forward strand.
GAGCATCTGCGAGTTAGTGATGAAGTGGGGATTTTCCCATACGATCATTTCACGAGTGTAACGTGAATATCAAGAATCCGGTAAAACATCAGATCTCCGACATCGCTGCGGCCGAAAAAAGATCCTGCAAGAAAGGGACCAACGACAACTGAAGAGAATCGTTCAACATGGCAGAAGTGCAACCCTTCCGCAAACTGCTGCAGATTTCAATGCTGGGCCGCCAACATGTCAGTGTGCGAACCATTCAACGATACAACATCGATATGGGCTTTCGGAGCCGAAGGCCCACTCATGCACCCTTGATGACTGCACGACACAAAGCTTTACACTTCGTCTGGGGCTTGCTGAACTTCTCGGTGAAGTGACCAACAGTAGTCCCCCATAATGTTGGTGTTCCAGCGGCCTTGCTAGCGTTCTCCCATCACTTTAATGTTCTGGTGAAAACTCTCTCCTTGCTCCTCACTAACGTCTCCCATATCGTCTGGGAAGGAATCAAGGTGACTGTTCAAAAGGTGAACTTTCAGGCTCATTAAACATTCTAAAGTTTTAAACTTCTTTAACATTGTAGCTATAATAGAAACATATTCTGGGTCTTTTTCATGTCCTTTGCTTGAATGACAACCATGCTTCCTTCTCACTTACAGTTATTGTGGATGCAAAGTTAACATCAAACATCAATTTTCTAATGTCAGGTCCGACAAAGACGCCGTCTCTTAGTTTAGCTTCTGAAAGGTGTGGAAACTTTTGGCAGAGATACTTAAAACATGGTCCATCTTTAGGTAAAGCCTTTACAGTCTGTTTCATTAGGCCTAACTTTATATGTAGAGGTGGTAGGAGTATGATTTTTTGGATCTACAAGGTTTTTGCGTAGAATATTCTTCTCACCAGGTTTAGATCCAAAGTATGATAGATAAACATTTTTCACAAAGTCTGTAATGTTTCTTTGGTGTTTTTTAATCACAAATTCACAACAAATATAACAAAACTGTCAGCAGAGTTTTTACAACCACGATTAGACATTGTACTGAGCACATGTACAGGAAACGGGAAAGTTAGGTTAGGTTGACAGTAAACAAAACACCATCTGTCAACACATAAGTAGAATTGACATTTTTTTGCCAGAAAATGTTTTTCAGCAGTGCTATCGACGTTATCTACATTCATTACACCTCCTTTTTAAATTATTTTAACTATATAAAAGCTGTTAAATTCTTTTAAAAATCGCTTGATTTAATAAATTTAACTGTAAATGTGAAAATGGTGGGTGATATAGTTTTTTAAGTATCATATTTGGATTTCCCACCCTAAAAACCGTAAGAATAAGGTATTTTCAGCAAAAAAGTTTTTCCATCGTTGGCCTGTTTCATTTGAATGTCGCCACTGCTTGCGACCCATCTTTGCAGAAACGCAGGGTTAAATATTGTCAATTTAACTTCGTGTAATAAATTCCATTAATAAGAATTACTTTGTTACTAGCTATCCAAGAAAACAGCTTCCAAAGCACCCTATATTAGACGAGTGGGCAGGATGCTGTGGGGAAGGCTGCGTTTTATTGGCAGGACACTCAGAAAATGTAACAGGTCTACTAAGGAGACTGCCTACACTACGCTTGTCCGTCCTCTTTCAGAATACTGCTGCGCGGTGTGGGATCCTTACCAGACAGGACTGGCGGAGTACATCGAAAAAGTTCAAAGAAAGGCAGCACCTTTTGTATTATCGCGAAATATGGGAGAGAGTGTCACAGAAATGATACAGGGTTTGGGATGGAGATCATTAAAAGGAAGGCGTTTTTCGTTGCGACGGAATCTTCTCACGAAATTCCAATCACCAACTTTCTCCTCCGAATGCGGAAATATTTTGTTGACACCGACCTACATAGGAAGGAACGATCACGAAGATAAAATAATGAAGATAGTTCCATGAACCTGTAAGTAGGCTGTTTAGGTTTTTATATTGGTAACGCCACGTAGAGCTCTGTATGAAAATCACTGGCTGTGCTGTGTGCAGTCTGTGGCTGGTTGGCATTGTTGGAACATTCTCTAATGTAGTGTTGGGCAGTTGGATGTGAACAGCGCGTAACATTGCGCAGTTGGAGGTGAGCCGCCAGCAGTGATGGATATGGGGAGAGAGATGGCAGAATTTTGAGAGCGGATGATCTGGACGTGTGTCCATCAGAGAGAGTAAATTTGTAAGACTGGATGTCATGAACTGATATATATATATATATATATATATATATATATATATATATATATATATATATATATATATATATATATATATATCACGCAGATAAGAAGTCACTAGAATCTGGGCGCAAAATCGGATTAGGCTGGAGATAGACCGTGACCTTCTGTAATGTTCCTTTCGTTTCGTCGTCGCATCACAGAAATCAGCCGCCAGAATCACGTACTCTTTGCATAGCTGTCTGTGGGAGACAAATTTACCCGACTAGTCGCTCGGAAGATTAGTCGAAAACGTTGCTTGGAGGATCCGGTAATCTATTAAAACCAGTCCAAATAAGAGTCGGCAGCCTCGCTTTGACCCCTGAGTCAGGCTTAGAATTGTCACTACTACAAAGTCAACAGTTGAAGCCCAGTAACTATCTACTTTAGAATTTAACTTTTGTTTGTTTTTGACACAATCACTTGTTATGATCTAATCATTAATCGGTTTGGGACCACAATGGTTTTTCAGAAGTTACGATAGAAAAAAAAAATAAGCTTACATTAAGATCTTAAAACAAGAAAAAAATTGTAAGTTAAATAATGTGCAGCTGTAATACATGTGGATCGCATCTATGGACGGGATTTAGTAAACAAACGATCATGCGTTGTCACAATTAACAGAATACCAAAACATCAGGGAACTATTTAGATAGAAATGAGCGTACTTCTCTTTCGCTACTCTTTGTGCTAGATACCCGCGTCCTTTGTTAAATCTGAAGCTGTAGCATCTGAAGATGATATTTGTGGGTCGAAATCGGTGATGATTGTGTCATAAAAAATGACAATGTCAAGAATAAATAGAACTTTGTAATGAGTCAGTTACCGATCTCCTTAAACCAATTTATCCAAATACTTTGGAATGGTATGTTGCATATTCAGAAGAATCATCCTGGCTTTTACCTATTATCGCAAAATAGGGGAGATTTTCGGAAAAATATCATCCATACAATTCCGAAGACTGTAAGACCTAATAAGTGCGAGAATTATCACACAATTAACTTGACAGCTCATACATCCAAGTTGCTGACAAGAGTAATATACAGAAGAATGAAGAAGAAAATTGAGGTGTTAGATAACGATCAGTTTGGCCTTAGTGAAGGTAAAGGCATCAGAGGGAATTCTGACGTTGCAGTTGATAATGGAAGCAAGACTAAAGAGAAATCAAGACACGTTCACAGGATCTGTCGACCTGGAAAAAGCGTTCGACAGTGTAAAATGGTGCAAGGTGTTCGAAATTCTGAAAAAATACGGGTAAGCTATAGGGAGAGACGGGTAATATACAACATGCACAAGAGCCAAGAGGGAATAATAAGAGTGGACGACCAAGAACGAGGTGCTCGGATTGAAAAGAGTGTAAGACATGGATGTAGCCTTTCACTCCTACTGTTCAATCTGTACATCGAAGAAACAATGATTAAAATAAAAGAAAGGTTCCTGGAGCGGAATTAAAATTCAGGGTGAAAGGATATCAATGATACTATTCGCTGATGACATTTATATCCTAAGTGAAGAAGAATTACATGATCTGCTGAGCGGAATGGACAGTCTAATGAGCACAGAATATGGACTGACAGTAAATCGAAGTAAGACGAAGGTAATGAGAAGTAGCAGAAATGAGAACAGTGGGAAACTTAACACCAGGATTGGTGGTCACGTAGTACACGAAGTTAAGGAATTCTGCTACCCAAGCATCAAAATAACCAGTGACGGACGGAGCAAGGAGGACATCAAAAGCAGACTAGCAATGGCAAAAATGGCATTCCTGGCCAAAATAAATCTAAATGTCTGAGAATGTACGTTTGGAGTACAGCATTGTATGGTAGTGAAACATGGACTGTGGGAAAACCAGAACAGAAGAGAATCGAAGCATTTGAGATGTGGTGCTACAGATGAACGTTGAAAATTAAGTGGACTGATAAAGTAAGGAATGATGAGATCCTGCGCAGAATTGAAGAAGAAAGGAATATGTGGAAAACACTGACAAGGAGAAGGGACAGGATGATAGGACATCTGTTGAGACATCAGGGAATGACTTCAATGGCACTACAGGGAGCTGAAGAGGGCAAAAAGTGTAGAGGAAGACAGAGATTGGGATACATCCAGAAGATAATTGAGGACGTAGGTTGCAAGTGCTATGAGATGAAGAGGTTGGCACAGGAGAGGAATTCGTGGCGGGCCGCACCAAACCAGTCAGAAGACTAAAGGCTCAAAAAAGAAAAAATAGGGAGAGAAAGAGCCACGGACATGATACACGAACAGGGATGGAAACGGTTAAAACAAAGGTGGTAGGACGTTCTCATGAGATTTCAGTCATCAACTTTCACCTCAGAGTCTGGAAATAGTTTTTTGGCTCCCACCTACATAGGGAGAAATGATCATCATTGTTGTTGTTGTGGTCTTCAGTCCTCAGACTGGTTTGATGCAGCTCTCCATGCTACTCTATCCTGTGCAAGTTTCTTCATTTCCCCGTACCTACTGCAACCTATATCCTTCTCAATCTGCTTAGTGTATTCATCTCTTGGTCTCCCTCTACGATTTTTACCCTCCACGCTGCCTTCCAGTACTAAATTGGTGATACCCTGATGCCTCAGAACATGTCCTACCAACCGATCCCTTCTTCTTGTCAAGTTGTGCCACAAATTTCTCTTCTTTCCAATTCAGAAACGACTTCCTGACACTTAAATCTATACTCGATGTTAACAAATTTCTCTTCTTCAGAAACGCTTTCCTTGCCATTGCCAGTCTACATTTTATATCCTCTCTACTTCGACCATCATCAGTTATTTTGCTCCCCAAATAGCAAAACTCCTTTACTACTTTAAGTGTCTCATTTCCTAATCTAATTCCTTCAGCATCACCCGACTTAATTCGACTACATTCCATTATCCTCGTTTTGCTTTTGTTGATGTTCATCTTATATTCTCCTTTCAAGACACTGTCCATTCCGTTCAACTGCTCTTCTAAGTCCTTCGCTGTCTCTGACAGAATTACAATGTCATCGGCGAACCTCAAAGTTTTTATTTCTTCTCCATGGATTTTAATACCTACTCCGAATTTTTCTTTTGTTTCCTTTACTGCTTGCTCATTATACAGATTTAATAACATCGGGGAGAGGCTACAACCCTGAATCACTCCCTTCCCAACCACTGCTTCCATTTCATGCCCCACGACTCTTATAACTGCTATCTGGTTTCTGTACAAATTGTAAATAGCCTTTCGCTGCCTGTATTTTACCCCTGCCACCATTAGAATTTGAAAGAGAGTATTCCAGTCAACATCGTCAAAAGCTTTCTCAAAGCCTACAAATGCTAGGAACGTAGGTTTATCTTTCCTTAATCTTTCTACTAAGATAAGTCGTAAGGTCAGTATTGCCTCACGTGTTCCAATATTTCTACGGAATCCAAACTGATCTTCTCCGAGGTCGGCTTCTACCTGTTTTTCCATTCGTCTGTAAAGAATTCGCGTTAGTATTTTGGAACTGTGACTTATTAAAGTGATAGGTCGGTAATTTTCACATCTGTCAATACCTGCTTTCTTTGGGATTGGAATTATTATATTCTTCTTGAGTATTCTCCATCATAACAATAAAAAAAGAGAAATCAGAGCTCGCACGAAAAGATTTAAGTGTTCGTTTTTTCCACGCTCGGTTCGAGAGCGGAACATCAGAGAAGTAGCTTGAAGATGGCTCAATAAACCCTCTGCCAAACACTTAATTGTGAATATCAAAGCACTGATGTGGACATAGATGTAGAAGAAAATCTGCGAATATGATTTCGGTGGCTGTGGCTGTGTCAGTGTCATTTCGCCCGATCACTTATGTGACGGAAGGAAGTACCATGTAGGTACACACAGGTACACTCAGGCCTCAGCTGTGGAATCGTTTTTTGCTAAGTTTTCGAACTATGTATAGAGCCTCGTAAAAATAGTTACTCAAAGAATACTCGGGCTCATTGTAAAACGTGTTTAAGGAATCTTCATTCTTACTGCACCGTCGGAGTGTATTTACCAATACTTTTTGTACATTGGAAAAAAAATTACTATTACACTAACATATCTACCTACAATCATGGAACGAGGGCCAGATTTAACATACACGAGGCGGTCCTCCTAAGAGTTGTCAGGTGTGTTTTCTTTTGTGTTTCGGCGGCTATTTGCAGTTTCGTTTTCGTAATATATAGCTGGAGTAAACCCAAACAAATGCTGCTCATTGTGTCTTTCATGTGACTCTCAGCGTCGATGGTAAGCGTCGGTTTCTTTCCAATTACGAACAAAATGATTTTTAAAGCATAATATTACGTGTCCGTTCGATACCGCAGATGTAAATTAGTCTAATAAAATTTTTATTTTATTGATACGTGTTAAAAGCGATAGGAAAACACGAAGACTAACCAGTATTCCAGCAGCCGCACGAGTGACCCGCGCTGACTGCCACCACCATGCAGCAGCGCTACTTAGTTGCTGTTGGAGTGTTTGTTTTTCTGCTGTTATCCTTCGTGTTTTACTGTCCATGTTAATACTTAGCAATAAAACGAATATTGTACTAGACTATTCCGGGGCTGTTCTGTGGAATGGGCATGTAAAGTTCTCCTTAAAAAAATCATTTTTCTTGTAAGTAGAAACAAACCGACGCTTTGCGTCGACGCTGGGTGTCATATGAGAGACATGAAGAGCAGCATTTCTTTGATCTGACTCCAGTTACACATAGCAAAAACGAAATAAACGCACCTGACGACACCCCGTATATTTTGCAGCAAAAACAAACGATAAAAAGAAAACCGGTTTTTTTTGTATCAGGAACTGAAATTGTACTAAAGTTGCCAGAAGAGATTAAAGCTGTAGCTAATGGCAGTCTAAAAGGGGCGTTCAATAACAAATGCATCACATTTTCTTTCTGCAAGCAGGTTGCTTTTATTCAAGATTCCAATACACCACACTATTCCCCACTCTTTTGACTACAAAACCCTATCTTTCAACATAATCTGTGTGATGGCCTTACGTCAGCTTACTGGAAGGGCCTGTAAGCCCGCATGGTACCACTCTAACGATCGACGTCGGAGACAACGTTTTCGTCGTCCACATACTGCTTCCCGCAGACTGTATCCTTCATTGGCCAAACAAATGGGAACTACTTATTGTTTTCTGTAAGTGGCGAGGAACCCCAGTGAGCACACATCTTTGAGAACCCCAACTGGCTGACAGGCGTGTGATCACTACCGACAGAGACGTTCAGTTGAACAGGGAGGAGTTTGTGTTCCGTTAATCGCCTCGAATGAGAGTGTCCGCAAGTTCTAGCACTGCAGGAGTCACAGCTGTGTGTGGCCGGTCGGCACGCATGAAATCAGACCGGTTTGGGCGACCTTGTTGCGATGATGCCAGTCATCTCGCCCAACGACTCAGCGTCCTCTTGTTCGCTGCCTGGTCTCCGCAGACATTCTGCAAGCGATTATGAATATCTCTGGTGCTCTGGTATCCTGAAAAAAAAAAAAAAAAAAGAAAAGAAAACCTCAACGGCAGTTCTCTGTTTGGAACGCCATTCTGAAGGGTACGGATAGCGACGCCACCTATCGGAATTTCATGAAACTATAATGGCTGAAGCGTAACGGAAATTGACGGAGAAAAAAATGTGCTGAATTACTTATTGAAAGCCCCTTGTAACTAAAAGTTGGTTAAGGTATACCTTTTTTGTACAGGCTATATACTGTAAATGTTTATTTAAATGACACAAAACAGGTACCGTAAAATGTACCGTGCATGAATAACAACGCGTTTCCATCATTCTACAGTATACTTTCACAACATAATGCATGTTACTGGGAATCAGTCCGGCCATCTGCCTGGACAGCCGAGCGCCTTATCCCGCCCTTCTGCAACTCGGGAAAGTGGGTTTGCCCCAGAACGAATCCACCTCGCCGATTAACGAGAACTGGTGAGCTAGCCAGCCTGCATGTGATTTTTAGACATTTCCCACCTTCAGCTAGGTGAATACCGGGCTGGTATGCAACTCCCGCTTCAGGTACACGCTACGCAAACATCAAGAAGAACTTCTGACTCTTGAATGTAGATTTACTCTGCACACAGAAATGTGGAGCGCACAGATTCCATCCTGGGGTGCTGGTGGGGGGAGGGGGGGGAAGTGGAGAGGATGGCATCAGAAAAGACATCAGGCCACCACCAGCAGTTCTTAGTAATGATCCCGGTGGAGGTTAGAGTCCTCCCTCGGACATGGGTGTGTGTGTTGGTCCTTAGGATAATTTAGGTTAAGTAGTGTGTAAGCTTAGGGACTGATGACCTTAGCAGTTAAGTCCCATAAGATTTCAGACCCATTTGAACATTTTTTGTAGTAATGCTGCCGACACAATAGAGGAACGGGAACAGACAAGGAAGAAGGAAAGTACTACGTCCAAGATTCATGTTTTTTTACACTAACCCTCTTTCATCTTCTGGACTCAATGAATCAACATCCCTGTTTTTATGTATGGGTTTTGGTCCAGTTTTTCAACCAAACGTGTAAGAAAGCATGAAGAACGTAATTGAAAGGCAGCGGTATTTTCCTAGTCCTGATGTCAAATGATCACGATGTGTATGTGTGTTTCCAATGCACGGAAAATTTGCAAGGCTTTCTTCAGTACGCCCCGATTCTATTAAAGTTAGCAACTATTCAGTTTTTTTAGCTGGCTATCTGCGTTTTGAGAATTGTCTCTTCTCACGATTTCCTAAACACTTTCATTCAGGTGAGTGTTAACGACTCAGCAGATCTGACATCTCGTATTGGCACTGTGGTGGGTTTTGTGGCGAAGTGCGTGTATGTGTGTGTGTTGAAGCGGCGCACCTTCTCGTGAAAGAATTGTGTAGTCTCCCGCAAACGTATGTTGAAAAGGGTGGGATGGGAGCGGTGCAGGGGGTGGGTGGGGGGAGGGGGGAGGAGCGCCTGTGACTTGCAGCACCGTTGGGGATCCCCTTGGCAGTTGGCGCATCAGTCTCACGGCTCAAGTCTGGACACGCTGTATGAGGCGTGCGTCCACTAGATCCTCCCAGTTTAGGACCGGTCGGAGCAGAGAGACCTGTATACACACAGATGACGCCGGGGTGCTGCGGCGGCAGTCTTGCCGTGGGTTTCGTCAACGGGTAGGGTCGCCTGAGCGAGCCGGCAAGTATTACTGCCCCCGATAAATTTCTACCTGGCTTGTACGCCACAGTTACCGCACGCGCTGGCGCCGCGGTACGCCAAGTGACGCCGAGAGGTAGTGTTCCGCTAATCGCACATAGCGTTCGCGGTCTGCTGCTTGTGTGCTAACTCGAATCCCTTTCTATCTCCCCCGTGTAGACAGCTTGGCACTCACAACGTACTTCACATACACCTGCTGTGGACTGCCTATCTTTTTCCAGGAAGCCCGCGTGCTACCGAAAGGGCCGTGGACGCACCAATGCAAAATTCGAGATGCGATTGAAATTGTTAAGCACCCAGACAACATGAATAGACAGGACGGCTACAAACTTCCGGCGTCCTGTCTGCCGGCTATCCCCGTTTAACGGGCCGCGAGCGGAAGCAGAGCAGAAGCCTCACCGGGCACGGACGCGACAGCCTAAACAAACAGCTATAGAGGGACTGTCAGTATGGGCACCAGAAAGCAAGCGCTGATATGCAGATATTCACCAATCACTTACAAACCAGCTAGCCAACGAATAGCCTCTCCGCCTACTCCCTTTCGTCATAATTAGCCTATTATATTCTAGGGCCAATATATTTATTTTCTATTTTCTGTCATCAGTCTTCTGACTGGTTTGACGCGGGCCGCCACGACTTACTGTCCTATGTCAGTCTCTTCATCTCAGAGTAACACTTGCAACCTACATCCTCAATTATTTGCTCGACGTATCCAATCTCGGTCTTCATCTACAGTTTTTACCCTCTACAGCTCCCTCTGGTTCCATGTAAGTTATTCCCTGACATCTTATCGGATGTGCTCTAGTTCTGTCGCTTCTCCTTGTCAGTGTTTCGTTAAGTCCCATAGTGCTCAGAGCCATTTGAACCATTTTTGGACATTGGCGAGGGTGATATACGCCAACCTGCAACTGAGTAGGGCGCCGAACGTGATTGGAAGGGAATAGCCCCATATAGTGTGGTGTGGTGTGTGGCAGGCGGTGAGCGCCGCCTCTCTCGATAAGGACGATCGGTCAGCTAGCTACGTAATGCTTAACGGGAAGCAGATGTGCCGGTCTCGCCTATACCAAATTTACCACGCTAGCTCTCCATTTGTCATCTGCGGATTGATGGATACGGATGACCATCGCTTTTTCTGCGGATCAGCGAAGGGTGTTTGGCGTTTGGTGCGCCAGATACTGGCTTTCCTCACACGCATGTCTCCCGACCGGGAAACGGCACAATCGCTCCTCTTCCCGGATGATGTGTAATTTCCGCCAGGAAAACGGATTCTGTGATATGGATAAGTGGCCACGTCGTCCACGACTTGTTTGGTGACGGTGAGAAGACAGTCCTCGATTTTTGGTACTACTTAAAAGACACTGTACAACCAATACTTCTTAGATTTTCTCTGGAGCGCATTCCATAACCCACCTCGCAGCTGGATTATCCATGACAGAAGAAGCAGATCCACGAACCCTTTTTTGTTAGGATTGAACTTCCAACGGTGACCACACTGATACCAGAAGACATGCATCGATAATTCCGCAGAGAGTAGCAGCATGGATCGTCCTCACGTCATAATGAGACGACATCTTATTCTTCCTGTTGGTAGCCGACGAGGACTGGCTTTAATTTACCTTCCCCTCGGTATTATGAGGCATGCCACAGCACGAGCTTTTGCAACACACTGGTGATGGTACAAAAAATCAAAAAAATTAAAAAACTGATAAATACTTTTTTCCTTTTCCTTGATGCATTTTGGCCCTTTAGGATACTATGCCCTTTATCCTTCTTAATTCTGAGGGTGAGAACGGGACATCGTGGCCAGGCCTCATGTTACCATCCCTGTCCACTTTGTTCACGACTTCCTCCCTCTCCCCCCCCCCCCGCCCCGTCCTTATAACAACTAAAAAAAAAAAAAAAAAAAAAAGGGAGATAGCGTCTTTGACTGGTTATCGAAACGTCCTGGAACCTGCGTTCGAAAACCACCACTGCTTAAATTTTGAGTAAAAGTCATCAGGAATTGGGACCAAAGACTTGCTGAATAAGAAGTCATCCTTGTTCTGCCAACGGCCTTGTCAGAGAGGTCAGAGTTGCAAACAGAGGCTCAGGGCGTTTTCTTCCCCTTCGGGATGGGAAACTTCCCCTAAAACGCGGAAGAATCAGTAATGATCAACGGCATGCGGATGCAGTACGCAATGCAAACCCCTGCATTAAAGGCACATAATGTGTGTCCACAGGGAAGTGGGCTGTAATTCAAAAAGTGTCACAATGATATCTCCTTTGGCAAAAGACTGCGGGAGGGGGCTGCCAAGGGCGAGGTGACCACGAGAAAAAGAAACCAACGAAACGGCAACGTTCTACGAATCGAGGCATGGAATGTCAGAACTCTATACGTGGTATGAAACCTAGAAACTCTGAAAACGGAAATACTATGACTCAATCTAGATTTAGTGTGCCTCAGTGAAGTGAAATAAAAGAACACAAAGATTTCTGGTCAAACGACTGTAGGATAAGGTCAAGAGTAGGAGAAAATAATATAACGGGAGTAGGATTTGTTGTGAACAGGAAGAAAGGGCAGAGTGTAAGTTAATGTGCACAGTTCAGTGATAGGGTTGTTCTATTCAGAATCGACAGCAAATCAACACTGACATTGATGTTCAGGTATACTTGCCGACATCGCTCACACAAGATGAAGAGACAGAGAAAGTATCTGTGGATATTGAGCGGGTAATTCAGTACGTAAAGGAAGATAAAAATGTAATAGGCATGTGGGACTGTAATGCGGAAGGAGTAGAAGAAAACGTTACGGGAGAAAATACGCGTGGAAGTAGGAACGAGGGACGAGAAAGAGTATTTGAAAATGGTTCAAATGGCTCTAAGCACTATGGGGCTTAACATATGTGGTCATCAGTCCCCTAGAACTTAGAACTACTTAAACCTAACTAACCTAAGGACATCACACACATCCATGTCCGAGGCAGGATTCGAACCTGCGACCGTAGCAGTCGCGCGGTTCCGGACTGAGCGCCTAGAACCGCTAGACCACCGCGGCCGGCAGAGTATTGAGTTCTGTAATAAACGTCAGCTAGTAATAGCACTTACACTCCATCAAGTTACCTTCCATTAGGAATGTGGGTGCACTCAACAACTGTGATGTGACTTTCAAATGACAGAGCACAGCAATTAGTCCTCCTTTTCTTAGAATGCAGATTTCGGCTAGTGCTTAGCCATTATCAGTGCACTATTCCATGGCATCAAAGCATGTCCTAGCTAGTACGTCAGCACCTGTCGTTCGAGCTTCTGACACATTTCGTTCAACCTCAAAGAAAAGGACGACTAATTTCTGTGCTCTATCATTTGAAAGTAAACTCTGTTCAAGAGTCGTAAAAGAAAGAGGTATGCTTTGAAAAGACAGGGAGATTCGGGAAGATTTCAGTTAGATTGAATCGTAGTCAGGCAGAGATTCCGAAATCAGATATTGCATTTTAAGATAAACTCAGGTACACATATAGACTCAGATCACCATTTAGTAATAATGAAGAGTAGGCTCAAGTTTAAAAGACTAGACAGGAAGAATCAATGCACAAATAAGTGGGATAAGGAAGTACTAAGCAATGAAGAGATACGCTAGAACTTTTCTAGGGATGTAGATACGGCGATAATGAGCAGATCAGTAAGTAGTTCAATTGAAGGGGAATGGACAACTCTAAAAAGGCAATCACAGAAGTTGGAAAGAAAAACGTAGGTACAAGGTAGGTACATGTGAAGAAACCATGGGTAACAGATGTAACACTTCAGCTGATCGACGAAAGGAGGAACTACAGAAATGTTAGGAATGAAATAAGTAGGAAGTGCAGGGAAGCTAAGGCGAAGTGGCTACATGAAAATGTGAAGAAATTGAAAAAGAAATTATGGTCGGAAGGAATGACTCAGCATACACAAAAGCCAGAACAGTCTTTGTTGAAGCTAAAAGCAAGGGTGGTTACATTAAGAGTGCAATGGGAATTCCACTGTTCAAAGCAAAGGAGAGAGGGGATAAGTGGAAAGAGTACAATGAAGGCCTGTACGAGAGGGGAAGGCTTGTCTGATGACGTGATTGAAAAAGAAACAACAGACGATAGGGAAGAGACAGGGGATACACTATTAAAATCATAATTTAAAAGAACCTTGGATGTCTGAAGATCAAATGATGTACAAGGCATAGACAACAGTTCATCAGAATTTATAAACTCATCGAAGGAAGTGGTAACAAAACGACAATTGGTGAATAGAATGTACGACTCTGGCGATATACTATCTGACTTTCGGATACACATCATCCACACAATTCCGAAGATTGCAAGAGCTGACAAATGCGAGAATTATCGCACAATCAGCTTAACAGTTAGTGCTGACAAGATTAATATACAGAAGATTGGAAAAGAAAACTGAGGATCCGTTGGCTGGTGATCAGCTTGGCTTTAGGAAAGGTAAAGGCACCGCAGAGGCAATTCTGACGTTGCGGTTACTAATGGAAACACGACTAAAGAAATATCAAGACACGTTCATAGGATTTCTCTAGCTGGAAAAGGCGTTCGACAATATCAAATGGTGCAAGATGTTCGATATTCTGAGGAAAATAGCGGTGAGCTCTAGAGAGAGACGGATAATATACAACATGTACAAAACCAAGAGGGAATAATAAGAGTGCAACACCAAGAACGCTCGGATTAAAAAAGGTGTAAGGCAGGGATGTAGTCGTTAGCCCCCCTGTTCAACATATATATCGAAGAAGCAATGACAGAAATAAAAGTAAAGTTCAAGAATGGAATTAAAATTAAAAGTAAAAATTTATCTTGATATTTTCCCGGCGTAAAGAGTATTCCATGAAGTTTCGGATTGCAGCCGGGTAACGTCAACTTCTTAGCACGAAATATTGTCTCCTTATCCTCTTGATCTTGTGGTGATCATGTTTCTCCTTCCTTAAAGCTGTGCTGGTCTGATATGGAGAACATCCCTTATCTTTGCACTTTGATTTTAGATGTTCCAGCTCCTTTGCCAGGTGATAGCCGCTTTCATCTGGATAAGGCGTTTGGTTCGATAATTCCTTTAATTTCTTCTGAAAGAAAACATTTTATGACCAATGACACCTCCAGCGACAGTAATTATCGATAATTTTGACATGAATTTTAACTCCACGAGTGTGCATTTTGACAGAGAGCGATAATGTAATATCACATTAAGAATGCGCATGCGCGCCATAAATGGAGCGATATTCGAAGAGGGCTCGAAATTCGACGGGGGTTGCTCATTTAGCTGCTGTTTTTGCGCATGCGTCTCCGCGTCAATTTTTGGTGGAAAGTTAGCGATGGGAACTAGCAATCTCAAATGCCTGAGACGAGCACTTCCAATTAACTGCGCCCAAATTATTGCATCCTTCCCATCTAATCGCCCATCCTTCGCAGCTGTTAACAATACCAATTCACGCACCTTCCATCCCGCTGCAGGAGTACCCCAAGGCTCCATCATCTCACCTGTCCTTTATGTGCTCTACGCTGCTGATATGCCAAAACCAGCCTCTCCAGTCCACCTCCTTCAGTATGCTGATGACACCGCTTTCCTCGCTCTCTACCCTACACGCCATAAAACCCAACAATCCCCCCAAATCCACCTCAATCAGTTTACCTCCTGATGTCACGAATGGCTCCTCAAGATCAACCCCTCCAAAACACTGGCAATAATTTTTGGACTACCCACCCGTACCTTCCGCCCCCATGACTTCCATATTACCATTTACGTCCGTCCGATCCAATTAACTAACATACTAAAATGTCTTGGACTAGCCCTCTACAGGTAACTAAAGTGTAAACTCACCTCCTAATCATCCAACAGAAAGCCCACAACAGACTAAAACTACTAACAGGCCGAACTTGGGGATTACACCCCTCTACTATTCTCCACACCTACAAAATCCTGATCCATCATCTCCTATGCAAATGTTGCATGAATCTCCGGTCCACCAGTGGTCTATAAGTCTCTCCAAATGCACTCTGTCTCGGTTTTCACATCCATTTATCTTCCCCCACATGGCTTCTCGACTACCTTATCAAATTCCCACCTCCTGCTCATCCACATCGAACACCTCTGCATCTCCTGTATTGCCTACAAACTAGGTTCCAATAGCCCCTCTGGTCACCAACCCTGGTATGCTGCTGTACCTTCACAAACACATCCCTCCATCCATACACCCGTACGCACTCCTTATCCCAAACGCAACTTCAACTAATTCCTCTCCCAGACCATGAGATCTGCCCTGATATTTATCTCTCCTAACAACTTTAACCCTTCCACACCTGTCCCAGTCCACATCAGGGCTCCTGTCTGCTTTTCCTTCTCCACTTACCCTTATCCCTTTCCTCTTGCACCACCACCCTCCATACACACCATTACTTCTCCTCAACCTATGTCTTTCCCACCTATCATCTCCATAGTTTCCCCACTTAACAGACCCCTATCTCTTTGCCCACACCCATCAAGCTCTATGGATCATATTTTCTCCTTCCATAGTACTTTTCATCCAGTGCAGGACCTTAAGACGTTAAGTGGAAGACTGGTCCTCCAGTGCTTTTTTCATGGAAGAATATCACCTCATTGCAATTGTGTTATTTGTTTGTTAATCTTTTTAATTTAAAACGAATATTTTTTCTATCATCTTTGATGTATCTTTATGAATGCTCTTGGCTGGAGAGCGGAGGAATATTGTACCGCTGACAGTCCATCCTCAGCCTATATGGTGTGTGGGTGATGAAATAAGAAAGAAAAAGAACTAGTAATCTCCAACCCAAAACACTCACCTGAAGATGACTGAATGGTTGTCAGCCGAAATATCGTGGCAAGAAGTTGACGTTATCCAGCTGCAATACCAAAACTTCATGGAATAAAAGACCATCAATGATAAGATTCGTTGATGACGTTAGTATCTCCAGTGAAAGTGAAAAAAGAGTTACAATGTGGGTTGAATGGAATGAACAGTCTATTGAGTAGAGAATATGGAGTAAGAGTAAATCGAAGAAAGACGAAAGTAATGAGAACTACCAGAAATGAGATCAGCGAAACACTTAACATCAAAATTGGTAATCATGGCGTGGATGATTTAAGGGGATTCTGCTACCTTGGATGCAAAATAACCCATGACAGAAAAGTAACCCACAATGGATGAAACACGAAGGAGATGTAAGGCACACTGACACTGGAAAAAGGGCTTTCCTGGCCAAGAGAAGTCTATTAGTATCAAACATAGGCTTTTATTTGAGGAAGAAATTTCTGAGAATGTATGCTCAAAGCACAGCACTGAATGTCAGTGAAACAAGGACTATGGGAAAACCGAAACAGAAGAGAATAGAAGTATTTAAAATGTGATGCCACAGACGAATGTTGAATATTATGTGGTCTGATAACGTGAGGAATGAGGAGGTTCTCCGCAGAATCAGTGAGCAAACGAATACATTGAAAACACTGACAAGGAGGAACAGGATAACAGGAATCTGTTAACACATTAGGGAATAACTTCCATGGTACTGGAGGGAGTTCTGGAGGGTAAAAACTGTAGAGGACGGCAGAGATGTGAATACATCCTCGTCCAGGAGAGAAATTCGTGTGGGTCACATCAAACTGGTCAGAAGACTATATATATATATATATATATATATATATATATATATATATATATATATATATATATATATATATATATATATATATATACTCCTGGAAATGGAAAAAAGAACACATTGACACCGGTGTGTCAGACGCACCATACTTGCTCCGGACACTGCGAGAGGGCTGTACAAGCAATGATCACACGCACGGCACAGCGGACACACCAGGAACCGCGGTGTTGGCCGTCGAATGGCGCTAGCTGCGCAGCATTTGTGCACCGCCGCCGTCAGTGTCAGCAAGTTTGCCGTGGCATACGGAGCTCCATCGCAGTCTTTAACACTGGTAGCATGCCGCGACAGCGTGGACGTGAACCGTATGTGCAGTTGACGGACTTTGAGCGAGGGCGTATAGTGGGCATGCGGGAGGCCGGGTGGATGTACCACCGAATTGCTCAACACGTGGGGCGTGAGGTCTCCACAGTACATCGATGTTGTGCAATGCACGTCCGCATGTATCCCGTGCCACCCAACGTGCTCTGGAAGGTGTAAGTCAACTACCCTGGCCAGCAATATCTCCGGATCTGTCCCCCATTGAGCATGTTTGGGACTGGATGAAGCGTCGTCTCACGCGGTCTGCACGTCCAGCACGAACCCTGGTCCAACTGAGGCGCCAGGTGGAAATGGCATGGCAAGCCGTTCCACAGGACTACATCCAGCATCTCTACGATCGTCTCCATGGGAGAACAGCAGCCTGCATTGCTGCGAAAGGTGGATATACACTGTACTAGTGCCGACATTGTGCATGCTCTGTTGCCTGTGTGTATGTGCCTGTGGTTCTGTCAGTGTGATCATGTGATGTATCTGACCCCAGGAATGTGTCAATAAAGTTTCCCCTTCCTGGGACAATGAATTCACGGTGTTCTTATTTCAATTTCCAGGAGTATATATATATATATATATATATATATATATATATATATATATATATATATATATATATACTGATCAGCCAGAACCTTATGACCTCTGACCTACTATTGCTATAAACCCGCCCAGGCGATAGCAGTGTCACCTGGCGAGGAATGACTGCTAAATAGACATACGCATGGTTCATGTACCATTAGTGAGTGTGCTGTCCATGTGAAGAATGGGGAAGACGAGCTATCTTTGTGTTTGACCGTCTTTGTGTTTGACCGGCGGCAGATTGAGATGGCCCAGAGGCTCGGTACGAGCATTTTGGAAGCTGCACGACTTGTCGGATGTTGGAAAAGTGGTGTGGTGAGTGTCTTCAACACATGACGAAATCAAGGTGAAATCACGTCCAGACATCTGGGGTTGGATGGCCACCCCTCATTCCAATTGTTGTACATTTTACGCTGGGCAGATTGGTAAAACAGGACAGGCGGCGAACTGTAGCAGATCTAATGTCAGACTTCAATGCTAGACAAAGTAGAAGTGTGTCTGAACACACAGTGCACTGAACTTTCTTAACGATGGGCCTCCGCAGCTGACGTCACAAGCATGTGCCAATGTTAACACGACAACATCAGCAACTATGACCGAAATGGGCACATGACCATCTGAGAGACTGCAGGGCACTTTCACTTCTGATACGGTGTCATGCCACTTAATGTTCTTAGGGAAGATGATCTTTATTACGACCTGACTTCATACATCATGATGAAATGGTGGGCAGTAGTTAATGCTCTTGCTTGTGTGCTCTATTGAAGGAATAGCGGTAAGCTTTACCTGCGTTCAAAAGAATAGGGCGCCGATTTAAACGACTGCAGTAAAAGTGTATGGCGACTGAGGTCTGAGGGAAGCGCGTTTTTCTGCGGAACCTGGGTGAAAACATTTCCGGACTGCCAAGCTCCACAGTCTCATTGTGCAGACATGCTTGGAGGGCGCCCGTTGGGCGCCGGTCGCATCCAGGTATGCTGACTAGCGCCGAGGACACGCTGCTGAAATGGCCAAAGTATTGAAGACTGGCAATAAAGTAGAGGATGGGCCCTTGTTAGGCAGGAAGACGATGAGACGACTGTGAGCATTCTGCGAATTTCCGTGGGACAGGTCACTGACGCTCAGACGTCCAGATTCTGTTACAAAAACATATTTGTGAAGGCATGAGGTTTTTAGCGAGTTTATGGCCATTCTTTGGAAATTTCGAAATGGACGCAACAGTGGAGATAATCTTTTTATGGAGAGCTGTGGTTCCATCCTGGTCATGTTGTTAGCAAAAGACACGGTGTAAACATGTGGGAAAGAGGCCGCGAAGCTGAATCTTTTTTTCTTTTTTCCCAATTAACTTTAAAGCCTCTGATTGGTCAAATCGGTGTATGCAGAGCAAGGAGCAGTCTCCCATCTTAGAATGCGGCGCTGCAGCTCGTGATTGACTTGTGCTAAAGTGGGAGTAGTCTAAGATGTAAATGGGCTTTGCTAGCGAGCTGGCAAGGAAAGCAGAGAGAAAGAGAAGAGGTCTCTCTTGTACTGGCACTTCGCTATTAAAGAACTGCAGGTCTCTACCTAAACGGTGAGACTTGTGTCCTTCGCTAGTGTGCCAATTAGAGCCTGTGCCAGTCACCTTCTGAATCGTCAGAGGTACTGCTTCTACCATCACGCACACAACGAGTGATGCGTGGGTGTACTTATTTGTCCTGAGTTGACATATTCCGTGATGCATAGTCGTGGAACGGAGTCAAATTGGTTTGGCAGACCAGCAAACGGGACCACCTGCACATTGGAATCCACCAGGGTTTCAGCGGCTCATAGGAAAGTACCTGCATTCCGAATTAGACGAATGCGAGACAGTGTACTTGCATTTTTCGGGCCCGCGCCACTAATAACAGATTGCTGCCGTCCGTGACTTAAGTCGCCGTACACATCGTGGTGTGCCGCTCTGACCAGCAGAAGGGTTAAGTATGCGCTACTGCGGCGTAGGGCTCCAATATATGTTTCTCAGCACCCTGTTCTTTCGAACCATATTTTTCTTTTTGGGATAGTAGAATATGGTGGCGTAGTTTTCGTGCCATACCCCAGATTCACGTGTATGAAGTCCGATAAACCGATTAGTCTTCTGCTTAGTATCGTGTATCTATTCCCAGTTGATCACTTTGTCCACCATAGACCTCACATTAGTGAAAGCGTTTGTCAATTGAAAATGTTTGTGGGACGTTTCTTTAGCCTTTTTTTTGTCTTGTGATGTTAAGAATGAATAAATCTATTGTTGTTTAGATCACAACTCCTCCCTGGGTTCTGATTAACATTATCTTTGCCATTTTTATTGCAGTCCTGATTACAAAAGAAAGTAGCAAGCTTGCAACCATCGGCACAGGACCTTGACCCAGAGCGCTGCATGGCCTGTTGAATTCCGAAACCTTCTTCATCATGCCAATGGAAGGGCGCGAATCCGTCGTCTTCCAGGGGAACAGCTCCGTGACACATACACTTCGAAACGGAGGCAAGGTGGCAGCGGCTCAATATTAAGCTCTGGGGAACGTTCACACAGACTTCCATGGATCCAATGGAACTCACGCAAGGCACCATGACGTGTCGTACACTGGTTGCAGACCATGTATGCCCCTTCATGACGATCAAGTTTCTAGGGGGCAGCGGCATTTTTCAACAAGATAACGTGACATGTGACAAGGCCAGGAATATGATAGAGTTGTTCAAGGAACACAGAGGCGAGTTCCAGTTGATATGCAGACCCTCCAACTCGACAGATCTGAACCCAATCCGAAACATTTTGGACGTGTTCGAACATGGCGGCAGAGTTCACCGCCCCTCTCCCCAAAATTTACGGGAATTAGTTGACCCGTGTGCAGATGTGGCGCCAATTCCCTCCAGGAACCTACCAAGGCCTCATTACTTCTATTGCACAACTGTTCGCTGGTGTTATCCACGCCAAAGGTGGACATACTGGCTGTTAGGTAGGTGGTCATAATGTTCTGGCTGATCAGTATATTCCTCAGCAAAGAAAACACACTCATTCAAGCAGGCAAGCACACTTCAAGCACACATGACGCTTAACACCTGCCGCTCTGACACTTTATGGTGAGTAGCAATCTATCGTTTTCCTACACTGTTGTGTCTTAAGTGACGAACGAAACTCAAATTCTTGTCGTTGACGTTCGACAGAGTTTGAAAGACTTTTTGGTAGGCATGTCCTTCCACTCTATAGATGAATATCTTAAAATTTACTGTTAGTCCAGCTTAAGTAAAAATGTCTTGCAGATTTCAGTTTTGACAGCACTTAGTCACAACGCTCAAGATTACGTATTTTGTGTGTGATAAATTTATTAAAAATGTATAATTATATTTCATCCTGACAGTGTATTAATTCTGTAAATATTAACAGTTCCAATTAACTGTAATGCATTCACATATCTTGAAAATCTCCTGAGAAATGATCATGAAAGTGAGTATTATATTCAACTGTTCTATGTTTTTTGTCTTATACTTTCTGACATGTTCCACACCCACGAAAATCATCTCACTTTTGGGTCTACGGAACGAAAACTAAATCTAATGTAATCTAATCAAGTTGAAATTGTTCACAAGCGTTTCTACCTAAAGGAGCTTGGTATTCACAAAGCAGATATCTTTGACCATAACACAGCTTATTGAGTGGAGCTTGTGAGAAGACTTATTTGTCAAGGTTTTCTTCAGATTTTGTTACAGAATTTCTTCTAAAATCTGCAGTTCTCTTAAATAAACAAAAAATAGGGATTTACAGTGCACTGGTCTGCACCGTTGCAGAACGTTAGCTCGACCGTCAACAACACGAATTTGAGTTTGGTTCGTCACATAGGCCGCTTATGTAAGAAGGATAGTTTTGAACTGGATACAGTTCCTCTGTCTAAACCTGTGAAACAGCAGTTAGTCACTCCTGCAGACGTTCGTTGACACCGGCATTAGCAATTTCCTTCCACTCTGGATAGCTTCAGACAAGCCCAGTTTAGATGATTTGAGTCTAATTCAATATCTTAAATATCATTTGCGATCAGCGTTAGTTCTCCGTGAATCCATACGTGGCCTTCAAAATGCGCAGTGTGCCTGCGTTGCTACAGAGCATGCACTGAAAGGTATTCACACAGCTTATCACGCACACTTAACGTAAGAAATCAAACGACGACAGTAAAACTCACTACACCACAGTTACTCACTGTGCCTTGACGAAAACAAGCGAATTTCCAACGAAAGAATTGCACGAAGAATCGCTTCTAAAAGGAAAAGAAACGAGATATAAGCACTAATAATAATATTAAAAACCGCAATGATATATTTTGATTGGGTCAGAAACTACAGATTTGATTCTGAGTCGTATTCATGTCTTGCATATTAGTGCAATATACAATACTCATCTTATAAAAAGGGGTCATCTTCCTCCGTTGCTATCGGGCGTGAAATGCAAATCATAGGCACATTTTGCGGAGCATCACTGAAAACCAGTAAAACATTTTATTCTCTCCAAAGCGGAGAGGTCTGAAGCATGCGGCGTTCAAAGGCGGATAGTCTGCCGAGAAACCCATCGCAAAAATGTTATTGGACGGAACTGTTATTACCGGTGTGTCAAAATGTGAAACACATTGCAGCTGTGCTACCATTACACTCAGGCCTTTCGCATTCAGACGAAAGGCATTCCAAAAATTTAGACAACGAACTGTTTCGATCTCTAGATTGGCATTCATAGGACGCACTTCAGTAGTTTTGGTACAGTACATAAACGACGTAAGATTGGTAGGTTTATCGGTAGTACTGGTAGTATTGGTAGGGAAAGGAACATTAATGAATGCGCGGTAGAAACTGGGGTCGGCCGACTTCTCTTTTTTATTTGTTTATTTGTTTTTCACATAATTAGAACCGCATATCGTTCGATGTTAATCCGATTAATGTTATCCTTATAAAATAAAAAGTGAGTTTTGTGATTAATAGAAATTAGTTGATCACGTAGCTTGTGCTCTTTTATGCAACCAAAGCAATTACTTTTGATGCAAGTACGGTTTACATGCGCAAACCTAAAATATCTGTATAATTATTACTGTTATTTTGTGCTCAACAGAAAGTTCTACATCATGATCAAAGACAAGAGTTCTCTGTTACTATTGATAAGTGCGAACGTTATTTCTGAATAAGAACAATACATTTTATATAATATCGACGAAGTATTGAAGCGATATTTGATACATTTTTCTTTTGTGATTTTTTAAATTTTGCATTTTTCTCAGAGGAAACTGCATTTGCAAGAGCTGTACAATAAATCTGTATTGTTTTCTTTTTTTATTACAACATCCCTCTGTTTCACGTTGCAAACCAACAATTTTAGAATAAAAACAGAATTAAACTTTGGAAGTTTCAATTTTACTATAATTACTGTTTATTTGTAAGTAACAGGAAAGAGGATAACTGTGTGGAACAAAAATGTTGCATAGGTTATGTGGCTCTTTATACATCCTCACTCAGTTTCCAGACAGTTCACCACTTCTGATTTCTAGGGGTACCTAGAGAAAGACTGATCGCATATGCAAATGAAGCGATCGAAAATAACTAACGCCCGATAGGTATGCAAGACAACCAACGTACACTTAACGCAGTCACAGCTAGCAGGAAAAGAACCGCAGTGTACGCTTCCTTACGATAGTACTCGGCAACCTACGGTAGTCTTACGACTCTAATCACTATCCCACTGGCGTAGACGTAGCATAGCAACTCGAACAGGAGCCAAGACTTCCCCCATGGCTTGCTGCAGCCTACACTGTAGCCAGATTGTGCACACAGCCGGACTTGAAAGCTGTTTATCAGCGTGGCCAGTTTATTAGTCATATGTCGCGATCGTCGCCTGCTTGGACACTGCTGTGGACGGTCACCGGCCAGGTTTAATACAAAAGGATGTACGTATGTGTAGAACACTACCGCAGTATCATGTATAAGAAGAAAGTACCAGACATTTGTAAAGTCCCCTTAGAACTGTAACCTATGTTTCGAGACATGTAGTTGTCATCCTATAAGAACAACTACGTAAAACAGAGTCTTACAGTCTCCTTCGTCTGCTGGCTGGAAGGGCGATGCAGTTTACAGGACCTCTGAGAATTATTGCGTCTGTAACTATCCGATAAGGAATACAGAGTAGGTAGTTCAGTTGAAGAGAAATGGACATCTCCAAACTGGCAGTCACAGAAGTTGAAAAGAAAGACGTAGGTACAAGAAGGTAACTGCCAGGAAACCGTGGGTAACAGAGGAAATACTCCAACTGTTCGAAGAAAGAGGAAAGTTCAAAAAGTTTTATGGAATGACAGGAATATCGCAAAAAATTCACGTAGGAATAAAATAAATTGGAAGTGCTAGGAAGACAACGCGTAATGGCTTAGAGAATAGTGTGAAGAAATCGAAAAAGAAATAGTCGCAGAGAGGACTGACTCATCGTACAGAAAACTCAAAACAACCTCCGACGAAATTAAAAGCAAAGGTGGCGGGGTTAACATAAGAGTACAAAGGCAGTTCCAGTGTTAAACCCAAAAGACAGGGCGGGTAGGTGGAAAGTGAACATTGAAGGCCTGTATGAGGACGAGAACTTCTCAAATGACGTGATGAAGATGTGGAAAACATAGCGTATTCAGAATTAGAATCAGAATTTAAAGAGCTGTGCAAGACTTGAGATCGAATAAGGCAGAAGGAATTTTCCCTCGGAAAATTGCTGACGTTGCGCTTGATAATGGACACAAAACTTAAAAAGAGCATTCGACAATGTAAAATGGTGCAAGATGTTTTAAATTTAGAGAAAAATAGAACTAAGAAATAAGGAAAGAAGGGTAATATGTACTCGTATCATAACCAAGAGGGAAGGATAACAATGGATAACCAACAACGAAGTGTTCCGATTGAAAAAGGCTGTAACACAGGGATGCAGTCTTTCGCTCCAACTCCTCAATCTATAAGTAGAAGAAGCAATGAAGGAAATAAAAGAAAGGCTTAAGAGGCGATTAAAATTCGGTGAAAGGATCTCAACGACAAGATACGCTGATGACACTGTTATCTTCAGTGAAAGTGAAGAAGAATTACAGGATGTGTTGAATGGAATGAACAGTCTATTGGGTACATAATATGACAGAGTAAATAGAAGAAAGACGAAAGTAATGAGAAATAGGAGAAATAAGATAAGAGACAAACTTAACATCAAAATTGCTGATCACATAATAGACGAAGTTAAGGAGTTCTGCTACCTTGGAAACAAAATAACCCATGCCACCAGATGAAGAAAGGAAGGAGGGCACAAAAAGCAGACTAGAAAAGGCAAAGCGATCATCTCTGGCAAACAAAAGCCTACTGGCAGCGAATACGTCTTAATTTGAGGAATAAATGTCTGAGAATGTACGTTTGAAGCACAGCATTGTGTATTAGTGAAGCATGGGCTAATAGATTGCTGGAAAACCAGACAGAAGATAATCGAAGCGTTTGAGTTGTTGTACTATACAAGAATATTAAAAATTTTTCGGACTAAGACGAGGAACGAGACGGTTCTCCGCAGAATCGAGGAAGAAAAGAATATACGGAAAACACTGATAAGAAGAAGGGACGTAATGACAGGATATGTGTCAAGGCATCGTGGAATAGCTTCGATGGTACTGATGGAGTTGTAGAGAGTAAAAACTGTAGGAGAAGACAGAGTCTGGAATACATCCTACAAAAGATTGAGTACATAGGGAGCAAGTGCTACGCTGAGATGAAGAAGTTGCACAGGAGAGGAATTTGGCGGACAGTATCAACGCAGTCAGAAGACAGACTGATGAATATTAAAAATAAAGTATTGATCTACTTACAATGCTCGGTGGTGACGGCTGTTGTGATAGTGGATAAGATGTGGACGAGCAGTATGTAACACGACAGGCCATCCATTACATTTCATGTATTACGTTAGTGCTGTGCGTTATTATATTAATAAGTGAATTACAAAAGGAGTAACTATCAGAATCATCGAAAATTATAACCGATTGTTCAGTTAGCATTTTTTTTTGCGCGTTTGTCCTGTAAAAGGAAATGGTTCATCTCCGGACGCAACTAAAGGAGAGATGCCAAATTCTCGGCAGAGTTGCCTAGTCAGTGTGACGGTATTACGTGGACACTTAATTGGCTCAAATTGAAGACGTCACAAGAAACACGCCGTTCTCTACGCGAAGAGATGCTCTGTAACCTGCGAGCGTCAGATACAGATAATTCTAATTTCCTGGGCGTTTTCACCAATGAATGACCTCTAGAATTATAATAATGAATTGGTTACAAGCAGGATAGCTAAATAAACTGTCGTTCTAAATTCTCTAATGCACTACGTTAGACAGGAAGATAGGGTCTGGCTTTCAACTATTTTTCCTTTTATGTTTTTAGATTTTCTTCTTCCTCCTTTCTTCCGAGGGTAAAATCTGTTTCCTTTAGTGCCCCTTAGCCTACTCTGAGGTTGTAGCTCCAGCTTTCCCTTGGACGGCCAATATTTCTTTTACTAGCTGGTGATTTTTTTTATATATATATCTTCCCTTTCGAACACCATCTCTGTGTATTTATTCCATTCAGCTTTCTCATATGTACGGGATTCCACTTCATATCCTTTTCTAATGTTTTCACTTCTTTCTCTATCTCTCAGTGTCTTTCCTATATTCCTTTATAGAATTGTCTCAGATGTGTATGTCGTAATTGGTCTCACTATTGTTTTTTACGTTCTTGCCTTTGCATCTTCTATATCTTCCTGTATTCTATATCCTACATTCATGTTCTTCTAAATGGTATCATTTAAACACCCTCTCACTTTGTGTGCTTTTACTGCTTGTTCTCTTACTTCATTTTCGATGTTTCCGCTACTGGACAGTTCAACACGAAGATATTTAGGTGTCATCACCTGTCCGCCCCGGTAGCTGAGTGGTGCCGGCAAGGTAGCTCAGAGTGGCAGTTCCGTTTCAGCCGCGCTCGCGAGTGGCCGCTGTTAACTGTTGCGCTGCACTTCAGTGTTTACATCGCTGTACTTGTGCTCCGCCGAGTGCCGTCCGTCCGTTTATCTCCGTGTTCGTTCCTGTTCCTTGTGATCTGATCGCTCTTTCTGGTCTTGCTGCTGCTACTTGGAATTTCGGTTGTTTAACCGAAATTGCTTCGCTGGATTAACCATGGCTACAAACCTCAGGAAGAATACTCTGGTATTCGCTTTTGACAAGGAATCCCGTCCTGTTCAGCCGACATCCCTGGAAATAGATGACTGGATTACACAGGTAATTGGTCTAAATTCTGAAACCGTTCATACCTGGCAACTGGATCAGGAAAAATACTGTGTTTTTGTCAAGTTAATCAGTGCTTCGACTGTTGATAAAGTGTTACGAAAGTGGGGCTATGAAGTAGATTTTGTGCATAGAAATGGTTATAAAAGTAAGGTTTCCATCTATAGAGCGGACATTCATTAGAAAACCGTTCGTGTCTTGAATCTTCCATTGAAATTGAAAATGATAAGATTAAGGAAGCTCTTTCAAACTACGGAGACGTTAAATCAATTGCAAATGAAAGATGGTCGCCTCGCTTTAAACTGCAGTGTTTTAACGGGGTCCGCTATGTAGAGATGGACGTTAAGACGAATATTCCATCTCACATAACTGTTTGTGGGTATAAGGCACAAATTGTTTATACAGTTCAGGAAGCTACATGTCATATATGTAACAAAACCGGCCACTTCAGACAGGAATGTCCGCGGCGAACTGTTGTTCTTAAAAGTAATTTGATACAGCGTCAGAAGCTTACCTTAAATGATCTGTTACCAAAGAATAGCCCGGAACAACTGGTTGAGGATGTTAACGCAGCGGGCCAAGCTGATGTCTCCCTTCACGATAACAGTCAATTTCCCCCGTTAACAACAAAAGGAAACCCTGTTGCCACTACTCGTGAAACTGAAACGCAACCGAAAAAACGACCTCTGGAGATAACTGATAGTTGTTCAGAGGACGAGCCGTCTTGTCCCACTCCCTTACTTCGCAAGCAAAAACAGTGCGATGAGGAGGCAGAGGAACCTGAAGGCAAAATGCGAATGGAAACTAATGAACAGAAAGATAATACATATAAGGTACCAGAAAATGAAGGGGGTGTAAGCAGCATTAATTTGCAAGAAACATCAGGTGCAGTAGCCGATTGCAAAGATCAGAATCTATCTGTTAATAAACAGATTCAGGGAGAGGTTGCAAAACTGCAGTCTCCACTTGTTTGACTCGTTCAGAAAGTGAGTGAAATTAATAAAGAAAGAGGAAGTGGTGGCCAAACTGAAATCACGGTCAACACCTCAGGGCAGGCGCCGGCAACCGAAATTGCGAAAGCGTCTGCTGCTGCTCCAGATAAGCCGCGAAGTAAAATACCGACACAACCAAACGAGAATGTAGTTCGTAACCAAGGGAAGGGAAAATCCGGTAGGGGCGACCCAAGCCCAAAGAATGTTCAGTCCGAAACGGTCGTACACGAATCACTGGAGGAAAAATCAGAAAGTTTACCAGGAAATCAGTCTGCTTGCGTTACAAGAGAAAACATTAGAAGCAGAAAAAAACGGGACAGTAACTAATAAACTGACTGAAGTGTTATTCCATGTTAAGCCTTCCGAGAAAGCTGCTACAGCTTAACTGAACCCTGAACCACATGAAACTATATTAGTTCATCAAAACAACTACATAGTGACAGCACAATGACGCAATCTTATTCTGTCACCACTATAAACATAAATAAAATCACGACCGGTTTGAAATTATTGGCCCTTAAGGAATTTTTGTACGAATCCGCGACTGATATTGCCCTGTTACAAGAAGTTCTAATTTCGGATTTGGTAATTTCCGGTTTTGTCAGTTACATAAATGTGTCTACCGAAACAAGTGTTGGAACAGCTATTTTGGTGAGGGAAGGGATTGCAGTAAGCGAGGTGGAACGACTGGAATCCGGAAGAGGAATAGGACTAAATATCTATGATGTGACTATCGTCAACTTGTATGCCCCTTCAGGAAGTTCTCAGCGAGCTGACAGGGCACGTTTCTTCAAAGATGACCTGATATACTTGTTAAGGAAATCGCCAAGACAGTTATTACTTGGAGGTGATTTTAATTGTGTTTTAAATCGAAAAGATCAGTTACCTAATTTTAATTTCTCAAGTGAACTAAAACAACTAGTTACTGGTTTATAATTAAAGGATGTATGGGAAATCAAATACCCCTGCAGTGTTGAGTTCACTTATGTCACGGCAATATCACGCAGCAGGATTGATAGACTATATATTTCTAACAATCTTGAAACTTCCGTGACAAAAGTAGAAACCATTCCTACGTACTTTTCAGACCATTCAAATGTCTTAGCTTGCATAAATCTAACAAGACAGCCGGTTCGCCGATTCAAGAATCAGTGGAATTTGAACACTTCCTTGTTAGTAAATCATGATTTAGAAGATCTGATTAAAGAAACATGGGCAATATGCCTGCGAGCCCGTAGTAGATATGCCACTGCTATTGACTGGTGGGTTAAAATGGCAAAGCCAAAGTTGAGGAAAGTTCTTATTCAATACAGTGCCCAGAGTGCAAGGGAAATGAAATGCACTATAGAGTATTACTATTCCGTTTTGAGAGATCTATATGATCAAGTCTCGGCAGGTTCCTCACTTCGGATAGCAGACATCAAAAAAGTCAAAGCCAAGTTACTTAATATCAAGAGAAGTCAAATGGAAGGGTTGAAAATAAAATCGAAGGCAAATTCAGTGTCAGAAGATGAAACTACTTCCCTATATCATTTAGTGAAGCATACGAAATACGGGAGAAGGACTTTTATTGATGAGATTCGAACAAAACACGGTATGATTCTCAGAACCCAGCAGGATATCATGGACGAGATTTGTCGCTATTATTGCGAGCTATATTCTGTACATCAAAGTAGAGATGCTTCCTTGGAAGAATTCCTTGACATCCTAGCCCCACAGCTGACAGATGATAACGAAAATTTTCTCGAGGTTGTCACTGAAGAAGACGTGTATGAGACTCTGTGCGCCTCACCACCAAAAAAATCCCCAGGACCGGATGGTCTGCCAGCAGAGTTTTACATCCGTTGCGGGCCAATAGTAGGTGCAAAAATCACGGACATTGTAAATGAGGTTATTCAGGGGAAAATGATTCCGGCTGAGTTTAAGGAGAGTAAAATTGTTTTGGTGCCAAAAAATAATGGAAACAAAGATTTAAATAATTTTCGTCCAATTTCACTGCTGAATTCTGATTATAAATTAATAGCTAGAATAATAAACAAGAGAATTTCATGCCTTACAGATAAAATTATTAGTCAACATCAGAACTGTGCACAAGGCAGAACCATTTTTCAAAACCTAGCGGAATTCAGGGATATCATTGCAATAACTTCTGTAACAAACATAAAGTGTGCTTTATTGTTTTTAGACTTTTATAAAGCGTTCGATGTAGTAAATCATGAATATCTTCTACAGACATTGAAGAAAATAGGTTTCAACGATAGGGTCATACAGTTGATTAAGAACATAGCAACTGGAATAAATGCTAAAATAGCGGTGAACTGTCAACAATCCAGGCCGATGCAAATACAACGAGGTGTTCCTCAAGGAAGTCCTCTGTCCATGTCGTTCTTCGCCATTTCGCTGGAACCTTTCCTCCGACATGTCCATGCTACATTAAAAGGCTTAACATTATCAGGAAATAAAACAGTTATAAGAGCCTATGCTGACAATATAGGGGTCATTATAAGGAATAATGACGAGGTAACCACGCTAGCAACGGTGATTGATTCGGACTGTAGAGCATCTGGAGCCAATGCAAACGAAAAAAAAGTAAGATGTTAAATCTCAGAGGTTTTGATAATATCAACGTCGAGTGGGCAAAACTAGTCCGACAACATAAAACACTTGGGATCACCCTGACAGCATGTCCTATGAAAATGACGGCTTTAAATTGGAAAGTTGCAGCAGATAAAGTGCAAGGAGCCATTGTAGAGAATTTAACTCGATATATGAACCAAGTTCAAAGAACACAGTATATCAACTCATGCATCCTTGCTAAGGCTTATTATACTGCCCAGCTGTTTCCAATACCGAGAATGATAGCGAGGAGAATAATGTCCAAAATCACCAACTTTTTGTGGAGAGGTGAAGTGTTCAGAGTACCTGCTAAAGTAGCCACTTTAGATCCTAAAAATGGTGGACTAGGATTAACTGATATAACGGATAAAGCCTCTGCTCTTTTTATCAAAAGGCAAGTTAACTTAATAAGAGACTCGCGAGAAAGCATAACCAGCCAACTTTTCGAGATCATTAAACCTCCAAGCCTGCTTCCCCCGATTGACGTGCAGAATATCAACAGTCGCTTACAGCACGTGAGGATTTTCTATGTTGAGTTTAGTTATGTCAGTGTCGAACTCAGGCAGTCACGACATTTAACATCGAGAGCCATAATGCGGGAACGAAAGAAAAGCGAAGGAAGAAACAAAATAGAACGACAGTTTCCAAACATTGAGTGGACAGAGATTTGGAAAAACATTAGTTCTAATGTGCTCACGTCTAACATAAAAACGGCATGGTACAAGACAGTTAACAACATAGTTAGCACCAATGAAAGACTGCACGCAATCGAACTCTGTGAAACAAATTTATGTCAACAATGCCATCTAGTTGACACAGTAATTCACAGATATACTTGCAGTGGTCACATGAATAGTTGGAAGTGGGTCCGAGAGCAAATAGCTCTGATTACAAGAACATCCCCTGAGTATATATCGCTGTCATTGATACACAGGCCTGACGCACGCTATTTCCCAGAAGCAAAAAATAACGCTGTGCACTGGTTGCTGAGAAATTTTGTTAACTACGTACCGTAGGTGCAACCACAACGGAGGGGTATCTGTTGAGAGGCCAGACAAACATGTGGTTCCTGAAGAGGGGCAGCAGCCTTTTCAGTAGTTGCAGGGGCAACAGTCTGGATGATTGACTGATCTGGCCTTGTAACATTAACCAAAACGGTCTTGCTGTGCTGGTACTGCGAACGGCTGAAAGCAAGGGGAAACTACAGCCGTAATTTTTCCCGAGGACATGCAGCTTTACTGTATGATTAAATGATGATGGCGTCCTCTTGGGTAAAATATTCCGGAGGTAAAATAGTCCCCCATTCGGATCTCCGGGCGGGGACTACTCAAGAGGACGTCGTTATCAGGAGAAAGAAAACTGGCATTCTACGGATCGGAGCGTGGAATGTCAGATCCCTTAATCGGGCAGGTAGGTTAGAAAATTTAAAAAGGGAAATGGATGGGTTAAAGTTAGATACAGTGGGAATTAGTGAAGTTCGGTGGCAGGAGGAACAAGACTTTTGGTCAGGTGATTACAGGGTTATAAATACAAAATCAAATAGGGGTAATGCAGGAGTAGGTTTAATAATGAATAAAAAAATAGGAGTGCGGGTTAGCTACTACAAACAGCATAGTGAACGCATTATTGTGGCCAAGATAGACACAAAGCCCATGCCTACAACAGTAGTACAAGTTTATATCCCAACTAGCTCTGCAGATGATGAAGAAATTGATGAAATGTATGACGAGATAAAAGAAATTATTCAGGTAGTGAAGGGAGACGAAAATTTAATAGTCATGGGTGACTGGAATTCGTCAGTAGGAAAAGGGAGAGAAGGAAACATAGTAGGTGAATATGGATTGGGGGGAAGAAATGAAAGAGGAATCCGCCTTGAAGAGTTTTGCGCAGAGCATAACTTAATCATAGCTAACACTTGGTTCAAGAATCATAAAAGAAGGTTGTATACCTGGAAGAATCCTGGAGATACTAATAGCTATCAGATAGATTATATAATGGTAAGACAGAGATTTAGGAACCAGGTTTTAAATTGTAAGACATTTCCAGGGGCAGATGTGGATTCTGACCACAATCTATTGGTTATGAACTGCAGATTGAAACTGAAGAAACTGCAAAAAGGTGGGAATTTAAGGAGATGGGACCTGGATTAACTGAAAGAACCAGAGGTTGTAGAGAGTTTCAGGGAGAGCATAAGGGAACAATTGACAGGAATGGGGGAAAGAAATACAGTAGAAGAAGAATGGGTAGCTCTGAGAGATGAAGTAGTGAAGATAGCAGAGGATCAAGTAGGTAAAAAGACGAGTGCTAATGGAAATCCTTGGGTAACAGAAGAAATATTGAATTTAATTGATGAAAGGAGAAAATATAAAAATGCAGTAAACGAAGCAGGCAAAAGGGAATACAAACGTCTCAAAAATGAGATCGACAGAAAGTGCAAAATGGCTAAGCAGGGATGGCTAGAGGACAAATGTAAGGATGTAGAGGCTTGTCTCACTAGGGGTAAGATAGATACTGCCTACAGGAAAATTAAAGAGACCTTTGGAGAGAAGAGAACCACTTGTATGAATATCAAGAGCTCAGATGGCAACCCAGTTCTAAGCAAAGAAGGGAAGGCAGAAAGGTGGAAGGAGTATATAGAGGGTTTATACAAGGGCGATGTACTTGAGGACAGTATTATGGAAATGGAAGAGGATGTAGATGAAGATGAAATGGGACATAAGATACTGCATGAAGAGTTTGACACTGCACTGAAAGACCTGAGTCGAAACAAGGCCCCGGGAGTAGACAACATTCCATTAGAACTACTGATGGCCGGCCGCTGGTGGCCGAGCGGTTCTGGCGCTACAGTCTGGAACCGCGCGACCGCTACGGTCGCAGGTTCGAATCCTGCCTCGGGCATGGATGTGTGTGTTGTCCTTAGGTTAGTTAGGTTTACGTAGTTCTAAGTTCTAGGGGCCTTATGACCTCAGCAGTTGAGTCCCATAGTGCTCAGAGCCATTTTTGAACTACTGATGGCCTTGGGAGAGCCAGTCATGACAAAACTCTTCCATCTGGTGAGCAAGATGTATGAGACAGGCGAAATACCCACAGACTTCAAGAAGAATATAATAATTCCAATACCAAAGAAAGCAGGTGTTGACAGATGTGAAAATTTCCGAACTATCAGTTTAATAAGTCACAGCTGCAAAATACTAACGCGAATTCTTTACAGACGAATGGAAAAACTGGTAGAAGCGGACCTCGGGGAAGATCAGTTTGGATTCCGTAGAAATGTTGGAACACGTGAGGCAATACTAACCTTACGACTTACATTAGAAGAAAGATTAAGAAAAGGCAAACCTACGTTTCTAGCATTTGTAGACTTAGAGAAAGCTTTTGACAACGTTAACTGGAATACTCTCTTTCAAATTCTGAAGGAGGCAGGGGTAAAATACAGGGAGCGAAAGGCTATTTACAATTTGTACAGAAACCAGATGGCAGTTATAAGAGTTGAGGAGCATGAAAGGGAAGCAGTGGTTGGGAAAGGAGTGAGACAGGGTTGTAGCCTCTCCTCGATGTTATTCAATCTGTATATTGAGCAAGCAGTAAAGGAAACAAAAGAAAAATTCGGAGTAGGTATTAAAATTCATGGAGAAGAAGTAAAAACTTTAAGGTTCGCCGATGACATTGTAATTCTGTCAGAGACAGCAAAGGACTTGGAAGAGCAGTTGAACGGAACGGAATGGACAGTGTCTTGAAAGGAGGATATAAGATGAACATCAACAAAAGCAAAAGCAAAACGAGGATAATGGAATGTAGTTAAATTAAATCGGGTGATGCTGAGGGAATTAGATTAGGAAATGAGACACTTAAAGTAGTGAAGGAGTTTTGCTATTTGGGGAGCAAAATAACTGATGATGCTTCTTTATTTTCGCAGAGTTATGATCTGTCCGTTCGTTCATTGACGTCTCTGTTCACTGTAGTAACTTTAGTGTCTGTGTTTTGCGACCGCACCGCAAAACCGTGCGATTAGTAGACGAAAGGGGGAACCGAAAACATTTGATCGGAAGGTCATAGGTCAACCGATTCCTCCACAGGAAAACACGTCTGATATATTCTATACGACACTGGTGACGGCATGTGCGTCACATGACAGGAATATATTGTCGACGCACCTACCTTGTACAGTTGGCGAATGGGTAAAATGTTTCTTCTACCTTGCCCGATTTAGGTTTTCTTGTGGATGTGATAATCACTCCCAAAAAAGTGATGAAAACATAAGAGTTTGTCACATAAACTGCAACAAATGAATGCAACAGTTTCACAGTCGCACATTTTTCCCTGTGCTCTGTCAAAACATATGTTTTTAACGTTTTCAAACTTTTCCGTGTGTAGACCGACAAATCCTGCAATGTCCAAGCATATCTAAACATGTCCTGGAATTTTGGAGAGCGAAGTTGATTATGTGTGAGTGCCTGAACTTTGATAATTGTCTGAAAATAAAAAATTAAACTTTTCACTCCAGGGAAGGCTTGAACATAGAATCTCTCGTTCTGCAGCTGCTCACGCTAACCACGGGACCACGGTGCTCCTGAGCTCATATTGTCCTTGATATTGCCTATCTTGCGCATGGACTACTCAGTTTGTATATTTTGCTTATCTTTTTCATAGTTCCACACAACTTCTTCCTGTTTTCTCGATTGATCTGTGTTCTGTTTTTCAAGGCCTATCCACTGTGCCAACTTATAACTAAATCTGAGGGGGGTGCGATGGGGAGGTTCCCTTGTCAGGATATACAATTCCAATACAGTTTCCGCTGTAGCGCACGTTGAACGGCTTGAGTTTAACTGGGCCACGGCCAGGCGGCGCGGCGCTTGTGTCCTTTTCGTGTAGAGGGCGCTGCTGTCCCGTTGTCGTCCTAGAGAGGGGTCGGTCAGCGTACTATTGGCTGACGTCGGCTCACAGCCCTCTCTGCTCTAACGTTCTTGCCCGTCGTGCCGGCGCTTGACGTGAAGCCGGAACACATTTCCGTCAATGACCGGTTCAGTTGGACCAGGCAACACGGTCCATTTCATGGAGCCACCACCAGCTTTCACAGTGCCTTGTTGCCAACTTGGGGCCTTGGCTTCCTAGTGTCTGCGGCACTCTCGAACCCTACCAAGCGAAATCAGGACTCAAGCCATGGTTATACAGTCGTCTAGGGTCCACCCGATATGGTGACAAGCTGAGGAGAGGCGCTGCAGGCGATGTCGTGCTGTAATCAAAGACACTCACGTAGGTCTTCTACTGACATCACCCATTATTGCCAAGTTTCGCTGCACTGTCCTAACGGATACGTTCGTCGCTCGTCCCACATTGATTTCTCGGTTATTTCTCGCAGTGTTGCTTGTCTATTAGCACTGCAACTCTACGCAAACGCCGCTGCTCTCGGTCGTTAAGTGAAGGCCGTCGCGCATTGCGTTATCAGTGATGAGAGGAAATGCCTGAAATCTGGTATTCCTGGCACACACTTGACATTGTGAATCTCGGAATACTGAATTCCCTAACGATTTTCGAAATGGAATGTCCATGCTTCTAGCTCCAACTAGCATTCTGTGTTGAAAGTGTGTTAATTCTCGTCGTGCGACCATGATCACGTCGGAAACCCTTTCACACGAATCATATGAGTACAGATGACGGCTCCACCAATGCACTGTCCTTTTATACTTAGTGTGCGCGATACTACCGCCATATATATCTGTGCATATTACTATCTCTTGACTTGTGACCTCAGTATATTTTGTAGCATATTTTATTATTTATCGTATAACCAGCGTAACCGATGTGTGTAGAGCCGTACGCTAAATAAATAGTTCTGTCTTGTAATACCGAGCCGCAAAAAGTACTCTCTCATATGTAATTTACCGTTTTATGCCGCGCGGGATTAGGCGAGCGGTCTTAGGCGCTGCAGTCATGGACTGTGCGGCTGGTCCCGGCAGAGGTTCCAGTCCTCCCTCGGGCATGGGTGTGTGTGTTTGTCCTAAGGATAATTTAGGTTAAGTAGTGTGTAAGCTTAGGGACTGATGACCTTAGCAGTTAAGTCCCATAAGATTTCACACACATTTGAACATTTTGACCGTTTTATGCGGAGCATGGAAGTGGAAAAGGCGAAACTGGAAGTGAATAGCAACGAAATCATAAATTCAGATTGATTCGGATTGCAATATTTGTCGGTTGGATAGGTTAGGCGCCAATGACGGTGGCATATTTGTTGCAGTAAAGAATGTGATACGGTAATATCTAGTGAAGTTATCACGGATTCCAAATCTGAGTTAATTTGTGTGGTCTTAAGCATCAAAGATCGGTCAAAAATGGTAACCGGATACTTTTATAGACCGCATGGGTCAGGAGTTGCAACGGTAAAGCTTTTCAGAGGGAACTTGTAGAATACCGTTAATAACTTTCCTGGCCATGCCTTTCTAATATAAGGTTGTTACGGCGTAAAGTCAAGCGCCCGTACGCCAGTCAGGAACGACAGAGAAGAGACGGCTGTGAGAAGACGTCAGACAATCGCGCGCTGGCCGGCCTGCCTTCAGGACGACAACGCCACAGCAGCGGGCCCTATGTGAATATAAGCGTCGCTACCGACTGGTGACGGTCCAGTTCAATAGCAGCTTCAAGAGTAGCGACTTAGATAGAAGTGTCAACTCTAGTTACATCGCTTGTACACTTTATGTAATTGTCTAAACTGAAGAACATTGATTATTTTGTATGTTGCCCTTTGCTTGCGACACATCTGTGTAGTTGCAAATGTTAAGTATTGTAGTTGCTCATTTGTAATAAAACTCATTCATACGATTTGTTTGAACGTTTGTCTAGCGAACAGATAATGAAGGCTTCCTGGACACCACAAAGGTGTCTTCATGACATCAACTTATCAGGTAAACAGTGGGAGTTATGCTACCACAACTGGTGCCAGAGACAGGGGTTCGCTTGACATTATTGTGAATGACTTGTCTGAAAACTACTTCGAACAAGTAATTAGAGAACCCACTCGTTAAATTAACGTCTTGTACAGTCTAGCAACAAAAAGACCTAAACTTCTCGTATTAGTTAACATAGAGGAAGGTATCAGTGATCATAAGGCTATGACAGTAACTATGACCTAGGGTTTTACGACGAATATTAACCCTCAAACGGTACGGTGCGGGTCGGATCCAACTCAGCGGTTCAGTTTTCTTCTAAGCCGCTCTAACCGCTCAGTGCAGGTCGTCGGACCGCCTAGGAACCCTTCTAGCCAGTCGTGCGATGGCTATTGGAGTGACTGTAGTTACCGCGGAAGTGATCTCTCTTGCTACGAGTATCAGTAATGTTATTAATTTTACTATGGGTTTTTTTTCACAGTTTTGACACGAAAATGGCCTGGAAATAACTGTTACACGCTCCTGAGGCAGTTCTAGCTGAGTTACGCCGCCAGGAGGATCCTTCAGACCAAGGGGATGGTGACCCCGACCTTGAGGAGTCCGTCCCAGAATCTGACGATGGAGATCTTATGAACAGTGATACAGAAGAAGATGTTTTCGACTGTCATGATGTGGGTGAGAGGTAGAGGAGTGAAGGAGAAGGACAGAACATAGAAATTTCGAGTTGGTATGAACGAGCAAACAATATGGACCGTCAAGCCTTTACATTCAAAATATTTACGAACTCCTCCTCCAAATGTGATTTCTCACCTGTCGGGACCTAAAGGGAAGGCGCGAAGGATTACAGGTGAAAAACATTATTCTCATTTTTTATGATCGATGAAATGAGAAAAAAAGGCTGTTCGTGATACTAATAATGTAACAGAACAGTCAAAGCTGAAGTACAGTGACCCAAGAAATTCATTTTTACATCCGACAGACGTAACTGAGAGACAGAGGGATAATTTATTGATCTTTATGAAAAAAAATGTAAATTACCTACGAACGACGGCGTGCACACAATTCATTCAACATGTAAACGTCACTACAGATATTCTGATTTAGGTTCTGACATGTTAGTTATGCCTGCCATCATTGGCGAAATTCTGCATGACCAGCTGCATTGTCGGAACATCGATGCTGTCGATGACCTCCTGAATGCCTTTTTTCAGCTCAGCAATGGTTTTGGGGTCATTGCTGTACACCTTGCCCCACAAAAAGGAGTCGCATGTTTCACATCCGGAGAATATGGCGGCCAGTCGAGGCTCAGAGCCAGAATGCGGTCCCCAAAGTGCTCCTCCAGGACATCAAGCGCTGTCCTGCTGCGATGGAGTCGAGCTCCGTCTTGCACGAACCATATTTTGTCGAAATCAGGTTCACTTTGAATAATGGGGATGAAACCATCTTCCAAAGCCTTCACGTATCGTTCACCGCGCCATCAAGGAATATCGCACAGATTATTCCGTGACTGGACACTGCACACCACAAAATCACTCGTTGAGGGTGAAGAGACTTCTCGATCGCGAAATGCACATTCTCATTCCCCCAAATGAGCCAATTTTGCTTACTGACGAATCCATCGAAATGAAAGTGGATTTAGTCGCTAAACAAAAATATGCCTCAATTGTGCGACTGGATTCGTGATTTCCTGTCAGAAAGGTCACAGTTCGTAGTAATAGACGGAAAGTCATCGAGTAAAATAGAAGTAATATCCGGCGTTCCCAAAGGAAGTGTTATAGGCCCTCTATTGTTCCTGATCTATATTAACGACATACGAGACAATCCGAGTAGCCGTCTTAGATTGTTTGCAGATGATGCTCTCATTTACCGTCTTGTAAAGTCATCAGATCATCAAAACGACTTGCAAAATGATTTAGATAAGATGTCTGTATGGTGCGAAAAGTGGCAATTGACCCTAAATAAAGAAAAGTGTGAAGTTATTCACATGAGTACTAAAAGAAATCAGCTAAATTTCGATTACGCAATAAGTCACACAAATCTGAGGGCTGTGAATTGAACTAAATACTTAGGGATTACAATTACAAATAACCTAAATTGGAACGATCACATAGATAATATTGTGGGTAGAGCAAACCAAAGACTGCGATTCATTGGCAGAACACTTAGAAGGTACATCAGGTCTACCAAAGAGACTGCTTACATTACGCTTGTCCGCCCAATTCTGGAGTACTGTTGTGCGGTGTGGGTCCCCATCAGGTGGGACTGACGGATGACATCGGAAAAGAGCAAAGAAGGCAGCTCGTTTTGTATCATCGCGAAATGGGGGAGATAGTGTCACAGACATGATACGTGAATTGGAGTGGCAACCATTGAAACAAAGGCGTTTTTCGTTGCGACGGGATCTTCTCATGAAATTTCAATCACCAGTTTTCTCCTCCGATTGATAAAACATTCTGTTGGCACCCACCTACATAGGGAGAAATGATCATCACGATAAAATAAGAGAAATCAGGGCTCACACGGAAAAATTTAAGTGCTCGTTTTTCCCGTGTGCAGTTCGAGAGTGGAACGGTAGAGAGAGAGCATGAAGGTGGTTCACTGAACCCTCTGCCAGGCACTTTATTGTGAGTAGCAGAGTAATAACGTAGATGTAGAGGGACTTGCAGAGGATTGATGACCAGTGCAGGGGCTGGCAGTTGACCACGAACGTAAATAAATGTAACATATTGTGCATACATAAGAAAAGAAATCCGTTATAGTAAAACTACACTATTGATGAGTAACTGCTGGAAACAGTAACCACCGTAAAATACGTAGGTATATATATCCGGGGCGACCGTCAGTGGAATAACCGCATAAAACAAATAGTAGCAGAAGGAATGCAAGACAGATTCAGGCCATGAAGGCCCAACGGTAACGACTGCCGCCGTGTGATCCTCAGCCCACAGGTGTCACTGGATGCGGATATGGAGGGGCATGTGGTCAGCACACCGTTTTCCCGGCCGTATGCCAGTATACGAGACCGGAGCCGCTACGTCTCAATCAAGTAGCTCCTCAGATCGCCTCAAAGAGGCAGAGTGCACCCAAGCTAATCTAATTCATCCACTAACGTAGTCGCTTACAAGGCGCTGTTTCGACCGGTTCTTTTGTTCATCAATCTGGGTGGGACCCTTACCAGCCAGGACTGGTAGAACAGGTGGAGATGATCCAAGGAAAAGCGGCGTGTTGAGGTCTTATAGCCGGCGCGAGAGCGTTACAGAGGTGCCGAACAAACTCCAGTGGCAGACGGTGCAACAGAGGAGTTGTGAAGTTTACTTTTCAGATTTCGAGAGAGTACATTTTAGTTCCTCCCTCAAACGTATGTTGGAATGACCACAACGAGAAAATTAGACAAATTAGAGCTAATACAGAGGCTCACCGACAACGATCTTACCACGCACCCGACTACAAACGGCCAC
Organism: Schistocerca nitens; assembly: GCF_023898315.1. Lineage (NCBI taxonomy): Eukaryota > Metazoa > Arthropoda > Insecta > Orthoptera > Acrididae > Schistocerca > Schistocerca nitens. The sequence goes on from NC_064617.1 coordinate 770,291,672, forward strand.
AGACGACCTGACGGAGTGGGCCGTCAAATGGCGGCTATTGTACAATGCAGAAAAGTTGCACGCCATAATGATCTCAAGACGACACATCCCACCGGGAGTGCCACGCATCTCAGTAGAGTGGAGTGCCAGTGTCAAATACCTTGGCGTCACGATAGACGAACGTCTGACGTGGCGCCAACATGTCGAAGAGGTGAGGGCGAAAGCACAGGGCACACTACGACTACTAAACCCTGTGCTAAACCCAACATCAACGCTACCTCCCCACTTAGGTATCACTCTGTATAAAGCAACGATACGACCCCTACAGGTTCAAATGGCTCTGAGCACTATGGGACTTAACATCTGTGGTCATCAGTCCCCTAGAACTTAGAACTACTTAAACCTAACTAACCTAAGGACATCACACAGATCCATGCCCGAGGCAGGATTCGAACCTGCGACCGTAGCAGTCGCGCGGTTCCGGACTGAGCGCCTAGAACCGCGAGACTACCGCGGCCGGCCGACCCCTACTGGAATATGCAGCGGTAGTATGGGGTAATACAGCGGAGACGCCACGTTCAGACGATTGAAAATAAGGCTCTGGAACTGGCACCCCATCTCCCACGAGATTTCCCCTCGGAGGACCTACACGTCGTCGCCGACATACTGCCACTACGTAGGCGGTTTAAGGAAACCGCCAGGAAATTCTGCCACACCACAGAGCAAGTAAGTAACCCACTAATACACGAGCTCGGACAAAGGCCGCACTGGTTAAACACTACCAGGTGGCCAGACCTGTTACCGCTGGACCATCAAGCTACAAATCATGAACCATCTCAAGGTTCCAGTGCAGAGCGACGAAGACAACCAAAAGACTTTCTCTAAGAAGAGCACCCCAAATTTAGAAGGAACAGTAGCGAAAAGCTATTTGACTTCTACGAACTCAGGTGTCAGGCGGTAGGAAAACCACAGCGATTACAAACTGTTGCACAAGCTCTTACCACGCACCATTCAAGAATGGAACAGTGAAGGAGGAGGGGATGACAGTGGTACGAGAAGTACTTTCCGCCACATAACGTCAGGTGGCTTCGGAGTATTAATGTAGATGTAGATGAAACAGCGTGTATGGGAAAAACTTGAGTGCCTAGTTAGAATGTCCTACTGTGGACCGGAGCTTGCGCGCCGCTTGAGTGGTCGACTCGTGGTCGCTGCAACTGGCCGGGCCGCTGTTTGGGATTCAGCGGCGGCCTGGAGGCCCAAGGCTGAGCGTCTGACAAGTCGCAACTTGCCGCTACGCCGGGTGGCCGCTCGGGCGGGAAAGCTGCAGTCGCGCCGCCACACGCTGCACCTACGACATCTGGCGCCCAAACACCCAACTAGCTCGACACCGGCTTCTCTGCACCATATCTTCGCACGTCGGCGATAAAGAACGGAGACTGTAAGGGGCCTGCACACTTTCAGTATTTATTGACAATACTAGTTTGTCAAAAATTCAGTATATTGAAGTGATCTCACACTATCAATACCAGTGACAAGAATTGTCAGTTGACAACGTGATTTCACTAAGATAAGATGTCAAACTCCCAAAAGAAACCGTGTGGGCTGCAATTATATTAGCTATAACTTACAAGCAGCAGAAAACTAAGAAATCTCCTTTTGTATGTATCATTTTATTCTTGTTTTAGTTGTCGTGTCACTCGGCTGAAGAGCGGCGGATTGAAATCACAATAAAGAATAAAAAAACAAACGAAAAAGACAAAATGAATCCGAAAGTAACTGGAATAAAAAGCGGCTGATTACATGTTAATTTACTGGCTGAAATTAGAACCGTGGAACCACTTTCCGACGAGACCTGCGCCATACAAGTTATTAGTGTTGCCAGGAGATAAAATAGAGATGCAAAATACATTAATGACAGTGGCAGACGCTGTCGATAAGAGAAGGGGGTAACTTCGATATTTCTGGTGCCAGCTCGAAGTTTAGCTTCTGTAATATCAGCAATCTCAACTAGTAAAATTCTATGGAAACCTGTGAAGCAATTATATCTGCCTGGCAAGGAAGGACCTATCCAGCGAATTAATGTAAAACATTTTAATACGCTTTGTCATAATTTGGTGAAATTGATATGCCTTTCGCAGATCTCTAACTAGTCATTGAAGGTATATGACGTATTTTTCGAAATAGGAGCGTTTTTCCAAACTGCTACGAATTTCACCAATCTATACTATATTTTCAAATTAATGATGTACGCAGTGTCACAGAGTATCCTACAGTGGTATACGAGGTGTGGCTAGAAAAAAACGGGACTAGTACTGGTGAAACAATAAAACGAATGCAATAAGGCTGAAAGTCGCGTGGCCTGTCACGTGACTCTCGCTCCGCCTACTGCTCGAGTTTCATCTGCCTCCTGCACTCAGTCTGCCCGTGGCGTCTGTTTTAAGTAGTTGACGTTTTGTCTGTGCGTCGGAAAATGTTGAGTGTACAGAAAGAACAGCGTGTTATCAAATTTTGTTTCAAACCAGGAAAAACTGCAAGTGAAACGTTTGTAATGTTACAACAAGTGTACAGCGATGATTGTTTATCGCGAACACAAGTGTTTGAGTGGTTTAAACGATTTAAAGATGGCCGCGAAGACACCAGTGATGACACTCGCACTGGCAGACCATTGTCAGCAAAAACTGATGCAAACATTGAAAAAATCGGTAAACTTGTTCGACACTTTCCTTGTCAACTCCTGTTAACTCAGACACTGCTCTGATTGTTAAACGGCGGTCTTGTCGAACAAGTTTACCGATTTTTTCAATGTTTGCATCAGTTTTTGCTGACAATGGTCTGCCAGTGCGAGTGTCATCACTGGTGTCTTCGCGGCCATCTTTAAATCGTTTAAACCACTCAAACACTTGTGTTCGCGATAAACAATCATCGCCGTACACTTGTTGTAACATTACAAACGTTTCACTTGCAGATTTTCCTAGTTTGAAACAAAATTTGATGTTAACACTCTGTTCTTTCTGTACACTCAACATTTTCCGACGCACAGACAAAACGTCAACTACTTAAAACAGACGCCACGGGCAGACTGAGTGCAGGAGGCAGATGAAACTCGAGCAGTAGGCGGAGCGAGAGTCACGTGACAGGCCACGCGACTTTCAGCCTTATTGCATTCGTTTTATTGTTTCACCAGTACTAGTCCGGTTTTTTTCTAGCCACACCTCGTATACAATGATTATCCTTGCATAGACCTACTAAAGTTCTTTTTTGTTAAAAGACTCCTTACAAATTGAATTTGAGGCATCATATACATAAAAGCAAGTTGAAAAAATAAACTATATACATTAACGCACTTTGGCTGGTTCGTGAAGCTCTCTCACCATCTGAATGGAGAATATTGTTAGACCGTCAATACCTGACATCACACATTCAGTATGTATTGATAATACATAATATTTTGATATCCGTCAATATTAGTCGTCAATATTTCTAGTATTGACAATACGTCCATACTTGCTTCCCTCAGACAGTCAATATAATGAAATTTTGCACTATTATTGAAGTGTGAGGGCCCCTTAATAATTACGTGCGGTAGACCATATGTTGTCGCTTGCACCGACTGCCAAGGTTATTATGTTCAGAAAGGACATACAGCGATATAAAGATTATGAAAGTTTTAACATTGGAATGTATGGCTCTTCACAACTTCCGTATATTTCATAAACGATATTTTTTGACAAACAAACACCTTGAAGCAGCGAATGAAATATTTATTTTTCAAGTGGTGTTCGGCCTTATCGCTTCCCACATCAGCCTCCTCCCTACTCCCGTTATTTCTCTAACCTTTCCTATCACTTTACTCTTCATTCCCTGGTCATACCCCGGTCTCCTACTCCTTTTCTGTTTCCTAACATACACCCAACGCATTCGCTCATTGCCGTAGTTATACCTCAGTCGACCTTGTGCTTGTACCCATACCTTACAACCCTACAGAACACCTAGCGATTTTGCCCCTCCTAAACAATCTTCTCCAGTGCAGGTGCTTCAACTTTTAGTGAAAGTTGAGTGCTGCATTTTAAGATCGTCACAAGCCAGCAATCTATTTTAAATATCTTCAAATTTAAGTATCTTTTTATGTATAATATTTATTTTACAGTTTAGCTTTTTGTCTGTTAGTTTCCTGGTTTTAATCTAAACGAAGAAAGTCAACAGTTTATTTCTAGATTAGTACCATCAACGAAATTGATCTTTATATTAATTTTAAAAACATGAAAATGTTTCACTCTTTAACTATATTGCTTAATCTTCAAGCATTTTCAAAACTGGTGGCCAAAGATGGACGGGACGATTGTATCTCTGATTGGCCCACTACAATAAATAGAAAAAAACCGGTGTTGAGGGAGTAGGCCATCACCAGGAAGCTTGTAGTATTATTAATCACATTCCAGTAGGCAATATGTACATTGCTTACTACTATTAATACTACTACTGGTAGTAGTAATAGTAGTAATAATAATAGTAATAATAGTAGTGCCAATAGTAATAATTTATTCATCTGTGGATCACCTTTTACAAGGATATTGGACAAGTCATGGCATTATAGTTCCAGAATAAAAAATAATTAATATATACAGGCATTTACGTACTTAAAGGTGCTGTTTGACAAGGATGAGATAGGTAGTTGTCAGTGCCTTTATGGTAGGTACCGTCTCGGCATTTGCCTAAAGTAAAATAGGGATTCCACTGGAAACCTAAATGAAGTGGTAGGAGCGAGAGGAAGTTGTAAGGAGCTGGCCCGAAATAACATTACACATTTTGCTTAAAATAAACTTCTATATTAAAATCCAAAAACCTTAGTTTAACTTTTACAGGATGAATAACACATCCTCTGTACTTCATATTACATTTTGTTATGACATCTTGCTACAAGAATTGCAGTTGAAGTGTCATACAGTGATCCACATGAAATCACGCTGTAACTACAGATTTTATACTCGGACTATAGTTAAGGAAAAGAGAAGCTGTCAAAACTCAAATGAGTTTCGTAGACTTTATATAAATGTCGGATACAGTTGATATAAAAGTTAAACCCTGAATTGAGCAACTTAACTGCTTATGACATTTTTGGAAATTTGTGGTAAGTTCCCGTGGGACCAAACTGCTAAGGTCATCGGACCCTAGGCTTACACACTACTTAATCTAACTTTAACTTACGCTAAGGACAAAACACACACACCCATGCCCGAGGGAGGACTCAAACCTCCGACTGGGGTAGCCGCACTAAGCGTGGCAAGGCGCTTTAGACCACACGGCTACCCCGCGAGGCTGCTGACAAAATTTTGACGTAAACCAGTTACAAAATTTCCACCTGATCAAGCTAATATCATCATGCAAGTATAAAACAAATGAGAAAACCTTGTAAATGACGTTATGCTAAAGATTAATGCAGTGAACAGATCAAAACAAAAGAAAAAAAAGAACAGTAATTACATAACTTCAGACAGCGAACAACTCTTAAAATTTAAAGTCTCAGTATACGAATATGAAATAATATTAGTCATAGGCACACAATCTTTTCAAAATGGTATTTACCTATAGGAGCCGACTTACTGTGTTAGAAGGTACTCAGTTCAATCAGACAGTAAAAAAAAAAAAAAAAAAAAAGCAGTAATGGAAGCTTAGAACTAAATAGCAAAATTCTGTAACTAACAGTCTCCACACTACCCAGAACTCGGACAGCGAAGTACTAATTAGCCTGGCTCCAAATAATAACACATAGGTACAAGCCCCACTGTCAAATGGCTCCTCTTTTCGTTTTTTTAAAACATCAGACATCAATATGGTCTGTACACTTCATTAAACGTAGCAGAACTTTGGGCAGAAATGCTTGAAACACTAATTTGTTACACAAGTAACCCACACACATAAAACACAAGCGGGGGCACTTATGCGCTAAATAAGGAACGAACTCTAAATGGTTCACATGGCTCTGAGCACTATGGGACTTAACTGCTGTGGTCATCAGTCCCCTGGAACATAGAACTACTTAAACCTAACTAACCTAAGGACATCACACACATCCATGCCCGAGGCAGGATTCGAACCTGCGACCGTAGCGGTCGCGCGGTTCCAGACTGTAGCGCCTAGAACCGCTCGGCCACTCCGGCCGGCTGTTGTCGTAATGCTAAAACGAAACGATAATCTGATGTCCAAAAGGGCATGATCATTGGATATCGGTCCAAGGGTGGAAGCATTTTCGAAATGGCTAAATTTATAAACCGTTAGCATGCCACCATCGTTAAAGAACACTGTTCATTGCAAAATTGCGCTACCCGAAACCTGCGCCGATGCAACTACGGTGCACAAGGGATCATAGGGGTGGACGACGGCTGCATAGACGTGTACGGCAGACAAGCATTCAACTACTGAGCAGCTGATCGCCGAGATGAACCAATGGGCTACCAACAGTGTCTCCTCGGCGAACGTTGCTGCGTATGGATCTCCACAGTAGGCTCCTGGTTCATGCACCCATGCAGGCTGGTGCTCATAGGCGACGAAGGCTGTAATTTGCACGCCAGTACCGCAACTGAACGCCCACTGACAGAGATGGCTGAAACGCCCTGCTAAACCCGCAGGACAGGGCAGGTAGTTTATGTTGTGGAAAGGGGCCAAAATAAGCGGCTGCCTGTTACACTCGAACATGCAATCTTTTATTTGATCAAACATTACTAGTGCCAGAAATTTTTTTTAAACAGACAGCTTTAATCTTTGGGACTTGATAACCGGTTGAAAGCCATTTTAATTTAAAAACGGCTGAATGCCAATAAATTAAAGCACAATCAGAAATTTAAAGGCAAGCCATATCTTACAACAGTTCTTTATTTAGGCTGAAGGCCCAAAGAATCTGAGCTTTTCAGAGCAAACAATTTGAATTCAAAATCGGCTGAAAGCCCAACACTTAAGGCTAAACAACATTAAATTAAAAAAAAACAAGGCCTTACGTAAAACAGTTCTTAATTAGGCAAAACTCAACCAAAACAGAAATTTAAAAGGCAAAGCCTTATCTTAAAAGAGTTCTTTAGTTAGGCTGAAGCCCCAAAGAATCAGACACTTCAAGAGAAAACAAGCTAAATTCAAATCAGCTGAAGACCTAACACTTAAAACTCCATAACATTAATTTTCTTTAAATACCAATGGCTTTACGTAAAACATTTCTTAATTTAGGCTGAAGGCCTAAAGAGCAAAACAACTCAAAATCGGCTGAAGGCCCAACACTTAATATTCAACACATTAAAATTTTTAAAATGCCAAGGTCTTACGTGAAACAGTTCTTTAAATTAGGCTAAAGGCCTAAATAATCTTACGCCTTAAGGGCAAAACAATCTTAATTTTAAAAAAAAAAATCGGCTAGAAGCCATACAAGTACAAACAACAAGAACAAATAAAAAAAAGGCAGTACACCCAAGGGCGTTCAGATATTCGAGGGTCGGCCTGGAATTCAAACACTAACGCTCGCTTAGGTGACACAGGCAGTCGGGCCAGCCATTCACGATCCGACGACAACCCAACCGACCGACAGTCAACGGACCAACCGACAATATAACTTCCAATTCACCCGACCAGGGCAAAACAGGGAGTTTAGCGGAACAACGTAGAAGAAATTGGCGCCCACAACCAATCATACATGGAGCTGTCAAACTACACACCGTGCTCGACAGCAACAACACGATGAGGAAACTACACTGCCTGAAACTGACGTCAACGGCCAGAGAAGGTAACCGGAACGTTAACGGCCACAAGGCAGAACATTCCGCTGGTGTACTTCAATTCAAATAACCAAATACAGTGAAACTCCACCGGAGAGCGGCTAGAATTTTCCAACTTGAAAACCACATTGTTGCTCGCGGGAATATCCCAACAGCCGTCAACGAATTCCAAAAGACACAATGTGAACAGTTTTGACTTCTACATCTACATTTACATCTACATTTATACTCCGCAAGCCACCCAACGGTGTGTGGCGGAGGGCACTTTACGTGCCACTGTCATTACCTCCCCTTTTCTGTTCCAGTCGCGTATGGTTCGCGGGAAGAACGACTGTCTGAAAGCCTCCGTTCGCGCTCTAACCTCTCTAATTTTACATTCGTGATCTCCTCGGGAGGTATAAGTAGGGGGAAGCAATATATTCGATACCTCATCCAGAAACGCACCCTCTCGAAACCTGGCGAGCAAGCTACACCGCGATGCAGAGCGCCTCTCTTGCAGAGTCTGCCACTTGAGTTTGCTAAACATCTCCGTAACGCTATGACGGTTACCAAATAACCCTGTGACGAAACGCGCCGCTCTTCTTTGGATCTTCTCTATCTCCTCCGTCAACCCGATCTGGTACGGATCCCACAATGATGAGCAATACTCAAGTATAGGTCGAACGAGTGTTTTGTAAGCCACCTCCTTTGTTGATGGACTACATTTTCTAAGCACTCTCCCAATGAATCTCAACCTGGTACCCGCCTTACCAACAATTAATTTTATATGATCATTCCACTTCAAATCGTTCCGTACGCATACTCCCAGATATTTTACAGAAGTAACTGCTACCAGTGTTTGTTCTGCTATCATATAATCATACAATAAAGGATCCTTCTTTCTATGTATTCGCAATACATTACATTTGTCTATGTTAACGGTCAGTTGCCACTCCCTGCACCAAGTGCCTATCCGCTGCAAATCTTCCTGCATTTCGCTACAATTTTCTAATGCTGCAACTTCTCTGTATACTACAGCATCATCCGCGAAAAGCCGCATGGAACTTCCGACACTATCTACTAGGTCATTTATATATATTGTGAAAAGCAATCGTCCCATAACACTCCCCTGTGGCACGCCAGAGGTTACTTTAACGTCTGTAAACGTCTCTCCATTGAGAACAACATGCCGTGTTCTGTTTGCTAAAAACTCTTCAATTCAGCCACACAGATGGTCTGATATTCCGTAGGCTCTTACTTTGTTTATCAGGCGACAGTGCGGAACTGTATGGAACGCCTTCCGGAAGTCAAGGAAAATAGCATCTACCTGGGAGCCTGTATCTAATATTTTCTGGGTCTCATGAACAAATAAAGCGAGTTGGGTCTCACACGATCGCTGTTTCCGGAACCCATGTTGATTCCTACAGAGTAGATTCTGGGTTTCCAAAAACGACATGATACTCGAGCAAAAAACGTGTTCTAAAATTCTACAACAGATTGACGTCAGAGATATAGATCTATAGTTTTGCGCATCTGCTCGACGACCCTTCTTGAAGACTGGGACTACCTGTGCTCTTTTCCAATCATTTGGAACCTTCCGTTCCTCTAGAGACTTGCGGTACACGGCTGTTAGAAGGGGGCAAGTTCTTTCGCGTACTCTGTGTAGAATCGAATTGGTATCCTGTCAGGTCCAGTGGACTTTCCTCTGTTGAGTGATTCCAGTTGCTTTTCTATTCCTTGGACACTTATTTCGATGTCAGCCATTCTTTCGTTTGTGCGAGGATTTAGAGAAGGAACTGCAGTGCAGTATTCCTCTGTGAAACAGCTTTGGAAAAATGTGTTTAGTATTTCAGCTTTACGCGTGTCATCCTCTGTTTCAATGCCATCATCATCCCAGAGTGTCTGGATATGCTGTTTCGAGCCACTTACTGATTTAACGTAAGACCAGAACTTCCTAGGATTTTCTGTCAAGTCGGTGCATAGAATTTTACTTTCGAATTCACTGAACGCTTCACGCATAGCCCTCCTTACGCTAACTTTGACATCATTTAGCTTCTGTTGGTCTGAGAGGTTTTGGCTGCGTTTAAACTTGGAGTGAATCTCTCTTTGCTTTCGCAGCAGTTTCCTAACTTTGTTGTTGTACCACGGTGGGTTTTTCCCGTCCCTCACAGTTTTACTCGGCACGTACCTGTCTAAAACGCCTTTTACGATTGCCTTGAACTTTTTGCATAAACACTCAACATTGTCAGTGTCGGAACAGAAATTTTCGTTTTGATCTGTTAGGTAGTCTGAAATCTGCCTTCTATTACTCTTGCTAAACAGATAAACCTTCCTCCCTTTTTTTATATTCCTATTAACTTCCATATTCAGGGATGCTGAAACGGCCTTATGATCACTGATTCCCTGTTCTGCACTTACAGAGTGGAAAAGTTCGGGTCTGTCTGTTATCAGTAGGTCCAAGATGTTATCTCCACGAGTCGGTTCTCTGTTTAATTGCTCGAGGTAATTTTCGGATAGTGCACTCAGTATAATGTCACTCGATGCTCTGTCCCTACCACCCGTCCTAAACATCTGAGTGTCCCAGTCTATATCTGGCAAATTGAAATCTCCACCTAAGACTATAACATGCTGAGAAAATTTATGTGAAATGTATTCCAAATTTTCTCTCTGTTTTTCTGCCACTAATGCTGCTGAGTCGGGAGGTCGGTAAAAGGAGCCAATTATTAACCTAGCTCGGTTGTTGAGTGTAATCTCCACCCATAATAATTCACAGGAACTATCCACTTCTACTTCACTACAGGATAAACTACTACTAACAGTGACAAACACGCCACCACCGGTTGCATGCAATCTATCCTTTCTAAACACCGTCTGTGCCTTTGTAAAAATTTCGGCAGAATTTATCTCTGGCTTCAGCCAGCTTTCTGTACCTATAACGATTTCAGCTTCGGTGCTTTCTATCAGCGCTTGAAGTTTCGTACTTTACCAATGCAGCTTCGACAGTTTACAATTACAATACCGACTGCTGCTTGGTCCCCGCATGTCCTGACTTTGCCCCGCACCCTTTGAGGCTATTGCCCTTTCTGTACTTGCCCGAGGCCATTTAGCCTAAAAAACCGCCCAGTCCACGCCACACAACCCCTGCTACCCGTGTAGCCGCTTGCTGCGTATAGTGGACTCCTGACTTGCTGATAGATTAAATCAAAACTCAACTTTCGTGTCCAGGGTCGGTGAGACACGGACCTCGTAGCAATGGGAACAGCCCCACACACTCCGACACCGCGTAGAGAAAGGCGGAGGCCGCGGCCAAACTACGTCCCGCGGAGAATTCCTCGCTGCTCCACGCCGTCTGACCGACTCCCAGCCCCGGAAACGGTGAAAGGACCAGGTATACGTCGGCCGCTGAGCCGACCAACCGAACGACCAACCAACGGTCGTCCCGCTCCAATCTACCTCCGTCGGACAGTTCATGTGTGTCGCCAGCGGTCGGCGAGCACTGGCTGTCCGCGCCTCACCGGCGCTCCGTTCCCCGACTTCACTGCTGCTGCGTCCTGACTGCACTGCTGGTCCGTCCCGAACTGACGACCAGCCACACGACGACCGGGAAATACTATCGGTCGCTCCAGCGATGGTACGACAGTGCAATTATCGATACGCGCTGCTGCTGCCGCTCACGGGCAAGTAAGGCAGGCAGCTAGTGACGCCAGTAAATGGAATAAGAAAACGAGGCGGCAGTACCGTAATAGAAGATGACAAACAATAAACGGGAAAACGCAAGCCGTGCACAGCTCAATGGCCTTTGGCGTCCACGGCGTGAATCATCTGAATGCAAACACCCAGGTCGGTGGAGGGAGCGTTATATTCTGTGGAATGTTACCATGGCATATCCTGTTGGATCTCGTCATTCTGGAAGGCACAATTATCCTTGGGGACCACTACATGCAGTTTGCTTTTGCCTCGACGCATCGATAAGCAGGAAAATTCAATGTGACACCTAGTTCACAATGTAATGTGGTTCGAAGAGCACCAGAATGAGTTTACCGTACTCCCCTGATCTCCAAGCTCCCTGGGTTTAAACCCAGTCGAGAATCTGTGAAATCGGCACGATCGGGTTGTTCGCGCCATGGATTTTCAGCCGATGACCCTAGCGCAGCTTGCAAGATCCCATCGCTTCTAAACTGATACTGTTATTAGCTTAGCCGCGAGTCCGTAGAGGGTGGTATATGGGACGTACAGTATAACTGGTCAGCATTTCCACCAGGAATTTGCGAGTGTAAGTCGGAGCTTCCTTGATCTGTCTCGGTGGGTCGTGTCGTCGGATTTCCTCCTACCTGTGCACGGTGCAGCTCTCGTAAATGTTGTCCCGTGCAGATTCCTCATTGGCGCATTGGATGTCTCTGTCGGTGGAAGCTAATTATCTGAAATTACTGTCGATTAACTTTGGGGTATCTATTTACTCGAAATTAACATTCAGAATTCCGTAATATCACTTTTATTCCTATTAGATCAATAATGAAACACTCATGTCACAAACTACTCGTAACCGAGAGCATGGCTACCATCGACGAAGACAGGAAGAGCTCTTAACGCCGACTGCCGACTTTGGCACTCAGTCCGTATCTCTTTGTAGTTTCGTCACAGTTCGTGGATTTCCAATCAAGTTCGTACTAAGATATGCATTTGTTAATGAACGGGTGTGAATTTTAACGAGGCAAAATTATGATAAATAATTTTAAACATCGAGAGGCTCCTCCTAGTGTTCATGTTGTCATAAATGACTTTAATTATTAAGTATAAATAAACAAATTCAGTGACTTTGGTGCCAAGATGGCGGTACTTGCCGTCATGTATATTTCCCAGGCTGACGCTTGTTGCTACGGTCCAGCGCCGAGCCCCACCCCACTACGTGCGACATATGGTCGCTTCGTCACCTAGCCAGCCAGCGTGGGAAATGCTCTCCAACTCATGGCCGGCTACGGACTACAGCACTTCCGAACTATCGTGAATACATCAATAAGAGACAATAATTTATTAAAACTGGTAAAAATGTCTTCCTCACGTAAGAGGCACCTTACAGGCTGGCCGCTGCATGGCTCCGCATTCCTGTCGGTGCCTTCCTGAACCTCGTTCACTGTCTTCCTGCACGACTCACGCTGCAAAAGGTGTTTATTCAATTTATAATGGTTCCTTGGACATTAAAAAACGATGGCATGGTTCTTAATACGATGTGTGATCATCACACACTAAAATGCATTCTCTGCAACGTACTGCCATGCTGGTCACGGAGTTGATAATGACATCCTGTATTGTATTGTATTGTACCCTATGTTAACCGGGGGCCTAGGAACGACGGAGAGGCTCCTTCCCCGCCGCAGCCGCAGTGGTCCACAACCCCACGACAACTACCGCAGTTCACTTCACCCCTAAGCCGCCCCACAACGAACCACTCGTTCAGGGTTAATGTGCGATTCGGCACCCGGTGGACCCCCCAGGGAACGTCTCACGCCAAACGAAAGTAATCCCTATGTTTGCGTGGTAGAGTAATGGTGGTGTACGCGTACGTGGAGAACTTGTTTTCGCAGCAATCGCCGACATAGTGTACCTGAGGTGGAATAAGGGGAACCAGCCCGCATTCGACGAGGCGTATGGAAAACTGCCTAAAAACTATCCACAGACTGGCCGGCTCACCGGACCTCGACACAAGTCGGATTCGTGCCGGGGACGAGGCGTTCCTTCTCGCCCGGAAAGCTATGCGGTAGACCGAACGGTTAGCCGGGCGGGCATGACATCCTGTGGTAGGGAGTCCAATTCGTCCGCCAACACGGATGGAAACTGCTGAATGGTCGTTGATGCTTGTGGATTTGATGCAATACGTCTCCTCAAAGTATCCTTCGATGATCGATGAGGTTTAAGCCAGTGGAACGGTCAGGTCATTCCATTTGCCGTACAGCCTCTCGTTCAAAGTTCTTGTTCTCGTGTGCTGTTTGGTGCAGTCGCGCGTTGTCACCCGTAAAGAATGAAGTCAAGACCGAAGCATCACTGAAAAGACGCAAAGGGGGAAGGAGTACAGTGTCACAATAACATTGACCTATGAGTGTACCGTGTTCCAAGATTGAGGTCAGTACACCCGTGTCCCACACCATAACAAAATGTTCGCCATAACGATTCTGTTCTATAGTGTCCCTTGGGTGCATTATGCGTTCCCTTCTCTCGCCTTATGAGGGTACATCCAGAATCGCTATTTAGACTGAATCTGCCCTCACCTGCCGAAGAGCACGCGACCCCTCTTCTCTGTGATTCAGCTCCCGTTCTTTTGGCACCGTCGGAAACGGTTCCGTCGATGTGTGGGTGTCAACGGAACACAATGTACTGGTCGTCAGGTAAAGTGACCACCCACACACGTTGTCCGTGCCAGTTCGGAGCGTGATCTTGAACGCTTTGCAGTTCTGTTAAATGTGGTTGCAACTGCACCCGCTATTTAATGTAGGCTACTTTTTGTCTTTGCACAGTGCAGTGATCTATGTAACATGTAATTGATTAACGAAATAATAATGTGATACAGACTAGAGGGTTATGCAGGCAGTATTTTGCCGCCCTTCATATGCGAATGAAATTGAGGAACGAGTGGCTAACATTGCTGCAATACACTTTCCATTTTGGTCTTATACTGAGAAGCTACACAATGAGTCGCAAACGGGATATGATCTGTAGAAGCAAATTAAATAAATCGTAGTTGTCTTCATGTACACTATGTGCCATAAGTTACAATATACCGACAGTTTATTATGGATAACTGAGAAACGTGCTGCGGAAATGGCATTTGCGCCGCGTGCGTAGTCGTTCTGCATTGCTTTGACGTGATGCTTGTTGCTGTCACTTAGGTGCAAGATATTCGTTTCGTGTGCTGGTCTGCCTTCTCTATGTAAGCTATTCGCATACTGTCATCTAAACAGGCCATTGAATCTAGATATTCGTATTTGCGTATTAAAGACAACAAACAACTTCAGTAATTTAACCATATTCACTGTTTTTGGCCCTAGAGCTGTAAGCTTGTTGCTATCGTAAAAAATGAAAGACAACCGCCGCCATGCCGGCCTCGGTGGCCGTGCGGTTCTAGGCACTTCAGTCCGGAACCGCGTGACTACTACGGTCGCAGGTTCGAATCCTGCCTCGGCCATGGATGTGTGTGATGTCCTTAGGTTAGTTAGGTTTAAGTAGTTCTAAGTTCTAGGGGACTGATGACCTCAGATGTTGAGTCCCATAGTGCTCACAAGGGAACCTCCCCATCGCACCCCCCTCAGATTTAGTTATAAGTTGGCACAGGGATAGGCCTTGAAAAACTGAACACAGATCAATCGAGAAAACAGGAAGAAGTTGTGTGGAACTATGAAAAAAATAAGCAAAATATACAAACTGAGTAGTCCATGTGCAAGGTAAGCAACATTAACGAGAGTGTTAGCTTCTGAGCGCCGTGGTCCCGTGGTTAGCGTGAGCAGCTGTGGAACCACAGGTCCTTGGTTCAAATCTTCTCTCGGGTGAAAATTTTAATTTTTTATTTTCAGATAATTATCAAAGTTCAGGCACTCACACATAATCAACTTCGCTCTCCAAAATTCCAGGACATGTTCAGATTTGCTTGGACATATACAGAATTTGACGGTCTACGCACGGAAACATTTGAAAACGTAAAAAACATATGTTTTGACAGAGCACAGGGAAAACTGTGCGACTCTGAAACTGTTGCATTCATTTGATGCAGTTTATGTGACAAACTCTTATGTTTTAATCACTTTTTTTGGAGTGATTATCACATCCACAAGAAAATCTAAATCGTGCAAGGTAGAAGAATCTTTTTACCCATTCGCCAAGTGTGCAAGTTAGGTGGGTCGACAACATATTCCTGTCATGTGACGCACATGCCGTCACCAGTGTCGTAAATAATATATCAGACGTGTTTTCCTGTGGAGGAATCGGTTGACCTATGACCTTGCGATCAAATGTTTTCGGTTCCTATTGGAGAGGCACGTCCTTTCGTCTACTAATCGCACGGTTTTGCGGTGCGGTCGCAAAACACAGACACTAAACTTATTACAGTGAACAGAGACGTCAATGAATGGACAGATCGTAACTTTGCGAAAATAAAGAAAGTAAAATTTTCGATCGAGGGAGGACTCGAACCAAGAACTTTTCGTTCCGCAGTTGCTCACCCTAACCACAAGACCACGGCGCTTATCGGCTAATGTTCTCCTTTATGTTGCCTGTCTTGCACATGGACTACTCAGTTTGTATATTTTGCTTTTTTTTTTCATTGTTCCACACAACTTCTTCCGGTTTTCTCGATTGATCTGTGTTCAGTTTTTCAAGGCCTATCCCTGTGCCAACTTATAACTAAATCTGAGGGGGGTGCGATGGGGAGGTTCCCTTGTGAGCACTATGGGACTCAACATCTGTGGTCATCAGTCCCCTAGAACTTAGAACTACTTAAATCTAACTAACCTAAGGACATCACACACATCCATGGCCGAGGCAGGATTCGAACCTGCGACCGTAGCGGTCGCGCGGTTCCAGACTGTAGAGCCTAGAACCTCTCGGCCTCACCGGTCGGCCGTTTTTTTGCCACTTTTGTTTGCAACAGACTGCAGCGGTTCTGTAGCTACAATCCGATATCATCACATCTGAAATAATTATTTTAACAAATTCCACTTAATCTTTAATTAGCAGCTATACAGAATCGAGGCACAGATAATTCAGCAAACCATAATTATCAAAAATAGGAGAAACAGGAGATACGCGAGAGTTATTAAATTTTTTATGGTGTTTGTTAAGCGACGACATTCACAGACTAGTCACAACTTACGAACAGTTTCAATCGTATAATGTGTCACTATATGTGAATTAGAGTAACAGAGTGACTGAAAGTTGAGCATGGAAGACTGGGAAGTTTCAGGTTCACTGTTACGCATAACCGCAATATCTTTCCCCAGTAGAGCAATTGCGCTATTTCGTATTGAGTACGTTCTCATGTTGCCTGTTAAAGTGCAGTATTGCGTTTGCTTTGCAGAATCGTAGTGATCACTTTCGTAAGCAACTTGTAAGTTAGATTTACATGTTCTGTGAAAGAAAATACCGGACTGAGGAGCGAAGAATATAAGAACAAATCTCAACAGTTATGTTGCAGACATCAATTGACGTCCACAGTTAACTGGTAACCGAAGCGGAGATAGCACAGGGATATGACAGTTGCATGGGACAGAAAATGGGACCAAAGTCTTCCTGTTGTTTGTTACTTTGTTAACTGTGCTGTAAACAACTAGCTGTCGTTCACTTTATTATTCTGTGGTTGCTGCCATGTAATGAACAAAATAAAACAGAAGGATTTGCATCCGCATCTACATATATCCTCACACATCCAAGTTGCTGACAAGAATAATATACAGCAGAACGGAGGAAAGTTGTGGAGCTATTACATGATCATCACTGTTGGTTTTGGGAAAGGTAAAGGCACCAAAGAGGATGCCCTGACGTTGCAGTTGATAACGGAAGCAATACTGAAGAAAAATCAGGACATGTTCATAGGTTTTACCGAGCGGAAAAATGCGTTCGTCAATGTAAAATGGAGCAAAATGTTTGAAATTCTGAGCAGAATTGGAGTAAGACGTAGGGAAAGATGACTAATATCTATTGTCTGTACAAGAACCAAGAAGGAACGATAAGACTCAATAACCAAGAACGAAGTGCTGGGATTACAAAGGGCGTAAGACAAACATGTAGTCTTTCGCCCCTACTGTTCAATATACACATCGAAGAAGCAATGACGGAGAAAAAAGGTTCAAGAGTGGGATTAAAATTCAAGTTGAAAGGATATCAGTGATAAGATTCACAGATGACATTGCTATCCTGAGTGAAGGTGAAGAAGAATTACATGATCTGCTGAATGGAATGAACAGTCTAATGAGTATAGAATATGGATTGCGAATAAATCAAAGAAAGGCGTAAGTAACGAGAAGTAGAAGAAATGGGACATCGGGAAACTTAACATCAGGACTGATGCTCTCTAGAGACGGAGTTAAGGAATTCTGGTACCTAGGCAGCAAAATGACTAATGATGGACATCAAAAAGGGCATTCCTGGCCAAGAGAAGTCTACTAGTATCAAACATACGCTTTAATTTGAGGAAGAAATTACTGAGCATTTGTATGATAGCGAAACATGGACTGTGGGAAAACCAGAACAGAAGAGAATCGAAGCATTTAAGATGTCGTGCTGCAGACTAATGCTGAAAATTAGGTGGACTGTTAAGGTTAGGAATGAGGTGGTTCTGTACAGAATCGGAGAGGAAAGGAATATGTGGAAAACACTGACAAGGAGAAGGGCCAGGATGATAGGACATCTGTTAAGACATGAGGGAACGACTTCCACGGCACTAGAAGGAACTGTAGCGGGTAAAAATGTCTTCCACTAAGAGACTGGGATACATCCAGCAAATAATTGAGGACATAGGCTGCAAGTGCTACTATAAGATGAAGAGGTTGGCACAGGAAAGGAATTCGTGATGGGCAGCATCAAACCAGTCAGAAGACTGGCGACTCAAGAAAAAAAAGCCAGACAAAGAAAGATTTCCTGACCAAAAAAATTTTCACTGGTCGGCCAGTACATTATGATCACCTACCAAATAGCCGGTATGTTCACCTTTGGTACGGATAACAGCAGCGACGCGTCGCTGCATGGAATCAATAAGGTCTTGGTAGGTCGCTGGAGGGAGATGACGCCACATCTACAAACGCGACACCTAATTCCCATAATTTCCGGGGAGGGGGGAGTGAGCTCTGACGCCACATTAAATTACATCCCAGATGTGTTCGATCGGGTTCAGATCTGGTGAGCTGGGGGCTGGGGGGGGGGGGCATAAATTGGAACTCGCCCTTGCGTTC
Source organism: Schistocerca nitens (assembly GCF_023898315.1). Classification (NCBI taxonomy): domain Eukaryota; kingdom Metazoa; phylum Arthropoda; class Insecta; order Orthoptera; family Acrididae; genus Schistocerca; species Schistocerca nitens. Next base: position 770,310,318 of record NC_064617.1, read on the forward strand.
TCGAACCGCTTCGTCACACTCCTGACCCTGTGACATGGCGCATTATCTTGCTGAAAACTGTCACTGCCGTCAGAAAACACGATCTTCAGGAAGGGGTGCACGTGGTCTGCAACCAGTGTACAATACACCTTGGCCGTCACAGTGCCTTGTACCAATTCCACTAGACACATGGATGCCCACGTAAATGTTCCCCAGAGCGTAATCGAACCGCCGCCAGCTTGACTCCGTCCCGCAGTACAGGTGTCAAGGAGCTGTTCGCCTGGAATACGACGGATTCGCACCCTCCCATCGGCACGATGAAGAAGGTATCGGGATTCATCAGACCATGCAAAGATCTGCCATTGCGCCAACGTTCACTGCCTATAGTCACTTTACCATTCCAGTCGTAGTTATCGATGTCGTGGTGTTAACATTGCCACATGCATGGGTCGTCGGCTGCGGAGGCCCACCATTAGGATTGTGCGGTACACTGTGTGTTCAGACACACTTGCACTCTGCCCAGCATTAAAGTGTGATGTTAGTTCGGCCACAACGTCCGAAATTTGTAATGAGGGGTGGCAGCCCACATCCACTACATCTGGACGTGGTTTCACCTTGGTTTTACCAGTGTTGAAGACACTCACCACAGCACTCCCAGTTTCCGAAATGCTCGTGCCGAGCGTCCGGGCCAACACAGTCTGCCCCCGGTCAAACTCAGATAGATAGCGTGTCTTCCCCATTCTGCACACGGACAGCACGCTCACTGATACTGCATGCAACGTGCAGGTGTCTGACTAGCAGTCATTCCTCAGCAGGTGACGCTGCTTTCACCTGGGCGGGTTTTATATCGATAGTAGGTCGGTGGTCACAATGTTCTGGGTGATCAGTGAATTAGTAAGAACTTTCTGAGAAAAACGTTTGGATCACAGCGTTGTGTGGCAGTGATCATGGGCAGCGGGAAACCGAAACAGAGGAGAGTGGAAGCATTTCAAATGTGGTGCTACATAAGAGTGTTGAAAATTAGGTCTACTGATGAGGTAAGGAATGAGGAGATTCTCCGCAGAATTGGGGAGGAAAGGAATGTATGGGAGACACTGACAAGAAGGAGGGACAGGATGATAGGACACGTGTTCAGGCATCAGGGAATAATCTCCACGGTATTAGAGAGGGTAGTAGAAGTTACAAATTAGAGGAATGTAGAGATTGGAATATATCCAGCAAATATAGGAACTGAGGACGTAGATTTCAATTTCTGTTCTCAGATGAGCTGGTTGTCACAGGAGTGGAAATCGTGACGGGGAGCACCAAATCCGTCTGAAGACTGATTACTCGAAAAAAGTATATCCTCGGAAAACCACTGGACCAGTACGTGGTAGAGGTTATTTATCATTTTACCATATCTTAGGGTTTCTTCCCATTCCATCTGCCTATGGAGCGAGGTAATAATTACTGTTAAAATCTTTTTCCGCATTAGAGCGGTTTCCTTCCACCTGTTTACAACTGCAATGTCTTTACGCTAGATTGTAATAACCTTTACTACATTTCGGTCATATTTCTTTTGTCTTAGCTAATGCTTCTATGTGTATCGACATGGTATACTGGGTAATCGCATAAGTTAGTTCGCTATTTGTTCATACTCACAACAGTATGTACGTATTATGACTTTTGTTTACAGTCTGTCATCTGCCATGTGTTATTATGTGTTTTGTAGTTGAAAATGAGTCTTGTATTCTGTAGGTTTAGAGAATATTTGCACTGTTTATGGACCATAGAAAATGGAATATTAACCGTAAAAACCAGAACACCATCTTTTGAATGTTGCCATTTTGAAGCGAGTGGTGAAACCCGTCAGACAAATATATTTGAGGAACAGTCAAAACGTTGTTGGTCGTATATTGTTAAAATCCAGTTGGGTGGCCGGACTATAAAAAAAAGCACATGATACAAAACGTTTCTTGAATAGCAGAACATGAATAGTCGAACACTTGGAGTTCACAAAATTTACTTCAGCTGTGCAACCTGTTGCAACTAAATTAGTGAACACTGTCAATGTACTTTATTTTGTGATTCAATAGAGGCAGAGGGAAAGTGTTTAGGTATTTCTCTCAAGGTTTCACCGTCGTTTTGCCGGAATATAAGCAAATATTTGTGCCGTCTAACAGGAGAATTTGTTCAGTGAAAACACAGAAAGAAAATGGTTCTCTCATTTCAAAGAGTCTCACTTTAATGACGGCATTTCGTCACATTACAAAGGAGACATGCGCTAGTCGTGGGTAAGGTGTAAACAGTTCATGTTAACTGAAACAGTTCGGTGTAAGAATCACGCTTTTAAGTGAAATCCCAAAATTCGGCAGATATCCATTTACGCACAACAAGGCACAGACAGCATGCGCCTATTGTACAACGTAACACCTAACATTGTTCTCGACAGTATCTGGGTATTGAAAGTGGTGGTGATTTTATGAGGAATAGGGATCACATTACGGAAATAAAGAACGTTGGAGAAAGAAGAATGAGGCTAGAAACATGAATCAGAACAAAAAGGAAAGAGCGTATGCTAAACATGGCGTTTCAAATTATGAATAGTAGGCTCGAGTAAAACCCTGAGTCTTTAAAGAAGATTCTTTAAGCATCTAAGTTAGAAAAAGTTTAGGAAATGTTTGAAATTATGCATAAAGTTCATTCAGTTGGAAATCGCTAAGTGCTCTCATTATTAAACACTGGCTGAATACAGTCTGGATAGCTTGCTCTCTATTTTAAGCAAAAGCTAGTTTTTCACGCAAAAAATGGTTCAAATAGCTCTGAGCACTATGGGACTTAAACATCTGTGGTCATCAGTCCCCTAGAACTTAGAACTACTTAAACCTAACTTACCTAAGGACATCACACAGATCCATGCCCGAGGCAGGATTCGAACCTGCGACCGTAGCAGTCCCGCGGTTCCGGACTGAACGCCTAGAACCGCTAGACCACCGCGGCCGGCTTTTTCACGCATTTAGACGTTTATGACTTCATATAGGCAGAACTGACTTTACACTCGTAGTATAGGGTTAGTGTACTCGACCTGTGATTAAAATATCCTCGGTCCCGAACCGACCCGTAATTAAAACATCCCTGAGTACGAACATCTCTATCGCCTGATTTTCGAATAACAGTCAACAGTAATGGCGATCGATGACTACCGACATATGAAGCTGAAATATGGATTCGCAGAACAGAACAGAGCAGATCAGGTTGTAGAAAGGGTCCCAAATCAGTTGCTGCTAGTTGCACAAATATAAAAACATTATTTGCTAAAAACACTTAATCACACATGCCCTAAAAAAATTCAGAAACAATACGGCTGAAGGCCAGGACATACAGGGTGATCTAATTTATACTGATAAATTTGAAAACTGAATAAATCACGGAATAATGTAGATAGAGAGGTATAAATTAACACATATGCTTGGAATGGCATGGGTTTTTATTACAACCAAAAAAATACAAAAGTTCAAAAAATGTCCGACAGATGGCGCTTCATGTGATGAGAATAGCAAGAATTAGCATAACAAAGTAAGACAAAGCAAAGATGATGTTCTTTACAGGGAATGCTCGATATGTCCACCATCATTCCTCAACAATAGCTGTAGTCGAGGAATAATGTTGTGAACAGCACTGTAAAGCATGTCCGGAGTTATGGTGAGGCATTGGCGTCGGATGTTGTCTTTCAGCATCCCTAGAGATGTCGGTCGATCACGATACACTTGCGACTTCAGGTAACCCCAAAGCCAATAATCGCACGGACTGAGGTCTGGGGACCTGGGAGGCCAAGCATGACGAAAGTGGCGGCTGAGCACACGATCATCACGAAAACGACGCGCGCAAGAGATCTTTCACGCGTCTAGCAACATGGGGTGGTTCTAATAAAACCCCATGTCATTCCAAGCATGTGAGTCAACTTTTACCTCTCTATCTGCATTATTCCGTGGTTTATTAAGTTTTCAAATTTATACTGTCTTTTTGATCACCCGGTAAGTTATTAAAAATTGCGTTAAAGAATACACACAGCTGAAGGCCTTAGTTACAAAATAGAAGAACTGAGGGCTTATTGCCTGGATAACAAGAATTCCAGTTAGGAAATTTTAAAAGGTTTTAGACAAAGACCTTTCAAATTTTAATTGAAGTAGGGAGAAGGCCTAATCTTAAAATATTTCACATAAAGTTCGGCTGAATGCCATATACTAAACATAGAACGACTGAAATCTTAAGGCCTGGATAACAAATTAAGATAGGAAAATTTTGAAATTTCAAATGATTTTTTTTTTTTTTTTTTTTTTTTTTTTGACAGCTGAAAGCCATATCTTAAAATATTTCACATAAAGTTCGGCTGAAGGCCATATAGACCTACTGAACATAGAGCAACTCAAGGCTTAAGGCTTGGATAATATGTCCACCATATTTTCAAATGATGATTTTTTTTTTTTTTTACTTTAGGCGGCTGAAGGCTGTATCTTAAAATATTTCACATAAGGTTCGGCTGAAGGCCACTTACTGAACATTATAACAAACTAAATTAATACACAGCTGAAGGCCTCGCACAGTACTTGAGACAAAAGAAAATCACAATCCCAAACAACAGAACAGTGGTGCTCAGAAGCGTTCCAAGGGTCAGCCTGGGGAGAAAACTAACAGTTTAGGTGAGACAGGCAACCATGCGTAACACTAAATAATCAAGTGGCAGAACGATCTAGGGACGGCTGAAAAACCAACCAACAACCTAATCAATTCCCTTCCACCCGACCAACGGCACAACAACCTAAAATATCAGCGAGGACGATGATCGCAGCAGCACTATGTCTTAATAATTGGCATCCAAACACAGTCAAGGCACAATAACCACTCAAAGAAAGAAAAAAAAGAGAACAACATCAAGCTGTCGAACTACACACCATGCCGACCGGACAGCATCAACACGGCGAGGAAAACACACTGCCGGAAAACTATGCTAACGACCAGGGCAGGTAACCAGAACGTTAACAGCCACAAGGAAGAAGATACCGCTAGTGCACTTCACTAATAAGTTACAATCATTTCAGTAGTTTAACACCATACAGGAAGACAGATGCAAAATTTGCCAACTCCAACACACCATGTAACCTCCCCCTCACTTATCGACCTTAATGACAGTGAAAAATTAAACCGCGTGTACCTAATGGGAAATTTGGGAAAGCAATCGTCACCGAAGTTAATCTGTCGGTAAAGAGGGAGGAAAGGGTTACATCTAAATGAAAGGAAAAATGCAAATGAAACTGGTGGAAATTAATTTTGAAAAGGGGTAAACTTAATAAAGAAAGTAAATGTGCGGCCGTTACGTCAACAATTAACTAGCGGTAATTAGATATTTGAGATTTGGGGGAAATCACGGTCGCCTGTCCTAAGGACAATTACTATAGTAACTGAAAAAGAAAGGTTATTACACATATAATTAGCACTAGAAGCGTGGCAACTGAAGGTTGACACGTGTAGTGTGAAAACTGAAAGTTTGTCAGAAGTAATAAATTTCGCTGCACTCTGACTTAATTTAGCAAAAGAATTAATAAATCCGGAAAATCGAAAGTTAATTTAGTGACTGAAGTTAATAGTGAGCTTTCTTTCTGAAGCACATCGAAATCCAGCAGAATACGGTTAGCCTTGGACTACCTCAACAATCATTTCAAAAGCAACTTGACTCTACGCAATTTAGAAACAAGAGATTTAACTTTGAACTTGAATTAAATGATTCTGAATAATTAACAATAGTAAAATTTAGTACGTACCAAGCTGAGCTGCAGTCACAGGTAAGCTAAAATATGCTAACAAAACTCGCACTCTTAATTTGTGCTTGTGTAATCTAACTATTGTAGCCAGCTATGCTTTAACTGCACTTTGAAACTATAGTAATGAAATGCAATGATAGTACTTTAATGCTGGCGTCTGAATTTCAACGACACTCGGTTTCATTTCGGAAAAGGAAGGGACCCTGCTTGGTAATGCAATTGGGACAATGAGCAACAAAGGTTCATGCTAAGTGGCTGTAATTTTGCGAGGCAAATGGAACAATGTGAAAATCTGAGGTCTGCCATACAGTTCTGAAACTTTACGTGCTTTTGGTCTTCCTTGTTAGTTGATTGAAGGTTTGAAGCCGTCGATCGAGGAGGTGGCGACAGTCACTCATTGTCGGCCGTCGCTGGTGCAGAAGCTGGATGTTGGCGCGCGTTCTTCTCAACACGGTCACCAGACGAAACGGGCTCTTGATGTGCGCCAGCTAATGCTTCCCGTCCGCGACACCGTGCCAGAAACTATCATCGCAAGTCGAGCGCAATTACATGCTGCCAAACCCCGAAAGCGCGGCAACTCGCGGGAGCGTCACACAACACACCTGCTCCACTCGCTACTCCAGCCAGACCCCAACTGCCCTGCCCGCGCTCCACGCGGCAGAGTTAACACTACCAAAGATCCTACACACTTTGATTCTTCACACGACCTATCGATGTAATCGTTCGATAGCAGTTTTCCCTAGGCAAGACCCAGCGTAAAAATACAAATAATATTTACGAAACAAACCAATTATACATCGACATAAATGCATAAATATATATATACAAATAGTAAAACAATTACAATATGTAAAGACACAGAAATGTCATATATTCAGGTAACAAAAATAAGGAAAACAAATTATAGTACAATAGATGGAAATAGGAGGATATGCATTTCCAGCGTTACAACCAGCTGCTTGCAGGAACGGCCCAGGAAACAACAACCGGCAATGAACGAAGAGATGCCACAGCACCAGTATCCAGGTTCGGTGGGCGACGAACTTTGCATCTCTCGCAGTTAGTGCCTCACAACTCTGACTGCGCGTGCACGCCGCCAGCGGCCCTGGCCTCACCAAGCCTCACGGAGACTTGCTCGCAACCGACCGACCACTCACACACATCTTCACACGGAAATATATCGGTCACACCAAAGATGGTATAGCTTTACTAGTATCAAAAACGCTGCTGCTGCCACTGATGGAGTGAAGTGAGCAACTCGTTCAGGTAGTAACTGAGGGAGCAATAAGACGCCACTCGATGGCGAGAAAAGGCTCAAAAAAGAAAACGGCATCAGTGCGAGCCGGTCATGGCTCAACCTCCCCCCCTCAAACACCAACCCGGGGGGGGGGGGGGAGTGGGGGTAACTCGACAATAGGACTAACCAATTAACTTGGCTAAGGTGTACCCAGTACTGCTTACCAGTGTGGTTATCCTTAACGAGCAGATTCACCGGGCCGAAAATACGCACAATGGTTCAAGGCCCCAAGAAATGGGGAGTGAATTTACTAAGATTTCCGACACGCACCTGCCTCCCGGGAAAATTACGGACATATACCTGATCTCCTGCCCTTCCCCTAAAGGCTCGCTGATTACGATTATAACGCTTAGCTGGTTTTTTATGGGCCTTGAGTATATTATGTCTGGTATGGTTCCAGTTTTCCCTGACGGCTAGAGGGGTGATATCCTCCGGAATCAAATACTGAATTCCCCATAAGTTCGAAAGAGAGGAATTAACAGGATAGGCAAGGATCAAGGAGGCGGGAGTAGTAGAGTTGGCGGTTTTGAAAGCAAAATTAAACCAAGGCAAACTAGAGATCCATTTACTAAATAATCAAAGCGGATTTAAGATTTCGATTGACCCTCTCCGCAAAAGATCCCTGCGTATAATACGGCGTAGTAGTGATATGCTTAACACCGTTCTGAAAACAGAAGGCCTTGAAGGCAGCCGAAAGGAAGGCGGGCACATTATCACTAACTATTTGTTTGGGGGGTACAAATACACTGAAAACATTAGTTAAATGCGAAATAGTAATGGTAGCAGTCACGTTACAGCTCAGAAGGAGCCAGGTAAATCTCCAAAACGCATCTCTTAGTACGAGGTAAGGGCTTTACGTAATCGATATAGAGTTTGTGCATAGGACAGGATTCGCGCTCAGAACTCAACAGACCCTGTTGAAGACCCTTCGTAGGTTTGGCTCCACTACACACCCGACACCGATAAACCATCTGTCTCACGTCACGGTCCATGGAGGGCCAAGTCAGATGCTCTTTAATTTTTTGCAAGAAGTTCCTAAGTGCCTACCCCCCCCCCCCCCCCCCCCCAATGAATCATGAAAATAACGGAAAACCGGGCGCACCAGAGCGACTGGCAAACAGCTCTTGAATTGCTTAGCACGTCCCACACTTTTACACAAAATGCCCTTCTTGATAACATACTCATCCGACAGTTCCCCAGCGAAGAGGCGTTGCTTGACGGGTGTCCAAGTAGGCTCCTTATCCTGATGCTGAGCAACATCATCAAATAGAAGTGGAATCTCGTGTAACACGCTACGACTAAGACTGCCTCTCTCTGCCTCCCGGGTGTGCTCACTAGGTGTAGATTCAGTGAACATGCGGCTGAGGACATCCGCAAGGACATTTTCAGTGCCTTTCACGTGTTTAACTTCAAACTGAAATGCAGAAATCCGTACTGCCCACCTGGCAATACGCCCAGTTTTACGTGGCCTGGCTAACACCCAGCTCAATGCCTGATTGCCAGTATCTAGTTGAAATACCCGATGCTCCTTTCTCCAGTGCGAACAAAACGGCCAACTCCTCGCACTCGTAGACCGAATATTTAAGTTCGGCACCAGTTAACCGACGAGACGCGTAGGCTAATGGCTGCCTGTGACCCTAGAACTCCTGGAGGAGGACAGCAGAAATGCCGGCATTAGATGCGTCAGTTTGGACAATAAACTTTTTATTAAAGTCCGGTTCTCCGATAACGGGAGGGTTGGCTAAAGCTGCCTTAATGTGCTCAGACGCGGCCTCTGGGGCAGGTCCCCATTGAAAACGCACTCCTTTCAGGCGCAATTCGTTTAAGGGGGCTGCCAACTGAGCAAAATTACGGACAAAACGCCTAAAATAGTTGGCCATGCCTATGAACCTAGTATTCCACTTTTATCAGTGGGCAGAGGCACAGCTCGTAATGCTTTAGTTCGCTCCTGGTCGATGCGAGTACTCTAACCTGACACTAGGTGACCTAAGAAGGACACCTGCTTCCTGGTTAATGTTAATTTACTGGGTTTAACAGTTAACCCGGCTCCCTGCAATCTCAAAAAAACTTGCTGGATATGCTCCAAATGGTCCTGAAACGAAGGGCTATAAATAACCAAGTCGTCCAAATAATTATACACACACACTAATTTCAAGTCCCCAAGGATATTATCCAGAAAAAGAGTAACAACTGCTGCACCAGTATTCAAACCAAAGGGAACCCTGTTAAACTCAAACAGATTCCAAATCAATACAAAATGCACTAACATGTTTACATTCTTCGGCTAACGGAATCTGATAATAGGCTTGGTTCAAATCAAGAACAGTAAACCAATTAGCACCGGCAAACCAAGTAAAGGAGTTATGAAGATCAGGTAGAGGAACAGACTCGAGGACAACCTTAGCGCTCAGGCGCCGGTAGTCAACAACAGGCCTGAAATCCCGCCCCTGATCCTTAGGGACAAGGAGTATGGGAGAAGCATAGGTAGTTGTCGAAGGCCTAATAACCCGTGCTCATGCATTTTGGATATTTTAGCTCTCAGTATCTTGACCTTATGGGGTGAGAGGCGATAGGGGGACTGCCTAACGGGAATATCGTCAGATAGACGGATATGGTAATTAAGAACATTAGTAACCCGCTACCTATCACAAAGAATCTCTGGGAACCTCTGTATCACATTCTGTAACTGAGAGGCCTGATGTGGGGAGAGATGGGCGAGATCGAGCTCATTAGGCACAGCCTCAACAGCCAGGATGGGATGGGATCTCGATGCACAGAACGTTTAGCACATTCACAAAATCCAGACTGCTCTGCAGGAGCGAACTTAAAGAAGAAGGTGTGCCCAGAATAATCCAAGACTAACCTAGTGTTATCGATGAAATCACACCCCAAAATTAAATCGACCGGCAACTTCTCGACCAAGGCTAATGATAAAGGCCAGGAAAAATCCCCAACCGATATAATCCCCCGGCCCCAACCATGCAGAGGCAACACCTGGCCATTGGCCACCCGACAGCAATGCACCGGAGAAGGGACCGACCAAATTTTCATAAGATGCCCAAATTCAAGAAACCATTCAAAGCTTAACAGCGAGAGGGAACTACCAGAATACAAAAGAGCGCAAATGGGTTCCCCACCTACTCGAGAACAAATATAAGGCAAGGGTGGTGATGAGGGAGCGACAACACGGGTACATCAAGGTTTAAAGGCTCGATACCGAGGTCGCTGGCCAGCCATCTTTTGGTTCTAGGAGAGCGAGGTTGAACGCAAGAGCGCACCAAAGTCGGGGTTCCCTCTTAACGACCTCAGCCAATGTAGTCAATTCGGAGCTTCCCTTGACAATGCCCGCGTCCCGACCCTCAACTTCACGACATACATTATCTGCAAGCGGCAACGCAGATACCGCTGCAACAGCGGCACGGAGCTCTTCCCAGGTTGGAGGACGATCGCGAGGAACAAAGTGCGACTTATCCGCCGCCCACATTCCCCTAAAAACAATAGACACCAATTCCCGTTCTGGCAAATCGATCAACAAGGCCAAGCAGGCCGTCTGAACTCTGTCGATATACTGATGTAACTGCTCTTTATCCTGCTGCATCTTCCAAATGTAACGACACTCAAGCTGTTTCCGAACTCTGGTGGTCAATCTCTGCCTAATGACGAGCTCCCTCAATTGCTGTAGGGAGAACCCTTCCGCCATGGCTCGGGACAGGACGTTCCGCAACTCACCTCTAGCTAACGGATACAACACTGACAAAACTACTTGGTGCGGAACACGAAAGGCAGCAGCATGTTCTTCAAGACGAACCAACAACCATCAATAAGTTTTCGACCTGCTCAAGTCGATCTACAACTAATTCAGTTATATCTCGAAAGAAATACGCCAGAGGATTAGGCAATTTAGCAAACTCTGTGTCCAACTCCACAGAGGATACAACAACACCACCTCCGGGCTGACTCTCGGTTCCCCTTTGAGATAGCGAGTCCCGCTCTTCAGACCTCCTGCCATCCAATTCTAGACATGTAAGCTTAAACTGCAATGCATTAACCAAAGACCCCAACTCGACAGTTAATTTTTTATGATGATCTTTCAAACCTAACATGCCCAAATCCGCTATCCGATTGTTTAAATGCGTAACGGTGCCTGCACCCTATTCAATTGACTGTCACTAGGTAGAGTGCCTTCCAAAACACCAATGGTGTTCTGAAGGCCCCTAACCGCCTTAAACAAATATTCCAAGGCTGCTTCTGTCTCACACACCACCGCCCCGTCAACTGGGGCCACTAAGTCCGGAGCACTGCCCTCAATAGGCTGGTTCCTTATCGCCAACTCATAAACAAGGCGGTCCATCCTCCACGGGCCAATCCCTGGCCACTGCCTGACCGCCATGTAAACAAGACACCTGCAACAATCAATAAACAAAACAATATGGTGCAACACTAACAGAAATAAAATTCAAACTAACAGCAACTGGAATGGCAGTATCGCAAACGTAATCACGCAATCACGCTCTGCTACCAGTTGAAATCTGGATTCGCAGGACAGAGCGGATCAGGTTGTGGAAAGGGGCCCAAATCAGTTGCTGCTAGTTGCACAAACATGCAAACTTTATTTGCTAAAAACACTTAATCGCACATGCCCTTAAAAGAATTCAGAAACAATACGGCTGAAGGCCAAAACACAAGTTATTAAAAATTGCGTTAAGGAATAAACACGGCTGAAGGCCTTAGCTACAAAATAGAAGAACTGAGGGCTTAAGGCCTGGATAACAAGAACTACAGTAAGGAAATTTTAAAAGGTTTTAGACAAAGACCTTTCAAGTTTTAATTTAAGTAGGATGGAGGCCTAATCTTAAAATATTTCACATAAAGTTCGACTGAAACCCATATACTGAACATAGAACAACTCAAGGCTTAAGGCCTGGATAATAAGTTAAGATAGAGAAAAAATTTTCAAATGATGATTTTTTTTTACTTCAGACAGCTGAAGGCCGTATCTTAGAATATTTCACATAAGGTTCGGCTGAAGGCACATACTGAACATTAAAACAACTAAATTAATACACGGCTGAAGGCCTAGCACAGTACTTGAGACAAAAGAAAATCACAATCCAAAACAACAGAACAGTGGTGCACAGAAGTGTTCCAAGGGTCGGCCTGGGAGGAAACTAACAACAGTTTAGGTGAGACAGGCAGCCAAGCGTAACACTAAATAATCGGGTGGCAGCACGACCTAAGGACGGCTGAAGAACCAGCCAACAACCTAATCAATTCCCTTCCACCCGACCAATGGCACGACAACCGAAAATTTCAGCGGGGACGAAGAGCGCAGCAGCACTACGTCTTGATAATTGGCATCTAAACACAGTCAAGGAAAAATAATCACTCAAAGAAATAAAGAAAAAAAGAACAACATCTAGCTGTTGAACTACACGTCCGCGTGGGATTAGCCGAGCGGTCTAGGGCGCTGCAGTCATGGACTGTGCGGATGGTCCCGGCGGAGGTTCGAGTCCACCCTCGGGCGTGAGAGTGTGTGTTTGTCCTTAGGATAATTTAGGTTAAGTAGTGTGTAAGCTTAGGGACTGATGACCTTAGCAGTTGAGTCCCATAAGATTTCACACACATTTTTTGAACTACACGCCATGCCGGACAGCATCAACACGGCGAAGAAAACATACTGCTGGAAAACTACGCTAACGACCAGGGCAGGTAACCGCACTTCACTAATAAGTTACAATCATTTCAATAGTTAAAAATCATACAGGAAGATGGCTGCAAATTTTGCCGACTCCAGCACACCAGCTGCTTGCGGGAACGGCCCAGGAAATAACAACCGGCAATGAATGAAGAGATGTCACGGCAGTTAAGGTTTCGTAACAGGTAAACTAATTACTCAACTCCAGTATTCAGGTTCAGTGGGCGACGAACTTTACAGCTCTCGCAGTTAGTGCCTCACAACTCTGACCGTATGTGCGCACCGCCAGCAGCTCCAGCCTGACCACACCTTGCGGAGACTTCCTCGCTGCTCTGTCGCAACTGACCGACCACTCACACACACCACCACACGGAAATATATCGGTCACACGAAAAATGGTACAGCAGTACTAGTATCAATAAACGCTGCTGCTGCCACTGACAGAGGCAAGTGAGCAACTCGTTCAGGTAGTAACTGAGGGAGCAAAAAGGCGTCACTCGATGGTGAGAAAATGACCAAAACAGAAAACGGCATCAGGACGAGCCGGCCTCGGCTCAGAAGTCACCCTTGTCCTGGCAACGGCCTTGTCAAAGAGGGTGGAGGAACGGACAGAGGTTCAGGACACTCTGTTGCCCATAAGGTGGGAAACAGCCCCTGAAAAGCAGAAGCATCGGCAATGATCAACGGCGTCAGTATGCAGAAGGCAAAGGAAACCACTGCTTAAAGACAAGTAATGTGTATGTACAGGACATGTCCCTGTAACTTAAAAAGTGTCATCATGATCTTTCCCCATTCGGATCTGAATGCCAAGGCGGAGGCGACCACGAGAAAAAGGTTGAATAACCATCGAAAGGATAACGTTCGACGAGTCGGGGTGTGGAATGTAAGAAATTTTAACGTGGTAGGAGAGCTAGAAAATCTTAAAAGGGAAATGTTAAGGCTCAGTCTAGATATAGTGGAGGTCAGGGAAGTGAAAGGGAAAGAAGACAAGGATTTATGGTCAGATGAGTGTATGGTAACATCAAGTCATTTACTCCAAGTCCCTGAACTGTAGATTCTGTCAGATTCACAGGTATCGTTGCTGCTCAAATAGAATCACGCTGCCAGTACCACCAACGATTATTTAGTGTTCCAGATAGTGGAACGAATGGCAAAATGTTTGTCTTAATATTATTGAAAGGGCACTATACTATCAGAGGAAACGAATCTGATGTCTTTGCTAAGAGAAACAAAGACGCATGACTCTTTTCCATACACATAATCTTCTTCACGATGTGCAACTGCAAATAAAAGCAGTGTATAATAAGTGGCATCGCTCATATCATATTGGAGAAGGCATTTGAGAGCTATGATACAAAAAAAAAAATCTCAACACGAACATGGTTCGACATTCAGATGTATCATAACATATTCCTTGTGACTATGTTTCCTTATGCGGTTTAATCACGGAAGGTTCAGACAGCAGCCTTATCGTCTACAACGATTTGACACATCACCTGTGAAAGTGCGGGACGGTGCGGAACACCGATCATGTCGCTCTCATCTGGCCTCTACAGCATTATGTGACAACGAATCTACTGTGGTGTTAAATCCTTTATGGACAACAACCACGTACTGTAACCGTCTAATCCTCCGACAGCGAGGCAGAAGACAATCTCTTTGAGCTCTTCGAGGATATCAACCACCCGTCGAATCCGGCATTTCCATCAACCCGTACTCGCCACGAACTGCGTCACTATCGAGCGCCACTCCCCCTGGGCTGGCGTCATGTCACGTGCACACCGATTGTCACCGACTGGGCAACCCAATACCGGAATCTTCATATAAACTCCATGTGGTATAAGGGATTATTGTGTTGTTTCCTAATAGACGGAATTCCAACACTATATACAGGACTATTACGCAACTACCTGTACGGACGCACCTTCCGTAAACGAGGCCCATCCAGAAAGTAAGTTTTCCGATGTTGTCTCCTTTAAAGTAGACGTCTTTAGCCGGGAAAATTGCGCATCCGCAACAGATCTATGACGTGACAATCAAATGCCGGCCGGACAGGTCCCGGCTGGTGCCAATACCGCGGCAGCAGTGCCCCGAAATGGCGTGTCTTATTCGTTCTCTCGCCGCCTGCGAGGTTCGGTCAGTGATAAGGTTCCTTAATGCACAGAACATAGCGCCAATCGAAATTCATCGTCAGCTCTGTCAGGTCAAAGGGTAGAACATCATGAGCACACAGATGGTGACTCGCTGGTGTAGGCTTTCTTCCGAAGGTCGTCCAAGTGTCCATGACGTAGCGCGCAGTGGGCGACCGGCTCTCATCAATCATCACCTCGTTGAGCTGGAGCGGCAGCGCATCCTGGAGAACCGTCGCTTCACGGTTACGGAGCTGAGCAGCCATAATCCGTAGATGTCGCGATCCTTGTGAAACGGTACAGTAGTTTCCGCTCTATAAGCAGCTGGTTTCGCTGCTCGCTCGCACGGGGAAATACAAACAGAGGCGGCTCCACCGCCAATTTTATTGCATGACGCGGTCGGCCGCGGGCGCAACTGAACCCGTGTGGACGGGTGGAAAGAAATGTGTCAGGCTTCATAATACGTATTATATGTGTAGTGTATTATGCATTTCTTGAACGTGAATGTGAATCTGCATATGAACTTTCCTAATCCTCCTCACACCTTTCCGTAAAGCGTGGCCAAATCTTAGTTGGGAAGTAGTTCTTTAGTGTAGTAGTGCCAACCTTACTCCTGGGTAGGGGATCAGAGATTTAGCACAGGCAGGTAAAAGTCAAAGACTTTCGAGTGTCACAAGACTTGGGGTGGAGAGGTTGGTCACGGCCAAGTGGTTCGACCATCCCCTCCACCGGGGCCCAGGAAGACCTCTGGGTGCCCGTCATATTCGGGGAGTGTTACAGAAGACGGGTAAGTGAGCAGACGTGCCCTCAGTGCGTCTGTCTCAATGTTCACGCATGGAAGAGAGGTATTTGAATATTTGTACTAATTCTTTTATTTCCAGCTTCGGATTGTGTAAGGAAATGAATGTTCTCGTTTAATTTCGGAAATTTGACCCCCAGTGTTAATGTATCTGGTCCCCAGTTTGCCCGTTATCCTACTCACATAGTGGATGTCCTATGTAAAATATTGGGAGACTTTGGTGGTATACATTTGGCCAACGCAATTCCGTCTTGCCCGTAGAAATGTGCGTGCAGATTAGTATATAATATACCCGAGCTATAAGTTGTAAAATTGTAATATCTGTAAACTGGAACAATTGCTGCAAAGTCGAGTGATAATGTTTAAAATAAATAGGTAATCAATTGTCATCAATCTTTAACATACCTTAAAAATCACAAAGGAGTCAAGTTAAAGGAATTCATTTAAAATGAAAGATATAGAATGCAGGGACCCACACATCAGCGTGTGAGCCCTCCAGCCCGTTGCCTAGTATGGTACAGAAAGGACACGCTCTCTAGGTAGCGCTCTCAAGCTCCCCTCCCCAGTTATCCGTTGCGCAATTTTCATTCAGGGCTTGACGACATCAACTTTCATCTGGCGTCCCTAAGCAAGGAGGTTTGACGGTAATCTTTCACTTGTTGCATGAAACTGTCACTAGGCACCCGCTGTTTAATAAATTGTGCGCCAGGTGAGTGGCCAAAAACCTGACATCCGAGTACAAAACGAAACGCTTTGGAGCAGTACAGACATTTCTGTTACGGTGTCATGATAAAGGCGACGAGCTCCTCAATAGGATTGTCACGGGCAATGACACGTGGATATCTCAGTTGACTCCGGAAACCTATCAGCAGTCAATGCATTGGCGTCACAGTGGATTTCCAGTAAAGACGAAATTCAAACAGACTGTGCCGAAGTGGAAAGTGATTTGCACGGTGTTCTGGGACAGCAGGGGCATTCTGCTAGTTGACTTCCTGCCCTGAGGTGGAGCGGTGAACGCTGGCCGTTACTGTGAAACAATGCAGGAACTGCGAAATGCTATTGGGGCAAGGGGTGTGGAATGCCTACTGCAGGTATTGTGCTGCTCCATGACAATGCTCGCCCCCATATGGGTCGGCGCACTGCAATTATTTTACGGAAGTTCGGATGGGAGCTGTTTGATCATCCAACATACAATCCTTATCTTGCTCTCAGCGATTTCCTTGTTTTCTGCACCTCAAGAAATTCCTGTCCTCCGGCCAGCGTTTTGACAGCAATGAAGGACTGAACGTGACTGTCACACCCTGGTTCCATTCACAGGCGGTAGAATTCTACGACACAAAAATACAAAAGCTGATCCCACGATATGACCAGTGTCTCAGTTCTTTTGGGGACTACGTCGAAAAAAAGTTAAGACATTGCTGTATCTGTTGCCAATAAAGTTTTTCATGTAACTATGTTTTCTTTGTTTTTAAAAAATAGGAAAACTTACTTTCTGGATGCGCCTCGTATGTGCTACTATGACATCACCCCATCACTCCCGGCGCTTTGTCTGATCCTGTATTATATATGACAAACACCCTCACAATCCCACAGATGCAGCTGGCCTTATACGCTGATGACTTAGCCTTGTGCGCCAAGAGCCGTAGTGCACAGATACTGCAAAATAGACTTTAGACGGCGATAAATCAACTCGGCTAATGGGCGCCAAAATGGCGGCTAGCTTCAACCCAAACAAGACGCAGGCCAACATCATATGAACAGGGTGGTACCGCAGGTCACATAAGGTACCAACAACTGTGTCGCCCGTCGTCGTCAGAGAAACAGCCATGAACTGGACAGCACTTGCCCGAACCTTGACGTCACGCTGCAAAGACGTCCAACGTGTCGCCAACACACAGAAGTAGGTCGTACGCGGCAGGGCCCTTGGACGACTCATTTCTCGATCCCTACTGTAAATAAGATGGAATATAACAACAGAGACAAATTTAGGCTAGTAATCAATAAACTAAAAGGTTTTCAGGAAGCTAAAACAAGCAAAAAAAAACAAATGATGTGCCAGATGAGGAGGAAAGAACTTATTCTGAGAAAAGATAGAGTTTTGGAGGAAGATGTATGATAAGAGAAATAAATAATTATCTAGACATGGTCCTTAGTTGGGCTGCAGTACATTAAAAGATATAGCAAATCCGCTACTTGGGTAGTAACAATATGTTTCATTAAATAATAATAATGACAGCCAAATGTAAGGAAGGAATGGAAAATCACGCAAGAAGGTTTAAGGTAAAACAAAAAGTGTTCAAACTTCATGGTACTGAAGCTCGTGCCAGCTTCAGTGAAATCTTCAGTCTGCAACCGGTTCAAGTGGATGATAAAACAGACACGTCGACTTGTTTTATTATGTCGACTGTTGGCTGTTTACCTACACTTGATTGGACTCTGTTTCGGCTGGCAGTATTATTAGGTAGACCGGAAGGTAATGTCGTTTTGTTACATTAAATTCAAACACTTAAATTGTTAATAAATTTTTGATTTTGATCAATGATGTAACGCTCTCGTTATCGACAACCTTGTACCATATAGTGTGCAAATTTTCATTGCCGGATTGATAAAAATCAATTGATTTTTGAGCAAAATATCTGGATATAGCATTTTGATGGTCAGCCACATTTTCAAATATTTTATCATTAGAAAATGTTGTCGCGGTCGGAATAAACAGAAATTCTAAAGCACAATATCGAGCGAGTACGGTGGGTGAGGTAATACCTACCACAGCAATTGACTAACTTTTACAATGCTCGTCCTGCGCAGTCCGGTCTTGCATTACCTTGCTGCAGAATAACGCCTTTTCTGTTGAAATTCGATGGTAACTTTCCAATTAAAGATTGATTTAGTCGAGTCAACTATTCACAGTAAAGATCTATATTCATATTTTGTACAGGTTATAACATTTAAAGATTATCGACCTACCAAACACACAAAAGCGCCTCTTTTGGGTCAAAACCTGGCTTAGCTGTACTTCGTGGCGATTCATTCAGAAAGAGTCACAGCCTCTGCGTTTTTGATTGCCATAAAGGACCTGTTTCTCATCCCCAATGTTCAAGCGATAAAAAACGCTTCTGTATTGCGTCGCTGAAACAATAAGTAGCACGTGATGAATCGGTTAGCTTTGTTTGTGTTCACCAGTCTGCTGCAAATGTTCTTGGATGATCGACCAAGGTTGGCCTGCATGAACGAAAAAGCACATGGATAATCATTGCAGATGTTTTGGTAGGGACTATTGCGTTACTACCCTGTGAAATTCAGAGTATACGATATCGGATATGTACCACTTCTGGTGTTTGGATGGCCATTTCACCACAAACTGAAAAATAAAAGATCGCTTTAAGATAACCTTGCCGTATCGTGTGTGTACGTACTTAGTGCAACTTATGTTATGTCAATATATATGTTCAAAGCAATAGTAGCTTACACTTTGTGCCAGTGAGAAAGCGATATTGCCAAAATGTAGTTTACGCGTATGGACCAACAGCTATTTTATTTACATTCAAAGAAGGTCTTGTGCCGTAAACTCGTGTAGCTGGAGAAAATTGGGTGCCGTTTTCTAATTTTTTTAATTTTACGCTTTTGGCCTGAAGGCCGTATAAGGCACTCATTGTTTCAGGAACTTTAAGATTTTACAGGATGAAGCTACATTTAATTCAAAATTTCATAATTAGTTTTAAAACTGGTACATTATTTTGATGAAGGAGGCCCCCTATATTAGTTGGTAATGGTTTTTGAGATCTGATTAACTCTCGTATGAAGTCAATATGCTGGTCTGCATGCAGTTTACATCCGAAAAAATGTGATTAATATTTCTCACTTTTACAGTATTAAGTTCACAGTGTAACCTCCCCACAAAATTTTCATTCTCATTTAACCTCCCCACAAAATTCTTTCTCATTTAACCTCCACACAAAATTTTCATTCACATTTAGTGTAACCTGAAAACAGAAAAATTCCTAAACCTCTCAACAGTAAAAAATATAATTATGTCGTCCACATTCAGTGTAACGTCCCAACAAAATAATTTCTGTAACCTGGTAATAATACAATGTAACTAACCTTTCAATTAAATTGTCGCTCACTTATAACTTTTCAATAATTGACTGTGAATTTAACCTGGTAAATTTTGGACGTCAGCAGTGCTGCGTCATGGCCCTGAAAGATCATTCTGAATAAAAAGAGAAAAATTCTTACCTCAATGAAGTCGTCGGATAACGCATATATATCTGCTCTTACAATAAATTTTTCTGGCACAGCCCTGTGCAATACTGGCCGATAGATTTGTCATTTATGAAAGGGAAACAACTGATTTTTCTTTTGCAATAATCGGGATGATCATGGATTGGAGAAATTAGTAAATTCTTTATATTGAAATGAATGGTTGTTAAAATTACTTTATATGAGAAAGATTATTATTATGACATTTTTAAAACATTTACATGGGACTGCAGATAACATTACTACATATGCGCGAGGCTGCTTTTTACCTTATACAATAATGCTCAGGCTCCGACATCGCTGAACCGCGACGGCCCAGCCAACACGATACACCAGACCAGACCAGAGCAGACTGCTCACAAGCAACAACTTACTGCTACAGCTACACAGTTCCTACTGCAGTCAACACTGCTCTCTGGTCAGAGATTCTCTTGTACCTTGCATATCGCAGGCAGCACATGAGCAATACATCGAAATTACATCTGCTCGGACCTCCTACATAACCCTCCACTGGGGGGGGGGGGGGGGCAAAAATTTGGCAGCGATGGTGAGTCAATTGGACTTGCCATGAGCAACAAATTTTTCTATAATCTACTTAATTAACTAAGTCTACAGTCACAGAGTATATACATACATATAAGTGCAGAACATGAAATGAAATAGAGTGCACATGCACTGAGTACAGAACATATCAAGAAATGACAAAATGTATACGCAATGAGTACAAAACATATTAACAAATGACGTAAATTGCACACGCACTGTATATATTTTTACCATTTTACAAGAACTAGGAAAGGAATGGGAAGGATTGTATCATGGTTGTAGCACAGTAGGTTGCACGTAGCTGCACTGAAAGTCCATATCTTTCTACAGAAGCACAACACCAAGTGAGACAATCTGAAGTTCTCTTCCCTGAAGTATTAATCACTGTAGCCAAGACACTGAAATGTTGTATTAATATTCAATGTTATCATTTTGGTAGTACATTAGGTACACCAAACAGTAGGACCATAATAACATCTCCATCGTTCAAGGTAGTGGACAGCATGATGTGTCAACACCAGATTGTTGTAGAATCCATACTCTTTCACCAACGTAGAATTAGTGCAAAATCGAAATATAGTGCTCCATGATCATGAGGATGGACAGGACAAACGGATATTGCAGTAATTTCTGGTAATTAGGTCGGAAGGTGAAGGACATTAAGTCTTATGCTAGTCATCATTGAGAATTACACAAGTCTATCAACCGATTTGAGTAATTGTTGGCACTCATTGCCTAGTTACTAAACATTTCTGTACTATGTATGGAGTATCACAGAACATTATTCATGAGTCATCTGATTACAGTAAATATTGGCACTCATTGGCCAGTTACTAAACATGTAGCAAGTATTGAATATTACAAAACACTATTCATAACTCATCTGATTGCGGTAATTATTGGCACACATTGGCCAGTTACAAACCATTTTTATGCATTATTCAGAAGTCATCATTCAAAACAGGAGCTAATGAGTGTAGCATCAAGCTACTAGTATTCATATATAATATCATGTAAGTGACATAAGACAAATTTAAAATATAAGAAACAGTGGCATTCATTGGCCAGTTACAAAGTATTCATATAGTTTTATAAAACATTATTCAGTATTATTCAGAAGTCATCATTCAAAATGAAAGTTAATTATTGGCATAGCTTTTATAGAGTATAACAAAAATATTGTTTACAGAAATTATTGGCATAGCATTTATGCATTATTACAAAACATCATTCAGTATTACTAAGAATTCATCATTCAAGTGACATAGGACATACTTAAAATGTTACACACTGTAACTATTACTCAAGGTCTGTGGTCCAATAATACATAGATATAATGGATTCAATACATCAGAGAAATTTGCGTTATATTTAGAACTGGAAATATCTCTTAAACTGGTAGCATTATTTGGGACTGGTAATACATTTTTTTTGTGCTAGCAATGCATTGCGTTGAGATCGATAATTAATTACTGGGGCATGAAAATATTTGCTTTTGACTTAGTGCTGGAAATAAGGATTAATAACGTCATTCGTCATGAGTCAGCTGTAGCAAGGTTATGAACAAGTAGAGTATATGTGATCACATTCATAAATGACACACACAAATGGGTAAAAAAATGCAAGTACTAGAACAGGTTTAATGACTAACTGCTTATAGCACATTAATTTCATGAATAGCTTCTCCTGGAAAAAATACAAAAAGGATTATTGAGCTGAAAGAAGAAACGCATATTATGCTGAAAAGTAGTGAACTTCGAATTAACAGGTAATGAAACGTGTACTCAATATGTATGTACTCTAGCTGTCTTTTCCAAAACATTCAGTCATTATACCATGCGACATAAGACATACTGTCAAAACGAACTGCAACAAATACTTAAATAACTACATAGCATTTCTTAACTAACAGTAAATATATCAACATCATCATTATCATCATCTGCAAAGAAAAACTTCATTATTCGTACTACCATAACTTCATCACTATCATCACCTGCAAAGAAAAACTTCATTATTCATATTAGCATATTCTTCATATAACTATTCATCATCATTTATTATCATCTGCAAAAAAGACACTTCATTATTCATTATTCATATTACCATTTACTTCATACAACTATTCATAGTATAGAGTTTCTAATTTGTAGCATATTTCATCACTAAAACTAAGATGTGTAGCTCTGTCTGACAGCCTGCATCAATCGCCTCGTATCCTGAAAGAAAAATAATTAGTCAAGACTGCTATCATACGATGTGTATAGTATATTCTTGTTAATGCTTGTTAATTCTGATCCATTTACTCTTCATGACAAGGTATTGCATTTTCTTTCGTTCATTCCGAAGGTGAAATTCCCATTTCATAGTTATCCACTGTGGTTTGTTTAAGTTATTTCTTTTACACGTTACTGCTTTCTGAAAATGATGAATAAGGATTAATATCTTGCATTTAAATCATATACTCATTAAATAAAAACTTGTTTCTAATGATATAATTAAGCATACAGCATAGCATGACAGAAAACGTATTATGTCAAAAACATAGACAGTTTTCAAGTGCAAAAAAAAAAAATGTACACAGAGTATCATAATGTAGTGGCAAAAACTGTAGAATAGTCAAGATATTGAGATATCATAAGGAAAATGTCAAAGTCAACTGGTGTTCGTTATATCTTAAAGATTACATAGTGCATACAGACAAAAATTCTACTTTCCATAGGAAAACAATCATACATACACAAAAAATGGAAAATGTGCACGGTCTGATATATAACGACAAGAAAAGCGGCCTGCTAACCTTACCTTGCCGGGCACTTGCCTAGAAAAAAATATGATAATCATCAGTAAGTGTTCATATAAATATACTTGCATAAGCGGTCACATAAAAATCAGGAAATGGCATTACAGAGTGATAAATCATGAAGTATGTTCATTCAATAAAGGGTTTAATATTGGAGATATGGTGATTGCCTTTGCTTTTCCTGGTTCTCAAAGTTTCGACGTGTACTACATTGGGGCGAGGAATGCTGCGAATTCTGTATGGACCTGCGTACAGAAGCTCAAATTTACTGCATCTACTCTTTCCTCTGTTGGATAAATAGTGTGTACGTACTAATATCTTCTGTCCAATGTGAAAGTCACGGCGTGTACAAACCTGTTTTTGCTGTCTTCTCCGGCGCTCTGCGGCACGTTCGATGTTGTTGAGTGCAATGTCAATTATTTCATGGTGGCGTAGTCGACGAGAAGTAGGAAATGATACTAATTCTTTAATTTTGTTAGGTGGTTCAACCTTTTTTCAATATAACAGTCGGAGATATCATAGTAGATTCATTTGAGTATGGAGAGATCGAGATGATGATGATGTTTGGTTTGTGGGGCGTTCAACTGCGCGGTTATCAGCTCCCGTGCAAATTCCAAACCTTTTCTCAGCCCAATCTCGCCATTTTCATGAATGATGATGAAATGATGAGGTCACCACAAACACCCAGTCATCTCGAGGCAGGTGAAAATTCCTGACCCGCCGGGAATCTAAACCGGGACCGCGTGCTCGGGAAGCGAGAACGCGACCGCGAGACCACGAGCTGCGGACAGAGATCGAGAGCTAATGGTGGACGTTTAAGGTCTTCCCAACGCAACTTCTATAGCGTAATCGAAACAACCTTGGCAGCATGTGTACTCGCCATACAGTCCCCTCGTGCCATGAAATTTGCATATAAGTTATTTGGAACCCTAAAGAAAGACATCCGTGGCCGTCGATTTGTTTCGGACCAAGTGGTGCAAGCCTGGGTACAATCATAGTTCCGTAGGCAACCGCAGACATTTTTGTCAGAAGGACTGACCGTCTTTTCTCTCAGTGGGAAAAATGTTTTAACAGTTATGGCGATTACTCTTCAAATAAGAAACAGTTTATTTACTTTTTTCCATCTGTCTCGTTTTCATTTGACTGCCCCTTATACAAGTCTCACTGGGAAGTGAAATCGATTCCTTGGAATCAGTCCTTGAACACAGGAACGCGCAATTCGCTCTGCTATCACCTATGGTCCTGTGGCCGTCAGAATATATCTAAGAACACTCTGCAAAATTATCAGCAATGGAGGTTTTTACTAATCACTCTGTTCCGGCAAATGTTTTTGTGAGAAAGTAGAAAATGAAGTTATACCGTTCTACTGATAATCGGAATTAGGAAATGCACGCGTTCTTCGGAGAGCTGGAAAAAATTACTTCCACTGTACGAAGCTTATTCGTAATTCTGGTTTCTAGGCAGTGTTAATTCTCTGTCCACTCATCTGGGGCACTTGTGGCATATAACGTTGATTTTTCGTTGCAGTCAGCTGCCTGTTGACCATAACTTCACTAAGTGGTTCACTAAGTGGTTTAACTTCGGAGAATCATACGTTAGTACTGCCCACAGTCAGTAATGCGGCCTGTAGGAGGATTCAGTGACCGAGCGTCTCTGCAGCTCAGCGTGACTGTCGTCGTCTGTGGGAACTTCAGTGCCCTCGATGAATGAAGCTGTGCTTAGGTTCGATCCCAGAATACTGCAGACACCTGTATTCGTTTGTCGAGATGACGTAAAGGCGGAAGACTCAACAGCAACACGAAGGACATCCCGAGGGTCATTTTTTTTTCACGTCACGATCCACTCAAAAATTTATCCCGTACTAATGTACACTTTGATGAAAGCCGTTTTCTAACTTGCCAACGCCTTTATGTCTTTCAGTGAGAAGTCGATGGACCCATCGATAGCATACTTTACAATGGCGTGGTTCCTTTGTGATGATGGCTTGTCAATAGCCGTAACGTAATGCCACTTGAGACGTCAAACGTCGATCATTTTCAGTAATGCCACAAATGGCGTTTTCAACCTATTAACGCCATTTCTGGCACTCCTGTTCCAAGCAAATACACGAGACTTTGAAAAAGTTACATAACTAAACTCTGCTTGATGCTTTGTAAAACGTAGACTGGCTTCACGCCTACGCGAGTAAGAAATCTGAAGAGGATGCGCAGTCGCGCAGTGCACCGGCTGCTGAAACATCGTGAGCAGTACTAACTTATAAGTCTGCGAAGTTAAGCCACCAGGCACTCAGGGAAGTTAGGGTTCAACAGACAGCTGGCGGCAACGAAAAATCAATGTAAGTTCCCCAGGTGAGTGGAAAGAAAATGAACACTGCCTAGAAACCAGAGTTACGAATAAGCTTCACACGTATGAAGTAAATGGCGGTCCCAGCGCACAGCTGGTAAGTCGGTACTTGTACTGCCCCAGTAACGGAGAAACAGATGTCCAGCGCCCAAGCTGAACAGCTTGCAGACGGATAGATCGGTTCTTCATCCACGGAAGATCGGCTCGGCCCCCATCCTGAGTCACCGCTATGGCCGGCAGATCTTTGGTTTCTAGATTAGCTGTCCCTTCCACGGCTGGACGGCTGTGGACTCCAAGTTGGTGGCAGCTCGTAGACACTTCTTGAATTCACCAGAGCATTCTGAAACTTAACAGAGCTGTCTTCCATCGGTATCCATGATGCAGACGCAGTGGACTCACTCTGAGAATGAGCGGGAGGAGGTTTTATAAATGGCGATGATGTGATCCTTCCGTACAGGTGACCGAAGGTGCTCTAGCTTCCTGAGCCTGTCAGCGCTCTTGGCTGCTCTATTGATTAGGGTTTCAGAGCCTTCCTTGATGCGAAGTTTGCATCTTGGAAGACATTGTTATGACATCTCTAGGAGAAACTACTACATTTAGACTCGCTCTGTCTGTTCCACACTGTCGCCAAAGTGATGAATCAATTGTTCTTGGATTCCCTATCGCATAGTCCGATGAATCGAGCTCCCAGCTTATTTCTACAATGGGTCTCCCGTGTTCGGTTATGACACCGTGCATATCTCACAAACACGCCCCACTTAGCGATGTGTCAGTCGGTATCTAACAAAATTTTACTCCTGCACTTACTTAGTATTCTACTATGCAACAGTAGAATTATGTTTGTGTTGTAAGACGATGGCGACAGAATGGAGAGGATGAATAAATCCTAATGCCGGCGCATAGCCTACTCCATCCAATATGTCAAGGCTGAGCGCCTGCAAAGCCGGCCACCCGCTGAAAAGACTTGTACAGCGGGCCCCGGACCGAGTAGGGGTCAGCTTTGCCGGTCTTCCGGCACACGCAGACGCTCATCGGCGGCCACCTGAACCCACAGGAGCTCGCGGTTTTTTTTTTTTCCCACTAGCTGCTTATATTTTATGACCCACCGTCTAATTTCTTATGGTGGGTCGTATATTGCCACTTAGCCGCTGTGACTGGGTCCGGGGTCCGCAGTGACTGAAAGTAACGCCACGCCGGCTCCCGTCCCCACTCACACCGTTGCCCGTGTCCCGCCACGTGGAGGCGGGCTCTGTTTAGATCCATTTGATATCTTTTTTTTTGTGCATCATTAGAAAAACTTATAACTAATACAAAATCAAGTAAGATATTAATAAACAAAACGAAATTATATATTTAGAAAGAAGGAAGGAAGAGAACTGAATAGAGAAGTTATAGGTATAATATGGCCCGTCACCTGGTTGTGGGCGGCGGTCCGGGTCTTGGAATGACCCTCAAGACGCTGGCCGTTGCTCACCATGCTTTTAACATCTACCATCCTAAAAACTACCTTAACTAGAAGAGATTAGGGTACGTTAAAGCTAGAAACTAAGACTAAGACCTCCATGTCCAGCCTGCTAAACTATTTACGATATAGACCGAGCGAGGTGGCGCAGTGGTTAGACACTGGACTCGCATTCGGGAGGACGACGGTTCAATCCCGCGTCCGGCCATCCTGATTTAGGTTTTCCGTAATTTCCCTAAATCGCTCCAGGCAAATGTCGGGATGGTACCGTTCAAAGGGCACGGCCGACTTCCTTCCCCGTCCTTCCCTAATCCGATGAGCCCGATGACCTCGCTGTCTGGTCTCCTTCCCCAAACCAACCAACCAACTATTTACGATATACAACAGAGAGGTAACTGATTTTGTGCTTGGCTCAAAGTTGCTAATGAAAGGGTACTCGTGGTAAAAGTAATAAGGTAATGACGCTAACGGTTTGTGTTGAGCCTGCAAGGCTCCTAGTAGAGTACATCAGGTGCAAACACCTCCCGGCCCCGCCGACAACACGACCTGAACGGTGGTTTTCCCCGATCTACCATAGGTATCCGTCGGGTTGGGCTCAAAAGAGAGGAACCACAATTAAGATCCTTCCATCCAGGACGTGCGCCGCCTCTTACCAGGGGGGCGTAGGTCCCTTGAAGAGGTGTCCAACTTTAAGCTTCAGATGAGAAGTTCTTAGTATAGTGGAGGTTGAGGTATAGGCTGTGTAGGTTGGTTGTACAAACAGTTCACACTGAGCCAGTGAGACTTACAATGATACGTGGTGTGGCAGTTAGCACCTTCCGGCCCCGCCAGCAACACAGTCTGAGCGGTGGTTTTCCCCGATCTACCATAGGTATCCGTCGGGTTGGGCTCAAAAGAGAGGGACCACAATTAAGATCCTTCCATACAGACTGTGCGCTGCCTCTTAACGGAAGGCGTAGGTCCCTTGAAGAGGTACCTAGCTTTAAGCTCTTATTGGACATGGAGATGCTGTTAACTATTTATATATACGGTGCAATCTGTTTTTAGGATTGTGTGTGACTTGTGCACCTCTTGTCGGTTGTTCCACTCTGTTCTTTGAATTTGACTTGGTTGACACTATGGATCATCCGCGCTGGACGCTTCAATATCTGTGTTGGTGCCCTGGTCTGTATCTGTTTCTTCTTCATCACTCGTGGTGCTAATCATATCTGTATCCCCCTGGGCATCGTGACGTCTGTTTGGACCGACTTGCCTTCGGTATGGTCTGTTGCGCAAGTATTCTATTTGTTGGATCTTCGAGATTTCGTCCGTTAGTTTGTTGAGTTCAGTCCACCTTTCCGGGTCCCGTATTATGGCATGTAGTTCGTTCTGTGTGTTCAGGCGATTTATGTGTACTGTGTGTCTTATGTTCGTGCGTTGTCCGCAGAAGAAGACAGTATGTTCAGGGGAACCTTCTTCCCCGCATGTGCATCTATTAGTTGGCAAATGGCACTGAGCACTATGGGACTCAACTGCTGTGGTCATAAGTCCCCTAGAACTTAGAACTACTTAAACCTAACTAACGTAAGGACATCACACACATCCATGCCCGAGGCAGGATTCGAACCTGCGACCGTAGCAGTCGCACGGTTCCGGACTGCGCGCCTAGAACCGCGAGACCACCGCGGCCGGCCATCTATTAGTCTGCTGCAGACTCACGCGGTACAGGTGCGTGGGATAAGGGCCATGTCCTGTGATGAAATGTACCATACCGCGGCTGGGATCAATATGTTTTTGTTTTAGTCTTTCCCGGATGTCAGGGAAGAAGTTGTAGACACGGCGGCCATTATCGCTGTTGGCCCACTCGCTCTGCCAGGTATCCACTCGCCATGCTCTGAGTTGGCGTGTTGTCTCAATCGGTACACCAGTGATCTGCCGAACCTGGTCTATTCTCCCCATCCTAAGCCAGTACATTGCTGCGCGGTACCTGATGGTGATATCTATGGGGAAAATTCCCATGACGACACATAGTGCGTCATTTGATGTTGTGTTGAATGCCCCTGTTAGTCGAAGTAGAACACTTCTTTGGCCTCGACGTACAATGGTTCTGTTGGTTGAGAGATTTAACCTGTGGGCCCACGTACTGGCAGCAAAGCATAGTACTGACTCGAAGAGAGCGCAATGGTATGTTCGTGTCACTGACAGGGGTAGTCTGAATTGTTCCGAATTTAGCCTAGCCAGTTTGTGTAGTATCTTTTCTGCTTTGTTTGTGCATATTCGCATGTGTTCGTGGAAGTTCAATCGTTCATCAATGTATACTCCTAGATAGCGTGTGACTGCTAGTCTTTTTATGTTTGTGTCCCCGATTTTGACTATTGGGTTCCTGCGCAGGATACCCTTTAGCAATGTATAAGTTGTTTTGTTTCCTGCTATCTTTAATTTATTATCTGTGCACCATTGGGTTATTGTCCTAAGTGTTCCATTGGCTCTTTCTTCTAGCTGGGCACGGTTATTTGCTGAAACTACGACGAGTAGATCATCAGCATAAGCGACAGCTCCATCTGTCAAGATGTGCTCCTCTAGTAACTGTAGGAGCGGTTCTATAACTATGTCCCAGAAGATGGGGCCGCAGATCGACCCTTGTGGACAGCCTTTTGTAATTCGTTTAATCACTTTCTGGTTGTCCATTTGCCAAACGACCGTTCTGTCTCTGCAGTAGTCCATGAAACTATTATACAGAGACTCCGGTACCTGCAGGTGTCTGAGCCTCTTGAACAAGGCCGGCCACCAGAGGTTGTCGAAGGCACCTGAGATGTCTATCATAATTGCAAGTGTGTATTTGGAGGGTGTGTCGTGTACTATTTGGAATGCTCTGTTAATTACGTCGTCTATAGATTTCCCTTCCCTGAAGCCGTATTGGTGTGGTGTCAGTCCCCGTAGTGTTCGGTGTGCTTGTAGTCTTTTGCAGAGTAGTTTTTCTTGTACTTTACCGAGTGTATACGCAGAACTCATGTTTTCCTCACAGTACGTGACTGGAAGAAGTCCACAATATATCGTGGAGCGAGCGTTATATAGAGCTCCGCGCCGAGGTTCGGAAGGCTTTCACACAGGGTGAGTGACCTGGACCAAGAATCGATTAGGTGCTCATTTCCTGTGCCGTTGTAGCAGCAGCGGCGCCGTCCACCGTCGCTCTATTGCCGAGACGTCGATCGACCCAGGATCTCTTCACGTACTAAGCCAGTCATTAAGGCTATGTGGTGTCCAAAGCTGCTCATCAAGAAGCACGGGGGTTCCTGTTTTGTTGTTTGAATTTCCCGGCTTGGTCTACAAGTACTATTTTGTTGTAATAACAAGAACACCGGTTTTTGTATTTTTTTTTTCATTCCTTATCGTGGGCCTCAGAACCGGCCAGTACATCAGTTACTTTGTATTTCAGGAGAGACACTGTGTCGGCAGTTTAGAGTTAATAAATTCCTTACAAGTGACTTGGAACGTTTTATGTCAGTAGTCCGATGACACAACAGTCGACTATCACCAGGCGGGCTACCGAGTCTCCATTCGACGGACATTTCATCATCAACAACATCACATGCCCTCACTTCATGAGAGACTGCAGGAAGACTGTTGTTGATCAGGAACTTTGTGCCAAAAGGTCTCTTCCTCCTGCCGGCAAGATACTGGCACTAAAAAAATGATTCAAATGGCTCTGAGCACTATGGGACGTAACTTCTGAGGTCATCGGTCGCCTAGAACTTAGAACTACTTAAACCTAACTAACATAAGGACATCACACACATCCATGCCCGAGGCAGGATTCGAACCTGCGACCGTAGCGGTCGCGCAATTCCAGACTGTAGCGCCTAGAACCTCTCGGCCACCCCGGCCGGCACTGGCACCAAAAGTTTCATTCACTGCCACGATTCGAACCGGCTTACCGCCAAGTCGAGCTCCACCCCAGCAAGGCGATTTACGTAAATGATATGTGAATGTGCGTCGCACTGTCAACGCGGAATATACCAGTGACCTTTCAAGTGGGCCAGACTTGCTTCTTGCAGCGAACGACAAGATTAAATAACAGAAGTCACCCTCCTTCACGACAAAATGCTTTCCACGTTGATGTCATCAAGAAAGTGGCTGTATGCTGGGATAAGTATATTCGTAAATTAGCAGTAAAAGGCGCCCACTGTTTATTGACTTTACAGAACGACTAAATATTCGTAACTGCTTCTTTTGTGCGTTGTGTTCTTTTTTTTGCCTTAGGACATGGATTTTTCATAGTCGAGAGCAGCGTATTGACCAAAACAGTGCTTAATGTTCTCTGACTTCACTGAATGCCAAGCCGTCTGAAGTCTCAGGAATACGAGGGTTGTCCAGAAAGTAAGTTCCGGTCGGTCGCGAAATGGACACCACAGTGAAAACCCGATGAAGCTTTGCACAAATGCATTTGGTAGTGTCTCTAGTATGACCATCGATCGCATCACGACACTCTTTTCAGTTGTGAGCGCACTATGAGCGAGTAAAGGTGCCTGGAACAACGATGTCTCCCGCCAAGAAGAGGGCCCACTGAGAGGCTTCGCCTTAACGAATGCAGCCCACCTAACACAACTTCCACGCACCTCCTTCTTCATGGCAATTCCCGGCCGCACTCTGCAGGGACAGTGAAGACGCTCCTGCAGCCTTTTCGATGGGAAGTGTTCGATCACCCACAACACAGCCCTAATTGGCTCGTCCTGAGTATCATCTCTGTTCACATGAAACGCTGGATACGAAGACAACACTTGGGCGCAGGCTACGCGCTATAGACCAGCGTAGAGAATTATCGGAAAGCACAGGCGGCTGCCTTCTATGACGATGGTGTTGGAAATTTGGTATAACGCTCTGACAAATGTGTAAGTCGGAGCGGCGACTGTGTAGAGAAATATCTGGAAAGTGTAGCTAACTCTTGCAAATAAAATGTTTCTGATTTTCACTGTGGTTTCCGTGTATCGACCGATCGGAACTTACTTTCTGGACAACTCTCGTATTAATTCAATTTAGCTCTAGGTTCTAGCACAAAGAGAACAACACACAAATGAAATCTAACTGCCGGACTTCAGATGAACAGAAATTGAATTTTACTAAATGCTTAGTAGTATCTTCCTGATACGCGGTTCATGAGGTTAGTGATCACAGGATGTGGGATGGCGTGCTGGTATGCATATTACGGAAAGCTTTAACGAAATAAATTCATGCTTAAAGAATACTTATTCAGAAACTGCAAGATTGTATAAATTAACATTATACAGCGAGAATTAGGTTGACTTAGGGATGCAACATGGACGCTCATGTGCTTACACACAAACCCTCATTCACAGGATAAGCGAAGGTGACTGCTGTGGAAAGAAACGAAAACTAATAGGAATCACGTTGCATGAAGTGAATCGTGGCCGGATAAAGAACAAGTTCGGTCGCATCTGAAACTTGTTAAATAATTGCAAAATTTTCACTCGTGACAACGCCGTAATGTATGTGAGAAATGGCTTTAAAATTATGGAAAGTTCCTAACTCGAAAAGTCGGGGCTAACTCCCATCCAGTGCGTACAGAAGCGGCACATCACACGCACTACTCACCATCACGACGACTCTTATGCGAATGACTGAACTCTACACAAAAATCCCACCTGCACCGCCTCCATACACATAGACCGAAAAAAAAACTTGGAGGGGACACTCTGACCAATTAACAAGACCAGTATAGCAGTGGTACCAGGTGCCTCAACGCCTATTTCTTTTTGCTCAATTTTTTCCGTCAGTGTGTAAAACTTAGACGAACGCGTCCTTTACGCGTGGATCTGAAGAAACCAGTCACGGAACAGCACATTAAGAAACCCCGCGTATATAAGGTCCCGCCAGAGCGGCGCGTCAAGGCAGTTTCGAAAATCAAACTCAGCTGCTGTCCTTAGGAAAAGCTGAACCAAGGTAGTCTACCTGTACTCACCAAATTGCATGTGTTTGCATTTACATCCATGTTAATACAATCTAGTGGTCATAGATGTTTAGGAAACGTCTTTGAAGTTAAATGGTGTACTTGTAACTGAATGGCACAACCTTAACGAAGAGTGCGATACAGACCACATCTAAGTACCCGATACTATCTCGCGATGTATAAGCGAAGCTATTTAACTAAATGAGCACAAATGTAACGAGGTTAGTTGACTGGATTAACGAAACTGAGGTACCTGGAACATAATAATGATAAAATATAGTAAAATTATGAATAAATATAGCTTCTATCAAAAATATGAACAACAAAAGCAAACAAATGTTAAAACTTTATTTACAAAATTCATACAGAGAAACCTGATTGTGATTATTGTTCAGCTATGTTCAGATATGTGTAAAGGTCCAGGATGTATGTTAGTATCAAAACCTACATCGACATCTACGTGAGTACTCTGCTATTCACAATAAAGTGCCTGGCAGAGGGCTCAATGAACCACTTTCAAGCTATCTCTCTACTGTTCCACTCTCGAACTGCACACGGGAAAACGAGCAATTAAATTTTTCCGTGTGAGCCCTGATTTCTCTTATTTTATCGTGATGATCATTTCTCCCTATGTAGGTGGGTGCCAACAGAATGTTTTAGGCATCGGAGGAGAAAACTGGTGATTGAAATTTCATGAGAAGATTCAAATTTCATGAGAAGATCCCGTCTCAACGCAAAACGCCTTTGTTTCAATGGTTGCCACTCCAATTCACGTATCATGTCTGTGACACTATCTCTCCCATTTCGCGATGATACAAAACGAGCTGCCTTCTTTGCTCTTTTCCGATGTCATCCGTCAGTCCCACCTGATGGGGACCCACACCGCACAACAGTACTCCAGAATAGGGCGGACAAGCGTAGTGTAAGGAGTCTCTTTGGTAGACCTGATGCACCTTCTAAGTGTTCTGCCAATGAATCGCAGTCTTTGGTTTGCTCTACCCACAATATTATCTATGTGATCGTTCCAATTTAGGTTATTTGTAATTGTAATCCCTAAGTATTTAGTTCAATTCACAGCCCTCAGATTTGTGTGACTTATTGCGTAATCGAAATTTAGCTGATTTCTTTTAGTACTCATGTGAATAACTTCACACTTTTCTTTATTCAGGGTCAATTGTCACTTTTCGCACCACACAGATATCTTGTCTAAATCATTTTGCAATTCGTTTTGGCCGTCTGATAGCTTTACAGGACGGTAAATGAGAGTATCATCTGCAAACAATCTAAGACGGCTACTGGGATTGTCTCCTAAGTCGTTAAAATAGATCAGGAACAATAGAGGGCCTATAACACTTCCTTATGGAAAACCGGATATTAATTCCGTTTTACTCGATGACTTTCTGTCTTTTACTATGAACTGTGACCTTTGTGACAGGAAATCACGAATCCAGTCGCACAACTGAGGCGATATTCCATAGCCACGCAGTTGGTTAGAAAACGCTTGTGGGGTACGGTGTCGAAAGCCTTCTGGAAATATAAAAATATGGAATCAATTTGACATCCCCTGACGATAGCACTCATTACTTCATGAGTATAAAGAGATAGTTGTGTTTCGAAAGAACGATATTTTCTGAATCCGTGCTGACTACGTGTCAATAAATCGTTTTCTTCGAGGTACTTCATAATGTTCGAATACAGTATATGTTTCAAAACCCTACTGCAAATCGACGTTATTGATATGGGCCTGTTATTCAACGTATTGGGTGTGGTGTGACTTGAAAAATTTTCCAGTCTTTAGGTACCGACCTCTCTGTGAGCCAGCGGTTGTATAAAATTGCTAAATATGGAGCTATTGTATAAGTATACTCTGAGAGGAACCTGACTGGTATACAATCTAGACCGGAAGCCTTGCTTTAAGCTGCTTTGCGACACCGAGGATATCTACTTCTATGTTTCTCATCTTGGCAGTTGTTTTTGATTGGAATTCAGGAATATTTACTTCGTCTTCTTTGGTGAAGGAGTTTCGGAAAACCGTATTTAATAACTCTGCTTTAGTGGCACTGTCATCAGTGACTTCACAGTTGTTATCGCGCAGTGAAGGTATTGATTGCGTCTTGCCACTGGTGTGCTTTATGTATGACCAGGATCTCTTTGGGTTTTCTGCCAGATTTCAAGACAGAGTTTCGTTGTGGAAATTATTGAAAGCATCTCGCATTGAAGTACGCACTATATTTCGAACTTCTGCAAAACTTTTCCAGTCTTGGGGATTTTGCGTTCTTTTAAATTTGACATGCTTTTTTCGCTGCTTCTGCAACAGCGATCTGACCCGTTTTGTGTACGACGGGGGATCATTACCATCACTTATTAATTTATGTGATATATATGTCTCAATTTCTGTCGATACTATCTCTTTGAAATCATTCCACAACTTTTCTATGCCTGCGTGATCAGATCGGAAAGAGTGCAGACTGTCACCTAAAAAGGCGTTAAGAGCATTTTTATCAGCTTTTTTAAATAGATATACTTTGCGTTTCTTTTTGATGGTTGTAGGAGTTACGGTATTCAGCCTAGCAGCTACTGCCTTGTGGTTGCTAATCCCTGTATTCATCACGATACTCACTATTTCTCCAGGATAAAATCAAACCAGTATATTGTGTGACATATTTCATGTATTTTTTTTTAATTTAATTTTGGCTGCAACCACAGTCATAGTAATTTTTTTAATGATACTGTCGCCATTTGAGTGTGATAGTTGCTATTTTATTGAGATATGATTCAGATTTCGGCCTTAGATCATTTTCAGGTACAAAAACTTATTTATGTGTCCCAAGACATCAGACTTGTACGAAGTACAAGTCCTTGTAGAAAAAGCGTATATGGTCGTACAGGTCATATCTGTCATTTGTAAAAGTAAGAACATCTCTAAACCCCTGAATATATTGCAGACTTTCTTTCTGGGTCCTATAACACAGCTGTTATATGAAACATCTAGTCAATAAACAGGTATGCGCCACACTACTGTGGCTTTTATTGGCTAGCAGTTTAATATAACAGCCGCGCTATAGGGTCCAGAAAGAGAGTCTAGAATATATCCAGGCGTTTTAGAGATGTTCTCACTTTTGCTAATGAGAGATATGGCTTTTATGATCAGATACGCTTTTTCGTCATGGACTTGTGTTTACGTAAAGAAATATGAATGTTTTAGTTAGACCACTTTTTTCGCTTTGTTATAGATGGCGCTGTAATAGTCACAAACGTATAAGTACGTGGTATCACGTAACATTCCGCCAGTGCGAACGGTATTTGCTTCGTGATACGATACCCGTGTTAAAATGGACCGTTTACCAATTGCGGAAAAGGTCGATATGGTGTTGATGTATGGCTATTGTGATCAAAATGCCCAACGGGCTTGTGCTATGTATGCTGCTCGGTATCCTAGACGACATCATCCAAGTGTCCGGACCGTTCGCCGGTTAGTTACGTTATTTAAGGAAACAGGAAGTGTTCAGTCACATGTGAACCACGACCTGCAACAAATGATGATGCCCAAGTAGATGTTTTAGCTGCTGTCGCGGCTAATCTGCACATCAGTAGCAGACAAATTGCGCGAGAATCGGGAATCTCAAACACGTCGGTGTTGAGAATGCTACATCAACGTCAATTGCTCCCGTACCATATTTCTATGCACCAGGAATTCCATGGCGACGACTCTGAACGTCGTGTACAGTTCTGCCACTGGGCACAAGAGAAATTACTGGACGATGACAGATATTTTGCACGTGCTCTATTTAGCGACGAAGCGTCATTCACCAACAGCGGTAACGTAAACCGGCATAATATGCACTATTGAGTAACGGAAATTCGACGATGGCTGCGACAAGTGGAACATCAGCGACCTTGTCGGGTTAATGTGTGGTGCGACATTATGGGAGGAAGGATAATTGGCCCCCATTTTATTGATGGCAATCTAAATGGTGCAATGTATGCTGATTTCCTACGTAATGTTCTACCGATGTTACTACAAGATGTTTCACTGCATGACAGAATGGCGATGTACTTCCAACATGATGGATGTCCGGCACATAGTTCGCACGCGATTGAAGCGGAATTGAATAGCATATTTCATGACAGGTGGACTGGTCGTCGAAGCACCATACCATGGCCCGCTCGTTCACCGGATCTGACGTTCCCGGATTTCTTTCTGTGGGGAAGGTTGAAAGATATTTGCTATCGTGATCCACCGACAACGCCTGACAACATGCGTCAGCACATTGTCAATTCATGTGCGAACATTACGGAAGGCGAACTACTCGCTGTTGAGAGGAATGTCGTTACACGTTTTGCCAAATCCATTGAGGTTGAGGGACATCATTTTGAGCATTTATTACATCAATGTGGTATTGACAGGTAATCACACTGTAACAGCATGCGTTATCAGAAATGACAAGTTCACAAATGTACATGTATCACATTGGAACAACCGAAATAAAACGTTCAAACGTACCTACGTTCTGTATTTTAATTTTAAAAACCTGCCTGTTACCAACTGTTCGTCTAAAATTTTGAGCCATATGTTTGTGACTATTATAGCGCCATCTATCACAAAGCGAAAAAAGTGGTCCAACTAAAACATTCATATTTCTTTACGTACTACACGAATATGTAATAAAAAAATGGGGGTTTCTATTTAAAAAAAAACGCAGTTGATATCCGTTTGACCTACGGCAGCGCCATCTAGCGGGCCAACCATATCGCCATCTGGTTTCCCACTTCAAGCTAGACAAGTTTCGTTCTTTGTAGGTTTTTCAAAATAGTTCAAATGGCTCTGAGCACTATGGGGCTTAACTTCTGAGGTCATCAGTCCCCTAGAACTTAGAACTACTTAAACCTAACCAACCTACGGACATCACACACATCCATGCCCGTGGCAGGATTCGAACCTGCGACCGTAGCGGTCGCTCGGCTCCAGACTGTAGCGCCTAGAACCGCTCGGCCACTCCGGCCGGCGTAGTTCTTTCGTGAGATATTTGGCCCAGTCACGATCAATGGACCACCCTGTATGTGTGTGTGTGTGTGTGTGTGTGTGTGCACGCGCGCGCGCGAGTGTGTGGGTGTTGATGCGATGACGGCATCACATGACTATGCGACATGGGGGATAGTAGATGGTTTCAACGTCGTTCGCCAACAGATAGGTAATTGGCATAGCTACCAGAGCGAGATCTGTGTCTACACCTTAACAGGGAATGCTCACATCCAGAAGGCTGAGAGTAATGCAAATGTGGGAAGCAAGCAGGCAACCATGTCACAAAAGCGCACTCGTGCTTTCTACAGCCAACTGAGTCAGTTTGAAAGATGTCAAAATGTGACCTTCCGAGTGGCAGAATGGTTCTTTCGGAGAATTGCCATACATGCTTGACGTGTTGCGTCAGCCGTGCAGTGATGCTGGTATCAGCGGTCACGTAAATATTTTCACACACGTAGACTGAATTATGACATTAACGCAGCACAGACGCCCGCCAGGATCGTCGTATTGTAAGGGCAGCAGTGGTAGATCGTACATCTACCACGGCACAGAAAAGAGGCTTGTGAGACCACACATAGCGGCATGAACTGTGGCGAACCTGTTATTAGTACTAGGCGCTACAGTCTGGAACTGCGCGACCGCTACGGTCGCAGGTTCGAATCCTGCCTCGGGCATGGATGTGTGTGATGTCCTTAGGTTAGTTGGGTTTAAGTAGTTCTAAGTTCTAGGGGACTGATGACCTCAGAAGTTAAGTCCCATAGTGCTCAGAGCCATTTGTTTGTTATTAGCAGTGGGACTACAGGCACGCACACCTCTAGCCTATCTTCCACCCACGCCACAGCATCGACTTGCACGGCTCGACTGGTGCTGTCAGAGGATCACTTGGAAGATGGAATGGCGCTCCGTGGTCTTCAGTGATGAAAGCAGATTCTGCCTGGACGCAAGTGATTGTCGATTGCGTGTACGACGTAGAACTGCTGAGCGCTGTCTCATAAAATGCAGTCGTCGAAGACAGACTCTCCTTATCCCAGGCTTTATGGTCTGGGGTGCGATAAGCTACAACTTTCGTTCATCTTTGGTGTTTCTGGTGGGGACGCTAACCAACTATCGGTACGTGAAGACTGTTGTTAGATCAGTTATTTTGCCGTTCTTGCAACAGGAAGGCCGGCCGGTGTGGCCGTGCGGTTCTAGGCGCTTCAGTCTGGAACCGCGTGACCGCTACGGTCGCAGATTCGAATCCTGCCTCGGGCATGGATGTGTGTGATGTCCTTAGGTTAGTTGGTCTTAAGTAGTTCTAAGTTCTAAGGGACTGATGACCACAGATGTTAAGTCCCATAATGCTCAGATCCATTTGAAACATATTTTTGCAACAGGAAGGTGATGTATTGTTCCAAGAGGATAATGCTACACACTGCAGGTGAAACTGAAGCGTGCTCTGTAAGTCGTGCAGCTAGTTCCCTGACCAGTACAATCTCCGGGCTTGTCTCCAATCGAGCATGTATGAGATATGATGGGAAGAGAAGCGATTCGTGAGACTGGTCAGCCAACAACGCTTACAGAACTACGTGAACAGGCCGAGCAGGCGTGGCATAACGTATCCCAGAACAGTATTCGCCATCTGTGGAAACGACTGGATGCCAGAGTCAGCGCCTGCATTGCCGCCCATAGAGGCTACACCACTTTCTAATATGGGTGTTTCAGCACCACTTGTGCTACTGATCTGTAAATGTACTCATATCATGTACTCCATATGCTCTATTGAGACAATAAATCTGGTTTGAACTGGAAAATTTTAAAAGTGTGTGCAATTTTTTTCAGGCACTGTGTGTTAACAAAGATCTCGAGAAGTTCTTGACCGATTTACTTCAAATATTTACACTATACTATAATAAAAGTGGCTACATATTTTTGTTTGTGGTCTGTAAATATACGGGTACATGTATCATATCATATAACAGGTAAACGTTGTTAGAAAAAGCTCGGAAAATTCTTCCCTAATTTATTTCAGATATCAACAAGATGCCCTCATGTATAAAGTGGAAATGTTGTTAGAAAAAGCCTAAAAAATTCTTGTTTAATTTGCTTGAAATTTTTACACGATATTCTAATAAACTTTCGCACGGACGCACGCTACATATATATATATAGTACACAAAGAGGAAATGATATCAACAAAGACATCGGAAAGTTCTTCACTGATCTACTTCAATTTTTTACGCAATATTCTAATTATAAACATTTGGACGGACATAGGTTACATAGTTTTTAAATAATCGTATGGCATTGTTGTCCGAGAGATCCCATTCGGGTTCGGCCGCCAAGTGCAAGTCTTATTTCAGTAGCCGCCACACTGGGCGACTTGCGGCCGATGATGAGGAAAACACAACACGCAGTCCACGAGCGGAGAAAATCTCCAACCTGGCTGGGAATCGTACCCGAGCCCGCTGCATCGGAGGCAAGCACGATACCAGCCGGCAAACCAGATGGACAGTTTTTGAATATACATGGTTAAAACACCCCAATTACAGAAACCCTAATAAACAACCCTTTATTGTAAAAGAAGTGGGAAAATTAGTCATCCTGACAGTGGCGGCAACTATTGACGACAAAATTTACATTTGTGATAATTTGATCAACAGGAATGTCATGTGGATAATAACATTTATCATGAAATTGAGACTGAATGAAAGAGTATGATAGGATACGCAACAAAAACATCAAAGAAAGAATTGCAAAATAATTAATAACGAAGGTTAAAGCCCAGATGATAAATTGGCCAAAGATAAGATTTAACATAGAAGAGAGTTGTAGCATCGAAAAGGAAGTTCGATGTGACTACAATGTAACTCGGAAATGGAAATGTTAGCTTCAGTTGCTATCTAGTCGCTCTCTAGCACTATTGCGATAGTAGCATGCATGTGAGCGCTACTAGATTGTTTTAAGCTACTCGGAAGTTTGAAAGTTTTGCGATATAGACTGAAGTATTATTCGGAAGTCATACTAAAGCTAAGTCATCTTCACCGTTAGTAAGATAACAGGATATGGAGATTCGCGACGAAATTAAATCGTGTGAGATTTGTGATGGGACTTAGTCTTCGTGATACTGAATAAGCACGAACATTCAAGGGCATTGAAAAGGAGAGATCGCCGACAGAAAAATAATTATTAGCCTCGAGTAGGTAACAGACAAACGCAAACACGAAGAACGTACAAATGCGCCGAGTTTTCAGAAGTTGTCGTCAACGACAGGATTACTGATGCAAACGTAAGCAATTCCCGGAGTGAGAAATTGGTGTGTGTGCTCAGCGTAGGGACAATTAGTTACAAGAAACAATAAAATTGGATTCAAACTTTAATTCTTTCTGTCGCCTATATAACTGAATAGACATTATCATGTGTATTAGTGAAAATTCATTGACTATTAGAATATTATGAAGTGAAAAGTGAATTCATCGATTTGTCCCAAGATTACGACGCATTCTGAACATTGCTTAAGTATATGTTATCCCTGGAATTACTTCGTGTAGTTATTGAACTCGACGTAGCGACGTCTTGACGACCGAGTAACAATTTATTAACTTAACATCCTCGCAATTCCATAATGTGGTCATGACTTGGGTGATGAATTGAAGATTCAAGACTTTATATTATTAATATTCAACATCCATTATCTAACCGGGCATAATAAAAAGAAGAACTACAGTTAGCCAGTTCGCGCAAAATGAAAGTCTGTCGCGGACTCACAACAAATGAAAACTGGTGATCATCATTTCAGGTCAAGGGAGTCATCGCGTCATCGAGTGGTGCAATTGCCGCGTTTATCAGTGAAGAAGCAAGAGCGGCTTACACATTCTGACGTGCTGCTCCATCGAAATATTGACATTAATCACGAAAGACGGTATCTGAAATATGACCAAACCACGCGAGGAATTTGTGCTTTTCTAATAGTTAGAGGGTGGCGTTGTCGTGAGCGATGGACGCCGTTCCACGTCATACCGACTGGGACAACCCACCACCGAGTCGTGTCAACTCTATGGAGACGCAGACGCCACATGGTATATAAAATATATGTACCGTTGTAAGGTGTCAGGCAAATCCAACACCTTCCATGAAAACCCTGACATGATAAGCAAATCCAGTAGTATGTCAAATAGCTCCGAATAAATCGTGACATTAAATTAACCAAAGAAATACAGGTATTGAGTGACCAAATGGAATATCACAGACTAATACAAGAATGCCTAAATGCATGTCATACCTTCCCGCCGTGAGACAGACGCAGTTCCGAGGGGAGAAACGAGAACAGAAGCCGAGAGCAGAACCGTGTTAAGTTAGAAGGCCCTACGATAAGGGGCGGACACCCACGTCGCCAGCTAACCGTTAGGACCACCCCCCCCAGCCCATGTTCTAGAGCCTTAGCATGAGACTTTTTCGCGTCTCTGTTACGTCAGGACCACCCCCCAGCCCATGTTAAAAGCTAGAGCCCTCCAGAAGAACAGTATAGATCTTACGATAGCACAAAAAGGGCCACCCCAGCCGCATGTTTTAGCGTGAGACTTTTTCGCGTCTCTGTTACGTTGCAAACTTTAAAAACATTGCCCCACCACGAAAAGTATAACGTTTCTCACTGG
This sequence comes from Schistocerca nitens, assembly GCF_023898315.1. Taxonomy (NCBI): domain Eukaryota; kingdom Metazoa; phylum Arthropoda; class Insecta; order Orthoptera; family Acrididae; genus Schistocerca; species Schistocerca nitens. The sequence goes on from NC_064617.1 coordinate 770,353,030, forward strand.
ATGGACAGAATTTTTGTAGGCGGAGCTTAAGGTTAACATTGAGACCCTGATTGGTCAGATGAAAACACAGCCAGATAGTTCTTTTAAACCAACTTCGGTAATAGTATGAAGGCTTTCACGACCGGATGACATATCTTCTGGTAAACCTTCCGGGATGTAAGGTCGTGGTCCATGAAACTCTTCGGCTCCTAACGTTTCGTCCAGAGCTGCGCTGGACATCTTCAGAGGGGTGTTTCTCCTCCGGTGAGTCTTGCCGGTAAATTGTAGTAAGGAGAAGTTAGGAGAGAGTTGCTTCCGAGACGGCGAGGTGAGCGTAGCTGTGCTGCTCGCCGCCCCCTGACGAACACCGACAAGGTAATGAACGCACGCGATGCCGCATAACAGCGCATAAAGCTTCACTCAGAACTGCAGAAGTCTCATCTGTTACACCCCCTTTTTGCGTAATACTAGTGTCGATCGTCAATTAAAGCTCATAGTGTTCACATTTGCCACTTGAAGTAAAAATCTGAAACGCGATGATTTTTCTGTTATATAGTTATTGAGAAGCCACATTAGCCACTGTAATTTACGACAAGTTAGATAAGTAATTAAAGACAATTGAGGGTTACTGTAGACCATTTTGATAGTTTTCTCTCTTGTGAAACTTAGTTTTAACCTAGATTATAGATGTGATATGGCATAGGTCATCCTTCGATCCATTGTAGAACTTGGAAACCCACTCAGGGAATATTCGTTCACATTTTTGTTGAACGCAGTTGGTTTTTACCATCCTGTATTAAAACATTTCCTTTTATCAATAGTGCAATTTATAAACAATGTTTTGTGAGTAGAATAAAATTTCCAATGGTAAACTTAACTGCTTTTTCGACGTTATTTTACCAGCTAACTAAAAATAGGAAAGCCTTGAACCCCTTCCACTAAATTTAGTTGGTATTAAGATTCTTTTACAGGGAGTGCAGTGGAGCTGACGCTGAAATCATTAAGTATTTGGTTATATCATCGCTAGTCTCACTGAACTCTTCTGAACTCTGCATGTCATGTGTGGTCTGGCGTCTTCTTACCAGCAACAGGTCCCAGGTTCAAACTAGTCAATTCCCTAAAAAACACGCTCAGATCGTCATTGCGCGAAAGTGTTAGGGAGACACGATATAGAACAAACAGACACCATGCAGAATGTTAGAAAATGGCGTCCCTGCCAGGATGGTAAAATACCATGATTGAAGGTCGACCACATGCCTAACTAGGTCAGAAAAATATCCTGTTGAAAAATTTTCGTAATAAAAAAAAATTTTTTTGAACGTTATAAATAGTCGAAAACAGTAGCTGCAGCGATAGATAGTAATAAAGTATTCAATATATAGACATTCTAGCAGAGACAACAGCATAATTAAGTTATGAATTTTAATATTGCTAGAATTAAGTTTTCTCTCCAATGCAAGCTCACAGGTGGCGGATACATCGTTGACAAGTTGGTTCTGACCCAACAAGTAAGTGAATGGATTGTGAGTCTTGGTAGTGTCAAGTCGTGTGAACAAAAAGTTTATGAAACGCGTGAGATCGTATGAGCGCATGTTGACGCGAAGTAGGGCGCGTGAATTGCTTTTAAAACAGAAGATAAGGGATTCGGAAAGATTAGCAATGGCAGATCGAGACCTTGACCGAATTGAGGTAGAGACCCAGCATGAAAATGGACAGAGAATAGAGGACAGTACAACAGACGATGCAGTATTGCGAGAAATAGGACATATAACGCACCATAACGAGGATAATGTACGTCAAGGCATAGAAAACGCAAGTCAGCATACGACAGAGGAGCAGGAAAGTAGAGAGACAGCCGACGAGGATTCTAACTTGCGTCTTGAATACGTAGACCCCATAGTAGAAGTAATCAGAGCTCCCTCACCACAGAGTACAAAGAATTCGAGCAGAAACGTGTCACCGCACAGTTCAATGCAATCGGTTGCAAACCAACACTTGGGCGAAAACACAGAGCGTAGGACGTCGGAAGAAAACGCAATAGGACCCACCAATCTGGCAGAATTATTACAATTAATGACGGAAACCATGACAAGACAAAATAAAGAAATTGCGAGACAAATGCGTGCGATTAAAGAACAAAACAAAACAAATTCAGTTACACCTAAGTCATATTGAAGACGAGGCAAAAGAATCTCGAGAAGTGATAGGAAACTTAATAACAGGTCACAATCAATTGAGAACAGACATTGACAAGGTACAAGCGGACGTACAAACATTGCGTAATGACATTCAAGACGAGATCAAAACATTACGTAACAACACCCAGGGAGAAATCAAGAAACTAGAGAAACAGATAAACGAAATTACTAGACAAGCAGCAGGTACAGCGCGTGAAATTGTTGAAAACAGTGTGTTACACAAACGTATCACAAAAGCAGCGCTGAAAAGATATGATAACCGCATAGTCAAAATAGAAGCGCAAACGAAGCAACAATTTCATAAATTGCGAACAGAGTTGTTGCAAACCATTGAAGAGCGTAGTGAACAGGATCGAACAAGCACAGAGTCTGCAACCACATCCGTATCTGTAACAGCACCGGAAAAACAAGCAATTAACGAAGATATTATGCATTTGCGATTCCAATCATAGGCGGAAAGTAACATACGTGAAATCAGACAGCCTGCACAGCAACAAACACGTTTCGAAATTCTTGATGAACAAACGTCATCACAAAGACATGCGGAACCACAAATGTATGTTTCAAGACAGTTTGGATCGTGAAATGAAGCAGCAAGGTTAGCCAGACAAGATACCGAACCAATACCTGACAATGGAAAGCAAGGTCGCGAAGAGTACAGTGCAATGCATTCAGCTACACGTTCACAACCGATGGAAGAAAATTATTGCGTAGCACTCCAACGATACTACGCAAGGGCAGGCGAAAGTTACAGTGGACAATATCCAATGGATCTACCACAACCGGAAAGAACGACGGGAGAAATGATCAGAAACAAAAGTGGCGAAGAATCGCGAATTTCATACGGAACTATGACGAAGTACGACAACGATCATTTCCTCACAGTCAGAAAATTTCAGCACTTTCGAGAAGGAAACTCATTACATCTACGAACTTTTATTGATCAATTACGAGTAGGATTACCAGAACACTGGACGCTAGCACACAAAATAGACTTTATATGTGCACACATGTCAGGAACAGTCGCAGAAACCATGCAGAATGTTGCAGCGACATGCCGATCGTACGAAGATTTCAGAGAGAAGTTTGTCTCACGGTATTGGTCCAGCGAAGCACAGAACAGAGTGAAGTACAAATTATTACAGAACCCATATTTTGAAAATTCAGGAGAGAAGAGCCCGTGAAATTTTTCGAATTAATGGTAAAGAAAAATCAGTGCTTAGATGTACCATACAGTGACGGAGAGTTGATTAAATTATGCGCGATGAAGTTACCATTGAAATACCAGCAACCATTAGTAGGTCGCGGAGGCAATGACGTCGAAGCCTTTAAAGGTATTCTAAGGGAACCAGAGTTCATATTTTCGAAAGATGACGCAAGAAAAAGACGAAGCGCACGTGAAAACGAAAGCAAAAAGCAGTGGAATCCACAAGACACAGTACGAAGAAACAATAATTACCAACCATGTGATAACTTCGCACCAAGAAACAATAGATTTCAACAAAGAATCGGCTATGGATTTAGAAGAGAATATGGCAATAACTACAATTCATCCACGAACGGTAACAACTATTACAGAGGGAATAACGACAACCGGAACGGGTAGTGGAGAACCAATAGACCGACAAATTATCAACAAAGAAACCACTATCGACAAGCTCAACAAGAAAAGAGAATACACATAGAAGAGGTGGAGGTAAGACCACCAAACTCCGATAAACGTTCGAACTGACAGCTAAGCGCCCACGCCAAAGAGAATGACGCACCGACTCAGGACAATTGCAGCACCTTGAACAGAGAAGTAAAAATCTTATCACAAGAAGAGAAGAAGGAAGAAACAAATCCGCAGGGACCAGATGAAAACGAAGACAAGAAAATAACAATATCGTGTTGGGACGAAACTAGTTGGGAGAATACTGACGAGGAAGATGAATTACCAGAGGCATGTACAACGAATGTAGGAGGAAAGGACGAAGTAATGAGTATTGCAGAGCTATTTGAGATGGAAACCAGGGAAAGCGAATTAAATGAGGATAATGCGCAGTCGACAGAAGTTGAAAATAAGTTATGAGTGGGCACACAACCGTACGTATATAATGAAGGAAGTTATGAAGCGATAATTAGAGAATTTAGATGCGATTATGTGGAAGTAGCGACGAAGAAGGAGAAGATAGACGAGGATGAGGAAAAAGTAGAGGATGTTGAAGAAAGCGCAAATGAAGGAAGAAATAGAGAAGAGGAAATAAAAGAGAGAGAAGTAGCAGTCGAAGCTTATCCTACAGAAAATTCGAATTCACAAGGGAAATTCCTAAAAAGACTCATGTATGATTCAGTGGAGGATTCGTTGATGCAAGAAGAAGAAGAACAGAACCAACCCTTTCAAATTCAACCAATTGTGAAGGCCATGGTAAAGAGTATCCCAGTCAATATTGTAATTGATAGCGGAAGTGAACTGACTGCGATCTCAGAAAATTTATTCATGCAGTGTAATGCCAATGAGGAATTGCCAGTTCTGAAAACAAGTAAGATTAAAGTAAGAGGTTCTATTAGAAACACGCTGCGGAAGTTACGAGACAAACAAGGTTAACTCTTTCGTGCCAAGGTCAAAAGATCGAAGCCAACTTCGTGATTACACCTAAACTGATTGTAGATTTGATTATAGGTGCAGATTTTTTAAATGAGAGACGAGTGATAATAGATATGGGGAAAGGTAGCGTAACATTCGGGAATGTCACACCTCTCTTTGAGCAAAAGCTAAAATTAGAAGCAATACCAGTTATAAACAAACAATTAAGAATGATGCGAGATAAAGAGGATGAAGAATTAGAATGGTATGCACAAAAGGGGGAATCGCCTCAACTCATGTTAGAAGTCCATAAAGAAATCGACGAAAAATTGCAAGAAGTTCAAGGTATTTCGGAACACAGTAAAAGAGAATTAGAGGGTATTTTACGAGATAAAGCAGAGGTATTTTTACCTAAGACTGGCAGTATTAAACACTTTCAGTTAAAGTTTGAAGATTAATTTTATTACTGGTAAATAATCAGCACAATATTTCAAGATTATGTTGCAGATAAGATCGTCAGGAGAAAGAAGAATGAAGAGAGAGGAAGGTGGGAAAAAGAAAGTAGTTTCAATAATAACACCAATAGTACCATAGATTAAGGTGAAGGGATACAGCGTAGATAGTCTAACAGCATGAAATACTAAAATGCTATACACCACAACACTACACAAAAAATAAAAAACGAATTTGAGGATTCTTTTAGAAGTTAAGACTCAAAATATCTTAGAACTGTAACATGGAAAGGGCGCCGAAATTTGTAAAGCTTTTTAAGAAGGTGTAAAACAATGTAGGTACTAGACATATGTTAGATGATTGTAAGTAAAACTTTTTGTAAGAACCATCGTAAAAACTCCAGCAAGGACAAGATGCAACAACCCACTAGTTGCAACGAGAGAAGTATCAAGAAAGAAAAGGACGTAATTAGCAAGACACGATTTCTACAAGGCAGAAGCGTCGAGAGAAAGGAAAGGACGGCGAGACCAACAGAAGGCCCTTGTATCGAAAGTGGGCAATAAATCTGCTGGCTAGGCGGAACCCTGCTGGGACGGAATACAGAGCCACACAGTGGCGGAGCCCTGCAGAGACGCGACGGGACGCCAAACGCCACGCCAGAAGGGTCTCCGAGCGCCGCCCCGACTCAGTGGAGCGAGCAAAAAACGGCCTGACGAGACGACGGCTTGGGCGAGCCACCACTGGCAAAAAAAAAATGTGCTATTAAACAGCACGCTGATGCACGAAACTGAAGAAAACGTCCACAAAGTAGAAATGACATGTCCAAACCATTTATCAAACTGTTACTAGGAGGAGAACTTCAAAGCGACTAGTTATCAATAAATATTTCCATATCCTGCCCAGTGAAGAACCAAGAATCAAGTAAGAAGCAGAGAAAAAGCAGGAAGAACAGAAGTTGAAGATTCGCAAGATTGAGACCAAGAAAGAAGATGGGTGAAGAATAGACGACATACCTTCCCAAATCCCTATCCTATTGTAAACTAGTCGTCTGCGAAGTATTACAACGAAAAACGACCGCTTTCAGAGACATATATCAATGACTTTCACGCATACAAAGCCAGTAAACCACGAGATTCTGCACTCACAGCTCCATTCCATTATGGGACCTCCTCAACAGCAACACACACTTGCAAAGCCAACAAGGAAAGACGAACGAAGCTGCACATCAAATACTTGCCCACATCCATCTCGCTCAAGTCCATCACCTTCGTCGCCTGGGTTCCCGGGTTCGATTCCCGGCGGGGTCAGGGATTTTCTCTGCCTCGTGATGGCTGGGTGTTGTGTGATGTCCTTAGGTTAGTTAGGTTTAAGTAGTTCTAAGTTCTAGGGGACTGATGACCATAGCTGTTAAGTCCCATAGTGCTCAGAGCCATTTTGAACCATCACCTTCGTGAAAAAAACATTCGCCAACCTCATGCTTAAACATTCATAGGATTGTGTGAATGTGTGAAATCAAATTATGTGATGTAGGAATTGTGCAAAAGAAATGTGTGAAAAACTAAATAAGCTAAGCACACCAGACAGCTAATAAACTACAAAATAACAGTCATTGACTATGGACTTAAGTAAAAAATAGACTATCGATAAAAATAAGTCATTAGTTCTGATATGGACAGTATATAAAGAACAAAAGTAAGGCATAATAAACACTAAAACTTTATGCCACTTATTTTCTCCTTATAAAAATAAAAGAATAACTAGATTTTACTTATTTTCTCCTCATAAAAACAAAGAATAAAAAATTATCTTGTTTGATGTTTTCCCTTTTTTTTAACATTTGTACCATTTGTTAGGATAATATCTCGATACTTGTGTATGTATATTTCTTTGTCAAAGCAATTCTTGGAAATAATTCTTATTTGTTAGTGTAACAATGTTGAAATGAGTGTCTAGAAACAAAAGCATTTTTCTTGTACATCATATTTAGAAAATGCGTTAGGAATAGATTTTACTTAATTGCTACATTTATAAAAACAATATTTCTAAGAAAATCGATGTGAAAGACTCCTCACTTTCGATAACAAACTTCTTAAAAATCAAACTTCACACTTAAATAAAGAAAGAAAATAATTAAAAATTAATAATAGCATAAAAATATTCTTCTCTTGTCATTTTTGAGAATAATGTGGAAGAATATAAAAATATAAATTAATAATACAAACTAGCATAGAACAGAATAACATGACTGAACAGTAGGCAACAAAATTTAGATAACGGAATAATTTTTGACTGGCTTAGTCAACGATTCAATCATTGCCTAACTTCAGTACAAAAATTAAGTTCGAAGCGTGGTGATATGTAAGGTGTCAGGCAAATCCAACACCTTCCATGAAAACCCTGACATGATAAGCAAATCCAGTAGTATGTCAAATAGCTCCGAATAAATCGCGACACTAAGTTAACCAAAGTAATACAAGTAATGAGTGAGCAAATGGAATATCACAGACTAATACAAGAATGCCTAAATGCATGTCATACCTTCCCACCGTGAGACAGACGCAGTTCCGAGGGGAGAAACGAGAACAGAAGCCGAGAGCAGAACCGTGTTAAGTTAGAAGGCCCTACGATAAGGGGCGGACACCACGTCGCCAGCTAACCGTTAGGACCACCCCCATGCCCATGTTAAAAGCTAGAGCCTTAGCATGAGATTTTCGCGTCTCTGTTACGTCAGGACCACCCCCCAGCCCATGTTAAAAGCTAGAGCCCTCCAGAAGAACAGTATAGATCTTACGATAACACAAAAAGGGCCACCCCAGCCGCATGTTTTAGCGTGAGACTTTTTCGTGTCTCCGTTACGTCAGGACCACCCTCAGCCCATGTTAAAAGATAGAGCCCTCCAGAAGAACAGTATAGATCTTACGATAACGCTAAAAGGACCACACCAGCTGCAAGATTTAGCGTGAGACTTTTTCGCGTCTCTGTTACGTTGCAAACTTTAAAAACATTGCCCCACCACGAAAAGTATAACGTTTCTCATTGGATAGACAGAATTTTTGTAGGCGGAGCCTAAGGTTAACATTGAGACCCTGATTGGTCAGATGAAAACACAGCCAGACAATTCTTTTAAACCAACTTCGGTAAATTGTAGTAAGGAGAAGTTAGGAGAGAGTTGCTTCCGAGACGGCGAGGTGAGCGGAGATGTGCTGCCCACTGCCCCCTGACGAACACCGACAAGGTAATGAACGCACGCGATGCCGCATAACAGCGCGTAAAGCTTCACTCAGAACTGCAGAATTCTCATCTGTTACACCCCCTTTTTGCGTAATACTAGTGTCGATCGTCAATTAAAGCTCATGGTGTTCACATTTGCCACTTGAGGTAAAAATCTGAAACGCGATGATTTTTCTGTTCTATAGTTATTGAGAAGCCACATCAGCCACTGTAATTTACGACAAGTTAGATAAGTAATTAAAGATAATTGAGGGTTACTGTAGACCATTTTGATAGTTTTCTCTCTTGTGAAACTTAATTTTAACCTAGTTTATAGATGTGATATGGCATAGGTCATCCTTCGATCCATTGTAGAACTTGGAAACCCACTCAGGGAATATTCGTTCACATTTTTGTTGAACGCAGTTGGTTTTTACCATCCTGTATTAAAACATTTCCTTTTATCAATAGTGCAATTTATAAACAATGTTTTGTGAGTAGAATAAAATTTCCAATGGTAAACTTAACTGCTTTTTCGACGTTATTTTACCAGCTAACTAAAAATAGGAAAGCCTTGAACCCCTTCCACTAAATTTAGTTAGTATTAAGATTCTTTTACAGGGAGTGCAGTGGAGCTGACGCTGAAATCATTAAGTATTTGGTTATATCATCGCTAGTCTCACTGAACTCTTCTGAACTCTGCATGTCATGTGTGGTCTGGCGTCTTCTTACCAGCAACAGGTCCCAGGTTCAAACTAGTCAATTGCGCGAAAGTGGTAGGGAGACACGATATAGAACAGACACCACGCAGAATGTTAGACCATATTACCGGGATATGTTTTCAGCAAAAATCTCAAAAAGTAGTTTCCCGATTTCCTTCAAATTTTTAAACGATGTTCTATAACAGTTTGAGACGGACATAGGCTACATGTTTTCATATATATGAATATTTATATACAACTCAAAGGGGAAATATTGTTAACAAAAATTTCGAAAAGTTCTTCTCTGATTTGCTTCAAATTTTTACACGATGTTCTATAACAGTTTGAGAGGACATAAGCTACATATTTTAATATATATGAACATTTATATACAACTCGAAGGGGAAATGTTGTTAACAAAAATTTCGAAAAGTTCCCCGATTTGCTTCAAATTTTTACCTGGTGTTCTATTAAACGTTACGACGGAGATATATAATAGCATTCACACACACACACACACATATATATATATATACACGGAATAGCCACCTTCCTAATACTGTGTAGGGCACCAGCGAGGACGCTGAAGTGCCGCAACACGACGTGGCATGGACTCGACTAATGTTTGAAGTAGTGCCGAAGGGAATTGACACCATAAATCCTGTGGGGCTGTCAATAAATCCGTAAGAGTACGAAGGGGTGGAGATCTCTGCTGAACAGCACGTTGCAAAGCATCCCAGATGTGCTCAATAATGTTCGTGTCTGAGGAGTTTGGTGGCCATCGGAAGTGTTTAAACTCAGAAGAGTGTTCCTGGAGCCACTCTGAAGCAATTCCGGGCGAGTGGGCTGTCACATTGTCCTGTTGAAATTGCCCAAGTCCGTCAGAATGTACAATGGACATGAATGGATGCAGAATCGTATCTAGATGTATCTGGACCCCCATATCACTCCAACTTCACACGCCCCAAACCATTACAAAGCCTCCACTAGCTTGAACAGTCCCCTGCTGACACACTGGGTCCACGGATTCACGATGTGGTCTCCATAGCCGTACATCCATCCGCTCGATACAATTTGAGACTCGTCCGACCAGGCAATATGTTTCTAGTGATCATCAGTCCAGTGTCGGTGTTGACGGGCCCAGGTGAGGCGTAAAGCTTTGTGTCGTGCAGTCAGTCACCAAGAGCAAACGAGTGGGCCTTCGGCTCCGAAAGCCCATATCGACGATGTTTCGTTGAATGGTTCGCACTCTGACACTTGTTGATGACCCAGCATTGAAATCTGCAGCAATTTGAGCAAGGCTTGCACTACTGTCACGATGAACGATTACCTTCAGTCGTCGTTGGTCCCGTTCTTACAGGATTTTTTTTGCGTTCGCAGAGGTGTCGGAGATTTGATGTTTTACCGGATTCCTGATATTCATGGCTCACTCGTGGGATCGTCGTACGGGAAAATCCCCACTTCATCGCTTCCTCGGAGGTGCTGTATCCCATCGCTCGTGCGCCGACATTTACACCACGGTCCAAACTCACCGTATTCTACCTGTTTGCATGTTTCTGCATTTGAATACGCATGCCTGTACCAGTTTCTACACACATCAAAAACAGTTTTGCATCGCCTCGGTTCCGAGAGTTCCGGAACCTGTACAGAAAATTGGAACAGAGTTCAGCATAAACACCATTTCCGCCCTTTGTCATTGCTCATGAAAACCACACATTGCGTGTTGTACCACCATACGAGGTGTGTCTAGAAAAAAAACCGGACTAGTACTGGTGAAACAATAAAACGAATGCAATAAGGCTGAAAGTCGCGTGGCCTGTCACGTGACTCTCGCTCCGCCTACTGCTCGAGTTTCATCTGCCTCCTGCACTCAGTCTGCCCGTGGCTTCTGTTTTAAGTAGTTGACGTTTTGTCTGTGCGTCGGAAAATGTTGAGTGTACAGAAAGAACAGCGTGTTAACATCAAATTTTGTTTCAAACTAGGAAAATCTGCAAGTGAAACGTTTGTAATGTTACAACAAGTGTACGGCGATGATTGTTTATCGCGAACACAAGTGTTTGAGTGGTTTAAACGATTTAAAGATGGCCGCGAAGACAACAGTGATGACACTCGCACTGGCAGACCATTGTCAGCAAAAACTGATGCAAACATTGAAAAAATCGGTAAACTTGTTCGACAAGATCGCCGTTTAACAATCAGAGCAGTGTCTGAGTTAACAGGAGTTGACAAGGAAAGTGTTAGGCAGATTCTTCATGAAAGTTTCAACATGAACAAAGTGTGTTCAAAAATGGTTCCAAAGTGTCTCACAATTGAACAGAAGGAACGGCGAAGAATGATTTGTTCTGACATCCTGGAAAACATTGAAAGTGATCCCACCTTCTTACAAAATGTTATTACTTGCGATGAATCGTGGTTTTTTACTTACGATCCCGAAACTAAACGCCAATCGATGCATTGGAAAACTCCTGGTTCTCCACGACAAAAAAAAAGCACGAATGTCAAAATCGAAATTCAAGGCAATGATGATTGTTTTTTTTTTGACATCAAAGGGATTGTGCACATTGATTGGGTACCAGAGGGACAAACAGTGAATCAGCATTACTACAGTAGCGTCCTGGCTACCCTACGTGAGCGAGTACGGAGAAAACGGAACGATTTGTGGAGAAAAAAAGTCATGGATCCTTCACCAAGGCAATGCCCCAGCTCACAGTGCGTTGTCAGTGAAGACGTTTTTGGCAAAACACAACATTGCCATCTTAGATCATCCACCCTACTCACCTGATTTGGCCCCCTGTGACTTTTTGCTTTTCCCTAAAGTCAAGTCAGCTTTGAAAGGAACTAGATTTGAGACTGTTGAAGCAGTAAAAGAAAAAGCGACGGAAGTAATGTATGGACTTACCGAAAATGATCTGCAGCATTGCTATGAACAGTGGAAAATTCGTATGGAGCGGTGTAGAGACCGAGGAGGAGAGTACATTGAAGGAGATAACATGAAATTGTAAATAATTGTAAATAAATGTTTTTTCCAGCATCAGTCCGGTTTTTTTCTAGCCGCACCTCGTACAGCGATACCTTCAGAAGTGGTGGTCCAGATTGCTGTACACACTGTTACCTCTAATATCCAGTAGCACGTCCTCTTGCATTTATGCGTGCCTGTATTCGTCGTGGCATAGTGTCCATAAGTTCATCAAGGCACTGTTGGAACAGATTGTCCCACTCATTAATGACGATTCGTCGTGGATACCTCAGAGTGGCTGGTGGGTCAAATCGTCCGTAAACAGCCCTTTTCAATCTATCCCAAGCATGTTCAATAGGGTTCATGTCTGGAGAAAATGCTGGTCACTCTAGTCGAGCGATGCCGTTATCCTGAAGCCATTCACAAGATGTGCAAGATCGGGGCGCAAATTGTCGTCCATGATGACGAATGCCTCGCCAGTATGCTGCCGATATGGTTGCACTATCGGACGGTGGATGGCATTCACGTGTCGTACAGCCGTTACGCCGCCTTCCATGACCACCAGCGGCGTACGTCGGCCCCACATAATGCCACCCCAAAACAGCAGGAACCTCCAACTTGCTGCACTCGCTGGACAGTGTGTGTAAGGCGTTCAGCCTGGCCGACTTGTCTCTAAACACGTCTTCAACGATTGTTTGGTTGAAGGCATATACGACACTCATCGGTGAAGAAAACGTGATGCCAATCCTGAGCAGTCCATTCGGCATGTTGTTGGACCTATCTGTGCCGCGCTGCATGGTGTCGTGGTTGCAAAGATACACCTCGTCGTGGACGTCGGGAGTGAAGTTGACCATCATGCAGCCTGTTGCGCACAGTTTGAGTCGCAACACGACGTCCTGTAGCTGCACGAAAAGCATTACTCAACATGGTGACGTTGCTGTCAGGGTTCCTCCAAGCCATAATACGTAGGTAGCGGTCATCCACTGCAGTAGCAGCACTTTGGTGGGCTGAGCGAGGCACGTCATCGACAGTTCCTTCTCTCTGTATCTCCTCCATGTCCGAACAACATCGCTTTGGTTCACTTAGAGACGCCTGGACACTTCCCTTGTTGAAAGCCCTTCCTGGCACAAAGTAACAATGAGCGGTATTGACCGTCTAGGCATGGTTGAACTACAGACAACACGAGTCGTGTACCTCCTTCCCGGTGGAATGACTGGAACTGATCGGCTGCTGTTCATGCATGGTTGTTCACATCTTTGGGCAGGTTTAATGACATCTCTGAACAGTCAAAGGGACTGTGTCTGTGATAGAATATCCACAGTCAACGTCTATCGTCAGGAGTTCTTGGAACCGGGGTGATGCAAAAACTTTTTTTGTTGTGGTTGTGTATATACATGCTGAAGCGCCAAAGAAACTGGTATAGGTATTCGTATTTAAATACAGATATATATATTGAGAGGCACCCACATGCCTTGCTCATACTGTGGCATCAAGCAGTCAGGCCTGCAAGATGAGTGGTCTGCTAAGCGAGTGGACTCATTCTTATTTATCGAGTAACATGAACTCTAGTACTCACAATTAAGTTACAAGTTATTCTCCTGTTTGAATATTACGCAACGGGTACGGAAACGCACATCTAACTATTAGTAATTTACACAACTCTGACTGTTCACGACGCACTGCCAATACCACATTTTCTTTCTTATTTAACGGCTTTGATCAACACGTGGCCATCGCACTGAAAATGAAAGGCGCACACATTATACATTCTGGGTATCATGACAACATACTATTCGAAGGAAAAGGCCACCAATCTTTTTCTTTTCACTATCTTATTTTCTTCCGATAAATTCTATAACCTAAACACACAAATGCTATACCCTACAACAATAACACATGAGAAATTCCGCCCAGTGGGTATGGCTTTACATTGGTGATTCTCTATCTTATGGTCTCGTAATTATTTAACGCTACAGTGCACTTTCTGGATAGGATGGTGGATCTTTTGCTATATCTCACACTTCGACTCTCACACCCATCATTACGAAAATTTCCTCCAGACCGAGCGGTACAAAAAGGAACATGCATAACCCACTGCCTCTGAAACTATCTTGTTACTCTCCCATGCCAACCACACATACTTAAATTTAATGAAATACATCACACTGGCAACATACAATACAAAGAATAGTCACAACGTTATAATCACATCACTTTCAGCTCTCCCTCTTCAATTAGTATTTATCCCAGTTTCACACGACACTGCCCCACTTCGTAATTTTTCTTTCCTACCATGAACTCTGGAGGATATATGCACGTCTTCCTGTGCAATGCAAGCCAAGTGGCGTTGCTGGATAGACAGCTGACTCACCTTGCTTCTCTCTCAGAGTATTATAGTTTGAATCAAGCATCACACGGAAACATAACACGCAAAGTAATATTAAGAACATATTCATCACACACGCGAGTCCTCAACTGATACCATGGACGAGTACGTCTCTTTATCCTTTGTCTCATACACAGATTGAGACCCACACAGTACTCACCACGTGGAAATACTTGTCTCTAATTTCAAGTCCTGCACACGCCATTTCTTAAATATTTCTAACTTATAGTACACACGCTAGTAATTCAACTTAACTTAAGCACTCGGAAGTATTTCAACTTATTGCTACACGTGGTTTCATTGTGACCGTTGGTCACTTCCGAATATTACTACGATCCCCTTAATATTACCTGCCTGACATTTAATTCTCCCCACAAAAGTTCCTGAAATAGAGAAATTATTATTCCAAACTACTCTTAAGTATTTCACATGCATACCATGTCTCCACTCTTTTGTCTTTACAGAGCACACCTAAGACAGGTGTTACCAACACAAGATCCAGCGCCAGAGTGCTGAAACATGGCCGTTCTTCAGGTCATCTCGCACCTCTGTCGAGGTGGGGGAAGACCATGCTACCCATTGGTCAGCCACATTTCAGGCGCTCAAAGCTCAGGTAAATTTCATCTCTTTGGTTCCACCAAAGGTGACCAAAGTACCATCTCAAAGATGACCATATATTGCACATTGACTATCTGTGGTTAGCAGACGACCATACATTCATTCATTTCGCAGATCTCACCAAATTGGATGTAGGGATTTATTTTGTGGGAGTGCACATGTGATCAATTAAATAAATAAATTGTCATTCTTTCCTACACTGGTATCCGGCTTCGGTGTATTCAGTGAAATTGAGTTATTATTACAAAAAATATGTTGTTCTGACAAGAATAACGAAGAATGTTGTACCTATTTTCAATGTCGGGCGGTACTGTACCCTTTCACCACCGGCTACCCATGCAGAAAAAAAATGGCATGGTACTATCCTTGCACTGCGAAGGTAGTTCCGAACATTTTTTTAAGAAAACTGTATTAGAACAAACATAGCAAGTCATCAAAATAACCAGGAGGAGACTTTAGCCCCTGGTGACCTCAAACAGACGACCAAATGCTGTTACTTTACCAAATTATTGACACAGTTTTTGCATTATTGTACTCTCCACAATCCGGAGCAACGTATATATATATATATATGAGTGGGTGGGTGAGTGTGGGTACATATGTGAAGAGAAATGATTTTAAAAATATGCGGGTGGACGTAAGTTACATATTTTTAATATATACGGTATAGAAACAGTCGTATGTACACGATATGCAGATGGTTAACGTTGTTAGCAAAAATCTGGAAAAATTCTTGTCCGATTTATTCTAATGAAAGTTGGGACGGACATATGTTACATATTTATTACACAGTGTACTATACAAAGTGGAATGATGTTATTAAAGATTTCGAAAAGTTCTTGATTGATTTATTTCAAAGTTTGATGCATTACTGTTATAAACATCTGACGGAGGTAGGTTACATAGTTTTTGAATATGGGTGGTATATAAATGCATATGAATCATACGACAGGGAAGTGTTGTTAGCAAACACACCGAAATGTACTAGACCGATTTGCTTCAAATTTTTACACAGCATTCTATTAAACTTTGGAACGGACATAGCTACACATTTTAAATATATATACAAATTCTGTTAACAAAAATTTCTGAAAGTTCATGACCGATTTTGGTTATTTACACAATGATCTAACAAACGCTCGGATGGAGATAAACTTTATATATTTTTTATCCATATGGTTGCTCTTGTCGTCAGTCTTCTGACTCGTTTGATGCCGCCGGTCACGAATTCCTCTACTGTACCAACCTATTCAACTCAGAGTAGCACTTGCAAGCTACGTCCTCAATTATTTGCTGGGTGTATTCCAATCTGTGTCTTCCTCTACAGCTGTTACCCTCTACAGGTCCCTCTAGTACCATGGAAGTCATTCCGTGATGTTTCAACAGATATCCTATCATCCTGTCCCTGCTTCTTGTCAGTGTTTTCCATATATTCCTTTCCTCTCCGATTTTGTGGAGAACCTCCTCATTCCTTACCTTATCAGTCCACCTAATTTTCGACATTCGTCTGTGGCAGCACCACATCTCAAATTCTTCGATTCTCTTCTGTGTTCCGGTTTTCCCACAATTCATGTTTCATGCTGAGCTCCAGGCGTACATTCTCAGAAATTTCTTCCTCAAATTAAGTCCTATATTTGACATGAGTAGACTTTTCACCAGTCCTACTCTGCCTCTGATGTCGTCTTTGCTCCGTCGATTAAGGATTATTTTGCTTCCTAGCTAACAGAATTCCTTAATTTCATCTACTTCATGATCAGTCCTGATGTTAAGTTTCCCTCTGTTCTCATTTCTGCTACTTCTCATTACTTTCGTCTTTCTTGGATTTACTATCAATTCATATACTGTACTCATTGTACTATTCATCCCATACAATGGATTCTATAGTTCATCTTCACTTTCAGTGAGGATAGCAAGTTCATCGGCGAATCTTAACGTTAAATCCTTTACCCTGAATTTTAATTCCACTCTTGCAGTTTTCTTTAGTTTCCGTAAGGTTTCTTCTTCGATGTATAGATTGAACATTAGGGGTGAAAGACTACATCCTTGACTTAAACCCTTTTTAATCCGAGTACTTTGTTCTTAGTCATCTAGTCTTATTGTTCGTTCTTGGTTCTTCTAAATCAATCTTTACTTGTAGCTTACTGTTATTTTTAAGAAATTCGAACATTTTGCCCCACTTTACATTGTAGAACGCTTGTTCCTGGTCGACAAATCCTATGAACTAGTCTTTATTCTTCTACAGCCTTGCTGCTATTATCAACCGCTACGTCAGAATTGCCACTCTGGTCCGTTTACCTTTCCTAAGGCCAAACTGATCGCCATCTAAAACATCTTCAATGTTCTGTTCTATTCTTCTGTATATTAATCTTGTCGGCAACTTGGCTGCAAGAGCTTTTAGGCTGATTTTTGCGACAATTCCCTCACTTGTCGGCTCTTGCATTCTTGGAAATTATGAGGATGATGTTTTTCCGAAAGTCTGACGGTATATCGTCAGACTCATACATTCTACACGCCAACTTGAATAGTCATTGCGCTGCCACTTCCTTCGACAATTTTAGAAATTATGGTGGAATGTTATCTAACCCCTCTGCGTTATTTAGTCTTCCAAAGCTCTTTCAAATGCTGGTTCTAGTACTGGGACCCTACCTTTTCCATACCAACTCCTATGTATATATCGAAAAGTTATTGAACGAATTACTTTAAATTTTTAGACGATAGTATGATGAAATGGACAGTTTTAGACTATGTTTTAATACATGTATGGTGTATAAATATATGTATATAATACATAATAGGGAAATGTTGTTAACTAAAATCTCTAGAAGCTCTTGATCAGATTACTTCAAATTTTTACACTATGTTCTAATAAACATTCAGATGGACATAGTCTGCATACTATTTTAAATTACAATGTACAGGTTTTCTGTTAAACCCAGCTGCGTGGAAGATCATGCTGTGCTCAGCTGTGGTGTGAAAATGTGGGATTTTCGTTGTCTTTCTTGCACTTGGCTTTAACTACGACAGCAGGACATTTAAATCATTAGGCGAATTGTTTCTCCTATATATATTCTTTCTCCTTGTATATAATTTTAAATAAAAATTGTGTGGACGCCGTAATGTTTCGTTTTCTTTCTCGCAGTCGATTTTAACAGTAGACTGAAAAAGACGGAAACTGGAACGTCCAAAACTTTGTATTCTTCCCCACCTGTCGATCAGAATACTGGAAAAAGCAGTCATTGAAGCTACTATCCTCACAGATTATTCGCCCATATCGCACAAAAATACACAATGATTACTAGTTTTAGCGAAATTAAATCGCCAAGTTAAGATAATTTGCATAGAAAAAAATTATTTACAGGACCAACCCATTTCGTCGACTATTCACATTAATTGGACACAACTGTAATGTATGGGGTGATTATAATTATTACTAAACTTTCAAAACGCTGCAGAAATAACAGCACTGGTCAGAATGACGTCAAATTGCAAGGGAATATTATCGGAGAAGGGGGCAAACGTGTGGCAGGAGGAAAAAAAAAAACAGTGTGAAAATTGATCAATAGATGGCGCTGTTTGTGTCAAAATACGTAATGAAAACATCTGTCATGCGCACGACCCATTGATGTATGGTATGAACACGCCGGGTACACGGCTTTTCCTCCTTTCGCGTCTGCGACGTTCGCCATGACTGTTTCAATGCAGGATCGCGCTCTCCTTGTAAAGCTGTATTACAAGAATGATGACTGTGCACTCATCGCTCTGCAGAAGTTCCGAACACTGAAGCGTGTGAAAAAGGCGTTGGTCCGATGACTGTCGTGAGTCTGGAGAAAATGATTCGGAGATTCCAAAACACCGGTTCTTTTGGTGCGCAACCTGGTAGAGGGAGGAAACGAATTGATTCAACGTCAGTGGAAGAGTGGTCTCAGCAATGCAGGAAGAGACGAGTAGTGATGTGCAAACGTGTAGTGCACGTAGAATAGCCCGAACATTGGACATACTCGTGAGCACGGTGCGTAAAATTCTACGAAACACCCTTCTTTGCTATCCATTCAAAATTAGCCATGTGCACGAGTTGCTTTCTGTTGACCTGGCAGCCAGAGAGACCTTTGCTCTAGAATCTCTTGCTCTCATGGAAGTGAGCAATGACTGGCCGTGGAAGATTTTGTGGGCAGACGAAGACCACTTCCATCTGACAGGATATGTCAATACACAGAATTGTCGAGTATGGCAACGGAAAATCCACACGCAAATCAACCAGTACCACTTCATCCTGAAATGGTCACTGTGTGGTGTGGGCTTACGTTATCATTTATCCACAGCGCCATATTTTTTCGAAGAGACAGGTGCTTCCGGTCCTGTTACCTGTACCGTCACTGGTGAGCGCTATGAGTGTCTTTTACGCAACCACGCCATTCCAGATCTCCAACAGCGCAAGATGGCGCACCACCGCACATTGCAAATCCATTTAAGCAGCTGCTGAAGCGCCATTTCGGAAATGTTAGAATTATCAGCCGCCATTTCGTTGCAGCCTGGACGTCCTAATCACCTGACCTTAATCCGTGTGACTTCTGGCTGTGGGGCTATCTGAAAGATGTAGTGTTCAGTGTTCCGAATGCGCGACACACTCTGGACGTGACAGCGGAAACAACTTCGATCAGTTGTGGAACATGCTGTTTCTCGATTTCAACTTGTTGCAGAAAACGATGGACAGCCTACTAGACATGTTTTGTGCCAGTCACACAGAAATTAATAATCCGATTTGATTTTGATTCATGCTTTTTATGCAGTTTTTCGTGTCAGCACAATTAAAAACCGATGTGATTGACGCTTTTTATGTGGTTTTTGGCCTCAGGAAATTAAAATGGCTCTGAGCACTATGGGACTTAACTTCTGAGATCATCAGTCCCCTAGAACTTAGAACTACTTAAACGTAATCAAGGACATTACACACATCCATGCCCGAGGCAGGATTCGAACCTTCGACCGTAGTGGTCGCGCCGTTCCAGACTGTAGCGCCTAGTACAGCTCGGCCATTCCGGCCGGCTCAGGAAATTAAAAACCTATTTTTCCCATCCGATTTGATATGAACTTGCCGTGGTGGATGGGCTTACGTAACTAACAGTATCACACCTGTAAACCCATGCACACTGAGTAGCACAATTTGTTTAACGTCAAAAGCACACCTAAGGCATTGTTGTATGATTCATTTGTCATTTGTAGTTGACCACTATTAAATTATGATGCTTACAGCGCCAGCTATTGCTACATTTTGTAATTATTTATTTTTCTTCTGCCATACGTTTTCCCTTTTCCGATAATATTCCGTTGCAATTTTACGTCATTCTGACCAGTGTGTTATTTCTACAGGGGTTTGAAAGTTTAACTTTAATTATAATCACCCTGTACATTGCTGCTGGGTCTAATTAATGTGAACAGTCAACGAAGTGGATTGGCCGTGTAACAACGTCTTTTGTATACAAATGATCTGAAGATCGAGATTTAATTTCGCTGAAACTAGTAATCATTGTGTATTTTTATGAGATACGGTCGAATAAACCTTTGTAATAAGAAGAACAGTTGTGTTTAGAGTCAGAGATCGCCCCCAATAGAGATGATGTCAGGTAATCATCGTGATCGGGTGATTTAGTTCCACCCAACGATGCTTCTTTCTTCAAACAGTTCATTGCTTTCATTTCGAAGGCGCCTAGTGTGTCGTTTCGCCGGAAGCCGGTCGTCCGCAGCGCCGGAGGCCAGCGCAGCACGTCGGCACAGTCCCGCAGCTGCGCGACGGGACGCGCCGCGCGGCGGTCCAAGCAGACCGAGCCAAGTCGCGGTGGGCGCGCGGCGGCGGAGGCGGCGGCGGCGCGGCGCGGCGCAGCAGCGGTAATCCGGGCTACGGCCGGCGGGGGATCGGCGGCGCGCTAACGCCGCAAGATGTATGCTGCCCGCGCCGCACGCCTAAATGCGTATCGATCACCGTAATGCGCGACGACTGTGCCGTCTGGGCGCCGTTATGGCTGCGCCGGCGCTCCCACAGGGCCCGGCAGTCTCTCAGAGTGCACATGACTGGACTGTCGGGCGAGAGGCACCTGTAGCCACGCCTCTGGTTAAGAGTACGCCTAATATACCGATTCCACTCCAGTCTCCTTCCAGAGAGCGCGTTTTTACCGTTCCGTGTCCCAGTCTGTAAAAAATGGAACCCTGGTAGGATCGATTTGTTTTCTCTCTTCGTCTGTCTGTGTGACTGTTAAGAACCTTTCTTCTCAGCAAAGGGCAGCTATTTCGGCAGTCGACGCGCCATGGAAATATCATAGACCTCGTAGACAACATCAGTATAGAAACAGGGATAATACACTACTGGCCATTAAAATTGCTACACCACGAAGATGACGTGCTACAGACTCGAAATTTAACCGACAGGAAGAAGATGCTGTGATATGCAAATTATTACCTTTTCAGAGGATTCACACAAGGATGGCGCCGGTGGCGACACCTACAACGTGCTGACATGAGGAAAGTTTCCAACCGATTTCTCATACACAAACAGCAGTTGACCGGCGTTGCCTGGTGAAACGTTATTGTGATGCCTCGTTTAAGGAGGAGAAACGCGTACCATCACGTTTCCGACTTTGATAAAGGTCGGATTGTAACCTATGGCGATTGCGGTTTATCGTATCGCGACATTGCTGCTCGCGTTGGTCGAGATCCAATGACTGTCAGCAGAATATGGAATCGGTGGGTTCAGGAGGGTAATACGGAACGCCGTGCTGGATCCCAACGGCCTCGTACCCCTAGCACTCGAGATGACAGGCTTCATATCCGCTTGGCTGTAACGAATCGTGCAGCCACGTCTCGATCCCTGAGTCAACAGATGGGGACGTTTGCAAGACAACAACCATCTGCACGGACAGTTCGACGACGTTTGCAGCAGCAAGGACTATCAGCTCGGAGACCATGGCTGCGGTTACCCTTGACGCTGCATCACAGACAGGAGCGTCTGTGTTGGTGTACTCGACGACGAACCTGGGTGCACGAATGGCAAAACGTCATTTTTTCGGATGAATCCAGGTTCTGTTTACAGCATCATGATGGTCGCATCCGTTTTTGGCGACATCGCGGTGAACGCACATTGGAAGCGTGTATTCGTCATCGCCATACTGGCGTATCACCCGGCGTGATGGTATGGGGTGCTATTGGTTACACGTCTCGGTCACCTCTTGTTCGCACTGACGGCACTTTGGACAGTGGACGTTACATTTCAGATGTGTTACGACCTGTGTCTCTACCCTTCTACATTTCGGCAGGATAATGCACGACCGCATGTTGCAGGTCCTGTACGGGCCTTTCTGGATACAGAAAATATTCGACTGCTGCCCTGGCCAGCACGTTCTCCCGATCTCTCACCAATTGAAAACGTCTGGTCTATGATGGCAGAGCAACTGGCTCGTCACAATACGCCAGTCACTACTCTTGATGAACTGTGGTATCGTGTTGAAGCTGCATGGGCAGCTGTAGCCGTACACGCCATCCAAGCTCTGTTTGACTCAATGCCCAGGCGTATCAAGGCCGTTATTACGGCCAGACGTGGTTGTTCTGAGTACTGATTTCTCAGGATCTATGCACCCAAATTGCGTGAAAATGTAATCACATGTCAATTTTAGTATAATACATTTGTCCAATGAATACCCGTTTACCCGCGCGGGATTAGCCGAGCGGTCTAATGCGCTGCAATCATGGACTGTCCGGCTGATCCCGGCGGAGGTTTGAGTCCACCCTCGGGCATTGGTGTGTGTGTTCGTCCTTAGGATAATTTATGTTAAGTAGTGTGTAAACTTAGCGACTGATTACCTTAGCAGTTAAGTCCCATAAGATTTCACACACATTTGAACATTTGAATAACCGTTTATCATCTGCATTTCTTCTTGGTGTAGCAATTTTAATGGCCAGTAGTGTAGTAACAATGCTTGTGACAGTTTGTAAATCAGTGAAGAAGGACAGGAGAGAGTTTCTGTTAGAAAGGGCAGATAAGCGATTGTTAGAATCTCACTTAAGCAGTGAACTGACATCACTTAGTTCCAGTAAGACGGATGTAGAGGAATTATAATCAAAGTTTAAGCAGATTGTAAATCGTGGTCTGGAAAATTATGTGCCCAGTAAGTTGATTAAGGACGGAAAAAAACACCATCATTTAATAACGAGATTTGGAAAATGCTGAGGATGCAGAGGCTGCTGCACCCTCGCTTCAAAGGACAACGCGTAAATGACGACAAGTGAAGGTTATTAGAGATTCGCGCGTCTGTGAAAAGATCTATGCGCGAAGCGTACAGCTACTGTCATACCTAGCAAACGACCTGGCAGAAAAACCAAGAAAATTCTGGTCCTATGTAAAATCACTGAGTGGGTCTAAGGCTTCCATCCAGTCACCTGTTGACCAGTCTGATGTGGCAGTTGAAGATAGAAAACTGAAACCGAACTTTTAAATTTCACGTTCAAGAAATTGTTTACGCAGGAGAATCGTACAAACGTAGCGTCATTTGACCATTGAACAGATTCCCGTAAGACCGACAGCCGGCCGCGGTGGCCGAGCGGTTCTACGCGCTTCAGTTTGGGACCGCGCTCTAAGGGACTGATGACCTCAATTGTTAAGTCCCATAGTGCTCAAAGCCGTTTGAACCATTTGAAACCAACTGTTTTCGTTCCAAAAGCTTCTCGTGCTACCTCTCGTCTATTCTATCTAAGAGTAGTCCATTTAGCTGCTACATCATGTTCGTCAAGACATCGGTTATTAAATATTTTGTCCTGTAATCTATTTTGGTACAGCATCTTAGTACTCTCATCCCCCTATGAATTCAGTTTTAGTCCTTTCTTCAATCAGTCTCTTAAGTTTTGTATTTTTCAGTTTAAGCTGCATGTTCAGTTTACACATCATCTGCCTATGATCCGACCCTACATTTGCCGATGTTAACGTTCTCAGATCCAGTATTACTCCAGGTGTATTTATGCTGCAACTTATGGTCAAGAATTTGTTATTAATACATACTTCCTTCAATGTCCAAAAATGAATTAGGTCTTCTTCAATTTAATTTATTTCTGTTTCATTAAATCTTTGTTTAACGCTTGGAATAATCGAATTGCCATACTACCCATTGAGATCTCTCATGAGCAAGATTTTTCTATTTTTAGGAAATACATTTCTTTCTCGTGTTTTGGTCTTCACACATCAGGTGCCTATACAGAAAATACGTACAACTCATCGTCTTCTTTTGTCATCTTTGTTATCCTTTCGTTACCACAGTTAACATCGGCAATGTTATTACTAAAATTCTTGTGAATTAAGATCCCTACTCCTGCTTGTGCTCGTAGATGTTTATCCACACCACAGCAGAGTGGTGTAAACGTACTCTTACGATTGGAACTTTTCATTTTATCTGTCACTGCACATGTGCTTATTTCATGCTCTTCCATTTCTATAACAATATTCCACTCTTTGTATTCAATGTGGCAAATTTGTAAGACCTTACCTATTCTTTGTCCTTTACTGAGGCAAGGTCGTCATAATTTTACCCGTGCTGCTCCGAGCCTTATGATTATTCCTGTGTGCTGCCTTAGACTTTATTCCCCAGGCAGGTTGCTAACCTGACCCGGAACTTTTCATTTTATCTGTAACGGCACATGTGCTTATTTCATGCTCTTCCATTTCTATAACAATATTCCACTCTTTGTATTCAATGTGGCAAATTTGTAAGACCTTACCTATTCTTTGACCTTTACTGAGGCAAGGTCGTCATAATTTTACCCGTGCTGCCTTAGACTTTATTCCCCAGGCAGGTTGCTAACCTGACCCGGAAAACCAAAACCTGGATGACCAGGGTTTTAATTTTCGGGGTCTCTTTCCCCAGGACGGGCTGCCTTTACTACGCCTCACAGAGTACCGTCTTCACTGAAGATGGGCGGTGAAAAGGGAAAGGAAAGACACTCTCGGGCCTCGAAACCAAATACTTTTGGAGTCAAAAACAAAAAGAGCTGGCCAAGGAAGGGCGACGGGAAAGAATGTAGCAGAGATCTAAGACAAATAACTGCAAGTACCGTCAGACTTAGCCAAGGGCCCATGTGGCAGCTAACCATGTCCTCGCAAGGCGGGAGCCCCCTAGGGGGGACTGGGCTTTGTCTGCGGTATCACCAGCTGACCAGTCTAGCATCGATGACCCTACCAGGAGTACTGCTCCCTCCAGCATAGCTATGTCTATCACTAAGACACGCAAATATGGCTACAACGTTCAGGTGGTGGCTCACGGGAGAAAATTTGTGTTACTGAATAATGGACACCTTCACGGACCAAAGTAAGTGACTAAATGTTTTTGCAGATTATTCATATGTCTAATAATGGACACCTTTACCGACCAAAGTGTAAAGATTATTCATATGTATAGTGTGTATTCCATGAACTGAGCTAGCTATTGTTACTGTAGAGAAACCATTCAGAACACTGATTCCATTCGCTACAACTTCCAGGTGTCAAAATTGTTTTCGATTATTGCAGTAATGTAAACAATAACGAGGATACAAACGACCCTGAAACAACACTTCCGATGAAAATGGCAGATGGTATGCGAAATATAAAAAAGATTGTTAGAAATAAGCGTTACCAAACGTCTCATTCAAATGGTTCAAATGGCTCTGAGCACTATGTGACTCAACCGCTGTGGTCATAAGTCCCCTAGAACTTAGAACTACTTAAACCTAACTAACCTAAGGACATCACACACATCCATGCCCGAGGCAGGATTCGAACCTGCGACCGTAGTGGTCGTGCGGTTCCAGACTGTAGCGCCTTTAACCGCTCGGCCACTCCGGCCGGCTCAAACGTCTCATTGATTCTTTATTTTTTGCTTTAATAAAATACTTGTAAAACACGTCAGTTTTATTTGATTGAACGTTAGGTAAATATTTATATCTTGGTTATTTGAAACGTTGTAGTGTTAAATCAATTTTTCCCATCCAAAGTGTAGTTAGATGTTAAATTTTGGTAGAGATATTGTCTGACATCTGGTCTCTTCCTTGGGTAATGAAGTCAGGAATATTGGGAGTCGCGCTTTTAGAGGCACGAAGGTTTGCGCAGTGGTGTTTTCAATGTGACGGTCACAAAAACGTATACTGTTAGGTATCCGCCCGCATCTCGTGGTCGTGCGGTAGCGTTCTCGCTTCCCACGCCCGGGTTCCCGGGTTCGATTCCCGGCGGGGTCAGGGATTTTCTCTGCCTCGTGATGGCTGGGTGTTGTGTGCTGTCCTTAGGTTAGTTAGGTTTAAGTAGTTCTAAGTTCTAGGGGACTTATGACCACAGCAGTTGAGTCCCATAGTACTCAGAGCCATTTTTTTTGTTAGGTATCCGCTATTGGAATGAATCCTCTGCAGACATTGACGGGCTGCTGAAGGTGGGTAGTACGAACATACCAAACAGTTTTGTTGCGAGGACACTCGAGAATCGAATTTTGTTTTTGGTTCTGGCTGAGATTATTCACTGGTGTCCAAATTAACTGGAAGAACAGCCAATGACCGGAGAAGCCTTAACGGCGTTTCTATCAATTATTGTAGATGTCTGTAGCAACATGAAAATAGTAACACCATTCAACAAATATGATGCAGTGCAATATGTGTGACTGGAGCAATAAAGTATCAGTGCACTGAAAGAGGTCAAGTTGCTTAACATCAAGTAGAGAATGAGACGTAACTTTAACTATAGAGATCCGTATACTAAGGATGTCATTACGGACGTGAGCTGGACCATAAGGGAGGCTCAACGGCGTAGAATGGATACCTCTGAAATGTGGTGTTGAAGGAAACTCCCAAGAGTTCCGTGGACCGCAAAGAGAACGAATAGGTTGGTATTACAGCAAATAAAACCAAACTGCTCCTAGGCAGGTCTGGTACTGAAACAAAAACTGAACTACGTTGGGAACATTATTAGAAAACACGATTTGATGAAAGACATTATTGCTGGGGAAGATCGAAGGCAAAAGAAGAGAACGGCAAAGGCTGAGATGGATCGATGACATCGCAGAAGTAATGGACTCCAATGTGGAAAGTCTGCGGGAGAAAGTGCAAGAGGAGAAACTGCAAGACAGAAGAAACTGGTTTTCCTTATTTCCTGGGCTCAAGGAGACATTTGTTCATGGAAAATGTCTCCATTCCACCAACCGTCTAAATGATTTGTTTTTAAACCTGAGCATGGGTAAACAATGTATGTTTGAAGGTTAACGGATTCAGAAAATACAATAGCATAA
This sequence comes from Schistocerca nitens, assembly GCF_023898315.1. Taxonomy (NCBI): domain Eukaryota; kingdom Metazoa; phylum Arthropoda; class Insecta; order Orthoptera; family Acrididae; genus Schistocerca; species Schistocerca nitens. The sequence goes on from NC_064617.1 coordinate 770,380,378, forward strand.
TTCACTGAAGAAAAAAATGCTATGTGACAGAACTATATATGTTTCAGACAGTACAAACTCTGTAACAGACGTCTTGGTGATATTAGAAGCTGACAAACGACATATCACGTTACAAGACAGATATTTCGTGACCCTTGTTCACGCTGTTATCTAAAACGAACTTTCTATATCTGCGATGCAGAGCTGTGTTATCATTTGTGTAGCATAGCACTTTATTTTGAGTCATCTGTCTTCTGAATGGTTTGACGCGGCCCACCACGAATTCCTCTCCTGTGCAAACCTTTTCAAGTCAGTGTAGTTCTTGTACCCAGCGTCCCCAATTATTTTTGTGTGTACTCCAATCTCTGTCCACCCCTACAATTTTAACCCTCTGCCACTCTTTCCAGTGCCATGGTAATTATACCGTGATATTTACCACACGTCCTATAATCTTGCCCCTTCTTCTTGTCACTGTCTCGCATATGATCCTTTCCTCTCCAATTCTGCGGAGAACCTACTCGTCCTTTACCTAATGAGCCCACCTAATTTTCAAATTTCGTCTGTAGTATCACATCTCAAATGCTTCGATTCTCTTCTGTTCCGTTTTCCCCACAGTCCGTGATTCACTACCATAGAACTGTTGTGTAAATATCACGTACAGTCTCAGAAAATTCTTCCTCAAATTAAGTCTACTAGTAGACTTCCTTTAGCCATGAATCCTAAGAAATTCTGGTCTTATGGCAAAGCGGTAGGTGGATCAAAACAAAAGGTCCAGACACTCTGTGACCAAAATGGTACTGAAACAGAGGATGACAGACTAAAGGCCGAAATACTAAATGTCTTTTTCCAACGCTGTTTCACAGAGGAAGACTGCACTGTAGTTCCTTCTCTAGATTGTCGCACAGATGGCAAAATGGTAGACATCGAAATAGACGATAGAGGGATAGAAAAACAAAATCGCTCAAAAGAGGAAAGGCCGCTGGACCTGATGGGATACCAGTTCGATTTTACACAGAGTACGCGAAGGAACTTGCCCCCCTTCTTGCAGCGGTGTACCGTAGGTCTCTAGAAGAGCGTAGCGTTCCAAAGGATTGGAAAAGGGCACAGGTCATCCGCGTTTTCAAGAAGGGACGTCGAACAGATGTGCAGAACTATAGACCTACATCTCTAACGTCGATCAGTTGTAGAATTTTGGAACACGTATTATGTTCGAGTATAATGACCTTTCTGGAGACTAGAAATCTACTCTGTAGGAATCAGCATGGGTTTCGAAAAAGACCGTCGTGTGAAACCCAGCTCGCGCTATTCGTCTACGAGACTCAGAGGGCTATAGACACGGGTTCACAGGTAGATGCCGTGTTTCTTGACTTCCGCAAGGCGTTCGATACAGTTCCCCACAGTCGTTTAATGAACAAAGTAAGAAAATATGGACTATCAGACCAGTTGTGTGACTGGATTGAACAGTTCCTAGATAACAGAACGCAGCATGTCATTCTCAATGGAGAGAAGTCTTCCGAAGTAAGAGTGATTTCAGGTGTGCCGCAGGGGAGTGTCGTGGGACCGTTGCTGTTCACAATATACATGAATGACCTTGTGGATGACATCGGAAGTTCACTGAGGCTTTTTGCGGATGATGCTGTGGTGTATCGAGAGGTTGTAACAATGGAAAATTGTACTGAAATGCAGGAGGATTTGCAGCGATTTGACGCATGGTGCAGGGAATGGCAATTGAATCTCAATGTAGACAAGTGTTATGTGCTGCGAATACATAGTGTAAGTAGGCTGTTTAGGTTTTTTTTTGGTAACGCCACCTCTGTGTGAAAATCACTGGCTGTGCTGTGTGCAGTCTGTGGCTGCTTTGCATTGTTGTAATACTCGCCATTGTAGTGTTAGGCAGCTGGCTGTGAACAGGGCGTAGCGTTGCGCAGTTGGAGGTGAGCCGCCAGCAGTGGTGGATGTGGTGAGAGAGATGGCGGAGTTTTGAAATTTGTCATGAACTGCTATATATATTATGACTATTGAGGTAAATACATTGGTTGTTCTCTATTAATATCTTTCATTTGCTAACTATCCCTGTCAGTAGTTAGTGCCTTCCATAGTTTGAATCTTTTATTTAGCTGGCAGTAGTGGCGCTAGCTTTATTGCAGTAGTGGGAGTAACCAAGATTTTTGTGAGGTAAGTGATTTGTGAAAAGTACAGGTTAATGTTAGTCAGGGCCATTCTCTTGTAGAGATTATTTAAAGTCAGATTGCGTTGCGCTAAAAATATTGTGCGTCAGTTTAAGCACAGTCGTGTATAAATTTTTCTAAAGGGGAAGTTTCATATGTCGACCCTTAGCCGAGGATACCTCACTGGAATCTTCTGATTTTTTTTTCTTGTAGTTTGTGTAATTAGTGTAGTTTTTGTTTATTGCCAGCGCGTAATTATAGAGAGAATTTCCATTGTAGTTGTAGTTTTTCATTGTTGTACAGTAAAACAGTTGTGGCATGCATGTAGATTTGCACCAAGTATTTCGCAGCTGCAATTAACTAGATATTATTTTCAGTGCTATGTTAATGTGTTCTCTTATTTTTGCTCTTCAAATTGTGTTTTTCTGTGTTGTCGTGTGAAATACTGTGACAATAATGGCGTGTGAAAAACGTAATACTAGGCTCCAAAGTAAACTGAGAAATGACAGTGAAAACGAAAGCAGTGTGTTAGCGCCACCGTGTAATGAATTAACTAATATTCAAAGTAGTAATTTGGTAACTGTGCATAGGGAAATGGAGCGGGCGGCAAACAATGGCGTGGACAGTGAAACAATTAGTGAAGAGGGAAGCATTATCGATCGATCGGTCGGCAACAGCTCGCCTCAGGAATCCGAAATGACAGGACACAATTTTGCAAATACTGTAGATTCAGGTTTTGGGTCCTCACCGTTTTCTCAAATAAGTCAAGACACATTTTCTGCTTGTCAAAATGTGAATGTTGCCGGTGCAACTTCACTGCCGAAAAGCACTGAGGAACGTGTTTCAGACACCAGTGCAATGTTATTACAGTTAATGCAACAAATGGGACAAAGGCTACAAAAGTTAGACACAACGCTTGAACAAAATCAGAAACAAATGGAACAAAATCAGAGTCAAACACAGCAAAAGCTACAAAAGTTAGACACAATGGAACAAAATCTTCAAAAGTTAGACACAATGGAACAAAATCTTAAAAAGTTAGACGCAATGGAACAAAATCTTCAAAAGTTAGACTCATTGGAGCAAACTCTTGAACAAACACGTGAGGATTTAACTACTGAGTTACATCACATTGAATCGAAATGTCAAAAAGTCTGTAATGACGTAAAAACACAAATTTGTGAGCATTTCCAACCTATTTTTTCGCGTCATGAAAATGCACTACAGAATCACGAAGCAGCCATAAAAGAACTGCAAACTACTGTTCATGAAAATCATGAGACCTTGCAAGCTAAATTTGACTCAGTTGCATCTACCGATTCGGTTACGCAACTTGCAAAACCTCAGGAAAACTTGAAGGACACAGTAGATTCGATTTCAACACAAATGGACACTCTGAAACTTGGTTCAGAAAAACACACTGAGGAAATGTGTTCACTATCGGAGAAAGTAGCCGAACTTTCGGATCAGGTCACTAACTTATCTACAAAGGTAGATGATGATCTGAATGACACAAGACCTGTAGCCTTCACTGACACAGAAGAGTATGAACAAATTAGAAAATTCAAACAAAATCAAAATCAAATCAATACACAGTACAAAAGAGAAATCCGCGAAGTACAAGTTCAGCTGACACAGGTAATACAAGAATTACGTATTTCAGAGGACACTCGCGCCCCAATACAGGAAGAGGGACATAGAAATACGGAACAGCCACAAAAGAATAACACAGCGCACTTCGGAAATTATGAAAGAAATTGGCAAGGTACACCGAATTTTGAGATGGAACGGCCGACACGACCTAACAATGACCGATATGCGACTCGCCGACATGATGATTTTGACTATAAGCTGTTCATTACTACACGTAAATTCAAAACATTTAAGAATTCTGGCAACGACATTCATCCACAAGCATGGCTCCATCAATTCTCTCATTGTTTTCCTCCCAACTGGTCATTAGAACACAGATTAGAATTTATGTGTGGCTACTTAGAGAATGAACCAGCTGTAAGAATGCGATCGGTCATTCGCGATTGTCACAGTGAAGGAGAATTTTACCATGCGTTCCTCTCAGCATATTGGTCTCAAGCTACACAAGACCGAGTAAAACATAGCATCATGATGATGAAACACTTTGAACAATCTGAATTTTCCAGTCTTGTCAAATATTTTGAAGACATGTTGCATAAGAATCAGTATCTTTCAAACCCATACAGCCCCTCAGAACTCATCCGCATTTGCTTAATCAAATTACCTGAACATTTACGACATATTATTTTGGCAGGACGTTGCAAAGACGACATTGAAGCTTTTCAAGGACTGTTACAAGAACTGGAAATTGACACTGACAATCGCGGAACGCAGGAGCACAACAATTACAGATCACATCTGTCGCAATTCCGCGATGAAAGAAATAATAACTGGACACGACAAGGCTATTCTCACAACACATATCGTGACCAAAACAGACACCACCCGTATGACAACCGTTGGCAGAGTAGTAATAATTACAGGGAAAGATCACCTCTCCGTGGTAGTGACTATCACAGAGACAATCAGAGAAACAGACAATTTGGGAACCAAAATAATTATTATCAAGGGAGACAGAATAACTTTAGACGATCCTCAGGGGGGTACACGCCTACTTTGTGTACCATGTGTTTGGCAATCACAAGGAGCCCTAGCTAATATGGTATTTGCTTATACAACTTTACACATCGGTACCATATTTCTCTAACACACAAATTACACAGCTATCTGATCATTTAACTGAGAGATAAACATTTTTTTATATACATCAGTGACACATGTTTACGCCATTACACAGTTGGATAACTTCACACTTACGAAATTGTATTTTGTCTGTACTTAGTGAACTGTTCATGTTTTTTGGAACCATTGTGATACTATGAGAGCTTTTAATTATGTATTTGGTAAGGGAACATGATTTTAAAGTACGTTTGAGGTAGATGACACTATTGAAATGAGCAGAGAATTTTTTTTAGGTTTTGAAATTATTGGAGGAAGCTACGACGATTTTGAGAATTGATTGAGATGTTATGATATTATGACGACGATGTGTACTATGCTGTTGAGATATGTTTATGATCAATAAGATGATGCTACCGTATATGAGGAATAAGAAGTACGTTGGAAACCAAGAATCGTACTTTAAGAGTTATGAAATGTGCGTAAATGCGTGACTGTATCACAATGCTGACGAATATTTTTTTTGGACACTTATATTTATAGGATTTTGTTTCTACAGATTTGTAACGCAAATTCTTGACCTGTGAAATATTTTTATACAAGACTGCCACTGTAGCGGAAACTGTTGTCGCAAATATTTCGGTAAGAAAGGTAAGTGACCTTGACGTAATGCGTCTTGAGCGGCCACCTGTGCCAGCCACCTGGAGAAACAGCCATTAGGTGAAAAAAAAGAGGCCATTAACCTCGCTTCTGACATTCCTTTGTAGAAAGCATCGCAAATACGACACGCTAATTACTTGGAAACATATCGTACTTTCTGATATTTACTGAAATGCCTAATGAAATGACAAGAAATAGATTGTCTACACACCTGACTATGAATACTGTCTTTCTAGACGAGAGATTTTTTTACTACTTATGAAATGCCACATGGCTATTGAACGATGTTCTTATGCTTTGCTTTGTACATAGTTGCTTATTTCGTTTAATATCTAGTTTCTAGCTGCACTGCAGCATTGGTTAAAATAAAATTTTATAGATGTACTAATATAAATATTTTCTGTCTACAGATCCAGTAAATAATAGTTTTGTGATATATTTCAAAAAAAAAAATGAGGGAGCACAAATAGACATTTCCCTTCACAGGAATTGCATAAATAATTTCTTTACGATTTGGTAACTTATCTGCTAGTGTAAGTTCTCGTGATGCATCACTCTAGTGTTAAGATGTGACATAGGTATTAGACATGGCCATTTTTAGTGTAATACTTTTTCTGCTTGAACTTTGTCATGTTTAGGTATAAGTTATGCTGTTTGCCAGGCATAGTGCTACTGAATTTTAATTTGTGTTACTCTGCTAAGCCAGATTTATTTTTCTTGTTTGCTGCACATTGCCTTATATTAGTCGTAATATTGCAATTGCTTCGCTAATTTCTAAAATGCTGCTTCCTTTGCAAATCTGCACTTTTTTGTCATTGCTGTTTGCGTTAATTGTTTTATGTGCTGCTGCATTGCCTCGTCCCTTAGTTTAGCATCTGAGCTCAGTAGATTTAAGTTAGCTTAAGAGGGGGTAGACTATAAGACAATGAGTTGCGATGAAATGCATTGAGAAGTCATACGAAAAAAAGTACAGAAAGCAGGTATAGATAGGACTTTTTGGAAATAATGAAGAACGAAGGGAGATCTCCGAGAAGTAAAGAAAGTTTTGTTTGCAAAATACTGCAGTAAAAGAAACCCTGTCCTTTCCTTGTGTTATCCCACTATGTGTTTGTGTACTCTTGTATATTTGTGTTTTTCCTGTCTTTATGTGTTTAGCTGATGTTGTTCTGTTGTAGAATTTTTCTAATACTGTGTTATTTACTTTGTAAAGATGTTTAGACATTATTTATTCTGTTTTGTTTTAATGCTCATGTGTGAAGTCGATGTTTCAATAATTATTCTGATCTTTTATGTATCTACTTATCTCATAATTCCTGTAACATTGATGTATATGTTTATTTCTATTCTGTTGTAACGCCTGTACTACAAATGTTATCTGTATTGTTATGTTCTTTAATGATGTAGTTTGTACCTTTGTAATTGTATTCTCATGTTATAAAATTGTAATTGACACCAGTTCATCAAATTAAGTAACTTGTAAGTTACATTTCACTGCACACGTTTCTGTTGGTCATAGTATATGCACAATATGTGAGAAGTAGGGACTGTTAGTGTTTGCACGTGTGTTAATAATTCAGCAAGGGACTGGATAACAGCATTGCTGGTTCTAAGGACATTCCAAAAACTTTGTGAGTGCACAAGTGGTGGTTATGGACTTGCTATATTATCCGCAAGACTCTTCAATTGTGATTGTGCACCTGCACAGTCGCAGCAGATGGCTGCTGGCCATCTCTACAAGGACTACAGTGGGTCTACATCTTTGATGACCCACCAGTACCATTATCTCTACAAGGACTACAGTGGGTCTGCATCTTTGATGGCCCACCAATTTCTACAAGGACTGCAGTGGGTCTGCACCTCTGGTGGCCCACCAATACCGTAATCTCTACCAGGACTACAGTGGGTCTGCTCTGTGATGACCTACCCACCAATACTCTTCAAAACTTCGACTGACTCCGCTGTGGGTTTGCTCTGTTGTGGCCCATTACCTGTCAGCATGTCAAGAGTCAGCACTGTCTTTCCGTTGGAAGGACAACGCTACTTCTTCAAGACTGCATGGAAATCCACTACTTCCGTGTGCATTTTCTTTTACTGATCAGACTTTGAGAAAAACACTGCAATGTGATGAATGATCAGGACTGTCTTTATGGACTGTGAGAAAATTTTAGCTTTTGACCAACATTGTATCAATAAGTGTGTGCATTTGATTTCTTTGTTATTGTAATTACGATTATGAAAAATTTTAACAAATATGTATTGGCCAGTGCCCAAAAAAATTTGTAAAATTTTTTTGTGGGGATCATGGGGGATATGTAAGTAGGCTGTTTAGGTTTTTTTTTGGTAACGCCACCTCTGTATGAAAATCACTGGCTGTGCTGTGTGCAGTCTGTGGCTGCTTTGCATTATTGTAATACTCGCCATTGTAGTGTTAGGCAGCTGGCTGTGAACAGCGCGTAGCGTTGCGCAGTTGGAGGTGAGCCGCCAGCAGTGGTGGATGTGGTGAGAGAGATGGCGGAGTTTTGAAATTTGTCATGAACTGCTATATATATTATGACTATTGAGGTAAATACATTGGTTGTTCTCTATTAATATCTTTCATTTGCTAACTATCCCTGTCAGTAGTTAGTGCCTTCCATAGTTTGAATCTTTTATTTAGCTGGCAGTAGTGGCGCTAGCTTTATTGCAGTAGTGGGAGTAACCAAGATTTTTGTGAGGTAAGTGATTTGTGAAAAGTACAGGTTAATGTTAGTCAGGGCCATTCTCTTGTAGAGATTATTTAAAGTCAGATTGCGTTGCGCTAAAAATATTGTGCGTCAGTTTAAGCACAGTCGTGTATAAATTTTTCTAAAGGGGAAGTTTCAATAGAAAGATAGATCCCTTATCATTTAGCTACAAAATAGCAGGTCAGCAACTGGAAGCAGTTAATTCCATAAATTATCTGGGAGTACGCATTAGGAGTGATTTAAAATGGAATGATCATATAAAGTTGATCGTCGGTAAAGCAGATGCCAGACTGAGATTCGTTGGAAGAATCCTGAGGAAATGCAATCCGAAAACAAAGGAAGTAGGTTACAGTACGCTTGTTCGCCCACTGCTTGAATACTGCTCAGCTGTGTGGGATCCGTACCAGATAGGGTTGATAGAAGAGATAGAGAAGATCCAACGGAGAGCAGCGCACTTCGTTACAGGATCATTTAATAATCGCGAAAGCGTTGCGGAGATGATAGATAAACTCCAGTGGAAGACTCTGCAGGAGAGACGCTCAGTAGCTCGGTACGGGCTTTTGTTAAAGTTTCGAGAACATACCATCACCGAAGAGTCAAGCAGTATATTGCTCCCTCCTACGTATATCTCGCGAAGAGACCATGAGGATAAAATCAGAGAGATTAGAGCCCACACAGAGGCATACCGACAATCCCTCTTTCCACGAACAATACGAGACTGGAATAGAAGCGAGAACCGATAGAGGTACTCAAGGTACCCTCCGGCACACACCGTCAGGTGGCTTGCGGAGTATGGATGTAGATGTAGAATGCCTTTTTTGCTAGCGCTAGTCTGTTTTTGTCGGCCTTGCTTCGTCCGTCATGTGTTATTTTGCTGCCTAGGTAGCAGAATTCTTTAACTCCCTGTACTTCGTGATAACCAATACTGTTGTCAAGTTTCTGTCTGTTCTCTTTTCTGCTACTTCTAATTACTTGCTTTATTTTTCGCTTTACTCTCCATTCATTAGACAGTTCATTTCTTTACCTTTCATAAAGCGAAACTGATCGCCATAACACATAATCAATTTCCTTTTCCATTTTTCTGTGTATTATTCATGTCAGCAAGTTCGATGCATGAGCTGCTAAGCTTTCTGTGCACTTGTCGGCTTTTACAATCTTCGTAATTGTGTCGATGATGTTTTTCCGAAAGTCAGATGGTATTTCACCAGAGTCATACATTCTTCACACTAACGTGAATAATTGTTTTGCTGCTACTTCCCCCAATGAGTTTAGAAATTCTGATGGAAGGTTATACATTCATTCTGCCTTATTCGAGCTTAAGTCTTCCAAAACTCTTTTAAATTCTGGTTCTAGTATCTTTTCTACGTCGATTCCTATTCCTCCTTCTGTCACGTCAGCAGGCAAGTATTCCTCCTCATAGAGGACTTTAATGTACTCTTTTCACCTATCAACTCTCTCCTCTGCATTTAACAGTGGAATCAGAATTACGCTCTTAATGTTACCTCCCTTTATTTTAATTTCACCGAAAGTTGTTTTCACTTTTCTATATGCTGAGTCAGTCCTTCCGACAATCAAATCCTTTTCGGTCTCTTCACATTTTTCATGCCCCCAATTCGCCTTAGGCTCCCTGAATTTCCTATTTCATTCCTAAGTGACTTGTACTTTTGTATTCCTGAATTTTCTTGAACATTTTTCTTCTTCCATCTTTCATTGATCAACTGAATTATTTCTTCTGTTCCTCATGGTTTCTTCGCAGTTACCTTCTTTGTATCTATGTTTCTCTTTTCAACTTACGTGGTTACCCTTTTTAGATATGTCTGTCCATTCCTCTTCAGCTTAATTGTCTACTGAGCTATTCCTCATCACAGTATCTATAGCCTCAGAGAGTTTCAAGTGTATTTCTTCATACCTTAGTACTTCCGTATCGGCTTCTTTGCGCATTCACTCTTCCTGACCAGTCTCTTAATCTTCAGCCTCCTCTTCATCACTACTAAATTTTGATCTGTGTCTGTACATTTTCTAGGGAACGCCTTTCCATCCAGTACCTGATTTTGAAATCTCTGCCTGACCACGATGTTAGCTAATTGAAATCTTCTCGTATCTCCCGGCCTGTTCCAATTATATATCCATCTACTGATTTTTGCACAGAGTATTCGGTATTACCGGCTGCAGTTTATGGCAGAACTCTCTACTCTCTCATTCCTAACACCAAGCCTATAATCTTCCTAACCCTTTTTTTCTGCTCCTTCCCGTACAACCGCATTCCGATTCCTCATGAGTATTAGATTTTGACCTGTCTTTACGTACTGAATTACCCCTTCAATATCCTTTATAATCTCTTTATCTATCCACCATCAGCTTATGACGTCGACATATATATCTGAACTATCGTTGCCGGTGTTGGTTTGCTGTCGATTCTGATGCGAATAAAACTAACACCCTGGTGTTCACAGTAATTGACTCTCTGCCCATACCTTCCTATTGATAACTAATCCTACACCAGTTATACCATTTTCTTCTGCTGTTGATATTACCCTATGCTCATCTGACCAGAAATCCTTGTCTTCTTTCTATTTCAATTCACTGAATCTTACTGTATGTAGACTGAGCCTTTACATTTCCCTTTTTCAGATTTTCTAGTTTCCATACCACGTTCAAGCTTCTGACGCTCCACGCGCCGACTCATAGAACGTCATCCTTCTGTTGGTTATTCAGTTTTTTTCTCGTGGTCAACTCCCTCTTGGCAGTCCCCTCCCGGAGGTGACTAGTCCCGTATCTTTTGTCGACGGTGAGATCATCATGGCACTTTTTCAATTACAGGCCACATATTCTGTGGATACACATTATGTATCTTTAATGCAGTTGTTTCCATTACATTTTGCATCCTCATGATTCTTCCACCTTTAGGGGCAGTTTCCCACCCCAAGGGCAAGAGAGTGCATTAAAATTCTGTTCGCTCCTTCGCCCTCTTTGACACAGTCACTGGCTGTATGAAGGTCACTTCTTATGCCGGAAGTCTTCGGCCACCATAGCTGATGATTTTTATTCAAAACTTAAGCTGTGGCCCGGTTCGAACCCGAGGCCGAGGACGTTTTGACTACTGATCGAAGGTTCTACCCCTATATTTGATTACGCAGATTATACTTCTGTTGTATCATCTGAAAATGTGAAAACTATGACTTGTGATTTTTGACTCCTGCACTGCGATTACAGAAGAATGATATAACATGTCCACATGTTGCGCTTGTCAAATGTATACTGTTCCGTTACGCTGTGTTTTAACCACGTCTCTGAAACCCCATACTGGGACTTCGATGATGTATGAAGAAAGAACGTGCGACAACAAAGCATTTTCCGTTATGCGAAACCTGATTGTAAGTATTGCATGTGTTAACAAATGCCGGCCGATGTGGCCGTGCGGTTCTACGCGCTTCAGTCTGGAACCGCGTGACCGCTACGGTCGCTGGTTCGAATCCTGCCTCGGGCATGGATGTGTGTGATGTCCTTAGGTTAGTTAAGTTTAAGTAGTTCTAAGTTATAGGGGACTGATGACCACAGATGTTAAGTCCCATAGTGCTCAGAGCCATTTGAACCATTTTTTTGTTAACAAATATTGTCTCGAGTATATACAACATTTTTTGATTCCTGCGAATATGTTGGTCATAATGGTCTGCTACACTGAATTTTCTTGGTTGACTTGTGTTTTTCTAGTTAATATTCAGTCGTCGACTAAACTCAAATTCATAGCGTTACAATTAAATCACTTTGATGGATGGAATGCATCTCCGTAATTTAAATTTCTTTTTGTTCGGCTTTAGCAGCACGAGTTGCGTACTTCCCTTGTTTGAAATGCTGACAATTTGTTATACTATCTTTCGTCGCAGACATTACCGTGAGCACGCGTCCAAAGCGCTAATTACAGGGATGTCAACTGATAGTAAACCTAATCACTCCAACGCGCGATATGCTATGAGAATAAGGAAAAAAAATTGATTGTGTTATTTCTTTTGACTCTAAACAATCTTAAATACACTTTGAAGTATTACTATCACTATTCTCTCGTATGTTACGTTATAGAAAGTGCTCATTTGAAAAATTCATGCTGCCAAACATACCGCATTATCGACTTGACGCGTGATTTTTGAGTCCTTTTATGTGCACTGCATGTCAGTACGTCTCGTCCAGTCTAGGGCACAACAATCAAATCACTTCAAAAACTAATACAACTGCCACATATAGACGATTCTAAATGTTTAACATTTACAGGGATCGGACGAAAACTTCGGTACAGCCTTTTTGGTGGAGCTATCCCATTATTAACTTGAACTAATAATGTTTGCATACCCTGGGCAATTTCTTCCGTCAGGCTACAGAAAAGAGATTTGTTCTAGGGGCTCAGATACTCAAAGACAGTTGTCTTTCGAGAAATTTCATGAGCAGTACAAAAATGGTTCAAATGGCTCTGAGCACTATGGGACTTAACATCTGAGGTCATCAGTCCCCTGAACTTAGAACTACTTAAACCTAAGGACATCACACACATCCATGCCCGAGACAGGATTCGAACCTGTGACCGTAGCGGTCGCGCGGTTCCAGACTGAAGCGCCTAGAACCGCTCGGCCGAACTTTGCCGGCCATGAGCAGTACACTTCATGGTTTGTAGCTTTTAGTAGCCGTAAGGTAGTAAACAAGCAAAATGGTGAAACAGAGACTTTTTTCAATGAAGGAATTCTTGCAACACTTAGCTGTGCAGTCCCTGTGACGCCTTTTAAGTTTTTCCAGAAACAAGGAGAGAAAAAAATGTTTTGGTAAAATTCTCCTTTAAATTTTATACAGTTCTGCGTGCATTTAAATCAGTTGTAGGCTTTTTTTTCCTCTGCTGTTGAAGCTTCAAATACATAGTTTCGGAAGGATTCAACATCTTCTTGAGGGGATGAGATTCACTGTCCAAGCACTTTTATGTTTCAGACAGGGGAACAAAAAGAAGTGACGATGGCAGCAACAATAATGGAAATTTAAGATGGGTGTTACATTTTCAGCGGAACTACGTTATAAAGCGTACAGACATGACACAATGCAATCAAACACTTACAAAATCTAAACTTTCATGACCAGCAATATCACACTTATTAAAATATTCCGGGCTGTTATGCCATGGTAGGATGAATTTGTTGATGAAGCCCAACGTTTCCACCCGTTTTGTGAAGAGCTCCACCCCCCCTCCCCCTCCCCCGGCTGAAGATGTCCTCCACAGAAAGCCACGAAACGTTCGGTTTCAAGAGGAAATTCACCCAACAACATAATACACCGGAACATTTTAATAAAATATAAAACCAGATATACCATAAAACTGCGGTAATGAGATCTGCTCATTGGAACTTTAACCACGATTCTATATTAAGTAATACGGAAGTTACAATTGTTTCTAATTATGAATATTATGCTGGAAAACAGAAATTAATAACCAATAAACTACTGGAGCGATTTTATCATATGAAGTATCAAATGAAAGCTGAGTTCAGAAAACAACATAGTAAGTGTATTCTGCATTACAAATCCTAGATGTACACCAAAAGCTACAGACAATTTCATAAAATATAGATAATTAAATGAGGTACAGCCATAAACTATCAACCGCTACACATAATATGTCATCTAGTTCCTCGCCTAATCATCCCAGATAATGACTACCTACAGTTAATATTAGCTATATTTTAAGTGAGTATTTATGTAATGGCCATTAACGAAAATGATATTAAATCGCTATGGAAGTGCGAATAACAACTTCCAAAACTTGGAGCTAGTGGGTTGGATTGAAAGAGAATTCGATTGGAGACTGGGGGCGCCAGGATGATTTTTTCATAACTGAGCCCTTCCATAGGTTAACACTGTAAACTCGCTTGAGCTTTGTTGAGCTTTGGAAAACGCGTGAGGAGATTGAAAAGTTATTTGTAAGTAAGATGTTTGGATTTTCTGACCTTGTTATTTGATGGAGCGTTTGAGGCACATTCAGCTTATTTCTTGATGTAGTATGAATGCATGAGATAATCAACCATCGGCGTAATGACGCAATCACTGGACTGATACCGCGAGTTCGTAATTATACAGATGGCACATGAGGCGATAACCTTACGCATCCTCTCTCTTATTTCGGTTTTTGCCAAGAATTCAGGATTACTCATGTTCAATAATCATTTAACCTCTGCACTTGAGATTTTGATTTGGAATCCTGTAACGAAAAGACGTAGATGACACTAAGTCTACAACTAAGCTTCCGCCTTTTTCTCTTGAAGATCGAGGCCTTATTGTGAAAAACTTACAAACAGTTTACGCTTCAAAGTACTGGCCATCACTGGCCCCTACTTTCTCCCATCTTTCGGGCAGCATACGAATCATGTGATGGAAGAACTGGGCGCCTTTTCAGAAGATTCATCAATCGATACCATTTTGCTCCTGTTCATGTGACCGCAAGTGCTGGTCAGCCAGGCAGTGTGCGATTGATCGAAAAAGGTGGTAGTTAGAGGGAACAATGTCTGGAGAATACGGAGGATAGGGCAGGACACACCATTTCGTTTCCAAGTACAACTTATCATTTCGTTTCTCTCTTCCAACGCCATGCAGACCTTCGACGACAAAATTACCGTTCTTTAAGCGCTGAAACCACTCTCTGCACGTTCTTTCACAAATAGATACCTCACGATAGGTCTTACCCGAATCTTATGAGCCTCAGCCGCAGATTTAAAGTTAAAGCAGAAGTAAAGCTGTGGGGACGGGGCGTGAGTCGTGCTTGGGTAGCTCAGCTAGTAAGCACTTTCCCGCGAAAGGCAAAGGTCCCGAGTTCGAGTCTCGGTCCGGCATACAGTTTTAATCTGCCAGGAAGTTTTAAAGCAAAAAATTAAAACTTACCACAAATAAAGAGAATTTGGCTTGTAAGTTGACACATTGAATCGAGCATAACTTAATGATGCAATCACAAATTGACTGATACTGGATGGAGATACGTCTACAATTGCCTAAGATTATTGTATGACACTCCGACGGACCACCTGCACCACCACTTGCTGCTACTGCCATCTATTGCAAAACGGCGGAAGCAAAGTTGTAGACCTAAAATACTCTGATATGACAAAAATTACGACCACTGCTCACCGCGACGTTGGATGCCGCCTGGTGGCAGGGTAACAGAAGTATGTAAGCGGAACAGGCACGGACGGGGGCTCACCCTAGAAAAAGATATGGGGTGCAAATGGGGAAATCGATTAATATAAGTGACTTTGACAAAGGGCAGACTATTATTAATCAGTGAATGAGTATCTAGAAAACGGCGAAGACAGTTGAATGTTCAAGTGCTACTGTCGTGATCATCTATGGAAAGAGGTAGAAGAACATTTGGACATCCCCGACTCTTCACAGAACGTGGGGTTGAAGGCTTGTCTGCTCTATAAAGTAAGATAAATGGTGATCTGTGGCATTTCTGCCAAAAGAGCACAATGATGGTGCACTCGCTAGTGTTTCGGAGCACACTGTTCATCGTACTTTGTCGAACATGGAGCTCCGCAGTAAACCACCCCTACATGTTCATATGTTGATCCAACGATGTTGTCAGTTGCCATTGTAGTGGGCACGAGACCATTGCGATTCGGCCGTCAAGCAATGGAAACGTGTCGACTCTTCGGGTGAATCACATTTTTGTTAGACTAAGTCGATGGTCGTCTCCACAAACACCGTCATCGATGTGACTGGCGGCTCGAAACGTGCACTTCACCACGGATTTAGGCTGGTCGGAGCAGTATTATGCTATCGGAGACACTTTCCTGTGCTCGTATTGGACCTGTGGTAGTAATCGAGGAGACGGACGCGCTGACAGCTGCGAAGAACCTGCACCCCTTCATGCTTAATGTTGTAATGTCCTACGGTCGGCAGGAAAGAATTAACGATTAAGTCTGAATACACTTTATTTAACTAAAACGCCTTCTTGGCATGCACTAATTTTCAAACGCAAGAACAAGGAACACAACAATTCTTGTCGTGGCAAAAGCCAGATAAGAGAAGAAGACAATGAAAAGAAATTAGATCCAAAATACTACGCAACACTATTACAAAGTGGCGTTAATCGCAACAAGATACAACTTTCTACTGAAGGCTACGGCGAATGTCTACTAGTCTAGAGCTCGTGTAGGTATTGGCCGGAGCTGTCCTAGCTGTAGGTACACACTGCCGCTTGACTCTGCTGGCGTGCTTATAATACCGATTCGGCGGAGTGCTGCAGGTAGTCACATTAGTTCCAATTGGTGAATCTCTGTCACACGGCTTCTAACGAAGTAGTGCCGTGTTTATGCAGAAAGTTAATCACTGGCGAGCTCTTGAAGGGAGGTCGGCAGCCCACCTTTCTTGTCTGTTGTGCTGGCCCTCTAACTGGGAAGGGGCCGCTGTGAGAGATGTCTTCCCTGACGGCAATGTCATCTTTCAGCAGTATAATTGTCGGTGTCTCGGAGCCAGAACCGTGCTACAGTTGATGTCTCAGCGACCAAATTCGCCTCACTTAAATCCTGTGGAACCAATTTGGGTCGCTACCGGGCGCCACCGCAGCATACGGAAATCAGCGGGCCGATATTTACGCGACTGACATGACCTGTGCGTAGACAATGCCACATGCCTCCACGAACCTACCAACATGCTGTCGAATCCCTTATTGCAAACTCAGTGATGTATTGCATTCCAAAGACGGACAAACAAGCTGTTAAACAGGCAGTCATAATGTTTTGGCTCATCATTGTATTACTACATGATCAACCTAAGTCTCAGATCTCATTGGAACCATTTTTACTGAATAAATTTATCTGTTGCGCACAATTAAATTAATTTACATGAGTCTGTGCAGGTTATGTCCCAAATGACCAACCTCTAACAGTACATATCAGAAGTTTTGACATAGTGCAGAGGTCCTTGATGTATGTGATGGGATCTATAAAAACTCAACGTCGAATATTCTGCTAGTTCAAGTATCCCTATAAATGCAGCTATGATTCGTCAGAAAAACACGAGTGCGAGTCGTGACGCAGGCGCATCTTGCTTAAAGCTTCAAAGCGGGACGCAAACAACTACCATGCCTCGCATTCGCCTGACGTCGCACAAATTGTTCACAAGTTTACACCCGTCCACCAAACCTGGATATAAGCAGACACAAGTTTCCACTAAGTTGGTAATTAGTGAGTACCTCAAAGATAGTACATCAAAACAGGACTCTGTCTCAGTTAGTGTCAATCGACTCATGTACAGTCGCCGCTAAGAAGAGCCAAACTAGAGATTATACGAGGACGTGCTGAAAAGCAATGCTTCCGAATTTTTTTAAGCGAAAACTCTTAAGGATATTTAAATAAAACAAACCTTATTAATATTCTACATCTTTATTCTTTACGTCCACATATTTAATTCTCAAGATAGCCACACTGCCGTTTTCCCAAAGAGAGACCAGTTTGTTAACACCGTCACTGAAGAATGACGAAGTCAGAACTTTACCTCTATGAGCACCGACTCATTACTGTCGAGGAGAAGTCCTCGAAGATGTTCTTTCAGTGCCTCCATTGATGCTCTCGTGTTTTCGAGATTAAAATGGCGAACCCAACTTTCATAACCTGTCACAATGTTGTTAAAGAACCCATCGCCCTTACACTCGAAAAGCAAAAGAAATTGATGACAGATGTCCAATCTCCTCTGTTCCACGTCAGAAGTGAGCATTCGAGGTACCCACCGTGCACAAAGTTTTCTGCGTCGCGGTTTTCCAATGATGGCCTGTACATGGCCTCGTGTTATGCTGTGTCTGTATTATCTAACAATTTTCCTGGTGCGTTTATCAACCCGATTACGATGAGTCTCGTCGGCTGCCGTACGCGGTCGTCCTCTCCGAGCTATGTCACACACGCTGAGGTTAGCACCACCGCTCCCTTCATTACGAGCACGAACATCCCAACGTTGCATATTACTGATGTCGATTCAATCATCATCGTAAACAGCTTTCATTATTCTACGGATTTCAATTCCAGGCACGTTTTCTGCAGTCAGGAACTCTATTACAGCATGCTGTTTCTCATGCATAGACACAGTTACGTTACAGACCGCCATGTTACACGCTACAATTGAGAGCCCTCTAGCGGCAGAGGGTCGCATCTTGCGTCAAAAAATCGGGAAGTCGACCCACTAATATGCGTGCATCAACCGTTTTTGGGAACAGAAAAAGATTCGGAGGCATTACTTTTCAGTACGCGCTCGTATAAGGGGTGGCCGTCATCGCTCACTGTACTGTTGTTTACGATTCACTGCAAGTGAACATTGATCTATATTGCCGAGCACAGTCTTTATACTCCAGTTATTGTACAAATAACTTTAATAAACCACCATAAACTGTTGATAGCACAGGTATAAAAATTAATACTTCGCAATTTTTTCTTAATAATTATAGAAGATCTTAATGCTGTTTGATATACTACATTGAGAAATTCTGTTTCCCTCTACCATATAAGTTTTTTCACAGAGTGAAAGTTCATACAGAAGCATACATTCAAAAACTTTATTAAAAACTGGTAAAATGGGGCACTCCGAACATTATAATGAATCATTACGTTTCTTCAGTACTAACAAAATGGTGTAAAAATTAATGTCTCGTCTTTTGCCCCTCTGAGCTTCATTTCGAACTTTTTATTTTGTGAGTTTCCTGGGAACACTCCCTTTGCAGCAACCAGCAATAGTTAGCAATCATGCTGACGTCCGATCGGTCCTGGTATCTCCCATTTCTTTAACATCATGCTGGAACCTTCTTTCATCTTATTCCTCACTCATAGTACCTGGATCTTCTGGAAAATAGCTGACGTATATATCCATGAATTCAGCTCATGCTCATCAAGGTACCCAAAACTTTGAATTTATCCAGCATGTTTCTAACAAAAATGTTCAGGGAAATTCAGGAATACAGAAATACAAGTTGCTTAGGAATGAAATAAATAGGCAATGAAGGGAAGCTAAGGCGAAATGGTTGCGTGAAAAATGTGAAGAAATCGAAAAAGAAATTATTGTCGGTAGGTATGACTCAGCATATAGAACAGTCAAAACAACCTTTGGTGAAGTTAAAAGCAAGGGCGGTAGCATTAAGGAGAAAAGGGGAATTCCGCTATTTAATGCAGAGGAGAGAGCTGATAGGTGAAAAGAGTACATTGAAGCCCTCTATGACGGGGAACACTTGTCTCATGACGTGACAGAAGAAGAAACAGGTGTCGATATAGGATAAATAGCGGATCCGGTATCAGAATCAAAATTTAAAAGAGCTTTTGAAGACTTAAAATCGAATAAGTTAGAAGGGATAGACAACATTCAAAATCAGAATTTCTAAAATCATTTGGGGAAGTAGTAACAAAACAATTAGTCACGTTAGTGGGTAGAATGTATGAGTCTGGTGGTATACCATCTGACTTCGGAAAAACATCATCCAAGCAATTTTGAAGATTGCAAAAGCCGACAAGTGCGAGAATTACCGCACACACAGCTCAACTGCTCATGCATCCAACTTGCTGACAAGAATAATATACAGAAGAACGGAAAAGGAAACTGATGATGTGTTAGAGGGCTATCAGTTTCACTTTATCAAAGGTGAAGGCACTAGAGAGGGAATTTTGACGTTGCGGCTTGTAATGGAAGCAAGACTAAAGAAAAATCTAGGCATGTTCATAGGGTTTATCGACCTGGCAAAAGCGTTCGACAGTATCAAATGTTGCAAGATATTGCATTATGAGAATAATAGGTGTAATTTATAGGGAAAAACGGGCAATATACAACGTGTACAAGAGCCAAGGGGGAACAATAACAGTGGAAGACCAAGAATAAAGATCGAAGATTAAAAAGGGTGTAAGAGCCGGACGTAGTCTTTCGCCCTTACTGTTCAATCTATACATCGAAGAACCAATGACGAAAATAAAAGAAGCGTTCAAGATAAGATTTGCTGAAGACATTGCTATCCTTGTGGAGAAGAATTACATGATGTGTTGAATGGAATGAACAGTCTAATGTATACAGAATATGGATTGAAAGAAAATCAAAGAGAGACGAAAGAAATGAGATGTAGCAGAAATAGGATCAGCGAGAAACTTAACATCAGAAGTGGAGATTATGTAGTAGACGAAGTTAAGGAATTCTGCTGCCTAGACAGCAAAATAAGTCATGACGGACGAAAGAATGGGGACATAAAAAACAGACTACCACAGGCATAGAGGGCATTCCTGGCCAAGAGAAATCTACTCGTATCAAACACAAGTCTTAATTTTAGGAAGAAATTCTGGGAATGTGCGTTTGGAGCACAGCGTTGTATGGTAGTGAATCATGGACTTTGGGAAAACCAGAATGTGTGGTCAACAGAAGAATGTTGAAAATCACGTTAAGGAATAAGGAATAAGGAGGTTCTCGGCAGAAACGGCGAGAAAAGGAGTATATGGAAAATACTGACAAGAAGAAGGGACAGGATAACAGGACATGTGTTAAGACATCCGGCATTAACTTTCTTGATACTAGAGGGAACTGCAGAGGGTGAAAACTGTAGAGAAATACACAGATTGGACTACACCCAGCAAATATTTGAGGACGTAGGTTGCAAGAGTTCAAGTGCTACGAGTACTCAGAGATGAAGAGGTTGGGACAGCAAGAATTCGTGGCACGCCGCAAAAAACCAGTTATTATATCATTATATTATATCATAATATAAAACCAGTTATCATATATATATATATATATATATATATATATATATATATGATATAATAACTGGTTTTTTGCGGCATGCCACGAATTCTTACTGTCCCAACCTCTTCATCTCTGAGTACTCGTAGCACTTGAGCTCTTGCAACCTACGTCCTCAAATATTTGCTGGGTGTAGTCCAATCTCTTTCTCTACAGTTTTTACCCTCTGCATCACTACTGACGTTGGCAGCAGTAGAGTCGTTCCGTAGTCAGCTTCAAATACACGTTCTCGAAACGTCCAGGGATTCCCATTTGAGTTCCCGAAGCATCCCCTTAAGACCTGAGTGGTGGTCGAACTAGTAGCAATCTAGACGCCCGCCTCAGAATTGCTTCGATGTCTTCCTTTAATACGACCTGACTGTTTTTTTATTTTTTATTATATATTAAAAAATAAAAAATATACATATATATATACATATATATATAATAAAAAATAAAAAAACAATCTGGTCGTATTAATGGAAGACATCGAAGCAATTCTGAGGCGGGCTTCTAGATTGTTACTAGTTCGACCAACACTCAGGTCTTAAGGGGATGCTTCGGGAACTCAAATGGGAATCCCTGGACGTTTGGAGAACGTGTATTTGAAGCTGACTACAGAACGACTCTACTGCTGCCAACGTCCATTGTGCGTATGTACTACGAGAGTAAAATACGAGAAATTGGGGCTCATACGGAGGTTTACAGGCAGTCATTTTTCCCTCACTCTATTGACTAGGATGACTAGTACAGGGAGCCTCCGCCACGTGCCATACGGTAGCTTGCGGTTTGTCTAATGTAGATGTAGATGTAAGTAGGCACATATGCGGTAAAAGTGTTAACTACTTGAAGGAAGCAGCATACCTCCAGTAATTAAGACATAGCGCACCTTTTTTTCCGTGTTTCGGTTTCAGATATTTGCTTCTCAAACAATGTTCAGTATTCCCTGTAACGATCAGTAGACCTTGTAATTTTCCACTTTAGCGTTGTTATTGAGGAGAATGTTGACACTTGTCTACACAGGGAATGACATGGGACTCTTTTAACAACGCATCAATAGCCATAATTCAAACAAAAATTAATTTCCAAAGTGAATTCTTACTCTGCAGTGGAGTTTGCGATGATATGAAACTTCCTGGCAGATTAAAACTGTGTGCCAGACTAAAAGAACCCAGGAATATTTGCCTTTCGTTTGCAGGTGCTCTACCAACTGAAACTGATTCTACCAGGTGGTTATACTTAATGTGCAGCCACTCACAGAGGTTCAATGTGGACTGTAAGTACTTTTTTTTTTTCATCAGTCTTCTGACTGGTTTGATGCGAGCCGCCAAGAATTTTTCTCCTGTGCCTACCACCTCATCCCAACACTTGCAACCTACGTCCTCAGTTATCTGCTGGATGTATTCCAATCTCTGTCTTTCTCTACAGTTTTTGCCCTCTACAGCTCCCTCTAGTACCATGGAAGTCATTTCGTCATGTATTAACAGATGTCCTATAATCCTGTCCCTTCTCCTTATCAGCGTTTTCCACATATTCCTTTCCTTTCCTTATTCCTTACCTTATCAGTCCACCTATTTTCAACATTCGTCTGTAGCACCATATCTAAAATGCTTCGATTCTCTTCTGTTCCGGTTTCCCCACTGTCCATGTTTCACTGCCTTACATTGCTGTACTCCAGACGTACATTCTCAGAAAGATCTTCCTCAAGTTAAGGCCGATATTTGATATTAGTAGACTGCTCTTGGTCAGGAATGCATTTTTTGCCATTTCTAGTCTGCTTTTGATGTCCTCCTTACTCCGTCCGTTATTGGTTATTTTACTGCCTGTGTAGCATAATTCCTTAACTTTATCTACTACGTGACCATCAATCGCAACGTCAAGTACCTTGCTCTTCTTATTTCTACTACTTCTCATTACCTTCGTCTTTCGACGATTTACTCTCAGTCCATACTCTGTAGTCATTAGACTGTTCATTCCGTTCAGCATTCTTCTTCACTTTCACTCAGGATAGCAATGTCATCAGCGAATCGTATCACCGACATCCTTTCACCTTGAATTTTAATTCCACTCCTGAACCTTTATTTTTTTCCATCATTGCTTGCTTGCTGTACAGATTGAATAGTAGGGGCGAAAGGCTACATCCTTGTCTCACACCATTTCTAATACTAGCACTTCGTCCTTGGTCGTCCACTCTTATTATTTCCTCTTGGCTGTTGTATATATTGTAGATGACCCGTCTCTCCCTAAAGCTTACCCTTACTTTTCTCAGAATTTCGAACATCTTGCACCATTTTACATTGTCGTACGTTTTTTCTGGTCGACAAATCCTGTGAACGTGTCTTGATTTTTCTTTATTCTTGCTTCCATTATTAACCGCAACGTCAGAATTGCGTCTCTCGTGCCTTTAATTTTCCTAAAAGCCAAACTGATCGTCATCTAGCGCAAACTCAATTTTCTTTCCATTCTTCTGTACATTATTCTTGTAAGCAACATGGATGCATAACCTGTTAAGCTGATTGTGCGATAATTCTCGCACTTGTTAGCTCTTGCCGTCTTCGGAATTGTGTGGATGATGCTTTTCAGAAAGCCAGATGGTATGTCGCCACACTCATACATTCTACACACCAATGTGAATAGTCATTTTGTTGCCACTTCTCCCAATGATTTTAGAAATTCTGATGGAATGTTATCTATCCCTTCTGCCTTATTTGATCTTAAGTCCTCCAAAGCTCTTTTAAATTCTGATTCTAGTACTGAATCCCCTATCCCTTCTAAATCGACTCATGTTTCTACTTCTATCACATCAGACAAATCTTCCCCCTCGTAGAGGCTTTCAATGTATTCTTTCTACCTATCCGCTCTCTCCTCTGCATTTAACAGTGGAATTTCCGTTGCACTCTTAATGTTATCACCCTTGCTTTTAATGTCACCGAAGGTTTCTTTGACTTTCCTGTATGCTGAGTCTGTCCTTCCGACAATCATTTCTTTTTCGATGTCTTCACATTTTTCCTGCAGCCATTTCGACTTAGCTTCCCTGCACTTCCTATTTATTTCATTCCTCAGCGATTTGTATTTCTTTATTCCTGAGTTTCCCGGAACATTTTTGTACTTCCTCCTTTCATCGATCAATTGAATTATTTCTTCTAATACCCATGGTTTCTTCACAGTTACCCTCTTTGTACCTATGTTTTCTTTCCGAACTTCTGTGACGGCCCTTTTTAGAGATGTCCATTCCTCTTCAACTGTACTGCCTAGTGAGCTATTCCGTATTGCTGTATCTATAGCCTTAGAGAACTTCATCCGCATCTTGTCATTCCTTAGTGCTTCCGTAACCCACTTCTTTGCGTATTGATTCTTCCTGACTTACGTCTGAAACTGCAGCCTACTCTTCATCACTACTATATTGTGATCTGAGTCTATGTCTGCCTTACAATCCAGTATCTGATTTCGAAATCTCTGTCTGACCATGATGTAACATAACTGAAATCTTACTTTATCCCCAGGGCTTTTTCAAGTATACGTCCTTCTCTTGTGATTCTTGAACAGAGTATTCACTATTACTAGCTGAAACTTGTTGCAGAACTCAATTAGTCTTTCTCCTCTCTCATTCTGTGTCCCAAGCCCATATTCTCCTGTAACCCGCTATACTATTTTCTGCTGCTGTTGATATTACGCTATACTCATCTGTCCATAAATCCTTGTCTTATTTCCATTTCACTTCATTGACCCCTATTATATCTAGATTGAGCCTTTTCATTTCCCTTTTCAGATTTTCTAGTTTCCCTACCACGTTCAAGCTCCTGACTCCCTACCACGTTCAAGCTCCTGACATTCCACGCCCCAACTCGTAGAACGTTATCCTTTCGTTGATTATTCAATCTTTTTGTCATGGTAACCTTCCCTTTGGCAGTTCCCTCCCGGAGATCCGAATGGGGGACTATTCTTTTGCCAATGGAGAGATCATCATGACCCTTCTTCAGTTACAGGTAAATATCGTATCGTAGCGAAATTTGTTAGATATTCTAATGCGTTAATTAAAAACCGATTTACAGTGGAAAAAAATTAGTTCCAATTTTGGACAGCAGATGCAAATCTGGCGCTGTGAACACAAGAAAGGCACGTAGAAATATTGTAACAGGTAATGATTATGAGCGAGACAGAACGGGAAGTGATAAAGGCATAATTTTATTAGTAACTGCCGCTCACACAGTTTGTTCAGTATGAGCACTGGAGACAGACGAGTACAGCGCCAGATTTGCAACTGGTGGCCAAAACTGCAACCAATTTTTTTCTGCGTAAATCAGTTCAGCATTAACGCATCAGCATACCTACCAAGGTTTTGTGCCATTCGATACTTACAGCCACACTGAACCTCCGCGAGTAGCTGTACTTTAAATATGACCGCCCATATAAACATCCCCAGTCTGTACTAGCTAAGACACGTCTCCGCCATATCTTTCTTCCTTCCAGTTTCACAGAAGAACTTCTGTGACGTGTGGACGTTAGCATATGAGGCACTGGCAGAAGTAAAGCTGTGAAGACGGGACGTGGGTCGTGCTTGGGTAGCACACAGTTTTAACCTGCCAGAATTACTTTATTTGCCGTCCGGCGTGGATTTGGAGAGATACGAAGGGAGGTTGGTTTGCCAGGTATAGCTGTTTATCGAGTTGTGCCTTGTTTATAGGTTTAGTTAGTTAGAGTAGCCCCATTTTCCCAATATACTCTACGCAGTGAACCCGCCCAAAAACTTTCGAGAATCTAAATGTCGAACCTCTGAAGAAAATATGCAGTCTCTCTCACTGCTGGAAGTTCTACTGTGTCTCAAACTTAACTGCCACAAAATTCCATTGATAAATAATGGTCTTTTCACACAATGATTTCTGGGAACGAAAATGTCTATCTTGAGCAGAGATGTCCACTTCATCGATTGGGTATTTGAATACGTGAACTTCGTTGTTATCCTCATAACTACTGATACGGCCAGGAACGCCACACATCTTCACCATAGTAAATAGTAACACTCAGGTACTAAAAACAGGATAAACCCCGAGGCTACTACGATTTATGAATGGACAGAACTGTTTAGCAAATCATGTGAAGCTCTAATAGACATCCTCTTCAATGTCGACTACGCTGCGCACATGTTCACCTGTAGCACGTGCCGGTAGTCTATACCAATCAGGCAGCTTGAAAGGTCGTTGTAGTAGTTTTCGTTATGTTTTCATTTTTGCCACTGCCATCTTCTCTGATAACTGGTTTATCTGACCAGGTGAACTGTGTCACTGCAACGGAAGCGATGTGTGTCTCCCGTAAAGTGTGCACACTGAATATTTCAACAGTGTGTCGTTGAAGTCACTATATAATTTGAGAGGGGTGATAAATTAGCGTGAAATATGCTGTGAGTGAATAATGAAGATTCCATTCTCCCCTTATTAATCTGTGCCATACCCCTAAATTTACTGCCATTTAATTACTGATGAAAACTTGGTTATGCGAGTTAAAGAGAGTGGCTGGTAGGGATCTTACAGTTAAAAGTTGAAGCGTAATAACCTGCGATTGTAGTGTTGAAAATGTATCGATCTTGTGAATACGCAACTAGTAAACATTTTGCAAAAGTTGTGTCGGTCAAGTAGAGATCCACTAACCCCTTCTTGCATTTTTAATTGTTTATGTACGATACATTTCTATAATACGCATCAGTTCCATTATCTAACGTAAGTTTTCTGAATTTACCTTGCATTTTAGTTTATATATTGAGAAGTGCCTTGTGTGTGTTTGGACAGCGCCAATATTAGACTACACTGTCGTTAAATCTGTTGTCACGATCTCTATCTGGCACTGATATTCATTGGCCTGAGCAACTTTCACCGAATTACCACCTAGAACCTAACCTAGAGCTCGGATATGCTAGAAAACCAGGATTTCAGGAGTTTTTCTCACAGAAAATTAGTCCAGAATGAGATTTTCACTCTGCAGCGGAGTGTGCGCTGATATGAAACTTCCTGGCAGATTAAAACTGTGTGCCCGACCGAGACTCGAACTCGGGACCTTTGCCTTTCGCGGGCAAGTGCTCTACCAACTGAGCTACCGAAGCACGACTCACGCCCGGTACTCACAGCTTTACTTCTGCCAGTACCTCGTCTCTTACCTTCCAAACTTTTACAGAAGGTCTCCTGCGAACCATGCAGAACTAGCACTCCTGAAAGAAAGGATATTGCGGAGACATGGCTTAGCCACAGCCTGGGGGATGTTTCCAGAATGAGATTTTCACTCCGCAGCGGAGTCTGCGCTGATATGAAACTTCCTGGCAGATTAAAACTGTGTGCCCGACCGAGACTCGAACTCGGGACCTTTGCCTTTCGCGGGCAAGTGCTCTACCAGCTGAGCTACCGAAGCACGACTCACGCCCGGTACTCACAGCTTTACTTCTGCCAGTACCTAGTCTCTTACCTTCCAAACTTTACAGAAGCTCTCCTGCAGAAGTAAAGCTGTGAGTAGCGGGCGTGAGTCGTGCTTGGGTAGCTCAGTTGGTAGAGCACTTGCCCGCGAAAGGCAAAGGTCCCGAGTTCGAGTCTCGGTCGGGCACACAGTTTTAATCTCCCAGGAAGTTTCAGCAAATTAGTCGTCAGGAGCAACTGACTGCCTGTACTGTTGGGGCGTTAGGCTTATACAGCCCATTGACGGCTCGTGATTGATTGGTAATTACGTAATGTTGTTGCGGATTATGTCGACGTCTGCACTGGTGACTCCGCCGCTCCCGTAGTAGAGCGAAAATTGCGACGAATCTCTCTCTCCATCGAGATCTCGCTTTCATGCACCGCTAACATTATATCCGCTCTTACGGTTGAAGTTCTTCTCGCACATTCTTATACAGCTCTTTAGTTACAGACTCCCTGTGTGTAGAAGCCTGGGAGAAAACTTACGTTTCGTCAGACAATATGCTGTGCTCAGTACTGCAGATTTCTCTAGCTCCCGATTGTTACTATGCGCTTGATGTTTTGCGCACTGAACGAAAGCGGTACGGGTGGACTGACCGATATAATTGCTTCCGCATTCAGAGCGATATTGTAAATCCCAAGGACTCTGAGGCCCAGACTTTCCATCCTCTTAGGTCGGAAAATAGCTCTAATATCTTGTCTTTCCAGGATTCTGCCTATTTTACTACATGTAGCGACGCAGAAAGAAAGGAATACAATCGGTGGTTCATTACGTGAACTGTCAACATATTCACATTATCTTTCCTTGGAGAACGCTGACTTCATACTCGTATCAAGCGAAGCATAGCCGTTCTTTCGGAACATGTACTTCATATGATTAATTTCCTAATCCAAGTGGTCCTCGTCAAAAGCAGTTTTTCATTTGTGTGGCTATTATTTAAAACTGCTCCCTTATGGGCTGGGTGATGAAAAAATCTGGGCGCTAAGAAGTAAGATATAAATTAGTGTGCCAAGTGTTCCGAGACGTCCATCCGACTTTCGTTGTATCAAAACCTCTAAAAATTTATCCTTCCTTCTTTCTCTGTCTCGACGGTGAACCAATGCTCTAGAGCTTCTACGCCGTGTGGCCAGATTAATGTGTCGTCAACATAGCGATGAAGTGAAGATAGACGAAGGGGGAGCCAAATTTAACACACGTTCCTCAAAACGTTCCATAAAAAAATATTACTTTTAGTTGCTACTTGCTATTTCTGGCTTCTCGTGTGACTGAAGAGTAGGCAGATACGGTAACCTTCTTATTGTGAATACTGTGATTTGTAACATATGTGGAGTAGACTGACCGTCGATGTCATTCGTTCCTGCCTCTGTGCGCTGAATGTCGTTACCTGTATGAATGCTTTTGCGCGCGCCATTGTAACAATGTTGCTATTTATTCTTTTGAGATCAGATTCTTGGTTAGAAAATCATTGACTTGGTTTCCGCTTCACGGTAGACATGTCTTCCTTCACATTAATTTGGTCCAGTCTGCTTGGACCTGTAGCTTGATTTCATACGGAAGCTTGTCATATTTATTATGTGGAGTCAGACTTCCGTTCTGAGCACCCACTGCTGTGATGTGATGTATTCAAATAGTGGTTGCGTTCTTTGAAATTAATGTGATCTACGTTAACCTGTGGTGGCTCACTATGCATGTGTTAAGCAAATCGTTGTATCACCCTTTCTTCTGAGTAATTAAACATGTAAAAATATTCCGATGAATGCGTGTGATATTGTAATATTTTTTCTTTATTCCATGCCTGTCTCCACGAAGTCGTAGCCGACAAATTTGTTTAAAAGAGGCACACAGTTCAACTTACAATGTAAACTGAGCGCTTAAACTATGTGCTTTCTTCGGTAATTATAAAAATTGAAATAGATTTTTGACTCAGTTTGTCTCACGACTCCACACTTACCGTTTACTGTGAGAAACAACCAAGGACGAAGATGTGCACTTGCCTTGAACAGCAACATGACTTATTCCAGGTGCAGAGACAGACGATTATACAGGGTGATTCAAAAAGAATACCACAACTTTAAAAATGTGTATTTAATGAAAGAAACATAATATAACCTTCTGTTATTCATCATTACGAAGAGTATTTAAAAAGGTTTTTTTTCACTCAAAAAAAAGTTCAGAGATGTTCAATATGGCCCCCTCCAGACACACGAGCAATATCAACCCGATACTCCAACTCGTTCCACACTCTCTGTAGCATATCAGGCGTAACAGTTTGGATTGCTGCTGTTATTTCTCGTTTCAAATCATCAATGGTGGCTGGGAGAGGTGGCCGAAACACCATATCCTTAACATACCCCCATAAGAAAAAATCGCAGGGGGTAAGATCAGGGCTTCTTGGAGGCCAGTGATGAAGTTGTCGGCCGTCCAGAACTTTTCCCTTTGCACAAACACCCATTCTCTGTAAACTGTTTATACCAACGTTTAATACACCACCTATCAGGAGGTTTAACACCATACTTCGTTCGAAATGCACGATGAACAACTGTCGTCGATTCACTTCTGACGTACTCAATAACACAAAAAGCTTTCTGTTGAGCGGTCGCCATCTTAGCATCAACTGACGCTGACGCCTAGTCAACAGCGCCTCAAGCGAACAAATGTACAACTAAATGAAACTTTATAGCTCCCTTAATTCGCCGACAGATAGTGCTTAGCTCTGCCTTTTGTCGTAGCAGAGTTTTAAATTCCTAAAGTTGTGGTATTCTTTTTGAATCACCATGTATTTCAAATGCTGTTGCAGGGCGGAACGGATCTTCCTTTCCTCAGGTAAAATTTTATTTCAGGGTTATGACTAGCACTTTTTGTGTATTTTTGAGCAACATAACATTTACCCATTTCTTCATAATTTCCAAAACGGAACTAATGAATGTTGAAAGGCAGGTTTTTGTTTACAATTAGTTAAAGTTTCACAAATCATTGATTCATGCGTTAAAGCTAAGGTTTAGCTTGCTGCTTTTCTTGTTAAAAGGTTTCACAATTAAATATAAGTTTCACTTGTTGAGTTTCCGTATATGAGGCCTTGTTCTGTAGCTGGCGTTGCTTGGACCACCCAGAAGGGTTTGTGATTCTCGTAGGGAGTAGAACTCTAATTTCTATTCAGGAAACCCAACACGGCCTTAGAGGCAAACGATACAGAAACATATACAACCTCTATTCGTCTGGCTGCTTCATGTTGAACGGCAGAGACGTGCCGAGGTAAAAGTGAACAATTAGATGAATCTAACTTCCGTATTTTGGATCCCCTGGAGCTATGCGATGGCGGCCTCTTCCAGCTGGTTATTAAGGATCACCTACTCTGGTGTATCACCGGAAGAATCGCGCCTCTGAATAAACCATTTCCCCGCTACATATTTCCTCTAAACAAGTGGATCGTAATCCTGCTGGTTTCTCTAGATAACAATTATCTATAAAACTACAGAATTACTACTGTTTCTGCTCGGTGCCCCGTAGGCTTAGCAAAATAAATTCAACTTACCTCTGCGAAACGCACATTCGACTCTCCTCAACCCTGCGAACAAAATGATTAACATTTAGGCCTTTCAGCCAATCAGCCCTACACACCACAAGCACATCTTTTGTATTTGCCTCTTCTTTCATGATAGAAAAGCATTCTAGGGTGGTACCTCTTAGCTGACGCTCTACAGCTGCAATGCTCAAAATGGTTCAAATGGCTCTGAGCACTATGGGACTCAACTGCTGTGGTCATAAGTCCCCTAGAACTTAGAACTACTTAAACCTAACTAACCTAAGGACAGCACACAACACCCAGCCATCACGAGGCAGAGAAAATCCCTGACCCCGCCGGGAATCGAACCCGGGAACCCGGGCGTGGGAAGCGAGAACGCTACCGCACTACCACGAGATGCGGGCTGCAATGCTCAGAAAAGTTCCACTGGCACTGTAGGAAATCTAAGATCATCAGCCCTGGGAGTATCTTAGAGAAATGTCGGCCGGCTACATCTTTATTAAATCCAGCAAGTGCCCTTGTTCACCCTATCAACATGAAAATTCCACACTAAGCTGCAGCTGTCTTCTGTGTCGGCCTTGAACTAGCCTTGGCCTCGAAAACAATAAGTCACAAACTGAATGAAATTCACGGGGACATTCCATTTCGAGACACAGTATAACGACCAGGCAAAAATACTTCATTGTTCGAAGTAAATACAAGTCTTACGGACACAATGGCTAAATACAACCAAATTTCGGTTCAAAATCATAGCAATCAGTTTAACAACCCAGCTTCGTCTAACAACCGTGTGCCTGAAATGTATGTTTTGAGACAAACATATAGAAAAGTGAAATCTACCTTCGGTGATACTGAAAGGAAGAGTGATAATATTAAGAGTACAACTGGAATTCCAATACTAAACACAGAGCAGAGAGCTTATAGATTGAAAGAGAGCACTGAAAGCCTCTACATGGGAAAGAATTGCCTGAAGACGTGACAAAAGAAAAAACTGGAGCCAAATGGGAGACATAGGGGATCCAGTATTAGGCAGAACTGAACAGAGCTTTGGAACACTTAAGATCAAAAAGGTAGAGGGGAGAGAGAGAATATTATAATGGAATTTCTAAAATCATCGAGGGAGGTGGCAACCAAACGACTATTCAGGTAAGTCTGCAGGTTCTAGGAGAGTCGTGACGTACCATCAGACATTCGAAAAATTATCATTCGCATGATTCCGAAGATAGCAAAGACAGGTAAGTGTGAAAGCTATCGTGCTATCAGCCTATGCATCCAAGCAACTGACAAGGA
Organism: Schistocerca nitens; assembly: GCF_023898315.1. NCBI lineage: Eukaryota > Metazoa > Arthropoda > Insecta > Orthoptera > Acrididae > Schistocerca > Schistocerca nitens. The sequence goes on from NC_064617.1 coordinate 770,412,630, forward strand.
TAATATAAAGAAGAATCGAAAAGAAAATTTAGGAACCGTTGGATGACTGTTAGCCTTTAGGAGAGGTAAAGGCACCAAGGAGGTAGCTCTGACGTTGCGCTTGATGTTGGAAGAAAGACACGTTAGTAAGATTTATCGATATAGAAAAACCAAAAGCATTAGACAGTGTCAAATGGTGCAGGGTGTTCGAAATTTGGAGATTAGGAGTAAGCCATAGGAAAAGTAGAGTGATATGCACTAGAACCAAGAAGGAAAAAATAAGAGCGGAAGACCACGAACGAAGTGCTCTGATTAAAAAGGGTATAAGGTAGAGACGCAAGGGTTCGCCCCTGCTGTTCAAACTATACGTCGAAGAAAAAATGACGGACAGAAAAGAAAAATTCAGAAGTGGGCTTAAAATGCACGATGAAAGTATATGAATCGCTGGTGACGTCCTCCTCGAAAGTAAAGAGGAAATACAGAATCTGTTTAATGGCATGAACTGTATAATGAGTGAAAGTAAACTGAAAACAAGTAAAGTAACATAAATGAGAATAGCGAGAAAATTGACGCCAAAATTGGTAGACGAAGTTAAGAAATTCTTGTACCTTGGAAGCAAAATAACCCATGATGGACGAAGCAGGGAGAACATAAAAAGTAGTCTAGCATAGGCAAGGATGATATTCCTGCCCGAGACTGGTGTCAAAAACAAGACTTAACATGACGAAGGAATCCCTGAGAATGCGCGTTTGGAGCACAGCATTATATGGAAGTGAATCATTGGGGTGGGAAACATAGGAACTGAGGGAATCGAATCGTTTCAGATGTGGTGCTACAGAAGAATTTTGAAAATTAGGTTTACTGATAAGATCAGGAAAGAGAAGGTTCTCCGCAGAATCGGTGAGGAAAGGAATATGTGGAAAACACTGAGAAGAAGAAGGGACGGGATGATAGGGTGTGTGTTAAGACATCAGGAAATAGCCTTCACGATGCTAGAGGAAGCTGTAGAGACTAAAAGCTGTAGGGGAAACCACATATCTGAACACAACCAGCAAATAATCGAGTACTTAGGATGCAAGAGCTACTCTGAGATGGAAAGGCTGACATAGGAGAGGAATTCGTGGCGGCTCGAGCCAAACCAGACAGAAGACTGAAAAAGAAAGGTATTTTCAGATGAGGTAAAAACTAACTATTTTTCGATAATGCGCTCCATATCGCTGAATTTGAGCGGGAGAGAGAGAGAGAGAGAGAGAGAGAGAGAGAGTGAGAGAGAGAGAGAGAGAGGGGGGGGGGGGGGGAAGAAGAAAGGCATTGGGTTCAGAGCCATATTGACAATATCAAGTTGGAAAGAGTCCACAGAACCTACTTATACCGTGACGTAATGATGATGTGGTGTATGACAGCATACGTGTGTGAACAGAAAGAGATCAGTACACCGACGATATTTTTTTGCGTCTTTAATTTATGTGGGCTGTGGTGACAGACTGCTCTGTAGTGTAGTCTGAGGTATACGTTAGGTTATAAAGTGAAAATTTGATTGCGATTTGACGAAGCAAACGGATGAAGGTACAAAATAGTAGTTGTGGTGACAGAGATTTGTAACGTAATCTGGAACCTAGGTTAGGTTGAAAAGTGACAGTCTGGCTGTGAATTGGTGTAGTCATAGCGAAAGATTCAGTTACTCAGCGAGGATGTAGGTCGTCTTATTTTCAAAGGAACAATACTGGAATTTGCCTTGTAATCAGGCTGGCAGAATGGGAATCTGAAACACTGTCTTCTCAAATGCGACTTCACCATGCGCATCCAGGTTCCGTATATGCAAAACACACAACGGGTAGAAATACTGGCATTCTATTTGCTGCCGGTGTGTAATATTATCACCTATGGCCTTACTGCACAGGACTTCACACATTCTGATACACTACGTGTAGACACACACTGCTCGTCCAAAAACTTACAACGCTGTTTCTGTTCCTAGAATGTGAGTGACGACAGCGGAGTAATTGCAGTGGCAGGTTGAACGAACAAACAAACAAACAAACAAACAATATCTGATGTACATTCGACCAGTCAGTTGCGAGCAGGCAGCGTTTGACAAATGGATGTGCGACCCTAGTGTGCCATCGTTTATGTATCAACTCCCAATGTGTCTAAATTGATTGTTCAAGGCATTCTCCAGAATGTTTTGAAGATCAGAAAACTGTGAGCGAAGTTTGTCCCGTACACCTTGATTCCCTTCCAAAATGAACTTCTTACTGTACATGCATAATGACAAATTTAGACTGTAGAATGAGCAAGTAAAACTAGGCAGTACACAAAACACTGGAAACAAACCAGCACTTTAAAGTTGTTCTTCAGGCACATTGACATACTGTCAGTCCAAAAAAGATCCGAGATTGGATTAATAAAGAACATATTAGTTAAAACGCGAAGAGCGCGTGACGATACTTGGTGTTATCAATAACAACACACTTCAAAACGACGAAGTGTAGAATTCACATGAAGGGTCAACACTTTAATGAAATAACCTGCATTCAAGCTAATGTGACGCGCGAGTTGAAGACCGCAAAGAAGTATTTTTCTAAATATTTCATGTGGTATTATGAACGTTCTGTGGGTTGAACTCAGGCAGGAGGGAGAAGACAATGTAGAACGGCTGAAGCATTAAAACCACCTCTTAACTTTTCTCGTTCCTTATTAATCCACTCTCGTAACTTTTTGGACTGACAGTATGTCATTGTGCCTGAACAGTAGCTTTCAAGTGCTGGTTCCTATGCTGTGTCTTTTACACTCTCTGATTTCAGTTGTTCGTTTCACAGTCTAGATTTGTCATTATGCTTGAACGAGTAGAATAAGAAGTTCGGTTTTCCTTCTAAGTACATTGTTCGGCTACATAAGAAACTTTACTTTCTCTTAGACAGCCTTTTATTATGAACCTATATGTCTGATGATAGTAAAGGAATTTCTCTCAGCTGTAAGAAAAAAATTTATTAGTTATTAGAACTATAAATAAAAATTCTTTCTGAATAACAAGGACCAGTAGCTAGTTTGTTGGAAAGTTTTTCTTTTATTCTAGCCACACGAAAACGGCCATTGTGTGTGGTGGATATACTGAACAGTAGTCAGAGTTCACGAAAGAATTATTTTTATTAAACATTGGATTATTGATTTAAATAAAAAACAAAATATGTATTTTCTATCTCATATGAAACACGTTCTTTAAATTTAACAAATGTAAACAACATTCATCACTTGTAAAGTCCAATAATCGACTCACCAAATCTTACTAACATAAAGACATTATCAACAAAAGTAGTTATCAATGAAATCTGTTTATCTATAACTTATAAATAAATCAACATTTCTGTGTTAACAATTATAATTGCCTCCATGAATATTACTGCATACGAAAATGCCTGGGAAACATTTGTGATCTGCATGTCTGATGATGCTCTGACATAAGCAGCCACAACAAAAGAGTAAACCTTCGAAACCAATTTGGTCCCTACATCAATCACCAATCACCATTCAACAATGACTGTTTACAAAAGATGTGTTCACTATATATACAAAAGTTTAATATATGTGCTATGGAATAAACGGTTTTGTACAGCTAAGTATTAAATTGTAAAAGTAATATAATATAAGAAACTTAATGAAGTGTCATTTCATGGTACTGAACAACTGTCTGTGAGAAAGTACACTGAATTTTTGCATATTGTAAATATAACATCAAAAATTTAACTAGGCATTTCTGACTGAATTAGCTACCATTGCTCAGTCAACAGTTATGATGTATTACATGTTGTTGTAAAAGTTAATTACAATGAAACACTACAATATACTTCAGGAAATAAGATACATTACAATAGATCAAGAAACACAATTAACTTTAGTTAGAAATGACATTCTGTTGTTAGTGAGTATCACAAACATCCACGTCAGTCAGCGCATGGACATTAACATATCGATCTGATTCATAAATATAATACGGCACATGAGCGAAATCTGGAATGTAATGTTTGAAGATTTTACTCCTGTCATGAAATAAAGACAATTTTTAAGGGAAAGACCAAGAATAGTAAGAAAAACAAAATATTACAGACAAATTTTGGTCTTCTAGTATATCTTTCTGCTGACTAATCAACAACAAAAATTATAATTTTTCTTCTGAAAAAGACTTAAGGCTCCTGAGAGGTAAATGGACGTACTTCAATAGCGACCACTGTCGCTAACACTTTTCTTCCACAGTGTTTCTGACCCTGAAATCCTCACAGAATACACTATATTGTCCACTGTCTTCGATCTCTTACTAGAAATTAATGAAAACAGCGCTCATAAGACAAATTCAGATCAGTAGTGGGATTCTGACCACAGCAAAAAACTGGCACATTATAGCATTACTATTTATTCCTGACCTGCAAGATCACAGGGGCTGTCTTTCTCCTGCATTGCAAGAGTAAATAAAGACTACAATTACCATTCAACACGAACGCTGTGCAGTCTGTACAGCTTAATAATTTGTACCAAACATTTCAATATTACTACATGGGAGTCCGAACTGAAAGAAATCTCCACCAAAACGTTGCCAGCCAGCGGCAAATTGGCAAGATATGCCAGATTTGGCAGGCCTACCAAAGGACGTGAATATGTGCTTATATATACAGAAATGTATAATGAACGAAATTTGAGGACGTAAATTGTTGCACGCCACCTTTACCACTGTGCAGCAGAGGCTTTACATTTCGGTTACTCCGTCGGCGCCTCTGGCCTTTCGCAGATCTGCTGCTGTTCTTTGTCCTCTTGCAGAGATTCCTGTGAGGGGTTGCCAGTGCTGACATCTGCCGGCAGCTGCTGGTCACAGCTCGGCTCCTCGTGCTCCTCCGTCGGATGCTGTGGCTCAGTCGCAGGTTCCTGCTTCACGCACACCTGCGGCAGCTGCTGCTGCTGCGGCGACGGAGAGGCTCCGCTGCTGTCCGTACAGCAGACGGCGCCGTTGTTCTCAGTGCTGGCACGCGGCGACACGGACTTGCTGCCCCTGGCTGACCGAGTACGCCGACCAGGAGTCGCTGTGTGGGCGGTTTCTACCGGCTGCTGCTGGGGTTTGTAGCAGGGATCCAGCTCATATGTGCCGTTACTCCCGCTATGTTGATAGAATACCTGTTTCAAACCAAAGGAAGATTTTGTTCAGTCAAAAATCAACAACACTTTTTTTCCTTCAATTACTTGTATGTATAAATCCATTAATCTCTGTTGTTGTGGTTGTATCTCAACAAACTAGAATGTTATTATGAACATTAATAAAGCTACCATTAAAGGCGGAATACGAACAACAGGTATGGTTCAATGGAATTTTAGGTGAAAAAAATCTAAAATTTCCAGAATGGATTTGCACTTTGCAGCGGAGTGTACCTGCCTAGGATTAGAACCTTGGGACCCTTGCCTTTCACAGGCGATTGCTTTACCAAATGAGCCATTGAAGCACAACTCATAACCCACTCTCAGAACTTTACTACTGCTAGTACTGCATTTAGAAATTGCTTTCTATTTCTTCGTGTCTCTACTCAAGGACCAAAGTAAAAATTTACAGCTTTTATGCAAGTGCATATCTCTACTAATGGACAGAATGAGGTAGAAAGGATATGAGTTTTCAGAACATTCAGGCTCAGGTAGTAGGAGTGAGGGACTGATGTCACGTTTTTGGTAGCTCCTTCCATTATTTTGTTTAGTCGAGGTGTTGAGGCCGTGGAGTGTGCAACATCGTGTGTTTGCTTACGATTGTTTTGTGCGTAATAATGAGTCTATCGTTGCAATTCAGCGTGACTTTCGTCGCCATTTCAATCTTGCGAGACATGATTTCCCATTCGTACGACTGGGGGCTCATCGCTCAGTACAAATTGCAGAAAATTTTGAATTCGGCAAGCCGTACTCCGTACTTCTGGTCGATCTACTGGGAAACATTCTGCCGAACTGCTCCTCAGTAATCGTATAGTAAGGCGTATTTTGCACATTGTGCTAGGATTTCATCCCTATAAAATGGCCATGGTGCAACAACTGAACCCTAGAGATTATGTACAGCAGCTGAATTTTGCTCAAGAAATGGAGGCCATACTTGAGCAAAACGACATTATTTTTATTATGAGTGATGAGACTCATTTTAATTTGAACGGCATGGTAAATCAGCAGAACCGTCGTTATTGGGCCAATGAAAATCAAAAACTAATGCATGAGACACCATTATACAGTCCGAAGGTGACTTTCTGGTGTGCTGTAACTGGTATAGATGTTACTGGTCCAAACTTTTTCCACGACGATAACGGGAACACTTTAAATTTAATCCCGTAATGTTATAGACAGATGAATTCTTCCTACCTGAACCAAGAATAAAATTTAATCCTATCCGGCAAGTTTGGTTTCAGCAGGGTGGGGACACAGCTCACACAGCAAGAATGTCAGTGGAAGCTATTCACACTGATTTCGTGGTCGCGCCATTTCCCGGTTTGGTGACATTAGTTGGCATCCTCGTTCTCTAGATCTGTCCATGTGCGACTGCTTTTTGTGCAGTTACCTCGAGTCGCGTGTATACGAGCATAAACCACGTACTTTTGAACAACTGAAGGAAGCAATTCGTGAGAAGTCGTTCAGTTTGACAGATCACTGTCGGAGAGAGTGGAAGCCAACTTCCGAGAACGGCTTGAGAAGTGCTTCGCTGAAAACGGCCGTCACCTGGGAGATGATGTTTCCAAGCATTAATTTTGTAAAGTGGCAACATCGCTTGAATAGTATTCTGCAAATAAAAATGTTTATGGACCACAAGTAAAGATATATTGTTTATTTTTTTAAATGTCCATCCTTTATGCCTCACCCGGTATAAGACAAGATGTGGTTTAACTTTGTTACCGAAAATTTAAAAGGTTTAAATCTTTACATGATGCACTAATAAACATTCAGATAGATTTATGCTATATATTTTTCAAACAACACTGTACACGTTTTCTCTGAAAGCCAAAAGCGAAAAAGAAAATGTTGTGCTGCGCTGTTTAGCTTTGTTTCCGCAGTCAGTTGTAATTTCGACAGGAGGGCATATAATCAATTAGACAGATATTTTCTCCAATATCATTATATTTTCTTTCTACTTACATACCATTTTTCAAAAATGTTATACGCACCAACAATGTGCTGATTTGTTTTGTTCCTCGCAGTCGGTTTCAACAGAAAACAGGAGAGTTGTGTTTATGGCTTATCGCCTTACAATTACGGTACTACTAAGAAATCCGAATCGTCAAAAATTTTGTAATCTTATCCACCCGCAGATTAAAACTGTGTGAAATACTGTCATTGAGGCTCCTATCCTCACAGATCTAATAGCACGAATGGTCACTCTCATAATCCATATACCCCACTGCTCCCAACTGAATTGTTCACTCATTTTAAGTGTCTTTAATTCTCGATCAAGGTTGTCATTAACAATAAACTGGATCGAGGTTAGAAAGAGGGGGGAAGAGAAGCCGGACAAAGCAGGCAAGGAGTGACACCGAGAGGTGGCGAAGGGAGGAAAAGATATATATATATATATATCTTAGGACGCATATCCAATTCCAGTATATACTTTATTTAGCAATTACTGAGCACTGCCAGGTTCGCTAGCTTCTTACAAAAAACAATAAAAAGTAAATGTTTATATTTCCATTTATGTATTTAAGTGGAATTATACGACTGATTCGAGTGCAAACCGTATGCTGAATTATTACACGGATAAAAAAGATAAAATTGTATGGCACTGCTTGTTTCCCTTAATTTTTATCCTGATATAGATCTCTTCCCTTCTCCCAACGGCATAGCTTGCCTTGGGCACGCATCACTTCTTCTGCATTGTCTCTATTGGCTATCCGTGGGAAGACTGAAGCCGTTTAGTTAAAGAAGCGCAATTTCTCCTCATTCTGCATCGATTTGTAGCCAGCAGTTCTATGAGGCTGCTGTCTCCCTTCTACCGTCAGTGCACCAACGGCCCTGCAGCCATAACTGGGTCCCTCTTTCCTGTGGATTCTACACACTATTTGATCAAAAGTACCCGTGTTTCCTACGCAATATGGAATCGACCACTGTATTTATCGAGAGGCGGATCTCATAGGATAAAAAGAGGTGGGAAGTACTGTGTTGTCAGTAGAGAATCAGTAACAGCACAACGGGTCCGTTGAGGAGAGCTGGGTGACTTCGAAAGTGGACTAGTCGTCAGATGGCACCTGAGCAACACATCCATCAGGGGTATTTCTGCCCTTCCAATGCTGCCCATGTCGACTATTGGCGACTTTTTTTTGGTCTTCTGACTATTTTAATGCGGCCCGCCACGAATTCCTCTCCTGTGATAACCTCTTCACCTCAGAGTAGCACTTGCAAACTACGCCTCAATTATTTGCTGAATGTATTGCAATCTCTGTCTTCCTCCACAGTTTTTGCCCTCTATAGCACCCTCCAGTACCATGGAAGTCATTCCCTCATGTCTTAACAGATGTCTTATCATCCTGTCCCTTCTCCTTATCAGTGTTTTCCACATATTCCATTCCTCTCCGATTCTGCGCAGAACCTCATCATTCCTTACCTTATCAGTCCACCTAATTTTCAAAATTCGTCTATAGCACCACATCTCAAATGCTTCGATTCTCTTCTGTTCCTGTTTTCCCATGGTCCAATACACAGCTGTACTCCAGACGTACATTCTCAGAAATTTCTTCCTCGAATTAAGGCCAATATTTGATATTAGTAATCATCTCTTGGCCAGGAATGCAATTTTTGCCATTGCTAGTCTGCTTTTGAGGTTCTCCTTGCTCCGTCCATCATTGGTTATTTTACTGCCTACGTAGCAGAATTCCTTGACATCATCTACTTCGTGACCATCAATACCAACATCAAGTTTCTCGCTGTTCTCATTTCTACTGCTTCTCATTACCTTCGTCTTCTTTCGATTTACTCTCAATCCATACTCTTTACTCATTAAACTGTTCATTCCGTTGAGCAGATCATGTAATTATTCTTCACTTTCATTCAGGATAGCAATGTCATCAGCGAATCGTATCATTGATAACCTTTCACCTTGTATAATGTGCCCTATTTTATGCACCACAAAGACAACGTGGCATGATGTACGAATTCGCAATGGAACACGCTTAACAACAAAATTTTTTTGGAAACCATGGATGACAGTTACAGCTGTTGAAACAATTAAGACTAATTTATTCGATCTTGGCTACTGAAAACTTTTTCCCAAGTTGAACAGCATTGTTTTCTGCGTACAGTTGAGGAACAGTTCGAAGGCAATCATCGCATCAGAAATGACCATTTCCGCAGTCACAAAGCAGCATTTGTGAGGCAGTGATTTGTGGGCAATAACATTCCTGAAATAGAGCAGTCTGACCTAAACTCAATGGAACACCTTTACGGATGAGTCAGAAGATTGACTTCGTTCCAGACCTCAGACATTCTTTGGTTCCAGCTCTTGAGGAAGCGTGGTGTTCCTCCCAGCAGGGTTCACGGTGTCATAAAAGTGAAAGGGGAACACGCCTATATTAATGTCCAGTCATAGATGTCCTGATACTTTTGGTCAGATGACATTGTAATTCTGTCAGAGACAGCAAAGGACTTGGAAGAGCAGCTGAACGGAATGGATAGTGTCTTGAAAGGAGGATATAAGATGAACATCAACAAAATCAAAATGAGGATAATGGAACGCAGTCGAATTAAGTCGGGTGATGCTGAGAGAATTAGATTTGGAAATGAGACGCCTAAAGTAGTAAATGAGTTTTGCTATTTGGGGAGCAAAGTAACTGATGATGGTCGAACTAGAGAGGATTTAAAATGTAGACTGGCAGTGGCAAGGAAAGCGTTTCTGAAGAAGAGAAATTTGTTAACATCGAGTATAGATTAAAGTGTCAGGAAGTCGTTTCTGAAAGTATTTGTATTGAGCGTAGCTCTGTACGGAAGTGAAACATGGACGATAAATAGTTTGGACAAGAAGAGAATAGAAGCTTTCGAAATGTGGTGCTACAGAAGAATGCTGAAGATTAGATGGGTAGATCACATAACTAATGAGAAGGTACTGAATAGAATTGGGGAGAAGAGGAGTTTGTGGTACAACTTGACAAGAAGAAGGGACCGGTTGGTAGGACATGTTCTGAGGCATCAAGGGATCACCAATTTAGCATTGGAGGGCAGCGTGGAGGGTAAAAATCGTAGAGGGAGACCAAGAGATGAATACACTAAGCAGATTCAAAAGGATGTAGGCTGCAGTACGTACTGGGAGATGAAGCAGCTTGCACCGGTTAGAGTAGCATGGAGAGCTGCATCAAACCAGTCTCAGGACTGAAGACCACAACAACAACAAACATTAATAATCCAGATCTGAACCGTACCATAATGCACAAGAGGAATGGTTGTTTCAACCATTTGGAGTCTCTCGCTGACATTTAGAAAGAAACAATATGTTCGCCATCCAACGGATAAACTGTAACACGCTCTTTTATGGAGAAGGATTTATTTAATTTTACGGACGCGGCTTAATTTTCATCGTGGAGTACAGCGCATCCAGTACACAACTGTGCGTAACTAAGCCAATCTCTTTTGGGACATTGCTACGTACGGCGCCTCAGTCGACAGCGAGATATGGTTGGTTGGTTGGTTGTTTTGGGGGAAGGGGACCAAACAGAGAAGTCATCGGCCCATCGGATTAGGGAAGGAAGTCGGCAGTGCCCCTTCAAAGGAACCATCCCTGCATTTGCCTGAACCGATTTAGAGAAATCACGGGAAACCTAAATCAAGTTGGCTGGACGCGGTTTGAACCGTCGTCCTCCCGAATGCGAGTCTAGTGTGCTAATCACTGCAGCACCTCGCCCGCGACCGCGTTAGCGAACTCTGGTAGGTGGTGTTGTGGCGCCTTACCTTTTCGTCTTCGCGCTCGTTGTGGTGGCTGTAGGTGTGGTTGTCGAGCTCGGCGCGGAAGAAGAAGCGCAGGCCGCAGCGCGCGCAGTCGTAGGGCCTGGCCTGGGGGCCGTGCGCCGCCAGCATGTGCTGCTGCAGGCCGGCGGCCGCCGTGAAGACAGCGCTGCACAGGTAGCACGTGAAGCTGCCGCAGCCCGCGAACGTGTGCTCGATGAGGTGCGTCTGCAGCTGCAGCGGCGACGCCAGCGCGCGCCGGCACACGTGGCACTCCAGCCGCGACCCCGCGCCGCCGCCGCCGGCCCCCGCCTCCAGCAGGTGCGTCGCCACGTGCCGCTGCACCGCTGCCTCGCTGTCAAAGCTCACCTGCGAACGCGTCAGTTCTCACTATAATGCGTCTGCGGTCTCAAAAAAGATAGAAAGGAAACCTTCTAACTACGAAGGGGCCTCAAGATGAAGTTCCACGTTAATAGCATTGCGTAACAACATTGCCAGAATGGCAGCTAACTCTAAATATAGGTAAATGAAAATTAATGCAGATGAATAGGAAAAAGAATCCCATAATGTTTGAATACTCCATTACTAGTGTAGCGCTTGACACAGTCACGTCGATTAAATATTTGGGCGTAACATTGCAGAGCGATATGAAGTGGGACAAGCATGTAATGGCAGTTGTGGGGAAGGCGGATAGTCGTCTTCGGTTCATTGGTAGAATTTTTGGTAAGATGTGGTCCATCTGTAAAGGAGACGGCTTATAAAACACTAATACGACCTATTCTTGAGTACTGATCGAGCGTTTTTGGATCTCTATCAGGTCGGATTGAGGGAGGACACAGAAGCAATTCAGAGGCGGGCTGCTAGATTTGTTACTGGTAGGTTTGCTTAGACAAGAAGAGAATAGAAGCTTTCCAAATGTGGTGCTACAGAAGAATGCTGAAGATTAGATGGGTTGATCACATAAATAATGAGGAGGTATTGAATAGAATTGGGGAGAAGAGGAGCTTGTGGCACAACTTGACTAGAAGAAGGGATCGGTTGGTAGGATCATCACGCTAGTGTTACGGAAATGCTTCAGGGACTCGGGTGGGAGTCTCTGGAGGAAAGGAGGCGTTCTTTTCGTGAATCGCTACTGAGGAAATTTAGAGAACCAGCATTTGAGGCTGACTGCAGTACAATTTTACTGCTGCCAACTTATATTTCGCGGCAAGACCACAAAGATAAGAGGGATTAGGGCTCGTACAGAGGCATATAGGCAGTCATTTTCCCCTCGTTCTGTTTGGGAGTGGAACAGGGAGAGAAGATGCTAGTTGTGGTACGAGGTACCGTCCGCCACGCACCGTATCGTGGATTGCGGAGTATGTATGTAGATGTAGAAGACACGTTCTGAGTTTCCTCCACCGACAGCGACAGAGCGTGGGAGTGAATTGACGCGGCAATTTAAAACATGAAGTACACCGGACAGCAAGATGCTTGTGGGCAAAACGTCTAAATTGCACACAGGTTCAACGTGAAATTCTGGCAGTCTATGGACCAAATGCAATGGCCTCGTCCAACTGTAGAGAAATTATGCCAACAGTTCGATCAAAGCCGCACAGACATTGGATGATGCTGATCCCGAAAGAAGGTCAACGGCTTTGACAACAAACGGCAATATCCAGCCAGTCGAGGAACTGATTCGCAGCAATTTTAGTTTTCCGGAACGTGAGGAAGTTCACACAGGAGCAAGTTTCTATTGAGGAATTTAACGACTGGTAGAATGTTCCGATCGTTACTCACTGAGACTTGGTCACTAAGTTGAAAAATATGTCGTGTGTCTATGTCACTTTGAAACGCAAGGAAGCATCCAATAAAAGTTGCTTGGCATAAAAGTTACATGGCACGCCATTATAATGTGCAACCTCCTTTTTGAATCTCCATGTATAACAGTGTGAAAGACCAGGATATAAATGAGATTCGAGAAAAGATGGAGGAGGAGGCTGGAAAATGAGGAGGCGATCTGCCTACTGGAATTGTGACTTAAATGACATGCTATAAGAAATTGAGTTTTGAATGTTAACTGCCAACCATTTACCTCAGATGATAATGTTAATGTCAGTTCCTATTTATGAAGGCTTGATATTCTGTTAGAGTGACAGACACTGTACACAGTACCTCAAACTGACTGATACAAAGGAATTCTGTAATTGTTCGAGAGTAGTTACCATTGTTGATAAAGTGCAACTGTAGTCTATAAGAAAATAAACTTTAATAATTTGCTATGCCGGTCTCTTCCCAGGCTTGCAGATCAGTAACGTGTTAAACACTTTCAGTGTGTGTAGTAGTTTTCTAAAAATAACGGTGAAGGAAATATTTATCTCTAGATTCAGCCTAAGCAGAAGAAATTTCTCAGACTCATCTTTGTTAAAAATGTATGTGGGGGCAAAAACACTCCCAACCTGTACAATCTAACAGTAAAACCCATCCAAACAGCAGCGAATTATGTTAGGCGAAAGATCTAGGACATAAGCGAGTACATAAACTTGCCAGCAGTTAACTGGATCCAGGAAATGACACGTAGTTACACCACAATGACAGAAAGTGAGGACCAGATTGGTAGTGGTGTAGAATGGAGTGACATAAGAGAGTAGGTAATTACCAAAAGTAATAGCACATTTTGAAATTCTGTAGGTAGGTAGGGTAAAAACAGGGAGAGAAAGATTATTTAGAAATAGTAGAACCGAGACTGCCGTAACAAGAATCTAAAGATATGAAACGGAAGCAGCAGTTGAGAAAAAATTTAAAGATTGGGCAAGCTGCAAAGGAAATACCCGGGAAAGAGAATGGAAGTTAACGGAGAAGAAATAAAAACTTTGAGGCTTGCCAAAGATATTGTAATTCTAACAGTACTTGTGAATCGTTTAACACAATTGATGCTATCCTGAAGAGATATTGTAAGTTGGTCAACAAAAATTTAAGAAGGGCAATGGGATGCAGTCGAATTACATCAGGCGATGCTGCGTAAATTGAATGCAGATCAAAAATGCAGACTGGCTATACCAAGAAAAGCATTTCTGAAAAATTGGAAGTTATTAAAATATAACAAATTTCCCTTGCATAGAGTGATATTCGGAGGATAAACTATCAGACATGAATACAGGCTATTGAAGTGCACTGTTACACAACTTTTAAGGTCACATGGATAGGTAGCATAAATAATGAAAAGACGTTGAATCAAACCGGAGACAAAAATTATGGCGAAATTTGGATTAAAAATGGATTAGTTGACAGGAAATGTTCTTTGGCATCATTTAACAGGCAGTTTGGGGCAAAAGGAGACTGCAATAAGCAGGTTCAAATATATGTAAGTTTCACAGGTTATGCAAAAATGAAGAAGCTAGCACATGGTAGACCCTCGTGGAGAGCTGCATCAAATCAGTTTTTACTGAAGATCAGAACACAAGCTACGCTTTATTTAATTATTTATTTTCTTGATGACAATAATGCAAAGTTATGTATGGAATCATATTTATGTGAATGTTTATAATGATCCATACCTAAGACAAAAAAAAACTGGATGATTTGCCCAAGAGAAAGACACTCACAAATTAAGGAAGTCGCTAAAACATTGGTCCACTTCTGACCATAATGCATGCAGTTATTTGGGTTGACACTGATTGACAGAGTTGTTGAATGTCCTCCTGAGGGATATTGTGCCAAATTCTGCCCAACTGACCCGTTAGATAGTCAAAATCCGGATATGGTTGGAGGATCCTGCCCATAATGCTCCAAACGTTCCCAGTTAGGGAGAGATCCGGCGACCTTGCTGGGCATCGAGATTCAGTTCGAAGCGGGGCTCATCACTGAAGACAATTATATTCCATTCAATGAGATTCCAGGTCGAAGACGTATCTGGAGACGCCCCAGATAGCGATGAGCTACCACCCAAAATGTCGCCCGCCATACGGCCCGCCAACCAGGAGTCATGGTCTGGGGTGCCATTTCTTTACATATCAGGGCCTCATTCGTTGTAATCCGCGGCCTCCCTGCAGCACAGCGGTATGTCGCCGATATTCTACGCCTCGTTTGGTCACCCTTCATCGCAATCCATTCTGGACTTGCATTAGAGCAAGATAGTGCACACCGACACATGCCGAGAGTTTCTACTGCAAACTTTATTTTGGTCTGCAAGGTCGCTGTATGACTTTCCTACTGAGAACGTTTGTAACATTATACAGAGGGGTCCAAAAAAAATGTATCCACTGTTTAAAAGTCCATAACTGGCAAACTAATTGACGGAGTTGTCTCATCTTTGATAGTGTAATAGTTTGTAGTTCCGGCAATCGCCACACAAGCGTTGTATTGCGTTATTTTGTTTTGTCAGATGACAGTCGTCAGATAGTCAGTGTTCTGTTCTTAGTTGCATCTGGTTACTCGAGCAAACATGGCTAGCGCAAGGCTTAAATTCGATGAAAGGAAGTCAGTTTTGAAGTGGTATTTTAGGTACGAAAACATTAATGAGGTTCAACGGCAATGGCGAAATGAGTATCGAACAGAGCCACCGAGACGTTTAACGATTCGTCGCATTCGAGACAAATTTGAAGTCGAAGGCTGCGTTAAACATGTACACAAACAACGATCTGGACGACTTGTAACAGTAACAAGTCCAGATAACTCCCGTCGTGTGTTACAACAATTCAGTCGCTCACCACAGAAGTCTGTGAGACTGTGTGCCCGTGAAACTGGAGTGAGTCGCTCAAGTGTTCGGCGAATTTTGAAGACAGCAAAGTGGAAGTGCTATATTGCACGATTGCTACACGCAATGAACGAGGACGACCCAGATCGTAGAATGGAGTACTGCGAGTGGTTTACTAACATGGTGCGCAACGATGAAGAGTTTGCAGAGATGGTTGCGTGGTCTGATGAGGCACAGTTCAAACTCAATGGTATAGTAAATCGCCACAATTGCATTTACTGGGCCACCGAAAATCTGAACGTCCATGTAGACAAAGCCGTGAATTTGCCAGGAGTAAATGTGTGGTGTGGGTTGTCTTACCGGAGCTTGATTGGACCATTCTTCTTTGACGGCACAGCTACCGGTGAGGTGTACCTTCAGAAGCTTCAGACATCCATTTTACCTGCTATCCGAGACTTGTATGGAGACGGAAGAATTTACTTTCAACAAGATGGTGCCCCAGCCCACTACCAAAATCGTGTTAAGGCGCATCTTGACGAAAATCTACCAGGAAGATGGATAGTCCATAGAGGTGCTGTGGAGTATCCACCACGTTCCCCAGACCTAACTCCTCTGGACTTTTACCTGTGGGGAACACTAAAGGACGTCGTTTATCGACAAATGCCACGCACATTGGATGAACTTCGAGAATCCATCGTACATTCATGTGCAAATATCCAACTGAACACGTTGCAGTCAGTAGTTCGTGCTGCAGTTCGGCGGCATTGTTTGTGTGTGGATATTAATGGTGACCATTTGGAACATCTACAGTGATATCTTTACGTTGGACTTTAAGCTACACTTTCACCAAAAATGAGACAACTCCGTCAATTATTTCGCAAGTTATGGACTTTTAAACAGTGGATACATTTTTTTGGACCCCTCTGTAGACCGGCCCTAACGATCTAACGCGTCACTTTGACAGAATTTTCCACGATATCACACAGGAGTACATCCAACGACTCCTTTAATCATTGCCAAACAGAATAACTATTTGCACAACGGTCAGAAGTGGACAAAGGCTTTATTGACTTGCTCAGTTTGTGAAGCTGTTTCTCTTGAATAAATCATCCAATTTTTTTGAAATTGTAATCATTTGTTTGTCTGTACATCACATTTTCGTCCCATTCGGAAAATTGCTTCGTGGTTCATGTCTTTTTTTTTTTGTCTTAGTG
Source organism: Schistocerca nitens (assembly GCF_023898315.1). Taxonomy (NCBI): domain Eukaryota; kingdom Metazoa; phylum Arthropoda; class Insecta; order Orthoptera; family Acrididae; genus Schistocerca; species Schistocerca nitens. Next base: position 770,429,424 of record NC_064617.1, read on the forward strand.
TGTAGTTAGGACGTCTGTAGATTTCGTGCTGGATGCTGAATCGTAGCAAAATTTCTCGCTGTACTTTCCTCACTGCAGTACTAGGTTTGACCAGATGTGATCTGTGCATCCCAACACCGTCACAAACTTGCAGACTTGAGGTGCAGTCCGATTATATGCTGGGATGAATGAGACCTTTGTTCATTGTAGAATTCCCTTCCCTTGCTTCATATTCTGTGTGGACACGTGATGTCCGGTGTTAGTCAAGGCGCATACAGAACAACACAACAGCGTTACAGAGTGGGCGGGTGAGTCACCTGGCACTTGATGCACTGGTAGGCCTTGCGGTGGGCGGCGGCGACGTGAGCCTCGAGCGCCTGCGGCGACTCGCACTTGAGGTGGCACTCTTGGCAGCGCGTCTGCTGGCCGCCCACCGCCGCAGCTGCAGCCGCCGCCGCCGCCGCAGCTGCAGCCGCCGCTGCTTTGCCCAGGCAGTCGGCGCAGACGGGCGGCTCGGCGTCGGCCGGCGCCGCGCCCGGCTTGAGGCACAGGCAGCAGGGCACGTTGCCGCGCTGCTGCTGCTGCTGGCCCTGCTGCACGTGGAACTTGGCGTGCACCCGCACCTGTCACACAACCAGTAGCTCAATCACTCACCTGTCACCGTATTCAAAGTATCGGGTGATCAGAAAGTCAGTATAAATTTGAAAACTTAATAAACCACGGAGTAATGTAGATAGAGAGGTAAAAATTGACACACATGCTTGGAATGACAAGGAGTTTTATTAGAACCACCCCATATTGCTAGACGCGTGAAAGATCTCTTGCGCGCGTCGTTTGGTAATGATCGTGTGCTCAGACGCCACTTTCGTGATGCTTGGCCTCCCAGGTCCCCAGACCTCAGTCTGTGCGATTATTGGCTTTGGGGTTACCTGAAGTCGCAAGTGTATCGTCATCGACCGACATCTCTAGGGATGCTGAAAGACAACAGCCGACACCAATGCCTCACCAACTCCGGACATGCTTTACAGTGCTGTTCACAACATTATTCCTGGACTACAGCTATTGTTGAGGAATGATGGTGGACATATTGAGCATTTCCTGTAAAGAACATAATATTTGCTTTGTCTTACTTTGTTATGCTAATTATTGCTATTCTGATCAGATGAAGCGCCATCTGTCTGACATTTTTTGAACTTTTGTATTTTTTTGGTTCTAATAAAACCCCATGTCATTCCAAGCATGTTTGTCAATTTGTACCTCTCTATCTATATTATTCCGTGATTTATTCAGTTTTCAAATGTATACTGACTTTTTGATCACTCAGTAGTTTAGGTGATCTTTTCGCCATTTTGCATTAAACTTTTGTTTTGTTTGTTTTGAACGTGGTCTAATCGGTCGTGAAATAGAAATCACAGCAAAAATCAAAAATGTTTTATCTGCAACATCTTCCAGCTACTTCTCTCCACAGTCGCCGCTCCGACTTAGATATCCATTGTAGCGCGATACGAGGTTCGTTTCACGAGTCACTGCAACTATGGTACACCTTGTGAATATTTCGCACCACCATAATCGCAGTAAATGCATTCTAAAGTCAGCGGCAAACACTACCGGAATCAACCGACAGACAGCGACCGCGTACGAAGATGACTCGGTACCAATACCTGAAACATTCAGTGAGAACTTGGCCCTGCTACAAGATGCATCCTCCCTCGCCAGCCCTACTCACCAGACCTCACTCCATGCGACTTCGACCTCATTCCACAGCTGAAGAAACTATTGCATGAGAAATGCTTTGCAAACAGGGCGGATGTTCTCACGGCATTTCGGCGACACACATTGATGGCAATGCCAATGCATTCAACGCCTTCCTCGTCGTTGGCGACCCTCTGTGGATACACTGGGAGACCATTTTGGAGCACAGTAGCTGATTTTGATTCATTTTTGTTCCGTCTGAACGCGTGCAAAATAAATTTACACAGAGTTCCAATGTGTGTGTTTCATTTCAACCTCATGTACTGGAACCCTATTTTTTGTTGACGTTAAGACACACACTACCCTACCGGTTCAATCTACATCGAGGTATTCCCATAGTGACGCATTACTGGAGGTATATCATAGTTACCATGACTTACGGAGTGACCCCCTCGTACCAGATTTTCAGTACCCTCGCCATAAAATGCACTCTCATGTCCTTTCCGCCAATTCTCGACGCTGGTCTGCAGCTCGTTGTCTGTGCCAAAATACTGTCCTTGCAGCCAACGTTTCATGTGAGCAAAGAGGTGAAAATCAGACGGAACTAAATCGGGGCTGTATGGTGGTTGATCAAATACTTTCCAACGAAAACGCTGCAGGAGAGTATTTGTTGCACCTGAACTGTGCGGCCGACGGCTGTCATGAAGTACAATGATTCATAACATTCCGCTTCGCTTGTTCTGAATTGTCCTTCGTAGATAATTTTCTCGAATGGCTGATCCAGTGCTTGACTCAGTGCCACACTGCAGCCTATTAACGAAGGTACCAGCATACAGAATAGGTCCGCAGATATGTGAGTGGCTCAACGACTTCTTAAGTAAAAGAAACCAGTACGTTGTTCTGGACAGCGAGTGTTCATCAGAGATAAGGGCATCGTCAGGAGTGCACCAGGGAATGTGATACGACTGCTGTTACTTTTCATATATATAAAAATGATCTGGCATACATGGTGAGCAGCAGTCTGCGGCTGTTTGCTGATGATTCTGTGGCGTGTGGAATGTTGTCGTCATTGAGTGACTGTGGGAGGACACAAGGTGACTCAGACAAAATTTGTAGTTGGTGTGATGAATGGCAGCGGGTTCTAAATGTAGAAAAATGTGAGTTAAGGCGGATGAGTGGGAAAAACAAACACTTAAGGTACTGGTACAGCATTAGTACTGTCCTGCTTGAGAAATAAGTAAATACATAAACAAATAAATACATTGATTAAAAAATGTCCTGTTTGACACAGTCATGTTGTTTCAATATCTGGGCGATATGAAATGGATTGTGGTAGGGAAGGCAAATGGTCGACTTGGGTTTATTTGGAGAATTTTAAGAACGTGTGGTTCATCTGCACAGGAGAAAGCATATAGGACGCAACTGCGACCTAGTCTTGGGTATTGCTTGGGTGTTCGGGATCCACACGCGGTCGGATAAAAGGAAGACATCGAAGCAATTCAGAGGCGGGCTACTTTATTTGTTATCGGTAGGTCAGAACAACAAGTAAGTATTACGGAGATGCTTTTATAACTCGAATGGGAATTCCTGGAGGGAAGACGACAGTCTTTTCGAGGAACATTGTTGGTAAGGCGGGTGCCAGGTTGAGATTCATTGGGAGAGTCCTTAGAAAATGTAGTCCATCAACAAGGGAGTGAGGCGTAGCGCCGTATAACGATCTTGCCTTGGAGGCGATTAAGTGGGAGATGTGTCTCAGAGCTGCATAGTGACAGATGGTGGCGCGAGACTGGCCGCGCACGTAGTTTATGTATCGGCCGATAGAGGACAGAATTGGATAGGGGACTGTGATTTTAGTTTCGATTGTGCCCACTAGAGTGCACTAAAGTAATTGAATGTTTTTCATAAACTGTTCTAGTATTTTCATAAAGTGTTATTATTTCTATTTGTGTACGTAAAATGTTATAAATGTGTTTTAGCAGTATGAATGATGCGTGAGTGTGGTTTAAGGTTAATATGGAGATAATTGTTTAACGAGTTATATAGCAGGATATAGTGTCGGAACATTTCGAAGAAGTATGCATATGGACAATGGGGATATCTTGTAGAATAGATTTGTAAAGTAAGTTTATGGTAAAGGGAAAGTTAATTCAGGTATAAATAACAATAGTAAATAACTTTATGCATAAGCAAAACTTCAGCATATTAGATAATTACGTCGGTAAAAAGTGCAGTCGTTAGGTTTACTATTTTGCGATTGGTTATTGAGGAAAAGCGCGGATTGACGCGGGAGACTGTTGTTTTGCTATTAGCTGTTGAGTAAACTGACCAATGATAAAGCAATATTCTTCGCGCACCTTTCTCTGCTGGTAGAGAAGACTAAGAGTATTCTAGAGGAGGAGTCGAAGCCTAGCCATGAAAGAGATCGGACGTGTGCAGTAGTAGTTCCGATGGAAATGATAAGTTGCCGAATCTAGCAGTGCTTCATACATCAAAAGTGTTGGAAAGTGACGGCATAATTATTCCGATGTGTGTGTGTGTAGAAATTTCGGAATTTTTAAGTAAATTTTGTGACGAAGAAAGACATATTCCGCGTGGCATATTGAGCAGGTCGGTGGTTAAAAACTGACTGCATTTGGTACCGACAGACTTAATATTTGGCGAGCAGTATCAATCAAAAACAATCAGTATTTTTGTAGCTATTACGTTTTCGGGAAATGCAACACAATAAACTTGCTAACGTGAGTGAAAGGGATTGTGAGTGACTGTGTTAAGACTAGCATGGGCTTGGCAGTGATACTTGTTCACCTAAGTTTCAGAATATATTAATTCAGGGTAAAATTTTCAAACCTTCATTTCGTGTTTCTCCCGAAACGTAGATTAGTGAATTAAATTGCAGCCTGGTTCACGTCGAAGTACAATAGGTTTCACTCAGCTTTCCTACTGATGATCGGCTGAGACAATGTTCACATGTAGGTGCAGGTCCGTCATAAAGAGACGGAAAGAACCACGCCGCCGCAAGAGGTGGCTTACAAAACACTCGTTCGACCTATACTTGAGTATTGCTCATCAGTGTCGGGGTGACAGAGGAGATAGAGAAGATCCAAAGAAGAGCGGCGCGTTTCGTCACAGGTTTATTTGGTAAGCGTGATAGCGTTACGGAGATGTTAAGCAAACTCAAGTGGCAGACTCTGCAAGAAAGGCGCTCTGCATCGCGGTGTAGCTTGCTGTCCAGGTTTCGAGAGGGTGCGTTTCTGGATGGGGTATGGAATATATTGCTTCCCCCTACTTATACCTCCCGAGGAGATCACGAATATAAAATTACAGAGATTCGAGCGCGCACGGAGGCTTTCCGGCAGTCGTTCTTCCCGCGAACCATACGCGACTGGAACAGGAAAGTGCCGTCCGCCACACACCGTTGGGTGGGTTGCGGAGTATAAATGTAGATGTATTGAGAGTGCTTAGAGAACCGGCATGACTTCAAAAAGATTCTACTGCCGACTATGTAAATTCGCATAGGGACCTCAAAGATAAGATACGAGAAATTAGGACACGTACCTCACGCGTATACAGGGTGTTACAAAAAGATACGGCTAAACTTTGAGGAAACATTAGTCACACACAAATAAAGAAAAGATGTTATGTGGTCATGTGTCCGGAAACGGTTAATTTCCATGTTAGAGCTCATTTTAGTTTTGTCAGTATGTACTGTACTTCTTCGATTCACCGCCAGTTGGCCCAATTGAAGGAAGGTAATGTTGACTTCGGTGCTTGTGTTGACATGCGACTCATTGCTCTACAGTACTAGCATCAAGCACATGAGTATGTAGCATCAACAGATTAGTGTTAATCACGAGCGTGGTTTTGCAGTCAGTGCAATGTTTAAAAATGCGGAGTTGGCAGATGCCCATTTGATGTATGGATTAGCACGGAGCAATAGCCGTGACGCGGTGCGTTTGTATCGAGACAGATTTCCAGAACGAAGGTGTCCCGACAGGAAGACGTTCGAAGCAATTGATCGGCGTCTTAGGGGGCACGCAACATTCCAGCCTATGACTCGCGACTGGGGAAGACCTAGAAAGACGAGGACACCTGCAATGGACGAGGCAATTCTTCGTGCAGTTGACGATAACCCTAATGTCAGCGTCAGAGAAGTTGCTGCTGTACAAGGTAACATTGACCACGTCACTGTTTGGAGAGTGCTACGGGAGAACCAGTTGTTTCCGTACCATGTACAGCGTGTGCAGGCACTATCAGCAGCTGATTGGCCTCCACGGGTACACTTCTGCGAATGGTTCATCCAACAATGTGTCAATCCTCATTTCAGTGCAAATGTTCTCTTTACGGATGAGGCTTCATTCCAACGTGATCAAATTGTAAATTTTCACAATCAACATGTGTGGGCTGACGAGAATCCGCACGCAATTGTGCAATCACGTCATCAACACAGATTTTCTGTGAACGTTTGGGCAGGCATTGTTGGTGATGTTATGATTGGGCCCCATGTTCTTCCACCTACGCTCAATGGAGCACGCTATCATGATTTCATACGGGATACTCTACCTGTGCTGCTAGAACATGTACCTTTACAAATACGACACAACATATGGTTCATGCACGATGGAGCTCCTGCACATTTCAGTCGATGTTTTCTTACGCTTCTCAACAACAGATTCGGTGACCGATGGATTGGTAGAGGCGGACCAATTCCATGGCCTCCACGCTCTCCTGACCTCAGCCCTCTTGACTTTCATTTATGGGGGCATTTGAAAGCTCTTGTCTACGCGACCCCGGTACCAAATCTAGAGACTCTTCGTGCTCGTATTGTGGACGGCTGTGATACAATACGCCATTCTCCAGGGCTGCATCAGCGCATCAGGGATTCCATGCGACGGAGGGTGGATGCATATCCTCGCTAAGGGAGGACATTTTGAACATTTCCTGTAACAAAGTGTTTGAAGGCACGCTGGTACGTTCTGTTGCTGTGTGTTTCCATTCCATGATTAATGTGATTTGAAGAGAAGTAATAAAATGAGCTCTAACATGGAAAGTAAGCGTTTCCGGACACATGTCCACATAACATATTTTCTTTCTTTGTGTGTGAGGAATGTTTCCTCAAAGTTTGGCCGTACCTTTTTGTAACATCCTGTAGACAGTCATTTTACCCTCGCTCTGTTTGCTAATGGAACAGGAAAGGAAATGACTAGTAGTAGTGCAGGGTACCATCACCCACGCACCGTGCGGTGGGTTGTGGAGTGTGTATGGAGATGCAGCTCCATAGTAGCTAAAGAGTACACAAACGTTTGCCAGTCTTCTACAAAACCGGGATATTAGCTCGACACGATAAGTTGAGGAGTAAGCGGAAGCCTACATTACGCAAGCTGCCCACCTCTATGTCGGAGACGAGCGTCTGCCGGCAGACGGGGCAGGGCGCGGGCAGCTTGTCGCCCGCGTGGCTGGCGAGATGGGCGCGCAGGTCGTCCTCGCGCTGCAGCGGGGCCTTGCACGCGGTGCACGCCGGCGCGCCCGCCGCCACCTTGCAGTGCGTCAGCTTGTGCTCGGCCAGCACTGCCGCCGACGGGCACAGCTCGTCGCAGATGTTGCACTTGTGCTTGCCGGTCGCGCCGGGACCGGCCGCCCCCGCGCCTCCGCCTCCGCCGCCCGCGCCGCCGGCTGCCGCCCCCGCGTGCGTCTTGGTGTGGTTCTCGAGCTCGGTGCGCGACTTGCACGTCTCGCTGCAGTAGGCGCACTGCAGGCTGACGGCGCCGCCGCCGCCGCCCCCGGCCGCGCCGGCCTTGGACGCGCGCACGCCGCCCCCGGAGCCGCCGCCCTTGCGGCCGCCGCCGAGGTGCTGGTGCGAGTCCGTGGAGGCGGCGTCCTCCTCCAGGCGGCTACCCGCGCCGCTGCTGTCCGTGCTGCTGCGGCCGCCGCCCCCGCCCTTCGCTTTGGGTGAAGACTTCTGAGCCAGCTGGCGCGCTACGGGGCCGTGCTGTAAAGGCTCCGGCGTCGCAGGCGCGCTTCCGTTCACCACCTGCAACCGCAAACCGAAGTCAGATCATCAGAGAACGGATTAGTTTAGGTGGACGTAACTCAAAAAAATAACATCTGGTTGGAAAAAGTGGTGTAAGCTTTGATGTTGGAAGCTGTGAGAACACCAATCAACAAAAGCATCAACTCTATAAGAGCCCCAGAAAAATGGAAAAATGCTTATTATTAATATTGCGCGCGCCGCTATCCTGTGATCTTGTTCAGAGCGCGCACTGTAATCGATTATAGTTGTTGTGTACATAGTTCCGCGTAGTCAGCGCGTACACAACTTTCCCACTAGAGCGCGCCCCGCTAAGCACAACAGCGTAGGCGCAGCGCTCGTCCGTCTCCGCACTACGAGATGGCGCTGCCATAAAGACGGACCAAATTCTGCTTCCGTCGATCCGCGAATTATATGTAACGCAGCCAATGAGATTGCTGCTAACGTAGAACCTTTTCTCCTCGCGGATCACACTCGCGCAGTGATACCTGAACGCGCGAGGTATTATAAAGAGTGTACAGACCTCCGATCAGTCACTCTGCATTAGTCTGTACCAGTCCATAGTCAAGTTTCAGTCTGCGCCTAATAAGATTATCATATTCCTGTACATAGCCATGAAGAGAAATGTATAGACACTTTGTCAAGTATCAGAGATATGTGAGAATAAGATTAACGTACCAAGACCAAAGGAACTTCAGATTGTCAATTGTACTTAGCATCCAGAACCAAGTTATTTTTATGCTTGTTATTATTTTAATAAATGTGTGTGAAAATTAATCAAGTTCTGTTTAAAGTTGGTCACCGTCAATCTGCTACTCTAAGCGTGCAAGTGGCATTTCTATCGTCTGACCTAACGGCAGAAGATAAACACGCCACGATAAGACCACGAGACATATTGCTGACACTCGCCTACTTCGTTAGAACGACAAGTCAAATAATCTGATGGTGTGTGTACCGAAGGTCTTACAGTACGCACACCACAATAGTTCGCTGTCCTGGTGCGGGTGGCGCTCCGGTGGCGATTCGCTATGACGTCACTGGCGTGTGTTTGCGGTGGCCGGCGGAAAGCGAGAGGGTAGTTGGTTTTCCCGGTAGTTCACTCTGCCTGACCTGCTAGCGACTAGCGCTAATGTTGTTGTGTCTCGCAATATGAGCAGAGTGGTCTGGGGCGGAGGCGACACGCCGCTGTGCTGGCCGTGCGGTGGTGATTAATTGGAGTCGGCGTACTTGTTCTTCCTGCCTGTCTGATGTGGAGGTCCGGTGGGGTCATGTGATACTCTGGCCCGGAGACACCTAGTTGCTGAATTTTGGAGTCGTCTGCCAGGTTAGGGTGTGGGCTCTGTCGGCTCTTCAGATTTTCCCCTGGCAGCTCCAGCAGCGGTTTCTGAACTTTTCTGATGTGGGACGGTGTTGTTGGAACTTTTTGCTGTGTGTGTGGCTCGTTACGATATTTGTTGGTACTAATTAATTTTCTCAACTGAGTCCTGCCCGGAGTAGCGTTCATGTATGGTACATTTGGCATTCGATGTGTTAGGTGAAGTCTGCCTAAGAAGGGCGGTTTTGTACAGTATATACATAGTGAATTACTGCTGCTTGGTACATGTGGTCTGTGGTCTTCTGGGACCTGAACATCACGATAACTGAAGCAAAAGAAAGTCAAGAATGGGATTAAAATTCAGGGTGAAAGGGTATCAATGGTAAGATTCGCTGATGTAAATCTTAAACATGGCTGCGGAACAGCGAATGAAGAGATTGAAAAATCACCGTCGGCCGCTGTGGCCGAGCGGTTCCAGGTGCTTCAGTCCGGAACAGCGCTGCTGGTACGGTCGCAGGTTAGAATCCTGCCTCGGGCATAGATGTTAGGTTTAAGTAGTTCTAGGGGACTGATGACCTCAGATGTTAAGTCCCATAGTGCTTAGAGCCATTTGAACCATATTAAATGTAAATCTTCTCAGACATCTGTATCGGTATCTATTAATGCTTGAATCCGACTGGGGTCATATAAAGTGAGAAACGGGGTGGGGGAAGGTGGAGGGGTGCTATAGGATTCTGTTCTGGGTCAATCGCTTTTTCATGTATAGTATCTGATCAAAAGCATGACACACATTAGCGGACATTAATACGAGGTGTATTCACTCTTCGCCTTTAGGATGACTTCAACTCTGCTCGGGACAGTTTCAGTCAGGTGTCCCAATGTCTGTGGAGTAATGGCAGCCCATTCTTCCTAGCCGAAACCAAAGAAAGTAGTTGGGCCCTGCGGTCTGGAGCGAAGTACACGTTCTAACACGCCCCAGTAATGTTCCATTGGGTTCAGGCCGGTCTTTTTCAGGAATGTTACTGTGCACAAACCATAGGCACACAGTTGCTACTTTATGACAGGGTGCAATGTTGTGCTGGCGCAGTCATCGTCTCGGAACTGTTCCTCTCCTGAACGCAATACACCATGTTGTAAAATGTGTTCATAACCTTCAGCATTTAGTGCTTGCTTCGGCGCAATGAAGCCGCCACAACTTAACCACGAAAAGCACCTACATAACCCAAAACCACCTCCTCCGTACTCCACTGTTGACACCAGACAAAACGGCAGGTAATGTTCTCCAGCCATTCGCCAAACCCGAATCACTCCATCACAGGGTACAACGTGATTAGCCTCACTAAATCACTCGTTTCCAGTCATTCACTGTCCAGTAGTGTCGATCTGTACATCACCTCAGGTGTCGCTTAGAGCACAGACAGCAGAAGAGTGTGGCTTATAAGGAGCTGCTCAATCACTGTACTCTCTACGCACAGTCATTATGCTAGCTGGACTGCTGGTAGAACTTTGCAACTCACGAGCGTTCCTCCCGATGGTTTCATGTGTTTCTTTACAACCACCCTCCGCAGTGCTCGACGGTCCCTGACCGTCAATCTGAGCTTCGATTGTTTAGTGTAGAGCCGTGTTACATACGCTGGTGCGGGTTCGGGTTCGCTTTTACATAATATTTTGTCTGGCAATACAATATTTTAGCATAGAGAACCTGATGATGGCATAATGATATGCCGAAACCGGTTGTCTGGAATAAACGAGAGATGAAAATAGAGCCGTTGGTGTAGTTATTGCTCGTTGTATCTATATCTATGTCGTCCCTTATAGTAAGGACGGATGAAACCGCTCGGTTAGCAGTGCGGCCTAACCCACGGCTTTCCGGATTGGGAAGAAGCGCCTGGTGCGCCCGGCGGACTTGTGTCGAGGTCCGGTAAGCCGGCCAGTCTGTGGATGGTTTTTAGGAGGATCTCCATCTGCCTCGGGGAATGCGGGCTGGTTCCCCTTATTCTGCATCAGCTACACTATGTCGGCGATTGCTGCGAAAACAAGTTCTCCACGTACCCGTACACCACCATTACTTCACCACGCAAACATAGTGGTTACACTCGTCTGGTGTGAGACGTTCCCTGGTAGGGAGAGGGAGGGGGAGGGGTGTCCACCGGGGACCGAACTGCACAACAACCTTGAAAGAGTGGTTCGGTGTGGGGCGGCGGAGGCGTGGACTGCGGTAGTCGCCGTGGGGTTGTGAACCACTGCGGCTCCGGCGGGGACGGAGCCTCTCCGTCGTTTCTAGGTCCCCGGTTAACATAAAATACAAAGGACGGATGAAGTAAAATTTTTTCGCTATGTCGAATAGATTAGGAAACTGAGTATGTGTGGTTTTCTCCTTTGGGACCAGGTCGTAGTATACTTTTTCAATGAAATCATTGACAGCATCTTCCAAGTATTTTATTATTTGTTTATTTCATTATCGCGATTCAAGTGCAATGATGAAGATCGGAACCAATGAAACGTATGGATAACAAAGCGCAATACGAGTGATCGCAGTGTATGATGTGTAAATGAATCGTCCGGTAACAGCGTCTACGTTGCCATTGTGATAGATATGCTCGTTTCTTATGGATGTCATCGCAAGTTGCACGAATAAATTGCTACAATCCCTTCTCTTTGGGGAAAATAACGCCGAGATGGTAGGGAACGCACCTGGTGGGTGGAGTGGTGCGTCTGCATGTGCTTGTCGAGCAGGAACTCGACGTGGAAGGCCTCTCTGCAGACGGGGCAGTGGAACTGCTTGGAGTGCGCCGCCATGTGGAACTGCATCTCGAGCTCCGAGCAGAAGCTGAGGCGGCAGAAAAGGCAGCGGTGCGCGGCCTGCTGCGCCTTGCCGGGGGCGGCGCCGGCGCCGGGGGCGGAGCCGGCGGCGGGCGCCGCGTGCGTGGCGCGCACGTGCAGCCCGAAGTCCGCCTCCGACCGGAACACCGCCGCCGGGCAGCCCGTGCACCGGAACAGCTTGCACTCGTTGCTGTGCTTCACCGCGAAGTGCACCTACGGCACGCCCACAAACCCTCACGTCACACAGTGTTCCAGACTTTACATATTGTCACACTCATTCTTGTGGGTTCTCATTGCTTTCGCTTTTACACTGTAAACTAAGGGAGAAACTTCTCCCTAAGCAACTCCTTGAGCTTCTAACGTGTATCGGTAACAGAGATTTAGTCTTGACATCACAATATTAGAGAATGCTCGTGCGGACAAGGGTTCGAAAATCTTCCTGTGCTTTGTCAAATTCTTCTCACAGTATTATATCTTCTCTCTCATTTTCATCTACGTGCTTTTCCCTTTCTACAGGATGACTACTGTTAACGTTTAATTCCCGGGTTCGATTCCCGGCGGGGTCAGGGATTTTCTCTGCCTCATGATGACTGGGTGTTGTGTGTTGTCCTTCGGTTAGTTAGGTTGAAGTAGTTCTAAGTTCTAGGGGACTGATGACCATAGATGTTAAGTCCCATAGTGCTCAGAGCCATTTGTTAACGTTTAAAAACTCCTAAGCGACGTGGGGACGCTGAGTCAAGTAATTTAATATCAGAGACACGGGGCCACAAATGTTGGGAAATACCTAGAATGTGGATGACAAATGTGGAACATGTGACATGTGACATCGACGGATGATGTGAGTCGCCGCACGTGCTGCGGTTGAGTCTATCAATATGTCGCAGCTGATCATCCCAAGTAAAGTATTCCTGTCGGTGTGGCTCTAGGCCCATGTGCACGAAATACTGCGTGGGGCTCAGCGTTCGAGTCTTGCATGTGACAATCAGTATTGTTTTCATCGCGTTGGGCAATTATGTGTACACATGGAGTTAAACTCTACTATTTCATTTACCGATCTTGTGGTCACCTCAGATTTATTGCAACGTAGCATGTTGCGTCACGAGTAAATGAGCATAAGCTTCCTAACTGCGTCGCTATCAGTAAATGAACCAGGTTTTCCTTACTAAATAGTCCCTAAAAAAAAAACAAAAAAAAAAGTCGCGCGGGGTAGCCTTGCGTTCTAAAGCCGTCTTGTCACGGTCCAGGCGGCTCTCTCCGTCAAGAGATTCGCATCCTCCCTTGGGCATGGGTGTGTGTGTTGTCCTTAGCATAAGATAGTCTGTTAGATTAAGTAGTGCGTAAGCTTAGGGACGGATGACCTTAGTAGTTTGGTCCCATAAGACCTCCGCACAATTTTTTTTCCAAAAAAAAAAAAAAGGAAAACTAATAACATAAATAAAGAAAAATAAGAACAGCCTTTGCTTGATTACAGCGAGGACAATAATTTTGTATCTTCTGCAACGGATCAAATTCACAAAACGTGTTCGAAAATAGGTTAGCGTAGCGGATCGATCTGGGGGCAATTTGTGCTGCGGGCGAGGGTAGGTTGGACAAGCCTAACCACTGAATATGCTACGAGGTACGTCATTTGGTGACTTCACATGTGCAACATTTGTCATACACGTTTGGGGTATTTCTCGACATTGGCGGCCCCATGTGTCTTGCACTAAATTACTTTTAACAGCGTCATCTACGTCGCTCTGGGAATTTTTAAACACTGATAAGAATCACCATGTGTGATACTGCCTTCAAGTTATTTCCATCGTACAGCCCCTCTATTTAATCTTTTGTTTGCTTGCAGGCACACGTCACTACTCATGGTAGACACTGGTGCAACGTTTCCGCTGTTGACGAAACTGAATTGCAGCACGATATTCTACTTTATTAATGGAGAGCGATATCTTGTTTTGGTCTCTCTAGAGGCGTACTAGGAGATTTCGGGTATTTCACTGTGTACAATAAGTGAAGACATACGCTTGCAAACAAATAAAGGAAAGAGTAATTACGTAATTTGGTTTGTTCGAGGTGACAAAGTTTCGCGACTACCCCTTGTTGGAAAGGTACAGTAAATTGTAGACGTAGTGCAAATATTCTTGACTGAAAAATGTGGAAAACGAACGAGAAATAAAAGGAAGTGTAAAAAGGCTCGTGCAGCGTACTCGTAACGAGCCGATGATGTGGCGGAAGCGATCCCGCCGCGTACCTGGATGGCAACTTTGGAGTCGAACATGTCCTTGCAGAGGGAGCAGCGGTAGAGGTGGTGCGCGTGGATGTCCATGAGGTGCTTCTGCAGCTCGTCGGGCTTGGCGAACAGCTTGAGGCAGGAGGAGCAGCCGAACTCGGTGGCGGTGGCCAGGAAGTGCGAGGCGACGTGCGCGGCCAGCGCGTCCTCGCCGGGGCAGGCGGCGCCGCAGTGCGCGCAGCGGGCCGCCAGCGGCAGCGCGGGCGGCGCGCCGGGGGCGGTGGGGGCGGCGGCGGCTGGCTCCAGGTGGTGTGCCACCACGTGCTCGCGGAACGACTCGAAGTCCGGCAGCGCCGCCGAGCACTGGCTGCACAGCAGCGTGCCCGGGTGCTCGTACTGCGGACCCAAACGTGCGCCGCGGCTCAGCACCGCCTCCTCTGCTCCAACCGCTAAAGCTTATACGAGGGGGCGTTCAGTAAATAATGCGACATTTTCTCTCGGCCAAGAAAAAAAATGCAGAATTTGTCGTGGGACATCGTGAAATACACTACCGGCCATTAAAATTGCTACACCAAGTAGACGACGTGCCACAGAAGCGAAATTGAACCGACAGGAAGAATATGCTGTGACATGCAAATGATTAGCTTTCCAGAGCATTCACACAAGGTTGGCGGCAGTGGCGACACCTACAACGTGCTGACATGAGGAAAGTTTCCAACCAACTTCTCATACACAAACAGCACTTGCCTCGTGAAAAGTTGTTGTGATGCCTCGTGTAAGGAGGAGAAATGCGTACCATCACGTTTCCGACTTTGATAAAGGTCGGATTGTATCCTATCGCGATTGCGGCTTATCGTATCGCGACATTGCTGCTCGCGTTGGTCGAGATCCAATGACTGTTAGCAGAATATGGAATCGGTGGGTTCAGGAGGGTAATACGGAACGCCGTGCTGGATCTCAACGGCCTCGTATCACTAGCAGTCGAGATGACAGGCGTCTTATCGGCATGGCTGTAACGGATCGTGCAGCCACGTCTCGATCCCTGAGTCAACAGATGGGAATGTTTGCAAGAAAACAACCATCTGCACGCAGGAGAGCTTCTGTTAAGTTTGGAAGGTAGGAGACGAGGTACTGGCACAAATAAAGGTGTGAGGATGGGGCGTGAGTCGTGCTTGGGTAGCTCAGTTGGTAGAGCACTTGCCCGCGAAAGGCAAAGGTTCCGAGTTCGAGTTCGGTCCGGCACAAAGTTTTAATCTGCCAGGAAGTTTCATATCAGCGCACACTCCGCTGCAGAGTGGAAATCTCATTCTGGAGTTCGACGACGTTTGCTGCAGCATGGACTATCAGCTCGGACACCGTGGCTGCGGTTACCCTTGACGCTGCATCACAGACAGGAGCGCCTGCGATGGTGTACTCAACGACGAACCTGGGTGCACGAATGGTAAAACGTCATTTTTTCGGATGATTTCAGGTTCTGTTTACAACATAATGATGGTCGCATCCGTGTTTGGCGACGTCGCCGTGAACGCACATTGGAAGCGTGTATTCGTCATCGCCATGCTGGCGTATCACCCGGCGTGATGGCATGGGGTGTCATTGGTTACACGTCTCGGTCACCTCTTCTTCGCATTGACGGCACTTTCAACAGTGGGCATTACATTTCAGATGTGTTACGACCCGTGGCTCTACCCTTCATTCGATCCCTTCGAAACCCTACATTTCAGTAGGATAAAGCACGACTGCATGTTGCATGTCCCGTACGGGACTTTCTGGACATAGAAAATGTTCGACTGCTCCCAGGCCAGCACATTCTCCAGATCTCTCACCAATTGAAAACGTCTGGTCAATGGTGGCCGAACAACTGGCTTGTTACAATACGCCAGTCACTACTCCTGATGAACTGTGGTATCGTGTTGAAGCTGCATGGGCAGCTGTACCTGTGCACGCCATCCAAGCTCTGTTTGGCTCAACGCCCAGGCGTATCAAGGCCGTTATTACGGCCAGAGGTGGTTGTTCTGGGTACTAATTTCTCAGGATCTATGCACCCATATTGCGTGAAAATGAAATCCCATGACAGTTCTAGTATTTTTGTCCAATGAATACCCGTTTATCATTTGCACTTCTTCTTGGTGTAGCAATTTTAATGGCCAGTGGTGTATTTCCGCTTCAGCACCTATAGCTTCATGAAGTTCCGATAGGTAGCGGCGCTGTACGTAGCCATCAAAATGAGGTTTGTAACGCAAGTCGGTTCCAAGCAGAGCGCTGTCACTGAGTTTCTTTTGGCGGAAAAGCGGAGCATTTCAAATATTCAAAGGAGCCTGCAGAATATGTACGGTGAGAGAGCAAAAGGATGGTGAGTCACTGGGCGAGGCATCTTCCACCATCGCAACAAGGCTGTGCAATGTTGTACGATCTCCTCCGTGCCGGCCGGCCGGCCGGCCGGCCGGCCGAATACTTCCGAAGAGTTTGAACGTGTGGACACTCACTCGAGTTTTTGTATGTCCACCCCTGTGACTGGAGGTCTGGAGAACTATGGCCATTCACTTATGTGAGGAAATGAACACCTACAGCCGACCTTATGATGTCATTTATTGTAAGGGTACCAGTTTGGGTGCTTCAATGCATCACCTTCAGCTCTCGGCTGATGCAGAGGGGGTTATCACCATCTGTACACACGATGCGTCAGTGGCCAAAGTCTATAACTGGTTTCCACAGACCACCTGTAACGATGTTGTCTCTCTAACCATCAACTATCAACTGTGAGTGATGGTTGATGGGACAAATGGTTCAAATGGCTCTGAGCACTATGGGACTTAACATCTGAGGTCATCAGTCCCCTAGAACTTAGAACTACTTAAACCTAACTAACCTAAGGACATCACACACACATCTATACCCGAGGCAGGATTCGAACCTCCGACCGTAGCAGTCGCGCGGTTCCGGACTGAAGCGCCTAGAACCGCTCGCTCACCGCGACCGGCTTGATGGGGCAACATCACTGTTACAGATAGTCTGCGAAAACCAGTTACAACGTTGGCCACTGACGCATCTTGTATACAAATTGTGTTAACCCCCTCTGCATCAGCTGAGGCCTGAAGGTGATGCACTGAAGCACTGAAACTGGTAGTCTTACAATAAATGACATGATAAGGACGGAAGATTAGATGGGTAGATCACACAACTAATGAGGAGGTATTGACTAGAACTGGGGAGAAGAGAACTTTGTAGCACAACTTGACTAGAAGAAGGGATCGGTTGGTAGGACATGTTCTGATGCATCAAGGGATCACCAATTTAGTATTGGAGGGCAGCGTGGAGGGTAAAAATCGTAGAGGGAGACCAAGAGATGAAAACACTAAGCAAATTTAGAAAGATGTATGTTGCAGTAGGTACTGGGAGATGAGGCAGCTTGCACAAGATAGAGTAGCATGGAGAGCTGTATCAAACCAGTCTCTGGACTGAAAACAACAACAACATCAAGGACGTCTGCAGGTGTTTCCTTACTCTCATTCGATGTGATCGACGGATCACAATGACACACCTACCTGCTCAACTGGACGTCTCGGTAGGTAGTGCCGACACGTTTATCAACCAATTGGGATACTCAAGTAAGTGTGCCCGTTGGGTTCCCCACCGCGTAACAGTAGACTTCTATCTGTTTGGCCCAACGAAGGACTCACTCTGCGGGAAGCAGTACGTGGATATTGGGGAGGTTATTGATGCAGCAAGACATTGGCTCCGACATCGACCAGTAGATGGGTACCAGGAGGGCATGCAGGCTGTCCCAGTAAGGTAGTGTAAGGCTGGCACTGAGTGGAGAGTATGTTGAAAAATAGTTCTTTGTAGCCAAGGAGTGGGGAATAATACTGTTTATCGGAATCCAGATGAGAACCAACCTGCGTCCCGGAAAGAAAAGGTGTTGCATTACTTATTGAATGCCCTTTGGTAACTTTCACAGACGTAGCATTGCTCAGACAACTTGTAAAGCAAGTAGATCCTTTCCAGCTGTTATGTTTTTCTTCCCCCTACTTTTTTATTTTTTTGCAAGTTTTGTGGTATCTTTGATATTATCAATTATATGGCATGTGCACAATACTTAAAAATTTCAAATATCGACTCATTATGTATTATGTATTACATTCATTAGGTTATCCAGAGTTATGAACTAACTAAAATTACTAAACATCCGTTATGTCAAACTTCGTTATCATTGTTCATATGCGAACAGGTACCTGATTAATGACTCTGATAAAGCAGATCAAGAAGATATAGAAACAAGTGAAATATTCCTACAACCTATGACGAAACTGTATTAGAAACTCTTGCACTTATTTTTGGCTCAAAGTAACGTATTTGATAAAATTTTATAAAACCATTGTCACTGCAATACTATCCCATATTTAGGCAAACTAGCCATCGTAATTCAATACAACTTCTTTCTGTATCTGAAATTTCAGTTTAAAAGGAATCTTCTTCCACTATTCGGTTATTCAGGAATGTAAATCTTTAATTTATGAAATTATAGTAAACAACAATAGGTAATTCCAGTCCTGATTATTGCAAACCATTTTTAGTCGTCTGCGCAGAGTTTGAAAGGAGCATGACCTATTTCCGCCGATGCGGAGAAATGTTCCGCAGACCATGTAGTTTAAACCAGTAATCAGAAAATGTACCAGAATTTATCTAGATTTCGCGACCGGGAGCATATTCAATAATCCTGTGACTCCTTTAAATGATTACTTGGACACCGAATATGTAATTAATTTCATGGACTGTGTTAATCTTCAAGTAATAGTTAATGCAAACTGTGACAATAGGATCGGACTGTCAACTATGTTATTTCCAAATGATATTTACTGTGCACATTGTATTCGTACTGATTTGACAATGCATTAAGAATATTATGCTATGACTGTGTTAAGTATTTGTTCGCCACACTGGAGCTTTTTGAATAGTTACTTCACTGCTAGGTTTCTGCATTCTGGCGATACTGCAGGACATCAGAACGTCATTGGAGTATGTGGCTATATGGTTATCTGTACTGCAATTACAATAGGTCAGACTCGATATGGCCATAAACAGTAGTTCAGTCAACATCTAAGTGCAAGTAAGGTGTCTCAACTGCAAATTCGTTGTGGACCACATCATTAGTAGTATACTGTTCCCACCAATAACTTTTCGGCCAGTTTCGACGGAGGCGCTGCTAGCGAGGGCACATTTGTAAAGGTAATGATTCGGCTACAAATCAGCATACTTTATTTTTAAGTTACTCTTTATTTACTTTTCTAAACTCAAGGTGATTCGGCCACTAACAAACGTTAGAATGTTTCACATTTTCTGATGACTGCATATCACTTTGAAACAGATGGATCTATTTCTAAAAATTAAAGTTCAATACGAAGCGATAATGCCACTGAATACAACTGAATGGTGGAACCCATCCTTCCTTCGAAAACATGTTATTCAAAAAAGTAGAGAAGAGGAGGAGGAGCAGGAGAAGAAGGTGGAGGAGAAGAAGACAAGAAGTGGGATTAGGAAGTAGGCATAGGAGGAACAAGAAAAGGAGGCATAGGAGGAACAAGGAGGCGGCGTAGGAGGGCAAGAAAAGAAAGAGGTGCAATAGAAAGCAGATGAGAAGGATGGGTAGGAGAAAGAAGGGGTAGGAGGAAGGAGACGAGGGGGAGGAGGAAGTAGATGTGGGGGAGGATGAGGAAGAAGATACGGGGGGAGAAGAAGAGAGAAGAGCAAGTGGAAGCATGCGAAGCAATAAAGATGGGAGACTGATTGTCGCTAGCCATGGAGAATGTGACAATGCAGCAAAGTCGCCACTCAGAATGGAAAATACTGTACAGAAGAGATATTCCTGCCTTCCTTAAGCCGATTAATGTCTTCTGGAATTGTTGGGTACTGCAACTATTTGTTCTCTTTGTTCTGAAATTAATTCCAAATAGCCATATTTTATGATACTCTGACCACTTCATCGTGAGGCACATACCATTACAATGAAGTTGCGACAAACCTGCAAAGTACATGTCTGCATAATCACAGAACGTTGTCAGACAAGTTTCACCATAATGCGAATTTAGGTTAAACTGTATGTGACATCGGTCCATGAATACAAAGATATGAACTCTGCAGTTCTGCCGCAATTTTGTCACGGCATCTGCCTGATAATGAAGCCATCAGAGGTCCAAAGTCGATCGTAATGAGCAAGAAACCTAAAATACAGCTGTCTGGAATTAATTTCTAAATACAGAGACTAATCAGTTATTCTACACGACAGTAGTAATCGCTGGCGTCCCCATTTCTTCAGCAAAATGGGAGATGAAAGCTTATGGAGTTGAAACCTTTGGACATGGTAACAAGACATCCTGCGCAAGGTACTCTGATGTTTTTGTTTCACACGTCCCGATAGTATGATCAACTAGTGAAATGGAACTCTTTTTTCCTCATGCTACTGCCTAACAGCTGTACTACTTTTCTCGACATTCTACTCCGTTCTTTCAAACTCCTCTTATGTACCAGTTAATAGCGTCCCTTACAGTAAGATTCGCAACGTTAACTTTACATCTGCACTCGCCGAGTCGTCAGATACGCACTGTCGCTCTGCCAGAGATTATGGCGGCGCCAGCAATAAACTGTAGCAGGAGCTGTAATACAGCTTGTGGAACGTGATGGTATCTTCGTGGTACGGCCGTACACCTTTGTCTCGTCACGAATCTTGCACCACGGCTGTTTTCTTACATTATTGTAGATACCAGCACGATAGCGCGCACAAATGTTTCGGGAATGAAATTTTCACTCTACAAAGCACAATGCACTGTTTAGAAACTGCCGTGAAAGATTAAAACTTTGTGCCGGATTCGAACACGAACCGGGGCCCTCGCGTTTCGTGACCGTTGCTCTTACCGACTGAGGTACACGGACACGACATTACTATGCAAGCACATCTCTTTCCAAGGGGAAGCTTTCCTGCAGCGACACCACACCGCGATACGCACCAGCCAAATGTCTCATTCTGTCGCGTGTGTCAGTTGTACTTGGGGGCGGGGGGGGGGGGGGGGGCAGTGATGAATATTTAGAATTACTGTGGGTTACAAAGGAAACAATAAAAATTCTCTCTCTCTCTCTCTCTCTCTCTCTCTCTCTGTCTCTCTCTCTGTCTCTCTCTCTGTCTCTCTCTCTGTCTCTCTCTCTGTCTCTCTCTCTCTGTCTGTCTCTCTCTCTCTGTCTGTCTCTCTCTCTCTGTCTGTCTCTCTCTCTCTGTCTGTCTGTCTGTGCGCGCGTGTGCGTGTGTGTGTAGAATAAGTGAGAAAACGACGAGAAAAGAGATATTATGGACGTGTGGCCGGAAACGCGTTCCAAGGAAGGTACATCGACATTAAGGTGGGGATAAAAGATCTTTCAAAGTGTAGTTTCAATGATTGGAAGTACACACGAGAAGATACCAGGCAAGTGAGCTTATTGAGTCTATATTATTGTTTTGGCTCCACACTCTAGAAGACTGTGAGCTTCAGCTCCTCTACATAGCAACCACATTAGCCCTCGCGGTTCCAAAGGCACCTCTTCCAGCAGGTGGAGGGGGCGGGGGGAAGGAAGTGGACATATGCCTCTGCTATGAGGCACTGTGGACGTATGAATGCCCCCACGAGGCGGTCATCAATAATCCCCGACCATACATTGAGGCTGAACTGGTAATGACGGTTCACTGCTATCGCACTATGGGCATTCTCCGTAGGTCACAGTTGGGTGTTGTGAAGGTAAGCACCGTGGTGCCCTGAATCATGAACCAGCGACAATGGCGTTGCTTCAGAGGCAAGTCCGTAGGTAATAGGACTACATGCGTTGTAAATGATGTGGAAAATGGCAGTTGTCACGGAGAATGTTCGGCACGGTCGTTTATTCACCCCGTGGTAGCGTGTCACTGATCTTTTATTTCCACGTTCAAGAGTGTGTCTGCCCCTTGGAATGTATTTCCACTCATATGTCCGTATTACCATTTATGCTCCTTACCGTCACAGAGATCGTTTTCTGCAATTTGTCCCCATTTAGCAACATCGACATGTACATACACTGGTGAGCAAAACTTAATCTTGAACGAAATTAACTTTCGCATAGTGTAGCACAGTCAAGCAACTTTACACGATGAAACTTGGACCATACACAGAGAGAATCGCTACATTATAGCACAGAAGGTAAAAGAAAGAGATACGTAGTGAGCCTAACAGAGATAACACTTTTATTCAAAGACAATAATTATACAGAATTCACCGCGATTTATGATGGTCTCCTGGAAAACACAAAAGCCTGATATGGTGTATGTTGAACATGGACGCAATGCATGCTCCGTAATGCGGTGCCATGGTGGCCATAAGGTTGATAAGGAGTTGTTGTGGTAGTACGTTCCAGTCTTACACTGCCGCGGTTTACAGCTGCTGGATGCTGGTTGGTGCATGTGGACGTGCTACAGTACGCCTCTCCTATACATCCCACATGAGTTAGATGGGATTTGAGTCGGGAGCAACGGACAGACCAATCCATTCGCAGAGTGCTCTCTCGTTCCAAAAGCTCCTTCACTTGCACTGTTTGATGCGGCCGCGCATTGTCGGGCATGAAAGTAAAGGCCAAATGCACCGCAGAAAATATGCACATGGTGAAGGAGGATAGCGTCACGATAACCTTGACGGGTGAGTGTACTGTGTTCAAAAATTTTGGTCCAGTAGGTTCTGCCCACGGAACGTTATGCCTCCCCGCACCTGGAGAACCAAAACGATCGTCTTCGACAACGTTCCTGAGTACTGACTAAGAAATCTTGGAACACCGGTCAACGCTGTCGTGTCACTGTAATCTTTCCTCACGTGCGTCTTTTCTGGAGTGCATTCGGACCTGACTTCATTTTATGGGTGAAACTGCGCGACCGCATCGACCAGTGCAACTGGAAGACCTTTTGGGACGAGAGGATTCGGCAAATGGACTGGCCTGCCGGTTCCCCCAATTAAATGCCATCGGGCACACGTGTGATGTGTTGGTGAGAGGCACAGCAGCGCGTAGCCACCAAGCCGTGTGTGGCGGAGGGCACAATTCGCGCCAAAGTCATATTCCCCCCCCCCCCCCCCCCCCCTCCTCCGTTCCACTCGCGGATCACGCGAGGGAAAAACGACTGTCTGTACGCCTCAGTACGAGCTCTTATTTCCCTTATCTTTGAATGGTGATCATTGCGCGATTTGAAAGTTGGTGGTAATAATATATGCTCTACATCCTCGGTGAAGATCGGATTTCGGAATTTAGTGAGCAGCCCATTCTGTTTAGCGCGCCGACTATCTGCAAGTGTGTCCCACCAGCAGTTGTCGACCGCGCTGTTGGAGGAATGGAACGTCCTACCACGAGAACTCCTTGCGACTCTTGTGGCCAGGGTGAGAGCACGCGCTGCCATCCGTGGTGATCACACCCCCGATTAAGAACCATCTCCCGCCTTTTGAAATGTCCAGGGAAGATCATAAACCCCAGTAATTCCGGTGTAAATACTGTGTTCGAAGAACCGTGTCCTTCCTGTTCTTCTCAAGGCATATTTATTTCAGCTACCTTCTATACTATAAACTAGCAGTTCTTTCTACGTGTGGTGCTAGTTTCATCGACTTGGCAGTGACGCACAATGCGTAAGTTATTTCATCTACATCTACATCCATACTCCGCAAGCCACCTGACGGTGTGTGCCGGAGGGTACCTTGAGTACCTCTATCGGTTCTCGCTTCTATTCCAGTCTCGTATTGTTCGTGGAAAGAAGGATTGTCGGTATACCTCTGTGTGGGCTCTAATCTCTCAGATTTTATCCTCATCGTCTCTTCGTAAGACATACGTAGGAGGGAGTAATATACTGCTTGACTCCTCGGTGAAAGTATGTTCTCGAAACTTCAACAGAAGCCCGTACCGAGCTACTGAGCGTCACCCCTACAGAGTCTTCCACTGGAGTTCATCTATCATCTCCTTAACGCTTTCACGATTACTAAATGATCCTGTAACGAAGCGCGCTGCTCTCCGTTGGATCTTCTCTATCTCTTCTATCAACCCTATCTGGTACGGATCCCACACTGGTGAGCAATATTCAAGCAGTGGGCGAACAAGTGTACTGTAACCTACTTCCTTTGTTTTCGGATTGGATTTCCTTAGGATTCTTCCAATGAATCTCAGTCTGGCATCTGCTTTACCGACGATCAACTTTATATGATCATTCCATTTTAAACCACTCCTAATGCCTACTCCCATATAATTTATGGAATTAACTGCTTCCAGTTGCTGACTTGCTATATTGTAGCTACATGATAAAGGATCTTTCTTTCTACGTATTCGCAGCACAGTACACTTGTCTACATTCAAATTCAATTGCCATTCCCTGCACCTTGCGTCAATTCGTTGCAAATCCTTCTGCATTTCAGTACAATTTTCCATTGTTACAACCTCTCGATATACTACTGCATCATCCGCAAAAAGCCTCAGAGAACTTCCGATGTCATCCACAAGGTCATTCATGTATATTGTGAATAGCAAAGGTCCTACGATACTCCCCTGTGGCACACCTGAAATCACTCATACTTCGGAAGACTTCTCTCCATTGAGAGTGACATGCTGCGTTCTGTTATCTAGGAACTCTTCAATCCAATCACACAATTGGTCTGATAGTCCATATGCTCTTACTTTGTTCATTAAACGACTGTGGGGAACTGTACCGAACGCCTTGCGGAAGTCAAGAAACACGGTATCTACCTGGGAACCCGTATCTATGTCCCTCTGAGTCTCGTGGACGAATAGCGCGAGCTGGGTTCCACACAATCGTCTTTTTCGAAACCCGTGCTGATTCCTGTCCATAAGTTTTTCAAACCAGTATATAATCTCATCAAGCTGCCTATTTTCCTCCAAAGTCTCCGCAAATAGGGAGGAAGTATCAGTGAGTAGTGTTATACATCGACCGCGGTCTCTCGGCAAAGAAATTGTAACTAAAATCACGTTTAAACTTCGCAAAGGGAACCATCTTCATAGAGGGATTCTGGGGCTGTCATGCAGAAAGATGG
Source organism: Schistocerca nitens (assembly GCF_023898315.1). Classification (NCBI taxonomy): domain Eukaryota; kingdom Metazoa; phylum Arthropoda; class Insecta; order Orthoptera; family Acrididae; genus Schistocerca; species Schistocerca nitens. Next base: position 770,454,545 of record NC_064617.1, read on the forward strand.
GAGACGCTAGGTGTACTCACGACGGCAGAAGAGTCGCTGCGCTGCCTCTTGGCGGGTGGCCGCGCGTCGTGCTGCTGCTGGTGCTGGTGGTGCAGCAGCGACGGCGCCGGTGGCGGCGGCTGGTGCTGCGACAGCGGCTGCGGCTGGTGCGACTTCTTGCTGAGGTCGGTGGGCCGCAGCTGCTCGTGCGCCAGCAGGTAGTGCTCGGCGAACAGCGCCGCGCTGGGGAACGCCAGCTGGCAGGGCGCGCACTGCAGCCCGTGCACGGCGGCCGCGTGCTGCCGTAGCGCCGCCACCGACGCGAAGCGCATCGTGCACAGCTCGCACGGCACCTGCTGCTGCTGCTGCGGCGGCGGCGGCTGCGACTGGCGGCCGTCCACCTGCTGCGGCGGCTGCGGGCTGGGGTGCGTCGGCGCCCCGGGGGGCGGGGTGCACGCCGCCGCCGGACTCGCCTGCCTGCTCTGGCGCTGTTGCTGCTGCGAGGAGTACTCGCCGTTCAGGATCGAGCCTGCCAAGACAAGCCTCGCTTTGGTATCGAGGGGCCCCACAAGGAACACTGTCCAGGCAACGTGGAAGCACGGCGTTGTAGGGCAGCAGCCTACTCACACCGTATAAAATTCATATGCTTTCCATTGTGTGCCAAGTCCGCTGTAACTAGCTATGACGTCACGAATGTTGCGCAATACCTTAAAAATAAAATAAATAATCTGGAAAGTTAATAGCATTTCAGGAGTGGTGCTAAAATAATGTGTTAAGTTTCAGTTTAGTAACTTAAACAGTTTTCGAAATATGGACGTTTTACGTAAAAATCATCGGCGCAACAGGAAGGAGCTAGAAACTTCAAAATTTATATTCGGATTTCTTTTTCAGCGTAATTTAATGGAAACAGCATGCTGGATCTCACAAAGTAATATTTTGGTTGAAATTCATGATTTTCTGTTTTTGTGTCCAAAGAGTACGGAAGCAAGATAGATTAAGTAAGTGATTAGATAAAGCTAGGATGTTTAGATTTAGGTAGAATGGAGATACGCTATAATAACAAAGATGTGAGAAGCTTCAAAAAGGTAGCTATAAAACTATAGCTGTAGCGTCTCTCCAAAGGGCAATTTCAGAGCTCATCTATTGCGTGCAGTATAACTAAAATAATTCTCTCACCAAAAGTATTTAACCTAGCCACATTAGAATTTTATTATAGATACTTACCTGTGTGCTGATTACACAATTAAATCGAGAGCTTCATTGGCCTTCAGCGAATGAAGCAATTATTTAGTAACTTGAAATGTCGTTTTGCTAACCCAGCGGCTAGTCAGTAAGGCAAATGTTGTCGGCTGCGCCTTCAGTGGTCCACACCGCGCCTACACAAATAAGAGCGTGCGAGCTAGAGCAAGGCCCCAGTTCTCTTCTAGATTCGTATCAGTGCGCACTCCGTGTCGAAAGCCGCGTCGCGTTTGTGCAGTTGCAAGGAACAGCTTTGGATGCCGTATTACGTAACTCGATATGCACTTAACAATGAGTTCGCATTGGGCTAAAGAGTTAATTACGGAACGACTCCAGTGATTTGGTCTCAGTTTGCGTATGTCATATTTTAACGTGTCGCCGCAGGACAGACTTTCTACCATTACTAGCGTGGCATTTGATGAGTATTAACATCAAATTTTGGCGAGCATTCACTTTGAACATTAAATCGATAACTATTATTGAACAGTTTCGTTATCTATGGATAATAGGATCCGCGCAATAGACTCTGAACAGCTCAGATAGTACAATACCTGATATGGGTGATCATTTGTCGGGAATTTTACGCTTTATCGCTTTCAGAATATAGTGAAAATCGTTATAGTAAACTGCATTTTCTATGAAGCCCAGACATCATCCTAAATCCTCAGAGTAATGAACTTCAATAATCAATAACTTTTATTCTCCATCAGAGTGGGCACAGAGAACTCTAATTACAGGCATCACGTTTTTGCTAATCACTTTCTGGTTGCCAACATTGTAGTTAGAGAGCCTGTGTTGAGAACGGCAATACGAAAGAATTATATAATAATTTAATATATTTTCCACCGGCCGCCCCCACAGAGTCAATGACGAATACAACAAGGAAATAGGGTGCCCAGTCATACAACTGCTCAATGTTTCGACCATTAACCCAGTCACCATCGACTGGAGTTGACGTTTCATGAATAAAACCGCTTAGATTGCTACATAAAATGTTTTTACTTATTACGACATTTCGGCGTCTGTCATCATCAAATAATTTTGAACCTGCGGAACAAGGTTTAGCGTCAAATTAAAATCTGTGCCTTGTCGGCAGATGCTGAAACGTTCTTGTAAATAAAAACATTTTATTTAGCGGTGTACATGGTTTTATCCATAAACTTTTCATGATGATCGCGGGCCCTTACCGGAAACTGTATGTTATTAATGAGCTGAGTTTGAAGGTCTTTCATGGACTCTTTACAGCGGTTTGCGTTCACCCCCTCCTCCCCCCCCCCTCCTCACACACACACACACACACTCTTTCTCTCTGACCCCACTGTCTAGTTCTCCCCCCCCCCCCCCCCCTTTCCGTCCCAAAAATGCGGGGAAAAAATACATTCACAGGTTGGCAACGATCACAACTTACACGGAAAAACAAACGAATCGGTATGAACACTGCTGAATGTGGAGCACGCGTAACTATGGTTTTATTTCTTTAAGAAGTTTTGTAAAGAGATATTTTAATTTAACACTGAACCTTGTTTCGCAAGTTTAGTGCAGCATGAGGAAAAGTCGTTTCAAAAAAGGCGAAAAATTGCCAAGAGTATATGTACAACCAAGTTTCTTTAGCCTAAACCTCCGCTACAACGAAGAAAAAAGCAGTGGTATGCAGAAAATACAAACTGCACGTCAGCTTAGCAAAGTAGTAGTGTTTGTAATCTATAAAAACCAAAATGAAGAAATATTATGTATACTTATTTTCCGAATGATCACAGAACATTCTTTGAAAATAAGAGCGAAACGCATCTGGTATAAAATACTCTGTAATTATTTGCAGTAAGCTTAAGCAGGATAAATGAACTGACCATAAAGACGGCGTGAAAAAAAAGTCAAACTGGCACGAAGTGTACTGCATGCTGTGACAGGCAAATGATTATCATTTCCAAGGAACATCACAAAGTACGGAGTAATCAGATATATATTCTGTATATCATTAAACGTTATGCAGAGGATTTATCATTCAGATATCGCATTTTCTATTTCGTAGTTTGTAAGAAGCTTGTTTAAGACGAACAAACGCCCACCAGGGCGTGTCGGAATAGACAGCAGCTGTATCGTGGCGTATCGAGATCAATTGCTAGATCGGCCGTGCAGAATCCTACAGCCTCATCACATAGGTTGAGTCATGCAGTGGGTTTGCTTCATGTGGCACAGACAATTATCCACAAGCACAGTGAGACGACGGCTATTGCCCCCCCCCCCTCCCCCCCCCCCCCCCTCAGGCTGTCAACACGGCGACCATTATTGTCGCTTCCATTGACACGGCTTAAGACCCTGGTGCTACCAACGACAAAGGCGTGATGTTACATGCCACTGGCTACCCCACACAATCATCTCTGATTCGCATAGCATAGCCGGTAGTTTCTACATTTACCATTACATTTACGACATATTAACGACGGTGGCTTTGATATGTCTGAAGTTTTCAACAAGATAGCGCAAGACCACTTTTTGGCTGCGATGTCTTAAGACACTTCGATACGGAGGGTGTTCGACTCTCGCCCTGTCCAGCACGTTCTCCTAACCTCTCAACCATTCAAAACATCTGGTCATGGTTCGCACGCCACCACTTGCTAGAGACTACAGTTGAGGTGGAGTTGAACCACCATGGAATGACGTACCCGTGCCTGCTATCCGAGTTCAGTTACACCCTCCTGTGCAGCCGAGTTGGAACCGTTGCTATTGCTATAGGTGACAATCGTCTCTACTAAATTTCTCACTCTGCATACCTTCAAAATCACTAGCAAATTTATTTGCTATTTATTCTGATTTAATGACCAACAGAGTATCTTGCAACCATATTAGCTAATGGCTCGGATGCTTAGTGGGTAAGCATCAGACAAACTGCGAACGCTCAAGGCACCTTCTTTATACCGTCTTTAGCTGCCTAAATCAGTTGAAACGTCTAAGGACGGAAAGGGCATTCCATCTGCATTAGGACCGCGCCTAATAAGGCACCGTACTGTTCTAAACAACCCTCGAGTGGAGTGCAGCTTTCGTTTATAAACCAGAACACACACGATCTGGAAGGTGACAGTTACTTCACCTTTCCTCCGCCTTCCTCGTCCCATTTAAATGTGTAGTTAGCTAGTTAAACAGTTTAAACTTAACACTTTTACAGTATTAGTTTCTTTTAAAATTTTATTTATTTTTTACTTTTATTTCCGAATTTGTTCTTTTCTTTCCGCTTTTTAACTAAGAAGAATGGACAATAACTGGAAATGAAATCGAGTGTCCATCAAAAGAAAACGTAAATGCTAAGCTGTTACAAACTTCATGGTACACAGGCAGTCTGAAAGTAGATCTTTATTCTGCGGCCGGGCTTGATCTCAGATCGGCACGGTGTTACTACTTTCAAGTTTTCGATTGCATTAGAAATTCATTAAGTTTAGTATTCACTGTACCCTTTAAATACTATACTAAATTTTTCAGGTTTATACTTTAATTTACAATTCTACTTAATGAAGTTCTGACTCACTCGCAAAATGATGTCGATCTGAGATTGAACCGGTCGTGGAATAAAGATATCTTTTCATATAGCCTGTGTGCCATGACCTTTATAAAATATTTATTGGATTCTCTCTCTCTCTCTCTCTCTCTCTCTCTCTCTCTCTCTCTCTCGTGTGGCGGCCCCCAGGCGGGCGTAAGACTTTTAACATTACGCCATTTACGAGATTTATACGTCGGTGATGAAATAGTCACGAGGACAGCACACAGCCATCGAGAGGAGAAAATCTCCGACCCCGCCAGGAATGGAACTCAGGCCCTTCGGCTGGCATTCAGCCATACTGACTCCGCAGTTACCGAGGCGGACTATTCGATGAGGACTGTTGTATATCGGCTGTAGGCCGACTGGGTGCGCTGCCAGTACGACGTCTTTGTCCTGCGGGTTGCTGGTCCTTAAACAGCAGGCGTCTACTTCGGAGACCAATTACTGATATCACAAGGGCATCGCGTGTTATGGAAACAACGCTGTACGCAAACAGTCCGTTGATACACCGTCTATCACAGGAGCCACCAGAGAGCACGTGCATCAGGAAACAGGCGGCGCTACCATCGACGTAACAAATACCGTCCACACTTTGACACACTCATAGCTCATCAGTCAGAACCCGCCGAGACCAGTTAGGATGCCCCAATGTACACCGGCCGTCTCCGCACAACTTCACGTTACTCCGCACGTCACGGCCCCCACCCACGCCACTCGGTGTGGGGCTTCCCTCACCATTAGTATTTAGCCAGGGAACTTTTTTCTGTTATCCTCAAGTGATCACGACCGATCTTTCAGTTGTTATTGTGACTAACTCGTTTATGAACTTCTGCCGTGAATAACGTGTTATTTACTTCAACCTGCGAGTCATTATTACTACGGCGTGCATGTCCAAGAAAAGGATGTAATACCGATAATGGCCTCATAATTTTTTTTTATTTTGGAACGTTTTCCAAGATACGTACACCTCAGTAATTGTTGACTTTCCTTTGGCCCCTTGCCTTTTCCTTAAAATAATGAATATGGCAAGTTAACTGAAAGAAACTCTGCCTCTTAAGTGAGAGAAATAGAGGAATGAAAACACGTTAAATTTTGTGAGTAAAATTACTTCTAGATTACTTAAAAATATAGAAACGCTGATGATTGGAAAAGGAAAGACTAAGAAGTTTCCCAAGACGTAACAGGGTGTAAATAAATTAAAGGCTTGATAAACAAATACCAACCACCTCCACCAAATGAAGAAACAGTACCTTGAAATACCGAGTTGATCCCCTTAAAAGGAGATAACTGTTTTCATCTGCCGCTTCTCGGTCTCTCCAGACTCGGTGACGGAACATTAAACCTCACTCTTACACTCATTTCCCTTTTCACGTCATCGCATAGTAAGTGCTGAAGATGAGACGTGTGCTGTGAAAGTAGCTTACCGTGCATGGCGTGGACGTGGAGCTGCAGCGCCTCCATGCTAGTGAAGCTGTCCTTGGTGCAGTAGATGCAGGCCAGCTTTGGCGCAGGGTGGAACGTGGGGCTCAGCAGCAGCATCGAGCCGTGCTGTGTCGCCACGTGGTTCTGCAACACGCGGGCCCCAGGTTCAAGGCGAAGGTAAATAGGTTGATTCGTTACTTGGTTTGGGGGGGGGGGGGGATAAAACGGTATAAGGGAGGGAGGAACAACAAACAGCACAATCCAATCAATGGGAAAGGAAAACGGGCAACTAAAGAGGGAAAGGACTGTCGAGGCGACAGGAAGAGGAAATAACACGAGGGGGCGTGGAGGTGGGGACAGGTGAGAGCAGGGGAACACCAAAGGCGCTACGCACGATGGGGCGCCAGCACCACCTCCGGACCCATCCCGATCCCCACTCCATGCCACGATCTCGACTCAATGGGGACAACACCACGGGAAAAAAACTCAAGAAAAGGGGGGAAACAAAACGGGAGAAAGACCAAACAAAACGTAGTGAACGGGAGCAAAACGTGGCCGGCGTGGAGGAAAATCGAAGGCCTCCCAAATCAACGCCAATGCTAATCGAGAGACCCCAGTTCCAGACGGAAATTCTGATACTTAAATTTGGGAGGCAAACCGGTTTTGCGAAGAAAACTGAGGATTGGCGTAACTGTGCGAGCGTCTTCCGTTAACACCCGGGACAAGAAAGGTGGGAAGGCATATTCATTATGAATGACCAGAAGGTGGGGATAGCCCTTCACAATATGGATCACTGTGAGAGCAACTTCAAAAGGGGGGGTGGGGGGAGAGGATCATCACGAAGTAAAAGACCATGTGTCAATCTGGTGTAGCCAGTATGAAGACGGTAGAGGATGGTAGATTCCCGCCCCCCCCCCCCCCCCCCCAAGGGTCGGCTCACAAATCACAACTGAGGAAAAAGAAGTCTAACATGAAGCCACAAACCGACCCCACTAGGGGGGAGGGGGGGGGGTCACGGAGAACGGGAGTGTAGGTAGCCAGGTGATAGGCGCCGTGGTTCTAGGCGCTATAGTCTGAAACCGCGCGAACGCTACGGTCACCGGTTCAAATTCTACCTCGGGCATGGATGTGTGTGATGTCCTTAGGTTAGTTAGGTTTAAGTAGTTCTAAGTTCTAGGGGACTGATGGCCTCAGAAGTTAAGTCCCATAGTGCTCAGAGCCATTTGATCCATTTTTTGATCGGCGCCCCTTACCCGGAATACCCACTTGGCCAGTAACCCAAAGAAAATCAGCCGAACACGCACAGTGGTCAAGGTCGACGAGAAGGTCATGGATGCCAGAGACCAAGGGGTAACGGGGAAAACACCAGACGGTAGCCTGAAGGCCACATGGTAGACACTCGTAGTTGTGACAGTGCTGGCCTAACTTATCGTTTCCAAGCATACATAGACGACTGACAGGAGCAGCTGTTGTCCAGTTCAGGTTTTGATTGGAGCAATGATTTAACCCTCCTTCGAAATTGACCCTATAGGGGTTGACTTTTGGCTCATGAATCTCAGTTGTAAGTGAGAGTCGACATCAGAGTTTCTGTAGAAACGTTTTAAAGAACCATGAGTTAGAGGTGCTGGATTTTTCTACAACCGGCAATCTTGCAAGAGTAAATAGTAAGATAATCACAATATGCTGCCAGAAAACCATACATATCTCTTAACAGAATGTGTATAACTAAAAATTATCCGTTTCATTTTTTTAGGCTACTGATGATGCCTTATACGAATATGTGAAACATGAGGAGAAGAAAACAGTCTCGGTTGCAATGTTGAAACTACTGCTTACTTACTTCAACACGCAGCCAAGACTGTTTTCTTCTCCTCATTCTACATGCACTTTGCTTTATCACCACGCCACGGAATGGAAAACCCTTTATACGTAGCATGTTTGAACGAGAACAAAAATAAGCATTCAATTGCAAAAGACAGATTATACTTATTCTTATCTACGCGATAAACACAATTCAAGCATCAACAGATGAATTTCAACAAATATTAATAAAAGCATAGTGTACTTAAAGAACAACAAAAAAATGGTTCAAATGGCTCTGAGCACTATGGGACTCAACTGCTGAGGTCATTAGTCCCCTAGAACTTAGAACTAGTTAAACCTAACTAGTCTAAGGACATCACACACATCCATGCCCGAGGCAGGATTCGAACCTGCGACCGTAGCAGTCGCGCGGTTCCGGACTGAGCGCCTAGAACCGCTAGACCACCGCGGCCGGCAGAACAACAGGAGGAGGACATTTTAATTGCACGACTCCGTTTGTACACACATAGGAAGAGCGCATACGGTTCAGCTCAGACACCCTATAGAGGATGAGCTTTGGCTCATGAATCTCAGTTGTAAGTGAGAGCCGGTAGCCAGTAGTGCAAGCTGAAGGATTTAGCAGGGCGTAGCTGAAGACATGCTTTCTTGTGGAGAGGATGGGGTTTGAATTCTCATGGCGGCAGGGATGGGGGCAAAAATATTCCATACTGCGAAGATTGACAGTTGCAGAGGGGGAAGCAATGGACGTTTGAAAACTAGGCCTCTTTGCCACGTGACGCGCACTATAACACAGACTGCGCTACGGAGGGATAGGACTAATGATAAGGCGACACAAGGTGCTGTGAAACTGATGTAACGGTGCTACGCTGCTTTGGACCCATTTGTCTTTGCGAAGCTCTCAGTGGAAATTTCCAGAGAACGAACTGGCGGTTTACTTTTTCCTAAGTAATTTATTCGAACGTAGATAGCTTTCCGGAGGCCACTGATAATTGGGATAGTGCCTACTTTAACTCTGTACTCGCGAGGCAAGCAGGAGATGGTGTTTCTTACCATACATATAGCCTGATCAAATTTTTATTTGTGGGACAATATGTTCATGGTAAAAAAATCCACCACAGTTGTAAAATACTTTATTAACCGAAGTTTTGCACGTCAGAAGCCGCTGTAGACTATCACGATTTCGGGGTCTTAGACTAATCATCATATGTGTCTGAAATAAAACAACAGTTGCAACCTACTCCAGTGAACAATTAAATTTTCTAAAAAAATGAATACTGATATTTAGAAACTGAAAAACAGATAAAATGACTAAACAATAGCCTGCGTAGCAGTACTTTCTTAATTACTTCATGGAGTAGATTACATCTGTTGTTTTACCCCAAAGTTCAGCTACACCGGACGATGCGGTCAAGACCGCGAAATCGTGGTACTGTATATCGACTTGGGTCGTGCAAGATTTCGGTCAATAAAGTATTCTACAACAGTGGTGGATTTATTTACTATGAATATACAGACTGAAGACCTCAGCCATGTCTTTCTGTCAGTACGTGAAGGCTAATCTCAGAAACTACCGTAGTAATTTTGATACGGTTTTTACTATGACATAGACTGATTCAAGAGGGACGTTTGAGTACATAATTTGTTACCGCTAGGTCAGAAATCGTCAGGCTGCAGATCGTTAGAGCTGTCCGCGGAAGACCGGGTGGGGCGCTAGTTAAGACTATATTACTGAACAGATAACTAGGTTCACAGCAAGCAGTTCCAGTTTCAGCAGCAGGTTGCCAGGGCAACACAAATCAGATTTTCAGTATTTCCTGTACTTATTGACCGAATTTAAAAATTTAACACGCTGTCATAATCTACTCATTAAGAGATATGACCCTTTGTTAAAAATTTGACACAGTAAAACAGAAACAATGTATACGCCTTCAGGCAACGTAATTCACCGCGCTTAAATACAGACTTTAGAGTCTCGACGAAATATTGAGGTGATTTTTGATATGTTTATGTTTTGCATTTTTTTTTTACATTTTACCTTTTTTTTTGAAGAAATTGCTTTTTCTAGCGCTATATGATAAATCTGTATTTCTTGTTTTTTGTTTTTACTACAACAGCCCTCCGTTTCACGTTACAAAGCGAATTTTCGATTAAAACCTGACTTGAGTGCTGACAGCTTTGATATGAATACTATTTACTTTTAAGTTGCAGACAGAAGGATAAGTTTGCAGAACAAAAATGTTTCTGAGGTTATATATCCACACTCAGTGGATGGTCTCCGCTTCCCGTTTCTAGGGGAATCTGGTAAGACACTGGCTGCATACGCAAACACAGCGTTTGAAATGAGGTAACGCCAGATAGATATGCTACACACCTAACAGGTAATGCGGTTACAATTGAACTAACCAAACTACTAGGAAAACTACAGAAGTCTACCCTTACTTGTGAGAGTCTACAGTCGTCCATGGTAGTTTTACAATTTCACCCAGTCTGTGTTCACCCAATATTTTAGAATGAAAGCACTTAACGACTTCGAACAAACCTCAAGCATACCTTAAAATCTTTTCTTACCTTTTTCTCACTTACTTCCTTAAAGTCAAACATGTAACACATTAATTGATTTGTGAATTAATCAGAAATCTGAAGCTATTTTGTACATGTGATTTCGGGTCTCTAAGGAATCGAGGTTTTCAAGTTTATAAGAATTCGGCAATTGAGAAACACGATGTTAGGAAGAACTCCGCTCACAGCTGGTAAAATTTTATCAGCTGTGAGCTTTCAACAGCTGCAGTTGCCTGGAATATAAAATTGTTTCTGATTTGAGAAACAGGTGAGAACGCTGCTGATCGTTCTGTTTCATAAGTCGGGTAAAGCGATTTCTTGACCCTTGATCGCAGTAAGCTATCTGACTGAACACGTCATTTGTGACATACGTCATGAGCTCTAGTACGCGGCTCATTGGTCATGATAATATAACTCTCAACAATGAGCTACATGAAATATCTTTAGTTCTTCTTTACCTGTCTATAGAAATGAATCCACCAGTAAAACATTTCCACACCTGTTGCAAATGTAATACAGGGAGGAAGGGAGAGAATTCTTTTGTGGACGGTATAAAAGGTTTCCGAGTGTCCCTTTTAAACAGGCTTGCGAACGTTCCGGCACCACCTCTCTGTTTTTTCTTTTTAAAAGAGCAAAATACGCTCCTGGGATGAAGAGCTGGCGTAATGGAAGACAGGCGGAGAAGAGAGAGAGGGGCGTAAGCGACGAGTCGTGCTAGCGCGGGTCGGCGCGTGTACGGCTGCGCCCGACACGGCTCTCGAAGCGCTACTGATGGCGCGGACGCGGAAACCAAATTAGCGCTATGAAGACGTACGCGTGTCGCCAAATGGTGGCGCGCCGAATTAACTGGCGCGACACTGGTGTGCACTCCGGAACGCGCATAATCCGCTGGCGCCAAGACCCGGCTGTGGGCGCCCGGCCACTTGCTGCGGCGTGCCGGCCGCTCCGGGGCTTTCCCGGCCGCCCCCAGTGGGTGGGCAAAAATCCCGAATACTTCTCTCCATTGAGTCGAAACCTGCGACCACCGCATTAAATAAATTTTCCAGTTATTGTGCCATTATCGGTTTCAGCTACATTTCTCATCTTCAGATACGTTGATTACGCTGTACTTTGTTTGGAGCGCCGGCCGCGGTGGCCGAGCGGTTCTGGCGCTTCAGTCTGGAACCGCACGACCACTACGGTCGCAGGTTCGAATCGTGCCTCGGGCATGGATGTGGGTGATGTCCTTAGGTTAGGTAGGTTTAAGTAGTTCTAACTTCTAGAGGACTGATGACCGCAGATTTCAAGTCCGATAGTGCTCAGAGCCATTTGAACCATTTTGTTTGGATGACAACAATCTAGGATTTACTTAGCAGCCATACCGAGATTTTTTTTACTGTATTATTTAGTTCGTTCAGTATTGATTGACATTCTCCCTATAGCTCCTGCCAAGTAACAGTCTGATATGTGCGTCGATGTACGAGTTAAGATATATTGTAATACGTCTACCGCAACCGTATGTTGTCGCAACTTCCCATAGCTAGCGCAATGCACTAGCACATGTTCCAGCTTGCGAGAAAACTGGTGGACATTGATAAGACAACATGGAAGCAGAAAAGCATGGCAACAGTGGACAGTGTGTTCTCTGGAGGGTTGGAGTGACTGCTCATGAAATCCACAAGTGGTTAATAGCTATATGTGGGGAAACGGCACAAGGTCGCAGATCTGTGTTTCGTTGGGTATGAGAGTTCGGAGATGGTCGGGACTATGCTGAAAAATGCAAGAACACTGGGCGTCCAGCAACTTCACGCAAGCCAATCAATGCCTAACGTGTTACTGATTTCATAATGGGGACAGGCGAATTACATTTCATGAAATAGAGAAAAAAATGGCTCTGAGCACTATGAGACTTAACATCTGAGTTCATCAGTCCCCTAGAACTTAGTACTACTTAAACCTAACTAACCTAAGGACATCACACACCCATGCCCGAGGCAGGATTCGAACCTGCGACGGTAGCGGTCGCGCGGCTCCAGACTGAAGCGCCTAGAACCGCTCGGCCACACGGGCCGGCGTGAAATAGAGAAGGAGAACCCTACACATATCAGACTTGAGGATATGAAGGTGAAGAAGGCGTGTGCACAATGAGCGCTCCATGTAGAAACATAAGCGTGTCAAGATATGCTAACGGTGCAACAGTACAATGTAAATCCAGCGGAGTTCTTTGAGTATCTGGTCGCCATCCATGAATCTTGGATTTTCAACGAGACTCCTGAGGAGGAATGAAAGCACACTGGGAGCTCTCGTCCCAATAAGTCATAGTCGGGCCTATTCGTGGAGAAACAAATAGCGACTGTGTTCTGGGATCAGAAACGGATACTCCTGGTGGACTGGCTCCCCCCGCCGGCCGGAGTGGCCGTGCGGTTCTGGGCGCTACAGTCTGGAGCCGAGCGACCGCTACGGTCCCAGGTTCGAATCCTGTCTCGGGCATGGATGTGTGATGTCCTTAGGTTAGTTAGGTTTAATTAGTTCTAAGTTCTAGGCGACTGATGACCTCAGAAGTTAAGTCGCATAGTGCTCAGAGCCATTTTTTTTTTTTTTTTTTTTGATTGGCTCCCTCCAAATCCAGTCGTCAAAAGTGACCTGTACCACATTTCACTGCACCAGTTCGTCGACGCAGTCAACAACTCTGCCGCGGAAAAAGCTGCCATGGTGTTCTGCTCCAACACGGGAGCGCGGCCACATGCTAGCCGCCCGACCATTGCAACCATGTATGAACTAGGGTTTACTGTGTTGCCATGTCATTTTCGCCGGATCTGGCTGCTAGCGACCATCCCATATTCGACGCAAGGAAAGAGATCATGCGGGGTAAAATGTTCACCACCAACGTCAAACTTCATGGAGTTGTTCACCAGTAGCGCCGAGACAGCCTCAAATGTTAGTTTGCTACGCAACCACAGATGCTCCCAAAACGACAGCAAAAGTGTTTAGACATTAGCGGAGAGGGGGTAGCTGCTGCTGCTGCTGCGAGCTACACCTGGATCAAATTACCGAGAGAGGTGACGCAGTGGACTCGCATTTGGGACGACAACTGTTCAAATCCCCGTCCTACCATCCAGTTTTCGATTTTACCTGAGTCCCCTAAAAAGCTTAATGCAAATACCAGGATGGTTTGTCTCAAAGGGAGCGGCCGATACCCTTTCTCATTTTTCCATAATCTGTGCATGTGATCCGTCTCTAAGGACCTTACAGTCAACGGGAGGTTGAACAGCGCTCTTCCTTCTTCGTTCCAGTCGGATTCGTGCTCCAGATTAACGAACACTGACACGAGGTATTGGCAGAAAGACTCACTTCTACACGGTTTTCTCACTCTCGGTTAGGCAAAAGCTGAAACTGACAGCAGTGAGAAAAGAAGCCTGAGAAGATACTAGCAACTAACAAGAGATTATCGCCAGATTAAATTTTAGCCTTGCAGCTCAGTGTGTGCAGATTTGAAACTCCCTGGCAAAGTAAAACTGTGTGCCTGACTGGGTATCGAGCCCAGAAGCTTCCACTTTTACGGGGAATTTCTCCACCGACTGAGTTTTCCCACTGCGGGACACAGTTTAAATCTGCCAGCAAACTTCACGTGATGAACTGATATCGGAAATCCAAGACTGGAGGAACAGCATCAGAAGTTCCAGGTTCGCTGTACACTGGTAAATTGTATTCGAGACATGAACATCATTTAAGACACAAAGACAGTCATTGGCTGCAAGTGGGCATTGATTTCAATCAATGGGGAGAGTGAAAAATTTTTGCCAGACCAGGATTCGACCCCGGGTCTCCTACTTATCAAGCAGATCCTCCGACGCCTTTTTTTAATGATCTCATTTTGTTCGTTATTGGTCGTTGTATTTTGTTGAGGGCGGACGTTCGATGACGCCAAGTTCATCGTTGATCCATTGACTCTGTTTTTTTTATTACAGAGGGCGGCTAACCCTCTGACCGAACACGCTGAGCACCTCAACGGCAACCACTAAGCCATCTCAACACAGTAGAGATTGCAACTGCACGGACTATCCTAGTACGCCTCCCGGCATATCCAAATTTTCAACTTATACACACACTACTAATGTTGTACCCCTACCCATTATTGTCATTGCTCGCAGCATTTCGCCATGTGTCCGTAAGAGTTAGAGCCTGAAGTGCATTCGCGTTGAAGACGTCATTGCACCTCTTCGTCTTAATTATGTATGGGTGGTGTCCGTTCTTTCGGAAATGTTCGAAAGAACAGACACCACATATGTATGAACATCATTTGTTTGCCTGGCCAGTGGTTTCGCCGACAATTAACGTCAAAGTGCTTTGTTTACAGGCACAACCTTCGAAAACCACCTGTGGTCGGAAGAGAGAACCGGGCGAATGCAGACTGCTGCACGGGACACTTGTTACTTAGTGTTGACAGCACGTGGAGGAATCAAGGAAACATCTACAACATTCGCTAGAGGATACTCACCAAGCAACTCTGCTGATGAAGTACAGAGAAAGAGCCTTGTTTCCGAAGATACTGCTGTCTATCACTTGATTCGCTACTAAACGTCCTCATGCGTTTTGCAACTAACTGCTTCTTTTAGGAAGGAGCATCTCCGAAAAATCTTTATAATACGATCATTTTACATAAGAATTAGTTTTACTCTTCTGACATGTCGTTTGTGAAGAGTATGGCTGGATGACTTGTCTACCGTAGCGGAAAGTAATCATATACACAAGCGTTCCTCGAGATCACTTATTAGTGAAAACCGATCAAAATCCGTGCAGTAGTTTCTTAGATTAGCCTAAACACACAGAAAGAAACCGTGACGGGGGACTTTATGACGCAAGAAAAAATTTAAATGAAACTTATACTGAGGTAATGAAACTTGTAGGATAGGTATTTGCCTATATACTGGTGGCGGTAGTATCACGTACGCAAGGTATAAACTGTCATTTGTACTCAGGTGATCGACGGGGATTAACGCACTTCGAACGATGAGTTGTAGATCGAGCGAGACCCATGGCACATTCCATTTCGGACATCGCGAAGGCGCCCAATATTGCGAGTTCCACAGTGTCAAGACTGCGCCGAGAATACCAAATTTCAGACATTACTTGTCACCACGGTCAACGCAGTAGCCGACAGACTTCGCGTAACGACCGAGGGCAACGGCGTTTACGTAGAATTTTCAGTGCTAACAGATAAGCAACACTGTGTGAAATAACTAAGGAAATCGAATCCTGCCTCGGGCATGGATGTGTGTGATGTCCTTAGGTTAGTTAGGTTTAAGTAGTTCTAAGTTCTAGGGGACTGATGAACTCAGATGTTAAGTCTCATAGTGCTCAGAGAAATTTGAACAATTTTTGTGAACCAATGTCGGATGTACGACGAACGTATCCGTTACGACAGGGTGACGAAATTTGTCGTTAATGGGATATGGCAGCAGACGACCTTCGCGTGTTTCTTTGCTAAGAGCGCGACATCGCCTGCGGGGTCTCTCCTGGGCTCATGACAACTTTAGACGACTGGAATACCATCGCCTGGTCAGATGAGTTACGCTTATAGTTGGTATGAACTGACGGTAGGGTTAGAAATCGGTGCAGACCTCACGAAGCCATGGACACAGGTTGACAACAAGGCACTTTGCAAGCTGGTGATGGTTGCATAATGGTGTGAGCTGTGTTTACATGGAAAGGACTGGATCCTCTGGTCCAACTGAACCGATCATTTACTGGAAATGTTTATGTTCGCCTACTTGAGACCATTTGCAATCATTCTTGATCTTCATGTACCCAAACAATAATGGAATATTTTGGACGACTATGTCCACAATCTTGAGAAGTTGGTTTGAACATGTTGGACAATTGGAACGAATCACCTGGCCGTCAGCACAGCACGACATGAATCCTATTGAACACTTACGAGACATAATCAAGAGGTCAATGTGTGCACAAAATCGTGCGCTGGGAACAAAAAAAAAATGGTTCAAATGGCTCTGAGCACTATGGGACTCAACATCTTAGGTCATAAGTCCCCTAGAACTTAGAACTACTTAAACCTAACTAACCTAAGGACATCACACACAGCCATGCCCGAGGCAGGATTCGAACCTGCGACCGTAGCAGTCCCGCGGTTCCGGACTGCAGCGCCAGAACCGCCAGACCACCGCGGCCGGCGCGCTGGGAACACTTTCGCAATTGTGGACTGATATAGAGGCAGCATTGTTCAATATTTCTGCAGTGGACTTCCACTGGCTCGTTCCGTTCACGCCATTTCGAATTGCTGCATTACACCAGGCAAAAGAAGGTCACACACGATATTAGCAGGTACCGCATGATTTTTCACCTCATTGTAATCTGCTTACGAGTTACTATTTACAAAAATAATACTGTGGTGTAAGACCCCCTGTTCCTGGGGTGTCGGGGGTGGGGAGGCAAGTGCTGACATTTACACTTAACTCTAGAACACCTAGAGCAGTTTCTGTCACAAGACGTTTGGTATGAATATGAGAGTTCATAATCTCTGGAAAAATATAGAGACATACAGTTTACTGAAACAACCTTCATTCAGGGATGGGTTGGGCATATGAGAGGGGGACATGAAAAATAATCGAAAACGGAGGACGATAGAGTCAATTCCGTATTATTGGTTTTGTTAACTTTTGGGCGGGAAAAAGCGGGGTGTCGAAGAGGGGTGGATTGTGTGTGTGTGTGTGTGTGTGTGTGTGTGTGTGTGTGTGTGTGTGTGGTGGGGAGGATCGACAGCCCACAAAGTGCCAGAACCAGATGGCAAAACACTGTAGTATGTAAACTGAACGTGGAGGGGGATGGGGGGGGGGGATAACGTTACCAGCTGCATCAGGACTTTATTCAGAATCAGTGGCGACGTGGGAAAATGTGTGCCAGGACTCTAACACAGGGTCTCCTGCTTACTTGGTAGTTGCGTTAACCACTGCATGGCCCGGACACAGCGTTTATCGCAAATGCGCGGACTGTCTCGGTACGTTCCTCAGCCGATTCACATTCCCAACCAACACCGCTTATCCGCAGTCCCTGGACCGTATGCCGGCCGGTGTAACCGAGCGGTTCTAGGCGATTCAGTCTGGAATCGCGCAACCGCTACGGTCGCAGGTTCGAATCCTGCCTCGGGCACAGATGTGTATGCTGTCCTTAGGTTAGTTAGGTTTAAGTAGTTCTAGGTTTAAGTAGTTCTAAGTTCTAGGGGACTGATGACCTCAGAAGTTAAGTCCCATCGTGCTCAGAGCCATTTGAACCATATTTGAACCTGACTGTGTCCTCCATGCTCGCTAATTTTTAGGTTCCCACAGTAGGTCGGACGTAATTGTGCATCCGGACTGAAGGTTGTGGATTCACAACCAATCCAGGCTAATTATTTTATGAATTTTTTTGTCTGCCCTATCGGACATGCCCGAAAGAACAGACTCAACGCATTCGTATAAAACACTATGTGTTGGAGCGCCACACAATCAGAGAACGAGAGGGCTCCTCTGAAGATCCCGCAGTGAAACTGAAATGACTAATATTAGCATCATGTCTGAAGGTGCTTTGGCTCATTGGCAGATGACCAAGCGTTGTCAAAAGTAATGGTGTTACACTCCCACTGGCCGGGTAAAGTTATGGGTGGCGGTGGCGTTGGCGTTGGGGGTGGGGGTAGGGTTCTGGATGTTTTGGGTTCGGGATGGTGGTGCGAATTGGATGAGACAAAAATAAACATCGGTCTGATGTGTTTCCACCAGCAGGTGGGCCTACGGGGAGCGTACCTGCAGCTCGTCGGGCCTGCGGAAGGAGTCGCCGCAGGAGAGGCAGCGAAAGCCCGAGGCGGCCGACAGCCCGGGGCTGGGCGTGTTGGGCCCGCTGCCGCTTCCGCTGCCACTGCCGCTACCGCTGCCGCTGCCCGCAGAGGCGCTGCCCTCCTTCTTGTGGTTCTGCATGTGCGACGTCAGCGCCGCCGCCGTGTTGTAGCCGCGGTTGCACACCGTGCACTGGAACGGCTTCTGGTTGTCGTGCGTCTTCATGTGGATCTTCAGGTGGTCGCTGTACAAAAACAAGCCAAGTCCTCTTTAATACACAATAGTGGCCATTAAAAATGCTACACCAAGAAGAAATAAAGATGATAAACCGATATATTATACTAGAACTGACATGTGATTACACTTTCACGCAATTTGGGTGCATATATTCTGAGAAATCAGTACCCAAAACAACCACCTCTGGCCGTAATAACGGACTTGGTACGCCTGGGCATTGAGTCAAACAGAGCTTGGATGGCGTGTACAAGTACAGCTGCCCATGCAGCTTCAACACGATACCACAGTTCATCAAGAGTAGTGACTGGCGTATTGTGACCAGCCAGTTGCTCGACCACCAATGACCAGACGTTTTCAATTGGTGAGAGATCTGGAGAATGTGCTGGCCAGGGCAGCAGTCTAATATTTTCTGTATCCAGAAAGGCCCATACAGGACCTGCAACATGCGGTTGTGCATTATCTTGCTGAAAGGTAGGGTTTCGCAGGGATCTAATGAAGCGTAGAGCCACGGGTCGTAACACATCTGAAATGTAACGTCCACTGTCCAAGGTGCCGTCAATGCGAACAAGAGGTGACCGAGACGTGTAACCAATGGCACCCGATACTATTACGCCGGGTGATACGCCAGTATGGCGACGACGAATACACGCTTCCAATGTGCGTTCACCGCGATGTCGCCAAACACGGCTGCGACCATCATGATGCTGTATATAGAACCTGGATTCATCCGAAAAAATGACGTTTTGCCATTCGTGCACCCAGGTTCGTCGTCGAGTACACCATCACAGACGCTCCTGTCTGTGATGCAGCGTCAAGGGTAACCGCAGCCATGGTCTCCGAGCTGATAGTCCTTGCTGCTGCAAACGTCGTCGAACTGTCCGTGCAGATGGTTGTTGTCTTGCAAACGTCCCCATCTGTTGACTCAGGGATCGAGACGTGGCTGCACGATTCGTTACAGCCAAGCGGATATGATGCCTGTCGTCTCGAGTGCTAGGGGTACGAGGCCGTTGGGATCCAGCACGGCGTTCCGTATTACCCTCCTGAACCCACCGATTCCATATTCTGCTAACAGTCATTGGATCTCGACCAACGCGAGCAGCAGTGTCGCGATACGATAAACCGCAATGGCGATAGGCTACAATCCGACCTTTATCAAAGTCGGAAACGTGATGGTACGCGTTTCTCCTCCTTACACGAGGCATCACAACAACGTTTCACCAGGCAACGCCGGTCAACAGCTGTTTGCGTATGAGAAATCGGTTGGAAACTTTCCTCATGTCAGCACGTTGTAGGTGTCGCCACCGGCGCCAACCTTGTGTGAATGCTCTGAAAAGCTAATCATTTGCATATCACAGCATCTTCTTCCTGTCGGTTAAATTTTGCGTCTGTAGCAAGTCATCTTCGTGGTGTAGCAATTTTAATGGCCAGTAGTGTACAATACACTGAAAGGTGTCACACATTAGCTCATACATAAACTTGTGTTACGAAATTGTTGCCAAAATTTGACTTATACCTCCTGATCATAATTATTGACTCCATGATTACATTTTGTTACACATGCAGATACTTCGAGGGGCGTTCAATAAATAATGCGACACATTTCTTTTCTCGGCCAGTTTCGGTTGAAAAATGAATTCGTTGTGGGACATCGTAAAATATTCTCGTTTGTGCCCCTACGATTTCATGAAATTCTGATAGGCGGTGGCGCTATACTTAGCCTTCAAAATAGCGTCTGTAACGGAGATGCTTTCCAAGGAGAGAGCTGTCTTTGAGTTTCTTTTTCCGGCAAAGCAGAGCATAGCAGATATTCATAGGCGCCAGCAGAATGTGTACGGAGACCTGGCAGTGAACAAAAGCACGGTGAGTCATTGGGCGAGACTTCTGTCACCATCGCAACGAGGTTCCGTAAACCTCGCCTATCTCCCGCGTGCCGGCCGGCCGCCCACACCTGTGACTGCTGCAAGGTGGGAATATGTGGACACAGTTATTCGAGGTGATCGACAGATCACATTGAAACACCGCGCTTCTCAACTGGACGTTTCTATTGGTAGTGGTGACACACAGAAGCTCACAAAACCTATTTAGCTGTTCTTCCTTATCCGCCCTACAGCCCAGATCTCGCACTGGCTACTTCCATCTGTTTGGCTTAATGAAGGTTGCACTACGCGTGAAGCAATACGTGGATGGAGAAGTTATTGATGCAGCAAGACGTTGGCTGCGACGGTGACCAGCACAGTGGTACCATGTGGGCATTTAGGCCCTCTCTGTAAGATGGTGTGAGGCAGTCACGCAGAACAGAGATGATGTTGAAAAATAAGGTTTTGTAATCAAAACAGTGCGAATAGAGTGGTGTATTGGAATTCTGAATAAATCAAGCTGATGTCAGAAAAAATCTGTTGCATTCCATATTGTAAGGCCCTTGTACATGTAAAATTACTGGAAATGGTTTTGCCGGCCGGAGTGGTTCAAATGGCTCAAATGGCTCAGAGCACTATGAGACTTAACAGCTGTGGTCATCAGTCCCCTAGAACTTAGAACTACTTAAACCTAACTAACCTAAGGACATCACACACATTCATGCCCGAGGCAGGATTCGAACCTGCGACCGTAGCGGTCGCGCCGTTCCAGACTGTAGCGCCTAGAACCACTCGGCCAACAGGTTTAGGACATTATGGAGTAAAATAAATGTGCCGCACAAAGAAACTGCGCAGCCAACGAAAACGTATCACGGCCGGAATGGCCGTGCGGTTCTAGGCGCTACAGTCTGGAACCGCGCGACCTCTACGGTCGCAGGTTAGAATCCTGCCTCGGGCATGGATGTGTGTGATGTCCTTAGGTTAGTTAGGTTTAAGTAGTTCTAAGTTCTAGGGGACTGATGACCTCAGGAGTTAAGTCCCATAGTGCTCAGAGCCATTTGAACCATTTGGAAATGGTTTTTGGTGCTCACGATAGTGCAAGAATTAGTAAAGTAACAGAAAATGTACTGTCTTGAGTGCATTTGGTAGATGACTACAGTTAATCAGTTCCTGTCCTACTGACCCGTCATCAGAAGACAAAATCGAGTGTAGTGGTACGAAATGTCGTGTCAAATCCTCATCAAGCACTCCTTATTACTTGATTTTGAGTGACCAAAACGAGTACTTGTTGAGGTCTTGGATTTTTACTTCTCATGATCAGAGTGGAAGGCGGTAAACTGTAATTACCTACCACGTGCAATCATGGCAAAAATCGTTTGTTGATAACTTACATCCTTGCACTCTATTGTGTGACGCGACATTTTACTAAACAACACATTATTTAGGGTATCAAGAAAATGTCACATCTCGAGTTCTAAACACCATCTGATTGTGATTATTTAATGAAAGCTGCAATAAAAAAGTGATATAGAGACAGTCTGCACAAGTCTGTCAATTATTCAAGCGATGGTAAAAATGTGGAACAGTTGCCGCCCTACTTCTCTCATAAACAAGAGAAGTGTACGATCTCGAACTCTCAGAACCGCACCAAAATGTGCTTAGAGTATAAACTGCTGATCACAAACAGTGCTATGAGCCGGTCAAGTGCAAAATAGCCCGTCTTACAAGAAGATATGTTTGAATGACCACCTTCTCAAGATCTAAGAGACAAACTTTGATAACTCTAAGAAACTAAATATCGTCATAACAGAACCAAAAACACACATGTATCGATGTCGTGACTTATTTCTATATTTCGCTCTTATTCAAATAATTATACTGTCTGAGCAACAATCTGTGTCTACTGACCTGATAGTGTCACACAGCTATTCAGTCTTCAAAGTGCAGGTACGGAACTTCATTGAGGTCAAATCAAACATTAACAGAACAATATGCACAACTGACTAAAGACACTTTTCCACATTGCACATCATGTCTGATATTCAAGCAGTCCAGTATCATACCGCATACTAATTACATTTTCAGACGGCTATTCTGGTACCTCAATGTCACACCCTCGCCTTTGTAAAACATTTTATAAGACAGGCTTGTATTTCGGAGTAGAAAGTAGACAGTCCAGCACAGAGTGTAGATGATGATGAAATGACGCTCATGTAACTTTACTTTTGCTAAGCTGCACGTCGTCTCTAGCATTCGTGACATTTATCGATTAATTCGCCTCATGTTACTGATCGACGCTCTTTACACGTAGACCGCAACCGAACACTCCAAAAGACGGACTCGTAGTGCAATTATACTACACCCACAACTAAAGTACTTTGTAGTACAGGTACAATGTGTCACCATCGAATGGTACTAGCAGACAACAACTGCGTTTTACATTAGAATGGCTCATACCGCTGTTTTTGGTATGAGCGGCTTATATTTTAAACATTTTCGTGAGTTTCAGGGCATTAGAGATTACGCACATCCCTTGTTAGTGAGAACAAGAGTAAGAACATCGTTGTTACTTTGTCAGTTTCAGTGTACACGCGGCATATGAATTCTCTGTCCAATTGATTTGACCGCAAATTGTTTGCTACTCATCGCACATATCATATTTTTAGCGGTTTCACTATGTTTTATTTATTCTGTATCAAAGGCATGATGTGGTTATTAAGGTTAATTACGTTAAATTTGTTGTAACAAATCTGTGTTATTTGCGCGGTTCAATTTTTGTACATTTGTTTTTAACATACTTGCTTTAAATAGCCTATGGATTTTTGGCAATCCTTTGTAGGACACAACCGTCCGATTGTTCAGAATGGCTCTAAGCACTATGGGACTTAACTTCTGATGCCATCAGTTCCCTAGACATAGAACTACTTAAACGTAACTAGCCTAAGGGCATCACACACCTGCATGCCCGAGGCAGGATTCGATCCAACGACCGTAGCAGCAGCGCGGTTCCGGACTGAAGCGCCTGGATCCGCTCAGCCACAACGGCCGGCGTCCGATTGTTATTTTGACTTGGGCTTACCAATAATTTGAGCCAAATTCTCTTCTGAAGACGACAGTATAAACTGCCGAAACTGGTAAAGTGGACCACATAAATGTTTTCTTGTGCAGTTGACGACTGACTTTATCTTTGTTGACATTCGTGAGTGATGCAAATGCCGGTAACAGAAAATGTGGTGCCGACGCCATAAAACCTGGACTATGGAGCGATGGAAGAGTGTCGTTTGGTCGGTTATGTCTTGCTGCACACTATTTGCAACTTCTTGCCGAGTTTCCGCCACAGGAGTGAAACATGGCTGAGGTTCGATGATAATATGGACAGTGGTTTTTCATGACCCTCATAGTTACTCTTCAGTGTCGTATTACTGAAAAGGGTTATGCGACCATTTTGGCTGATCGGGTCCATCCAATGGTAGAATGTTTGTTCCCCAATGGTGATGGCCGGCCAGGGTGGTCGAGCGGTTCTAGGCGCTTCAGTCTGGAACCGCGCGACCGCTACGGTCGCAGGTTCGAATCCTTCCTCAGGCATGGATGTGTGTGATATCCTTAGGTTAGTTAAGTTTAAGTAGTTCTAAGTTCTAGGGGACTGATGACCTCAGATGTTAAGTCCCATAGTGCTCAGAGCCATTTGAACCATTTTGAACCCAATGGTGATGTCGTGTTCCAAGACGGCAGCGCCCCTGTCCACAAGGCTCGCATCGTCCAGGGCTGGACTTGTGAGCACGAGGATGAATTGCTGCAATTGCCCTGGTCACCTCAGTATTATTGAGCCCTTGTGGGCTACTTTGGAGAGAAGGGTAAGTGATCGCCATCCACCTCCATCATCGTTACCTGAACTAGCCACTATTCTGTAGGAAGAAACTCGTAGAGGACCTGTATTAATACATTCCCAGACGACTGGAAGTTGTTTTCATAACCAACGGGTCTGCTACACATAATGTGTTGTGTTGTGTTTTCGGTGGTCCCTTATTTTGATCCAACGCCTGTATCTGCCACCCCCCGTCGCACACTGACATATAGGACACTGTAACTACACGAGCTGAGGTCGTTAAACGGTGCGAGAGTTCGATTCAGCGAGGCGAGCTAGACTCATCAAATGATGCGAATAGGCTAGCGGAGAGACGAGGACAGGCGGTAGGTGGGGCGGCGAGGCCCCGTTCGCGCAGAGCAGTAGGTCGCGGGCCACAGTGCGGCTTCCTGCGTCGGCGCCACCCGACCGTGCGCTCGCGGACAGAACAAAAGGCGCACCAGAACTAAGTGCGCGCTTCCTCCGGCCGGCGTGATGCGCAGCTTCCTCCTTGGCACGCTCCCGCACGTGGAAGGCCGTGGCACGCCTCGCAAGGCGCTCGCCCCAAGTGGCACCGTGTCTCTGTGCAAGAGTGTCACCGTCGTGCTTACATCGGCGTGTCCCGCGAGCAGAGGGTAAGGATCCAGAATGAGATTTTCACTCTGCAGCGGAGTGTGCGGTTATATGGAACTTGCTGGCAGATTAAAACTGTGTGCCGGACTGAGACTCGAACTCGGGACATTTGCATTTTGCGGGCAAGTGCTCTACCATCTGAGCTACCCAAACGCGACTAACGCCCCGTCCTCATAGCTTTGCTTTCTCCAGTACCCATTTCCTACCTTCCAAACTGGCGGAAGTAAAGCTGTGAGAACGGGGCTTGAGTCGTGCTTAGGTAGCACAGTTGGTAGAGCACTTGCCCGCGAAAGGCAAAGGTCCCGAGTTCTAGTCTCGGTCGGACACACAGTTTTAATTTGCCAGGATGTTTCATATCAGCGCACACTCCGCTGCAGAGTGAAAATCTGATTCTGGAAACATCCCCCAGGCTGTGGCTAAGCCATGTCTTCGCAATATCCTTTCTTTCAGGAGTGCTAGTCCAGCAAGGTTCACAGGAGAGCTTCTGTAAAAGTTTGGAAGGTAGGAGACGAGGTACTGGCGGAAGTACAGCTGTGAGGACGGGGCGTGAGTCGTGCTTTGGTAGCTCAGTTGGTAAAGCTATTGCCCGCGAAAGGCAAAGGTCCCGATTTCGAGTCTCGGTCCGGCACACCGTTTTAATCTCCCAGGAACTTTTTTTGAGGGGTAAGGATGAAAGATACGCGCTGAAGTGACAAAAGTCATGGGATACACAGATGGCCGTAGTATCGCGTACACGAGGTAGGAAAGCGCAGTGCTTTGGCGGAGCTGCCATTTGTACTCGGGTGATTCATGTGGAACGCTCCCGACGTGATCATAGCGGCTTGACGGGAAGTAACAGACTCTGCACGCCGAATTGTAGTGGGAGCTAGACGCATGGGAATCAGTATTCCGAGATCCACAGTGTCAACAGTGTGCCAAGAATACCAGATTTCAGGCATTACCTCCCATCACAGGCAATGTAGTGCCCGACGGCCTTCACTTAGCGACGGAGGGCAGCGGCGTTTTCGTAAAGTGGTCAGTGCTAACAGACAAGCAACGCTGTGTGAAATAAACGTAGAAATCAATGTGGGAAGTATGACGAACGCATCCGCTAGGGCAGTGTGGCGAAATTTGGCGTTAATGGGCAATGGTAGCAGACGACGGCGCGAATGCCTTTGCTAACAGCACGATATCACCAGCAGTGCCTCTCCTGGCCTCGTGACCCTTTCGGTTCGACCCTAGATGACTGGAAAAGTGTTGTCTTCTCAGATGAGTCGCGATTTAAGTTGGTAAGAGGTGATGGTAGGGTTCGAGAGCGGGGAATACCTCTTGCACCGTTTAACGACCACAGCTCGGACCCAAGTTGTCAATAAGGCACTGTGCAAGCTGGTGGTGGCTACATAATGGTGTGGGCTAGGTCCTCTGGTCCAACTGAACAGATCACTGAGCGGAAATAGTTATGTTCGGCTACTTGGAGGCCATTTGCAATGATTCTTGGCTTTCATGTGCCAAAACAAGAATGGAATTTTTATGGATGATAGTGCCTCATGTCACCGGACCAGCGACTCGTTTGAAGAACATTCTAGACAACTCAAGCTAATGGTTTGGCCACAAAGATCTTCGGCATGAATCCAGCAGAACATTTATGGGACAAAATCTGGAGGTTGATTCGTGTACAAAATCCTGTACCGGCAACACTTTCGCAACTAAATACGGGACTTCCAACGACTTGCTGAGTCCCTGCCACGTCGACTTGCTACACTGGGCCGCGCAAAAGAAGTTCCGACGCGACTTCAGCGTAAATTTTATGTTTAATTCGTAAAAATGATGAGTGACGTTCAAATAAACGTCCTTCCATATAATTAGTATAAGAAAACTAATGCACAGGAATCTTCATCAGTTCGCTTCTCACTGCGAGGTGATGCAGTGATCAGCACACTGGACTCGCATTCGGGAGGACTGCGGTTCAAATACTCGTCTGGCTATCCACATGCAGATTTTCAGTGACTTCCATGAATTGTCCAAGGCAAAAACTCGGACAGTTCTTATGAAAGGTACGCCCATTTTCTTCGCTATCCTTGACACAGTATGTGCAAGAAGAAGCCTTTTAATGATACACTGCGATGTAACTACATATTATGGCAACTAAAGGCACTGATTTACAACTAATCATCCGGTAATATTTTTATCCTTCCGTATACGAATCGGAAGATTTCTGAGTTTCGTGCGTTAAGTTTCGTACATCTTATATTCCTTGGTACGGCTGTAGCCAAGACACTGTGACACGCCACCCTGGTATTAATCGCCCTTTGGTTTTCATTGTCACTACAACTACTTCACGGTCACTGCCACCAGTTTCAATGTGTGCACCCTCAAAGAGGTCAGGAACGTTTGCTGCCATTAGGTAAAATATATTTCGAACATGAGTGGATTCAGAACTATCTGTTCTAGGTAGTTTTCAGAGAAGATATTTAGTAATGTTTCGCAGGAAAAAAAATTTAAGTTTAGAAGTACATGTTGGTACCAGTGTTAACAAGTACGCATACACACTATCGCGCATGCGCTCTCGAGGCTATAGCTAGTTCCAGTAAAACATCCGTTACTGCCGTACTGCCGTCGCGAAATGGGGCCGGGGCTGTTTCCCAGATAAGATATTGCAATATGACAATGTATTACTATATTATAGTTTATAGTTTTTGACGTTGTCCATTATGGACAAATCGTAGTTCCTTTCATATTGTAGAAGGTTGGTTTATCCCAACTGAAACCTAGGTAAATCTAGGTAAACATTGCAACTGAGGCTGTTGTTAATTTAAAATTAATATATTCCATAATGACCTAAACCTGTTTCAAAACTCAGGAAAGTGATAACGACTGTTAACCACCGTGCTAAGCGAACCTGTACTGAAAATTCCTGTCAGATTAAGACCAAGACTCTAACCTGGGACATTTCGGCGAAGTGCAGTAGAACACATGCCTGCGAAAGGCAAGGGTTCGAGTCTCGTTCCGGCGCACAGTTTTAATCTGCGAGGAAGTTACAAGTTAGCTAACACACCACTGTAGAGTGAAAATGCATTCTGGAAACCTCGAATTGCATGTTAACGGCCAGCACGTGAACACCTGCCGTGGAAACGTCCAACCGCAACTGTATTGTGCACGCTCACAAATGTGGATTGACAACTTCGCTCCTTGCCATGCTTGACTGCCAATCACTTCATTATTCCGATATAGATGTATATACAGGGTGAGTAAGGGAAAAAGATACATGCTTTGAGGGATGAAAGTGATTCTGAACAAAAAAACTCCATGTGCACATTTGTCCTGTTCCGAATGGTTGTTATTTATTTTTCTGTAATATTCAAGCATTGTCGTTCCCCATAAACACCTCCAAAAAATCTTTCATTCCATTCCCTGACACTGACTTTACGTGACCGTCCCATTTTATACCGCTTCTTAGTATTACACAACATTACTTATACGATGTGACGTGCTCAAAATTTTTACCACTAACCTAGTAATCGGATACAATCGGGTTGTTGGTTATAGTCATTATTTTACATTTATCCACATTTAAACAGAGCCGCTACTCAGTTTGTCCAAGTCTCTCTGCAATTCCTTATAATTGTCCAACGACGACAGTTTCCTGTGGAAAATATTAGCTTCAGCGAACTTTGTAGTGCTGTTGACGTTGTATGGTAAATCGTTTACATACATTGAAAACAAAGAGCGGGTGCCGATATTTAGTTACCTGCGCGAGAAGGCGGCCTCGCAGTGGGTGCAGCGGTACTTCTTGTCGCCGGTGTGCAGCTTGATATGGCGGTCGCGGCTGCGCTTATGCTTGAACAGCCGGCTGCAGAACTCGCACCGGAACGGCATCTGGTCGCTGTGCGTCTGGAACACACATACGCACATACATTCACGTAATGTCACTCGCAGCAAGGTTTCCTACAATAATCTTCGAAATATTCGGACTCAGGCTAACAGAAGGGTTCCATTGTACGAGCGGTGTTCAATAAGCAATGCAACACATTTTTTCCTACAAGCAGGTTGGTTTCATTCAGGATCCCATTACACCATATGATACCCCACTCTTCTACAAAACGATATTTTTCAATATAATCTCCGTTCAATGAGACATCCTTACGTTAACCGGCCGGAGTGGTCGTGCGGTTCTAGACGCTACAGTCTGGAACCGAGCGAGCGCTACGGTCGCAGGTTCGAATCCTGCCTCGGACATGGATGTGTGTGACGTCCTTAGGTTAGTTAGGTTTCATTAGTTCTAAGTTCTAGCCGACTGATGACCTCAGAAGTTAAGTCGCATAGTGCTCAGAGCCATTTGAACATCCTTACGCCATTTTCCTGGGAAGGCCTATATTCCCACATGGTACAACTTTCCTGGGTACGTCAGAGCCACGTCTGGTGGACGATTGTGTCAGCACTAATAACAGACGTCCAGTTGTGCACGGAGGTGTTTGACTGTATCCCATCACAGCTGTGTGCGGCTGCCCGGCACGTGGGAGATCGCACAGGTTTGCGATGATGACAGACGCCTCGCCCAACGACTCACCGTGCTTTTGTTCGCTCCCAGATATGCATAGGCATTCTGCAAGCGCCTGTGAACATCTGCGATGCTCTGGTTTTCCGTCATAAGAAACTCGATGACAGATCTCTGCTTGGAACGCACCTACGTCAAAGACACCATTTTAAGGTTACGTATAATGCAGCCACCTATGGGAACTTCATGAAACTACAGGAGCTGAAGGGGGAATATTGCACGTGTCAACAACAAATTCTGCATTTTTAACGGCAATTAACAGAGAAAAAAATCTGTTGCGTTACTTATTGAGCAGCATTCAAAAATGGCTCTGAGCACTATGGGACTTAACATCTATGGTCATCAGTCTCCTAGAACGTAGAACTACTTAAACCTAACTAACCTAAGGACAGCACACAACACCCAATCACGAGGCAGAGAAAATCCCTGACCCAGCCGGGAATCGAACCCGGGAATCCGGGCGTGGGAAGCGAGAACGCTACCGCACGACCACGAGCTGCGGACTGAGCAGCATTGTCAATACGTAATATTTCTCCAACATTTTGGTCATAGTTCCGAATGGACTTCCTCAGCGTGTTTTTGCCGAGGAAGCCTGTGCTTATGGAAGAGTTGTATATCCCGCAGACACTAGATGCAGGTCGGGTGGCAGTCCAGGTATCATAACACAGCTGTGAAGCGTATGATGTACACTATCTGGCAATAACATTAAAGCAGCCAGAAGACATGGTCAGATGTCAAAATAAGTTCGTACATGTGCACACAGTCGGCGAGTATGTAAGTGATGAGAATTACAATTATCTGTGATACATAGAACGGCCACCAGAGGTCATTAGTGTTGTTCGTGCTTAGTGCTGTTACGAGGCCTCGTAGGGTATACAACGGGCGTGAAAAGTGTCAGACGTTGAGTGATCGCTGTGAATCACACGGTGGCCCGGCGTACTCATGTGAGACAGCATCATTAGCTCCTGCCACTGTTTGAAAGGGGCTTCATAATGGATGTCAATTTGGCCAGCTGGTGGAAGCGTGCAGTATCCAGATGTAACAGTGGCCCGATGTTGGACTGCATGACAACGTCGTCACAGTTCATGTAGACCACGTCTGATCACCAAAAGGGAGGATCTCCTTATTGCGCACCAAGTTCATCATAACCCCTTCACATCTGAACCTGCCGTCCGAGAACAAGTTATGTACTCCCTTCAACATTCCTTGTCATCGCTTGCCATAGGGCGGAGACATATAAAAGCTGATGTAGGGGATTACCGTCCCATGCGTAGGATGCTGTAAAGGCTGCCGTTAGAAGCAACCGGTTGCGTCTGGAGTGGTGCTCCGAGCAGAAGTATGGGCAGCTGACGATGACGTCGAATTGTTTTCAGAAATTAATCGCGGTTCTGCATTATCCCGGATGTCTTTCGTCGGCGAGTATGACGGCCAACAGGGCAGAGGTCCCATTCTTCGAAACTACTGGAGAGGTACAGAGGTGTTCGTCCTAGCGTTACTCAGCGCTCTGGAATATATAAGAGTACAGAGGCTGCGAACAAAACAGAGATTACGGGATATAGTGTAACTGCTTTAATATGTATTAGTCTAAATTATACTGTAACAAAGAGAAAAGCATTGTAAATACATCAGAACTAACAGAAATTCTTAAACGAAACATTAAACTGTTTTGCATGGAGTTGTCTTAAGCTTAGTGCAGTAATCTTTGCTAAAAAACGTAGAATTTTGTCGCTAATGTCAGTCCATTAGCGCTACAATGTTAGTCTTTTATTTCTAAAGACATTCATTTTTAAATTCGCTGTACTTTGAAGCAGACTGAAGAATTTCTAGCTCTTTTGGGTTGGCGCGCGGATTGAAGCTAGGGTAGAATCATCACTCATCCTGCTCCTACCACCGTGGGAAAGACACGTCATGGAACGAGGTACATTTAGCTAGCTAGTACACGAGCTTGTTGGCGACGTGCGTCTTGAAATGTAAAATGCACTTTGTTCTCTCTTTCAGGCAGGTGCAGCTTTTCTAAAATCCAGTAACAAATATGAAAGTGGAATGAAACGGTGCCAGTACCATCAACTTAAAATGGTGGCCATATTAAGGGAAGACAATAAGCTTTGAAAAAATATAATGAACTTACATCTTCGATTTATCCGCGAAATGCCATTGTAGATAAAAAAAATTAACTACTAATAATTCCTACCTTTTACGTAAGAATTCTGTTCATCGCTCCTGTGACCCTCTTGATTCGTTTAGTTGTACTTAAAAACTCACACAAAGGAAAGAGTTTACTGTGGTTTCGATGAACAGCTCCAGGCGAATACAAACTGATGTGCTTCCCCAATCCTCCCTCTCCCCCCCCCCCCCCCTCCCGCCCAAAAAGATGCACATATTTACAGACATGATAGGGATGACAATCATGTCCGAAGATTGGAGAGTAAAATTAGCTTTGAGGGACATTCGCATCCGTGGTCTTCGGCAAAACGGCTGCGAATAGTCATGGATGAAAGGTAGGTAGAAATAATTTGAAAATGGACGGTGTTATAGAGACGTATTATCTCTGGATGTATATGTGCAAATACGGCGGTCATACGTATTTTAACTAAAATCACTTAACGAAAGCGGGTGTTTATAAACAACTCGGAAATGAATCGCTGCGTTCCCGGAGCGCCTCAGTTCTCACGATTAGCTTTGCTGGTTGCATACCCAGTAGGCACGCACCTACCTTTTAACTGGGAAGAACACGGAGCAAGAGCATTTCGAAGAGCAAAATTATGCTGTCGATTTATCTAACGCTGTTGATTCTTGTGCGCTTGTTACTAAATAATGGACACTTCAGCTCCGGTTAACGAAGCAATATTTGTATCTTCACGTTTTCGCGGTTTCCATTAAATATCGGGTGCAGTCGCATAAAATGGTTCAAATGTCTCTAAGCACTATGGGACTTAACATCTGAGGTCATCAGTCCCCTAGACTTAGAACTACTTAAACGTAACTAACCTAAGGACATCACACACATCCATGCCCGAGGCAGGATTCGAACCTGCGACGTAGCAGCAGCGCGATTCCGGACTGAAGCGCCTAGAACCGCTCGACCACAGCGGACGGCGCAGTCGCATAAATTCAGCCTACAGAGTCTTTCGACTCACTCTGAAAATGGATAAGCGATATACAGCCGAAATATTACAAGAAGAAACTGACTTTTTTCGGCTCCACATCCGAAATTTAATGGAGCAAGACAGCATTTGTTCACTCAAGCTCCAATATATAATTACATTGGCAGTGTTATTTTTGATCTGATGACCTACGGTTTTCATTCCTTACATTTTCACGTTTTAAGGACTGTAAATGAACCTCTGAAATTACGGAGTCTAGAGCAAATATTTCTTAAACTGCCATTCTGGACGCAAGGTTAATGAATGCGATCCTTCGACACCGGCGTTATTAGAGTAAGAATAATTTTCCAATTATAAAATGACGGCGAAGAAAATCCGCGTGACTCGCTCAAACGGTAGCACATGCTAACAACAAGCTCAGGGAAACCACATAAAACGCTTGTCTTTATGTCCAGATATAGATTTCAGCCCTACTAGTCTCTAACAGGAGTCCAGCGTCTCAACTACAGTTCTACCTCGCTCACTTCTATCTTTAAAAAGATCCGTATAACAAAGACCGACCCCCCTAAAAATCTTGCTACTTTCCAGGCGTTATTACGCTTTCCAAGATTGAGGAATATTCTGGAAGCACGAGCAAAGAAGCTACTTTCGTAAATGAAGTAATAACGAAGAGATTCAAAGATCAATTTTAAAATAATACTGCACCTTACACGGGAAAATCGTGAACCTATGACAATAAGGAATCCATACATGTTATAGAAATGGACACGTGTGTGTGTGTGTGTGTGTGTGTGTGTGTGTGTGTGTGTGTTCCACTTCTCCTCCTAAACCACTGGACCGATTTCAACCAAACTTGGTACACATATTCCTTACATCAGGCAACATTCGCTGTGGGTTTAAAAACCACCTACCTATCATAGTTCAGCATACATGACGTCATAAACCATGAGATGTGAGGAAAACTGCTCCATCATACATGAAGTTTAAATATATTTATTATTTACTGCTAATTGTAACTAATTGTAAGACACTCCTGAAGTCGAGTCAACTTAAGGAAATCCCTGACACTTGGCAGCGCTTCTGACAGCTTTCATCTGCAAAGGGCAGACGGCTGAGGTCGAAACCAACAGTCGCGTTACAGAGCTGTGAACAGACGTTGCCATAGACACGTTTACAAAATCGCGTTGTAGACATGCGGAGCAGCTGCGCTCAGCGTACAGAACCTGTCCGGGATCATTTTACACCGAGCCTATAGCAGGAGTGCATGTAAGGTAGTAATAAACCAAAGGAACGTACTAGTATGGTCTTAGGTCAAACAGCTCTCTTGCATAAATGCTGTATTAAACAAGCGATGTTTACGAATGTAAAGGTGGCCTTTCGTGAATTTCGATTTGACACAAACAGTATTACCGTGGCGCCCAAAAGAGCTCAACAGCTGAAGCAATGTCCGCACGGATGAAAAACGCGGGCGAAAAAACCATGTCTCACTACGGTCCAAAAAAAAAAGTGCTGCAGTATTTCGCTAAGTTTCGCAGCTTGATTCTGTTGTATGCGAATTGTGGCTGCAGTACCAGTTCAACTGCGGTATTGCTAGAAGTAAACACTAGTAAAACTTGGAGAATAGGAGCCCCCTCACAACTTACAACTCTCCGCATCTACCAAATAGCCCGTTTGATAATTTCAAAGGTTTTTTCGCGAGTACATTGAAATGAACTTTTTTTCGGTATTACACTAAAAACACAGTTAGTTTTTTGTTTTCGTTTCTAACAGAAAATTGGCAAAATGAATACCCGGAAAATGCCGGCTTTGTTAGCTAGTAGAAATATAAAAGAGGTCAATGTCAAGCAAAATTACAGAATTGGAGATAGTACAAGAAGTATCCATGGGCACGTTTTTGTAATATTTCAAAAAAAACAGTGCAATCGCCCGGGTAGAGTAAATGTACAAAACAATATGTGACGAAACTTTTTCTTCAAAATAGCCCGATAGTTGGACTATGCAAAAACACAGCGATGGTCCAAAATATTCTGACCACTGCACATCACGAGACGGAATGTTACCTTACGGCGATACGGGTAAGAGTACGCAACGTGGTAAGGAAAGTATAAAGGCCGTAACAAAAAGGTATGGCTAAACTTTCAGTAATCGTTCCTCACACACAAGGGAGAAAATACGTTATATGGACATCGATCCGGGAAAGCTCTAATTCCACGTTAGACTTCAGTATCTAAAACTTTTCAATACATTAATCATATATTTGGAAACAAAGACTCTTCGGTGAACAGCGCATCTTCACTAAAACCAGGGTTGACACGTTATTGGGGTCAACTGAAGAATGAGATATAACTCGTCGGCTTTGTCCAGTGACGTCATATTTAAGTCAAAGATGATAATGTTTATTTCTGAGCCATAGATACTAAATAGGTCATCTTAGGGAAAAACAAAGCTCAAATTGTAAATTAAAATAAATGATTACAGCATTAAAATCAAGAAATAGTGTACGCGTTTCATTACTGGTCGTCGTTTTAAAGAATTGTGTACACGTTGTAATTTACTGATCGTCATTTCATCTGATAGTGAGTGTTTGTAGTCTATTAAGTGATCTACAGATCAACTGAAGAACAGGATACCAAAGGACGGTCTGTTGGTGTTTCTGCCACCGGTAAAGAATAGGATACCAATGTCAGGTTTTTTCGTTCTTTTGTTGTAGGTAATACTAGCCTCATACCTTTCAGTTGACCTACTCACATTGGCGTCCAAAATGAAAGCAAAAAACCGCTATTTCCCCGTCCTGTGTCTAATTCACGATGTAATCACACAAATTGTCAACAAATGTCCGTACGATCATGTTCTGCACCGAAGATGGCATTCCGGTCAACAGACAACCACTCCAACGATGACGTCAGGGCCCCTATCGAACGGGGTAGTGTTTGCCGGGGTAGTGTTTAGCTGTGTACACAGTCACAGACGGTGTAGTACGGTGAAGAGAAGGCGCCAACCAGACACTGCGGCGGAGGGCCATAAGAAAAATGGAAACAGGACAGTTGCAAACTGATGTGCCCCGGTGACTTAATGTGAATCGTTATGTTGTTTCTCGTATGTGGCGACAGTCTATGGAGATCGAAACTGTATTCCGAAGACCAGGGAAAAGCCGACAACGAGTTATATCACAAAGAGAGGAACCTTATTTGGCTGTAACGGCACGACAGTGCTGCCTTAGTACCGCACGGCAACTGGCGTCTGACCTCGCACCATCCACTGGAGCTGTTGTAACGAGGCAAACGGTGTACAGAAGGCTTCGGCACTGTGACCTTTATTGTCGGAAACCTGCTGTACCCCTTATGCGTCTTCACAGATGGGACCGTCTAGAGTGGAGTCGTCAACACGCCATCAGGACGGTCGAACACTGGGCCAATGTTCTTTTCATAGAAAAGTGATTCTCGACAGATTCGCATCTGAAGGGAACCTGGAACACAATTTCGGGACCCAAACACTGTGGGAAGGGACCGATATCGAGGAGGATCCCTAATGGTGTGGCAGGGATTTTGTTGACCACTCGAAAACCTCTTCATGGAATTGTACGGGGGAATCGACAAGAGTTAACTACTGTCAGGTATCGTGACGAGATCTTGGGACTTATGTGAGGCTGTTGCGAGGTGCTGTGACCCTAGCCTTTGTATTTATGGATGATAATGCTCCACCTCACGGATGATTTTCTACGCAACGGGTGATATTGCCTCAACATGATATTTATCACATCATTCCCAGCACGCCCCGGCGTTGTCAGGCCTGTATCCACGCCAGAGGTGGTCACACTCCATACTGAGCACATTAACCAGCTGTCGAAATGTGTTTGCAAATTCGTTAAGTTGGAAAAAAAGGAAAACTTTTTGTCTACCCTTATGCATGTTGCAGTTGTTTACGATCTGTATTCTTTACATTGTCTCCACTTTACCATCACCTGTTTATACAGTTTTGTGACAAAATAAAAGAAACCTTGCAAAATTTCCGTTTGTTCCTTTAATTTTCACACCAACGTAGATCGACAGAAGTACAGGATACCAATGTCAGGTATTTTATTCTTTTCGCCGTTAGAAATACCAGTGTTTCGTTGCTCGCTTTTTCCTTCAGGGATGACATTGGTATTCCCCAGTTGAAATACAGGAGACCAAGGTTCCGTTTATAGAATTTTTGTGTTGCGTAACTCGTTTTCCTGATATTTTTGTTTTCCATTGTGGTAATTTCTGTAGTTCTGTTTCTAAGTCGCTCCAGCTCGAAACCTCCGAATTCCCGCGTCTGTCCCGTAAAGTTCATTTATTTTATGGACTTTGATAAATCACGTTATCTTTCTTTCGTTACATAAGAACGACTCTCTTGCAATTATGGTTTTACGTTACGTACATGTACGTTTTCTATTCTCTGTGCTACATCTATTTCTTTCGTTTTCTCGTTACATTATAAACTTATGTTACATGTATGGGTTTACGTGACGTATGTCTACGATTCTTGTTATCTGTGCTACATTTCATTGTTTCTGATCATTCGTTTATGCTTTCAGACGTTAGTCATGTATCATCTGTGACATGCTCATGACGTCACTGGTCTAAGGCGGTAGTTGTATCCCACTCTACAATATTCTCCACTGTTGAATGAACCATTCGTGGAAATGTACCTGTGCAGGAAAATCGGTACTGATAGTGCCTGCACGGGCTGCACATGGCACGGATACAGTCATGTGGCCAACATTATTTGCTGCGTCTAACTGTCTTACGCTGACACTAGGGTTGTCTTCAACTGCGCGAAGACGTTCTCCCTACAGTTGAGGTGTTCCCATCCTTCTAGACCTCGCCCAGTCGCGGGCTCTGTCGTTCTGGAAATCTGCCCCGATAGAAACGTTGAGCACCAGGGCCGTTACCATCTGCTAATCCGTACAGCTAATGGGCATCTAGCAACTCCACATTTGAGTACAATTCCACTGCACTGTTCCGGAGTCCAAGTACGTGATGAACACTAAACAGACTGATGCTTGTAGGCCAATGAGATTAGACGCGTGCCAACGCAAGCAATTAAGTTAGTCGTATGTCAGCATTACCTTTGTTCAATTGGAACAACAAACACTGGCGGTGAACGTAACAAAGAGGATATTTTGATCATGTGGGTTTCCCATGATTAACATTCACCTGGACTTCCACGGGATCTGTTGTTGCAATCGAAGTCACCACCAGGGCAGTTCTTAATTACGTGAACATTATTGAGGCCACCTGCATCTCTTCATAGTTGATGTCTTTCCCAAAGCCGATCTTGCAGCAGGATAACAGGACGTGTTTCAAGGCTAGATTCTTGCTGCTATTGTTTGAGGAGAATTATAGTCTTGACTCCCTAATATGTCTGATCTGATCCCGATGGAATACATCTGTGACACTATCGGGCGCCCAAACCATCGATCCCTGTAATTCATGGGCCTATTTGATCTGTGCATACACATCGTGTCTCACATACCTCCGCAAATCTGTAAAGGACATTTTTGGATCCGTGTCACGCAGAATCGCTGCTGTATTGGTGCCAAATACGGACCGGTATGCTGTTAGCTTATCGAAACCGGTGCTATCTGAACGACGGATGTAACAAGGGAAAGGGGAGGGGGAGAGGGGGAGAGAGAGAGAGAGAGAGAGAGAGAGAGAGAGAGAGAGAGAGAGAGAGAGAGAGAGGGGGGGGGGGGGTTGTTTCACGTCCTGTTTTTGTGGACGACGCGCGAAACTTCGGGGAAGAGTCGGTCTCGCGTCAATCACTAGCGCCGTTCGTGTTGGAATGCCAACGTGCATCGCTTCCCAGGTTCACGGATTACTGGTAGTCGGCGACGTTCTTCAAAAGCTCAGTTTTACAGCCCCTTATTGGCATCATGCTGACATGCAGAACCATGACGGTGCCGTGCAACGGACTCCGAACTGACATGGGCTACAGCCTTGGATAAACACATGATCAACGTTTCTACACATCCGCACAAAGTGAGTAGGAACAAGCGGGGAAAAGGCTTTTAATAGATCACAAAACAGGCGAATATAATCCTGTTAATTAACAGACTGACCGAAAATTGTGGTACCAGCTGCCTCAGTCTACCTTCCTCAGTATCTTTAAAAATTTTCCCAAAAATCTTGACACGCTAACATAGTCGCGCTCTTTTTAACATGCAATTCAGCTCTCACTCCCACTCGCTCCCCTAACTGCAACTCGCGCACACCCACTAGTCCATCGCTCATACCCATTCATTCCCACTTGCCCATTTTCTCTCACTCATTCTTTCCGGTCAACTCATTGCCATTATCTCTTAGCGTCTCTCTGTCACTGTTCCCCTTTTCGCAGCCACAGCCCCTTCGTTCTGTCCTGTTACCACCACCACCACCACCACCACTGTCTCCTCCCACTGTCACTTTCTCCCTTTTGCTCTTTCTTACTGCTACTATCTCATTCACTCCCTCCCACTGCTGCTATCCCTTCTCACTCTCACCATCTCTCTCTTCCTTATTGCTAATGTCATAGACTCTGGCTCTTGTTATCACTGTCCCTCACCAACTTCCACTTTCTGCATAGGTTTATCCCTCTCCCACTGGCACTGTCCCTGTCGTTCTTTCCCTAGCACTGTTCTACTATTGTCAACTATGTTTCTTTGCCACTGTATACCTCTCTCTCTCTCTCTCTCTCTCTCTCTCTCTCTCTCTCTCTCTGTCTCCCCCCCCACACACACACACACACGCAGACTGTCATTGTCATTGTCTCCTTCCCTCTTCCTGTACCACAACCACTGTCTACTATCTTCGAGCATTAATTACTTTTCTGTCTTTTTTTTCCAACTGCCACTGTCTCCTCCTCTCTCAGCATAAAAAAGCTCTAATATCTTCGCGAGCCAAATTTCTTGGGAAAATTTCTAGTGGTTGTGAGTAAGGTAGAATAAGGCAGCTGTTACCCCACTTTTCAGTCAGAGCCTTTTAATAAAAAGGACCGTATTCGCCTTTCTTGTGTTCCGACAGAAGCATTTTTCCGCTGGTTCCCTTCTTTTCCCTGCCACAGCAGACACGTCACTAATATCAAAAGAACTTTATGCATCACTAACATTTTGATAGTGTGCATATGTGAAGTCAAATAACGGAAAACTAATTTTACACCTCACAACGGATTTTGCATGTACAAAAATTTTGCATGTGCTTCAGTACAACAACATTGGGTTCCCGGAACCATTCTGATGATAAGGGAGACACTTAACGGCACAATTATCGGTAGTACGTCACTTCACTTCATAAACTACATTTTCGCATTACGCCAGATTTTACGTATGTATTTCACGTGCACAAATAGGGTAACTTTCAAACTCTATATCTCAGAAAAACTCTATATCTCATAAACGGATAAAGATATCAAGAAAATCTGAAGGCATTTCGAGATCGGGATCTTAGGAATGTATTGTAAAAATTTCAGCTACTTGTCGTACATAGCGCTCTTGGAAACCGCGGCTCATTTTTGGTTCTCTCAGGAAACGCACATTAACTAAATGGTATCTCCATAAGCCTCACAAGGAACACTGTGGACCACAACCAATCGAAAGAGAACGAACAGATTGGCTCCATTTGCCTAAGCTGGAGGAAGTGTGTAATACTCAAACTTTGACCCTGTGCTGTAAGATAGTTACAGTAAGAGGATTCTCCTTTCTAACAGGATCCGAAGTATGAGCCCAGGAAAAATCCCGTTTTTATGCGCGGCATTTTGGAACACATTAGGTGTTCCTCTGGTGCGTGCAGCATCGTGACGGGCGAATCCGTGTGTGCAGCCTCCATGGAGAACTGAAGTTGCCAGAACGCACCCGTCGTCATCGTCTTACAGGACAGGCACCTGGCGCGGTTAGTGTGTGGTGTCGTTGGGACGCAATACGACCTCATCCGGTTCGCATACCTGGTAATTTGGAAAGCATTCGTGACATTTTAAGGGCGGAGGCTGTGCCGTGTCTCCTACGTCTCTGTCATCTTTCAACAAGATAACACAAAGTCGAATTTTGCCAGTTGCTGCCCTGACCTACCTCCATACAGAGGTTGGTCGACTGTTGCCCTGGCAGCATGTTCTCAAGCTCTCTCATTCATTGTGTTATAATGTAATTCACTATGTCAGAGATGAGATCAAATTTTCATGTAAAGCAGAATTTCTATCCCCGCAAATGATTACCATTAATTCTGTAATTTCGTTTATAATTTTTTTTTAAATAACTGAGGTGTCTCATGCCTGTTATCCTTTTGTCTTCCGACTGCTTTACGTAGTCTTATGTTTTTGAAAGTCGAACCTTGCAATCTAAATTTCTTATTACCAAGTATGATTATTGTTTCTGGGTAATGCAAATCATTTTCTATATTATCGCGGTCTGCCGTTACCAGGCTTCTCCATTCCCCAATGACGACTCTGCATCTGACTCTAAAAGGAATCCAAAAACAGAAAGTAAAGGAGCAGTCTTCGACCAGGTAGGACTTTTAATACCATCAACATTGAAATTCTGATTATTCATGTCTTTAATGTGCTCCTGCTGTAGTCACTGTGATGTGTCTCACTATCGAAAAATTAGCTTTTGGAGGATTGAAGCCCAATCATTTTCTTACACATTCATTCATTTGAGAGGATAATTTACAACTGAAAACATTTAATCGTTGGTTGCCCAGAGGCTGGTACGTTAGCACTCGCCAGCCACTAAGATTGATGCCCTCTGGCATTGATTTGGAGCCTCATGAAATGACGTACCCGTATCTACCATCGAAGCTCAGTTCGACTCCAAGTTTAACCTCGTTAGATCCATTACTGTTGCCAGAGGAGACAATATTATTTACTAAATTTCCGAAGCAACATCCGCCCAAATCCTCTACTAATTAAATCATACATTCTTTCTGCTGTACTGTATATCCATAATAAGCAAAATTTCGTTAATTGGTCTCTCTCCTAGGGATGCAATTTTAATGGCCAAATGAAGCTTCAAAACGAAATTCGCACAAAATTGAAGGATTCGCTGACGTATGTCATAAGCGACTTTTGCTTCCATCTTAGTAAATTGACTGTATAAAGGAAGTTACAGCATTCGGCGACATATATACAACACTTGCTTCATTCGGAATCATGACTGGCCGTCATGCCTGGTCCCAGGAAACGCCAGCAAAGAGAAAGCGGGAGATAGACAAGTGCTGAGGCGGCACTACAGTACCAATCTCAGGCTTTCGACTGTTAAACGTCCCTTCCACGTCGTGGCCATCAGACCAGCTGGGACAAGGGGTGGAATAAAATAGGCTCATTAATGACACTAGCGTGACGTTTACCACAAGCGATTTAGGATAACTCGAAATTATCAGGATTTGCGGACGATGATCTGACCAACGTTCCAGTGTTTTAATGCCTGCGCCATCTCTCTCGACCTCTGGCTTTCGAGATCGGCAATTGATCCCTCAACCGACACACATCTTCTGCCTGTTATCGCTCCTCTCTTACAACTACAGACTCTAGTTTCTCTTCACTGCATGAAAGTCAAGACGATGAACGGTTTTGCTGGAGTTGAGATGTTGCGGGAGGTTGGTTGGGGGCAGGGGGGGGGGGGGTATCGTTTTAGATTCAATCTTTTGGAGTAACTAACCTCTCCAGTGCCGTTGGGAATTTTACCTATGTAAAACACATTTTGAGTGCACATGAGCTACAGTCTTTCCCATTAGACGTCCCACAGTTATGTACTCTGCCTGTTCTCCAGCTTTGGCTGTAGATAGTGCGGTCATTACAGTATTTTCTTACTATTAACAGATCACTCAGGAAAGCTTTGCATCACCGGATCTATGATTAGGGGTCTGGCTTAAGAAGCAAATGCACCTAAACAACGAACATCACTGCGAGCATTGCTTCTTGCGACCCTTCTGGGCCGAAACAACACACACTTTAATTCTAATTTAACCCTGGCATCCCAACCGCAATTCCAAAACTGACCGTGACGCCAGACAACCGGAAACATCTCCACAGTTTCGCTATCACAGGGGCTGTGAAGTGCAGACGAAGAGTGCCAAGAGCGCTCTGTCTCGAAAATAATTCACTTTCTCAGACACTTTTCAAATCAAGTATAGAAACCGAAAAGTAAAGAAGTATTCAGACATTATGTGCTACAACAACACTGTTTCCGTGAAACGAAACAAAGCACAAATAGTACATTCTCCGGGGAAGGTGCACCTGACTCGGAGATTTTATGTTACTGCTTTCTATTACGTCACTATTTTGGCACGCACTGTAACAGTATGTGGAGTGAAAACTGGAATCCCGTACAAAAAACCGACCATTACTTCACCACTGCGGTTGTGTACCATAAAGTAAAATTTTCGTGCTGTTTCTCTACAACACAACATAGGACGAACTACACGCGATACGAAAACACATGGTCGGAACGTCGCGCCAGTCTGCTTTTCAACTATTGCTACTGACTGGAATTTCTAGTTGAAAAAACAAAATTTGGACTAACAGTTAATCATGTTTACACAAAATTTCTTCCGGCTGTAGCTGCAATAATCAATATACTCAATATGACATTTCCGAGTGGAACAGTGTTGTTGTTGTCCCTCTTTTTTTCTTAAGCCTTCGTCCCATCTGTGGCAAAGTTGCTTAGCAAAGGGCATCCATAAACTATTAACTATTTTTAGTTGAGTTTGCGAGGAACAGTAAGTGCAGGTGTCTGAGGTGGTAGTAACACGTGCAATTTAGGGTATATTTGAAGTACGCACAGAGTTGAAACTATTGGATAGTTGTGCAGTACAAAATTGTCAAAATCATGCACGACCTACTGCCATCTTTATCGATCCTAGTACAACCTATTTATTTCGAATAGTTCAAATTTAATATTAGAAATCCACAATCGATTTCAATACAGAATCTAAGTAACTGAATTTTTGTCTCTGTGTAGACGTTCAGCTCAGCTAGGGGATGGAGTGTGACAATGGTCGTGACGATAGCAAAATACAAAACAGTTTTCTGCATTTGTTTGACTGCAGACTTCGCACTTCATGCATCCCCACATGCGAACACCTACAGGAATAGGAGTTAGGACCTCCAATTCCTTTTAATCGACATTTGGTGTCGCTACATAGTCCTACCCCTTCTAACTTGATCTTACACGGTGTCACTTACACATATTGGCTGCACATTTGTTTATTTACCAGCCCAGTTAGACAATTACAGGATATCAGCGACCGATTTGAAGGCTACGTCCTTGTATTTTACTCGGATGATTTATAGAAACCCATTACATTCGAAATCTAGATATCGAGAAGGGGATTTGAGCTCCTGCTCTCCCGAATCTGCGTTCTGTGCTTTATGCATCCCGCGGGAGCCACTTCACACTGTCGTGGTAGCTGTAGAAGAAGCTGTTGAAAGTTACCTCCACCTTATCACCATAATTTTAATGGAGGTAAGCTTACATGGTTTCAGTGAAGAAGTTTCTTGAGGGAAAATGTCCATCTTTTCGTTCAAAATGTCCATCTTTTCTCACAAGACCACACGTTTACAAAATATCGAGATTCACGTACGCATGTCCATACAGAGGAGCTGCTTCACTTTAAGTGGATCAGAAACTCACCACAGATCTTGTGCAGCTCCAGGAACAAAGTCAGTTGCTAATTAATATACAGTGATATATTCTGTACTGATACGAAATCGCGCAAGAGTGATATGATACGCCGATAACCTGCACCATGAGCCGAACCACCAACGCTTGG
Source organism: Schistocerca nitens (assembly GCF_023898315.1). Lineage (NCBI taxonomy): Eukaryota > Metazoa > Arthropoda > Insecta > Orthoptera > Acrididae > Schistocerca > Schistocerca nitens. The sequence continues at coordinate 770,498,875 of NC_064617.1, forward strand.
TTTCCAGGAACAAGTGGTCACCAGATAAATGAAGTGATCTCAGGTAAAAATCGCAATAACACCATGGGCAGCGATCAGGAAAAAAAACTTACTTTCTGCCTTTCTGAAGCTCTATGACTTACATTCCATTGAGCAAGAATGTAGAGTCCATTCTTGATAATATTTAACATATAATGGGGCGATAAAAAATTTTCCGTTCTAAGGCCGTACAGTCCAGAATAAAACGCCGTGAGCACCGAGGCACCAGGATGAAGATAGCCGTTTGGCGAAACGCCGTTTCCTACTGCGTGAGAAAGTCCAGAACTACGTGCTGACCATCTCGACCGACAGTAATTGTTGACCTTTGGAGGCTTTTTTCAAGGGACCGAACGTGTAATAATCGGATGGAAAGAGATCAGCGCTGAAGGGTGGATGCTCTAATGTCTCCCCCCATGAGCCGGCGTAACTCCTCCGTTACATTTTCAAAATGGGGACGTGCGCTATCACGCACTAGTAGCAAGGAACTCGGCGCACCATTCCACAACGTTGGTTTTCGACGACTTGTGCTCCATACACATTCTTCATTCTCCGATGGATACCTACAGGTGTTTTCCCTTCGACAGCCAAGAAAAGAATAACAGCTGGTTGGTTATAGAATGAAATTTTCACTCTACAGTGGAGTGTGCGCTGATATGAAACTTCCAGGCAGATTGAAACTGTCTGCCGGATCGAGACTAACTGGTTGGTTATGTTTGGATGCATTTGGTAATAAGTTCCCCATATTTCACGTTTCCTGATTTATTGCATGCACTTCAGAAAGACAATAATGCCACACTATCCCTTACCTACACGTCAGTGCTTATATATTCACATCGAAGTCAGGGCCCAATGAACCGCAAAAAAGACTCACGTAGGAAAGGAGTACAACGCTTCGACAACGCTAACTGGTGAGTGTACCATGTTAAAATATTTGGAGATCAGTTCCCCCATGCAACGTTATGGCTCAGCACACCGCAACACCTGAAGCATCAAAACGATCATGTTTGACAATGTTCCTGAGAGCATACGTGTTCCCAGCCATCGCCATATGAGGGTACGTCCTGCACTGTCGAACATGATCGTTTTGGCGATCAAAGTGTTATCATAGCGAGTGGCATGACGTTGCATGGGTATACTGTGCTCCAAATCTTTGAAGACAGTGCACTTACCACTCCTTCACCATGTGCGTCTTTTCAGGGGTGCATTCGGCACTGACTTCATTTTTATGGAGGACAATGCGCGACTGCTTGGAACAGCGCAGGTGGAGTAGCTCTTTGACCAGGGGATATTCGACGAATAGAGTGACCTGCCCATTCCCCCGACTTAAATCCCATCGTGTGCAGCAAGTACATACCCACCAATAACCTGCCGGCCGCGGTGGTCTCGCGGTTCTAGGCGCGCAGTCCGGAACCGTGCGACTGCTACGGTCGCAGGTTCGAATCCTGCCTCGGGCATGGATGTGTGTGATGTCCTTAGGTTAGTTAGGTTTAAGTAGTTCTAAGTTCTAGGGGACTTATGACCACAGCAGTTGAGTCCCATAGTGCTCAGAGCCATTTGAACCATTTTTGAACCCACCAATAACCATACAGCCGTTGTGAAGGAATGGAACGCCTTGCCACAGGAACGCCTTACCATTATTGCGGCCAGCATAGGAGCACGTAGCAGAGCATTAATTGATCACACACGCTATTAAGAAACCTGTCTCGCCTTCTGTAATGTTCAGGAGACTGTCATCAACCGCGGCGATATCAGTGCAATTATTATTTTGGAAGAGAAGTGTCGTTCCCGTTCATCTCACTGTGGTCTATACTTTAGCAGTTCCATTTGCGTATGCCCCTAGTTTCATCGAGCTATATTACTTGGCAGTGACACATCGAGCGGAAGTTACTTTTGTCCTTATGTTTCACAAAGCTCGTTTGTCATACTGGCAATACCGGTTACTACTGTTCCAATCAGAATTTTAGTGCCACCCCTTTCGGCACATAAGAGTACTGCAGCAAGGGGAAATTGAAGAGCGAAGACTCGCAGACGCTACCTTCTGCCAGAAGCTCTTCCAACAGCAATGCCGGTTGCCCGGCAACAGCGACCCCACGGCTATGCTCGCCGAGTCGAAGCCGTGTTTATACGCAGGTAGCAGCCGCCGCCGCCGCCGCCGCCCCCGCAATCTGCGCCCGCATCTGCCCCAGATGGCGGCCCCTTTGTTCCCGGTCGCGTCACGAGATGGCATCGCGGGCGTCCGTCAACTCGCCGCCAAGGCGAGCCGCGCCGCGCGTCCCGGGACGAGGGCGTGTCGCGGCGCTAACGCCCCGGTCACGATTTCCAGAGGCAAGAAAGCCGGCGCGGTGTACCGCAGGGGCTCGGGGCCGCCCGCCCACCATTTACTTACCGTGGAATTAGTCCCCCTACTCCTCCTCTCCTCGTTTTGTGTTTGCTACCAGCCTGCACCGTCGGGAGGTGAGCCTCTTCCTTTTTTTCCCGCCGAATGCTAATTCCGATCGTCAGGATCGCAGGTTTTTGTATGACAGTGGTAGGAGCAAAGGCGAAATGAAGCGGTTACGACCGGTGATTGTGCACTCTTCAGTCTTCAAGAATGACACCACCGCCGGTTCTGACTTGGCAGGAGAGTGTTCGAAGGAAACTACACCTGTTGATGTTGCAGATTGTCGTTCGGGTAGTTTGCTCAGAAGCTTTTTAGTAAACTCAATGACGAAGAAACAGTAAAACTACACAATCGTAAAAAACTGATTCTTTTGGCCCTCTTACGAGTCATCTCTGACGTTTCGCCAAATACTTCCAGTTTCCTTTTTGTACTGTATAGCTGTAGTCAGCCCAAATAAATACTGCTCATCATGTCTTTCATGAGACGACCAGTGTCATCGAGGAGCGTCGGTTTGTTTCCAGTTACAATGAGTTTTAAAGAGGAATTTTACGTTCCCATTCGATAGAGCGATCCCATATTAGTCTAGTGCGATATTTGTTTTTTTCGACATGCATAAGTAAGAACAGTAAACTAAGAAAAATAAACAGCAATCTAGCAGCGACTCAGTAGCGCTCCATGCTTGGGGTAGCATTCAGCGCGAGGCATGGAACGCTGTCATCTGCTGGGGTACCGGTTATTCTTAAGAGTTTTACTGGCCCTGTTAAATAAATACCGATTAAACAAATATCGCACTACACTAAACTGTAACCTCTGTGCTGAATGGGCACGTAAAATTGCGCTTTAAAAATGATTTTGTTCGTAACGGTGTAATGGTACTTCAATTACGTAACCATTACGGCACCTCACCTCAATCTCTCGATACCAGCAATATTCTACAGTGTTTCTGTAAAATAGTTGACATATTTCTGTGACAACATTCAGATTTGATTTCATTAATGTAGAGGTACTTCGATACATCGATATGTATATATTGCAATTATATTATTCTTATGTGTATTCTTTCTTTTGTCACTATGTTCTTTGACGTACTTGTAGCTCTGATTTTTGGGCGCGTAAGCGGTTAGTAGAGAGTCAAGTCTTGGTCGTCACGTTGAAAAGACGCAAATTGTAGTCAGTTTATGAAATGTGAACTTTAACAGTGAGGAAGATATTTTCAAGTATGTTTTATATTGTGAAGTGATGTTGCAACAAAAGTAATAAAAAAGAAGTGTAACTTAAATTCGGAGTGCTGATTACTTTTTTACATCACCATTATCCTAACTTGCAAAAGTTTAATCTTCAAGAATGGTTTATGAAACACATCTCTAAAACTTTTGAATATCGCAGAATAACACCTAGGCCTCTTTGCATCTGAGCTTGGAATCATCACTACCTAGATTTTCGACGATTGAGCCATGAGTTCACAACGAGACCAGCGTGGGAAACACGAAAAGGTGAGGGCATAGTTTATCCATTATTTCATGAAATTACTTTATTAACTCTGCTCTAATGACACCTACCACATAATAAAACTTTGTTGTTGCCCGAAAATGCAATATTTAGCAGCGTGAACAACACTACAATCATAATTAATTTTTGACCTTTGTTGTGGTAGGGTGGTTAGAACGGGAAACAACCGACGCTATTCGTCTACACCGGATATCGTGTGAAAGAGGTGATGAGCGCTAATATTTGCTTGCTATAGAATGCAAAAACTAAACTGCAGACATCTGCTGGCATACCAGAGAAAATGCGCCTGATGACACCCTGTGTTATACAGGAAGAATCACCTTAAACTTGCAGCCCAAATGTTGCGAAAATGGTCAGTTTTTTACACAATGGATTGGTAGTCGGGAGCTCGTAATGTTAGCCAATAAACAGATTGTAATAATACAGGGCTTTCCCAAAAAGAACGACCCGTTTTTTAAGTTGTAATAATAGTGAGAGAAATGTCACTAGGTAACTGAAACAGCGCTAGATGTAATCGGCATGGTCTAGAGTTTCAGAAAACAATCCGCTAGATGTCGCTACGAGCGCTGACCTGGAGCGTGGACATGGAAGATGACACTTTTATGTCACGGTTGATATTCAGCGATGAGGCAACTTTCCATATTAGCGGTAAGGTTTACCGTCATAATGTGCGTATATGGGGGCTCGAAAATCCTCATGAAACAATAGAACACGAAAGTGATTCACCAAAAGTGAATGTTTATTGTGCTGTTTCGCAAAGCAAGGTTTATGGACCCTACTTTTTTGAAGAATAAACCGTAACAGGACAATCGTATCTTGCAATGGTACAGAACTGGTTATTCCGACAACTTGACTCTGACAATATCATCTATCAGCAAGATGGCGCACCACCGCACTGGCACAACAACGTGCGCAGTTTCCTCAATGCCAACGTGCTTCAACGTTGGATAGGGCGTACAGGACCGCGAGACCAGTATTTACACTCTTGGCCTCCTAGGTCCCCTGACTTAACACCATGTGACTTCTTCTTGTGGGAATATGTTAAACAATAAGTTTACGTTCCTTCCTTACCTCGTGATACTGATGAACTAAAAACGAGAATATCAGCTGCTGTAGCTTCAGTGACAGAAGACACCTTACGCTCAGTTTGGGATGAATTCGGCTATCGGCTAGATGTCGTCCGTGCAGCCAATGGAGGACATATTGAACATTTATGACGGATTTTTATAAACTTCTTTCTTTTCTGAGTAATTTACTTTGCTATTTGTTGGTGTTAAGCCCTTCTTCCTAATAAATAATTCTATTTAAAATCGGGTCGTTCTTTTTGGGACACCCTGTACATAGATTATTTTTTTGTGCAAACATACACTTCTTTAAATGGAACAATGCATGTTGCCACTAACAGACTAAAAGTAGGGTAAATTAGAATGTCAGTGGTGTTTGTTACAGGATGATAGTGCGAGCTGCTTACGAGATACCGTATTTTGACGAGTTTGCGCACCGACACTTATTTCAACACGCATAGTTGCTAGGTGTGACGTTTTTACGTTTGCTTACAGTTTGTGTGTTCCTTGAGTCAACTGCGGGATTTACCAATACCGAAAAATCCGATATGCTCGCGGTGTATGGGGAGAGTATGAAGATTGCGGTTCGTTCTTGTGCTGTGTATGCGACAAGATATCCCAATAGACCTCAACCATCTTGGTAATTATTTATCAACCTCTTCAGCCAGTTACGTGAAAATGGTAGCGTAACACCTAGACAACGTAACGGAAGGAAACAGGTGATGACAGAAGAGGGGTAAGTTAACGTTCTTGCTGCTGTTGCACTTGGTCCGCACGTTAGCTACCGTGCAACCGCATGTGGCCTGAGTCAGGCAGGTGCCCTGCGCTTTCTCCATCGGCAAATATTGCACCCCTATCACATCTCTCTCCATCAAGAGTTGCATCGAAACGATTATAAGAATCGTATTAATTTCTGTACACAAGCATTAAGACTTGACACTCCAGATATATCATATATCTTGTTATGTGATGAAGCCACTATTACCAATCATGGCGAGGCAAACTGCCAAAACATGCACTATTGGTCTGTCGGCGTCCACGGAATGTAAACGTGTGGTGTGAGATGTGAGCCATCAGCTCATGAGCCTGTTTTTCATAGACGGAACACTGAACGAGCGCAAGTAACGCAGCCTCCTAGCAGACCATCTTCCACGGGTGGTAGAGAACGTTCCTCTGAAGACTAGAAGCAGCCTGCGGTACTAACATGAAGGCTGTCCAGCCCATAGCGGACGATATACTACAGTATGTCTTCACGAATTTTTCCAAATCGTTGGATTGGAGGCAGAGAACCCGTCCCGTTTACCCGAATTTGACGCCTGTAGATTTTTTTCTGTGGCGAAAGTTGAAAGACGCTGCCTACAAGGACATACCAACTGCACCCGCTGATACGCAACGATATATTAGTGCAGCCTGTTCGGACATATCCGCTGAAATGCTGACACGTGTGCAGCAGTCATTCTATACCGGATTGGAAACGTGTATTTCCGCTGCCGCTGGTCCTTTTGAACGCTACCTGTGATGGTCAAATGTGTTGTTAGTGATATGAATCCACGTGACTAGTGTATGCACGTATGTTGTTCTTTAGTGTGTGCTATCACAGGTACTGTACATGTCTCTCTGTGGGAACTCATCAAAATACGGTACCTTGTAAACGACTCCCACTAGAATCCTACAACAAATAACACTGACATTCTATTTTACCCTACTCTTAGGTTGACGATGCCAATCGGCATTGTCCCATTTAAAAAAGCGTTTGGTTGTAGTAATACTTAGAAAGTGCATTTTTTAGTACAATCTGTTGATTGGCGAACAGTACTAGTCCCAGACTACCAATCCATTCTGTGAAAACCGCATATCAATAGCACTTCCCGTTTCCCAATGTTTGCAGTGCAAGTTCAGGTGATTCTACCTGTACATACATTGATAATATGTGGCCTATAAGTGTGCAAACAATTATTACAATAACGTGTAAAAATTTGAAGTAAATAGGTCGAGCACTTACTGAGATCTTCGATAACTATGTTCCCACTTTGTGTGTTACCTATCCATTCATATAATATGTACTTGTATATTAAAATATGTAGCCTATGTTCGAACGAATGTTCATTTGAGTATTGTGTAAAAATTTGAAGCAAACCGGTCAACTACTTTTCGAGATTTCTGGTAATAACGTTTCGCTTTTATACACTCCTGGAAATTGAAATAAGAACACCGTGAATTCATTGTCCCAGGAAGGGGAAACTTTATTGACACATTCCTGGGGTCAGATACATCACATGATCACACTGACAGAACCACAGGCACATAGACACAGGCAACAGAGCATGCACAATGTCGGCACTAGTACAGTGTATATCCACCTTTCGCAGCAATGCAGGCTGCTATTCTCCCATGGAGACGATCGTAGAGATGCTGGATGTAGTCCTGTGGAACGGCTTGCCATGCCATTTCCACCTGGCGCCTCAGTTGGACCAGCGTTCGTGCTGGACGTGCAGACCGCGTGAGACGACGCTTCATCCAGTCCCAAACATGCTCAATGGGGGACAGATCCGGAGATCTTGCTGGCCAGGGTAGTTGACTTACACCTTCTAGAGCACGTTGGGTGGCACGGGATACATGCGGACGTGCATTGTCCTGTTGGAACAGCAAGTTCCCTTGCCGGTCTAGGAATGGTAGAACGATGGGTTCGATGACGGTTTGGATGTACCGTGCACTATTCAGTGTCCCCTCGACGATCACCAGTGGTGTACGGCCAGTGTAGGAGATCGCTCCCCACACCATGATGCCGGGTGTTGGCCCTGTGTGCCTCGGTCGTATACAGTCCTGATTGTGGCGCTCACCTGCACGGCGCCAAACACGCATACGACCATCATTGGCACCAAGGCAGAAGCGACTCTCATCGCTGAAGACGACACGTCTCCATTCGTCCCTCCATTCACGACTGTCGCGACACCACTGGAGGCGGGCTGCACGATGTTGGGGCGTGAGCGGAAGACGGCCTAACGGTGTGCGGGACCGTAGCCCAGCTTCATGGAGACGGTTGCGAATGGTCCTCGCCGATACCCCAGGAGCAACAGTGTCCCTAATTTGCTGGGAAGTGGCGGTGCGGTCCCCTACGGCACTGCGTAGGATCCTACGGTCTTGGCGTGCATCCGTGCGTCGCTGCGGTCCGGTCCCAGGTCGACGGGCACGTGCACCTTCCGCCGACCACTGGCGACAACATCGATGTACTGTGGAGACCTCACGCCCCACGTGTTGAGCAATTCGGCGGTACGTCCACCCGGCCTCCCGCATGCCCACTATATGCCCTCGCTCAAAGTCCGTCAACTGCACATACGGTTCACGTCCACGCTGTCGCGGCATGCTACTAGTGTTAAAGACTGCGATGGAGCTCCGTATGCCACGGCAAACTGGCTGACACTGACGGCGGCGGTGCACAAATGCTGCGCAGCTAGCGCCATTCGACGGCCAACACCGCGGTTCCTGGTGTGTCCGCTGTGCCGTGCGTGTGATCATTGCTTGTACAGCCCTCTCGCAGTGTCCGGAGCAAGTATGGTGGGTCTGACACACCGGTGTCAATGTGTTCTTTTTTCCATTTCCAGGAGTGTACATTACATGTTTATTCATATATTACACATGTATATTAAAAATAGGTATATAAAAACATGCGCCTCTTCGATATCAATGTTGTGTGAGAATTTCAAAGCAATCAGTGAAGAACTTTCGGAGGTATACGATTATGAACAAACAAACATTATCATTTTTATTTATATAGACAACGCGGCCTGACACTCAAAATTATTTTGTTAGAACGAGATGAAAATCTTTTACATAATGGTCAATCCGATCAAGAAACGTAGCAAGTGCATTGTGACTTCGGTAGTTATAGACGCAATTTCTGAGCATGGTAGAAACAAACCGATATTTGTAATTGATCTGAAACAATTTTTCACAGCAGAGAACAGGCCTGTGACCTGTTTCTTTGCATTTTATCTATGAAAAATATTTTAAATGAATACTGTTGCTGTCAATAATAAAAGAAAATTACCTCCTCATTTCAGTACGGATAAATCTTCCTAACTCATACAATAACAGTTCGCGAGACGCCTAGAAGGTGGTAATTTTTGTTCTATAGTACATTAGGGTTTATATTCAGCTCCTCTCTCAGATGGAGAATGGAAAAGAAAAACAAATATTTCTTATACGCCTCTTTACAAACTATTGACACGCTAGTTTGCTTCTCAGATGGTACTTTAGTCTGAACGTTTTAAAATCATTTTGAAAAAGAATTAATGGAAATTTTATGCAGCAATAGTTTATACTGCAAATTCTGGGACCTCGCACGCACGCACTCACGCGAAGAATGGGAGTGAGATCGACACCTCTTTGTTCTACTCAATGCGAGAGAGAATTACGTGTCGCTGTGATAACTGTTTGTCGCCTTCATTCGACTGGCGTGGAGAAGTACGTCTTATTTATTTATACATCTGTGCATAGAACTGGTAAATATAATATGCTCTCTCTTTTACGGTGTTTTTTTGTGTCGGCCAGTTTAGGCCCATACCGGTTAACATATAGAACAGCTTTTAACTGTGTGGAAGAGAAAAAGTGTTAAATGCAATAGTGTGGTGGTGAACAATGATTCTTTTGCTGATGATCGACGTTCCAGATTATCACAAGTTTATTCTTCCATCTTGCTTATCGTGGATCTTGCCTGACGAAAGTTCCTAGATCCATAGTTGAAACAAGTTTTGGGCGACGAACAAACTCCATGAGCGTTTTTATCTGGCTAGCCAGTATGTGCCTTCTTGTGGCTTTACGACTAATTCTGTTGTGCAACCACCAGAAAGCAGCTACAAGTCTTCATTGTCCACAACTGTCCGCAGCTCGTGGTCGTGCGTTGCGTTCTCGCTTCCCGCGCCGGGGTTTCCCGGGTTCGATTCCCAGCGGGGTCAGGGATTTTCTCTGCCTCGTGATGACTGGGTGTTGTGTGATGTCCTTAGGTTAGTTAGGTTTAAGTAGTTCTAAGTTCTAGGGGACTGATGACCATAGATGTTAAGTCCCATAGTGCTCAGAACCATTTGAACCATTTGTCCACAACTAATAATCGGACAGGCTTTATGATCTTATATTGTTGTATACCAGATGGTCATAATTATAAGTTGTTTACAATTTCCTGTATTCTGGGATAGACGATTTCGTGTTATACTAAAGTTCTATATGTAAGTTCTCATTCTCTTCTCCTGCATTTTCTATAATAGGAAAATTATGGCCTGTTACGGTACCCATATCTTTCTCGGGCTTTACCTTACTCAGTAGCCTCTCTGTATCCATTCCTCGTGGATATTCATTACATTTCTTTTCGTTTACATCCAGTTTTTCTTTCACTCTCGAATGTTTCAACTTCTTTCGAATATCATCATTTCATCTTTCATCTATTCCCTTTACCGCACTAAGAAATGTCATTTCTATTCCTTGTATTTTTTTCCCTGTTTTTTCATTCAATACTCACGATTCATTTTCACGTAATAGGGGCGACACTGCGAATGTTTTACATAATTTCAATCACGTTTCTTTCTATGTTTCATGTTTTAAAGTTCTATTAACTGTTCCTCAGATATTTCCAAATATACTTTATCTTCATATCTTCCACGTATTCATACCATATTTTACAACCAATATAATTTAAGTTTTTACCTATTCAGTTGTTTTCTCATCAACTACTGTCTTAGTTAAAATTTTCTACGAAAGCCGTTGACCTAGATTTACTGGGAGATATGTTCATATTATATTCAGCACATCTTTTCTTTAGTTCATAAATGCCTTTTTGTAAATCATCTTATCTTTGGCTTTGCTACAGATAACATAAAATAATATACTATATAAAATATATTATAAAATTATGGATTTCTGGTGTAAAATTCTGAAGTCGGTCAGACGATAACATACATAGTTGCAGGTTTTCGGTGGTTATGAATAAAAGTGGCTTTTATAGAAGCTGTGAAAGGCAGTTTGAAGAATATACCCAAGAGTGATGGTATTTCATTTGAAACAAGGAAAGACATTTTTCTGGAATGTGATAGGAAAGTTGCGGCAATCGGTGATGGATCTGCGAAACGTCACGGAGTGGTGTTTAAAGAACGAAAGTGTGGCAGACTAGTAGCCAACAGCCCAGCAGCTGACCACGGGCAGACCTAGCGAAACCAGCGGACGTGAAAGTGCTGTGCATGAGCTTGAGCGGGCAGCGAAACACCGCGGGGGCAGCTTCAGAGACGCCAACTTCCGGCCCTGCAGCCGAGCGAGCTGCCGAAGAGGCGTAATCTCAGTGTCGGTACCAACCACACGGCAGTACACACAACGGCAGCAAGCCCTACAGGGCACACGCTGACGTGGCGTTTAGCAGGAGAGATTTCCAGACAGTATGCTCTTTTTTAAAGAAAGGTGTTACGACATCGGATGGTACACAGTAGGCAGTCTATAGGCCGCTGGACTGCGAGAACTAAGGTGAAGCAGGAACAACATAAGTTTCCACCAGACTGTTTTTTTAATAGGAGTTTATTAAGCACTGCTAGGTAATTCCGAGTTTTGTTCAATCACAAGAGCATACTAGATGTGGATACATCATCCTCGTAAATATGTGGAACGAATATCACACGCCCTGGCTGGTTAACAATGGCACAGTCATGTATGCGACCTCGGAATACGTATAATTTGCGGCTATCTACTCCCAGGCCGTGTACACTGACGACCGTGCTACGCATATAGGGAATATGCAAATCGTCTTCAATGGTTAATTTTATCATTTTATGCTCATAAAATATTATTCTCCATGAACTTCAGTTTTTAAAAAAAGCGGAGAAGGTATTCAAATAATTTAAAAGCTGCAGAAACGCTCCACTTGAGTCATGTCACTAGCCAGCACGCTGCTGCTACTGATTCACAGGGATACCACAGTCGTGACATCTTGTTTTGGAATTTACGTTTCGGAAAATAGTTTGCAAATGGTGTGTACTAATGGTTGGCTCTGAGCACTATGGGACTTAACATCTATGGTCATCAGTCCCCTAGAACTTAGAACTACTTAAACCTAACTAACCTAAGGACAGCACACAACACCCAGTCATCACGAGGCAGAGAAAATTCCCGACCCCGCCGGGAATCGAACCCGGGAACCCGGGCGTGGGAAGCGAGAACGCTACCGCACGGATGTGTACTAATATGTTGTACAAACACATATAGATATAAAAACTCTTGAGTAATTGTTTAAGAGTATTCCAAAGAATGAGAAGATGCTTAGAATGGTGTTGCAGCTCGCTCCTAGAGATCCAAATAAGAAAATGGTTACTACGTGCATTTATTTCTGAGAGGATCAGTTCGACGTAAGTGAACACTCCATACGAAAACATAGTGACTTGTTCGTAATAGGTAGTGTGCTGGACTTCTAATGCAATATTTTCAAGATCCATCCTCTTCGCTTAATACTGCTGTCTTCTTAAGTTTACTCTATTCGTAATACAGTTATGTAAGAGCTTTAAATTCTATAAACATATTAAATTTCAGTATCTATTTTTTAGCTTAATTTTACACCTCATCAATTTCAGATGAACCACTAGGATGGTGTTAAGAAACTGTATTTCCTGCCTGATGTAGCTCTTATTCTGTAGAATCTGAGAAACCATTTAACCATTTCCGAATACATTATTCTTCCCATACATGTCGTTGAAGGATGTTTCCCATTTCCAACTGTCTCCATTGAGGCTTTGGTAGAGCTGTATGACTTTGACAAAGAGAAAACTTGAAAACTGCTTGGAACCTACGAGGAAATGTAATAAGATCAGGGCATTACCATAGAATGGAAGTTGTCCTGCTTAAGCACTTTTAAACCATAGTGTTTAAGCAGTAGTTAAGATGCAGTAGAACAACCGATACTGTAAGGTTCTGCTGCGTCAGCTGCATATTTAAAAGACAAAAGATTACGGTGGTTTAAATTGATGACCAGGAGGAACAGAAGGACTGCAATGCTTCGATCAGTTAAAGGCAATCACGATGATGCTCTGCAGTTTCCCACTTGTATTATTACTCTGTCTCAAAATTTTCTCAGTTTTCCAAGAGGTACCTGGAAAACAGTAGTAGTTCTGGCAACAACCGCAGCAGTCAACAGTTGAAAAAGTTTATACTGTTTTTCATTGTGCAGGCTTTCAGAAGCTGCCCTGCAAAACCTGCAAAACCTTTTTCACTATCGTACGAGCAAACAACCAGTCCCGTATGTCTTCAGTTTTAAGGCAATTCCGTGGCTCACTGCTGTTCAAATGGCTCTGAGCACTATGGGACTTAACATCTGTGGTCATCAGTCCCCTAGAACTTAGAACTACTTAAACCTAACTAACCTAAGGACATCACACACATCCATTCCCGAGGCAGGATTCGAACCTGCGACCGTAGCAGTTGCGCGGTTCCGGACTGAGCGCCTTAACCGCGAGACCACCGCGGCCGGCGCACTGCTGTTTCACAGTACTTCCGTCCCAGTCGCCATGCAAAGCAGTTTTCACGTTTCTTATTTCCGGAACATAAAAACCTAGAAGAAGCAAAAGACCATAAACGCGTCAACTTTCGGAAGGTTTCCACTGTCAGCGTTCACAAAATAATTTTCCATTGAATACTGTCCAAAAATGCTATTTAAATGTTATAATCATCAAGAATAACAACAATCCGTAGCATATTTTTAACATACGAAAATAGATTATTGTGCCTGGTGTATGATTTCTGTTTCATTCTGCTTACGAGGAAGGTGTATCCACACAGATAGTGTTCAAAAGAATTAGGGGAACACGTGCCGCAACGTATGGTGTGTTAAAACTGCTTTGATACCATCGGTACTTATGGTCAATTGCAAGGCTTGACATCTTCGCTTTCAGTGCAGGCAACAACTAAAATCATTCGCCACGTATTGGCTGTGTCATGCACTACAGTGTCAGGTGACCCCTCAGAAGGTAGTGAGTACCGGTGTCCTACTGTTTTGTAGTGAGGTACAAGATGGTAGTTCTCATTTTTGAGCGTTGCAGTCAATCGAGCACATGGAATGCGACATCTCAATGGATAGTAAGTCGCAAAGCGACCGTGGCGGAAACGAAACCGTCTGACTATGTGCTGCCACGTTCCAAGTTTCAGTTGTGCCTGTTATTACCTCGCAGTGCAAGCACAAACTGATCACACTAAATATTTTAGCAGGCAGCCACCAAGGCTTGTTAACGTTATTAAAATTTTGAAGATGAGAACAGAAGAAGGTGACGGGCCGTGTAAGCTTTGAGATAGTCGATGGAGCGCAAATTACTGCAGGATGGACATGATGTTGAGCGGAGTCGGGTCCTAGTATCTACCCGAAAGTAGAAGTAGAGTGTATGTAAGTGTATGCACAGTAATTCTTCACTTTTGGGGTAGATACTTTAATTCTAAATGGCACTGACAATATGGAAAAATCTGTTAGTAGGCAGAAGTTTCCTGTTGTATTATTAACAATGCTAAGCAATAACAACTTTTCGGAAAGATTACGAGGAGGAGGATATTAGTGTTGAACGTCCAGTCGACAAGCTCGGATTAGGGAAGGATGGTAAGGAAATCAGCTGTGCCCTTTCAAAGGAACCAACCCGGCATTTGCCTGAAACGATTTAAGGAAATCACGAAAAACCCAAAGCAGGATGGCCGAAGACGGGTTTGAACCGTCGTCCTCCAGAATGCGAATCTAGTGTGCTAACCACTGCGTCAGAAAGTTTACGACTTTAGTCGCACATAACTGTAATTCAAGGTTAGCGAGTAAACTTCAACAAAAATTGCTGTAAGGCGAACCACATAAGATTTTCACGAAAAACAATTATCATAACAAAAAGCGGCTAGTGGTTTATTTAGCCTATTCGGGTACGGTTTTTTGAGAATAGATTCATCGTAGGAATATGATTATTTTAAGGGTATATTTTTGTTTTCACTTTTACATGATTGTTTAAGAAACATGAAGAAATATACTTGTTCAGGCATAGTTCCATTGTTTATGGCAGACCATGAATCGTGTTTCATTTTCCATAATATTCACACAAAGTTTAGTTGTATATGGAATATCGTGGAACATTTGTCCATATGAAGGGCAAGTTTGCGTATGTTACATTCAAGACAGGTTTCTCCACGACGCTCTCGATTATAAACTTTGCACCTCCTTTGTGGATTCTCTGCTTTGCTTGGTCCTCTGTTACAAGTGTAGACAGGAAGAGGTACATTCTTCAAGAGCTACTCTGCCATATTGACCCGGAACTTCGGAGAATATTTTATTTCCTTTTTGATCAGTTGTTTGTATAAAGGGTTTTCGTGTCTCTCATATGGGGTTGCAGAGAGCAAATTGCGCCTTCAGTTGATCAACAGCTGCAGGAAATCAGCGTTGTTGTGTCTGCTTGATCGGTAACCTGTGTGTTTGACGCGTAAGGGTTCGTTTCTCTTGGAATGGACTCAAAAAACTTCGTTGTTAGAAACTCATTTACGACTTCTAAGACCTATAGGATTTTGTCCCAAATGCCGAAGAACCCTTGTTTTTATTTCGGATGTCACAGTACAAATACTAGTTTTAGGATTACCAGCTACATTGTCGCAATCCCAATTAGTCGCCTTTGAGCAGTCAGGAGCACGATTTGCTGTCGCGCCGGCACTAGTTATTTACGTCACCTTGCTTCGTTGCGTACTTCCAGTTTCATCGTCGTCCAAAACGCTAGTCTTTTTCATAACTTCATGATGTACCAAATGCAGTGTCACAGTCTGCACCATTACACGAATCACTAAATTCGCTTTATTTCAGGAAACTCCTTATTCTCGCTGTTTCTACTTCGTAGAGGTCAGATCTGTCGACAAACAAAGGAAGTACGTTACAGTACGCTTGTTCGCGCAATGCTTGAATACTGCTCAGCAGTGTGGGATCCGTACCAGATAGGGTTGATAGAAGAGATAGAGAAGATCCAACGGAGAGCAGCGCGCTTCGTTACAGGGTCATTTAGTAATCGCGAAAGCGTTGCGGAGATGATAGATAAACTCCAGTGGAAGACTCTGCAGTAGAGACGCTCAGTAGCTCGGTACGGGATTTTGTTGAAGTTTCGAGAACATACCTTCACCGAGGAGTCAAGCAGTATATTACTCCCTCCTACTTATATCTCACGAAGAGACCATGAGGATAAAATCAGAGAGATTAGAGCCCACACAGAGGCATACCGACAATCCTATTTTCCACGAACAATACGAGACTGGAATAGAAGAGAGAACCGATAGAGGTACTCAAGGTACCCTCCGCCACACACCGTCAGTTGGCTTCCGGAGTATGGATGTAGATGCAGATGTACTCACCGTGGTCATGAAACACAGACTAAATTCCTGTAAGCTCGAATTAATGCCTCGACTTTATGAACGTACAACTAATGCCTTGTAATGGCGTGGCTGGCGAAATGTTAAAGAGAGCAGCGAGCTACGTGAGTCGCTTGTTGCATTTGCAGAGCTGTGGCGACTTTATCCGCCTTTTTGCGAGAATGGGTTGAACGAAATCTGAAATTTTACACTTTACGCTGTGAAGAAATGCTAATTAAGTGATAGTGTGCGAGGAGCACAGTGAAACAAGGGTCGGTCAATGCATACTTGCTTCTACATCTACATTTATACTCCGCAAGCCACCCAACGGTGTGTGGCGGAGGGCACTTTACGTGCCACTGTCATTACCTCCCTTTCCTGTTCCAGTCGCGTGTGGTTCGCGGGAAGAACGACTGCCGGAAAGCCTCCGTGCGCGCTCGAATCTCTCTAATTTTACATTCGTGATCTCCTCGGGAGAGGGGGAAGCAATATATTCGATACCTCATCCAGAAACGCACCCTCTCGAAACCTGGACAGCAAGCTACACTCTGATGCAGAGCGCCTCTCTTGCAGAGTCTTCCACTTGTTTGCTAAACATCTCCATAACGTTATCACGCTTACGAAATGACCCTGTGACGAAACGCGCCGCTCTTCTTAGGATCTTGTCTATCTCCTCTGTCAAACCGACCTGGTACGGATCCCACACTGATGAGCAATACTCAAGTATAGGTCGAATGAGTGTTTTGTAAGCCACCTCATTTGTTGATGGATTACATTTTCTAAGGGCTCTCCCAATGAATCGCAACCTGGCACCCGCCTTACCAACAATTAATTCTATATGATCATTCCACTTCAAATCGTTCCGTACGCATACTACTAGATATTTTACAGAAGTAACTTCTACCAGTGTCTGTTCCGCTATCATATAATCATACAATGAAGAATCCTTCTTTCTGTGTATTCGCAACACATTGGCGTGTAGACATGCAGCATGTAACAGTTCTCCGGTTATAAGAATACTGGCGTGATATGGCGGAAGGGTGGGGGTGGGGTGGTGGGGGAACACTGTCACTATTTCCCCTACTGGGTGTAAACGCTACGGTGAGATATTCCATTTGTTGGCGAAAATGGTCACGGCACGTCGAAAAAAAATCAACATCCGAAACGCGCACTAGCTGAATGGAAGATTTCTACAAATCGGACGCTCTCAAGAGTGTTGTGCTGGCGAGGGGGAGAAAGTAGGGCGCACGAATGATGGCTGCGCACCCAATTCCTGCGAAGCAGCACTAGCACAGTGCGCTCACACACCGACACACCCGCGTAGCCCTCGGCAGTCTCGCCCCGTTCTCCACGAGAAGGAAACCACATACGATGTCATTTTGCAAACGCTGTCTCTGTTCGGTGGCAAATAAGTTCACCGGGAACTTCAGTGCGAGTAGGTTCATGCTTTTGATTTTGTGTAATCCAATACTTACAGCAACTCTCAAAAAAGCCGTTTCTACTCGCTTCTTCAGAGGGCGATGCTTTCTCTTCGAAAGCAATACACCGAATGTAGCCGAGAATTAAGCAGATTGACCAAACCCCAAAATGGTGTTAATGAAAAGAGTGTTTGTATTACGGAAGACCATTCGTCGTCACTAATTTTACAATACGAGGGTAGCCGAGTTTTAACCGCCACATCGAAACAATAATACTTTAATAATGATAACAAAACCAGTCGCTATTTTTCAATGTAACGTCGCTTATTCTTTTTATCACATGCTACCAGTTTCAACCCGAACGTAACCTGCCATCCACAACCGCTTTCATATGCAATGAACAGAATGCAGCGGGCCAAAATTAACTGGATTCCGTACTTTCCGTGGCAATAAGCCCAGCATGGTCAGACGACCACGTAACTGCCTGCTGCACGTCCTCGTCGAACCGTCAGGGCCTCTTTTTTTTAATTTAGAGAGACCGAAGGTGTGACATCGTATGGGGAGAGACCGAGAGTACAGGGCGGGTCTTCAAGGGTCTCCCACTTGAGCTGACATAAGTCTGCATAAAGACATTGGCGATGTGGGGACGTGCGTTACCATGTAGCAGTAGCATCCCTTGTCGAATCGTTACTAGCAACGAATTTGGAGCACCATTCCACAAAGCTGGTTTTCGACAGATGTGATGCCCCCTACACACTTTTCATTGTCCGATGGATATCTACCGATGTCTGTCCTTCGGCAGCCAAGGGAAAGAATACTAGCACGTCGGTCCTATCTGGACGCGTTTGGAAATAACGTCGCCGTCGTATACGTTTCCGCATTATCGTGCGGACGTCGGAAAGATACGAAAGCCACACTAATCCTTCGCCTACACGTCCTGCTTATATACCCGTATCGGAGTCTCGCTAAGTAACACATACGTTGCAGTAACGCCCTCAAACGGTAACTTCATGATCGCCCCTTATTTACAGAGTTCCACAATTTCTGCTATAGACTCAAGGGATCGTGGGGGGACTTAAAAAAATTCGATTTTGATAACAGACACATGTCTGCAAATGTACCGTTTGCACGTACGATAACTTTGAAGGTCGGATGACTTTCATACGGCGTTTCACGGTACGCACACAACGGAGACAGTGAGCTCTGGCCTTGTGATCTACAGAAGCCCATGGCTCGGGCAATGTCTCAAGTGCTATTCTTCTCGTGGGGTTCTCTTCAACGTGACGAAGAACGTTCTCTTCAAAGCCGATGCTGCGACGCGTGCGTGCAGTACCAAAGTCAACCTAGTTGTGAACGTAACAGCTTCTCGCAGCCGTTGTTATATCATACTCCACAAGACCTATTAGTGGGTGGCGGAGGCTACTTTCGGTACCACTATGTGATCCCTCCAACCCTGTTCCACTCGCGAATAGTGCGTGGGTAGAATGGTTGTCGGTAAGCCTCTGTATTGGCTCTAATTTCACGAATTTTCCCGTCGTGGTCAATACGCGAGATGTATGTGGGGGGAAGTACTATGCTGTCTGACTCCTCCTGAAAAACGCTGTCCTGAAATAGTTTGACGAAGATGCTACGTGATGTCATAATTATAACAGGATTGACGAATGCGCCTTCTTTGTGTGCGTACCGTGAAGCAGGGGATTTGAAGGTGATTCGATCTTCAAACTTATTTTATATTGAAACAGTACATCTGTAGAGATAGATTCCTTGACAGAACTTGAGATATCAGCCCCCCTCTATATCGTTCCCCCCTAAGAGCCGACTGGCTGGTTTTCTCTGGCGTTCCAGAATGTATTTCCAATTTCGTTTTTACAACGTATAGCTAGAGTCACGGGCCAAGCAAATTGGCCTACTGCTCATCACGTCTTTCTTCAGACACTCAGTGTCGACGGAAAACGTCGGTTTGTTTCCCGTTACAAACAACGTAATTTTTAAAGCGAATTTTTACGTGCTGATTCGATGGAAAGGTCCCACATTAGTGCGATATTCGTTTTATGGAAATGTATGAACAGGCAGAGTAAAACACGAAGAAGAAGCAGTACTTCAGCAGCGATAGCACCACCCTGGCTCACGCTGACTGCAACCGCCATGCAGCAGCGCTATTTAGTCGCTGCTGGTGTTCTGGTTTTCTTCCTGTTGATACATAACGATAAAACGAATAGCGTAGAAGACCACATTGGGACCGCTCTATCACACAGCCATGTAAAACTTCGCTTTAAAAATCATTTGCTTGTAACGGGAAACAATCCGATACATTTCGTCGACGCTGGACGTCGCATTAAAGACGTGATGAGAATTGTTTGGGCAATCTCCAGCTACACGTTGCAGAAACGAAATTGCAAATATCTGCCGTAACATCAGAGGTTGTGATTGACGACTCTTAGGAGGGAAATCAGGTATAACTAACGGGAAAAAGAAGCAAATTTATGTAGAGTAATGAAATTCCTGGAATACTTTTGTCTAGGTAACATATTT
Source organism: Schistocerca nitens (assembly GCF_023898315.1). NCBI lineage: Eukaryota > Metazoa > Arthropoda > Insecta > Orthoptera > Acrididae > Schistocerca > Schistocerca nitens. The sequence goes on from NC_064617.1 coordinate 770,519,166, forward strand.
AAGTGATAAATACTCCAAGAGCACAGGTTAATGTAAGCGCGAGATAAGCCACTGCAAATGTAAAATGCTGGTACGTTAATAAAGAGTGTAACCGTCAGAATGTTGAATGCAAGTATGCAAACGTGTATGTATTGTGTTATACAGGTGCCTGTTGCACTTGGTCGGCCAATACAGGAACAGTTAATGCTGGATGTGGACGGCGCTAGAATTGTCAGATGATCTTCCATATAAGCTCTACTGTAGACACGAGCAGACCAAGGCAACATGTCGACACTCTGCAGAGCCTGTTGGGTTACTACAGCGGTATGTGGGCGAGCGTTATCCTGTTGGAAAACACGCACTGGAATGCTGTTCATGAATGCCAGCACAGCAGGTCGAACCACGAGACTGACGTACAAATTTGCAGTCAGGGTGCGAGGGATAACCACGAGAGTGCTCTTGTTGTCATACGAAATCGCATCCCACACAATAGCTTCAGGTGTAAGCCCAGTGCGTCCAGCACACAGATACGTTGGTTGCAGGTCCTAAACTGGCCATCTTCAGACCAACAAACAGCGATCAATGGCGTCGATGCAGAACCAGCTTACATAAAAAAACACAACAGAAGTCCGCCGTGCCCTCCAATGAGCTCTCGTTTCATACCACTGAAGTTGCTACAAGGCGTATGACTCGAAGCTGTCTTTGAAGTAAACGATTTGTAACAGTTCGTTGCGGTGCAGACTGATGGTCAGATTGCTGCTCCAGATGCAGTACGATGCGCCAGAACCGTACGCCGAACACAATAGTCTTCGTTCTCGGTAGTGGCCGTCCGGAGCCCGGTCTTCTTGCGACCGTAAATTTCCTTAACAGCAGCTGCCAGCAATCATGTACAGTAGCTTAATTCCTGTTATATCTTTCTGTAATATTGTACACCGTCTTCAGGCCACGAGTGGTCTACAGGGCCCATCCGACCGCCGTGTCATCCTCCGAGGAGGATGCGGATAGGAGGGGCGTGGGGTCAGCACACCGCTCTCCCGGTCGTTATGATGGTATTCTCGAGCGAAGCCGCTACTATTCGGTCGAGTAGCTCCTCAATTGGCATCACGAGGCTGATTGCACCCCGAAAAATGGCAACAGCGCATGGCGGCTGGATGGCCACCCATCGAAGTGCCGGCCACGCCCAACAGCGCTTAACTTTGGTGATCTCACGGGAACCGGTGTATCCACTGCGGCAAGGCCGTTACCACTTTCTGTAATATACCAGAGGGAATATCCAGCTTCTCGTAGTCTTATTACACAACCTCGTTCAGACTCAGCGAGGTGCTGATAATGGCGTCTTTGTTGCCTTAAAGACATTCTGGACTAACATCAGCTCACCACATCCAATGTCAAAGGTAACAAACGCACACGAACGTTACAGCGTGCATTTAAAGCAACCCTTATTTACATATTAATGGCGGTACTAGCGGCACTCTTACGCGACTGGAACATAATCTGAACAGACGTCAATTTTCAGATGTAGAAACACCCCTACCAATATTCGTTTATGTCGCACAAGTTGTTCTTCGTGTTGTTCCGTCGGTGAATATAATAGGGATAAGAGTGTTGTGTGTAACTCTGACTTGATTGTTAATCTTACAACTACCTGAGAGGCATGTAAATGCTTTGTCTTCCGCGGCCGGTAGCACACTCATAAAGTCCTCCTGCCGCATCGTCTTAAAATTTAAAGTATTCCATGTTTCCACATTCCTTAGACCTTATATTCTGCTGCCTGAGGAAGATAGCTGCAATACGGTCGAAACAACTGTGATTTTAAGATGACGTAACAGTAGCACTGGGATGACTAACATATGAGCTGCAGTTCTGTATTGGAGTAGGCAAGCGGTACTATCTGGTTAGAAGAGCAGAGTTTCCTGGAGAACGCTGCCACGTACTCCCCTACGCCCTACGGTGGCGAGTTGCGCCGGCCCTGACGCAATGGGAGCTGCCCTCGTTCCGTGTGACGAAGAGTCGCAGACACGACTCGCTCCGCTAGGCGCGCTCCTAGATCTCCGCCTCGGTAATTGCAGGTCTGCTCACAAGGAATGTGCAGGCACCCAGCGGCGACGTCACCGTGACGGCAGCTCGGCAGCGGAAAGCCCCATAGCTACACAGCTGTCGGCTGTGAGCAACACGTCCTGTACGCCGCCTGCTTTCCTCAGCTTAAATCAGTTACTATTGCACTGTTCGTTTAAAGCCGCGGCGAAACAATAGGTATAGACCGAATTCGTTTGAATACCATTCTAGGGTATTCGTGCTAGAATATCACGCTATATCTCCTTTGAAATGATGTAGTTAAGAGGAGTGACGTAACTGTGTGAAGGGCACATTTATACGCTTCATAAGCAAAGTGCTACTGCTAATGACCGAGCTACCTTCTGTGGGGTGCTGTTCTTCGTTCATCGATGCAGATTGTATCTGTATCACATTAATAATTACACTTTCTGAACAAAATTATTCCACCTATTAGTGATGATGTTTGGTTTGTGGGGCGCTCAACTGCGCGGTTACCAGCGCCCGTACAAATTCCCAACATTTGCTCAGTCCAATCTTGCCACTTTTATGAATGATGATGAAATAATGAGGACAGCAAAAACACCGTCATCTCGAGGCAGGTGAAAATCCCTGACCCTGCCGGGAATCGAACCCGGGACCCATTGCTCGGGAAGCGAGAACGCGACCACGAGACCACGAGCTGCGGACACCAATTAGTGGACATCAATATGGATTGTGCAAAAATGGTTCAAATGGCTCTGAGCACTATGCGACTTAACTTCTGAGGTCATCAGTCGCCTAGAACTTAGAACTAATTAAACCTAACTAACCTAAGGACATCACACACATCCATGCCCGAGGCAGGATTCGAACCTGCGACCGGAGCGGTCGCTCGGCTCCAGACTGTAGCGCCTAGAACCGCACGGCCACTCCGTGGATTATGCACACACTTGCCATGATGACTGCTTTAACTTCGTTTAGAAGATTTTCAATGAAGTTTCTGAACGTAATTCTTCCTGAAGAGCCGAAACCAGAGAAGATAATGACGCTGGGGTCTGCAGCGAAGTTCACGTTCTAAATGATCCCAAAGGTGTTCCATTCGGCACTCTAGGAAGGTCAGTCCATTTCAGGAATGTTATTACCCCCAAACCATTACTTCACAGCTGCTACTTTACGACTTGGTAAATTGTCACTCTGATACAATCAGCACCTCCGAAGTGTTCCTCTACGGTACGCAGACACGATGCTGTAAAATTTGTTCATATCCTTCCACATTTAGCGCTTTCTTAAGCGCAATGAGGGGAGCACATCCTAATCATGAAAAACACCCCCCCGTGCTGTGACATCACCTCCGCCATACTTCACTCTTCGCCCCACAAATGATAGCAGGTAACGTTCTCCAGGTGATTGCCAAATCCAAACCCTTCCCTCTCTCATTGCCACAGGGTACAGCGTGATTCATGCAGTGCTCGAAGGTCCCTGTTCGTCGGTCCGTTTCCACTTCACAGTCACTGACACATTCTGCTCTTACTGCTTCTCTACTGACTCCCCGCCTCCTTGTATACTTAACGTGTCCGCCTCTCGTCACGTGCAGTGGTCAATTTCGCAGTGTGAGCGGATACTTCTGATCATAGTGTATTTCTGTTTCAGCTTGCGATTCTTTCAAGATTCGTTTGTTGTTTTTCGATCATAGTGATCCCGGAATTTCCTGGCAAATTAAAACAGTCTCTCGGAGTGGGCAGTGCTATTACCGCCCAAGCTAACCAACCTCCTCTTACGACGCGCCTACACAGCTTTACTTCCGCCATTATCTCTCTCGTACCTTCCAGACTTCACTGAAGTGATGTGTGATCCAGTTTCTGACCTTCTGATCAGTTTTTTCTCCTCCCTGCCCTCCCATCGCACAGGAGAAAAATTCATGGCGGGCCCCATCAAATGGTCAGGAACTTGGAGGGGGGAATCCACTTTAACCGTAATGCACGCGAACGACGAATGTGCAAAAGTAACATCGGGTATCGGATATGCGTACTAAGGCACCAAGTACCCTCCTCACGAGCTACTGAGTCAATACAGATTTAGGGTCGAGCCAAGGAGAACCAGTCACGCTCGATGACCACAAAAGGTCAGCCCATACGATAATTGCCTCGCATTGTTTACAGTAGTATGAGTTTGTGTATCTTCTTGAAAGAAACGGCTCTGTTGTAACAGTAATAGTAATAGTAGTAATAGTAGCAGTAGTAGTAGTAGTAGTAGTAGTAGTAGAAGAAGAAGAAAAAGAAGAAAATTAGAATTTCCTCGACATTAAGGAAATTAAAATATAGGGTGTTTTTGAAAAGAATAAACGTATTGCAAAGTATTATGTTGTCACACTTGTCGATTGCTGCGTTATAGCTCTCTTATTGGAGGAATGAATACGTTGTCTAGTTCATATTCAATGCTGCCAAATATCGGTTGTCTACGGTTTGGTGTGCTGGCAAGAGTTGCAAAATGGCTACTCCCCCACAGAAATCATTCTGTGTTCTCGATTCTGCTAGGTGTAATTCCGTAATTACAGTGCAAAGACGTTTCAGGTTGAGGTACAAACTGATTCTCGGAATGAATGATATCGACAATTTGTAGACACATAATGTGTATGCACAAGAAGGAGTGCTTACTGACAAAGTGTTTCCGACGAAAATGTCGTGCGAATTCAAACCACTTCCCAATGCAGTACTAAAAAACCACCTCTTAGTGCTAGTCAGGGGTCACAACTGCTTCCAACAACGATCTAGCCTGTTATGAGATGTCGCTTCGTACCAGGAGGACATTACTGTTTAACGTCCCGTCGACAACGAGGTCACTAGAGACGGAGCGTAAGCTCTGATTAGTGAAGGATGGGGGAAGGAAATCAGGCGTGCCCTTTCAAAGGAATTAAGCCGTTATTTGTCTGAAGAGATTTAGGGAAATCACGGAAAACCTAAATCAGGATGGCCGGATGCGGGTTTGAACCGTTGTCCTCCCGAATGCAAGTCCGGTGTGCTAATCACTAAGTAAACTCGCTCGGTTGAAGCTGTACAAGCGACAGCTGTTTCAGGCTCTACGTCATGGTGGCAAACGTGTGTCATTTTCTGACGAGCTTCAGAATGCTATTGACGAAGGTAACACTTGGCGCGCACAACGCGTCGTGTTCAGCGATGAAACGACTTTTCACCTTAGTGGGAAGTAAATAAACATAGTGCTCACTTTTGAGACATACAGAACCCACATGCTCGCATTGAACATGAACGAGTTTTATCCAAATTCAATGTGCGATATCTCACTCATCTGTTTACGATCTATTCTTCTTTGATGGAAAGACGGTTGCGGTCAACCGTACCCGTTTGTGCTAGATGATGTGCTAGCAGCCCGATCTTGTTAGAAGAAAAGAGCAGACCAACTAGCGCTCTCTTTCTGCGTGTGTGTGTGTGTGTGTGTGTGTGTGTGTGTGTGTGTGTGTGTGTGTGTGTGCGCGCGCGCGCGCGCGAGGCTGATCGAGGACAACTCCATTTTTCAACATGACAGAGCACCCCTCCCTCAACTGGCATCCAGGTCTCCGGATTTGACGCTCTTTGACTTATTCCTGTTGGAGTTTCATTAAGTTCAATAAATATTGCGCTCTAAATACTTTTTGAAAAACCCTGGTGCGGCTGGTCCCGGCGGAGGTTCGAGTCCTCCCTGGGGCATGGGTGTGTGTGTTTGTCCTTAGTATAATTTAGGTTAAGCAGTGTGTATCCTTAGGGACTCATGACCTTAGCAGTTAATTCCCATAAGATTTCACACACATTTGAACATTTGAAAAACCCTGTATTTTCTGTAAACAATGCTGAACAGCTATTTAAATAACGGCATCACCAAACCACGAAAACGTGTTTAATTGTATAGTTATTCAGAGACTACTTGACGAAACTGGCTCGCTATGAGTAGGTATTCATCACAACAGATTTTTGTGGTTCCATGGTGCCTCTATTAAAGGTTCAAATGGTTCAAATGGCTCTGAGCACTATGGGACTGAACTTCTAAGGTCATCAGTCCCCTAGAACTTAGAACTACTTAAACCTAACTAACCTAAGGACATCACACACATCCATGCCCGAGGCAGGATTCGAACCTGCGACCGTAGCGGTCACGCGGTTCCAGACTGTAGCGCCTTTAACCGCTTGGCCACACCGGCCGGCTATTAAAGCTATAATTAGAGACAGAGCACACGCACAGTTGTTCAAGGACGGGGAAGTAAATCTGTCGTGGCATATTTAAAAAGGCTTCCTGTCATTCTCATATAGTAGTTAAGCAAAACCCCGGAAAATATAAATGTGAATGGCCTGGCGGGGTTGTGAACCAGTTTCCACACGAATGCGATGCCACTGTCGTAACCACTGCGCTATCTGGGTCGTTATAAACATTTGCAAGCGGACATAAGACAGTCGCTGAAGGGAGGGAGGGGGGACGGAAAGGTCCCCATAAACGCATTATGGGCGGGACATTGCTTAAGACTGATGAAACTTTACGATAAGAACTGCAGCACGTACCGCACGTGTTACGACCTCTGTAAATGGAAGAACAGAAGTGCAATTTAGAGTAACAGGAACGCAAGTTCTAGGTGAATGCAGAGCCTTTGGGTCAAGGCGGCGTCACAAAAAAGAAATGCTGTGTTGACGGCAGATAAAGTAGAAAACTAATAAAGTGTGTTAATAAATTAAGATATGTCATAACAATATTCGCAAACGAAATGATAAGAGTGAGTGTGCAACTGCAACTTTCTGACGGATTAAAACTGTGTGTTGGACCGGGAGTCGATCCCAGAACCAACGCTCCCCATCGAAACTATCCAAGCAAGATTCACGATCCGCTCTCACAACTTCGCTTCTGTCAGCATCTCTCTTCTCCTACTTATCACAGTTCACCGAAGTGCATATACAAGAAGAAGAGGTATTGAAGAGAAATGGCTTAGCCGCTGTCTAGGAGATTAAATTTATTTTCAGCTATGATCGCAAGATTTATTAGTCGCCGCCTAAAACAAAACAAAAATTATGCCATAAAGAAATGCCATACCCGTACAAAGCATACGCTTAAAACATGACCAAGCATAAATATTTTAAAACGTGCCCTAATATAATAAAGCTATAGCGGAGGCGTCAATAAACTCATACAAAATCAGGTTAATATCGCCACACACAATTAAAATATGGTGTGAACTCTGCCGCCGTGCCGGCAGTATCATGGTGCAAACGGCGATACTGCTCATAACAAACTGAAATATAGTTGCCACAAAAATGTTTATATAGTAAGCTCATTAGGTGTCGATTCTGTATGCCTACAGAAACTGGCCCAATACAGAATTATACTGGGTGGACATTAATAAAATCGACAAACTGCAGGGACAGACTGCTGACTGGAAATGGAGGAAAAAGGTCCTATGAACATGTGTCTGGAAATACATCGTTGTCACGGTAGATGGAGCTGACTTATGAAAGTTCCTCTAACCATGTCCTGTCTATTCCTTGTGTGTTGCAGGCTATGTGATTGATGCAATGTACTGTACTGTACTGTAAGCAGTAGAATTGTACGGTATTTATGTCGGAAACAAGCTGAGACAGTGTTCGTGTACGGCCAAGCAGATGGAAACAGTCGAGAGGCTGCACGGCTATAACAAAACAAGTACCCTCATAGACACCAACCACATCACACAACATTTCAAGCTCTTTTTAGGCGTTTGTGTGACCACGGGTCCATTCAGACAGACGAACGTGCAGAGAGGCGGTGGAATATGTGTACATGAGATTTGAGGGACCGGATTCTACAGGATAGTGAGACGAATCCTAGAACAAGCTTCAAGCAAGTGGGCCGCCAACATGGTGTAAGCCTAAGTACGATTATGCGTATCTTGCATGAGAACCGCTGTTATCCCTATCACCTGCATCCCATGGAGGGCACTCTGAACATCTGTTGTGACGTGGATCCCATGCAGTCGGGAGTCCTCACGCAGTTTGTCGTTTTATTAATAATCACCTTGTATAAAATGCAATAAAATGAAACGGTGAAATCAATTTATACCACACTGGAGTTATAGTGAGTAAACGTTTTTAAAGCAATGGAATGAAACATATTAAAAACATTGAGTTAAAGTCTAAAATTATTAAAATGGAAATGGGTAAATGATAATTTGTATTCTGAAACAATAGCGCGGAAATTTAGATAACTAGAACTTGTAAGTAGGCTGTTTAGGTTTTTATGTTGGTAGCGCTCTATATGAAAATCACTGACTGTGCTGTGTGAAGTCTGTGGCTGGTTTGCATTGTTGGAACATTCGCTACTGTAGTGTTGGGCAGTTGGATGAGAACAGCGCGTAGCGTTGCGCGGTTGGAGGTGAGCCGCCAGCAGTGGTGGATGTGGGGAAAGAGATGGCACAATTTTGAGAGCGAATGATCTGGACGTGTGTCCATCAGAAAGAGTAAATTTGTAACAAAATGGCTCTGAGCACTATGGGACTTAACATCTGTGGTCATCAGTCCCCCAGAACTTAGAACTACTTAAACCTAACTAACCTAAGGACATCACACACATCCATGCCCAAGGCAGGATTCGAACCTGCGACCGTAGCAGTCGCGCGGTTCCGGACTGAGCGCCTAGAACCGCTTGGCCACCGCGGCCGGCAGTAAATTTGTAACATTGGATATCATGAACTGATATATATATATATATAATGACTTTTGAACATTATTAAGGTAAATACGTTGTTTGTTCTCTATCAAAATCTTTCATTTTCTAACTATGCCTATCAGTAGTTAGTGCCTTCAGCACTTAGAATCTTTTATTCAGCTGGCAGTATTGGCGCACGCTGTATTGCAGCAGTTCGAGTAACGAAGATTTTTTTGAGGTAAGTGATTCATGAAAGGTATAGGTTATTGAATGTTAGTCAGGGCCATTCTTTTGAAGGGATTATTGAAAGTCAGATTGCGTTGCGCTAAAAAAATATTGTGTGTCAGTTTAGTGATGATCAGAATAAGTAAAGAGAGAAATGTCTGAGTACGTTCAGTTTTGCTCAGCTGTTTGAAAACCAAATAACGTAAGAGGTTTACCAGCACAGTAAATCACTAATTTTTCTAAGGGGACGTTTCAAACAAACACAGGAAAAATCTCGAGGAGCTTACAAAATTACTTAGGAATGATAAAAAATAATGTAAAGAATCCAAATGGAGGAAAGAAATACCCCGTATTAGGGACGAAAATTTTCCGTCCCCTTCCAAATGGAACCATCCTGTTAATTGCACCATTTGCCTAAAACTGTGTGGCAGGACATGGGTTTGTTGAACCTAGTGCGTTACAACTGCGTCACCTCGCTCGCTAGATCCGGTAACGAACGGATGCAAGAAGTAGCGACTAATGCCAGAGTTGAAGCGAATGCTGACGGCACCAGCTGTGCGCTTCTGGTATGAGGCGGTTGTGCGGTGCACAGCTGCGAGCGACACCTGTCCACGCCGTGATTTCAGGAACTACCAACTATGTGCCTGTGTTAAGTCTTTGTCTTGGTTTAGGGGCATCTCTACACCTTGGATGACATTGCTTCACTGCACTGGAATGTGGGATCCGAAAAGATGTGCTTCAGAATCCTTGGTAAGGCTTTTCTCTCTCTCTCTCTCTCTCTCTCTCTCACACACACACACACACACACACACACACACGCGCGCGCAGAAAGAGAGCGCTAGTTGGTCTGCTCTTTTCTTCTAACAAGATCGGGCTGCTAGCACATCATCATTGCAGCTGCGCGTGCCGATGTGCATGTGTGTAACGAGAGCTTGTGAACACAGTAATTTCTCGCTAGGGACGCCGAGCAAAACACGGTCGGATAAGAGCAGGCGGAACCAAGTCGTGGCATATAAAATTGCGTACAGACGGTCTGCTGAAAACTAGACAAGCACCAACGACGATTATTTTGGTGAAATATTCCTTTGAGGTAGATGTGAATGCTTTAGTTCTTAAGCCTTTCGGTTGGTTCCATGCCTTCCACGTCTTCCTACCTTACGCTGCTTTTCTCCATCTCTACCTCCGTTCTACAATATTTTTCATCTTTATCTTTGCCTATTAACTTGTCGTTCCAGTGCTATTTCTGGTTGTTGGAGTAGAAGTGCCTCATCGTGTCTGTTATCGTGGTAAGAGTTTTCCCTCACACTTCTTAACGTAGCTTGCCCACTTACTTTTTGACATCGTTCCACAACAGTAGGTTTCAAATGCTTTCAATACGTTCTTCTCCAGACTGCACATGCTCTAGGTTTCACTTTCATACAAAGTTGTACTTTAGACGTACATTTTCAGGAACTCCTTGTTCAGTTCTACATCAACGCCTGCCTGCATTAGAGGCTATTTTATTGTAGCACACCTCTCACTTCTTCAACTTCCGTGTTCTCGGCTCACCTTTCTATTACTCTTTCCTCATTCGTTTCAGCTTCTTTTGTAAATAACCTACATGCTGTCTGTTGTACTTAAAAACTCTTAAGTCTCCCCTACGTTTGAGGAGTAGGTCTCTGATGTCTGAACAATAGCAGTACTATTTGTTAAGTCTGAAAGAACTTGAAATCACAATTTTTTGAAAACTTGAAACTACAAGAGCTTCAAAATTAAGTTAAAAATATCCCGATACTTATTCTGGTGAATTAAGCAGAAGAAAAATAAACTTCCATCTACCAAGGGAAGAACGCAACTCGAACGGCTAAAATTAATTAAAACTTTTTTTTTATTACGGCTCTGTATCTTTCCTGCCAACAATCAAAGTCATTTATGAGTAGAACTCTGTATTTGTGTACAATAGATTTTTGATGCTTAGCGATTCTAAAGACAGTTATGACCAGCAGAGCATAAGAGTTATAAATGATGTTTCATTAGGCCAAAAAACTAAAAATATGCTTGAAACAATGTCGGTCAATAAATGCACTACTTACACAGCCATATACCCCAAAATAGAAGTTGTAGTAAGTTCTTCCCTTAGACTTCATCGAAAATTAAATATGGAGTTTCAGTAGATTAAAATGGAAGAGAACAGCACTTAGTAAAAATCAGGATAAAGCGATCACTGAGGATTTCGATATTATACTGCACTGCAGCTCCCCATGCTGCACTTGTCAAATGTCCATTCTACTCCATTCCCTAGCGTTTCATTGTAACTCTGCATTTGCACTTTCAGCGACGGATGAAATATGAACTTATGACAACACTCGGCTGCGTATTGGGCACTACCTTTTTAGCCATCGTCATCAGCTAAGTGGCTCTACCGCACCACTTTGTACGCATTGCGCCCAAATTTAACTGTTCGTCACTTAATGCTGGAATGACCTTTTTTTTAACAATTTACGTTCCAGCTTGGGTTTGCCGTCTGATTTATCAGCTGGTTTTGCGAATGACGCGCGGGCTGTTGACTGTCTTTTACTTTTTATTCAGCGAAGCCATATGGCGAAGGCCATTTAATTTCTAGTTTTGGACCTCCATTTCTGCATAGTGTTCTTTTCAGCCCTTTTTAAACGTGCCTTTTTTTAGCTGTCTCCTATTCTGTCCATTGGGACTGACGTATAGTCGCTTAACTCCTCTGTGTTCGTGTTCTATAGGTTTCTACTGCGTGTGTTAACTTCACACTGTTTCGAGGAAAACTTCGCTGTTACCCAAATAACATCTCATTTGTGACATTTTTTTATAAGTTAAAAATGAAGACAGTCTTGACCGCATACGACATTTATTAGAAAGGTGATCGACTTCAGCCTACTTTTAGACCATCTTCAGATAATTGTCGAATGGTGGTGGGCGGAAGTGGTGAACGGAGCAGGTACCGTCAATTGAGAGACGAAGTCAGCTGCTCTTCATTTTTAACTTGAAAGAAAGATGCACTGAGACCGCAGTTCTTCCAATGATGGCAATTGTGAATCTTCTGGTCACTGTTGTCTACTGCACGGTGTTGTTTCTTCAGACTCGTCCATCCGTAGTTTCGAAATTAGTTCATCTTCACATACTTACTGTACACAAATGTAGAGTTTTGCAGATAAATGACGTAGATGGGCGGTGGAGCAGACACATATTCGTATTGTAAAATCATTTTTTTTCGATTTTAGCCTTTCGGGCTGCTGTTTCCCTTGTTAAGTGATAATGTGCTGTATTCATATATACTGAAACAAGTTAAGCTTTTGTTTAACCCTCGTCTTCTATTTTTATAACCCCACACCATAATGTCATTTTCGAAAATTTTTACGTTCCACCCGTTCCCATCCCCAGCCCTTGGGATAATAGTGGTATCTTATTTCCACGAATCTTTTTTATACGTATGAGGTATGTGTATAACAAATATGTTTGACATTCCTCCATGTGCTCCTGATTTTATGTTACCCCTTTCATTCCTATCCCCAGCTTAGGATTGCTAGGGGTTTCCTCCAGTCATAATAATTTTTTGAGTGATAGGTGTACCAAATTTAGTAGAAATTGCTTCATTCTTTAGAAATATATACAGACCCCATCCCCAACCCCAACCCACACCCACACCTTTCCCCGCTACTAGGGGTGGAAATTTATCGGAACTGTCACCAATAACCAAGCGACCAGATATGGCATGTATTCAATACTAATATCAGTCGCTATTGAATAGTGTTTCCATGTCACTGCTTCTCACACTTACCCCTTTGGGCTGGTAAGGGGGTATACTAACCCCACAACAGATCTTTTACTAATAATGGGCCATGTGTATACAAAATTTGGTTGACTTTAGTCCAGACGTTTCTGAGTTATGCTATCATGTCACCCTCTTTTCGCCCCTCCACTACGATGGGTGGTAAGTTGTCCTTATCTGCAGAGAAACCTTCGCAGTGTTGCGCACAACTCACCTACGTTTCATCACAAACTGATGAATGATACAGGAAAGCATAGAAGATGAACTTCATTATATATTACGCTAGCTGAATACTCTGCGTTGCCCGGTTATGTAATTATTGCGGTCCATCTGCTCCTCCCCCCCCCCCCCTTCTCTCTGTCCTGTCAATCTCTTCCCTCACCCACTCTCTCTCTCTCTCCCCATCTCCTGTAGCCCCTCTCTCTGTCAATGTGGTCTCCCGCCTCTGCCAATCTGCTCCTCCTCCCCCCCCCCCCTGCCCATCTCCTCCTCCCCCCTTATAACTCAACGTTCACCCCAATAGGAGGCTGGTGGTTCTTACTGCCACAGTATTTTTTCCCCGGATTGTAACTAATGTGTACCAAATTTGACTCAAATCGTTCCAGGGGCTTAGATTGAAGTTTTCACCCGTGGATTTGGCCGTGTACGCACATGTCAGATATATTTCATATATACTGAAGCACCAAAGAAAGTGGTATAGGCATGCGTATTGTTACGGAGATACGTAAACAGGCAGAATACGGCGCTGCTGTCGGCAACGCCTATATAAAACAACAAGTGTCTGGCGCATTTCTTAGATAGGTTACTGCTACTGTATGGCAGGTTATCAAGATTTAAGTGAGTTTGAACGTGATTTTATAGTCGGTGCACGAGCGATGAGACACAGCATCTCCGAGGTAGCGATGAAGTGAGGATTTTCCTCATGAGTGTATCGCGAATATCACGAATCTGGTAAAGCATCAAATCTCAGATATCGCTGTGGCCGGAAAAAGATGCTGCAATAATGGGACCAACGACTACTGAAGAGAATCGTTCAACGTGGCAGAAATGCAACCCTTCCGCAAATGGATGCATATTTCAATGATGAGCCTTCAGGAAGCGTGAACGCGCGAACCATTCAACGAAACATCATCGATATGGGCTTTTGGAGCCGACAGCCCAGTGATATAACCTTGATCACTGCACGGCACAACGCTTTATGCGTCGCCTGGGACCGTCAACACCGACACTGGACTGTTGATGACTGGAAACATCTTGTCTGGTCGGACAGTCTCGTTTCAAGTTGTATAGAATTGATGGACGTGTACGGGTATGGAGGCAGTCTCATGAATCCATGGACCCTGCATGTCAGCAGGGGATTGTTCAACCTGGTGTAGGCTCTGTAATGGTGTGGGGCGTGTGCAGTTGGTGTGATATGGGACCCGTGATACGTATAGATACGACTTACAGGTGACACGTACGTTAGCATCCTGGATCAGTTCATGTTCATTGTGCATTCCGACGGACTTGGGCAATTCCAGCAGGACAATGCGACAACCCATACGTCCAGAATTGCTACAGAGTGGGTCTCTTCTGCGTTTAAACACTTCCGCTGGCCACCAAACTCACGGTTATTGAACATATCTGGGACGCCTTGCAACGTGCTGTTCAGGAGAGATCTCCACCCCATCGTACTCTTACGGATTTGTGGAGAGCCCTGCAGGATTCATTGTTTTAATTCCCTTCAGAACTACTTCAGACACTAAGTCCAGACCATGTCACGTCGTGTTGCGGCACTTCTGCGTGATCGCTGAGGCACTAAACGATATTACGCAGGTGTACCAGTTTCTTTGGCTCTTCAGTATATTTCGCAAGTATTTGTATACATGTTTCACCTGTATCTACAGTGAATATCGCCCTGCAGTTTCATTTTGACGCAGCTCAATGTTTATGATGTCTTATCTTCTGAACTATGTGTCCTACAGTGGTATAACTTTGCTGGTACTTTCAGTTGTGTATGTGACTACTTTTGCAAAATGTGATGTGAACAGAGTTATTAGTAAGGAAGTAATAAATTAGAACGCCATGCTTCAGGCGGCAGTTTTACTTCATGAACAGCGAAAATTTAGTAAGCGATAAACTTCTATTCGTTCATCAATTTGCGGGGGTCGTCAGCGAGAAAGATTTTAAACTGAAAGTAATGGTCGTTCCAAGTCACTAAGTGCTATTCCCCAAATACTGGATGAATGAAGTATGGGTATTTGCGCGTCGTGGGATACTCTGCTTTTTCACCCCCACCACTATGATAGTTAGGTGCTTCTTACTCCCATGGCGATGATTTCCGGGCAGTTATTGACGCTCGCATCAAGTCTGGCTGAAATCGATCCAGTAGTTTAGGAGGAGATGTGGAACGAATATACATACACACAGTAGATCCATACAAGTACATCCATTTTTCTAATATACTGGATGAATCACCTAAAACTTGAACTGCAAATAGTGCATGATTGGAAGTCCTATCGATGTGCGATTTTCACGCAATGGAGTGGTAGTAAGGGGATCGTATGGCTAGCCAATTAACAGGTTGTAATAATATTTAGAAAGTGTATTTTTGTGCAAACACACTTTTTAAATGGATCAATGCCTATTGAGATTAACAAACTACAAGCAGGGTAAATTAGAATGTTAGTGGTGTTCGTTGCGGGATTCAACTGCGAGTCATTTACGAGATATCTTATCTTGAAAAATTTCCAGAACGACACTTTCTGGTACCATTCAACCTGCGTAGTTGCTCAGTACGATGTTGTTATATTTGTTTACTGTATGCTTGTGCGTTCCTTCGGTACATTGCGACCTAATAGTCAGTCAGCGTCTAACAGTCTAAGCAGTAGTTAGTGGGTGAACGATGATATTTACCAACGCAGAAAAAACTGATATTCTCGTGGAGTATGAAGAGTGTAGGAAGAAAGCACGTCGTTCTTGTATGGTGTTCAAATGGTTCAAATGGCTCTGAGCACTATGGGACTTAACTTCTGAGGTCATCAGTCCCCTAGAACTTAGAACTACTTAAACCTAACTAACCTAAGGATATCACACACACACACACACACACACACACACACACACACACACACACACACACATGCCCACACACACACACATGCCCGAGGCAGGATTCGAACCTGCGACCGTAGCGGTCGCGCGGGTCCAGAATGTAGCGCCTAGAACCGCTAGGCCACCCCGGCCGGCTCTTGTATGGTGTATGCGGCACGATGTCGCAATAGATGCCAAACATCCCGGCAGTTATTTATGATCCTCTTCAACGAGTTACGTGAAAGCGGTAATTCAACGCCTAGACAACGTAACAGAAGGAAACAATTGGTGATAGTAGAGGGGTAAGTTAGTGTTCTTTCTGCTATTGCAGTTGATTCGCACAGAAGCTCCAGCGCAATCGCACGAGGACGTGGACGTGGAATGAAACGGGCAAGTGTCCTATGCATTCTCCATCAACATAGGTTCAGTCCCTGTCACATCTCTTCCAACAATAAATGCAATGAAACGATTGTGAGAATCGTGTTAACTTCTGTACACGAGCATTGAGGCATGATACTTTCGTTGTATCACATATCCTGTTCAGTGATGAAGCCAAATTTACCAATCATGGCCAGATAAACCGCCGAGACATGCACTATTGGCCTGTTGACAAATCCCGTTGGCTTCGTGAGGTGGAATGTAAGCGTCCATGGAGTGTAAACGTGTGGTGTGGGCTAGTGAACCATCAGTTCGTAGACCCGTTTTTCGTAGACGGAACACTGGACACGCACAAGTATCGCAGCCTCCTAACACCCCATCTTCCACGGGTGCTGGAAGACGTTCCTCTGCAGAGTAGGAGGTATCTGTGGCACAACGTGATGGCTGTCCAGCACATAGCGCACGAAGTAGTATAGCATGTCTTCACGAAGTGTTTCCAAAGCGTCGGATTTTACGCAGAGGGCCTGTACTTTGGCCGGTCCGTTCCCGGTTTGATGCCTGTAGACTTTTGTCTGTGGGGAAAGCTGAAAGACGCTGTCTACAAGGGCATACCAAGTACACCCGACGATAGGCAACGACGAATTACTGCAGCCTGCTCTGACATCTCCGCTGAAATGCTAGCCGTTGTCAGTGGTGATTTTGAATACAAAGTGTGATAATGTCTCGTTACTCGTCAGAATCCACATAACTAGTGTATGCACTTGTGCTGTTCTTCAGTATGTGCTACCACAGGTACTGTGTCAGTGTAGGAACTTTTCAAAATGCGAGATCTCGTAAACGACTCGCACTAGAATCCTCCAACAAACACCACTGACATTCTTATTTACCCTGCTTTTAGTTTGCGATTTTAAATAGGCATTGTTCCATTTGGAAAAGTGTTTGTTTGCACAAAAAATACTTTCTAAGTATTATTACAGTCTGCTGACTGGCTGACTACACTAGCCCCTGACAGCCAATCCATTCTGTGAAAATCGCACGTCATTACATTTTCCATTTCCGCAACATATGCGGTGCAAGTTTTAAGTGATTCATCCTGTACACAAAATTTGATTGATATTGCTCCAGGCGTTCCTATGTCATGCTGCTGTGTCACCTTTTCAACTTCATCCTCTCTCCTGTATGCGCACAATAACTCAAAGTTTAATCACAATGCGATGAATGCTACAGGAATGCACAGAAGAGGAAAAGACAAAAACTCGTTTTTATGCGGGATGTTTCATGGTGATGTTACAAGCTTTCAGGGATGATGAAGGGGGTTAATGTATCATTTTGAGATAAGGGACCCTGGCCCGAAAACGACCTAGTCGAAAGTTGTTAGGGAAAACCATCCTGATACCTCTGAAAGTAGAATCATATACCGTTTGTGTTCTTGCTAAGATTGTAGAGTACGCAACTTTCGGAGGTGGTAGTACGAACGGAAGCAAGATAAAAAAAAATTGGTAAACATGGGGTCTAAATGCATACCTTAAGAGCGATGGGCACTTGTTCACTAGAAGATCTGTTTTTTCACAATGGCGAAGACGAATAAGTGTTCACATCGCTTAATGTTTGCTTTCGAGAGCCTATGTTTACCGGACTTTATTGTTTATGTTCCTATTACCATCTCTTAAAGATGACTACTCTACAACCTCAGCAAAAACAATACAATGTATTCCACTGTCAGAGACGTCAGAACGATTTTCGAATACAACTTTAGACTCGGTCGTTTGCGGACCAGGGTCTCTTACCTGAAATTGACACAGTAACATTGTCACGGAATGATTCGATGTATCAGATTCGATGTACTGAATCTACTGCGCCTTTCTTTTACAAAATTTAGCGAAGCATTTAATAATTATTCGAAAATGTAGTTGTTGACTTTCTCCCTGGAGGGTTTAACTACATCACTCGTGCCGTCTGCAGCAAGTAGTGACTCGGTACAGTCGCTACGGGGGCAGCGCGGTGAGCGGCCGTGTTGCACGAGGCACGCAGCGCGGCCAGCCGCCTCTGCCTCTGCCGCCGCCACCTGCCGCTGGGTGCCGGACGGCGTGGGAGGAGCAGAGCCATTGTGGGGCGGCCTTTGTGGGCCGAGCTGAATGCGGCGCCGACCGCCTCTGGGTGCCTCGCGGCCGGACTGCCGATTCTTTATGATGTGTGACCAATGGATTCGTCCGTGCTTGCGCTTCACGTCCGAATCCACCGGAACTACATCCAGCAACCTCACTCCGTATCGCCCGAATGTCTTCAGCTTGGTGAGAAAGCAACTTAACGGCATTAAGGTAAACGCGGTAGTCATGGATACGTAGTCGGCAGCTGAGTAGTGCTCAACAAGTCTGCAGATCGTCAGCAGATGGTTCGTAATTGGCGACGTGACGTTCCTTCGTGTTAAATTGGCTCTCTGACTGCAGGCACTTCACATTGTTCCACACATCGCTCACGCTGAAAGTTGCACCACTCTTATTTACCCTGGAAGAATCATACAGTGTGTTACTTTTATCATTACGAGGCTATCGGTAGAAGGGTATACGAACATCTGGAATCGTGCCGACAGACTAATCACGTTATTCTCTGACAATGCCGGGGGGGGGGGGGGGGGGGGGGGAGGGGGGGGGAGGGGAGATGGGCGATAGGATTATTTAAAACAAGTGTGGATAAAAATCTTATGTCAAGATCGCAGATTTTCTTTACTGATTACCGGTTTGGGTTCACTACCGAGCCATTTTCAGATCAATCTAAAATTTTCATTGTGTGACACTCATTGCACATCGTCGTATTTTTCATCAGAGCTAAGGCGCACTAGTTAAATAAAAAATCCTAAGTGAAAGCTGTAGTTGTTTATGTAAATTGGTAACGGTAATCAGTAATCAAATGTCGTTACAGTGCCTATTTTGCCAACACATGTACGAACTATCAACAGCAATGATAGTTGCATCGTCCTTGAGTGGATGTGTGGCAAAATGGGCACTGTAACAACATTTTATTAGTGAGTAACACTGTCAATTTACATGACCAATTAAAATTTTCACTTAAGAATTTCTCATTTTACTAGGGCGACTTAGCTCTAAAAAATACGTCGATGTGTAATGAGTTCACACACTGAACAACATTTTATGTCGATCTGAAGATGGTTCGGCAATGAGACGAAACAGGTAATCAGTAAAGGAAATTTGTGATACTGACTTAGGTTTTTTATGCACACATGTTACCCAATCAATATTAGGGAAGGGAATCGAAGTCTTAAATTTGTTGGGAGGTTTTTAGCAAGGTGCAGTGCAACAAGTTTTAGAGTTATCTTGGTCACGTTGAGCATCACATGTGAATGACACCAATATTAACGAATTATGAGAAACTTCACAGACCTGTTATTACACCATTTTCTGTTTTTGAGATGTGACATACATATAGTCACGGAAGAAGCATGCGAACATTTTATAGATACGGGGCTTTTTTTTTTCTGTTATGGTCGCTGGAGAAACATTTAGTTACTTGACGCGTTTCCAGTAAACTCAACTTCGTAATATCGAAGAGGAAGGGAGCTACATACACATGGTATGGCGCGTCATGTGCAAATATCAAGATCCAGATGTACTCCTATGCTGGTACTTGTGCATGACGCCGCACCGTGTATCTGAAGCTCTCTACCTCCTTTGAAATTCTGAAATAAAGTTGAACTGCTGAACATCAAGTGACTAAATTTTACTCCAAAGATCATAACAGAGGTGTAAAAAAGAAGCAAAATTTCCTGTGCCAACACCTGTTTCGATCTTAGACCAACCCCAACAAGTTGCGGAATGTTGCACAGTTGTGCCAGTATCGTGATATACACTGAGGTGAGAAAAATCATGGGATACCTGCTAACATGTGTCGATCCTCCTTTTGCTGTGCAGCAACCAGACGTGGCATGGACTCGACAAGTCGTTGGAAGCCCCTGCAGAAATATTGAGCCATGCTGTCTCTATAGCCTACCATAACTGTGAAGGTATAGCCGGTGCAGAATTTTGTGCACGAACAACCTCTCGATTATGTCTCATAAATATTCGATGGGATTCGTTTTGGGCGATCGCGGTGGCCAAATCATTCACTACCTCTGTCCAAAATGCTCTTCAAACAAATTGCGAACAATTGTAGCCAGCTGACATGGCGCGTTGTCATTCGTAAAAATTAAATCGTTGTTTGTTTGAGAACATAAAGTTAATGAATGCTTCCAAATGCTCTCCAAGTAGCCGAACATAACCTAGGATCCTGTCCATTCAACGTAAACACAACTCACACCATTATGGAGCCACCACCAGCTCGCACAGCCGGCCGCTGTGGCCGATCGGTTCTAGACGCTTCAGTCCGGAACCGCGCTGCTGCTACGGGCGCAGGTTCGAATCCTGCCTCGGGCATAGGTGTGTGTGATGTCCTTAGGTTAGTTAGGTTAAAGTAGATCTAAGCCTAGGGTACTGATGATCTCAGATCTTAAGTCCTATAGTGCTTGGAGCCATCTGAACCAGCCCGCACAGTGCCTTGTTGACAACTTGGATCTATGGCTTTGTGGGGTTCTGAGCTACATTCGAACCCTACCATCAGCTCTTACCAACTTAAATCGGAATCATTTGAACAGGCCACGATTTTCCAGTCGTCTACGGGCGAACCGAGCGCATGAGAGCGCTGCCGGCGATGTCTGCTGTTAAAGACTCTCGCGTCGGTCGTCTGTTGCCATAGAGCCAAATTTCGCCGCGCTGTCCTAAAGGATACGTTCGTTGAACGTTCCAAACTGATCTCTGCTGTTACTTCACGCAGTGCTGCTTATCATTTAGCTACAATACTGTATAGCAGGTTGGCAACTGGAAGCAGTTAATTCCATAAATTATCTGGGAGTACGCATTAGGAGTGATTTAAAATGGAATGATCATATAAAGTTGATCGTCGGTAAAGGAGATGCCAGACTGAGATTCATTGGAAGAATCCTAAGGAAATGCAATCCGAAAACAAAGGAAATAGGTTACAGTACGCTTGTTCGCCCAATGCTTGAATACTGCTCAGCTGTGTGGGATCCGTACCAGATAGGGTTGTTAGAAGAGATAGAGAAGATCCAACGGAGAGCAGCGCGCTTCGTTACAGGGTCATTTAGTAATCGCGAAAGCGTTGCGGAGATGATAGATAAACTCCAGTGGAAGACTCTGCAGGAGAGACGCTCAGTAGCTCGGTACGGGCTTTTGTTGAAGTTTCGAGAACATACCTTCACCGAGGAGTCAAGCAATATATTGCTCCCTCCTACGTATATCTCACGAAGAGACCATGAGGATAAAATCAGAGAGATTAGAGCCCACACAGAGGCATACCGACAATCCTACTTTCCACGAACAATACGAGACTGGAATAGAAGGGAGAACCGATAGAAGTACTCAAGGTACCCTCCGCCACACACCGTCAGGTGGCTTGCGGAGTATGGATGTAGATGTAGATCTGTTATGCAAACGCCGCTGCTCTCGGTTGTTAAGTGAAAGCCGTCTGCCACTGCGTTTTCCGCGGTGTGAGGCAACGTCTGACATGTGGTATTCTCCGCACACTCTTGACACTGTGGCTCTCGAAATATTGAATTCCGAAATGGAATGTGCCATGCCTCTAGCTTCAACTACCGTTCCGCATTCAAAGTCTGTTAATTGCCATTGAGCACCCATAATCACTTCGGTAACCTCTCCACATGAATCACCTGAGTACAAATGACAGCTCTGATGGTGCACTTCTCTTTTATACTTTTTGTAAGCGGAACTAGCGCCATTGGTAATTGTTCATATCGTTATCCCATGACTTGTCACCTCAGCCTAAATGGCCTGGTTGTCATATGTAACTTTACAAACACAGTCTAAAGAAAGTCTAGTGCTTCACGCGTTCGCTATACTCCCGCCAGGCGATCGGCAGAATGTTTATCATCACTATTACCAAATGTTGTCTCTAATGTTAACTACGACAACCATGTCATTAATATCATGATACTGGCACAAATTGGCAACCTGATGATGTTTCACGAACGAATTCGACCGTGACACAATACATTTGTAGTAATACGGGTGTATTGATTTTCAGTAATTATTAATTCTAGAGTGCTGTTGCAGCGTTTGGTTTCCCAATGAAGCAGATATGACTGCAGATATCGAACAAAATCAAAGATTTGCTGTTAGAATCTTAAGAGTGAGCAAGGAATGTCAGAAAATGTAGAGCTGATAAGAACAACCTCTTTACATCACTGGAGCAGGGTAGGAGACGTGGAATCGAACAAAATTGCGTAGATAACACAGGTAATGTCCCGTTCTTGGATTGCGGGAACAAAACAGGCAACCAGAGCCCGAAAGTGTTGTTTTTAAACAAACTTGTTGCAGCTAATATCTTTTACCAGTGCAATCCGCCCCCTTCCCATCTCCCGCCCCCCTCCCGCCGCCAGGGAAGGAGAACGTAACGTAGATTAGGTTCAGAAGGCGGCCAGCTACCGTCTGGAGAAGTATTTTTGAAGGATTACGTCCTAGCGGCGATCTGGTGCTGTTCGGCACATTTTTCTGTTCTTGAGGGAATGTAAATTCGCGATCCGTATTCCAAGCAGCTTACTTTTGTGTTTCTAATACGCAACGTGAATTGCTAATTTTTTTTAATGCAAACCTTAATTTTAGGGTCATCAAATTTAAATTTGGGAGCTGCAAACATAAGGATCCGGGTGCTTTACCCTCCATGCAATCTTTCAGGTAAATTTTGGCACTTACGACAGTGTTAGCGTCTTCCTTGTACAGTTTAAATGAACGTTCAGATGACTTTGCTCCCTGTCAGTTTGTTATTTCAAGAAAATTACAGATCAAATAAACTGTTATACACAGATTTCACTTAACTCTCAAGATCCTGTAACTTGTCCTACAAATTTTCAAGGTGAAGTAACCCATTACATGTAAATATAACCTGCTGTATACCCATTTGATCAAATTCACTGTGTCGGCGTTGTCCTTGTCCACAGTGGCCTAGTAACGGCTAATGTACTTACTATTTTATTAGAACAACGAGCACTGCACTCGGTCGACTTGTAGCCTATTACTACGATTTGGTTTTATTAACTAGGGAGAGTCGAGTCCACTTACCGTTCAGTGTAAGTAGATCGTGGGTTGGGATTAATTACAATATAACCACCAGATCAAGAAGTTCCAGAACTTTTATTCTGACAAGTAGGTTATCAGCAAGTGTGAACTAACACAGAGTTTTCGAACTTCCTGCCTCCTCTGCCGCTACAAAACTGACATCGTCGGAAAAATGACAGCAGCAGCAGCTTAATGGTTCAAATGGCTCTGAGCACTATGGGACTTAACATCTGAGTTTGTCAGTCCCCTAGACTTAGAACTACTTAAACCTAACTAACCTAAGGACGTCACACACATCCATGCCCGAGGCAGGATTCGAACCTGCGACCGTAGATGCAGTGCGGTTCCGGACTGAAGCGCCTAGAACCGCTCGGCCACAACGGCCGGCAGCAGCTTAATCGGATACACCTTGACTGCTAGACACACCCAAACACGTATCCTCACCAGTAAAACAACCGCCAGCGGTTAGCACACTGGACTCGCTTTCGGGAGGACAGCAGTTCAAATCCTCTTTCGACCATCCAGTTTCAGCTTTTCTATGATTTTCCTAAATCGCTGCAGGCAAAAGTTGCTTTCCAAGGGCACAGCTGGTTTCCTTCCCCATCCTTCAGACAACCAGAGATGGTGCTCTGTCTAAAATGACCCTTATGTCGAAGGGGCGTTACACCCTAATCTTCCTTCTGCTCTTCCTTCCTTCCTTCAAAACATCGCTCGCTACTTGCTCATTAGCTGTCGTTTTTTGGACTCCGTCCCACTACGGTGCGCTTCCAACCGGTGGTTTCTTGGAAACTTTAGCTCGATTCTACGTCCTGTGTGCTGCTCTGACCTTATCATCGGGTTGTTTTTATCCAGCCTATATAGAAAATTATTAAAAATCATAGTGGATGCGACAACTTAGCTCAGTCTCTATTGATCCATCATGGAAAGGGAACACCAGCTCATTACGTAATTGTCAATATCAATGAAATTCTCCAACAGCTGTGTAACTAAGATGTTATTTTATTTTGATGACAACCAGTTTCGGCATTCCACATGCCATCTTCAGACCCCATATGCATCTCTCAAAATAAACGATAATCCCATAACACTGGATTTCATGAACTGAAAACGTTTCACAAGTCCTCGTAGATGGCGTAGCGAAATGCCGACATTGGTTGCCGTCCAAATAAAATAGCATCGTAGTTACACGGCTGTCAGAGAATTTAATTGATATTGACAATTGATCGGCTCAGTGGCGGTGACATCGGGAGGACGCCGGGGATTCCCCGGCCCCGAACCACAGGTGGCCGCACGTGGGCAGGGCGCGCTCTTCCCACGGGCCACAATTAGCGCCCAGGGCCAGTGGCAGCGGCAGTGAGATGGCATCGTGCCGGCCATTGTGCGCTATCTCGGAATGCGGGCGGACATCGCTTACAAGAGGGCCAGCAGCAGTCCGAGCCTGCCCAGCTTCCGGGGTTGCCGGGCAACACGCAACGCACATTCGCTCTAAGCGTCTCTCTCTCTCTCTCTCTCTCTCTCTCTCTCTCTCTCTCTCCCCTGGAGCTCGACATTTATGTACGCTAAAGAATCAGTCCCAAACGAGAGTATTTAACGGCGCGCACGGTGACTCACAGTAAGATGTAATACGGTTAATAGAATAGCCATATAGGGAACACACACGACACAGATCTGTAAGTCCACGGTATTGGAGATAAGTTAAGAAAACCGCCCGAAACGCATATGCTACAAAACGTCACTATTTCCTGCGCATGTACCCCGACATCAATATGGGATATGATCACCAAGCACACTTACACAGGCCGCACAACGGGTTGGCATACTCTGGATCAGGTGGCCGAGCAGCTGCTGGGGTATAGCCTCCCATTCTTGCACCAGTGCCTGCCGGAGCTCCTGAAGTGTCCTGGGGTTTTAAGACATGCAGCGATACGTCGATGGGGTTTAGGTCTGGAGAACAGGCAGGCCACTCCATTCGCCTGATATCTTCTGTTTCAGGATACACCTGCACCCCTAAAAAGGCGGACATACTGGGGCATAATGACGTCCCGATACACCTGACCTGTTACATTTCCTCTGTCAAAGACATGCAGGGGTGTACGTGCACCAATCATAATCCCACCCCACACCATCAAACCACGACCTCCATACAGGTGTCTTTCAAGGACATTAAGGGGTTGGTATCTGGCTCCTGATTCACGCCAGAGGAAAACCCGGCGAGAATCACTGTTCAAACTATACCTAGACTCGTCCGTGAACATAACCTGGGACCACTGTTGCAGTGACCATTTACTGTGTTCTTGACACAAGGCTTTACGGGCTATCCTGTGACCTGGGGTCAGTGGAATGCACCTTGCAGATCTCCGGTCGAATAAACCATGTCTGTTAGTCGTCTGTAGACTGTGTGTCTGGAGACAACTGTTCCAGTGGCTGCGGTAAGGCCCCGAGCACGGCTACCTGCAGTACCCCGTGGCCGTCTGCGGACACTGATGGCGACATATCGGTCTTCTTGTGGTGTTGTACACAGTGGACGTCCCGTACTGTAGCGCCTGGACACGTTTCCTGTCTGCTGGAATCGTTGCTATAATCTTGAGATCACACTTGAGGCACACGGAGGGCCCGTGCTATGACCTGCTGTGTTTGACCAGCCTCCAGTCGCCCTAGTATTCTACTCCTCATAACGTCATCAATGTGTGTTCTTTGAGCCATTTTCAACACACAGTCACCATTAGCACGTCTGAAAACGTCTGCACACTTACTCGCTGCACCGTACTCTGACATGCACCAACACACCTCTGCGTATGTGGACTGCTGTCAGCCACACCGTGCGACGACCGCAGGTCAAATGAACCGCATGGACATACCCCGAGGTGAGTTAAACCCGCAAACCGCGCACCAGAGCGTTGTTTCAGCATGTATCAGCATTACCCTTAATTTATGAGCGTGAGTCTAGACCACGCACCCTTCTCTACAAAGCAGAAAAAGTCTCAATTACGTTGAGGTCTGGTGACTGGTGGCCAAGGAACATGCGGTAATCCATCCTTGTACTCACTAAATCACACCTAGACGAAGTGATCTGTGAGAACACTGGCCTAATCTTGAAGCGCAGCATCACCACTGGGGAGCAAACACGTACCATGGGATGATCCTGATCAGCCAAACTGATCGCATACTCCTTGACAGCAGCGCGAACTTGGGGATAAAGGAATAGCACGACATGGCTGCCCAAGTCATCACCGAACCCCCGCCATATTACGCTCTTGGAACGTAAACTCGGCCAGAAGTTGGAAAAAGTGCACAACAAGACTTATTCGATCACTAATCCCTATTCCAGATTTATGGCTTCGGCGTCACATTTTCCTCTTACGGGCATTTGCATCACTGATGACTGGATTTGTAATTACAACTCGCCCCGCAATTTCCTGCTTATAGAGACCCTTTCGGGTTGTTCTGGCGCTGACAGAGTTCACGACTGTGACATACAGTTCTGCAGTGACTTTTTAAGCTGTCGTCTTCGTATGTTTCGTCACGATCCTTTTCAATGGTCGTCTCCCACGTTCACTCAGTTTCGTCCGCGTTGTCACTTAGTGGATGATATTTTTCCGTTTTGCCTATATGTGGTGTAAATGTTCAGATGGTGCCCTTTGAAACGTCAACACTACGCTACCTTCGCTACGGAAGCACCTACGACAAGAGCACCAACAAAAAAATGGTTCAAATGGCTCTGAGAACTATGGGACTTAACTTCTGAGGTCATCAGTCCCCTAGAACTTAGAACTACTTAAACCTAACTAACCTAAGGACATCACACACATCCGTGCCCGAGGCAGGATTCGAACCTGCTACCGTAGCGGCCGCGCGGTTCCACACTGAAGCGCCTAGAACCGCTCGGCCACTCCGGCCGGCAGCACCAACAGTTTGCCCACGTTCGAATTCACTTAGCACCGACGTAATGCACTCGCAAATAAACAGTGACTGTTCTGACCACTACTGGCACACGCAACGTGTTGACGCATTGCACAGGTACCATCCGAGGTCAAATGCAACAGCGCAACCTGCAGACTTGGTTAGCATCTTGCATTTATGTTCAAGCATGCTTTTCTCGCGATGTCTACTTATTTCTGACCAACCGCTGTATGAATCTCTTAGCTGGTCATGTTTCTTCTTCTTGTTACGTACAGCGTATGCTCGTAGGTTAATTTTAAAATAGAAAGTTATAGTGCTTAATACACGGATCTTATTTTGATGTTCGATGGTTGTAAGCCTGCATTTAGTTTTAGCGTAACGTTTACGAAAGTCTTTTTCCTTTCATTATTCTCACGAGCACCTATAAATTGATAATGTTAAGGAAATAGCCGGCTATGTTTGTTGCACAATTGGCCAATCAACAGAGGCCAAAAAGGTCTAATATCGGGGATATATCACGTAGCCTGATTTTTTTTGTTTTACAATAGTAGGAGGGAGTGCCACGAACAACTTACTAGTAATACTGACTGCCGAGAGATGAGTGTTGGGGTGGAGATCCCTTTGAAGGTCACTTTTTTATGTTTTTCTTTAATAATTCGAAAACCATGGCCTCCAGAGAAAACGTATCTCAGTACAAAATTTAAGTATGTTAAATTTTTTTCTGTATTGAAGGCCAGGTATAACGTTGCGGACTGCATAAAACGACATCGGTGTATTTCACAATTGCGTCGTATTCGTTTCACCTCCTTCCTTTGTAAGTTTTTGAAGTGTAGATAAAAGTTTAGTGGTGTGGTGAAATATACAAACACACAAAAAGGATCAACTGAACCAAACGTACGAGGCTGCTTCAGAAAGTACGAATAACAGATGCATCACAATGTGGGAGTTAAATGATACGGCATCTTAGTTTAAGGTTGATGTTTACAACCAGAGTAGCCTTATACGAAAGTGACATGTGGATGATGAATGATTTAGACAAGAGGAGAATAGAAGTTTATGAAATTTGGTGCTCCAAAAAGTGTCGGAAATTAGATAGGTAGATCGAATAACTAATGAGCAGGTTCTGAAACAAATTTATGGCAAAACCTGACTGAAAGAAGGGACCCGTTGACAGGACACATCATGAAGCATCAAGGAATTGTCAATTTGGAAACTGAGGGAAGTGTGTAGGTGAAAACCGTGGCTTGACTATAGAGTAAGCAGTTTCAGATCCGTGTAGGTTGCACTCACTCATGCATAAGTGGAGAGCTGCAATAATCCAGTTCTCACACTGAGAACAACAGAAACGACGACGACGACGACGGAGAAGCGTTTATAACAATTTCGTGTGGCTCAACAGCCCGATGCAAGTCTTTCAATTGGACGCCGGTGCGGCGACTTAACGTGTCCCTAACATACCCCAGCCGCGCGGCGTAGCCGCGCTGTCTAGGGCACCCTGTCACGGTCCGTGCGGCTTCCCCCGTCGGAGGTTCGAGTCCTCCCTCAGGCATGGTTGTGTGTGTTGTCCATAGCATAAGTTAATTTCAGTTAGACTAAGTAGTGTGTAGGCTTAGGGACCGATGACCTTGGCAGTATGGTCCCATAAGGCCTTACCACAGATTTCCGAAAACGTACCCCAGTTATCCACAACGGGGACATACAGCATAATGTGTAATCTGAATCAAAAGTAGTTTCTGGTGGCTCCTCACATCGCTGAGAGGCGAAGACTGGGTTAAAACGCAGACTGAAAAATCAGTGGTACGACCGGGATGTAATCTCGCGATGTCTCAATTTCGTAGCACACGTTTCACCTCTAGACCAGCAGTCTCCACAGCACCATTTATGAAATGCGTGTGATCTCTCTCTTAACCATCACCTAGCAATGTCATTACGAATTGTTACTGAAATTCTCTCTAGAGAAACATTTTATCTCGACTTCCTTCTCTTGCTTGTGACAGAGAGAAACAAAAGGAAGGAAAGTGCACTGACGCACCAACTTGGAGATCGCGCATGTGAAGCTCCCCCCCCCCCCCCCCCCCCACTGGTCGGACGTCGTGTGACGCAGCATAACAAACACGTGGGGTAACATTCTCTGCATTTCTCGGGCATGCAGTAGTCTGCTGACGGAGGCCGCCACCGCAAATGCGTCACGCTCTCCGTTTACACACGGCCCACGGTCACTCAACTGACACTTGTCATTAGCATTTTGATCATTTTTGTTGCTTTTTATATCTAACAACCTCTCTCGACAATAATCTGCCCGAGCACGTTTTCTCAAATGTACAAATACTGAGCGGGGACGAGTACTCTTACTTCTTTGTAGTACATGTTCGAGTCTTAAGGGAAAAAACAAGAAACTGTTCAGCGTAAGGGTTTTGCTGCGTCTCCCAATATTAGCTTGAAGTACGATTAATTGGTTCAAAAAATGGTTCAAATGGCTCTGAGCACTATGCGACTTAACTTCTGAGGTCATCAGTCGCCTAGAACTTAGAACTAATTAAACCGAACTAACCTAAGGACATCACACACATCCCTGCCCGAGGCAGGATTCGAACCTGCGACCGTAGCGGTCGCTCGGTTCCAGACTGTAGCGCCTAGAACCGCATGGCAACTCCAGCCGGCCTATGATTAATTACCGTTAAACTTATTAGCTGCCACTAAACTCTGAGTTGGACCCGCGAAGACTGCACCTAAACTCAAGTGGTTGGTTTGCTATGAGTCGACATCTAGATCTGGTGGAAGTGAGAATGTCTTCTTTTACAGGGGTCTGTTTCTAAATTATCTTACCAACTCCTAGCGTACGCCTGGTGGACTGGGTAAATAACTATTTGAATAGGAATAAACTATCATGACATACCTTGAGGTTTATGCAATGCAATTTAGACAAAGTCTCCACGTCTTCTAGGTGAATGAGTAGACTAATTTTGTGACTTCGCAAATAATTACATTTGAAACAAAATAATTAATATGATAGTAGTACTGTAATGATAGTAGTACTGTAGTGAAATAGGATACGGACGATGGCGGGTTGAAAGACACACCGACGTTATTACGTGACGAGTAACGTGGGAGAGTAAATTTATTATTTCACAGCCACCGAAACGAACCCTCTCCAGGAATAGGTTTCTGTATAAAACCATTATCTGCATGACGATCACAATGCGTCTAGGTGTTCGTAAGGGGAGTCTCGTAACAGTTGAAAGACTCGTGTACTGGCTAACTTTCTCTTAAAACGTGGCTTAATGCGTGAAGAAGACAAAAAGTTCCACTGTCATTCCTTAAAGAAATCTTGCAGGGAACCCGAGAAAAGTCTTGACGTACGCAAAAACACTAAGCCGGCCCAAGGCTGACTAGCAAGAAAGCTGAAGTTTTAAATCCCGCGTTTAAGATATCATTCACGCAGTATGATCGTACAAACATACCGTCGTTTCACTGTCGCACAACTCCGGCGTACCTGGCCCAAAGGAGTAACTGAACGAGTTGAAAGCAAGCAAGTCGCCAGGTCCAGATGGAATCCCAAGTCGGTTTTACAGTGAGCACTTTGCGGCTTTGGCCCTTTACTTACAAGGGAAACTCCCCATCGGACCACCCTTAGATTTATTGGACAGCCCGTCAAAAAAATGGTTCAAATGGCTCTGAGCACTATGGGACTCAACTGCTGAGGTTATTAGTCCCCTAGAACTTAGAACTAGTTAAACCTAACTAACCTAAGGACATCACAAACATCCATGCCCGAGGCAGGATTCGAACCTGCGACCGTAGCGGTCTTGCGGTTCCAGACTGCAGCGCCTTTAACCGCACGGCCACTTCGGCCGGCCGGACAGCCCGTCAAAAACTGAACACAGGTCAGTCATGAAAACAGGAAGAAGATGTACTGGACCGTGGAAAAAAAAAATCAAAGTAGTAACAGTGAACAGTCCATAAACAAGAAGTGCAATATAGAGCAGCAGAAAAGAAATGGCGTCGCGGTTAAGTGTTTACGGCGTTGGATTGCAATTTTTTTTCCCGCTCTTCACTTTATACAAAAATGGTTCAAATGGCTCTGAGCACTATGCGACCTAACTTCTGAGGTCATCAGTCGCCTAGAACTTAGAACTAATTAAACCTAACTAACCTAAGGACATCACACACATCCATGCCCGAGGCAGGATTCGAACCTGCGACCGTAGCGGTCGCTCGGCTTCAGACTGTAGCGCCTAGAACCGCACGGCCACTCACTTTATTCAAATTTGTGTCTGCGTCACACCTCCTTGCCCGACACAGGTGTTCGTATGTATGTGAATGTGATCATTCCTACGAAAATGATGAAAACATAATAGTATGTCACATACTCTGCAACAAAGGAACCCAACAGTTTTAGAATCACACAGTTTCTCCTTGCTCTGACAAAACATGTGTTTTTAGCGTTTCTGGAGTTGCGTTCTTTTTTGGAAGTTTAACTCTTTAATTTCTTTGTTGTAACACCCGTTTATTTGTTGTTTTCATTTCTGTGAGGGGTCTGTGTGGTACCTTGCTTGGTGTCACTAATCATCACATTTATTTGTGCCGGTAACGTATTCTTACGACATGACTCATATTCTATAACCAATGTATAGTATGACAACTGCCAAACTTACAGAAAGAGAACAAACGTTTCAATAACCGGGCGGAAAGTTCACAATTTAGGAAAAAAATTGGCACGAAGGAGTTTTGAACTCGAACACTATGACCACTTACGCATGACGTCGTTGTTGCTACAGGCTGCTTCTTTATTGCACTTCTTTGTTGTTGGATCGTTCACTGTTCCTATTTCGCTTTTTTTCGCAGTTCAGCACACCTTCTTCGTGATGTCATGCTTGATGTGAGTTCATTTTTTGAAGGGCTATCCACTGGGCCATCTTACCATTAAAGCTGAAGGGAGTGCGATGGGGAGTTTTCCTTGTTATCTTGCATTTATCGCGAATCTCTCGCCCAGCGGAAAGTTCCAACCGACTGGAAAAATGCACAGGTGACTCCTCTATATATGGAAGGTAGAACTTGCATAATTATAGACCAATATAACATCGATTCTCTGCAGAATTCTTTAACACATTCTGAATTCGAATGTAATAAATTTTCTTGACACAGAAAAGCTTCTGTCCATAAATCAGCACGGACTTAGAAAGCATCGTTCGTGTGGAACTCGGCTTATGCTTTTCTGACGCGATAGCCTACAAATCAAGGTGAAGGGCAACAGGCAAATTCCATATTTCTTGATTTCAGGAAAGCGCTTGCCACGGTGCCCCACTGTAGGCTGTTGAAGATCCAAGCATACGGCGTGGGTTCCCAGTAATAGAACGCAGTACGTTGTCTTCGACTGCGAGTGTTCATCAGAGACAAGGATATATATATATATATATATATATATATATATATATATATATATATATATATATGTATAATCTGGCGGAGTGTAGCCATGTATGGAAGTGAAACATGGACGATATCCAGTTTGGACAAGAAGAGAATAGAAGCTTTCAAAATGTGGTGCTACAGAAGAATGCTGAAGATAAGGTGGGTAGATCACGTAACTAATGAGGAGGTATTGAATAGGATTGGGGAGAAGAGAAGTTTGTGGCACAACTTGACCAGAAGAAGGGATCGGTTGGTAGGACATGTTCTGAGGCATCAAGGGATCACTAATTTAGCATTGGAGGGCAGCGTGGAGGGTAAAAATCGTAGAGGGAGACCAAGAGATCAATACACTAAGCAGATTCAGAAGGATGTAGGTTGCAGTAAGTACTGGGAGATGAAGAAGCTTGCACAGGATAGAGTAGCATGGAGAGCTGCATCAAACCAGTCTCAGGACTGAAGACCACAACAACAACAATCTGGCGGACTGCGTGAACAGCTACTTACGGTTTTTGCTGATGACGGTATTGTGTTCAGGAAGATATCGTCCTTGAGATAAGATGCCTTAGATAAAATTTATAGTTCGTGAAGTGAATGGCAACTTGCTCTCAATATAGAAAAATTTAAGTTAATACGGATGAGTAGCAAAAATAATCCTATAACGTTCAAACACAGCATTAGAAATGTGCTGTTTTATACAATCACAGCGACTAAATGTCTAGGCATAACTTTGCAATGCAATAAGGAATAGAATGAGCACGTCAGGCTGATAGCCTGGCTGGCGAATGCTCGATTTCGTTTTGTCGGGAGAATTTTTGAAAAGGTGCAGCTCAACTATAACAGAGAGGGCTTGTATAACGCTGGTACTACTTGACTGTTTGGGATCCCCACCAGGTCGGATTAAAGGAAGACGCCGAAAAAACCCAGAGGTGCGCTGCTATATTTGTTACTGATAGTTTCGTTCTTCACGCAAATATTACGGAAATGCTTTGAGAGTTCAAATGGGAATCCCTGGAGGGAAGACTACGCTCTTTTCGCGAGGCACTATTGCGGAAATTTAGAAAACCGGGATTTGAGACCCACTGCAGATCGATTCTACTGGCGCCAAGGTAAATGTCGCGTAAAAACCACGAAGATAAGAGAGAAATTAGGGCTCGTATGGAGGTTTATATGCATTCGCTTTTTCCTCGTTCTACTTGCGAGTGGAACAGGGGAGGAAATGTGAAGTTGTGATATGTGGTACCCCTCCGCCATGAACCGCACGGTGGCTTGCGGAATATGAATTTTGATGTAGGTGTAAAGGCGAAGCGGAAGTCGGTTACCATAGGAATTTGTCTTAGATAACCAGTTTTACGTTTGTTTTTATTATTTTGCGCGTACTCTTTATCTAGAAGCAATCACATATTGTAGTTACGGAGAAAAGTTGTCAATACGAAAACTAGAGGATTTGAAGTACTAATTGTTGCAACGTCCACCCTGTTTATAATATTTAGCACATTCCGATTTTGATCGATGCCACAATGTAAAGACAATATGGCTAGAATAAGATTTATGTCTATAGTAGCCACAGACGTATATTGTTGAGATACTGGAGTATTATCAGTTTGAAATCAACTCAATGGGAAACAGTTAAAAGGCAATTACATAAAAGGGAACTACACTAGTATTTATTGTGCATTTTGCACCTCAGGCCAGGCCGGGAATGTGTGATCTCGTATCGTACAAAATAATTGTTGCGAACCGAAATCTGTATCTAGATACCTACGTAAATACTCCCAGGCCACCATACGACGCGTGACAGAGAGTACTGTGTACCACTACCAACAGTTTCCTTTCCTGTTCCACTAAGGAAAACTACTGATAGTATGCTTCCCTAAGAACCCTTATCTTGGTCTTTGGGATCCTCACGCCATCTGTATATTGGAGGAAAAAGTGAGCAAGATTAAGGTGTAACGAAGTTTCAGCATCGAGGTCATTAGACGGAAAACAAGCTCTAACTGTGTCAAGGATGGAGAAGGAAATCGGCCGTCCTCTTGGAAAGGAACTATCTCGGCGTTTGCCTGGAACGATATAGGGAATCCACGAAAACCTAATTCAGGATGACCGGATGCGGATGTGAACCGTCATCCTCCCGAAAGCGAGTCCACTGTGCTAACCACCGTGACACCTCGCTCGATACGTGTGTTGGTGGCAGTAGCATCGTTTTGGAGTCTGTCCCAAGGGATAGCTCCCTAAGCTTACACAGTGTTTGGCGGAAGGAATATCGTCTTCCTTCTAGGAAGTCCCATCTGAATTCAGGGAGCATTTTCGTAATACTCGCAAGTTGATCAAACCTACGGGTAACAAAATCAGCAGCACACCTATGAAATACTTCGATGTCTTCCTCTAATACGACATGGTGGGGGATCCCAAACACTCTAACAGTGATCCAGAATGGATGGCACAGGTATTCTGTACGCCGTCTCCTTTACAAAATGGTTCAAATGGCTCTGAGCACTATGCGACTTAACTTCTGCGGTCATCAGTCGCCTAGAACTTAGAACTAATTAAACATAACTAACCTAAGGACATCACACACATCCATGCCCGAGGCAGGATTCGAACCTGCGACCGTAGCGGTCGCTCAGTTCCAGACTGTAGCGCCTAGAACCGCACGGCCACAAGGCCGGCGTTCCTTTACAGATGAGCTACACTTTCGTACATTTCTTCCAGCCAACCGGCCACTCATCTTTCCTACCAACGACCTTACGCGCTCGTTCCACTTCATGTCGGTTTGCAACGTCATGACTAGAGATTTAATCGACATAGCTGTTTCAAGCAGTAATTCTGTACTACAACATTATATAGGACTGTTTTTCCCAATCTGAATTAAGTTACATTTTTCAGCAGCTACAGTAATTTCCAAACAGAAATTCTGTCCACGTAACCCAGTATCCTACTATAGTCACTCGACGACGGATATTCCTCCGTTCACTCACTACAGATTCATCAACAAACAGCCGCAAATTGCTGCTCACGAGGAGCACAAGGCAAGTGCCATACACCGGTATTCCAGAAACTTCGCTCAGTGGAAGAGGGGTCAAAACAAACAAACAAACAAGGGTCTCCGCTTATCTGTAGATACTCTACCGTTTCTGAGAAAACTACGATCAAAATTTTCGAAATACTTTACATGTCTTCTAGCGCGCAACAAGTTCAACCAAAGCCGTGGCGCATGGCCAACGTCGCGGCTTCACAATTTTACACCCTGTGTTCGAAAACAGATTATTACTATTATTTTATATTTATCAACCTATGTTCGTAGGATATAATTACACTAGTTTTTTCCAGTGTATATTGAAATAACGTTTCCCTATACGTCTGCTAGTTGTATTTCTGATGAATCAATTAAAAAAAACAATAAATGAATGAGAAAATTTTAAATAGTTATCAGTGAGATTCCTGTCTCGTATCTTCATTCATAATCAGTTTTCGGGAAAGTATTCCGTTATACGTGGTTTGCCGCGAAATTATTGCCAATGGGTGAAGTCTTCAGCGTTGTTAAAGATGTTTCTTTCGCGAGGAATATTAATACGAAAAAATGCCACTGTGGCAAACCTGCCATCGCCGGCCGTGGTGGCTGAGCGGTTCTAGGCGCTACAGTCTGGAACCACGCGACCGATACGGTCACAGGTTCGAATCCTGCCTCGGGCTTGGATGTGTGTGATGTCCTTAGGTTAGTTAGGTTTAAGTAGTTCTAAGTTCTAGGGGACTGATGACCTCAGATGTTAAGTCCCATAGTGATCAGAGCCATTTGAACCAAACCTGCCATCGCGCGATGCTCGCGGAGTTCGGAATTTCCAACTTTCCAATGTTTCTGCAATCGGTATCACCTAAGGAAATGCACGAAACCTGCCTGAAGAATAAACACATGAATAAATTATAAGAATAAATATAAAAATTAGCATAAGAATGAAGTATAAGAACGCGAGAATTTAAAAAAAATATTGTTACTCCTGAAAATACCATACACACATATATTATGTAATAAATATGTGACTCTTCTTGTGAACCTCAGTCGTAATCTTATAATTAATATAGCGCCCTTATATCCCCCAACCTGATACGAAACATTTGTTCAGTAGCCTTCAGCTGACATGGGTAGATAAATAAATAAAACCAATAATCGAGTTTCGAACTCGGGGCGCGATTGTGAGAGGCAGAGACGTTAGCCACTGAGTCACCATTTCGGCAGAGTTTTTCCCCTGCTAAAAGACGTGTAAAATACATCTAAAACTTCGACCATCCTTTCCTCAGAAACGGTCAGGTAGCTACGGATAAGCAGAGGCGCGTGTCCGTTTATTCTGACTCCTTTTACACTGAGAGAAGTTTATGGAAAATCGGGTTAGCCGCGCGAAGTGGCCGCGAAGTTCAAGGCGGCATTCACGGATCGGTGTTCTTAGCGTAAGTTAATTTAAGTAGTGTGTAAGTCTAGGGACCGATGACCTCAGCAGTTTGGTCCCTTAGAAATTCACACACATTTTTGAAATCGGGTTATGGCACTTGCCGTGTTCTCCATGTCAGCATTTACCCTATCCAACTTATCGTTTATGTAAACAGAGACCAAGAGCAGTCGTATCAACCTTCTCTGGGGCACTCCTTACGATACCTTTTCTCTGGTGCGCTAAGGTCCGCTTATTGGCAGGTATTCCTGTCAGTAGCTGCTGTAGGTGCGGGATTACCCGCACGCGAGTCGCAGTATAGTGGCAAATAGCAGGAAAGCGGGCCGCGAGGACGTCTCCTGCCCCTTCCTGCCCGTGCGGCGGGACTGACAAACAGGAAGGATGGGACGACCGCGGCAGCCGCAGGAGGCTAATCTCGGTACGTGACGCCGCTCCGCTGCCCGACTATTATCGAAGTCACATGGCGAAACACCGCAGCAGCCACTACAAGTGCTTCCCCCGCCTAGGTGGCGCGACGCCGAAACGCTGCTGCAATCTTAAATTTTTTCACTGATAACGGCGAAGCTTTTCTATCCTAGACAGCGAATGTTAAGAAAACCGGATACCTACATTTACATCACTATTCTACAGTTCACACCTAAGTGCCTGGCAGAGAGTTCTTCGATCCACCTACAGATTACTTCTCTACCGTTCCACTCTCTAACAGCGCGTGGGGAAAACGAACACTTTAATGTTCCGGTACGACATCCGATTTATCTTATTTTTATTATGACGACCGTTTCTCCCTAGGGTGTGTTGGCGGCAGTAAAATATTTTCGCATTAGTGAAAAGATCTCGCCGCAGTGCAAAAAGCCAGTGTTTTAACGATTGCCGCCGGCCGGTGTGGCTGAGCGGTTCTAGGCGCTTCAGTCTGGAACCGCGCGACCGCTACGGTCGCAGGTTCGAATCCTGCCTCGGGCATGGATGTGTGTGATGTCCTTAGGTTAGTTAGGTTTAAGTAGTTCTAAGTTCTAGGGGACTGATGACCTCAGATGTTAAGTCCCATAGTGCTCAGAGCCATTTGAACCATTTTAACGATTGCCACTCCTACTTGCTCATTATACCTGTGACACTCTCTCCCTTATTTCTCGATAATACAAGACGAGCTGCCATTATTTGGACTTTTTTGATGCCATCCGTCAATACTGTCAGGTAATGATCCCATATCGCAAGGCAATACTCTAGCAGCGGACGAACAAGCGTAATGCAGACAGTTTCTCTAGTAGACCTATTTCATTTTCTGTGTGTTCTGCCAATAAAACGCAGTCTTTAGTTTGCCTTCCCCACACCATTTTCTGTGCGTTTCTTCCAATTTAAGTTGTCCGTAATTGTAATTCCAAAGTATTTAGTCGAATTTACACCCATTAATCGTGTAACTAAAATTTAACGGATTTCTTTTTCTGACCATGTGGATGACTTCCCACATTTTTTTTTACTGACATAATTGCTACTTTTCGCACTATGCAGATATCGCGACCTAGTCATTCTGCAATTGGTTTTCATCTTCTGATGACTTTACTCGTTGGTAAATGACAGCCTCCTCTGCAAACAATCTAAGAGGGCTGCTCAGAGTGTCTCGTAAATCTTATATACAGATTAGGGCATGTTTGCTGATGAGGACGTGTCGACGTCGATTTTCGAGTCTTCGTATTTTCAGCAGCAGGCTGCGCCATAATTTATTTCTTAATATTTCTGAGAGAATTCAAAGTAGCAATGAGGTTGGCTGTATGGTAAATCGTGGGAAAGAAATCCGCATATCACAATCAGACTAAGAAACGGCAGTAAGATTAAACGGTACTTACCCCCAAGAGCCAGACTAAAATTTTAAGGCCACGTCAAGAGTCACGACAGAAATAAGTGAAGTGTATGAGAATAAGAGTAAAGCAAAAACGTAAACCAAGAAATGTGGCTCTGGCTCTGAGCACTATGGGACTTAACTGCTGAGGTCGTCAGTCCCTTAGAACTTAGAACTACTTAAACCTAAACTAACCTAAGGACATCACACACATCCATGCCCGAGGCAGGATTCGAACCTGCGACCGTCGCGGTCGCGCGGTTCCACACTGTAGCGCCTAGAACCGCTCGGTTACTCCGGCCGGCCCAAGAAATGTGTTGGAGTAACAAAAAAAAACATTATATTTCGCGCGATTCACGATAACTTTAAAGCAATTACATTTTTAGGTGCATAGCTTGAAAAGGAAAAGGACGCCTCGTCGACATAGTCATTACAGAGGCAGTACGAGCTGGGACTGGGCCTGAAATGGGACGGGCAATAAATTCGGTTCTGTTATTTTCACAGTAGCGATATGTCATTCAGCTTAAGGAATGATATGAACACAGCGATCCGTCGTAATTCCACTGGCTTCTTTTCTCCTTGCATACCCAGATTTCAGCTATAATGCCATATTCAGAGCATTTGAGTGAGTTACCATCCAACAAACTCGCAGCAGTACATGTCACCATAAGACTTTACTGGTGTCCAGGCAGAAGGAAGAAGAACAGTGCTGTTATGCAAAGTATTTTAAGGTGTCTTGCTTGGTTGCCTATTTCTCAAGGCCTTCTTTCTATTTGGTGCAATTTCACGCCTTTTACCATCACTAAACTTTTTTGGAGACGACATTTGCTCCTGCCGTTGGTGTTTCTAAACGGAGCGTAACCGAGCGAGGTGGCGCAGTGGTTAGACACTGGACTCGCATTCGGGAGGACGACGGTTCAATCCCGCGTCCGGCCATCCTGATTTAGGTTTTCCGTGATTTCCCTAAATCACTCCAGGCAAATGCCGGGATGGTTCCTCTGAAAGGGCACGGCCGACTTCCTTCCCCACCCTTCCCTAATCCGATGAGACCGATGACCACGCTGTCTGGTCTCCTTCCCCAAACCAACCAACCAACCAACCAACCAACCAACCAACCAACGGACCGTAAGGTCTATCTATCTTCAGCGTCAATGAATACTGATTTATTCGGACGTGTGAAGTTAGTTGAAATATACGCCGCTTTCGTTTTGTTAACCGTTGCATTAATCGCTTCTTTTGCGAAACTGTCCCTCTTAGCAACTGCTACTAAATATCGTTTGTAGTGTGTGAGAGGCCATACTGATGTTGGACATGAATTGTGCAAAATGATCTATCTTGTACCCAGTGAAAAACACCAAACTGACATCGCTTATTACCTTATGAGCTCGTGAACAGATGCACATAAATCACTGTTCCTAACCAGTTCAGAGACTAGTGAATGGTACATACCAGTTTTACAACACGCAGAAAAGGAGTGCTCGAAGGCGTCGGGAGCAGAAGTCACATCTACAATTCCATCATAGGGAAACAGATGCTAGTCAGTCCGAATCACCCAAGGCGATGAAGCTGTAGCAGCAACAGCAGGAGCCGCCAACGCTAAAAAAAGCAATTTCTCAGCGACGTCGTTCGTATTTCCAACCATTTATAAAACGCGGCACTATGAAAAGATACACGCTTATTGCTTCCGCAGTTACCCGCAGCGACTGCACGGCTGTTATTGTTCTGGGCGTAGGCGATCGGTATCGCTAATTACAGAAGTGATGGCGTGTCCGAGATACGCATGTAGCATGCGGCCGCTGGTCTCAACGCGATGAGCAACAGATACCACCTCGGCTGCAGCTGATGCGCGGAACGTGACCCCACCGTGGCCGCCATCTCGGCCGACTTAACGATGCACTGACTCCCTCTACACTTTCTACTCACCAGCTTTGAATTACGTTGTGGTGGTACACAAAAGTTATTTTCATTACAATTTTCCATTCAGTTGTCTTGTTTAGATGCAACCGATTTCGAAGCCTTTTACTTTTTCATTTATAGGCACAGGAGATCTACATATAATTCGTTGTTTAGTTTACAAAATCGAGTCCCATTCTGGGAATCAGTGTATCCTCCTGTATATATATATATATATATATATATATATATATATATATATATATATATATATATATACGTAGTTGGTGATCGTTGGCTGTCCAGGATTGCATGTACACAGATCCATTTCCAGAATGAAATTTTCACTCGCAGCGGAGTGTGCGCTGATATTAAACTTCCTGGCAGATTAAAACCGTGCCGGACCGAGACTCGAATTCGGGACCTTTGCCTTTCGCTGGCAAATGCTCCACCATCGGAGCTACCCAAGCAGGACTCACGTCCCGTCCTCACAGCTTTACTTCCGCCAGTATCTCGTCTCCTACCTCCTCGCAGGTCAGGTTCTGTGAAGTTTGAAAGGTAGGAGACGAGATACTGGCGGAAGTAAAGCTGTGAGGATGTGATTGGGTAGCTCGTATGGTAGAGCACTTGCCCGCGAAAGGCAAAGATCCCGAGTTCGAGTCTCGTTCCGGCACACAGTTTTAATCTGCCAGGAAGTTTCAGCTGCATTTTATCTTTCAGGTGATTTTTCGCTTCATAAATAACAAACTAAGAGTCAGTGAATGTTTGTTATTCTTCGGCTTCTCGCAGCATTGATGAACTGTTCATCAGTGCATCTGATGGTGACTGCGTGGTCGCCCGTAGAGATATGCCCATTGGCTAATGACATCCGGTCGTTCATCAGTAAAGAATTTCTTCAGTGTAATGTTTGGGTATTACTATGAAAACTGGTACTTCACTTCTCGTTTAGATATAGAGAAATGTGTGTTACAGGATGAAAGTTTCCACAGAAATATTACCACAAGAGCGGAGAAGGCATGATTAACAAGAACCATTGACTTCAGTTATCAGTATCGCTTTTTCATCGGAAGTACATTCGAAGAAGGCCTGATTCCATTGTGTTAATTAATGTGAAACGTTTAGATGCTGCCGCAATTTGTTAGCAACATAAAAAATCGAAAAGCATAAAAAGTCTGTGCAGACCGTAAGTCTACGCGAGCAAAGCACTAACTAGTTATTAAATAAAATCAGAATCACTGGCCTAATTCACTCCTGGGTGCATTATGTGCCGTATAAGGGTACGTCTGGCACTGGCGATCATGATGGTTTTATTGATCCAGGTGATACGGTGTACTGAGGCGTAATGTTTCACGCGCGCTCTGACCTATAAATCTTTGAACACGGTACATTCTCGGGTCAGCTTTAAACTTTATTGTGCCACTATACTCCTTACCCTTGTACTGTCATAGGTGCGTTCGGCCTAGATTTTATTTTTATGTATGACACTACGCGGCAGCATCTAACAGCGCAGGTGGAGCAGTTCTTGAAACTAGACTATTCTCGACGAGTGGATTGATCTGTCCGTGTCCCCCCCCCTCCCGACTTAAATCCCATCGAGCATGTGTGGAATGCATTGGAGAGTAGTATTACAGTGCGTCCATCAACATGAAGGAATGGATACCCTGCTACAAGCACTCCTTACCAACCTCATGCCCAGCAAGTTAGCATGTTGTAGAGCATGCAGTGCTGTCCGCGGTGATCACAACCGTGTTAAGAACGATGTCCCGCATTTTTAATGTCCAGGGGACCATCATAAATTGCGGCGGATTGAATGTCATTATTATCTTTGAATACGCATGTCATTTCTGCTCGTCTCATTGCGTATTTCATCCATTTACCTTCTGCACGATACTATAGCAGTTATCTTTGCGTATGCTCCAAGTTTCATCAAGCTACGTTACTTGGCAGTGAAACAATGTGAAATGTGCTTCTACCCTTAAAGTTTGCGCACCCGTTTATTAAGATGGGTCCCACCCACATACAGAGAAGCAGAGAAGCGACCATCGTAATGAAACAAAAGAAATAAGACTTCGCATGGAAAGCTTTAGGTGTTCATTTTGCCCCAAGTGCTGTTCGACAGTGGATCTTCTATGAACGTTCTTCCGAATACTTAAGAGTGAACTCAGAGTAGTCTTATCATGAATGTGGCGTCGTCCGAAGAGGTAAGGTTGGTACCTCGCGACGGAACGACAGGTAAACACAGTCACTGCCAGAAGAAACGACGAAAGAGAGACGGTGGCGTGGACACGGCAACATCAATTTCCATACGCCGCCCCATCAGCTCGCTTCTTACGCCAGAGAGGGGTGCCGCTCAGCCAAGTCAGCAATCATCGTTGAGACTACAGCGTCGTCTTTCTACCGAACCAGCAGTACAAAAACTGTATTAGACAGAACATTGTAAGAATGTTTACCGTCAACTGTACTCTGCGAGAAGAGGCTAGTATCTTGTCTATATCAAGTGATAAACTGATGTCCCGTGACAGTAATAAATACTCATAACAATCCTATGGACATCGAATGTAATAAAATTAAGTATTTCATTTTCTTCATGTTACAGTATAGTAATCTAATATTTTAAGTGTTGCAGTATCATTTCTGTCCATTCCAGGAGTAAAGCGAAACCCACTATTTTACCGATGAGTGTTATTCCGTCGGGTACAACAACGGAATTTGTACGAT
Source organism: Schistocerca nitens (assembly GCF_023898315.1). Taxonomy (NCBI): domain Eukaryota; kingdom Metazoa; phylum Arthropoda; class Insecta; order Orthoptera; family Acrididae; genus Schistocerca; species Schistocerca nitens. The sequence continues at coordinate 770,562,624 of NC_064617.1, forward strand.
CCTGTTCTTTGTGTGTGGAAAGTTGCCTTTGAAGAAATAAAATTTATTGAAGAATTTGGTGAGGTGGAAGTTTGAAATTGACTTCACCATGAGGTAATGGATAGTATTGCTTGCATTACCAAGAAGTCAAGATCTGATAGATGCATAAGGAAGGTCACATTACCATGCGTTCAAAAATAAAGGAAAGTACGGAAAGATTTAGTCTTTTTCATGGAGTGCTTCTTCCTACCTGCTTCTGCCTGCTCCCCCCCCCCCTCCTCTCTCTCTCTCTCTCTCTCTCTCTCTCTGTTTCTCCACTTCTCCAAAACCAACACTGTTTCTGCCAGATCTTATTGCGCAGACTGCCTGTTGTGTTGCGTTGCGGTCACAGACGTGGTACTTCCGTGACGAGCGGCTGCTGACCTGTCAGTCAACTGCGGAGGCCAAGTGGGTACTTGGGCGCCCGCGACGCCGCTCGGCGAGGCGAGTGGAGAGGAGGCGCAGCCACCTGTTGGCTGCAGGGGTGAACAGCCGTAACGAGAGCCTGCCGGGGTCATCTGGATCCCGCATCCCGGGCCTTATCCGGCCTCGCGGCCAGCAACAGGTGCTCCACGGACCTTGCGCAACGTCTCCCGCTGCACGCCCGTCGGGCCGTCACGGGCCCCGCTCGCTACTCACATGCCGCAGCGGCAGTAGCGCTCGGAATGCTGTCCCCCTGTTACCTCCACGACGCAGCACCCGGTCTTTCTTCACAGTGTATCAGTACACCACTTATTTAGCACTCGCCTTCCCAAACGTTGCATACATCGCTGCTAAAATCGAAAAACAGCGTCCTCAGAGCAAACCAGGAGTTCGAAGCATCCCGAATACGAAAAATAAACTCAGCCCGGAGATGTATTCCACACCTCAAACACACTATCACCGAGCGAGGCGATCAGAAGAACTAGCTCCTCTGGGAAAACCGGATGATACTCTTATTTTTTTCCTGGATTTCCATTACTGTATGGTAGTTCAGGTATGGAGATGTCTATGATGGCTTAGGCCGGTATTACACTATCAAATTTCTTTGTCAAAGATTTGATCAAAGATGTGATCCAATATAATTGACAAAGATCTTTGACGTAGCGCTACAAGGGGTATTACACTGTCATCAAATTTTTCGTCAAAGTTCAAGATGGCTGACAACAACTTGTTATAAACGCAGCAGTTCTACGTACTCCAATTGCATTGTGTGCACATGCGGAAAAGAAGTGGGGGGAAAAAATGGAACCATACATACGAGGTTGACAGTCTTTAAAGTCCTGGGATTACAACTTGATAATAAATTCAGTTGGGAGGAGCACGCCACAGAACTGCAGAAACGCCTTAACAAATCTGTATTTGCAATTCGAGTGTTAGCAGACATAGGCAACATAAAAATTAAAAAGCTTGCATACTTTCATTCCATAATGTCATATGGGATAATATTTTGGGGTAAATCTTGAAGTCAAACAAAAGTTTTCAAGGTCCAAAAGCGTGTAATACGTATTATTTGTGGAGTAAATTCACGGACCTCCTGCAGAAACCTCTTCAAAGAACTTGGTATACTAACTACTGCCTCTCAGTATATTTACTTCTTAATAAAATTTGTCGTAAATAATATATCTCTTTTTCCAACAAACAACTCAGTTCATACATACAATACCAGGAACAAAACTGATCTGCACAAGGACTTAAAAGCACTTACTTTAGTTCAAAAAGGGGTCCACTACTCAGGAACACTCATCTTCATTAATTTGCCAGGAAACATAAAACATTTAGTTAGAAATAAAGATCAGTTTAAAAGGAGCCTGAAAGACTTACTACTGGCCAACTCCTTCTACTCCATTGGCGAAATTTTTAATAGAAACAAATGATGTATTGTATTTATTCATACTATTAGTATTTTTATTTCAGCTTAAAAAAATCGACATGTTCCACATCCACGAGGATCTCCTCAGCACGGATCTATGGAACGAAAAACTAATCTAATCTGGGTGAAGCCGTGGGTTTTACGACGACACGATAAAAGCATTCAACAAAACTTGTTACGTGAGCTTACAGTGGAAGACGTCAAGTCGTACATCAATTACTTAAGAATGGATGAGCATACATTTCTGTATGTGCTCAATGAAGTGTATCCTCATATCACAAAGCACAATTTTCACTTAAGAACTGCTACATCTTCAGAAGACAGGCTCACTATAACACTCCGATTCCTTGCTACAGGAGAGGGTTATGTTCGGTTAGGTTAGGTTAGGTCAGGTTAGGTCTCCAATCTTCTTAATCTATTTTTGTATTCAGGATGCCTCACGTTGTAAAGCGCCTCATCAGCTTCAGACATCTCTATTAATTCTGTAGTTGTCGGCACACTCCAATTGTATTTACCGGCAATGGTTATAAAAACACTACAGACGACAGAACGCTGCAGCGATGCTAGCGCTCCGCGTGGTAACATATCGCATTGCAGTGAACAGAAGACAAGCGATTTCTTTGATCAAATATACGGCCTCGGCCTAGATTTGATCAAATATTGGACGACATTTGTCAAAGATCCCTATTACACTATCAAATATCTTTGACAAAGATTTTGGACAAAGATATTGGACAAAGAAATTTGATAGTGTAATACCGGCCTTAGCTGCCAGTGCTAGAGTGAAACATGCGGCTTCATACAAGGTGGCAATTATTGAACTATATGAAAAAAAAACGTAAATTAGTCACAAACTACGGCTTGTACACATTTTATTCAACATGCGAACATCATTACAGATATCCTGATGTAGGTTGTGACGTTCGAAATGCCTGCCATCACTGGCGATGATGTAGCGCAGATGAGTAGCGAAATTCTGCGTGACCCGCCGAAGTGCCGCAACATCGATGCTGTCGATGGTCTCCTGAATGGCTGTTTTCAGCTCAGTTATGGTTTGAGTGTTATTGCTGTACACCTTGTATTTAATATAGGACCAGAAAAATGAGTCGCATGTGTTGACATCTGGAGAATATGGCGGCCCATGCCAGTGGCCTCTGGGTACCCCAGAGACAGAATGTGGTCCCAAAATTGCTCCTCCAGGATGTCAAACACTCTCCTGTTCCGATGGGCTCAAGCTCTGTCTTGCATGAAACACATCTTGTCTAAATCAGAGTCACTTTGGATAATGAGGATGAAGTCATCTTCCAAAACCTTTCCGTACCGTTCGGTAGTCACCGTGCCATCAAGGGATATCGCACCGATTACTCCGTGACTGGACACTGCACACCACACGTCACCCATTCTGGGTAGATAGACTTCTCGATCGCGAAATGCGGATTCTCAGTCCCCCAAATGCGCCAGTTTTGCATATTGACGAATCCATCCAAATGAAAGATATCTTCGTCGCTAAACCAAACCAGACAGCGCATACTAATTCCCATCATGCCCCACGGCCAACTGTGCAGTTTGAAAGTTCTAACGCAAACCGTTCAGAAGTTATGACGATTTTATTTCATATAGTTCAATAACTGTCACACGTAATAGAGGGCGTGGCTGGACCTGGCGAAGTTTGCTTCTCTGACGTTTTTCGTTTTCCTGCCTCCGAGGTTCCTGCTCAAAATATAAGACAGCAGCTGAAGTAATTGTACACCAGTGTTTACGATCTTCAGCTGCGGCGCAACAGTTAATTGGGCCAATGTTTGGACACTTAAGGGTTTGCTGGAATTGGTCCTTATGACGTTTCAGAGGATCAGGGCCCTACCTGTGCGCACTCCCCTATATAAAATTTGTCGAGGAAGTCTGTTGTTTCTTATCCGCTGGACATACCCAATCTATCCGAGCTGGTGACCATTAACGGTGGTTTCTATACTATACAACTTTACCACCTCAAGAACAATATTCGATGCGAAGACATCGCTTTTGATGTTCACTATGCCTGTGTTGGTAGAAGCGTTCTAATTTTTTTTTTTTAAGATCACACCGATACAGTGTCCAGGTTCCGCAGCTGCCGGCCGGGGTGGCCGAGCGGTTCTAGGCGCTACAGACTTTGCATAGAGTTCAGTTTGGTAACAGGCCAACAACGCTGCGTGAAATAACGGAAGAAATCAGTGTGGGACGTACGACCAACCTATCCGTACAACAGTGCGACGAAATTTGGCGTTAATGGGCTATGACAGCAGACGACCGACTCGAGTGCCCTTACTAACAGCACTGCAGCGCCTCTCCTGGACTCGTTACCATATCGGTTGGATCCTAGACTACAGGAAAACCGTAGCCCGGTAAAGTGAAGTCCGTCGGCCACTGCTTTCTCCTTGGTGAGAGGTTATACCTGAAATTTGGTATTCTCGTCATACTCTTTATACTGTTGATCTCAGAATATTGCATTCCCTAACGATTTCCGAAACGGAATGTTGCTTGCGTCTTGCTCCCACTGCCCTTCCGCATTCGAATTCTGTTAATGGCCGTCGTGCGGCCATAATTAGATCGGAAGCCTTTCCGTATGAATCACCTGGGCACAAACGACAGCTGCCCGAATGCTCTGACCTTTCATGCCTTGTGTACCCGGTACTACAGTCATCTGTAAATTTGCGTATCGCTGTCCCATGACTTGTCACCTCAGTGCATGACAAAGACGCCACTGGCCATTAAAATTGCTACACCACGAAGATGACGTGCTGCAGACGCGAAATTTAACCGACAGGAAGAAGATGCTGTGATATGCAAATGATTAGCTTTTCAGAGCATTCACACTTCGTTGGTGCCGATGGCGACACCTACAACGTGCTGACATGAGGAAAGTTTCCAACCGATTTCTCATACACAAACAGCAGCTGACCGGTATTGCCTGGTGAAATGTTGTTGTGATACCTCGTGCAAGGAGGAGAAATACGTACCATCACGTTTCCGGCTTTGATAAAGGTCGGATTGTAGCCTATCGCGATTGAGGTTTATCGTATCGTGACATTGCTGCTCGCGTTGGTCGAGATCCAATGACTGTTAGCAGAATATGGAATCGGTGGTTTCAGGAGGGTAATACGGAACGCCGTGCTCGATCCCAACGGCCTCGTATCACTAGCAGTCGACATGACAGGCATCTTATCCGCATGACTGTAACGAATCGTGCAGCCACGTTTCGATCCCTTAGTCAACAGATGGGGACGTTTGCAGGACAACAACCATCTGCACGAACAGTTCGACGACGTTTGCAGCAGCATGGACTATCAGCTCTGAGACCACGGCTGCGGTTACCCTTGACGCTGCGGCACAGACAGGAGAGCCTGCGATGGTGTACTCAACGACGAACCTGGGTGTACGAATGGCAAAACGTCATTTTTTCGGCTGAATCCAGGTTCTGTTTACAGCATCATGATGGTCGCATCCGTGTTTGGCGACATCGCGGTGAACGCACATTGGAAGCGTGTATTCGTCATCGCCATACTGGCGTATCACCCGGCGTGATGGTATGGGGTGCTATTGGTTACACGTCTCGGTCACCTCTTGTTCGCAATGACGGCACTTTGAACAGTGGACGTTGCATTTCAGATGTGTTACGAGCCGTGGCTCTACCCTTCATTCGATCCCTGTCAAACTCTACATTTCAGCAGGATAATGCACGACCGCATGTTGCAGGTCCTGTACGGGCCTTTCTGGATGCAGAAAATGTTCGACTGCTGCCCTGGCCAGCACATTCTCCAGATCTCTCACCGATTGAAAACATCTGGTCAATGGTGGCCGAGCAACTGGCTCATCACAATACGCCAGTCACTAGTCTTGATGAACTTTGGTATCGTGGCGAAGCTGCATGCGCAGCTGTACCTGTACATGCCGTCCAAGCTCTGTTTGACTCAATGCCCAGGCGTATCAAGGCCGTTATTACGGCCAGAGGTGGTTGTTCTGGGTACTGATTTCTCAGGATCTATGCACCCAAATTGCGTGAAAATGTAATCACGTGTCAGTTCTAGTATAATATATTTGTCCAATGAATACGCGTTTATGATCTGCATTTCTTCTCGGTGTAGCAATTTTAATGGCCAGTAGTGTAACAATGCCGACAGGACATACACCTGATGAACGCCGTCTGCAGGTGTTTCAGGCTTGAGCGTTCACCATTAATCCTTATTATGTTGTTGTCGCGGAGAAAGCCGAGTATCATCTTGATCCAATAGTCCGGCAGGATGTTAAGGTGTTGAAGTTCGGTAATTACTTCGCCAGAAGCGGTCGTGCGCTTTCTCTACGTCCAGAAGTATGGGGGCGGTGTAACTGGAAACACTGATGTTATAAGCTATATATTTCGATATTCGCAGTAGTTAGAGTTCCGATTAGAGTCTCGGCTGGAAGGCATATTGGCCTGGCCTTATCACGTTCCGGTCGAAGATGAGTGGTCGAACAGCGTCTTGTCTGGCTATTCGCAGTCCCATGGTGGACGCAGCCGCGACATCGCCTACCTTACCACTGGTGCAGTTCGAATCGCAGGCAGCCCGAGCTCGCGAGAGGACGGACAGCCTCGCCGTGTCCTTGTACGCTGCTGCCACTCTCGATTGAAGTGAGGGCCCGTAATAGCCCGTCAGCAGACGCTAGGGCGGCCGCTGTCAGCTGTCAACAGTCCATACCGTCCGCGCAACCGCAAAGGCGCTCCCACCTCCCGACCGATAGATCAACGCCTTGACACGGCCTACCGGTCCCGCGCTGCTTCCTTACCATAAACGCCTTAGCAAATAAAGGAGCATTGAGTTCAGTAAGTGTCGTAGACGACATTACCATTAGTAAAGTGTATTAAGGAAAGAAAAGCAAGGAAATGTTTCCGTATCCTTGTTAAAGGAGCCATCCAGGTCTACGTAATATGTTCTAAAAGTCACAAATAAATACCGGATTTTTCCGCGTTGTTGGTGACAATATAATCTTACTCTAACTGTCCTCTAGTATAGGGTCGAAGCTTCATTTCCTCCAGCTTAGGAAATGGAGCAAATCGGTTGGTTCTTTTTGCATTATACAGGGTGTCCCACTCAAACCTCCATGATTTGAAAGGCCCAGCAAAAAAAAAAAAAAAAAAAAAAAAAAAGAAAAAACACAACACAGATACGACAATCACAAATGCACCACATTGAAGAGCATCTCAAAAATTTATTTATTTGTCATCAAATGGCTCTGAGCACTATGGGACTTTACTTCAGAGGTCATCAGTCCCATAGAACTTAGAACTACTTAAACCTAACTAACCTAAGGACATCACATACATCCATGCCAGAGGCAGAATTCGAACCTGCTACAGTAGCGGTCTCGCGGTTCCAGACTGTAGCTCCTAGAACCGCTCGTCCACCCCGGCCGGCTAATTATTTATCATCATACATGTGAACCATTTGTAGCACGAAGAATATCGAGTCTATATTCAGTTTCTTGCCAAGTTCTTTGTAACATTTCCTCTGTTATTGTTGCAATCGCATTAGGATACGATGTCGCAACGTAGGAATATCTTCCACTACGGTCGCATACACGCGGTCCTTCACGAAACCCCACATGAAGACATCAAGCGGCGTAACGTCAGGTGAACGTGGTGGGCAGTCAATGGGTCCTTGGAATCCGATCCAACGATTGGCAAATTTTCTATCCAGGAGTGCTCCAGAACTGAGTTCAGAGTTCGAAGAGGCTACAGGACATCACGTATGGCATCAAACTGCTAGGAGACGACTGCATGATGCGAATCACCATTTCTAACGACAACGTTGACTACCATGTCGTACGCTGCAACACCGCGCACTCCGATACAAAGAGGCAAGCAATCACGGAAAACGGACGCCCGAGGAATGGCGTCTAATGTTGTTTACGGGCGAAATACGGATCTGTTTGCATCATGTTAATCGTAGACAAAATGCTCGGAGGCAGCCCGGTAACATCTAACGTGTCCAACACTGCGTCCCACATGTGCAAGAAGGTTCTGGGTTGCCGTTACATAGGACTCACTGCAGACCCCTCATGGTTGTTGAAGGCACTCTCACTGCGCTATGGCGCAGGGACGAGATTATCTAACCAATAGCGGGGCCGTACCGCCAAAATCTTGTTGACAATTCCATTTTGATGGATGGTAACTAGCGTGCTGTTCTCGTCAACACGTTCCTTCAGCATGCTAGGGTCAACACAATGGAAGTGAGATGTTTTTGGACGTCAAAAACTGCCCTGTTCTCTACGTGAGTTACACAGAATCGCCATTTAACAGTGGGACAGTTTGGACCGGGTTGTGAGTTAACGAGCATTTCACTGATATGAAACTTCCTGGCAGATTAAAGCTGTGTGTCGGACCGAGACTCAAACTCGAGACCTTTGCCTTTCGCGGGCAAGTGCTCTACCAACTGAACTACCCAAGCACGAATCACGCCCCGTCCTCAAAGCTTTACTTCTGCCAGTACCTCGTCTCCTACCTTCCAAACTTTACAGAAAGGTGAAAATGTGTACCCCAAACGGGACTCGAACTCGGGATCTCCTACTTACATGGCAGACGCTCCATCCATCTGAGCCAACGAGGGCAAAGAGGATAGTGCGACTGCAGGGATTATCTCGCGCACGCCTCCCGCGAGACTCACATTCTCACCTTATATGTTCACACACTACATTCTTAGTGTCCCTACCCACCACACTCATTATTCGTGGAAGACACTCTTACCAAGTCGAGTTCGAATAATATGTGTACATCCGCACAGAAGGTCATAGCCGGTATTGCCATAACTATATACTATATGGATATGGTGTCTGTTCTTTCGGACATTCCGTTTCGGGAATGTGGTTTCCATTCCTCTATCGACCGGAACTTACTTTTCGAACAGCCCTCGTAAAGCTCGCGACCCATTTCCCAACGAGCTCCCAACGGATCTCAAGACGTAGGCGGCTTCTGTGGCAATGAGAACAAGCTGTCTAAGAAACATCTCCAAGACTGTTAGAAGAACAAAATGATAAACACAGTGCCTCGTAAATATTTTGTGACTTAGAAGAATCAGAGGGGAGAAGAAGAGAAACCAAATATTTCTCAAGCCGCAAGCTACTCCTACGGAAGAGTGGTCGCGATAAGACGCAGTCTCTTAGAGGTTTGTTTAGCTGACGACCGCAAGACTGCGGAAATCCTAGTGACGAACGAGGAAGATGCTGAGAGTGTCAAAAGCATACTTTGTTTTTTCCTTTAACGTTGATAAGGCGTAGCAGGCCGGCGTCTATTTGCGTTAAATCTCCGAGCCTTTGTCATTGGTTGGTGCCGCTAACAGAAACGTTGGTTCTGTCGAAGAAGGAATTGCGGCACAGTGCAGGAAGCAACCGAACTTCCTTGCTGTATTACCAAACACCGACACGGACAGGAGGATCTTTAGTCTGCACAAACTCCTCAGCTTCTCCGCACAAGTTTCGAAACACAACCAAGAAGTACTCCAACCCCAGAGCATCCCATGCCGGATGTTTTGACAAACAGCCCACATGGTCTTGATGCTATGCAGTTTGCAGCTCTCCATGCTAAGTTGCGTTGTGCTGAGACTGTGTGCCACTTCTCCTCCTCCTCAATATTGAGCTTGTGCTCCTTCTATAGTGACCTAGTCGTCGATGGGACGTTAAATCCTAATTTTCTTTTTCCACGAAAGTGCAACAAGTAAGTGCAAGACTACGTGGGAATTTCGAAGGAATTAAACTTGTGTATGTCTAGGGACAGTCAAGGGACTGAAAGAGAGAATACACTAAAGAGCCAAAGAAACTGGTACACCTGCCTAATATCGTGTAGGGCCCCCGCGAGCACGCAGAAGTCTCGCAACACGACGTGCCATGGACTCGACTAATGTCTGAAGTAGTTCTGGAGGGAACTGACACCATGAATCTCGCAGGGCTGTCAATAAATCCGTAAGAGTACGAGGGGATGGAGATATTTTCTGAACAGCACGATGCAAGGCATCCCATATACGCTGAATATTTTTCATGTCTGAGGAGTTTGGTGGCCAGCGGAAGTGTTTTAACTCAGAGGAGTATTCCTGGAGCCACTCTGTAACAATTCTGGACTTGGGAGTGTCGCATTGTCCTGTTGGAATTGACCAAGTCCGTCGGAATGCACAATGGGCATGAATGGATGCAGGTGATCAGACAGGATGATTACTACGCACGTGTCACCTGTCAGAGTCGTATCTAGACGTATCGGGGGTCCCACATCATTCCAACTGCACACGCCCGACACACAGATCTTCCACCAGCTTGAACAGTACCCTGCTGACATGCAGGGTCCATCGATTCGTGAGGTTGTCTCCATACCCGTACACGTCCATCCGTTTGATACAATTTGAAACGAGACCCGTCCGACCACGCAACATGTTTCCAGTCATCAACAGTCCAATGTCGGTGTTGACTGACGCAGGTGGAGCGTCAACCTTTGTGTCGTGCAGTCATCAAGGGTACACGAGTGGTCCTTCGGCTCCGAAAGCCCATATCGATTATGTTTTGTTGAATGGTTCACACGCTGACACTTGTTGATGGCCCAGCATTGAAATCTGCAGCAATTTGCAGAAGGGTTGCAATTCTGTCACGTTGAACGATTCTCTTCAGTTGCCGTTGATCCCGTTCTTGCAGGATCTTTTTCGAGCGGCAGCGATGTCGGAGATTTGATCTTTTACCCGATTCCTGAGATTCACGGTACACTCGTGAAATGGTCGTACGGGAAATTCCCCATTTCATCGCTACCTCGGAGAATCTGTGTCCCATCGCTAGTGCGCCGCCTGTAACACCACGTTCAAACTCACTCAAATATTGATATCCTGCCATTGTAGCACCAGTAACCGACCTAAGAACTGCGCCAGACAATTGTTGTCTCTATAGTCGTTGCCGACCGCAGTGCCGTATTCTGCCTGTTTACATGCCTAGAGAAACTGTCATACAATGTCTCTACTATTGAATAAAACAATGTACACACATGCTTCTGTTCTTTCTGTGCATTAATCATGTTTCGCAGATTCTGATTTCTTACATAGCGATTAAATATTTTCTTAAGTGAGTAGATTTGATAACCGCCATTATATTGCGTGCGTGCGTGCAAACCTATCACAAGTGTGTCCCGTTCAGATTGCCCGAGAATCGCAGCTTGGGCAGTATTCGAATTTGGCAGTTGGTATAAACGTGTTTGGGGCTGGTATGTTTGCAGTTTTATGCGAGATGCATGGGTTGAGTAACTGAATGCATTTCTGAGTTCATGCATATTTATTGAACAATATCAGTATTATATACTACAGGAAGCTACTGTTAAAGCCAGAGAATACCGTTTCTCTTGTTTCCTTGATACTGATTTTTGCAGGCAAGTAAATCTACAGTGGGAGTACATGTATGAGTAAAGTTTCATTAATTGTGAGCTGGACAGTAAATTTTATTTCATTCTTTTGTCTCAGAATCCCACACACGGAATTAATCACTGTTAACTAACGTACTTACGTTCATTCAGTGTAATATAATGAGATTAGGTCACCGCTTGTTGTTCTAAAAGTTATCCCGTCATAATTAGTAATCCAAGAGGTTTCTGGACTGCAGGCGAGTGATGTCTACTTCTTGCCACGGTATTTCGTCTTACAATCATTTTACCAGCTGCGCGCAATAGTTCACCGCTTGATTACTACTACTTTTAACAAAAGATAACGTAATTGAATTTCATAAAAATCAAGAAATAATAAGCAAGAGTGTTGTCGTACGCCTGCATGAGCGAGGGGATACGAATGCCATGACTGCACAATTTAGCCGCCTAGTATGCTGTTGTGCCGGCCGGAGTGGCCGAGCGGTTCTAGGCGCTTCAGTCTGGAACCGTGCGACCGCTAAGGTCCCAGGTTCGAATCCTGCCTCGGGCATGGATGTGTGTGATGTCCTTAGGGTAGTTAGGTTTAAGTAGTTCCAAGTTCTAGGGGACTGATTACCTCAGCTGTTAAGTCCCATAGTGCTCAGAGCCATTTGAACCATTTTTTTAATGCTGTTGTAAATAGCACTTCCCGTGTTTCTCTCTACAGCTCAAACTGAGGTACGAGAGAGAATATTCTGCACTGTCGGCAACGTGTGACCCAAAAGTCTTTACATGATTGCTCGCACACTTCACGACGTTCTGAATTTTTTTCCGGTGTCTACCGAGGGCTGGCTGATGCAAATCAGGTCTTGCGTGTGGCATTCAGTACATCTATGAGAGAATATCCTGTTTCGAGGCTGAAGTTTTACAACGGCTCTTTAAATGGTTGACTTGGTTTTGCATATTTTGAAAACAACAACTACAGCAGGATAATAAAATAGCGGTTCTTGCTGTGATTAGCAGCAAGTGGACCTCTGAATATTTTTACTCATTTGTGACTCTCATCATATAGTCCTGATAGAGCTCTTTATTTCATTAGGCTTACATCAGGATAGGGTTAACTAGATGACTTATTTTACACGGCTGAGGGTAACTACCACATGTCAATACAGATTAGGCTGATTGTAGGCCGATCTGAATGCAGGGATTCGGCAGCATGTAATTCGTTAAGCCAAACTTGGCACAGCGATTCCCGTATTTCTGCACGGTCCTTACGATCAAATTAAAGTTCTATTTAAGTTAGTTAGATTTAGCAATGTGGGCGCTGATTGCTCCCGCCAGCAGTCCACCAATGGGTAGTGTTCAGGGACCGTCGGCTCTTGTTGAAACTTCCACTGCGCAAACATTGTGCCCACCAGCAAGAAACTGTTAAAGGGATAAAAATTTCGATATTTCAAGAAAAAGAAAAAAAAACCTAATCTTGGACCTAACTGGAATCAAGAATAGATTTTCGACTTGCTTAAAGGCACTATACAGAACTGTCTACACCAATGGTTCCCATCCTTGCTGATACTGTTACCGTTGAGGGTAAGATATTAGCTAGTATTCCCCCCCCCCCCCTTAATGTCCTCACCATCAACAACATCGAGGCCTAACTAAAGTTTATGATGGAAAAAGTTCTTAGAAGACTTTTATTATTAAAATGATGAAAGATAAATGATATTTAGTTTTTGTAGGTGTTTTATTAAACTACGATGCGCTGAGTTAAGTAGACAATTGGTACTGTTTATTTCTAGCAATCCTTATTTATCAGTGATGAAGCAAAGTCTCAGTGCATCGCGAGAGTATTCTTTCCAGAAAATAAAAAATTGCCCACATTGACACTCGTTACAAAACACGCTTGCTCTAAGCTGCTCCACCCCACAGCGACACATACTTCAACCACACGCTGCAACTACATTTACAATTCACCAAATTAAAACGTGTATTCCATATTTCTGAAGTGGCAGAAATTTGAAGACTTCATGTTGTCGGTGCTCTGTGTCTCATCCCTGACTCTAATAACAAAAAGAAGAAAACGAATAGTAGTAACAGTAAAATAATAATAAGAATAAGAATAGAAGAAGAAGAATACTGTCAAGGCCCTAGAGCACTGTAGTAGCCATTACATAGTGACTGTTGTGTTGTGCTATCAATTAGCTCGTTTGTCGGTTGCGAAGTGAATAATGAAGCAATTTATGGTCCATTGCGGGAACTTCATAGGAACCGGAGAAGACATTTACATGAGATATTTAAGCGTATGTGACATGTATGTCTCGATTTCGCTGTCACAGGCGCAGGCTACAAGTTACGAAGTATGTGTATAGTCGGCAGACTATGTGAAGGACATGTTGCTCATTCATTCGTTTCCCAAGCTGTAACATCTACTACACTGCGTCACGTGTCAACAATAGTATTTGAAAAAAATACAATTATTGGCAACTTACATAATCTGGATTACAGTTTTACGAAAAAGGGATAATAATAATAATAATATTTTAAAAACGGTTTACTTTCGTGACCGAATCACTTTTGTTTTTAACCCTCATAAAATTTCATTTTACCCTTCAGGGGGTAATCATCACATAGGATGGGAATCACTTGTGTACAGTATACGTGAATTTCAGAGTTTTTATTTGCTTTTTGTAGGAGACACAGACTTCAAATTTAATATTTTTCACGAGTTAAAAAGTAACAAAACTTCAAAAAAGATATTTTGCAAAGTTTGTACTTAGCAAGTGCATTGCGATAAGAAACTCTGGGAAGTTTCAATATATGACAAAATAAGTTAGCAATTATTTCTCTGGAGGTAAAATTTCTTTCGTTTCAAAAAACTGAACTCTGTCCGTAGTTGAAACCGAAAACGCGTTTTTGACATGCTTAAGGACACTGCGTGTCCGTGGTGGTCTAGCGGGTAGAGCACCGGACTACAGCCGTAGAGGTCCGGTGATCCATTCCGGGTGGGGGCGGGAATTTTTCCTCGTTGCAATCCCTCAAGTTCTCTCAGTGTGCGTACAGGGCTATTTTTCCGGAACGAATGTGGCGGTCGTGGCGAGGGAACCGCCACCCCTCCACCTCCTAGTGCCGTGGCGGGTAGAAGGATACGAACCCGAAGTCGGGCTGATAGTCCTGTAACGTGCTGGCGCCACATAGTTTACCTGATCTTTTAACAGGCACGGGAGAGATCTTGTCCCCCACGTGAATTTCAATACTTTTTCATGATTTTTGTAACAGAGAGCGATTTTCTACCGCAGCGGAGGCGCAATGAACCGCACGCTGATACGGCGGCTCGTACCGCCTCTATTTTTGTAAGCGTGGTCCTATACTGTACTACTATGGCGGTGTCAGCTGGAATGTTCAAGGTCCACCTTGCATTTTGTGTTTTTTATGACGGATGGATTATATATCCAGTAACTGTTGCGCCCATTTTCCTTTTTGTATGACTATCTGACGGATGGGTTTCATGACCAGCTACTCTTACACAATCTGATGATGCCCCCAAGGGAGCGACACGCGTCACTAACATTAAATAATTTCGCAACCAAGACTGTTTTTATTCTGAAGTGACTGGAAAAAATACTTGAGTAGCATTTAAATGCTTATTTTAAGTTGATGACCGGTTTCAACGGTACTTTGATGTCATCTTCGGATTCTATCATTTTCGAAATTATGCCACATGTGTAAGTTGTAGGCTTTCGTGGCCGTTGTCACTCAAGTTAAAATCTTCTGGGCTGTTTAGGCCGCGTCATATATCTTCAAGCAATCGACGTTTGACCCATCTGTTTGAATCTTCAGGATTTGTGGCATCCACTGTAGATTGAGAGAGTGCTCACTCAGCCTACAACAGACATCATAAGATCCTGAAGACGATGGGTCAAAACGTCGATTGTTTGAAGAAATATGACGCGACCTAACAGCGCAGATGATTTTAACTTCAGTTAAGCCATATAATTAGACAGTATGGAAAATTGTCAAAATGCATGGCGTAATTTTGAAAAAGATGATATCCGAAGATAACAGCAAAGTACTGTACAAACTGGTAATCAATTCAAAATAAATACATTACTGGACATTAAAATTGCTACACGACGAAGATGACGTGCTACAGACGCGAAATTTAACCGAAAGGAAGAAGATGCTGTAATATGCAAATGATTAGCTTTTCAGAGCATTCACACAAGGTTGGCACCGGTGGCGACACCTACAACGTGCTGACATGAGGAGATATTCCAACCGATTTCTCATACACAAACAGCAGTTGACCGGCGTTGCCTGGTGAAACGTTGTTGTGATGCCTCGTGTAAGGAGGAGAAACGCGTACCATCACGTTTCCGACTTTGATAAAGGTCGGATTGTAGCCTATCGCCATTGCGGTTTATCGTATCGCGACATTGCTGCTCGCGTTGGTCGAGATCCAATGACTGTTAGCAGAATATGGAATCGGTGGGTTCAGGAGGGTAATACGGAACGCCGTGCTGGATCTCAACGGCCTCGCATCACTAGCAGTCGAGATGACACGCATCTTATCCGCATGGCTGTAACGGATCGTACGGCCACGTCTCGATCCCTGAGTCAACAGATGGGGACGTTTCCAAGACGACAACCATCTGCACGAACAGTTCGACGACGTTTGCAGCAGCATGGACTATCAGCTCTGAGACCAAGGCTGCGGTTGCTCTTGACGCTGCATCACAGACAGGAGCGCCTGCGATGGTGTATTCAACGACGAACCTGGCTACACGAATGGTAAAACGTCATTTTTTCGGATGAATTCAGGTTCTGTTTACAGCATCGAGATGGTCGCATCCGTGTTTGGGGACATCGCGATGAGCGCACATTGGAAGCGTGTATTCGTTATCGCCGTACTGGTGTATCACCCGGCGTGATGGTATGTAGTGCCATTGGTTACACGTCTCGGTCCCCTGTTGTTCGCATTGACGGCACTTTGAACAGTGGACGTTGCATTTAAGATGTGTTACGACCGGTGGCTCTACCCTTCATTCGATCCCTGCGAAACGCTACATTTCAGCAGGATAATGCACGGCCGTATGTTGCAGGTCCTGTACGGGCTTCTCTGGATTCAGAAAATGTTCGACTGCTGTCCTGGACAGCCCATTCTCCTGATCTGTCACCAACTGAAAACATTTGGTCAATGGTGGTCGAGCAACTGGCTGGTCACAATACGCCAGTCACTATTGTTGATGAACTGTGGTATCGTGTTGAAGTTGCATGGGCAGCTGTACCTGTATACGCCATCCAAGCTCTGTTTGACTCATGCCCAGGCGTATCAAGGCCGTTATTAAGGCCAGTGGTGGTTGTTCTGGGTACTGATTTCACAGGATCTATGCACCCAAATTGAGTGAAAATGTAATCACATGTCAGTTCTAGTATAATATATTTGTCCAATGAATACCCGTTTATCATCTTCTCTGAAGTATATCACGAAATATTACAATCTGCATGTCGCCACCTGATCAGAATGTGTGTAATATACAAGTAACGTATTTATACAGCAGTGGATGTAGTGGGACTGATGACGTCAGTTCAGAGTAAGAAGGATGCGGTAGCTTAGCCGACGGCTCTTTGTCCAGAGCAGGAGGCAGCGGCGGACAGCAGACAGCGGCAGTCGGATGCGCCGGTGGAGCTTTGACCTGGCGGTATCCCCGGTCGCACCTGTCAGCTAGCGACGGATCGGGAGGAGGGGGAGATTTGTGGCACTGCCTGCAGCGGCGGACTGGCCTGCACATGCGGGCGCGCACCGTTGCAACTAGGAAATACCGCAACGCGCGGACGGGACGGGAACCCAATGGGGGAAAAAGAGGCGAGGCGCGGCGCAAGCTGGGACAGCGCGACTGGTCTGCTGCCTACGTTCCTCGAAGCGCAGCTCGGCGCGTTTTTCCGGCCGCTAGCGGGACCCGGCCCAGCGGCTAGGTCCGCCTAGCTCCCGTCTCCTAGGCTTCCGCCTGCCCCGGCGCGGCCCTACTTGGCCGGCAGGTAGCGGGCGCCACGCAGCACGCTGCGTGTGATCGACTGGACTCTCGGCACCGCTAGCTAGCAGCCGGGCGCCGCCTCGGCCGGCACGAAAAAACACTCTGCTAACGGCAGCGCGCCTCCACTGGTTCCGAGTGCGTTGCCCTCTCACAATGTCTACAGCACACCGTCACCTGTTGCAGCCTGCAGCTTTCTAAGCCATGCGAACTTGCAACCATGCCCGGCTGGCACAAAACTACAGCCCGTTACCTAAAAAATATTACGAAGTGTGCAGATCATAAATTTACAAATGAGCAGTAGATAAAAATATGAGAACGCCAGGAACACAACACATTACTGTGCCTAATATGGTGCAGAAAACCTGTTGGCATTAAAAACAGCTGCCAGCCGTCTCGGATTGGACAAATACAGGTCCCCGCATGCAAAATTGAAATTTTCACTCTGCAGCGGAGTATGCGCTGTGCGGGACCGAGACTCGTCCCTGGTTCGAGCCTCGGTCCAGCACGCAGTTTTATTGGCTCAAATGGCTCTGAGCACTATGGGACTCAACTTTGGAGGTCATCAGTCCCCTAGAACTTAGAACTACTCAAACCTAACTAACCTAAGGACATCACACACACCCATACCAGAGGCAGGATTTGAACCTGCGACCGGAGCGGTCGCGCGGTTCCAGACTAACGCCTATAACCGCTCGGCCACCCCGACCGGCTAGCAGTTTTATTCTTCATGGAAGTTTCAGGTCCTGTATGATCTTCGTGGAAAAACTGTACCACTCTTCTTGCCAAATGGTGCGATGGAGGCGGATAGCGATCAGCCTGCCGGGGTGGCCGAGCGGTTCTAGGCGCTACAGTCTGGAGCCGCGTGACCGCTACGGTCGCAGGTTAGAATCCTGCCTCGGGCATGGATGTGTGTGACGTCCTTAGTTAGGTTTAAGTAGTTCTAAGTTCTAGGGGACTGATGACCTTAGAAGTCCCATAGTGCTCATAGCCATTTGAACAATTTTTGATAGCGATCACGCACTATTTTCTCCACAGTAGGCCACAAAGGCTCAATAATATTGTGGACTGTGGCTCTGGTGGCCAGGGCAGATACTAGTGCTCACAAGGTCAGTGCTGTGCGACGCTAGCTGTATGAACGTGGGTTGTCAAACTAACGTAAGCTACCGTAGAGTATCGTAAGTGAGCGTACACTACTGTAGTTTTCCTAGTAGCTTTGGTCAGTGAAGATGATAACCGCGTTACCTGTAGGTTAGGTACGTGGTATTAGGCGTTACCTTATGCTTTGCTTGCGTATGCGATCAGTGTTTTACTAGATTCCTCTAGAAACCGGAAGCGGTGAACCGTCTAGAAACTGAGTGAGGATACTGAAGGGCCGCGTAACCTAGGAAACATTTTTGTTATACATAGTTATTTTCGTGTATCTTACTCGAGTATAAACAGTATTTACAGCAAAATTGAAGTTGTCAATGTTTAATTCAGTTTGTATTCGAAAACTGTTGATTTTTAACATGAAACAGAAGGGTGTTGTAGCTTTGTCATACAGCGCCAGAAAT
The DNA here is from genome assembly GCF_023898315.1 of Schistocerca nitens. Taxonomy (NCBI): domain Eukaryota; kingdom Metazoa; phylum Arthropoda; class Insecta; order Orthoptera; family Acrididae; genus Schistocerca; species Schistocerca nitens. The sequence continues at coordinate 770,581,446 of NC_064617.1, forward strand.
TCTTCTGGATTTGAGGCCGCAATGTCAACTATAAAATTCCGACGTTTCGGCGGGTATTGCAAGACGCCTTCCTCAGGGTGTATTGCTAACTACTGAATGAGCATTTTTTGTTTTCTTTATGGAATGAGCACTAGTTTGGTTACTTATATACTATGGAGGAGTGCTGTCATTGGATATGAGGGTGAGGAAGAAGAGTATTAGGTGTTCTTTTATCGGTCTCTGCATTACGTGTTGTGCCGGCCGGTGTGGCCGAGCGGTTCTAGGCGCTACAATCTGGAACCGAGCAACTGCTACGGTCGCAGGTTCGAATCCTGCCTCGGGCATGGATGTGTGTGATGTCCTTAGGTTAGTTAGGCTTAAGTAGTTCTAAGTTCTAGGGGACTGATAACCTCAGAAGTTGAGTCCCATAGTGCTCAGAGCCATTTGAACCATTACGTGCAACAAGTCAGCGGTGGCAGAACACCAGGAGCAGCGCAGGATGAAGATCGTATTCAGATAGGCCCGCGTACTGGCGAAACAGCCGTTTAGTTTGAGGAGGAAGATTAGAAAGGCTATAGAAATAGTCAAGTGACCCGACACCAGAAATACAGAAGACGAGTACCGACTTCCAGCGTCTTGGCTGCCAGCAGTGACAGAGCTTTGCCGAAGGACAGCTCTCGCAAGCAACAGGCGCGCCGTGGCCACAGCAACGGACTGTACACAGAGAGCTGACGCGGCCTAGTCGATACTAGGCATTGGAAAACAACGCTAAGCTGCAGTCGCCGCTCAGTTTCCTATTCAGTGATTTCCACCAATGGCAAGTATTAAAGGAAGCTCCAGTGGAAAACTCCTATTTCCACCAATGACAACACGCAATGCAAGGAACAATAAAAGAACACCTAATACCCTTCCTCCTCACCTTCATATCCAATGACAGCACTCCTCCACAGTATAAAAGTAACCAAATTAGTGCTCATTCAGCACTTAGAAATACACCCTGAGGAAGGCGCCTTGCAACAGTCGCCGAAACGTCAGAATTTTATAGTTGACAAGGCGGCCTCAAACCCAGAAGAATTTTATTGACTGTGGCAACGGCCGCGGAAACTTACCATTACATTCACATATATTACTGTTATTGCTGTACAACTTTCGCACAACAGTAATGAAAGGAAACTCTCGCCTTTTGTCATGGTGAATAATATGCTACTGAGTTCAAAATAACGATAAATTTATACAGAGCTTATTTTCATGTTTATGTATGTAAATTGTACTTTCATCAAAAGAAATTGCTTTGGTTGCATAAATGTGTAAAAGTTCGAGCAGCTAGTTTGTACTACTTAAAAACACAGCAATTTATATTTGGTAGGAATATAAAGTACACAACGTATTAATACTGAACGATGTGCGGTTCTAATTCTGAGCAAAACAAAAACAAGGAAGTCGTCGGTTCCCAGGTCGTCTCCCATAATTTCGTGTTTCTTTCCCTACCAATACTGCTGGTAATCCTACCCTTTACTATATCATTTATGTACTGTATCAAAACTACTGAACCGTAGTTTTGGTACAGCGCAACTCAAATGTGAAAAATTGGCCTGTCGACTTCGGAGAAATAATCCCATTTGGGAACAAAAATGTGCCATGGGATGGACCTCATTAGCCAAATTGGTCACATAATCCTTGGCAGTAATGCGATCTTACAGAGTAACCATGGGGGGGGGGGGGACCATGGACTAACGCGATACGGCTGTCCAAACCATCACTGAACCTCCGCCACGTTTCACTCTTGCTGCGTGAACTGTACCAGAAGTTCGAAACTATGTGAAACAACACTCACCTGGTCAAATGACATTCTCAGAGCGCTCCAAAGTCGAGCTTTTATGGGTTCGTCATTTTGAACTTCAGTTCGCCCTGTAATTCCTTGCTTTTGGAGCTCCCTTCGTGTAGGTTTGGTGCTGACAGGGTTCGCGAATTTGACGTTTAATTCTGCAGTGACTTTTACGCCTGTCATCCTCTTATATTTTGTGACCATGCTCTTCAATGACCGTCTGCCACGATCATTATACACGAACTTTCGTCTCCGTTGTCACTTAGAGGATGATCTTGCTGTTGCCCTGAATGTGGTATAAATCTTCAGTAAGGTGTATCTTGAAACACGAAACATTTCGGCTCCCTTGATTACGGATGCATACACTACATAGCACCAATAAAAATGTTCAAACGTGTGTGAAATCTTATGGGACTTAACTGCTGAGGTCATCAGTCCCTAAGCTTACACACTACTTAACCTAAATTATCCTAAGGACAAACGCACACACCCATGGCCCAGGGAGGACTAACCTCCGCCGGGATCAGCCACACAGTCTATGACTGCAGCGCCCTAGACCACCCGGCTAATCCCGCGCGGCAGAGCACCAACAATTTGCCCACGTTCCAGTTGAGCTAGCTCTGATATAATGGACTATAAACTACACAGAACACTGTTCTGACCGCGACAGCACTGCGCAGGTGCCATTCATGGTCAGATACAACAGTTTCCACGCAGCCTCGGCTAGTGTTTGCATTTCTTTTCAAGCATGCATTTCTGGCAGTGCTTCCGTATTTTTGTCCACCCTTTATATACATGCAAAGACACTCTGCACAATATGCCAAGACTTTGCGTTTTAATTGCACAGATTGTTGTGCAGTCTGAATGAGCTCTTCTTACAAATACAAATTGAACTGTGTATTATGTGGTCATACAGAACTCTGTTGTCGGTGTTACAATGGCCAGCCCTTTCTCAAACTTCAGCCATCAACGACCGATCTGCCTTCTGGGTTTTCTATATAGAACTTGGGCAAGGAGCACTGCCTCTTCCCAGAAAAGCCCAGCTTGGCACTCACATCAAATCGGAGACTCATGTAACCGCCTTCTGTGCTCTAAGCTGCTCCTTTATCCGGCTGCTCATTCATTTGCTCCACCTGCCGGCGCTTCATCGTTTACAGTTGGCCCTTACGATACTGTGCTCCAGCGGTCACTTTACCTGTCATACCGGCATACGCCCACTTCATATTGGAATTTACCTGCTGATTTCGACGATGACTGCCTCCGAAGCCGAATACTTAGCGTCGCTGTCTTTCGTGAGGTTTTTTTCTGCTTTTCATTTCACTTTTTACTTTCATGACCAAGAATTAGTGTAAGAATTTGTGGAGAACTTCCAGAAATTGTGTGTTCCACAAGTATAACATAAACAAAATTCTACCCCGTTTTGTAATGTGTTTTCAAAACTAGAGATGACAACGATATGTCGATATCTTCTTAATACGTGGGCTGCATTTTACGTTTTTAGAAAAGCAATGAAGAAAATTGGAGACGAGGTGGGTAGATTACGTGATGTGCGAAGAACGAGTCCCAAGACAAAGTCGGTACCTCACAACGGAACCAGAATTAATCAAAGTCGCTGCCAGACACAGCGACGAATGAGCGAAATCGGCGCAGACACGCCCTCTAGAGTTCCACACGCCACCGCTGCAGCGTGCTTACATACGTCAGAGAAGAGTGCCGCTTAGTCCACCCTGCAATCATCGAAAACTTCTATGACGCTCCCGTGGACACAGATTGTTTCACAGTTAAGCATTTCATCTTGTTCAAGTTATAAAAAATGATCTAATACTTCGTGTGTGTTTTAGTATCCCAACGACCTTCTCCAGAAGCAAATGCAAGAACCAACCACAATGCCAACGCTTGTTTCTTCGTCCGGTACAAAGACTGGATAGCTAACTAAGAAGTACTGAACTGTGCAGACAAGAAATTTATGGATCAACTTGACTAAAACTGGGGAACCATTCATAGGACACACAATGAGGCATCAATGGATAAGTAGAAACTGCAAGAAAAACAAACCTGTTCTTCACAGAAGTGCTTTTTGTTTTAACCTCATGAATCCAAAATAATTTTTCTATTTCGTACAAACTGTTTACGAAAGTAAGGAAAAAAGATTATACACTTTGGGGAGTTCTGAAACACATCGTCTGGAATAGAGCAAACCTTGTGAAATTACGGGTTACTGGAAGAGCGTTTATTAAGCAAACTGCTGAAATTAGCAAGTGATTTTATGAATAGAAATGCATGTTTTTGCTTAAATTCTGATCTGAATCCTTTGCTCCCCCCCCCCCCCTCTCTCTCTCTCTCTCTCTCTCGTTAGATGATCAGAGGTAGCGCTATTTCGTAAACTGTTATTTATATTTCGCTACTGACAGCACCTGACTTGGTCCTGCATGGTCGTGTGGTGGTGCTAGTTGCTTTGTGTGTGTGTTGTCTTTTTGCATACGCCTACTTTTGATTCATCGTTGACGTTCCTGCACCCACCGAAAGTTTAAGTTATCAAGCACAGGGATACCTCATTAAATTCGTGCTTTGAAAATGGTGGCGTGTTCACGTGTCGAAGTATCGGCGGATGTGGGGGACGTTGCCCGTCTGCAATCCTGTAAATTACTTGAATAAAGCAACCTTGGATGCAGTAATATTTAACTGCGTTCCATATTGCCAAAGACTTCGCTAAGCATGTTACGCTCTGGCAAGTCTCAGACTAGAATGCGCAAGCCTTTCACGGCTGATTTAACAGCGCTACCGTCAATGTAAACAAACTTCACTTCATCTTGGCAGAAGTATCTTCAACTGTAGGCTAGTTTGCAAAGAAATGAGGGAGAAAAGCTGCTACACTGTATTTAACAAATAGGAGAAGCATGCGCAGTCCTTCACGGTGTTGCAGAGCCCGAGCACACTCCTGGCGCCTGTTGCTGAGGAAGGTGGCAATTCGGCTGCGCAGGCGGCGCTGCGGCAAGCCCGCAAATCCCTCCGGAGTCCCCCACGCCGGCCAAGGTCCGCGGCAGCCCCAAAACACTTGTTCCCTGGTCCCCTAATCCCTCCGTTACACCCACGCAACAACAAGCTTAGCTGCTCCAGTCGGCTCTGAGTTGCCGAAGCTACTACCGTCAGTACTTAACAGAAACCGATACTGACTGCCTGTGTCTGGTAATCTACATGTTCGCAAGCCCATGAGACGTTCAAATGGCTCTGAGCACTATGGGACTTAACTGCTTAAGTCATCAGTCCCCTAGAACTTAGAACTACTTCAACCTAACTAACCTAAGGACATCAGAAACATCCATGCCCGAGGCAGGATTCGAACCTACGACCGTAGCGGTCACGCGGTTCCAGACTGTAGCGCCTAGAACCGCTCGGCCACTCCGGCCGGTACCCATGAGAGGGTCAAATGAAATTAACCAATTATCGGCCACATATTAACTACAACGATACGCAGAAACTTTTAACCGTCCAGAGCAATCAAAGAGTTTTGTGCAAAAAAATGACGAAGCTATCAAGGAACGCGATTGGAGATTATACACGCTGTAGCATCGAATTAGTCGTATTGTACACCGTCCAGTCACATTAATGTGACCACCGCCTGTGTTCAATGTCAATCTACAGTAACAAGTCATATTCGGCAGGTGGCTGCACTAGCAGCGGACGGTGTACAAAGCGTGTCGAGGGACACGGAAAACAGCTCAGTAGTTGTCATTATGCGCAAACGGAGCAATTTATCTGACGTCCAAAATGACATGATTAATTGGCTTTCGAGCCAAGGGCACAGGTATTTCTGAAGCGGCTAAGTCTGTAAACTGTTGGCGTGCCGCCGAGGTTATACACTGTATATGGCAAAATGGCGCTATCCAATACCAGCGGCGAGGCAACTGCGGTGCACCACGGGCAGATGGCAGGGCTGAACGACTGCTGCGGAGATGTATGCGGGCGTACTGACATGCAAGTGCTGAGCAACTGTCCGCTCAGATGAACCAAGGAGCTGTCAACAGCGTCTCTTCAATGATCGTTGAGCGAACGATGCTGTGTATGGGCCTCCACAGCAGCACCTGATTCATGCACCCATGCTGACTGCTGTTCATCGCCGAGGAAGGCTGGAATTTACTCTCCAGTACCGCAACTGAATGCGGTGACAGGTGTTTTCAGATGCTCCACGTTTTAGGCTCCATCGGACACACGATCGACACCCTGCAACAATCGTCGGAAGGGTCCAGGACGGAGGAGAGAGCGTTATGGCCTCGGGAATGTTTGCGTGGAATTCCCTGCGTCATCTCGTCACAATGGGTCAACTGATATGTGTACGAATCCTTGTGGACAATGCCCGACCCTACACGCATTTTTTTTCCTCGGCAGGACTACTTCTACTAGGTGGACAATGTAACCTGTCACCCACTCTGAATATATACGCGTGGTTCAAAAACCATCAGGATGAAATTACAACGAAATGAACACCCTTAGCTGCTTACAGGCGTTGACATACGTCAACGGGGACAGATGAAAATGTGTGCCCCTACCGGGACTCGAACCCGGGATCTCCTGCTTACATGGCAGACGCTCTATCCATCTGAGCCACCGAGGACACAGAGGATAGCGCGACTGCATGGATCTATCTCCCACATTCTCAACATATTGTCCCACACTACATTCGTAGTGCCCCCGCCCATTATACACTCCTGGAAATGGAAAAAAGAACACATTGACACCGGTGTGTCAGACCCACCATACTTGCTCCGGACACTGCGAGAGGGCTGTACAAGCAATGATCACACGCACGGCACAGCGGAGCGGACACACCAGGAACCGCGGTGTTGGCCGTCGAATGGCGCTAGCTGCGCAGCATTTGTGCACTGCCGCCGTCAGTGTCAGCCAGTTTGCCGTGGCATACGGAGCTCCATCGCAGTCTTTAACACTGGTAGCATGCCGCGACAGCGTGGACGTGAACCGTATGTGCAGTTGACGGACTTTGAGCGAGGGCGTATAGTGGGCATGCGGGAGGCCGGGTGGACGTACCGCCGAATTGCTCAACACGTGGGGCGTGAGGTCTCCACAGTACATCGATGTTGTCGCCAGTGGTCGGCGGAAGGTGCACGTGCCCGTCGACCTGGGACCGGACCGCAGCGACGCACGGATGCACGCCAAGACCGTAGGATCCTATGCAGTGCCGTAGGGGACCGCACCGCCACTTCCCAGCAAATTAGGGACACTGTTGCTCCTGGGGTATCGGCGAGGACCATTCGCAACCGTCTCCATGAAGCTGGGCTACGGTCCCGCACACCGTTAGGCAGTCTTCCGCTCACGCCCCAACATCGTGCAGCCTGCCTCCAGTGGTGTCGCGACAGGCGTGAATGGAGGGACGAATGGAGACGTGTCGTCTTCAGCGATGAGAGTCGCTTCTGCCTTGGTGCCAATGATGGTCGTATGCGTGTTTGGCGCCGTGCAGGTGAGCGCCACAATCAGGACTGCATACGACCGGGGCACACAGGGCCAACACCCGGCATCATGGTGTGGGGAGCGATCTCCTACACTGGCCGTACACCACTGGTGATCGTCGAGGGGACACTGAATAGTGCACGGTACATCCAAACCGTCATCGAACCCATCGTTCTACCATTCCTAGACCGGCAAGGGAACTTGCTGTTCCAACTGGACAATGCACGTCCGCATGTATCGCGTGCCACCCAACGTGCTCTAGAAGGTGTAAGTCAACTACCCTGGCCAGCAAGATCTCCGGATCTGTCCCCCATTGAGCATGTTTGGGACTGGATGAAGCGTCGTCTCACGCGGTCTGCACGTCCAGCACGAACGCTGGTCCAACTGAGGCGCCAGGTGGAAATGGCATGGCAAGCCGTTCCACAGGACTACATCCAGCATCTCTACGATCGTCTCCATGGGAGAATAGCAGCCTGCATTGCTGCGAAAGGTGGATATACACTGTACTAGTGCCGACATTGTGCATGCTCTGTTGCCTGTGTCTATGTGCCTGTGGTTCTGTCAGTGTGATCATGTGATGTATCTGACCCCAGGAATGTGTCAAAGTTTCCCCTTCCTGGGACAATGAATTCACGGTGTTCTTATTTCAATTTCCAGGAGTGTACTCATTACTCGCGGCACGTTGCCGATTCCCGTAAGAGTTCGGGCACTGTTTATGCATTCGCACAGAAGAAGAAGATAGTCAAGTGGCCGGTGAGCCTTAACTATATATACTAAGATGGTATCTGTTCTTTCGGACATGTCCGAATGCACAAACAGTGCCCGAACTCTTACGGGAATCGGCAACGTGCTGCGAGTAATGAGTATAATGGGCGGGGGCACTACGAATGTAGTGCGGGACAATATGTTGAGAATGTGGGTTTCGCGGGAGGCGTGCCAGAGATAAATCCCTGCAGTCGCGCTATCCTCTGTGTCCTCGGTAGCTCAGATGGATAGAGCGTCTGCAATGTAAGCAGGAGAACCCGGGTTCGAGTCCCGGTCGGGGCACACATTTTCATCTGTCCCCGTTGACGTATGTGAACGCCTGTAAGCAGCTAAGGGTGTTCATTTCATTATAATTTCATTCTAACGAGCTGCGGCCACAAAAAGATCCTGCAAGAACGGGACAAACGACGACTGAAGTGCAACCCTTCCGCAAACTGTTGCAGATTTCAATGCTGGGCCATTAGCAAGTGTCAGCGTGCGAAACATTTGATGGAACATCATCGGTATGGGCTATCGGAGTCTAAGGCCCACTCGTGTACCCTTAATGACAGCACGCCAGGAAGCTTTACATCTCGCCTGGGCCAGTTAACACCGACATTGAACTGTTGATGACTGGTCGGACGAGTCTAGTTTCAAATCGCATCGAGCGGATGGACGTTTGCTGGTATGGAGATCTCACGAATCAATGGACCCTGCATGTCAGCAGAGGACTGTTCAAGCTGGTGGAGGCTCTGTAATGGTGTGGAGCGTGTGTAGTTGGAATGATGTGGGACCGCAGATACGTCTAGATACGACTCTGACAGGTGACACGTACGTAAGCATCCCCTTACATCCATTCATGACCATTGCGCATTCCGAGAGGCAATTCCAGCACGACAATCAGACACCCCACACGTCCAGAATTACTACAGAGTCGCTCCAGGAACACTCTTCTGAGTTTAAACACTTCCGCTGGCCACCAACCTTCCACCTCCTCGTACTCTTACGGATTTATAGACAGCCCTGTAGGATTCATGGTGTCATTTCCCTCCAGCACTACTTCAGACGTTAGTATAGTCCATAGCACGTCGTGTTGCGGCACTTCTGCGTGCTCGCGGGAGCCCTACACGATATTCGGCTTGTGTACACAGTTTCTTCTCTTCAGGGTGAAAGAACGCATTTTTTTCGATCTCTACCTGATCTGGAAGCCAGTATACAGGAACAGGTTGCTCAGACTGCACCGGAATTGTTGCGAGCAATTGTTGATGACGTTTTACTAATGCAAGATTTCGTCGATATCTCTGGTGCTCATTGTGGTGTGCGTATTGTAAGACCTTCGGTACACACACCATCAGTTTATTTGACTTGTCGCTCTAACGAAGTAGCGAGTGTCAGCAATATGTCTCGTGGTCTTATCGTGGCGTGTTTATGTTCTGCCGTTAGGTCAGACGATAGAAATGCCACTTGCACGCTTAGAGTAGCAGATTGATGGTGACCAATTTTAAACATAACTTGATTAATTTTCACACACATTTATTAAAATAATAAAAATCATAGACATTACGTAACTTGATTCTGGATGCTGTTTACAATTGACAATCTGAAGTTCCTTTGGTCTTGGTATGTTAATCTTATTCTCACATATCTCTGATACTTGACCAAGTGTCTATACATTTCTCTTCATGGCTATGTACAGGAATATGGTAATCTTATTAGGCGCAGACGGAAACTTGACTACAGACTAATGCAGAGTGACTAATCGGAGGTCTGTACACTCGTTATAATACCTCGCGCGTTCAGGTATCAATGCGCGAGTGTGATCCGCTACGAGAAAAGGTTCTACATTAGCAGCAATCTCATTGGCTGCGTTACATATTAATACGCGGATCGGCGGAAGCAGAATTTGGTCCGTCTCTAAGACAGCGCCATCTCGTAGTGCGGAGACGGACGAGCGCTGCGCCTGCGCTGTTGTGCTTAGCGGGGCGCGCTCTAGTGGGAAAGTTGTGTAAGTGCTGACTACGCGGAACTATGTACACAACACTCATATTTAACACATTGTGGTAGTGGAGGTTAATAATAAAATCAACATTAAGCCATTCTCATTTGTACGACTTTTCTGCTCACATCCTGTTCCTAATCGATTACCAATGGAAGAGAAGTATCTATGTATTTTTCTTGCATTCACAGTGCCAGATCTGTACGTGGTGATCAAAATAGGAACTAATTTTTTTTTTTCAGCGTAAATCGTTTCCGCATTAACGTATTACAGTTCGCACTGGACCCCTGTGACTAGCTTCACTTTAACTATGACCATCCAGTGGGGTGAGGTAGCGCGGCAGCGCCGAGTTGCGGCTAGGGCGGGCGGTGAACGTACCTGCTCGTGCTTCTTGAGGTAGGAGAGCCTGGGGAAGGCCTTGTCGCAGAACTGGCAGGCGTAGGGCGTGCCCTCGGTGACGCCGACGGTGAAGGCCAGCTCGGTGTCGGGCAGGTCGCTGGCCGAGTTGGGCGTCGCGCACGAGCTGGCCGACGGCGACTCGTCGGGCGGCGTCTCCGACCTCCACGACGAGCCCGCCTCGGTGCCCAGCGCGTCTGCAACAGCCCGGCGCGCCGTCGTGATGAATAACTAGAATGTTAAATGTGGATAGGTTTGTCTCACACCCAAAGGCTACTCGAGGCTCGCTTGGACACTGTCAGCCACATAGCAGGCTAGCCGGTACTTTGGCACTGACGGGGGAGGCGGAGCGGCGATGAGGGCGGCGTGGGGGAGGGGGAAGTGCAGAGGACGGCCCAACTGGTTAGGTTTGAGAGGATTTCCATATCCAGTACTCACCTGAAACCCAAAGCGAAACTCATCGTACCACTGCCAGAACCCACACAGCACGCACGCAACCACGCACGCACTCACATACAAGCACGCGCGAGCACCTTAAAGCTCCCTGTGATACAACAAAATACTCGTTCAGAGCACACAAAACTATATACCAGTCCACGTCAATGGTTGGTAAACAGTTATACAGTATGTGCGCGCGAGTACAGCTTTATACAGACGTGACGAACGCAGAAACCACGGAAAGTAAACAAGAAACAAATCTCACAACACGCCCCTCATTGGTGCATTTAAGCTGTAAAATGACGAAATGCGTGACTGCCACCACAGTGATCATTACTAAGTGTCAAGAATACGAAATATCTCATAACACAAAGCACGCTGACCACAAAAACCACAATGGTTGATTGTAATCTTATAAAGAGATAGCTGCAGCAATCAGCTGCATTTGACTTTGCAGCACTGTGCATGATGTAAAGGTTACATATAGAAAGACAGCATGTGGAAGTAAATGGAAATGTGAAGAGCTAGGTGTGTTCAAAGCGTACGTAAGTGAAATAAATGTATTAATTTATACTCTAAATAACCTAACTTAACTTTCATAAATTACTCAGTAGGTGATTTATATATTGGTTCATATCTTTCTGCAACAATACATAAAATGGTACACAGGGTTTCGTGTAATTTATTACAAGCAGGAAAACCTTCCACCTGTTGCTACAGATCTTAAGTTAGGCATGAGACAATCTTCAGCAGGAATAGTACTCATGATGATCGAGTACTACATTTACATAGGTATTTTATGTGATGTTTCGGAAAATCTGTCACATTGCAATAAACATAAAATAAAAATGGTTCAAATGGCTCTGAGCAATATGTGACTTAACATCTGAGGTCATGAGTCCCCTAGAACTTAGAACTAATTAAACCTAACTAACCTAAGGACATCACACACATCCATGCCCGAGGCAGGATTCGAACCTGCGACCGAAGCGGCCGCTCGGTTCCAGACTGTAGCGCCTAGAACCGCACGGCCACTCCGGCCGGCAAACACAAAACGGAACTGCTGGGCAAGAGAGGCAGAACAATACACATACAAACATAAAACATCTATGTGAATGCCACGCGGGATAGCCGCGCGTTCTGAGGCACCTTGCCACGGTTCAAGCGGCTCTACCCGTCGGAGGTTGGAGTTCTCCCTCGGGCATGGGTGTGTGTGTTGTCCTTAGCATAAGTTAGTTTAAGTCACATTAAGTAGTGTGTAAGCCTAGGGACCGGTGACCTTAGCAGTTTGGTCCTACAGGTACCCACAACAAATTTCTATGTGAATGTTTCCTTTTGATCATGAGAATAAACTCTCGAAAAGCGTCATATTAAGCACGGCACGAAAAATACGTAACTAGTGCAGTGTTTCATAGTTTAAATCATGAATGACACAAGTGCAGGTTTCCAAAAACGTCGATTATGATTAATGAAATTAAGACCTGGTATTTCTTAAAAGAGTATTGTGGTATTCCTCAAATAATATTCATTGTTCTTTGTGTCCTCTCACTGTAGCTCAAGCAACTAATTCTGGTGAACACTTGGAGCTTCTCCTCTCGCTAGCCACTGCCATTTCCAGTTTTCTTTCTTTTCAAGCAGTGCACTCGCCATTTATATATATGCTGTTGTTAACTGTTCGGCATCCATTCCTGAACAACTGGGACGAATAATTTTACAATCTTGTAATAGCTCCAGTGAAGTAGTTTGGTCAAAGAAGTATGTCGAAATCTTTGAGAAAGCGTGCGTGTGTGTCGACCGATAGCACCGCATTACTGACGTCACACAGACGTGGGCTTAGGCCTGTATCTATCGTTGGCCACGGTACACGTCACAGTGACGTCACGGAGAACAACCGCGCTGAGCTTAACGTCCGCCGACCCGGTGGCGCCGCCCCTCAGTGTTGCTGGCAAAAGCCGCGGTGGGACGCACGCGGCCCACTCCCTGGTGACGCACCAGCGGCGGCCGCCGCCTCCATCTGAAACCATGTCCCGGGCCGGCCGCGTTTCTTCCCAGAGTGAGTCAGGCAGGCACGCCGGATTCCGCCTCGTTAGACGTGCGCCGCGGCCTCAGCTGACCGGCTAGGCATCCTTCAGTTCCTGCCGCCGTCCCCTTCTCAGTTTCGAGGAGCGCATAAAAGTTTCTCCGCGAAATTTCAGTAGGCTCACAGACTCAGCCTTCACTGTTACGTCAACGATTCACGCCACAGGTACATCAAATCTTGAATCTAGATCTCCGTCTGTAGCCATCCACATTGCCTAGAAACAGAAATTCAGGAAGAGACGTAGTTTCTTTAAAGAAATTGTCCTGCTCCAGCTTCTTGATTTTATAACGCTACTCATTTTCACAAACATCTTGCAACATTCCTATGTGATATGAGTTTTGTTGTGCAGTAAGTTTCTCGTGAGATTTACTAAATAGATAGGCTGCTTTAACCGTTGGTTACCCTCCATCTGCTACCAGGAAAAATTTTATAACTAAGTGCCCTTTAAAATCTTCGGAGAGGCAACTTAACACGATGACAGTCACGATTATAAGACACTCGATAATTGACGCATATATCATTCTGATTATTACTGAGCAATGTCAATGTTTCTTAAAAAAAAAAAAGAAAACAATTTACCTATCATCGTGTGAAGTGCTGTCTATACGTAGATAATGTGGCGTTCAGGAACGTATCAATAGCACCATTAGATACAGGATATGGTAAATAGCTTACAAATATTTTTCATATAAAATCACTACCAGTCTGCGGCTCCAAAAAGGCAAAATTTCCACATGTCACACCTCCTATCTGCCTTTAATTATATTTTCACTTTATGAAAATATGACAACATGCCTCAAGTTTGTTTTTCAACGTGAATTGTCATCCGTGAAGTAGAACCAACGACTAGACTGACTGTCCTGAAAAATAATTGTACCATCCTTACGAAAAATCACCGAAATTCCAAAAAATGGCTCGGAGCACTATGGGACTTAACATCTGAGGTCATCAGTCCCCTAGAACTTAGAACTACTTAAACCTAACTAACCTAAGGACATCACACACATCCATGCCCGAGGCAGGATTCGAACCTGCGACCGTAGCGGTCGCGCGGTTCCAGACTGCAGCGCCTAGAACCGCTCGGCCACTCCGGCCGGCTAAGGTTCTTTACATTCGAAATAAAGTGCAAGTTATTTCCCGAGAGATCTAAGATCAAAATGAAATGAGAGGAGTACTGCATAAGGAGTGGCTGAAAGGCAGAAAAAAGCTAAAGCAGTAGGAAGAAAGCTAAAACAATAGGAAGAAATCTAGGGCAGTTGGAAGAGAACTGGAGCAGTTGGAAGGGAGCTGAATCAGTTAGAAGGAGTAGTTCTGTGAAGAAGGAGGCAGCTGCTGTGAGAAGTAGAATGCAAGAGAACGTCAGAAGGAGTGGTGGTGGTGGTGGTGGTGGTGGTGGTGGTGGTGGGCAGTAGTAGTAGTAGTAGTAGTAGTAGTAGTAGTAGTAAGAGGATGAGGAAAATATGTACGAGAATAGGGGTAGAGGAAGAATCCAAGTGCTAAGAAGCAGCTGAAAACCCAAAGAAGGTAATGACGTGTGTGTGTGTGTGTGTGTGTGTGTGTGTGTGTGTGTGTGTGTGGGCTGCGAGTCTCAGGTGTCGGCGCCGTCCGGCGGCGCTGTCGGCCGGACGCTCTGCCCACGGCCACTTGGCCAGACCGTGGGACGCGGGCCGCTAACAAGGGAAGTCTCACTTACTGGCCGGCCGCGGCCGAGGCGCAAGAGTAGGTGCTGCGGGTGCGCCGCGGGGTCCCACGCTCCCACACGTGCCGCCCCCGCGCTCTCACTCGCCCTCCAGCTCCTTCCTCTCGCGCACTGCCCACACGCCCGTCAAGCCACAGTATCGTCGCAAAGTGCTAGGCTCGGAACCTACTACGACGTCTTCACATGTGCCCTTTATACAATTCGTAAATGCAACTGGTGCTGGATGCGCAACACCACTCCATTACCTCACGAGAACCGTGAATTATAGCAGATATTTCGTGCGATAGCACGCACTCGGAATTCACCGATTTTAGAGAATGGCCCTGCACTGAAACAGTTGAGGAATTCCTGCGTTTCGTATGTCTGGCTTTATATTCCACTACCTCTTCCTCCTCTCATGCTGTTTCCCTTACCGAACTAGACAATTTTACTAATTTGTGAACGTACGGCAATGTCACGGAAGTTTCGTCACTATGCGTGCTCGTCCCAGACGTCTCAATACATAAGTTTTATCCCTCGTTTACTGTAAAATTTTCTCGTAAACCAATTTCCGTATGGTTACATCAAAATGTTAAAATGCGTGTGAATTCCTAAGGGACAAAAATGTTGAGGTCGTCGGTCCCTAGACTTAGACACTACTTAAAGCAACTTAAGCTAAGACCACCACACACACACACACACACACACACACACACACACACACACACACACACACACACACACACATGCCCGATGGGGGGCCGTGCAATCCGTGACATGGCGCTTCAAACAGCATGGCCACTCCGCGCGGCTACAGTTCGGTCAGTTTGCCTCACAATGCCTTCACGCAGTGATGGTGAGAGTCTCGGTTGTAAAGCCTCTGCACAGTTGTGGCAGATGTGTCGTGGTAGCGATGGTGATAGGAAAATTAAAATCTAAAAACACCAAATAGTTGGTGAAGCTGAAGTGTTCTGTCTACAGACTAACCACTACCAGGGGGGCTAGGGGAGAAAGAAGGAAAAGAAGCAGGAGGAGGAAACAAAGAGGGGGAAGAAACAAAGAGGGGGAAGAAACAAAGAGGGGGAAGAAACAAAGAGGGGGAAGAAACAAAGAGGGGGAAGAAACAAAGAGGGGGAAGAAACAAAGAGGGGGAAGAAACAAAGAGGGGGAAGAAACAAAGAGGGGGAAGAAACAAAGAGGGGGAAGAAACAAAGAGGGGGAAGAAACAAAGAGGGGGAAGAAACAAAGAGGGGGAAGAAACAAAGAGGGGGAAGAAACAAAGAGGGGGAAGAAACAAAGAGGGGGAAGAAACAAAGAGGGGGAAGAAACAAAGAGGGGGAAGAAACAAAGAGGGGGAAGAAACAAAGAGGGGGAAGAAACAAAGAGGGGGAAGAAACAAAGAGGGAGAAGAAGAAGAAGAAGAAGAAGAAGAAGAGGAGGAGGAGGAGGAGGTGACCAAGAGAAAAAGAGGAGAAAGTGGAGGAGACAGTGAAAGAAGAAGAGAAGACGAATAACAAGAAGAGAAGACGAAGAACAAGAAGAAGGATGATACGAAAGCAATACTAATGTACACCTGATGCACCAAGATGACACGAGTTTAAGAACAAAATAAGATTTCCGTCAGAAGTTAATGCTTTGGTAATAGCTGTTGCAACAGGACCTTAGATCCAAATGTAATTTAAAACAAAACTGGCAGAAGATGGACGAACAAGCTTGAGAACGCTAAACATTGGCTATTCCAGGGACCCTCTCTCTCTTGGCAGTCATCTGTTGGTCTGGAAGTGGTGTCTTGGTGGCCACAGAAGGGTCTCATCGTCAAGCCACAACACACACGGCCTTTAGAGAAAAGGAGAGACGCAAAAATAACTTTTCTTCGTTTGTCTTGCTGTGGCAGCATGAGTATTAATGGCCTGCGGGCTGACGACCGTCGTAACTCAGACTGATGGAAGCAGCGAGGGGGAGGGAGCGGCCCGTCAAATGGAGACGGATCGCGGGGATCGGTCGCCTGTGGATGGAGAACCGAAGGCGCGCCGTCCCACGAGGCCCCGCCCTGCCACCTGTGATTATACCTCGCAACTACAATCTGAATACATCTCGGCGTCACACATTACGTTTCAGGGTGGCGGGAGTTTGGTTGGAGAGCCAAGGCATGGTCAATCAATCGATTAGACGAAACAGAATAGAAACAAGAAATTAACACAGCTAAGTCTCGATGTATCACAGCGAAAGAAAAAAAAAAAAACAACTGCATTACTGATTCTTGGACAGAGAATAGCCAAGAAAGGCTCGTTAAGGAAAAGTTGCAGCTTACCGTCGAACACGAGAAGCATAATTACCTCTGTCTGCATGTATACAACATGCTGATTCACGTCATCACGCCGTACAACCAATACCCCAGTCGAGTGGCATAGCACCAGCCCCCCACCCCCGTCTAAATAAGAATGATAATTCGTCTGTGGTAAAGCGTGGAGTCTAGGTTGGAACATTACAATTTGCTTGTGAGTTGGTGAAACTAACGAATGTAAATGTAATATAAAAGTTGCGGTAATAGACTTACGGCTCCATATTTACAGCACTTTTATTGTAAATAAATAACAACGCCATCTCAGGATAAAAAGCTGCATTACCTAATAGAAAAATCTCTGACGAACATTTTCGTCCATATCATGCACGTCAGACACGAGACTAGCGTGGGGGATACTGTGTAGCTCTGGGATTAATAGACACCTCTTACTTTAGCAACAGGCAGCAAAAGGTCATTATTCACAATGTTGATAACGGCTGTGATGTGGGATCTGAGTGGGGTACTGTCAAGTGGGGGATGCCCCAGGGATCAGTGTTGGGGCCGCTGCTGTTCCTTATTTATATAAATGATATGCCATCTAGTATTATGGATAACTCTGAGCACTATGGGACTCAACTGCTGAGGTCATTAGTCTTATGGATAACTCTAAAATATTTCTGTTTGCTGATGACACTAGCTTGGTAGTAAAGGATATTGTGTGCAACATTGACTCGGTTCCAAATAATGCAGTGCATGACCTCAGTTCATGGCTTTTAGAAAATAAACTAACGTTAAATCACAGTAAGACTCAGTTTTTAGAGTTTCTAACAAACAATTCAACAAAACCTGACGTTTTAATCTCACAGAACGGGCATATGATTAGTGAAACTGAACAGTTCAAATTGCTAGGTGTTCAGATAGACAGTAAGCTGTCGTGGAAAGCCCACGTTCAGGATCTTGTTCAAAGACTTAATACTGCCATTTTTACTATTCTAACGGTATCAAAAGTGAGTGATACTTCGACACGAAAATTAGTCTACTTTGCTTATTTTCATTGCTTTATGTCGTATGGTATTATGTTTTGGGGTAACTCTTCTCATTCTAGAAGGATATTTTTGGCTCAGAAACGGGCGGTTCGGGCAATAAGTGGTGTTATTTCACGAACCTCTTGTCGACCTCTGTTCACGAGCCTGGGTATTATGACATTGGCCTCTCAATACGTATATTCCTTACTGTCGTTTCTTGTTACCAATATTAGTTTATTCCCAAGAATAAGCAGCTTTCACTCGGTTAATACTCGGCAGAAATCAAACCTCCATTTGGATCGGACTTCCTAAACTCTTGTGCAGAAAGGTGTGCAGTATACTGCTGCATCCATTTTCAATAAGCTGCCACTCGAATTCAAAAATCTAAGCAGTAATGCACGCGCTTTCAAGTCGAAACTGAAGAGTTTCCTCATGGGTCATTCCTTCTATTCTGTCGAGGAGTTCCTTGAAAAATTAAGCTGATTCTTATTGAATTGCTGATAGCGTTTACTTTTTTTCAGGTTCATGAAAATTTATTTTTATCTGTTATTACTTTTACGTTTAAAGTTCATGTACTGACACGTTCCATGACCTTGGAGATTTGCTCCTCAAATTGGTCCTACGGAACTTGACGTGTAAATAAATAAATAAAAAATAAATAGCGCGCCGGTATATAAATGACACCGTTTACATGGCTGAAATACATGGAGTTTACAAAAATATGGGAACATCGAGAGCACATTACGCTGAGGTAACTAAAGCCATGGGATAGTGATATGCACGTACAAAGATCCTGGTAGTATCGTGTAGACAAGGTATCAAAGACCAATGCACTGGTCGAGCTGTCATTTGTACTCAATGGATTCATGCGAAATGTATTCCGACGTGATTACGGCCACACAAAGGGATATGACAGACTCTTAACGACGAAAGGTAGTTGGTACTAGACGCATGGGACATTCCATTTCGCTCAAGTCGTTAGAATATTCAATATTCCGAGATCCACAGTGTCAAGAGTGTGCCGAGAATATCACGTTTCAGACATTACCTCTGACCACAGATAACGCAGTGTTTGCGTAGAGTTGTATGAGCTAACAGGCAAGCAAAAATGCGTGAAGTAACCGCAAAATCAGTGTGGGACGAATGACGAACGTATGCGTTACGACAATGCGGCGGAATATTGCGTTAATGGGCTATGGCAGCAGACGACCGACGCGAGTGCACCAAATCGCTTGCAGCGCCTCTTCAGGGCTCGTTACAATATCGGTTGGATCCTAGACAACCTAAAAACCGTGGCCTGATCAGACGAGTCCCAATTACAGCTTTCAAGAGCTGATGGTAGGGTTAGAGTGTGGCGTACACCCCACGAAGCCACGGATCCAAGTTCTCACCAGAGCACTGTGCAATTGATCGTGGTTCCATAATGGTGTGGACTGCGTTTACATGGATAATTTACGGCTACTTGGAGACCATTTTCTGGCATTCATGGACTTCATATTCCCAAACAACGATGGAATTTTTATGCATGACAAAGTAACATGTCAGAACATTCGAACGATTCGAGTGAATGATTTCACCACCAGATTGTCCATCATGAGCTCCATCGAACATTTATGGGACATAATCGATAGGTCAGTTCGTGCACAAAATCCTGCGCCGGCAACATTTTCGCAATTATGGTTCAAATGGCTCTGAGCACTATGGGACTCAACTGCTGTGGTCATAAGTCCCCTAGAACTTAGAACTACTTAAACCTAACTAACCTAAGGACATCACACACATCCATGCCCGAGGCAGGATTCGAACCTGCGACCGTAGCGGTCGTGCGGTTCCAGACTGTAGCGCCTTTAACCGCTCGGCCACTCCGGCCGGCTTCGCAATTATGGACGGCTAAAGATGCAGCATGGCTCAATATTCCTGCAAAGGCTTCCAACGACTTGCTGAATCCGTGCGACATCGAGTTGTTGTACTACGCCGGGCAAAAGGACATCAGACACGATATTAGTAAGTATCTCATGATTTTTGTCAACTCAGTGTACCATTCCTAACACGGTGTAGGAATACTATTGGCATTCAAAACAGCTATCAGATGTCTCGAAAGGGATAAATACAGGTTATGTATGGTTTTTGAGGAAATATAGGAAATACTGTACCATTCTTCCTGCAATACTGGCAAGCTCAGGTAGCGATGACGGAGGTGGACAGTATCAAGCACCCATATTTCCAAACTGGACGAAAAAGGCTAATAATATTCAGATCGGGTGACTGTTGGAATGCGACAGTCCATTCTCGTGCTGGAAAAACCAGTCCTGGACAGTGCGAGCTGTATGTCGTCTTGGAAAACATCATCACCATTGTGGAACAAATGTTGTACTATGAGATACATACACAATCCTTAGCTGTAATTCGATGGCAGCGTAACCATGGGGCCCACGGAATACCACGATATGGCTGCGCAAATCATCACCGCACCCCCATCATGTTTCACTCTTAGGACGTACAAAAATGGCTCAAATGGCTCTGGGCACTATAGGACTTAACATCTGAGGTCATCAGTCCCCTAGAACTTAGAACTACTTAAACCGTAACTAACCTAAGGACATCACACACACCAATGCCCGAGGCAGGATTGGAACCTGCGACCGTAGCGATCGCGCGGTTCCAGACTGAAGCGCCAAGAACCGCTCGGCCACTGCGGCCGGCTTAGGACGTACACTTGGCCGAAGTTGAAAACAGTGTGACAAAAGATACATCTAACGAAATGACTTTCTTCCATTGCTCCATAGCCGAGGTTTTATGGGTTCGGCACCGGGTTTGTCTGCATCACTGAACAGTAGTTTTGAATTACAGCTCGCCTTGCATGTTCCCTGCTCATGGCGTTCACTTCGTATTGTTCCGGCGCTGAAGGGGGTTCGCTATTGCGACATTCAGTTTTGCAGTGAATTTTACAGCTGCCTTCTCTTACTTTTCGTCACAATCCTCTTGAATGACGGTTTGTCACTATCACTCTTCGTACACTTTCGTCCGCGTTGTGACGTGGCGGGTGATGTTTTCCCGCTTTCCCTGTATGCGGTATAAATCGTCAATACGGCGACTCTCGAAACACCAAACACTTCGCCTCCCTTGGTTACGGAACCGCCCACCATACGAGTACCAACAATTTCCCCATGTTAGACTTCACTTAGCTCCGACGTAGCGCACTCACAACTAGACAGAATACTGTTCTGACCATGAAGGACACTTGCAACGTTTGGAGAAAATGGCGCAGGTGTCGTTCGTGCTGAAATACAACAGTGCAACTTTCAGGCTCGGCTAGCACCTGCATTTATGTTCAAGCACGGGTTTTTCTCGTTGTCTCCAATTTTCATCCAACCCCTGCATATGTCTTACGAAACGACCAATGGGTGACGTCAGTAACAATACAAAAAAAACTGCAAAATAATTGGTCCTTCATAAGAATATGGATTTTTATTAATACCTTGAAATATATTTAAATCAGAAACTTTCCAACCACACTGGAAAAAATAGATATTTAACCGAGGACATAATTTTAATTACAGAACAACAAATGTATTTAAAAATAATTGTCACGACAAATTCATTGTTTTCGTCAACTGTCAACCACATTGTCACCTTTAAAACTAACCAAGACCTCAGGTTGCGCGACAGGTCTGTAACCTCCATCGTAAGAAAAGAAAAAGAAAAAATATGCTAAGCAGAAATGCAGTGAGATATTTCAGCTTTTCTCGGTCTGATTGATTAACAGGTGTTCTACCGAGTTGTTGTTTCTATTTTCCGCACAATATTTCGACGATCGACCCGACCGTCTTCAATAGGTGCCGGGTGTATCACAGTCTTGAGCACATCCGCCATTTCAAAAATGGTTCAAATGGCTCCGAGCACTATGGGACTTAACATCTATGGTCATCAGTCCCCTAGAACTTACAACTACTTAAACCTAACTAACCTAAAGACGACACACAACACCCAGTCATCACGAGGCAGAGAAAATCCCTGACCCCGCCGGGAATCGAACCCGGGAACCCGGGCGCGGGAAGCGAGAACGCTACCGCACGACCACGAGCTGCCATTTCCATTACACCTATATAGGTCCAGTATACAATGCGATCCAAGCAATCACCCACAAAAATGAAACAACGTCTCGTTGAAAAATACTAATGACATACAAATAAAATAAATCGCAGCCCCCAGTAAGTGAGGTATGACGTAATACTTCACAGAAAGTACCCTTGTTAGGGAATGCTCTCTAGACCCTTAATTTTCACCAACTGCCCTGAACAGCTACAACCAGGTATTTGCCAGACGATTCCAGCGCTTATGACGTGCCACAGAAACATGTTATGTATGTTCTACACAGAATATTCTTGCAATGTAGATCCAAAGATGGAGAGGACTAGGGAAAAATAAGAGAACTTTTCTACGTAGAGCACAGTGCGACAGAAGCCAGAGTGGAATGTCGATTGAGCAACAGGCTATTGCAAGCTGTGTGCGTGGAAGTAAAAGCTGAGCGCTACTGGCTACTGTCTGCGGAGGCCCAGGCATGACTGCTGGCCGCATTACCAGACTGGGTGCGCTTGTAATGCTGCTGGAACTGGAGAATGAGGAGAGGGGCAGGGGTGAGAGACTATACTCGCCCCTCGGGAAGACCCACGTTCAGTGGGCTACGTCGTATAGCACGAGTTACAAAATGACGCAGGCATGCAAGTGGAGTTTGCAGTACACAGATAGAGAAAACCTTGTTTGCAACAATCATGGGTTGGCAAAAGTTTCGATGGCATTAAGATCATGAGGGCCGTTCTGGACCAACTGTACGGCTCAGCTTAACCGAAAGTTTCTTTAACTCCATCTTGTGCAAATGTAACGGGGCTGAGGCTGATCGAAGACGAAGAAAATAGACACCAACAGCCGTAATTTTATTTCATAATTTTATTTAGCTACCAGTTTGGGTGCCTCATTGACGCCGTTTTCAGGCACCTATACGTGTTTTAACTCAGTTGTCGTTAGAGATGGAAGGGTCCACGTCTACCGACGAGGGGCCTACAGGAACCAGTTGGATATAGTGGTCCCTGTAACAGCACAAACGATTGTATGACTTATCTAGCTACGTGTATAGGAGCCTAATCATGATGCCGATGAGGTACCGAAACTGGTTGCTAGATAAAATTATTAAATAAAATTACGGCGGTTGATATATTTTCAAGTTAACCAAATGTGCTAATACGGGCAAATGTTAGACTCTTTGTAATATTTCTGGCTTTACAGCCATCATATTCATGTACAAGCAGCTTCTCTTAGAGCATTTGAGAAGGCAGCAGTGGCAAGATGAGGTAATGTGGTGTGAGGCACCGATGACAGATAGGTTGTTCTGTTCGTGAAAAAGACGGCTAAATTGTGGTCCTCCTCTGCGACTGGCAGCTGCGTGCCAAAATGACAATCCTCTATTATTAATCTTCTATTATTGGTATATCAGAGCACCACTTAAATAATTTGATAATTCAGAGGCTTCCTTTACCAGGCTACAGATTAGCTGGCTGTTTCTCAAGGAGTTCCTTGCGGGGTGGGGGAGTGGCTCTGTACGTAAAAAACAGTATTTCGTTTGAGTCCATAGACGTATCACGACACTGCACTGAACAGATATTTGAAAGTTGTGCAGCATTAGTTGAATTTAGTGAAACTAAACTTCTAATTGCTGTTGTTTATAGGTCCCCTAACTCCGACTTCAGAGCATTTTTACTCAAGCTAGAGAGGGTTCTTGATTCACATTGTAGGAAGTACCAGAAAGTAGTTATATGTGGTGACTTCAATATTAATTTTGTACATGATTGTGTAAGAAAAAGGATGTTGGTAGATCTCCTAAATTCATATGATCTGATGCAAACCGTTTTTTTCCAACTAGGGTGCAGGGGAACAGTAGCACAGCCATAGACAATATTTTTATTCATTCTTCATTACTAGATGGGCATTCTGTTAGTAAAAGGTTGAATGGCTTTTCAGACCATGATGCACAAATTTTAACACTAAAAGGTTTTTGTACTCAAACCAATGTCGTATTTAATTACAAACTACGTAGGAAAGTTAATCCAACAGCAATAGACAGTTTTTCAAAACTTTTCAAGGAACAAGAGTGGCAAGATGTTTATAGTGCCGATAATATAGATGATAAATACAATGCTTTCCATAACACATTTCTCATGCTCTTTGAGAGTTGCTTTCCATTAGAACATTCTAGACGGGGTACTAGCAGTAATGGACAGCCCGGTTGGCTGACTAGTGGGATAAGGATATCATGTAGAACAAAGCGGGAATTATATCAAAATGTTAGAAGTAGTCACAACCAAGCTACAGTAGCCCATTACAAACAGTATTGTAAGGTGCTTAAAATGTTATTAGCAAGGCAAAAAGTAAGTGGTATGCAAATAGATAGCTAATTCACAGGATAAAATTAAAGCCATATGGTCAGTTGTGAAGGAAGTGTCTGGTCAGCAGCACAAGGTGGATGATATAAAGTCAGTTCGCAGTAATAATATTTCTGTTACTGATAAATCAGATACATGTACAGTATTTAACAACCATTTTCTGAGCATTGATGGTGAATTAAATAAAAATTTAGTTTCTACAGGAAATCATATAAATTTCTTAGCAAATGCCTTTCCGAGATTGACGTCTGAAATACTCCTCTGTGATACAGACAAGAGGGAGATTGAGTCAATAATTAAATCACTGAAGACTAAGGACTCTCATGGTTATGATGGAGTGTCTAGTAGAATATTAAAGTACTGTGCTGCACATGTTAGCCTTGTATTTAGCCATATTTGTAATTTTTACTTTAGGAATGGTGAGTTTCCTGAGCGATTAAAGTACTCAGTAGTAAAGCCGCTTTATAAACGGGGAGAAAGGGATAAGGTAGATAATTTTAGACTTATTTCTATGCCATCAGTGCTTGCAAAAGTTATCGAAAAGGCTGTTTATGTAAGGTTAATTGATCATTTTATATCACACGATTTGCTATCAAATGTACAGTACGGCTTTAGAAGTCGTTTGACAACTGAAAATGCTATATTCTCTTTTCTTTGTGAGGTACTGAATGGGCTAAACAAAAAGTTTCGAACGCTTGGCCTATTTTTTGATTTGACAAAGGCATTTGACTGTGTTGATCTCACAATATTGCTCCAGAAGTTGGACCATTACGGAATAAGGGGAGTAACTCACAATTGGTTCACCTCTTACTTTAGCAACAGGCAGCAAAAGGTCATTATTCACAATGTTGATAACGGCTGTGATGTGGGATCTGAGGGGTACTGTCAAGTGGGGGATGCCCCAGGGATCAGTGTTGGGGCCGCTGCTGTTCCTTATTTATATAAATGATATGCCATCTAGTATTATGGATAACTCTAAAATATTTCTGTTTGCTGATGACACTAGCTTGGTAGTAAAGGATGTTGTGTGCAACATTGACTCGGTTTCAAATAATGCAGTACATGACCTCAGTTCACGGCTTTTAGAAAATAAACTAACGTTAAATCACAGTAAGACTCAGTTTTTTCAGTTTCTAACAAACAATTCAACAAAACCTGACGTTTTAATCTCACAGAACGGGAATATGATTAGTGAAACTGAACAGTTCAAATTGCTAGGTGTTCAGATAGACAGTAAGCTGTCGTGGAAAGCCCACGTTCAGGATCTTGTTCAAAGACTTAATACTGCCATTTTCACTATTCGAACGGTATCAAAAGTGAGTGATACTTCGACACGTAAATTAGTCTACTTTGCTTATTTTCATTCACTTATGTCGTATGGTATTATGTTTTGGGGTAACTCTTCCCATTCTAGAAGGATATTTTTGGCTCAGAAACGGGCGGTTCGGGCAATAAGTGGTGTTATTTCACGAACCTCTTGTCGACCTCTGTTCACGAGCCTGGGTATTATGACATTGGCCTTTCAATATGTATATTCCTTATTGTCGTTTCTTGTTACCAATATTAGTTTATTTCCAATAATAAGCAAGTTTCACTCGGTTAATACTCGGCAGAAATCAAACCTCCATTTGGATCGGACTTCCTAAACTCTTGTGCAGAAAGGTGTGCAGTATACTGCTGCATCCATTTTCAATAAGCTGCCACTCGAATTCAAAAATCTAAGCAGTAATGCACGCGCTTTCAAATCGAAACTGAAGAGTTTCCTCATGGGTCACTCCTTCTATTCTGTCGAGTAGTTCCTTGAAAAATTAAGCTGATTCTCATTGTATAGCTGATAGCGTTTGCTTAAACTTATGGACTGATTTTCTTGCAGGTTCATGAACATTTATTTTTATCTGTTATTACTTTTATGTCGTAAGTACATGTACTGACATGTTCCATGACCTTGGAGATTTGCTCCTCAATTTGGTCCTACGGAACTTGACGTGTAAATAAATAGATAAATAAATAAATAAATAAACTAAACAGTGTATTTACTTGTATTTCAAATTAGAGCATCCCTCAATAGCGTGCTATCGTTCCATTATTTCGCAAGTATTAGTACCAGCATAATAATAAACAACCGCTAAACGAAAAGGCAGACGAAGCACTTAGGAGATCTTCGGATCACACCTAAATTGGATGGCGGACGAAGTGGTTCGGCTGTTAAATCAGAGCTGGTTCGGCAGTCTCGGAGAACGGACATGTCGTCCGCTGCAGTATCAGTTAAGACTTGATTTGTACTGTCTAGCTTGTAAATGTGAGAACTGGACTAACAGTCTTTGAGGACAGACATGTTGTCTGCCGCAGTCGGTATCAGGTTAAGACTATTAGCAATGTATGGTTATTTGGACGTGTAGTTGAGAAGTGTGACAGTAATTACGGAAATACGCAGTTCATTATTTTGTTGAAGAATGGAAATGATTTGTGACTCTAAAATGGAATGTAATTGTGCAGTTTCTCGTGTCCTGCAAATAAAAAGCGAGTGGCATCCAGTATAAACAAACTAAATGAAAATTTAATTATTTCTAAAATATTTGTTTCTCCCTAAGATTTTATCACAGCCAGATGACGGATTCGCAACCTACGTGCTGTTTTCTGAGCAGGGGGCAACGACTATAGATGACAGCAGGTTGGTGAACATTTGTAGAGCTTATGCATTCCAATCAGGCACCTCGAGTGTACTGCAGTCTTAGTGCAAATGAGATCAGTGACACATCATCTGTCGTAATACAGAGGAGGCATAGTGGTGGTAAGTTTCTATGGGACCAAACTGCTGAGGTCATCGGTCCCTAGGCTTACACTCTACTTAATCTAACTTAAACTAAATTACGCTAAGGAGAACACACAAAACACACACACCCATGCCCGAGGGAGGACTCGAACCTCCAAGGGGGGGGTGGGGGGTGGGGGGGGGTTGGACCGCGCGCGAACCGTGACAAGGCCGAGGAGGCGTGAAGGAGAGAAAAAATTTAGAGGGAAGGGGTTTATGGGGTTTATGATAAGCACGTAGATAACACCCTCTCTCGCACCCTCTTTTTTTTCAACATGCCATGCCATCTGATGTTTGTGTAACAGACTTCCAACTTTCCATAGGAAGCATTATAAAACTGTATACAATTTATTTGTTTTCTTTCTTTTAATTTTCTTTGTCATTTTGTGATGTTATTTATGTGAATACGTGATGTAAAATCGTTTAGTAACTTAAGACTTATTTTGAATTGTGTTCTTATACTAATTGTACCTGTGTGAGAGTTTCTGGTGCCCAGTAGGGAAAATGTTGTCTGCGTAAAAGTTCTGCGAACGCGAGCGAGACAATTGAAGGGCAGTTAGTCAAAAGCGCGATGGTGGAAGTAAGTCGATCGGTCGCGAATGTGCTCGGAATCCGTGGAAAGTTTCATTCATTTTGGAGAAAACAGTTTTTCTAGCAGCGCTTAGAGAGTAATATATTTGGAGGAAACTCGAGGAAGAAATTTTCAAGCGGAGACCGTTTTTATTTGCAAGGAAATGCGAATGGAGCTTGGAAAATTCTAGAAGTCTGTTACGGCACTATTGTTGCTACAATATGCTAAAAGCTTCGAGGGAGGAGAATTTACTCTGGAATCTATGCACAAGAGCATGCACAAGAGCAGAAAACACCAGTCGTCCATAAATTTAAAATCACGTCTGCCAAGTGTATTAACCCGATCTTTCCTATCCCGCTCCTTTTGGAATCAGTTAAAATTTACTTACAGTAGATTTACTGAAAGTGCGAGGTGTCACAGCAATATTAATATTTTTATATGAGTTTCATTGGATATTTTCCTTTCTTAACAAGGCAGTCATTGCCATCTTTCTCCAGATCAGCGACATTATAAAGGACTGCAGAGAGTCGACTTGAGAGACTTCGCTGCACTCATCATGGGGTAGGAAGCATTATCTACATCTCTGAATTCAACTACGACAATCCTTCCCCATTTTGCTGTGTAGCACAAAAACAAAACTATTTACCTTACATGTATATAGTAAAACGATGTTCATATCCCTTTAGACAGTAATTAATGTTATACCACAGTGTACTAATTATTCTTGCAACGCAGTAGATTTCATTCGCTGTCAGAATTTAGAATTTTGTCAATATAAAGCAGAAGTCCTAACATTAAGGTTAAAGAAAGACGTACTATCACTTTTCATTGTAGTTATGCTTTACCATTCACGGAACCGTTTTTGGAATTAATGGGTAAACAAGATTAAGGACGATATTAATTTACCTGAATTTACTTGTTTAGAATAGGAACTGTTGTGAAGCGTAACATTAAACTGCATTCAGTTTGACACCTACATTCAAACAAACTATTTACAAACGTGTTGTTATTAATAATAGCATTCAAATACAAATCTGTATAATAAATAATTTGACTCCACTTAGGGTTCACTTATTAATGTATGGACTAGTAGCATACGACTAACATTTGGTCATTACGATCGATTTGTACTTTTGCTACATTGATCTGCCAACACACGTCGGTAAACCTATTTGTTCACTTATTCTGTGCACAATCATCCAGGAAAATGTATTTGAGAAACTTGCCCACACATCTACTTTTTGCATTCACAGTTAGCTGACAGCAATTACCATTACAGCAGCACATGTAGTATTGTGTATTCTTTATTTGTGTGTTTCTGCATACTCACGGTTATTACGTGAGATTCAGGATGTGCGTGTGTGTGTCGCCTTGAACATATCAGTCAGGTGTAAGGCAAGAAAACTAGCTGCCAGATATTTGAATAAATATATTTATTCAAGTTGGAAGCTTTTTCCATCAAGCTGAATTTGTCAGAAGGGGCGTGGCAGCTCGAGTTATATTTAATCAGAAGGACAGTGTTGTGGCCACGTTGTATGCAGAGTAAGAATTTACGACAAAATAGTATACTCCTGCTATTAGTGTGTAAATTTACAGCGTGAGGATAATAGCGTGAGGATAATACTGAGTTTGGTCACAAACTGTTAATCACCGTTGTGGCCACTAAAGAGCACGCCCAGAAGCTAAAAGCTCCACAAACTTCATAAAATTGTCTTGACCTACCTGAAAACAGTCTTTGATCTTCAGAAAAAGAAATTTCGGGTACGGCCTTTCTGCCATACATTCCCGGAGTGACCGACAGAATAGGCCGTATATTGCGCAAACATGGCGTAAAGACGATTTTCAAACCGAGAAGGAAGATCAAAGAGTGTCTTAGATCGGCAAAGGAGAAAAGGGACCCACTTGCAATGTCGGGAATATACCGTATACCATGCACATGCGGAAAAGTTTATGTCGAAATGACTGGACGACCAATCAACACCAGGATCAAAGAGCATAAGCGACATTGCAGATTGGGGCAGGTGGAGAAATTGGCCGTGGCAGAGCACGTACTGAGTGTGACCGACCACGTAATAAAATTCGCCGACACGGAAGTTCTGGCTGTAGAGAATCACTATCACACGCGCTTGTTCAGAGAAGCTGTAGAAATACAAAAACAAGCAAACAGTTTCAACAAGAAACGGATCCTGGCTTCCCGTACTGCAGCGAACGACCGTCGCAGGTAGCAAGAGGAGAACCGCACCGGAAATGACCGCGGAGAAGCTCTCGGACGTTGGTGCGCAAGGTACATATAGTCTGCGGCCGCGAGCTGGGCTCCAGTTCACCACCGGCAATGGAACGTGAAGCTTTTACAATGTCAGCGACTAGTGCTGGCGAAACGTCAGTAAAATCATTATATGAACATCGGCCGAAGAACCCGAGACAGAAGCCAATAGGCAGTTTACTGGATTATTTATTATTAATTGACGTCATTGTGTACAATGCTTCGAAGCCGAAACTGCAATAGTGTATCTAGAAGGAAATGAAATACGAGGGCTGTCCAGAAAGTAAGTTACGATTGATCGCGAAATGAAAATCACAGTGAAAATAAGAAATGTTTCATTTGTAACAGTTAGCTACACCTTTCAGCTACTTCTCTACGTAGTCGCCGTTCTGACCCAGACATTCGTCTTAGCGTTGTACCAACTTTCCAATACCCCTCATCATCATAGAAGGCAGCCGCCAGTGCTTTCCGCCAATTCTCTACGCTGGCCTAAAGCTCGTTGTCTGTGCCAAAATGTTGTCTTCATAGCCAGCGGTTCGTTTGAGCAGAGATGAAACTCAGTGGGAGACAATTATGGGCTGTATTGAGGGTAACCAAACATTTCCAATTGAAACGATGCAGGAACATCTTCATTGCCCCTGCAGAATGAGGCTGAGAATTGTCTTGAAGAAGAAACCGCACGACAGTTACGTAATGTTGGTTGCATAGCTTCAGGGGAAAATTCTCACCAGGCCCTCGTACTTGGCGGGAGACACTATTTTCTGTAACATCTTTACGGGCTCACTAAGAGCTCAGGAATGAAAAGAGAGACATAATTCTACCTAAAGTCATACTAGAGACACTGCCCAACACATCTTTGCAAAGCTTTATCGGATTTTCATAGTCGTTTCCATTTCGTGACCGATCGTAATTTACTTTCTGGACAGCCCTCGTATTCGTCAAATAGTGAAACTATTATCGTTTAGATAA
Source organism: Schistocerca nitens (assembly GCF_023898315.1). Lineage (NCBI taxonomy): Eukaryota > Metazoa > Arthropoda > Insecta > Orthoptera > Acrididae > Schistocerca > Schistocerca nitens. Next base: position 770,612,406 of record NC_064617.1, read on the forward strand.
TACTTAGAACAGTTATATATTAGAGTCTGCATTCGCTCTAGGGAGGCAAATGTGATGACTTTCAACCGCTAGCTTTCTGCCTCCGCCGCCTCCGGTACCAGAAAGCCGTTCGCACGTATCTTGGTGCTGTGTGTGTGTGTGTGTGTGTGTGTGTGTGTGTGTGTGTGTGTGTGTGTGTGTGCGTGTGTGTGTGTGTGTGTGTGTGCGCGCGCGCGCGTGCGTGCGTGTGTCGCAACCTCCAGCTGGAACGCACTCTTTTTCCAAAAGCGCAAGGCAGCGCAGCGGCGTGGCGCCCCGAGCTGCAACCAGAGCGAGGTCCCACCGAAGGCTGCGTCCGCGGCTTGCGACACGGCGCGCGTACACAGTAGCCGACGGGCGAAAGGTTAGCCTGGCCTGGCCTGGCCTAGCTCACTCGTCTCGTTTCGCAGCCGCCGCGCCGCGGCATGTCGCTCAGAAGATGCGGGCAGATTTTTAAGCGCCTGAATCGCATTACTAGACGCCGCCGTGGCCGACCGGTTTCCCCCCGGAGTGGGAGTCCGCTAGCCGGCTAGTCTCTCACCGGGTGACGGGAGCTGCTAGTCGCTGCCCACTGGCCGCCGTAAATAACGAAGCCCGCTGCGGCAGCGGCCAGTCGCCATTCATATTTATGGACGGCTGGCCGCTGTGTACCCTCCTGACGGACTGCCGCCGGCTGCGTGTCCAACCCTCCGTCCATCCGTGACGTGGCGTGGGCTGCCAGCGTCGGGCGGCGGCGTGTTATCACCGACTCGCGCCACCTGTTACTGTGCCTCACCGGTGTGACGAGGCGGAGCAGCGATGCACTCAATCGATACCTACATTCTCCAAATGTTATGTCGACAACAGTAGGCATTTGCCTTACTTCCATACATAAATCGCAATAATCCTGTAACTGATTATGTCCCACCTATTCATCGAATGTATAACCGGACTATATGATTTTATTTATTGACTTAATATGTTGTTTAAAAGTTTCCTATCGGAGATATATCACGTTGTATGTAAAGCCCTCTAGTGGTTAAGTTCTTAAGATCGGTGCACGCCTAAATAACATCCTGGCGGCCGACCCAACATAGGGCGCTAATCATTGATCTGTCCTTTTTTCAGCTGTCATATAGACATTTTATCTTTGATAGGCAATTTATAGATTGCTACAGGCAATGTAAAACGTATATTAATTGTTGACCGTAAATTCACCATAAAAAGGATCGGTCTTATTCTATTCATATATTTCCTTTTAATAATTTTATATGGGTAACTGTATTCGTCTTTTAATGTATCACAACTTAGTTTGTATGATAGTTATCAATCTTAAAAGTTTGCTACATGTATTTACATAACGTGTTTTTATCAGATTATGTTTTTTGCGTAATGATGACTATAGATAAGCCGACAGTAGCGACATCTAGGGATGATGTAGGCAAACAGATTTTTGGTACCTACTGTACTTCAGTAGCCAGTTTCAATAATGACTGGACGATGCGGCCTATTCTACACCTTATTTTAGATCTATACAGGGTGGTCCCGAATTCATGGTACAAACTTTAATGGTAGGTACAGGACATTGTAACAAGGATTTATTGTATAGGAATGTATAGTCGCAGGTGACGCGGTGAGGCGTAAACAGGGGAAAGAGAAATGGAGTGATCGGTTGGTGTCACTGCCGGTAGAGGGCAGTAGATGAACATGATGTATCGCAGTAGGGACAAGCGCCATTCACAATTGTGCTGCCGTAGACGATGGGTGACTTTACGTATGCAGAAAAAGCAGACATGCATTACATGTACGGCCGTGCAAATGGTAACGCCAGAGTTGCGTTACGAATGTATCGCGCGGAGTATCCTAATCGACGAATGCCGGATCATAGAATTTTTCAACGGTTACATCGTCAACTTTGTGAAACAGGTACGTTCGACGTCAACAGACATGACGCTGGTCGATTAAGAGCTGTACGCACTCCAAGACTGGAAGAACGCATCTTGAACATAGTGGCTGATAGACCCGAGTCAAGCACAAGAACTGTTGCGCGTGACGTACATGTGAGTCATCAGACTGTATGCAGAGTGTTAAATGAAAATCGCTTACACCCCTTCCATTTTCAAAAAGTACAAGCATTGAATCCGGCAGATTATCCTCTTCGCGTGAACTTCTGCCAGTGGTTGTTGCAGCAATGTGCGTTGCAGCCGGATTTCGTAGGTCATGTGCTATTTACAGATGAAGCGACATTTTCACGCGAGGGTGTCTTTAATGCGCACAATTCCCATGTGTGGGCAACAGATAATCCACATGCAACGCGTCCACATGCGTATCAACAACGTTTCGGTATTAATGTGTGGGCTGGTATTGTGAACGACTTTTTGATTGGGCCATACTTACTACCCACGCGACTCTGTGGCGAAAGCTATCGTATTTTTCTGCAAGAAGTGTTACCAGAACTGCTGCAAGATGTTCCGCTCGCCATTCGTAACCGCATGTGGTTTCAGCACGATGGAGCGCCAGCACACTTCAGCACTGCTGTACGGAATTACCTGAATGCCACGTTTGGTGCTAGATGGATTGGGCGTGGTGGACCAGTCCCTTGGCCACCCCGATCTCCTGATTTCTCTTGCCTCGATTACTTTTTATGGGGACATCTTAAGAGCCTTGTTTATGAGACTCCAGTTGACTCAGATGAGGATCTCGTTGCTCGCATATCTGTAGCTGCTGCAGGTGTGCGTGAAATACCAGGCATCTTTGAACGTGTACGCCAATCGCTGCACCGACGCTGTCAAGCATGTATCGCTCATGGTGGACGCAATTTTGAACACTTACTGTAAACATGACACTTGTCAACAACGATTTCAATAAAATCTTTCGTTTTCCTTTCGGCCGTTATTTCCCCTGTTTACGCCTCACCGCGTCACCTGGGACTATACATTCCTATACAATATATCCTTGTTACAATGTCCTGCACCTACCATTAAAGTTTGTACCATGAATTCGGGACCACCCTGTATGACGATTCTATGCTGATTATCTTTATATGTTTTGACGATGCCATTATGGCCTTATCACTTTAGGACATGATGACGTGATGTAAAAAAGGTACGTTTTACCGTATTTTCTGTACATCTGCCTGGTTGTAAAATGGTTCAAATGGCTCTGAGCACTATGGGACTCAACTGCTGAGGTCATTAGTCCCCTAGAACTTAGAACTAGTTAAACCTAACTAACCTAAGGACATCACAAACATCCATGCCCGAGGCAGGATTCGAACCTGCGACCGTAGCGTGCCTGGTTGTATGACAGTATATTGTGATACGTATTGCTGTATTACGTTGAAAGACACACTGCTCACTAGGTGTATATATTTGTATATTATAGATCTGAGGACGGTCATTACGGACTGAAACCGGTCATCGTCTAAAGAATTCATATTGTGATCAAAGACTGGAATAAAAAACATTCTCCAAATAACTTACGGGAATGCACCCGGGTGACGACGTCGAGAACCGCCGATATTTCGACGGCAGCATATCCAATCATTTTCAAGGCGAGTAAGTAAGGGCTGCAGTTTTGCCCTGACAATGACAGGGCGTGCTCCTGTCGAAATATCGACGATTCTCCACGATGTCACCCAGCTGTATTCCCGTTACGTTTGTCGAACGTTGCATGCTCTGGAAGAAACTCAGGTCTCGCATATCAACATTTGTTTCAGTATGCCAGTATTAATTATCACCTCGAATGGATCAGGAAGGAAACTCACGAAGACATTTGACTGAACGCCTCCTTTCATCCCTGAATAACAAGTTTGCTTAGTTTGTAAATGACTATCTACAGGGTGACATTTAAGCTAATCTACATACATTTATTCAACCAGTTGTTATACCTCAAACACCTACCTCTTCAGCGGCAGGAATCGCTTGCTCAATATGTTCATTATCGTTATTTTAGCCGAATTTATTTAGTTGTCGTCGAGAGTCATCTGCGTCGTTTTTGTCCAGAGAAACTGTTGTCGCTGGCTTAAAGCAGTCTGAGATGAAAAACAATTCTGAACGCAGGACTTCTTTCTCTGTCGCTGAGCGAAATAGGAACTGAAAATGGTTCAAAAGGCTCTACGCACAATGGGACTTAACATCTGATGCCATCACTCCCCTAGACTTAGAACTAGTTAAACCTAACTAACCTAAGAACATCACACACATCTATGCCCGAGGCAGGATTCGAACCTGCGACCGTAACAGCAGCGCGGTTACAGACTGAAGCGCCTAGAACCGCTCGGCACAGCGGTTGGCGAAGTAGAAATTGAGTATATTTTTCAGTGATATCGATCAAACAAAAACAAAAGGTAAAATTTTAGAACGCGTTCTGTGATCGAGCACAGCGATCGGTATACAGTGCTAAAACTCAGATAAAAGCAGTCTCGATCGCTTTTTCAGATTTTTTTTATTTGTCACTGCTCGTACTTCTACGGATCTCGCTCCGTCTGCTGCCACCAGCAACCATAATGGTGGTGAAAAGCCTGAAAATGGTCTGAGAAAAGGGCCGAAACCCGTTGCTAACAAATAAAAAAAAGTCTGCATTCGCGAATGAGACCTTTTTTATTTCTTTTTTAGAAAAACAAAAGGTGATGAAATCTACGACGATATCTCGGCTAAATTAGTTATTAGTAATCGATATCTTTGATATGTTTACAAGATAGAGGCTTTACTCGACTACTACCAACGATATTCCATATTTTGGGAGGAAGCCAAGCAATGTATCAATGAGAAAAAAATATTCTTTTTCCAATCAATGTCCGGAAATTACCTCATCGTCAAGAAGGTTACAATGTCGATGTTCATATCGGGTTTCCAGCCGGAACATAACGTCATCTTGACACACTATTTCGGCGGTCCATGTGATCGCCATCTTCTGGGGTCTAAGCCGTCGCGCTAACTCGCCGGAACTGAAATCAAACGGCAGCGGCGACTCCTCTACACACCGCCTGTAGGTCCACCACGCGTGCACGAACTTAATTGCCATCTAGCGCAAAGCACGACAGCACACCCGTGGTGAAAACTCGCGGGAACGATAAATCAGTATCAAGTTTACGGGGCCACCGTTTACAATGTCGTCAACCAAATCACAAATGGTTCAAATGGCTCTGAGCACTATGGGACTTAACTGCTGTGGTCATCAGTCCCCTAGAACTTAGAACTACTTAAACCTAACTCACCTAAGGACATCACACACATCCATGTCCAAGGCAGGTTCCAGACTGTAGCGCCTAGAACCGCTCGGCCACCTCGGCCGGCTCAACCAGATCACAGATACCACTTTAGTAACAACCAGTAAACCTCAAAGTCCTTGAGCAATGTAATTCCCATGTATATAAAATATCTTCAAACCTCTGATTACTTTGCATATTAATTAATATGTTAAATATTTGACTTAAGCTTACAAACGAGAGAAAAGTTTAGAAAAGGTCTGAAATTATGCTTGAAGTTTCTTGGAAGTCGCTAAATGCTGTCATTAAGAAACACTATATGAATACAGTGTCGGTAACTTCCGTTTCATTTCATCCAAAAGCTAGTTTTTCACGCACCTCAATGTTTATGACGTCACATGTCCTGAACTGTGTGTCGTGTAATGATGATATTTTGCAGATACACTCAGTGATATCCGTAGATACTGTCTGCAAAGCGTGTTGCGAATACAGTTAGTGAAGATGTAATAAATTAAAAGGTCATGTCTGACGCTGCAGTTTTAGTGCAAGAAAAGCGGAAATATACTAAGCAATAAACTTTTTCCTTTTATCATTTTGTGGGGGGTGTCAGCAACAAAAATTTTCGTAAATGTTTGATTATGTGGAAAGTTTGTCGGAAGTCGCTAAATGCTCTCATTCTCAAATAATGGATGAAGGTAGTCCGGGTATTTTCGCACCATCTGTTAACGTGGCCTCATGGGGGTTGGGTTGTTTGGGGGAAGAAACCAAACAGCGAGGTCATCGGTCTCATCGGATTAGGGAAGGACGGGGAAGGAAATCGCCCTGTCACAGTAACCATCCTGGCATTTGCCTGCAGAGATTTAGGGAAATCACGGAAAACCTAAATCAGGATGGCCGGACGCGCGATTGAACAGTCGTCCTTCCGAATGCGAGTCCAGTGTGCTAACCACTGCGCCACCTCGCTCGGTAAACGTGGCCTCATGCCAAATACAGTTTCTAACTGTAATACTTGTCCCAACGTGTTAAAATTTTAACGTTAAGATTATACATCTTAACGAATAGATTATGACAACAGCTTAAACTTTTAATTTCGGTCAACAATCACGCGAAATACTATACAGAAAATTTTTTGTCCCTGGAAGCTGTTAGATAGACAACCGACAAATGGTATTAGGTTTGAGGATAGTCGCTAAGTAATACGTAATGTGGTCAGCAACACGCTGCAAGGCCTCCAGGGCTGCGCCGAGACATAATTGTTAACAAAAAAAATTCGATACGTTGCGCCGTCCCCGCGTTAATTAGCATTAAGTTAGCCAGTCAGGCCGTTGCGTGGGCAAATTCAAGCGGCCCGCCAGAGACTGTCACAAAACTTTTTTTTTTCATTTGGTCTTCTAAAACCCAGCAATAAATCTATACTAAAACTGGATGTGGGTTGGTGGTACGGATCGAAGCCAAGCCAACGGCTGAACAGTGTCTTGCGCTATCAGCTACGCTATAGGAACATCTGATACTAATTGTATCTGGTGGGCCCCTTGAACTTGCGCGAAACGGCCTGAATGGCTAATTTCAATGCTAATTAACTCTGACAATGTGCAAGGTATCTAATTTTTTTTAACAATTATTTCTCGGCACAAAGTACCCTGCAACAACCTCGTCACATTGTATCTGACCACATTGTAGGAAAAAAAAAAATGACTCTGAGCACTATGGGACTTAACATCTAAGGTCATTAGTCCCCTAGAACTTAGAACTACTTAAACCTAACTAACCTAAGGACATCACACACATCCATGCCCGAGGCAGGATTCGAACCTGCGACCGTAGCAGTCCCACGGTTCCGGACTGCGCGCCTAGAACCGCTAGACCACCGCGGCCGGCCCACATTGTAGATTAACATTACTTCGCTTCTGACAGACTCAATAGTAACTAATTTCAGTATGAGAACCAACAGGGGACAACAAAAGTAGGAGAGAGAAGAGCTGGAATCCAAAAGCGCACAGGGCAGGGATACAGTCTTTCTCCACTACCGCCCAGCCTGTACCTCGAAGAAGCAGTTGGCACCACTATCCTCAGTGAAAATTAAGAGGTCTTATAGGTGCTGTTGAATGGGGTAGTCTAATGAGCACAGAATATGGGCAGAGAGTAAACAAAAGTAAGACGAAAGTAATAAGGACTGGCAAAAATGAGATTAGTGACAAACTTATCAAAACTTGTTACTAAGTAGTGGACGAAGTAAAGGGATTCTGCTACCTTGGAAGCAAAATTACGAGAGACGAAGCAAAGAGGATATAAGAAGCAGACTAGCACAGGCAAAGATGGCATTCATAAGTACAAGAAATCTACTCGTATCAAACATTAGCCTCAATTTGGGGAAGAAATTTCTGCGAATGTGCGTCGGAGCGAATAATCGACTGGGGAAAACCGGGAAAGGAGAAAATTCAAGCGTTTGATACTTTAGCATTTTGAAAATTAGGTGGACTGATAAAGTAAGGAATGAGGAGGTTCTCTTCAGACTACGCGGCGAAATAAATGTGTGCAAAACAGTGACAAGTAAAGGGACAACATATGAAGACATATTAAGACATCTTGGAATAACTTACATGGTATTAAAGGGAGCTGTAGAGAGTAAAAGCTTTGTAGACCAAGAGAGTTTGTAATACATCCAGTGTTACTCCGAGATGACTAAAGTACAGTAATGGAACACCTGGGGGATGAGGCGGGGGGGGGGGGGGGAGGGGTGCGTCGAACCAGGCAGAACACTGACAACACAATAAAAGCTTTTTACATACTGCCTACTTGGATGTGACTGACGACATTGTAAGCTTCCTGACGATGCAATAGTTTCCGGTAGCAGGATGAAGGATTTTGCAATCCCAATTTAAAGATTTGAACTTGTCAAGAAAACGTACTTATGAAGCTCACGGAGAGCCTTACATCCAATGTTTATGATTATTTTGTCGCCGTCTTTTTGTATCATAGTAATCAACTCTTTTCTGAAAGCATTACGAATTCAAAACAGTACGATCTCGCGTGGACATTTCTTTCGTTTAAAGCCGCACTGTGAAATTCGCTATGTTTAATATCGGATGCATGGAGTCGAGCGTACGTGGAAAAGTTGGGTATATAGGTGTGTGTGTGTGTGTGTGTGTGTGTGTGTGTGTGTGTGTGTGTGTGCGTGTGCGTGTGCGTGTGCGTGTGCGTGTGCGTGAGAGAGAGAGAGAGAGAGAGACCTCTGTGCTACCTACGTGTCTGAAATTGTTAGCACGCAATTACGATTACGATACGACTCCGTGCCGCTGATATTAATTAGTGTCTGATCTCGAAACGTAGATCGTGTAAATGTCCTGCAGTGAACGAAGTAATGTGTCAAGGAGAGTACGTACCGCTGCTGAGTCACACATAATGTAATGGTACGACAACTGAAGAATCATTGTGTGTCAACCAACATTACTTTCTAATGATCCGAGCGTTGTGGCATAAGAAAGCGACGACGTACCACCGAGCGTTATGGTATAAGAAAGCGAGGACGTACCGTTGTCTGATACAAGTACATATTTTTTGACAAGCTAGCTTTTATTTCCATTCCGCATATGCCATGCAGGATTACAGTTCCATGAAGTCTGCAGTTCCAAAATCTACAGCTCTTGCCGTCCACGATGGAAGCAAATACCTCAATAAGAAATCTAGATCGACGTGTACTAAAAATGGTTTAGATTCGTCTTTCTTGACAACACCTCACCGTCACGTTCGATCTCCCGTCAGCGGTGTAGTTTCACACTAATGCGACAACACTGACTGCATTACTTATCCCCAAACCTCGAGATGTCAGACACTCAGATCGGTACAACACATTGTATGTCGATAGAAAATCAACCGAAACACCGATTTAGTTCGTGCTGTGTGCTATCGTCTAGTAGAATATGCGTAAACGGCCATTAAAATTAACACCAGATCACTGGAGCATAGGAAAAGCATATCTGTGAGCCGTTAATATGAAGATCCCTGGTATGTGAGTTGGTGGAGCGTCAGATCCTCCTACCGAAAGTCCCGGGTACGAACCTCACTGATGACAATTTCCGTTTCTTTTTCTTTTTTAAACGCGTGAAAACAGTTACATGGGAGAACATTTTCCTGACGTGTGAAAGGACTTTTTGGAGTTTGTAACAATGTCCTTTTGGCAGTCTGCTTTCGCTTCGTTAGTTGAAAGTAGCAAACCTATGGCGTACATCTGTATAGATAGATGTGGTGTTATCTATAGAAATGTATGCTGTAAGTTTGCTACTTTCAACTAACGTAGCGAAAGCAGACTGCCAAATAACATTTTTACAAACTGCGAACGTCCTTTTACGTGTCAGGAAAAAGTTCTCCGATATAAGTTTCACGCGTAACTGTTAAAAAAAATCGCCATCAGTGGGTTTCGAGCTTCGGACCTTTAGAATGACCTACCAGAGATCTTCATATTAGCAGCTCATAGATACGCTTTTCCTACACCCCGCAGTTCTGGTGTTACCTTCAATTACCGTTTACACATCTTCTGCTGGACGACAGCACATAGCACGAACTAAATCGGTGTTTCGGTTGACACTATCGACACACAACGTTCGGTACCGATCTGAGTGTCTGACATCTGGAGGTTTAGGTGTTCGCGCTGTCTGTCTTTGTTAAAAATGACAAGAACTCGTTACTGAGACGAGAGCGTGGAGTGTGAGACTTAACCGACAGATGACTTACTTCACATACTAGTCGAACGAATTCCGCTAATACGCCCAGAGAACGTCAACTGACACCGGATTTATGCTCTGCGTAAGGCATTATTGCATGATATTAAGGAGGGGCAAGTTAGTATCACGTCCGCTATCCTGTAATTGATGTAGGATTTCGAAACCGCAACCGCAAAATCTGCATGTAGCTTATCAGTCTTCCATACCATAGGTGTCTTACTGGGTGGTGATAATTAAACTGACGGTGTACCGAATGCTGCAGTGCGGGCTGTATACATCGCAGGACGCTGAAACATCGTAGGTATGCTCATTAGTAAGTGTGCTCGCGGACTATGCTGAAAAAAATCAGTTCCACTTTTGTGGTGTGTAAACAGTTGTGTTTTTGCAAAGCTGGACTCACGTGTAGCCTAAGGACGCCGTTATAGCGCGGAGAGTCACTGTACTCCTAACAGGCGCGCAAGGTGTCCTATCTCCTCGAAGAAAAACGGACTGTGAACGAAGGAGCTTGTGAAACCACATCACACAGTCACATAAGCTGAGTGCAGTGGATGTTCCTGCACAACATGTGGCGGAGTAGAACCCCATACGCGACAGTTCTGTGCATTCACAGCAACGTGCAGAGTAAAATGTGCGTCGTCCGTCCAAAGAATATTCCCCGTTCCCATGTCACCCATTTCCCCGCGTGCTCAGAAACGAAGGCTTCGTTTGTTGCAGATTCCGAATCTTGTAGGAATACCAGTTTAAAATGCGTCGGAAGATCTTTTGGACTGTTGACCAGGAGAGTGACAATTCTCGTGACACAGCTAGAGCACTGGCTGCAGAATTTGAGACTTGTGCTGCACGGTCAGCTACAGCTACACCAGATTCACCAACAACTGCCTTGGGAATGGGTTGCTGTTGTTACCATTCTGATAAAACAACTTTACCAGCAGTGTACGATCTTTCTTTTCAGCAGCCACTACGTTTCGTACGGAAAACTTCAACCTTACTAACCCTTTACTCGAACAGTCACTTCACAAAAGAAATCAACATGCATCGCCAAGTGACAAACAGCACACTGACATCAAAGCAGCAAAAATTTAATATTCTGATTGCTTACAGCGCCATATTTTCATCTGGTGTTAGAAAATGGAACTGTTATTTTTTCAGCATACTGCGCGAGCGCACCGATTGCTGAAGATACCTACCATCTTTGAGTGTCCTGCGATGTATGCAGCCCGCATTGCAGTTCTCGGAACACCGCAGTTCAATTATAACCATCCAATACATGCAGACCACTCAGTGAGGCGGACAGTCGTTGGTATCACCTAGTATTGTGTGAGTACTCCGTCTGCTTACATTCAGGTACAAATAATACGATATAAATTGTCTTTGTCAATACTAGCTTACATGGAAAAACGTAGAGTTTCTGTGATCTGTATTTACTTCTATTGAGCCTTTTTAGTGGTTACAGAGAGAATAGCGTACACATCAGCCTTCTCATGTTTTCACTAGTTTCACTCGCGATTCTTATCTGTGGACAATCCTTATTCTATCTGCGATATTGATTTGACAAACAGTTTCAGAGAATTTCAGTCTGGACCTCAGCATTGTTTGGAAGAGAATCACAGTCCGCAGGAAAAACGGGAAAAAGAGACACACTAGGAGAGACATGTGGTATACAGGAGAGTTCCGAAAATTTAGTGGATACGCCAAATACAAATGAGGACGTTCTCTGCAGGAGCGGAATAATGAAATATGCAGAAAACAATGACAAGAATGGAGGACAGGATCACTAGAGCATAGCATATCATTTCCACGCATTGGCGTGACCGGCTTAGGTGTTTTCCAGTTTTAGTGAGAAAGGATACGACTTGATGAGCGAGCTCTTACTACACAGACAGAGGTCTCATACCAGATCGTGGAGACATCAGGCAGCTGGAGATAGTGTTCAACAACAAAGAGGTGGACTTGGTGAAGTCTGATAGAAAATAAATTCCATTTGTTAAAGTGAAAACTTTTGATTATCTGTGTGCTTCATTTTTAACTTTAGATTTTTATCCTCTCTCTTTATGGAGGAGTTTTAAAAACTGGTTGGAGACGTAGTAGTGTCTGCAGCGCTCTTTTTCGAATCCAGTAGTCGGATCTGAGAGAGTTTCGAATTGTAGTTGGATGATTAGTAGTATAAACTAGTGTCTACTTCAATTCTGTCTCACGGGTCGAAGCAAGGCTAGCGAACCTTACTAATTTTAGCTTGACAGTACACAGTATAGTCACATTATTAAGACCACCTGTGAAAAGCCTGTACAACCACCCTTTTCATCGCAGACCGCAACAATACGCACAGGAAAGGTCTGAATGAGGTTCTCGAAGGTGCCGACAGGGATGACGACCCATGCCGATTCCATTGCCGTGCTAGGTTTCACGGTTGAGGATCCATGGCACTAGCAGCCCGATCGAGGTGGTCCCACACACTCTCCATTGGGTTTAATTCCGCAGAGTTCGGTGAGAGGGGGGGGGGGGAGTATGGTAAACTCATGCTGGTGCTCTTCGAACGACACAGGTACAATGCGACGTATGGAACTGCTAGTAGATGCCGTCGGCACCCAGCGAATGCAATGAAAACATTCCCCAGACCACCATGCTCGCGCTTCAGTCTGGAACCGCGGGACCGCTTCGGTCGCAGGTTCGAATCCTGCCTCGGGCATGGATGTGTGTGATGTCCTTAGGTTAGTTAGGTATAAGTAATTCTAAGTTCTAAGGGACTGATGCCCTCAGATGTTAAGTCATATAGTGCTCAGAGCAATTTGAACCATTTTGAACCACCATGCTCCCTTCTCCGGCCAGGACGACTATCCAGCGAACGGTGTTGTGTACGGGAATCCGCAGAATGGAACTTGCACGACATTACCGCTACTGAACGTCCACTGAGTGTCAACTGATGGCTTTCTCAGATGACAGGTTGCCTTTGGCGAGCACGGCGCGAACGTCCGAAAGAAAATACCATGCAATAATGCTCGGATGGCCACGGAAATGGAGTCGGCATGGCTCCTCATCCCTATCAGTACCTGCCAGAACCTCACTGACTCACTCCCTCTGCGTCTTGCATTCCGGTACCCCTCCAATTTGTCTGAGGTAGAGCCGGCCGAAGTGGCCGTGCGGTTAAAGGCGCTGCAGTCTGGAACCGCAAGACCGCTACGGTCGCAGGTTCGAATCCTGCCTCGGGCATGGATGTTTGTGATGTCCTTAGGTTAGTTAGGTTTAACTAGTTCTAAGTTCTAGGGGACTAATGACCTCAGCAGTTGAGTCCCATAGTGCTCAGAGCCATTTGAACCATTTTGTCTGAGGTAGGGATGTCGAACTGGATCCACCCAGACTCGTGAGTTCAGATGAGGAGCTGCTTGGGTAAAGCAGCAGCGCCATCATTCGGGTTCATCTACGAACAGAAATGTCTGAAGGAATTGGCGGCATGCTGATCACGTGTACCACGATCACAGATCGCTACTCGTACTGCTCTGTAGGCAGCAATTGGAACAGGCGTAAGTCTTAATACTTGAGTGTGTTTACGTTTAGAGCAAAGCAATTCAGAGGCGTGCTGCTACGAGGGGCGTTCAGTAAGTAATGCAACATACGTTTTTCCTGAAAGCAGACTGGTTTCATTCAGGACTTCAGAACACCCTATTGTTCCCCACGCTTTTGGCTACGAGACTCTAAGTTCAGTGCGACGGCCTTGCGCCATCCTACTGACACGACATATATGCCCCCATGGAAAGACTCTACTGGTAAATGTCTGAGCCAACGTCGTGCTGCATGGTATCATTCACGTACTGCTGCCCGCCGAGTGCATCCCTTCATTGGCCAAACAGATGGAAGTCGAAGTTGCGAGATGCAGGCCGATGGGTGGATGACGAACAACAGTAAGTTTTGTGAGCTGCTCTCTGGTGCCCAGACTTGTGTGAGGTCTTGAGTTGAGGTGGAGAAGGAGAAGTTCGTTTGCATTCTTATGGCAAAGAATACTGAAGGTAGCACAGTACACTTCCGAGTTGATCGTTGCACCATGAGGGAGGACATTAACAGAGTCCCATAAAACAATCGCCATGACTTTACCGCCTGAGTGTACGGCTTTGAACTTTTTCTTCTGAGGTGACATGATCACTCCATAGATTCGTTTTGATTCCGGTTCGAGGTGATGGCGCCATGTTTCACTGCCTGGGACGATGTTCGACAAAAAAAATCATGATCAGCCCTTTAACGCACAAGCAATTGCACATAGACGGTCCTTCGTTTCAGGTCCCCGCAGACATTCTGAAAGCGTTTACGACTATATGCGAGGCGCAATGTCACTGATAATGCGGCCCCTCCCGCCGGAGGTTCGAGTCCTCCCTTGGGCATGTGTGTGAGTGTTGTCCTTAGCGTTAAGTTAGTTTAAGTAGTGTGTAAGTCTAGGGACCGATGACCTCAGTAGTTTGGTCCCTTAGGAATTCATAAAAAAAGTATATATATATATATATATATATATATATATATATATATATATATATATATATATATATATATACGATGCTCTTGTCTTCCGCGGGAAGAAACTCAATAATAGCTCTCTCCTTGCAATGGACGTCCATTACTGACGCCATTTTGATGGCTACGTGTAGCGCCGCCAGCTATCGGAACTTCACGAAACTATAGGGGATGAAGTGGGAATATTCCACGATGTCCCACGTCAAATTCCGCATTTTTCAACCGAAACTGGCCGAGAAATAAAAAGGGTTTCCTTACATATTGAACGCCGATAGCAGATTCGTTACCGGCAGGTTCGATCAAAACGCGACTGTTACGGAAATTCTCCGTGAACTGTAATGGGAATCTCTGGATGGAAGACTATGTTCTTTACGGCAAACACTGTTGAGAAAGTTTCGAGAATCGGGATTTGCAACAGATTGCAGTACGATTCTTCTGACACCAACATACTGTAACGTTCCCTGGCAGCACACACACACTATTAATAAAATGAAACGACATTTAATTGTACTATGTGCGACTATGAAGCAATTCGTATGTACTGTAACTGTTTAACAAAAAATATTATTTAATTTTGTATAAAGGACATTCGTTATGATTGTAATATTTTCTGTAATAATATTCTCGATGTATTTATGAGTGTAATATTTCAATGCTCATAATGTAATTACGAAATATGTTAATATCTGCGATAAAAAAAATGTAAAACACAGCCACAGAGGAAAATAATGTGGTAAGATTACAAAGAGACATTAACAATCAGCAATAGTATAAATAGGGATACATAATGTGCATTCTTTGTCGTCTTTGTCGAGAGCTGAGAGAGAGGTTCAAATGGCTCTGAGCACTATGGGACTTAACTACTGTGGTCATCAGTCCCCTAGAACTTAGAACTACTTAAACCTAACGAACCTAAGGACATCACACACACCCATGCCCGAGGCAGGATTCGAACCTGCGACCGTAGCAGTCCCCGCGGTTCCGCACTGCAGCGCCAGAACCGCTAGACCACCGCGGCCGGCTGAGAGAGAGGAACCTGTGACGTAGCATTTTATGAATGAGTAGACTTCTTTTGTCTGTATCTAACTTTAGCCGCCATTAGAGGAGAAATTACAAAGTAATGTAAGTTGAATTATTGTGGTGGTCTAAATACATTATAATTTACCAAAATTGTGTATTACTAATGTAAATTAGCTTGCCCATGTCATCTATAATATTTCTTTAAAGAATTTTCAGCATTTTTAGCGATTATCGTTGGTGTTGCTGGGCTGTGCCGCGACCGAACGATCTGCAGCGGCGGCACATGTAAAAAATTGTTCCGCTAAAAAAATTAACCAAACCCGTAAATCGGGAGCAGATAAAATTAGCAGTGAATTACGAAATATTTTTCTTTTACAGCGGTCCTGAGGCTGACGGAATTTATTACTGGTTTTACATTTGTGCATTCATAGGCGGATAGTTAACGTTGAAGTTGTTAATCTCTTGGTTCTTCCAATTTCTAAAGCAAATAACTTAAACTTATAGTGAAGCGTGTTTTGTCAATGATAATTAAACGTTCAGGTCGGCTTGGCAATATTTAACCATTTTATGCTAACAGAGACAGTCTTGTGTTCCACAGCTAACACCGGGAAAGAATTCAGTAAATATTTAAAGAAACCACTGCATTTAGAAAATGTGTGCCAAGGCCGAAATACGTAAAAAAAATTTAATTTATATAATTTTCAACTAAATGTTCTTAATCAGTATGAATTCATCAGCATGAGAGGGTTGCTAGGGTTCACGTAATTTTAAATGTGCTTAATTCTGTCTAAACGAATTTTTATTACCACACGTAAATAAGAGGTTCTACAACAAAGTTCCTACTGAAAGAGTGAATAACAAAAACAATTTAAAGAAACATTTCTCCCCACATTTTCAAATCCATTTTCGATTCATTTTCATTTTTACATAATATATATATAAATATTTTCTTATTTTTTTATTTCATTAAAATACATCTGCCGTAATGACCGTGAAGGCGGTATATGTGAAATCCGGGCACGTACGAAAACGGATGTACAGTTTTTCCCTCACTCTATTTGCGAGTGACTAAAAGTGGTAGAAGGCACTGTATTTTGAGTAACTATGTATATTGAGCTTAAAGGGGTAAAAATTGTGTAGGGAGACAGAAATAATCGAACACAGGGTGCATCTGCTGCTCTAGGATGAGGGTGGTTCAGAAGAGGAAGTCGTGGCGGGCTGCATGAAACCAGTCAGAAGATTTGTGACCCAAAAGACGTCCGCAGGCTGAGGGCTGCCGATTCTGTCCGGACGCTCGACTGTCGCGGCGACCTTCGGTGACGTACGACACCGGCCGCTGGCGGCCGCTCAGAAATAGCTGACCCCGTGCCGCGCCGCGCCGCTCGGCCCTGTCGCCTGGGTTCAAGTCCCACAGCGTCGCGTGACGTAACGCACGCATCTGGGAGCCACCGACACGCGGGCACCGACCCTCGCGGAAGTTCTCGTCTCGTCCTCCAGACGCCACGTCAATATGTACAGATTTTCAGGTCACTACCCATTTGACGACTTCTGTCGGCGGGCTGCGAAACGGTTAAGTGAAGAAAAGCAGCCGCGCGGGATTAGCCGAGCGGTCATGGACTGTGCAGCTGGTCCCGGCGGAGGTTCGAGACCTCCCTCGGGCATGGGAGTGTGTGTTTGTCCTTATGATAATTTAGGTTAAGTAGTGTGTAAGCTTAGGGACTTATGAGCTTAGCAGTTAAGTCCCATAAGATCTCACACACATTTGAACATTTGAAGAAAAGCAGACAGCTCCTACATTACAGTCCTTTGTCGTACTTGATCTCACTGGGAGTGATTCTAGCTTTTCCAGGTTAAATGTAGGGCAAAAAGTTTAATTTTTAAAAGAATGAAACTACTCCGAGTAAATAACTGTTAAATACGTTTATTAACATACTTTCGCGGAGCACACTTTAAACGAGAAGTTTCTGTAATTCCATCTTGGTCACATTTTTGGAAATTTGGTTTTTCATTAATATGACGTACGAATAGTAGGACATGTTAGTCACAGCTACATACTGACCTACATGTAGACTTCTCATCTCTGAATTTCTATTCTTTTTAGCAGTTCTTGCGTTCCTTCACAACTCAAATTACATCTTAAGAGCCGGTTTGACTTCATTTATCATATTTATGCATCCATTATTTCGTTTCCTTCTTTTTCAGTAACTACATTTTGATACAGGGTGTCTGTACGACGTGACTCAGCGTAATTTTCAACCAAGGCTTTTCTAATTATTACAATATTGTAACTTTTACTGTATTTCGTAATATTATATTAATATTGTATTTTGATTAAGCGGTTTTTATTAATGCAGTCAACGGGTACATGGTAATTCAGTGACAAATGTTTGAAAGTAATGCATTTTATTTTACCATCTTGATTTTGGATCTGTCTTACTTTGTTTTATTTTACCGTCTTTATGTTTTTGATCTCTTTTTGTATTTTTCACTGGTGCATACGTATGGAAAATTTATTTTAAATAATGATAACTGATGTTACATAACAGATTCGTTCTCTGTTGTAAGCTTGATGATTTTCTCGATTTGTGCAGAGGCCTGAAGGAGGTGCCAATGAGACTCCGAAACTGCTAGCTCATTAAAATTATCGAATAAAATTACGCCTATTTGTATCTATTTTCTTCAAATTAAACGAAAAGAGAAATACTTTAAAATTTTTACATTATCTGATCGTCAGACGGTTTTTTTTTTTTTTTTTTTTTTTGTGGTTTTAGGGCGCACAACGTCAACGGTCATTAGCGCCCAGACTACTTTAGGAATGCACCGCGAGTCACAAGTTTAAAACAGCAACAAAACGGAGAACACGATGAAAGACATGCTGACAGGCATAGGATTAAAAAAGAAAACAGCATAATCAAATGTCCTTTGAGAGGGTTGTCAAATTGATAAAATGAAGAACGCGAGCAGCTGCTCGTGGGTCATCCGCTAAAATGGCTTCTACAGTACATGGCAGGCCAATATCGAGACGTAGGGTGTTAAAATTCGGACACGACGTTAAAATGTGGCGGACCGTCAGCAATTGCCCACATGGGCAGAACGGCGCCGGCGCAGCCGTCAGCAGATGGCGATGGCTGAACCGGCAGTGGCCAATTCGCAACCGGGCCAAAACTACCTCCTCCCGCCGAGAAGGGCGTGAGGAGGACGTCCAAGCCACGGGTAGAGCTTTCAAGGCCCGAAGCTTGTTGTCTGAAAGTGCAGCCCAATCGGCATGCCACAGCGAGACAATGCGCCGACAAATTACCCTGCTACAATCTGACGAAGGGACACCACAAGAAGCTGTCCGAGGCTGGAGGACCGCAGCCTTGGCCGCGGCATCTGCAGCTTCGTTCCCAGGGATACCGACATGGCCAGGAATCCACATAAAGCTAACCGGAGAACCGACGTCCACCAGCTGCTGAAGAGAGCGTTGGATCCGGTGCACGAAAGGGTGAACCGGGTACGGATCACCGAGGCTCTGGATAGCGCTCAGGGAATCGGAGCAGATGACATATGCAGAATGTCGGTGGCGGCAGATGTAAAGGACAGCCTGGTAGAGGGCAAAGAGCTCAGCTGTGAAGACCGAACAATGGCCATGGAGCCGATATTGGAAACTTTGTGCCCCGACAATAAAAGAACACCCGACCCCGTCATTGGTCTTAGAGCCATCTGTATAAATGAAGGTCATATTAATGAACTTCGAACGAAGTTCGACAAAACGGGAGTGGTAGACTGAACCGGGGGTAACCTCCTTCGGGAGTGAGCAGAGGTCAAGGTGGACGCGAACCTGAGCCTGGAGCCAAGGTGGCGTGTGGCTCTCGCCCACTCGAAAGGTGGCAGGGAGTGAAAAATGAAGGTGTTGAAGGAGGCGACGAAAGCGAACTCCAGGGGGTAGCAGGGCGGAGACATACAACCCGTATTGACTGTCGAGAGAGTCATCAAAAAAGGAACGATAAGATGGGTGGTCAGGCATTGCCAGTAGCCGACAGGCATACCGACAAAGCAGTATATCGCGCCGGTAGGTGAGTGGCAACTCACCAGCGTCAGCATGAAGACTCTCGACGGGACTAGTATAAAACGCTCCGATCGCAAGTCGTAAACCCCGATGTTGTATGGAGTTGAGGCGGCGTAAGATGGATGGCCGTGCAGAGGAGTATACGAAGCTCCCATAATCCAGCTTGGAGCGGACGATCGACCGATATAGGCGAAGGAGGACGGTTCGATCCGCTCCCCACGACATACCACTGAGAACACGGAGGACATTGAGAGAACGGGTACAACGGGCAGCCAAATAAGACACATGTGGAGACCAACTAAGTTTCCTGTCAAATGTAAGACCTAAAAATTTTGTTGTCTCCACGAATGGGAGAGCAACGGGACCAAGTCGTAAAGACGGTGGGAGAAATTCTTTGTAGCGTCAGAAGTTAATACAGACCGTCTTCTCGGCAGAAAAACGGAAGCCATTGGCGACACTCCACGAGTAAAGACGGTCAAGAGAACGCTGAAGACAGCGCTCCAGGAAACACGTACGCTGCGCGCTGCAATAGATGGTAAAATCGTCCACGAAAAGGGAGCCTGATACATCAGCTGGGAGGCAATCCATTATTGGATTGATCGCTATGGCGAAGAGAGCGACGCTCAAAACTGAGCCCTGTGGTACCCCATTCTCCTGGCGAAAGGTGTCTGACAGGACAGAACCCACACGTACCCTGAACTGTCGATCCATTAAAAAGGAACGAATAAAAAGAGGGAGGCGACCGCGAAGACCCCATGTATGCATGGTGCGGAGAATGCCCGCCCTCCAACAGGTGTCGTAAGCCTTCTCCAAATCAAAGAACACAGCCGCGGTCGGGCGCTTCCGCAAGAAGTTATTCATAATGAAGGTCGACAAGGTAACCAGATGGTCAACAGCAGACCGGCGCCTACGAAATCCACATTGTACATTGGTAAGTAGGCGTCGGGACTCGAGCAGCCAAACCAATCGAGAGTTAACCATTCGCTCCATCACTTTACAGACACAGCTGGTAAGCGAGATGGGTCGATAACTGGAGGGCAAGTGCTTGTCCTTCCCCGGCTTAGGAATCGGGACAACAATAGACTCGCGCCAGCATGCGGGAACATGTCCCTCAATCCAGATGCGATTGTAAGTACGAAGAAGAAAACCTTTACCCGCAGGAGAAAGGTTCTTCAGCATCTGAATATGAATAGAATCAGGCCCTGGAGCGGAGGACCGTGATCGGCCAAGTGCGGTTTCGAGTTCCCGCATGGTGAATGGGGCATTATAACTTTCACGATTCGAGGAGCGGAAGTTAGGTGGCCTAGCCTCCTCTGCCTGTTTGCGGGGGAGGAAGGCAGGGTGGTAATGAGCGGAGCTCGAAACCTCTGCGAAAAAGCGGCCGAAGGCATTGGAGACAGCCTCAGGGGCCACAAGGACGTCATTCGCGACCGTCGAGCCAGAAACTGGTGAGTGGACCTTAGTGCCAGATAGCCGGCGCAGGCTACCCCAGACAACAGAAGAAGGAGTAAAACTGTTGAAGGTGCTTGTGAAAGCAGCCCAGCTGGCTTTCTTGCTTTCTTTAATAATACGACGACACTGTGCACGTAATCGTTTATAATTGACACAATTCGCCACTGTAGGGTGGCGTTTAAAGGCGCGTAAAGCACGTCGACGAGCACGTAGAGCGTCTCTACATGCTGCGGTCCACCAGGGGACCGGTACGCGACGTGGAGAAGAAGTAGGGTGAGGGATGGAATATTCAGCAGCAGAGAGAATGACTTCCGTGAGGTGTGCGACCTGACTATCGCAGCTTGGGAATGTTTGATCCTGAAAGGTCGCCCTTGAAGAGAAGAGCCCCCAGTCTGCTTTGGAGATGTTCCAACTAGATGAGCACGGAGAGGGGGTATGCTGCAGGAGATGGATAACACACGGGAAGTGGTCGCTCGAATATGTATCAGAAAGAGCATACCACTCGAACCGGCGTGCAAGTTGGGGAGTACATATAGAGAGATCTAAATGGGAATAGGTGTGAGATGTATCCGAAAGAAAAGTAGGGGCGCCAGTATTGAGGCAGACGAGATTGAGCTGGTTGAAAAGGTCTGCTAACAGGGAGCCCCTCGGGCAGGATGCTGGAGAGCCCCAAAGGGGATGGTGGGCATTGAAGTCTCCAGTTAACAAAAATGGTGCAGGTAGCTGAGCAATAAGTTGCATCATGTCTGCCCTGGTAACGGCAGACGACGATGGAGTGTAAACGGTACAAATGGAAAATGTAAAAGTGGGGAGAGTAATGCGGATGGCAACTGCCTGCAGGCCGGTGTGCAACGTGATGGGATCGTAGTAAATATCATCCCGGACCAGCAACATAACCCCTCCATGAGCTGGGATACCTACCACAGGGGGTAGGTCAAAACGCACAGAGGTGTAGTGTGCCAAGGCAATTTGATCGCATGGGCGTAGCTTCGTTTCCTGGAGGGCTACGACGAGCGGACGGTGCAAGCGAAGCAGCAACTTCAAGTCCTCTCGGTTGGAGCGAATGCTGCGAATATTCCAGTGAATAAGTGCCATCGTAAGAAAAAGGAAGATGAAAGAAGGGGTCACCTCGAAGGCCGCTGAGGGCCTGGCTTCGAGCGAGCACTGCCGCCGCTATCAGTAGGCGGACAGTCATCGTCCATTGGGTCTATAGGTTCATCGGCCATCTTGGGAAGATGGCCGGGAGGGGGAGCTTCCTCCGCCGGTGAACGGCCAGATGTTCGGCTACCAGCGGTGCGGCCAGGCGAAAGGGATGACGGCCTGGGGCGGCAACCGCTGGGTGGCGCAGGAGAAGAAATGCGCCGTGGCGGAGAAGGAGAACTGTGATTCCTATTAGCCTTCTTGGATGGTCGTTTGGTGGAAGTACCGGACGAAGGCTGGGAGGTCGAGGTACGTAGGAAGTCTGCACGGGACGGTTCCTTCTTGAAGGCCCGTGCATCTGACTTCTGGGTCTTCGTCTTAGCAGAAGCTGATGAAGGGGCTGGTGTCTGTGGGGTGATGGGACGAAGAGGAGACGTCGACCGCGCGATCTTAGCACTGGCCGAACGGACGACCGTGGTGCTGAAGGTCAGATCGCAGGTCTGGGTTGCCACCTCCCTGGTAGTCCGAGGAGAGGCGAGGACAGTACTGTATTTCCCCGCTGGGAGCAGCGTGGGCTTCCTACTAGCCAATAGCTTGCGAGCAGCCGAGGTGGACCCTTTCTCTTTGACCCGAATTTCCTGGATACAGCGTTCTTCCTTATAGACAGGACAGTCGCGGGAGGATGCAGCATGGTCACCCTGACAGTTCACACAACGAGGAGACGGAGGTGGACAGTCACCCTCATGGGCATCCCTGCCACAAGTGACACATTTAGCCGCATTGGAACAAGATTGGCGAGTGTGATTGAAACGCTGACACTGGTAGCAGCGCGTAGGTGTCGGGACATAGGGGCGAACAGAAATAACCTCGTAGCCCGCTTTGATGCGCGATGGCAGCTGAACACTATCGAAGGTCAAAAAAAGTGTCCGGGTCGGTACAAGGTCATTGTTGACCTTTTTCATGACCCTATGGACAGCCGTCACGCCCTGCTCAGCGAGGAAAGATTGAATCTCCTCGTCAGTCAAACCGTCGAGGGATCTAGTGTAGACCACACCACGAGACGAATTCAAAGTTCGGTGAGCCTCCACCCGGACAGGGAATGTGTACAGGAGTGTGGCCCGAAGCAGTTTTTGTGCCTGAAAGGCGCTCTCAGTTTCGAGTAATAAGGTACCGTTACGCAACCTGGTACAGGATTTGACAGATCCGGCTATGGCATCGACGCCCTTCTGGATAACGAAAGGGTTGACAGAGGAAAAATCCTTTCCGTCCTCAGATCGAGAAACGACGAGGAACTGTGGGGCAGGCGGTAGTACTTTTGTCACTGGTAGCTGGTCACGTTTCCGTTTTTGGGCAGAAGTCGAGAGAGATGGAGTGAAATCCATTGCGGAGAAATCCCCCATGATTGTCAGCGTCTCCGATGGCGCGCTCCTTCCTTGTGGGGACCCTCTCAGAGGGCACTCCCGCCTTAGGTGAATGTTTACACCTCAGGTCACACCTCCCGAGAAACAGACGGAGGGACCAATCGGCATGGTCAGAAGGTATCAGCTCAGGCAATCACCCCTCCCCGGGCCTGGCCTTTACCAGGGGGTACGCGCGTGCCTTACATGTCTACCCAGGGCGGGGAATTACGCGTTACCCCGTCACCGGCTACGCGTGCGAACGCGTGGGTCGGCCTTCAGGCGCGCACAGGGAGGAAGGAAGAAGAGGAAAAAGGAGAGAGAGAGAGAGAGAGAGAGAGAGAGAGAGAGGGGGGGGGGACAGTGTCTCAAACGCCGAGGTGGAGACCAGAGAAGGCAAGGAAAAGAAGGGAATGAGAAGGCAATGAGAAGGCAAGGAGAAGAAGGCAATGAGAAGGCAAGGAGAAGAAGGCAATGATAAGGCAAGGAGAAGGCAAGGATAAGAAGGCAATGAGAAGGCAAGGAGAAGAAGGCAATGAGAAGGCAAGGAGAAGAAGGCAATGAGAAGGCAAGGAGAAGAAGGCAATGAGAAGGCAAGGAGATTATGCAGGGGAAAGAGTAAGGAAGACAGTGAGGTGGAGAAGAGCAAAGAAAGGAACCAACCAAAGAAAGGAAGAAACGAGAAGCGAAAAAGCAAAATGACCGCAAATAGAGGTCGTGGAACCGTCCGTCTTCGGACGCAGGCGCTAACTACCCCCTTGAGGGGGAGGGACTCCTTTTAGTCGCCTCTTACGACAGGCAGGAATACCTCGGGCCTATTCTTACCCCGGACCCGCAGGGGGGTCGTCAGACGGTAAACGTAAGTGAAGAGGTTCACAGGATGTTCGAATGCATAGAAAGTCTTATGAGTTTTTTAGAATAGTATACGTTCGTCTGTATATACCGGGTGATCAAAAAGTCGGTATAAATTTGGAAACTGAATAAATCACGGAATAATGTAGATACAGAGATACAAATTGACACACATGCTTGGAATGACATGGGGTTTTATTAGAACCAAAAAAATACAACAGTTCAAAAAATATCCGACCGATGGCGCTTCATCTGATCACAATAGCAATAATTAACGTAACAAAGTAAGACAAAGCAAAGAAGATGATCTTTACAGGAAATGCTCAATATGTCCACCATCATTAATCAACAATAGCTGTAGTCGAGGAATAATGTTGTGAACAGCACTGTAAAGCATGTCCGGAGTTATTGTGAGGCATTGGCGCTGGATGTTGTCTTTTAGCATCCCTAGAGATGTCGGCCGATCACGATACACTTGCGACTTCAGGTAACCCCAAAGCCAATAATTGCACGCACTGAGGTCTGGGGACCTGCGAGGCCAAGCATGACGAAAGTGGCGGCTGAGCACACTATCCTCACCAAACGACGCGCGCAAGAGATCTTTCAGGCGTCTAGCAACATGAGGTGTCTTTTTTTTTTTTGTTCTAGTAAAACCCCATGTCATTACAAGCATGTGTGTCAACTTTTACCTCTCTATCTACATTATTCCGTGGTTTATTAAGTTTTCAAATTTATACTGACTTTTTGATCACGCTGTACATACCAATGGTAAAACTGAATCAAAGACGGATAGGAAGAGTAAGACTAAAAGGATAGAATGAGGAGAGGAAGGCGAAAGGGAGGGGGGGCAGATGAGAGTGTGTTGTAAGGAAAGAAGAGGCCAAGAAACTGAGGAGGGGAAGATTGAGGATGAGGTGGTGGTTCAGGATGTGGTGCTTCAGGATGTGGTGGATAAGAAGGATCAGGTCGAGGTGGTGGAGGATCAGGTCGAGGTGGTGGAGGATCAGGTCGAAGAGCAGGAGAATCAGGACGAAGAGAATTTTCAGAAGAAATCTACATCTACATTTACATTTATACTCCGCAAGCCCCCCAACGGTGTGTGGCGGAGGGCACTTTACATCCCACTCATTACCTCCCTTTCCTGTTCCAGTCGCGTATAGTTCGCGGGAAGAACGACTGCCGGAAAGCCTCCGTGCGCGATCGAATCTCTCTAATTTTACATTCGTGATCTCCTCGGGAGGTACAAGTAGGGGGAAGCAATATATTCGATACCTCATCCAGAAACGCACCCTCTAGAAACCTGGACAGCAAGCTACACCGCGATACAAAGCGCCTCTCTTGCAGAGTCTGCCACTTGAGTTTGCTAAACATCTCCGTAACGCTATCACGGTTACCAGATAACCCTGTGACGAAACGCGCCGCTCTTCTTTGGATCTTCTCTATCTCCTCCGTCAACCCGATCTGGTACGGATCCCACACTGATGAGCAATACTCAAGTATAGGCCGAACGAGTGTTTTGTAAGCCACCTCCTTTGTTGATGGACTACATTTTCTAAGGACTCTCCCAATGAATCTCAAGCTGGTACCCGCCTTACCAACAATTAATTTTGTATGATCATTCCACTTCAAATCGTTCTGCACGCATACTCCCAGATATTTTACAGAAGTAACTGCTACCAGTGTTTGTTCCGCTATCATATAATCATACAATAAAGGAAGGGATAATGTAATGAGTTCAGTACCCTATCGGAGATAGAAGCTAATGAACTGATAATGGTTCAAATGGCTCTGAGCACTATGGGACTTAACAGCTGAGGTCATCAGTCCCCTAGAACTTAGAACTACTTAAACCTAACTAACCTAAGGACATCACACACACCCATGCCCGAGGCAGGATTCGAACCTGCGAGCGTAGCGGTCGCGCGGTTCCAAACTGTAGCTCCTGGAACCGCTAGGCCACACCGGCCGGCGAATTGATAATGACAATGAGAAGTAAGCAACGAAGGAAGAGTCGAGAACAGCGCTGTCGTCGTCTGTACGTGACATACGGAGGATGGTCGTGGCTGACGCGCGCTAGAGCCAGAGTTGTACGGGGTGTCAGAAAAGCGGGACGGTGAGGTAGTACGCGACTACAGCTGGGCCCCCCAGAAGAGCCCTTGGCGGCGGCCGCGGCCGCGGCGGTGCTGATTGGGCAGCCGCGTCCCAGTTGAGGCAGTTGACTCGGGGTCAGCGCGGTGCTATTTCTGGGCCGCCGTCCAGACGCGCTAGCGCCCCTTCCTGCCGCCTCTCATCTTCACAACCTTGGAAAAATCTGCCGAGCCGCGTCAGCCAAACGCAGGGAACGTCCGCAGACTAATGGAGGAAATTACCGTTTCGATGATGCGGAAACCGAGCACAGAAGCGTTGCATTAACATTTAATGCGAAGAAGTATCACTTCATACAAATATATGCCACGGTGGAAATCATTACTCTTTGCATTATACATAATTGTAAGATTGGTAGATTTACACAGACCTTTATACGAAGACACTAACAGCACGGGGAAAAATGAAAACCCAAATCTCTCTGTGTGTCCTCTAATTTCCCTTATGTAGTTGGGACTCAACAAAACATTTAATATTCCGAAAAGAAAACGAAAAGATCCAACCGCGAAGGAAAACGTTTTAATGATCCCAGAAAGAATTTTCACTCTGCAGTGGAGTGCGAGCTGATACGAACCTTCCTGACAGATTAAAAGTATATGTCGGATTGGGACTCGAACCTAGCCGGCCGCTGGTGGCCGAGCGGTTCTGGCGCTACAGTCTGGAACCGCGCGACCGCTACGGTCGCAGGTTCGAATCCTGCCTCGGGCATGGATGTGTGAGTTGTCCTTAGGTTAGTTAGGTTTAAGTAGTTCTAAGTTCTAGGGGACTTATGAACTCAGCAGTTGAGTCCCATAGTGCTCAGAGCCATTTGAACCATTTGACTCGAACCTGGGACCTTTGCCTGTAATGAGTGCCACACCAAGTCTCCTATCATACCCGTGTACTCAATTCCATTTCTGTAAATGACATACATATATGGCTGTCGTGTAATTTGTACGTTTTGGCGTGTGCTAAAGCACAAATATTTACACTTGATAATGACCACGCCGCCGAAATTGCAACAGCGGATTGTACAAACAACGTTAGTACACTAAGGCGACCAAGATGTCATTCACAAAAATTTACATAACTGCGACCTCAGCTACGGGCAGTCAATGACCCTCCCCTTTTCTTTGCGATAATACAGAATGAGTTGCCCTTCTTTGAACTGTATGTCCTCCGTCAGTCCTAACTGGTAAGTATCCCATACCGCACAGCGACATCCCAGATGAGGACGGACAAGCGTAGTGCTCCTTGGAAATTAAAAATTGCTTGTCGCTGATGCTGCCGTTTATCGTCTAATCAAGTCATCAGGTGATCAAAGCGGAATGCGAAAAGATGTATACAATATATCTGTATGGTAAAACAATGACAGTTGCCGCAAAACAACACAAACTATGATGTCTTCAACACAAGCGCTAAAAGTTCTGTTGAATTTCGGTTACACAATAAATTAAACACATTTAAATTTTTTCGACTGAAATAAATACTTAGGGTTTGCAATTACATACAAGTCAAACTGGAACCAACACACTGAGAATGTCGTGTGGAAGGCTAACGAAAGACTGCGATTTAGTGTCAACACTTAGACGATGCAACAGATTTACCAGAAAGACTGCCTACATTACGCTTCTCCTTCCTCTTCTGGAGTACTGAGGTGCGGTAGCCTCACCAGGTAGGATTGGCGGAGGACACCGAAAAAGTTCGAAGAGCAAAACTCGCTTTGTAGTACGAGAGTGAGTTTCACGGATATGATAAATGAGATGAGGTGGCAGTCATTGAAACAAAGGCGTTTTTCATTGCTTTGTGATCTATCCACGAAATTTCAGTAACAAACTTTCTTCGCAGAATGCGAAAATATTTTGTTTTCTCGCATCCACATAGGGAGAAATGGGCATAGTTATAAAATATTAGATATCAGAGCTCTAACGGGAGGATTTAGATGTTTAGTTTTCACTCATGCTACTGGAGAGTGACACGGCCGAGAAATAGTCAAAGTGGTTCTACGAACCATCTATCTAAAGCTCAAGTGTCACTGCAGAGTAATCACACAGGTGTATATGTTAGAAGATGAATATCGACTGCTCGAAATGTTTCTCGAGATCGTGAATGGTGGAAGTACGGAAAATTCACACAATCGCTACTGCAATACTACGAGGGATATTCGGAAAGTAAGTTCCGATCGGTCAAGAAATGGAAATTACTGTGAAATTCTAATAAAGCTTTGCATATGTGTGTTCGACAGTGTCTGTGGTATGCCTGTCGGTTACATCACTTCGCTCTTTTCAGTTCTGAGCGCATGGTGAGCACATAAAGATGCATAGAAAATAGTATGAGGTCCTGGTGAGAGATTTCGCCTAATGTTATGCAACCCACATTACAGAACTGTCATATGGTTCCTACTTTGTGACAATTCTCGGTCGCAATCTGCAGGGGCAATGAAAATGCTGCTGCAGCGATTTCGATGGGAAGTGTTTGATCACCCGCGCTACAGCCCGTAATTGACTCCCTCTGTGTTTCATCTCTGCTCACATTAACTACTGGCTATAAAGACAACATTTTCGCACAGACAACGAGCTTATAGATGAGCGCAGAGAACTGGCGGCAAGAATAGGCGGCTGCCTTCTATGACAATGGTATTGGAAAGTTGGCACAACGCTACGACAAATGTCTAAGTCGGAGTCGTGACTATGTAGAGCAGTGGCTGGAAGCGTTTTTTTTTTAATTTTTTTTTTAGTTTTAGGGCGCAAGACTGCTACAGTCATTAACGCCCGGTCTGTGACTTAGGAAAAGGTAAAAAACCAAACAGCAATGGGAGCGAAAACAAAAAAAGTGGGGAAACTAAAAAACAGAAGGAAAGCTTAAAATACCACTATAGAAGGGGGGTTGTTTGTTCCCAAAAAAAAAGCTTCAAATGACTGACGTCATCTCACTCACACTATTAAATTCGAGAACGCGATCGGATAAGCACGTGTCATCTGCTAAAACGGAAGATATATTAGGCGAGAGCTGTAGACGGGCGCGTAACGG
The DNA here is from genome assembly GCF_023898315.1 of Schistocerca nitens. NCBI lineage: Eukaryota > Metazoa > Arthropoda > Insecta > Orthoptera > Acrididae > Schistocerca > Schistocerca nitens. The sequence continues at coordinate 770,641,893 of NC_064617.1, forward strand.
AGTAAAATAGGGGCACTCAAGTGAAAGGTGTCTCACCGTCCACAGTTGAGAGCACTGGGGACAAAACGGGGGACGATCGCCACTTAAGAGATGTCGATGGCTAAAAAGACAGTGCCCTATCCCGAGTCTAGTTAAAATTACCTCCTCCCGACGACGAGTTCGGGAGGAAGAGGTCCAAGCACAAGGAAGAGAGAGGTCATTATACAGGGTGAGGGGTTGGGTTCTTTGGGGAAGGAGACCAGACAGCGAGGTCATCGGTCTCATAGGATTAGGGAAGGACGGGGAAGGAAGTCGGCTGTGCCCTTTCAAAAGAACCATCCCGGCATTTGCCTGGAGCGATTTAGGGAAATCACGGAAAACCTAAATCAGGATGGCCGAACGCGGGATTGAACCGTCGTTCTCCCGAATGCGAGTCCAGTGTCTAACCACAAGGAAGAGCTTTCACGTCCCGCAATTTATTATTGGGAAGTGTCGACCAATGTGCGTGCCATAAGAGTGCAACACGACGACATAAAACACTCAGTAGATCGGCGAAGGGAACCATGAGAACAGCAGGCCGAAGAAGAGAGACTGTAGCCTTGGCGCTATATTGGCCGCCTCGTTTCCACAGATACCAACATGTCCTGGGATCCAGAGGAACACCACAGAGACGCCCCCCCCCCCTCCTCCTCCTCCTCCTCCTCCTCCTCCTCCTCCTCCTCCTCCTCCTCCTCCTCCTCCCCCCCCTCCCTTCCCCCCAATGGAGCAAGTGGTGGCTGGAAGCTGTAGCTAACTGTTACAGATAAAATATTTCTGATTTTCAAAGCGATCAATCGGAACTTACTTTCAGAATAGCCCGCGTATTACGATACACGAAAAATGCCACTTGTGCCTTTGTTTACCAACACTCGAGCGTCAGATGTTTATTGCATAGTGGATCGGTAGTGGCGAGCAAGAAACTCGGGTTGTCAGTAGGCAATTAATATGAGATGAGTGTCGAGACTGGGGTGGGAAGCGCACTCGAGGGCGCGGCCGCTCGTAAAAAGAGGCGCAATCAGCCGCGGCGCAGAGCGGCACCAGCTGCGCAGCAGTCCCGCGGGACCCTGCCCGCCTAGGCGCGCCGCACTCGCCGTCTCGCCGCAGCCCGCTAAACGCCGCCGCCGCCGCCGCCGCCACTACCTCCAACATGGATCAAGAATCGCTCTCGTTTCTCACGTAACGAGCTGGTGACCTACCTGACGAAACTTAGTACGATTGATGGCCAAATTTACTTGGTGGACTACATAGTGCGCAAGAAGCGGAAGCAACAGGTGTACTCTCTTCGTTACCCTGTTCTCGACTTACCACCTCAGAACACAATAAATGGTGTACAATTTCTTATTAGGAAAAATCTCATTCGATGTAATCAGAAAGCTTAAATCTAGGAAGGTTAAAAACATTTTATGTGCACAACATCTTTGGCCACTTTTTGCCCAGTGGTAAAGACAGTATTACAGCTTTGGAAAAACGAGTGATAATTACCTACAATTGTGGTAAATTCTATATAGGTCAGTCTGGCAGGGCAATATGCACCCGCTTGAAGGAACACCACAGAACTTAGAAATATACTTTTGCAGACCACCTGCTTATAGTCACAAGAGGAAACAAAGCACCTTATTACATCACATCCATAGAGGAAGGAAGATGGACTATCTTGAAGTAATGGAAATTAAAAAACATATGTCCATCTGCCTAAGCTTGGTTGTTAATGACCAGGGACAGTTCCCCTACTCGCCACTTGTAATTGCAGACACTACTCAAAATCCCGTCCAGGCCATGTTGCAATTACACCTCTTACTAACATGCTCCATTTTGCTTTATTTCATTTACTATAATTTCTCTGTTGTGTTGCTTAATCTCACTAGCATACTTTATCTGTTTGTAATTTAGAATCGATTAAAGACCAGATTATTTTGTTCAGCCACACGTTTGCAACATGTCACCAAAGTTTATTGCTAAATTTATTTTATTCTCTGAATAATTGTTGTAATCTGTGGATAGTACATTAGTCAAAGTGTCGCGTATTTTATCTAAGTTAAATAATCTTCCACGGCATAAACACTGTTATAATCCCTATTCTTTTATTTATAAACCTAACGTTAACATTTTTCATCTCTGGGAATGGAGATACTCTGTCGAGGCACTAGTTTCAAAATTTCCCTGCACCGTATAATTATGTTTGTACCTGAAGATGGTATAACACCTGGAAACTGGTCAGCGAAATAAACAACAAATATTGAAGAAAATTACACCGGTGTTGTGTATGTATTCATAATGTATGAAATATCCTACCAAGTCAATAAATGCAGTTTTACTGCTTCTTTAAAATGAAATTTTCGCCATTTATGTAAATTACTATTCAATTGTTCCACACAATTTCGGCTTTACAGCCGTGCTCAAGTACAAGTTGAACTGAAAATTAATTAAACGTAAGAATCATACAGTGCAAGAGATAATATGAAGAACGAAGAGCCATTACACTATTTAAGAACGTTACTTACATGTCGCAAAATGTCCGGTATGCCCACATGACACACAATCGTCGACATAACGTATCGGGTCTCATAAAACCAGTCGTGTTACAGGATAGGAGTACACATCACAGACACACAATAATGCTGACATTGTGCACACTGAATACACATTAACGAACTGTAATGCACGTTTGACAGCTGATGCATTGCTGTGGCCTGCATTCATCTCGCCCATACATCAACTGACATTAATATATCCCAAAACAACAGGAAGTATCGTTACAAAGCAGCACCAGTGTTTGAGCTGTAATCACCGGGAAAATATTATTATTATTATTTTTTCTTTCTTGTCTCAGACGTTATGTCTGGTTAAAAATGGAAGGTGACGCGGACCTTGATCAAGCGTGACTTCCTTTTAACTGTACGGTATATGTTACATTGCATTTAGGAACTTTCGGGTAATTGAACAAGTGTCAATAATTACAGATTTCTGTAGTTGTATATATAAGTTTGGATGTAGCTGTATTGCATTGATGTACTGGTGGATATTGTGTGGTATGACTCCTGTAGTTGATAGTATAATTGGTATAATGTCAACTTTATCCTGATGCCACATGTCCTTGACTTCCTCAGCCAGTTGGATGCATTTTTCAATTTCTTCTCCTGTTTTATTTTGTATATTTGTTGTATTGGGTATGGATATTTCGATTAGTTGTGTTAATTTCTTCTTTTTATTGGTGAGTATGATGTCAAGTTTGTTATGTGGCGTTGTTTTATCTGTTATAATGGTTCTGTTCCAGTATAATTTGTATTCGTCGTTCTCCAGTACATTTTGTGGTGCATACTTGTATGTGGGAACATGTTGTTTTATAAGTTTATGTTGTAAGGCAAGCTGTTGATGTATTATTTTTGCTACATTGTCATGTCTTCTGGGGTATTCTGTATTTGCTAGTATTGTACGTCCACTTGTGATGTGATCTACTGTTTCTATTTGTTGTTTGCAAAGTCTGCATTTATCTGTTGTGGTATTGGGATCTTTAATAATATGCTTGCTGTAATATCTGGTGTTTATTGTTTGATCCTGTATTGCAATCATGAATCCTTCCGTCTCACTGTATATATTGCCTTTTCTTAGCCATGTGTTGGATGCGTATTGATCGATGTGTGGCTGTGTTAGACGATACGGGTGCTTGCCATGTAGTGTTTTCTTTTTCCAATTTACTTTCTTCGTATCTGTTGATGTTATGTGATCTAAAGGGTTGTAGAAGTGGTTATGAAATTGCAGTGGTGTAGCCGATGTATTTATATGAGTGATTGCTTTGTGTATTTTGCTAGTTTCTGCCTGTTCTATAAAGAATTTTCTTAAATTGTCTACCTGTCCATAATATAGGTTTTTTATGTCGATAAATCCCCTTCCTCCTTCCTTTCTGCTTAATGTGAATCTTTCAGTTGCTGAATGTATATGATGTATTCTATATTTGTGGCATTGTGATCGTGTAAGTGTATTGAGTGCTTCTAGGCCTGTGTTACTCCATTTCACTACTCCAAATGAGTAGGTCAATATTGGTATAGCATAAGTATTTATAGCTTTTGTCTTGTTTCTTGCTGTCAATTCTGTTTTCAGTATTTTTGTTAGTCTTTGTCTATATTTTTCTTTTAGTTCTTCTTTAATATTTGTATTATCTATTCCTATTTTTTGTCTGTATCCTAGATATTTATAGGCATCCGTTTTTTCCATCGCTTCTATGCAGTCACTGTGGTTATCCAATATGTAATCTTCTTGTTTAGTGTGTTTTCCCTTGACTATGCTATTTTTCTTACATTTGTCTGTTCCAAAAGCCATATTTATATCATTGCTGAATACTTCTGTTATCTTTAGTAATTGGTTGAGTTGTTGATTTGTTGCTGCCAGTAGTTTTAGATCATCCATGTATAGCAGATGTGTGATTTTGTGTGGGTATGTTCCAGTAATATTATATCCATAATTTGTATTATTTAGCATGTTGGATAGTGGGTTCAGAGCAAGGCAGAACCAGAAAGGACTTAACGAGTCTCCTTGGTATATTCCACGCTTAATCTGTATTGGCTGTGATGTGATATTATTTGAATTTGTTTGGATATTAAGTGTGGTTTTCCAATTTTTCATTACTATGCTTAGGAACTGTATCAATTTAGGATCTACTTTGTATATTTCCAATATTTGTAGTTACACTATCAAAAGCTTTTTGGTAATCAATGTATGCGTAGTGTAGCGACCTTTGTTTAGTTTTAGCTTGATGTGTCACCTCTGCATCTATTATCAGTTGCTCTTTACATCCTCGTGCTCCTTTGCAACAGCCTTTTTGTTCTTCATTTATAATTTTGTTCTGTGTCGTATGTGTCATTAATTTCTGTGTAATGACTGAAGTTAATATTTTGTATATTGTTGGTAGGCATTTTATGGGGCGATATTTAGCTGGGTTTGCTGTGTCTGCTTGATCTTTAGTTTTCAGATAAGTTATTCCTTGTGTAAGTGTATCAGGGAATGTGTATGGGTCTGCAATGTAACTGTTAAATAATTTAGTTAGATGTGAATGTGTTGAGGTGAATTTCTTTAGGCAGAAATTTGCTATTTTATCTTTTCCAGGGGCTTTCCAATTGTGAGTAGAATTAATTGCTTGGGTGACTTCATCTTGCAAAATTATTACTTCAGGCATTTGTGGTATCATCTTGTACGTATCTGTTTCTGCTTGTATCCGCCGTGCATGCCTGTTATGTTGTACCGGGTTTGACCATATGTTGCTCCAGAAGTGTTCCATCTCAGTTATGTTTGGTGGATTGTCTATTTTAATGTGTGTGTTATCTGTTGTCTGGTAAAAGTTCTTTTGGTTTGTGTTGAATGTTTGGTTTTGTTTCCTTCTATTTTCACTTTTTTTGTATCCTCTAAGTCGTTTGGCCAATGCTTGTAATTTCTGCTTCTTTTCATCTAATTGCTCTATCACTTCTTGTTGTGAGATTTTACCTAACCTTTTTCCTGATAATGCCTTTGGCAATCAAAAGATCATGCGGCAAACGCAGTGGTGCTGCTTTGTCATGATCTGTCCGGTTGTTTTGACAAATCTTAACATCAGTTGATGTATGACATTAGGCACGTAACACCTTTGTGAAATGTAAGTAATTTTCTTAAATTATGTAATGACTTTTTGTTCCTCAGATTTTGCGCTGCGCTGTACGATTTGTACGTTTTATTGATTTTCAGTTCCACTTGCACTTGAGAATGACTGTAACGCCTAAAATATGATTATGTGAAATAAATGAATAGTAATTTACAGTCAGCCAACGTTCTTGCTACAGTGGTAACACCGGTTCCCATCAGATCACCGAAGCTGTTGGGCCTGGCTGGCACGTAGATGGGTGACCGTCTAGGTCTGCAGAGAGCTCTTGACAAGCAGGGTTGCACTCAACCTATGTGAAGTCACTTGAGGATCTATCTGACTGAGAAGCAGCAGCTCCGGTCACGAAAACTGAATAGTGGTGTGCTCACCACATGCCCATCCATATCCGCATCCAGTGAGCCCTATCACCTGAGGATGACACGGCGGTCAGTCGGCACCCTTGGGCCTTCCGAGGCCTGTTCGGACGTAGAGAATTTACAATCAAATGACAAATTTATTTCAAAAAGCTCTAACTAAATGATCCTCCTCGAAAAAACATCAGTAACTTTATTGCAATTGTCTACTGCATGAGGATATCGTTGCTGTCTTAAAGAAGCACGACTTTCAGAAATGGACACAAATGTATCAGATCTCGCAATAGTAATAACATTACTATTTCATAAAAGTGACGAATCCGTGAATTTCTTTATTTTACGCCAATAACATCATATCGTCATGTATGATCATGTAAATGTTTTTATGAAGCTAATTATGGATCGAAATTGGTTTTTCAATACACAAAGTTTAACAACATAGCTCCTGGCAGTAAATTAGGACATTCTTCAAATATATACGAGCGGTGGGGCAGGCATCACTTTCTTAAAATTTAAACTAATACACTGTAAAACTCCGATTCGCATCTCACTGAAGACGTCATTGTACATATTATTAATAGAATGTTATAAATACAATCATCCAGGAACAGTTACAGTGTGGAATCTCGAATGATCTTAATCTTAATGGGCATTTTCGCTTACAAAATGTTATAAACAACAAGTCCGTTGTTAAATGTATTTACTTTTTCATTTCTCTGTTAAAGGGAACTTTAAGGTTTTACCAACTTTTCGTATCCTTCATTACTGATAAATTATGTTTATAAATTATGTTTATAAATTATATTTATATAAAAATTGTGTCATGTTGTAATGCTAAAGCCAGATTAATGTACATTATACATTTATTTTCTTTCATATTATGCAGTATCTTATGTTTTAAATTTTGTTGTTACGACCAACAAATTTTCATTTTGTATCATTGTGTCCCATACCAGTAACCGATTTCAGCTTTGCCTAGAACCAATAAAAAATGTCGATCGTTTCGACAAGGTAATTCATAAACCTTGAGAGCAGAAAAATCTATATTTTGATCACAGCTGAGTATGAATGATTAATGTTGACATTAGGATACACGGAAATGAAACGATTAAAAAGATTCTTTAAAATATGGTTTTACAGTAGACTGTTGATCATATGTTTGATCAAGGACTGGAAATGTCCTTCAGTGAGTCACCGAGAAAAAAATTCCAATAAAGAAAATAATAAATCTGACAGCTGGAAATATATTGCGACAGTCCTGTCAGAAAACTGTAGTCGCATGGATGATGGTAACAGAAAGTATCAGGCCCAGATGTAAACATACAAGATAGGTCGTTTATTATGATGAATGCAGCAGCTGTGCTCAAATGGTAAAGACAGCCGGCAAATGCCAGGAATCGAAACCAGCGTCACTTTCAGGTGTTTTGACCATATGGCAGTGCTCCACGTTGATGCCATTTCCTAATACATTATTTGACGCGTATGGTCTCGTGGAGGGCGCTAACATCTTATTTGGGCGTGGCCACTGAGACGATACAACGGCAGGACGCCTATCAACCACACTCTGTGATAGTCCATGAACGTTTATCTACGCGCCGTACGATGTCTTGATTTCCATCTCGCTTGCTTATGTTTCTATATTTCGACTACTTTCTGGACAGATTTGTCACCTTTGTAGTATCCCATTTCCTGGCCCTGTCTGTGCGCCGTTCCTGCGGCATTTTGGGGGAAGGATGCTTCCTCCAGCGTTGAACTGATAAGCCGAATTTTTCCACAAACCATCCTAAATGGACTGTGTCTGGAGATTGTGTGGCTGACTTCTAGCGAGAGTAATTTCCCCGTGACGGCCTTTGAAGAAAACGTTCTGCCAGATGGCAGCACCCTACACGATCTCCTTATAGGAGCGGGAATGGGAAATGAAAATGTATACTTCTGATTGGCTGAAAGTCCTACACGTTAAATAATTTCGTGTAGCGGTTTATAACTCGTGAAATCGGACAGTCGGCCGGGAACCCTCGAGGGGTGGAGAAACAGTGAGACCTCTGCAGCGAAGTTGGCGTTCTCACTGTGAAGTAGGGAGTAGGTGATCGTGAGTTACTACTTAATGCGGTACGGAAGACAGAGAATCGGACGTGCGTTGCCGGGCATCGGTGTGCAGTTTGTCTGACAAGAGTTGTGGGTCAGAGAGCCTAGACTTGTTTGGTTAAAGAGGGAGAAACTACTGCAGCCTCGAGCCATTAGCTACACGGAGGTCGTGAGGATTGTAAGTGACAGTCTTTGATAGGGTTAACTCTGTCAAACTTTATTTCTTGCAGTACGCCGATTTGAGACTGATGATTCATTGTGCCTTTCTACAACTCAACCTGTCGTGCTTACGGTGAGTAGCAACCTATGTTTTCATAATATCGTTGATACGTGATGAAACTTTTTGCTTTAAAATCTTATTTTACAAATGTGTCGACATTTCATTTACCGAACAGACAGCTACAGGCGCGTTTTGGAAGCTCGGGGTCGGTTTCAATCACGCTGAAGTAGTCTGCTAGATGGGATACTGATATGCATCATCATCATCATCATCATCATCATCATCATCATCATCATGCTTCACTACTGGCCATTAGAATTGCTACACCAAGAAGAAATGCAGATGATAAACGGGTATTCATTGAACAAATATATTATACTAGAACTTAACACGTGATTACTTTTTCACGCAATTTTGGTGCCTAGATCCTGAGAAATCAGTACCCAGAACAACCACCTCTGGCCGTAATAACGGCCTTGATACGCCTGGGCATTAAGTAAAACAGAGCTTAGATGGCGTGTACAGGTACAGCTGCCCATGCAGCTTCAACATGATACCACGGTTCATCAAGAGTAGTGACTGGCGTATTGTGACGAGCCAGTTGCTTGGCCACAATTGACCAGACGTTTTCATTTGGTGAGAGATCTGGAGAATGTGCTGGCCAGGGCAGCAGTCGAACATTTTCTGTATCCAGAAAGGCCCGTACAGGACCTGCAACATGCGGTCATGCATAATCCTGCTGAAATGTAGGGTTTCGCAGAGATCGAATGAAGGGTAGATGGTTCAAATGACTCTTAGAACTATGGGACTTAACTTCGAAGGTCATCAGTCCCCTAGAACTTATAACTACTTAAACCTAACTAACCTAAGGAAATCACACACATGCATGCCCGAGGCAGGATTCGAACCTGCGACCGTAGCGGTCAGGCGGTTCCAGACTGAAGCGCCTAGAACCGATCGGTCACTCCGGCCGGGGAATGAAGGGTAGAGCCATGGGTCGTAACACATCTTAAATGTAACGTCCACTGTTCAAAGTGCCGTCAATGCGAACAACAGGGGACCGAGACGTGTAACCAATGGCACCCCATACCATCACGCCACGTGATACGCCAGTATGGCGATGACGAATGCACGCTTCCAATGTGCGTTCACCGCGATGTTGCCAAACACGGATGCGACCATCGTGATGTTGTAAACAGAACCTGGATTCATCCGAAAAAAATGACATTTTGCCATTCGTGCACTCAGGTTCGTCGTTGAGTACACCATCGCAGGCGCTCCTGTCTGTGATGCAGCGTGAAGGGTGACCGCAGCCACGGTCTCCGAGAGATAGTCCATGCTGCTGCAAACGTCGTCGAACTGTTCGTGCAGATGGTTGTCGTCTTGCAAACTTCCCCATCTGTTGACTCAGGGATCGAGACGTGGCTGCACGATCCGTTACAGCCATGCGGATAAGGTGCCTTTCATCTAGACTGCTAGTGATACGAGGCCGTTGAAATCCAGCACGGCGTTCCGTATTACCCTCCTGAACCCACCGATTCCATATTCTGCTAACGGTCATTGGATCTCGACCAACGCGAGCAGCAATGTCGCGATACGATAAACCGCAATCGCGATAGGCTACAATCCGACCTTAATCAAAGTCGGAAATGTGATGGTACTAATGTCTCCTCCTTACACGAGGCATCACAACAACGTTTCACCAGGCAACGCCGGTCAACTGCTGTTTGCATATGAGAAATCGGTTGGAAACTTTCCTCATGTCAGCACGTTGTAAGTGACTCCACCTGCGCCAATCTTGTGTGAATGCTTTGAAAAGCTAATCATTTGCGTATCACAGCATCTTCTTCCTGTCGGTTATATTTTGCATCTGTAGCACGTCATCTTCGAGGTGTAGCAATTTTAATGGCCAGTAGTGTAGTTACCGAAACGCGGATATGCTTGCACAAGATTTTTACTGCCATAAATAACTAGTTTTAATTCCTCATCTGTACTAAGAGAAGGCTCGATTCCGTCTTTTCTGCTCCTAGCCAATGAAACCATTCATATTCTTGCCAGACAATAAAACACATAAAGTTGTTCACTAGATGCTGGCGTCGCAAAATAGGTGTATCCTCCACTCCCGCCCAGAGCACACGGTATCATCCCGTACTGTAATGAACGATGTTTTGGTAGCCGTGTCCCTTTTTGCGGCGGGGCGTCGTTATTAATATTCCGCGTGTATTGATCGCGAGATGGCCTGGCCGGAGAGCGGTCCCAGGAGGGCGCGAGTTCCCGTGGGAAGCGGGCGGCCGCAGTTCTTGCAGCGGCGGCAGCCGGGAGAGCAGAGAGAACAGAGGTCCCTGAACCCCGCCGTGTCCAGCCGGACAGCGCAGCGCCACCGTACAGCTGGACGCCAGCGCTCGCACACGCACACTCCCATGCAAATGTTCGATCCTGCCACAAGAATGATTCGCTGTATCAACGCACTGAAGTAGCGCAGTGTAGTTTTTACTTTATTCGATGCCGCATCAAGAACGTCGCTACCTGGGCTATTGTAAATAATTTTGACACCTGAAGATCATCAGACGATCGAAATCGATAGTCAATAACGATTTATATCATCGTTACAGGTGAGCTTCCTACCAATTAATATTGATTTCAGCAGGAAGAGAAACTAAAGGACATTCCCAAAACACACACGCGCGTCATCAGTCCCCTAGAACTTAGAACTACTTAAACTAACTAACCTAAGGACATCACACACATCCATGCCCGAGGCAGGATTCGAACCTGCGACCATAGTGGTCGCGCGGTTCCAGACTGTAGCGCCTAGAACCGCTCGGCCACACCGGCCGGCGCCACCGGTCAGTAGCCGGCCACTGCCACAAAGTTTGTGACAGTTGTGCGGAGATAGAATGCGTTGAAGCTTGACGTAGTTCTTTGCCTTCACCCTCACAACCAAACTGTAGATTCAAACCTAACCTAGAACTCGGGCTAAGCTACAGAACCGTCTGTCACCACAACCAGGTTAACTGCTTTCATATTTGTTGGATTCAACTCACAACCGAATTGTTACATTCCAACCTAACCTAGCACTCGTCTGAAGATGGTTAAATAGCATCAGACTGGTAAAGGAAAAATAAATGATCCTAAAACACTTCCAAGGCCGCCTACCAAAAGCCGTTTAACCTAGCAAGAGGCCTAGGTTCTCCAGCGAAGTTTGTCCACAGAAGTGTCGCTCCGCAAAAGCGTTTCAAACTCCAGCCATAATCCTATGCTTTTAAGTGAATACTGTTTTGTTTACGAGAGTTTGAGTCCTTATTGGTGACACGACGATTTAGTGGAGAGCTACGCTGTAGTTAGCTGTGTACTGACGGGTTCTGAGACTGTTTTGAATTGTTTCCAGTGAAAAATAATGTTTTTTTGTACTATCGCAAGTCCTACTACCACCGCAGACGACGAAAAAAGTTTGGAATCATGTTTGACTTACTTCCTAAGAACAACGATATGAAACAAAAATGGATGCGGGTGCATAAGCATCGACATGTAGGCAAGGGATCAGTTTGTGCGCGGTAAATGCGGAAACGTGAACTACGGCAACTTATCATCAAATGCTCCCAAACAGGCCCAACGTGCTGTTATTCTTTTCTTGGCTGCCGAAGGACAAAATCGGTAGACATCCTCTGAGAATTCGGAATGAGACATTCAAAGGAGAACGAGAAGTCCGGTAAAACTATGAAATGGGTACTGCTGCTTCATGACAACGCACATCCCTATCGCAAATATCGTAATGCGGACGTTTTGCCAGTGTTTTACCGACGGCTATCTTCAGCCTAGTGCGTCTGGTGAGATGTTTGTCTCAATGTTTCACTGAAACCTTTTAATCACCCCTAATACTTCGAATGGCCCTGCACCCTCATCAGAATGAATGGTGTCAACAAGAAAAAAAAAAAGCCCCAATAATAAGCGATGTGGGAGTGAACAAAGACAAACTGAAGAAATTGAAGAAAGTAGCTTCACAACTTTCAGAACAACGAAAAGAAAATACAGTTAAAGGTTTTAATGTTTATATAAATAGCTTGAAACATAAAAAAGTAAGTTTTACTGTTCTTAAGAGTTTAGAGTGACACTATTGGGGATGTGTCCGTACTACAGTCTAAGCGTGTGCCGACATCTTCCCCCACCAAAAACAATTATCCCTGTAAGAAGATGAAAAAGGCTTTATACTAGCATTTCACAGCCACAAAAAAAAGCGTGGATGAATGTTAGAAAACAAAAATTATTTAGATATTTCGTAGACAAAAAACTTTTCACTAAAGGCAAATTTGTTTACTTAACTACTAAAGAAGTTGATCTTTAGGTGTGGATGATGTTTTAGCGTCACCATGCAAGATGCGCGAGAGCCAACAATACAGGAATACTAGTACCGTATAGCGACAGCCACCAACAAATACCCTCCCCCCTCCCTATTGCTACCTTACCGCAGTTGCAACGCTATGCGAAGCTGCGACCCCGCACGAGTCTACGCCCTCGAGCCTTCGTAGGAAATGCAGGGTCAATGCAAGCCAGGAGCTCTCTCTGCGGCATCCGCCTGTCCGCTGGCTGACGCCCGCCTACGCACAAGATCGATACGCTTCCTCACTTGACATCGTTCTCTCTCACCCTTACTAGCAAACTGACATGCTAGGTCAGGGGACGCTGCGAGTGTTAGCATTTGCCGAGGAATGTCGCCGGGACAGTTACGCATTTTCTATAATTATACTTAAATGATAATTAAATGGACACCCTAGCTGCAAACAGGCGTTGATATACTTCATTGGGGACATGTTGAAAATGTGTGTCCCGACCGGGACTCGAACCCGGGATCTCCTGCTTACATGGCTGACGCTCTATCCATCTGAGCCACCGAGGGCACAGAGGATAGTGCGCTGCAGGGACTTATCCCTTGCATGCTCCCCGTGAGACCCACATTCTCAACATGTCCACACCACTACATTCGTGGTGCGCCTAATAGATGTTTGCCCATCACGAATGTAGTGGTGTGGACATGTTGAGAATGTGGGTCTCACGGGGAGCATGCAAGGGATAAGTCCCTGCAGTCGCACTATCCTCTGTGCCCTCCGTGGCTCAGATGGATAGAGCGTCTGCCATGTAAGCAGCAAATCCCGGGTTCGAGTCCCGGTCGGGGCACACATTTTCAACATGTCCCCAATGAAGTATATCAACGCCTGTTTGCAGCTAGGGTGTCCATTTAATTATCATTTCATTCTAGCGAAGCTGCATGGTCATCAACGGTAACTGTTCTTTCGGGAACAGATACTACCTTCATATAGTATAATTATACTCTTGTGGATCACAACATTATGACCAGTGCCCAATGCTTAATGTTGCCTGGTGGCGTTGACGCGGCATGCAAAGATTGTAAGCGGAGCTGAAACGAATGGGGAATCGTTCCAGCGACGATACGGGCCGCAAATGGGAAAATCCACTGACTCGACTTCGACGAAGGGCTATTTGCTATGGACCGACGACTCGAAAAAGGGGGAGCTGGTCGGCTGTTCGCTAACACTTGTGAGCATCTACGAGGAGTGCTTGAAGCACGATGGAACCACGAATGGGTGATAAGCTCTTGGCGTCAACGTCTGATCTCACAACGAGGTGGTCAGAGGTTTGCCTGATCTATAAATCAGGACAGGCAGCGATCTGTGGCAGATCTGACAACAGAGTAAAATGCCAGTGCAGGTAAGTACAATGCCAAAAAAAAAACAAAGAAAAAATATGATACAACTCGGCAAAAGTTTGTGTGGGAAGCACAAGCACACTGGCTATAGCAAGAAACGCAGGATGACGGACTCTCAGACGTCAGTAGAGAGGCGTCCTCTTTGTACATGAAGAGACCTTATACACTCCTAAATAAAGATCGAAACAATATCATAGCGAAACTATTGACAGTAGTCCGTCCCGCAAGTACGAAAGCGCATATCAACGTCAGAAAAATGCATATTAAGCTAAAGCATATCAAAAAATTTTACATAGGCGATAAAAAAAAAAAACTCATTTAACGACAAGAGAATTGATGGGAGAGTGGGCTAAGTGAAATATTCTCAAACGTTTGTAACACACTTTTTTGCAGGATTTAGCTAAAAATACTCTATCAGCATACTCGTACATACGGGTCTAAGTGCAATGAAATGCTTGGAGTGTATACTTATCTTGTTAGTTCCGACGATTTTTCTCCACCAGTTCAGTATTAATTTGGGCGCATAATATTAATTGGTTCATCGCAGAAGTCCAAGGAGTCAATACGAAAAGCCGATGATATTAGATAATTTACACCTAACACTTAGTTTGCATTTGGTGTTATGTTTATATTGTTCCACAACATCCGCACAATGCGCAGCACAAAGAAACTGACTTTACAGATCATGTACTCGAACTAACTGAAAACAACTGCGACTCTGCTGACACACATCGGCTCTTAGGCTCACTGCTTATATAGTTTCTTAACTATTCAAGTTTTTTGAAAGTATTGTTCAAAAATGTCACATTGAGTTCCAATTACAATCGGCTGTTTCATAAGAAATTAGTTATAATTTTGAAGATAATTAATGACTGATAATAACAAATGTGACTTCCAAAATTGCTTTTCAAATTTAGTATCTAAATTCTGCTTGAGAAATATTTTGGAGCGGTTTACAAAATGCGGAAATATATTTTGAGGTTCGAATCTCGTTTTGACCAAACGCTCGAAATAGTAGTATTTTAAGACAACGTTCTAGGACTCGAAATTACAGAACTAATTACAAGGAATCTGGTTTCAGATTTCTCATGAGAGCGAACGTAAATTTCAGTGTATCAGTTCGCCAGAAATCTACTCAAAACATTTTCACGTTTTATGAAATAATCGAATTTTGACAGTTAATTTCCCACTTAAAGACTGAACTGATTTTAACATTAACATTTCTACGTGATTATTTTCTGATAGTCACACAAATGAAATAGTTTTTCTCTAAATTTCGTAAAATTGATGCTTGCAATAAGAAGCTTTCCCACTAATTAAAGATTCCTGTTAATTGTGTTTAACTGAGATGAAGTTGACTAAATATGTTTCGTGAACAATGTTACTTGATACAAAACAGTTAACTAAAAGTTGTATTTTAACATTTGCTACACTGTGAAATGTGTATCGTATAATACTTAAAAGTGTATACTCTGTATAAGGGTCCCCATAGTATCTTATCACACACTGAAATTCAATACTGGTCAAGCGCTTGGTAAACACTGGGGAGAAATGTTAGCCATAATGTTGTCTGAACTTTATGTGCAGTCACCAACAACCCAGTTACCTAGAAACGAAAAATTGTATCGCATAGCAAAGGCAAACAGTGGTAAGTCTTATAAACGTAGGTTAATAGGTACATTCCTCCATAGATTTATTTGCAGTGGACACAGACAACTGCAGAAGGGTAGGATTACTGAAGGGAATTGTGGTACCAAACGATACTACGGAGAAGCTACTGCGGTCAGAGGCATTATTTTACCGAACTAGTCACGACGCTCGCCAAGAAAGGCGTAAAGTACTTAACCAACTGATGCGGCCGTGACAGTCTATTTCCAAGCGTACAGGGAGCCGTTAGTTTCACAACAAAAAGAAAACAAAAGGGTAAGCTAAAAACTAAATTGGGTAGTACATTGGAAATTGCTTTTGAGAAAGACGATATGGGATAATGAATAGTAAATTAAGGACAAACCAACTTCCATGGATAAACATTTTACATATTGTTAAGAAGAAATCTTTTAATTTTCATAATCCATTATAATCATGAAGTAATAAAGGTGCAAGTGAGTCTGTGGGTAGCAAGCAGAAAGGTCTACTTTCATGTCCCAGCTCTTACAATTTTTATTCCCAAACGTACCGCGTTTGCGTAATAACACAAATCCGTGATTGATAAAACCATGCAGTGTAAAAAGAAAGTCGTCTGTAAATGATATAAAATCATTGCACGAGTCCGCGATTACAGTATTATCACTACTCAATATAATTTACGACTTAATCGTTGTTTATATTTTTTCATTTTTCTAAATTATGCACCTTTACGCAAGTCGTCCATAGCCATCATTAGAACCACATAGTCTATGGTACACGTTTACGTGACCGAACTGACAAGATACAGTGTATCGAGATTTCAAATGTGGTTCCGATCACTGCTCTGACCGAAACGCGTAAAGGTGTAGATTTTAAAAAGAAAATATAATCAGTCTATGAACTCCCTGCCACATAAGTCCCGCGAAATAGCAATAGGGAAACTGGAGAAATTAAAGCTATACGGAATTCCATTCGCGAATGGAACAGGGAAAAAGAGAAATGGCAATGGTATTAAAGGTACCCTCTGCCACATGCCGCGGATTTAGCAGGGTGATCCTAAAGTCATCCCCCTTAGGACAAAGTCTACATTGGCGATTCAGTAGGACGAAGAGGTATTTAGGAATATGACAGGGACGATCACTCGAAGCAAAAACGTCTCTTGAACATGGGCTCTAAAATGCACACCTTGACAACTATGAGCGCTTGTTCAGTATATGAGAAGCGTTTCACAGCACTGAAGATGAGGAAGTGCTCATAGCTCTTAAGATATGCATTTTAGAGCCCACGTTTACTAGACTTTTTTGCTTAGGGGTTTATCGTTCCTGTCATACCTCTGAATACGACTTTGTCGTACGGTCCATGACTTTTGAATCATCCAGAACATGTAGAAGTAGAGACAGTACCAGGCTGGAAGGCTCTGAGCTCTTCCCGTGGCTCTGTCCACTGTGTAAGCTCAGGCGTCACTAACAAGGGGAGGCCACGACATTTGGAACGCGGATTTACTGTAAACTTCGTACACTCGTAGTAATCCATGAGGACAGAAAAATGTGTAAGCAGTAGCTCTTACTTCTCAAGCGTTACTGAGAAAGTCGCAAGATAATTTCGGTCGTCAACTATATATCTGTGCGTGGCCATTTTAACCATGAAGCGGCTGCAGCCGAGTGGTGGCGGCGCGGTAGCTCAGCGTTTTCGGTCAGAGCGTCAGCTCTCCTTTTCAATAAAAAAACTGAGCGAACGGATAAACGAAAAAACTGAACGGGTGTCATAGGACGTCCACCCTGAACAAATTCAGCGAACAATATAGAACATTTTTTTTTTTTTAAGTGGTTGGCGTTCAAGCCGCTAGATCGCTGGATCGAGTTCCGCTCGTCAATTCTTTTTATTTCCAACACAGTTATTTTCTTTACTGTTTATATTACAATTGATATAATGACAAAAATACGTGTAATCGGATGGACTTTCATTAAATTATCAATGTTATTTGGCAGTCTACTAATTTTTATTATCACAAATAACTTAGTATTAACAACTATCGACTAGTAAACGACCAAACGCATAAAGTGATACTGAAAATGTATGCTTGTCCGTGTCTTCAAAACGGTTCGTATTTAATCGAAAGAGAACGAGAAATTGCTTCTTGGAAGACGCTATTAAAATACACTCGAAACTGCATAACCGATTATCAGCGCCGATTTTTAAGGAAATACTACGTTAAGCATGGTCTACTTCCAAACCATCGTCTGAAAGAGGTTTTTGAAAATGTTAACGACGTTTGTTTTTCTATGGAAAACGTCAAAAGACCTTGCGTATTCGGAAACATAGCATTTTTCAATGCAGCTGGTGCCGTTTAACTGTTTGATTTCCATGTATTTACCAAAAATACCATCCTGCAACTTGTAAAGTCGAAAGCGACGATTAATTGTGCATCTTTCGAAAGCCGTCTGTGCCGGTTAAAACTTGGAGGTAACAAGTCGTTTCGGGCTCCTTCCAGGTATAAGGGATTTCTCAAATCACGGATAAGCATACATTTTCAGTATCACTTTATGCGTTGGCCGTTTACTAGTCGATAGTTACGAATATTACATTATTTGTGATAATAAAAATTAGTAGACTGCCAAATAACATTGTAAATTTAATAAAAGTTCATCCGATTACACGTATTTTCCCCATTATATCAATTTTAATATAAATAATTAAGAAAATGACTGTGTTGAAAATAATAAAAAAAACCGAAGAATGGAACTCGATCCAGCCACTTGAACGCCAACATTTAAAAAGAAATTGTTCTATATTGTTCGTTGAAATTATTCAGGGCGGACGTCCGATGATACCCGTTCAGTTTGTTCGATGGTCCGTTCGCTCAGTTCTTTTATTAGAATGGAAAGCTAACGCTCTGTCCGAACACGCTGAGCTACCGTGCCGCCACCACTCGGCTGCAGCCGCTTTGTGGTTAAAATGGCCACGCACAGATATATATTTGAAGACCGAAATTATCTTGCGATTTTCTCATTAACGCTTGAGAAGTACGGGCTACTGCTTACACATTTTGTTGTCCTCATGGAGTACTACGAGTGTACGAAGTTTGCAGTAAATCCAAGTTCCAGACGTCGTGGCCTCCCCTTATAAGTATGACACGGCCTTTCTGATTGTCTGTTTTTGTTTTGTTTCTGGCCTTCAGGTGCCCGCACAATGAGCAGGTCAAGGCCCAGAGCAGGTGCTTCTCTGACGCTCGGCCGCAGCTGCGCGGAACGTTGCTTGCCCGTCAACTGTCCTTTGCGTCCCGCAAGTGACAAACGAAGCGCCCGTGTTTAGCACGCGTCATCTACTGGCGGCGGGCCAGCATTCCGCCGGTGTGCGGATCAGAGGCCGCGCCGGACGCTAAATGCGGCGCGTCCTCAGCTACGGACAGTCATATCCGCGCTATTTCGGACAACTCGACCGCAACCGCGGCAGCGGACTCCTCACCGAGAGCCCGCTTCAAGTGCTAACTTTGAAAGTTCGTGTTTTTTTGGAGACTTTTGTATTATGGGCCTTACGCCGTCGTACAAGACTATTTATCTGTCCCATGTTTGGTCTTCCAGTGCTGGAGACATCATAAAAGGCGTTAACAACTCTGAAAGCTGTCAATTTTAAACAAGCTCGGAAAACCGAAGTGTTTATACGTATCTACGGAACCGTCGGCTCGTGACATCGGACCGCTGTCTAAGATCACGGATTCGGGTCGACGTGAGTTGGCGAGGTGTAGTGGGGAATTTATTATTAAGCCCCACAAAGTCTAATTTCAATCCTCCTCCTTTTCTGTTACATTGTTTTGTGTTTTTGAATTCCTATGCACCTCTGTACACTGAGGCAACGAAGGTCGTGTTATAGCGATATGCACATAAACAGATGGCGGTAGTATCGCGTACACTGGCAGAGCTGTAATTTGTACCAATGTGATTCACGTGAAAAAGTTTCCAACATGATTATGGCCGTACGACGGGAATTAAAGACTTTTAACGTGTAATGGTAGTTCGAGCTAGACGCATAGGACATTACGTTTTGAAAATCGTTAGATGGTTCAAATGGCTCTGAGCACTATGGAACTTAACATCTCAGGTCATAGTCCCTAGAACTTAGAACTACTTAAACCTAACTAACCTAAGAACATCACACACATCCATGACCGAGGCAGGATTCGTACCTGCGACCGTAGCAATCGCGCGAAAATCGTCAGAGAATTCAATATTACGAGATCCGCAGAGTCAGATGAGCCGAGAATACCAAATTTCAGGCATTACCTCTCACAGCAGACACCGCAGTGTCAGTACTAATAGACAAGCAACACTGCGTAAAATAACCGCCGTAATCAATGTGCGACGTACGGAGAACGTATCCGTTAGGACGGTGCAGCGAAATCTTGCGTTGATGGGCTAGGCAGCAGACGAGCGACGCGAATTCCTTTGCTAAAAGCACGAGATCGCCTGTAGCACCGTCGTGGTCTCGTTACTATATCGGTTGGACCCTGGACAACTGGAATACGGTGCCTGGTCGGATGAGTCCCGATTTCAGATGGTAAGAGCTGATGGTAGGGTTCGAGAGTGGCGCAGACCTCAGGAAGCTATCGCCCAATCTGTCAACAAGGCATTGTAGACGCGCGGTCTAGGGCGCCTTGAAATGGTCCGCGCGGCTGCCCCACTCGGAAGTTCGAGTCCTCCCTCGGGTGTGGGTGTGTGTTGTCCTTAGTCTAATTTAGTTCACGTTAGATTAAGTAGTGTGTAAGCCTAGGGACGGATGACCTCACCAGTTTGGCTTGCGAATAAAATTTGGGTTTTTTTTAACTCTGTCTTTTGCAGAACATAATGTATTTCTTCTTCTACTTTTTGATTGTTTGAACATCTATGTGTCATCTTCTGTAGGTCTACAATTATTTCTGCAAATAAAAGTAGTTCCAGATGAGTAATCGAAACACAATAATTAAAATGCATATGTTATCGTTTTTAAGCCTAAAATAGGGCCGGCCGCTGTGGCCGAACGGTTCTAGGCGCTTCAGTCCGGAACCGCGCGACCACGACGGTCGCAGGTTCGAAGCCTGCCTCGGGCATGGATGTGCGTCATGTCCTTAGGTTAGTTAGGTTTACGTAGTTCTAAGTCTAGGGGACTGATGACCTCAGAAGTTAAGCCCCATAGTGCTCAGAGCCATTTGAACCATCTTGTATCCTCCTGTAGTCACTCAATTTCGATACCTTACCGTACATCAACAAACAACCGCAGAATTCTGCCCACCATGTCCGACAAATAATTTATGTATATAGAGAATAAGAGCGCTCCTATCACACTTCCGTGGAGCACTACTGACAATACGCTTGTCTCTGAAGAACACTCGCCGCCCCGGGCAACACACTGGGCTCTATTACTTAAGCAGTCTTCAGGCCAGTGACACATCTCGGAACCTATTCTATATACTCGCAGCTTCGTTAACAATCTGCAGTGGAGCTCCGTGTCAAGCGCTTTTCGGATATCTAAAAATATGGAATCTGCCTATTGCCCTTCATCCATAGTTCGCAGTACATCATGTGAGAAAAGGATAACCTGACTTTTGCGCTAGCGATGCTTTCTAAAACCATGCTGATACGTGGAAATAATACTCTCGGTCTCAAGAAATGTTGTTATATTCGAACTGAGAATATGTTCAAGAATTCTGCAGCAGAGTGACCTACATTTTATTCAATTGCCTGCGATTTTGAGCTGGGCAAGATATGCGCGATAAATGCAAGCTAAATAAGGAACCAATGCCGTACAGTACTCTTTGCAAAAACGAATTGGGCCTTCATCCGGGCCGGCCGGGGTGGCCGAGCGGTTCTAGGCGCTAGTCTGGAACCGCGCCACCTCTACGGTCGCAGGTTCGAATCTTGCCTCGGGCACGGATGTGTCTGATGTCCTTAGGTTGGTTAGGTTTAAGTAGTTCTAAGTTCTAGGGGACTGATGACCTCAGAAGTTAAGTCCCATAGTGCTCAGAGCCATTTGAACCAAGTCACTTCATCCGGACGTATGGCCTGGACGTGTGCCGTGAGGCTGTTGACACATTGAACTTTGGTAAACACGGCACGAGAAGCTATTTAAGTTGCCGTTTACGAACATGTAACCATAGCACCTGACCTCAATACAAACACTTTTTTTACAATCACGTGGAAATGTCTAGATCGTTTTGAATAACCCTGTACAATAACGGTTTTTCTGCCTATTTGTGTGCATTTCTGCGAAGATACAGCAGTAGGTGTACGTGGTGGACGGCGGCGAGGTGGTCGGCGCAGCTGCAGAGCGTGTGTCGCAGCCGCGGCTGCAGCTGGAGCCAGTGTCCGCCGGCCAGCAAAAAGCGCCTCCCGCGCTAGCAGTAGCAGTAGCAGGCAGCGCACGCACGCACTCGTCGCCTAGAGCTGCAGCCGGGCCGGCCTCGCCCGTACCGCTACGGTAGCGCGAGCGCGAACGCAGGTGCAACGACCCTACGGCTGCACTGCACGCATCCAGGTTAATTGCTCCCCCGCTCCTGACTCATAGGGCACCGCGCAGCAGCACACCCACAGCCGCCGGCTGCGTTGCAGGCTCTCTACCAACAGCTAGACGTCCACCTCGGCGAAGATCACTGAGTTTCAGGGAATTTTGGAAAGGCGCGAAGCAATACTGACTGCACGACTTAACTTCAGTTAAAGAAAGGCAAACCTACCACTACACCGTATTGTTCTTAGAGAAAACTTTCGACAATGCTGACTGGAATCAGTACTGAAGGTTGTGGAAGTGGTGGTGTTATGGCGTTCAGTCTGAAGACTAATTTGACTCAGCTCTCCATGCTGGTCTAGCCTCTTCATCTCTGCATAGCTACTGCAACCCACATTCACTTGGACCTGCCTTGTTTCCCTCTAATATTTTACGTACCACACATACTTCCATTAACAGACTGACAAGTCCTTGATGACTCGTGATGCGTCCTATCAATCGAGCCCTTAATTTAGTCTAATTGCGCCACGAATTTTTCCCCAATTCAGTTCAGTATCTGATTTGTTATTCGAACAACCCCTCTAATCCACTCTGCAGCGGAGTGTGCGCTGATATGAAACTTCCTGGCAGATTAAAACTGTGTGCCAGGTCGAGACTCCAACTCGGGACCTTTGCCTTTCGCGGGCAAGTGCTCTACCATCTGAGCTACATAAGCATAAACTCATGCCCCGTCCTCACAGCTTTGCTTCCGCCAGTACCTCGTCTCCTACCTTCCAAACTTTACAGAAGCTCTCCTACCAACCTGTAGAACCTGCAGAGCACTTGCAGAGCACTTGCCCGCGAAAGGCAAAGGTCCCGAGTTCGAGTCTCGGTCCGGCACACAGTTTTAATCTGCCAGGAAGTTTCAACCCATCTAATCTTCAGTATTCCCCTGCAGCACAGCATTTCACAAACTTCTGTTCTATCCTTGTATGAACTGCTTGTTGGCCATATTTCACTTCCGTAAAAGGCTACACTCGAGACAAATACCTTCAAAAATGGCTTACCAACACTTAAATAGTTATTAGACTAACAAATTACACTTTCTTCATGCTTTTCTTACTATTAACAGTCTGCATTTTATATCCTCTCTACTTCGGTCCTCAGTTGTTTTACTGCCCACATAGCAAAACTCGTATTCTAGTTTTAGTTTCTCATTTTCTAGTACAATTCCCTCAGCATCGCCTTATTTAATTGAAGTATCTCCATTGCCCTTGTTTTCATGTTCATCTTACCCCTTTTCAAGACATTATGCGTTCCTATGAACTGCATTTACAAGTCATTTCCTGTTTTTGGCAGTATTACAAGGTCATCGGCAAACCTGAAAGTTTTTATTATTTCTCTCTGAACTTCGATTCCCTTTCCAAATGTCTTCTTGGTTGCCTTTACTGCTTAGTCGATAAACAGATCCAGTAACATTGGATATTCGCTACAAGTTCGTAGCCTTCTCAATTACGGCTTCTGGAGGCAGCAGGAATAAAATACAGGGAGCGAAAAGTTTTCTACAGATTGAATTTTCACTCTGCAGCGTGGTAAGCGCTGATTTGACACTTTCCAGCAGATTACAGCTGTATGGCGCACCCGTACTCGAACGAGAGACATCTGCCCTTCGCGAGCACATGCTCTACCAACTTTTTTAGGGTTCCGTGTCTCAGCCAGTAGAAACAAAACCCTTATAGGATCACTTTGTTGTCCGTCTGTCTGTCTGACAATTATAAACCCTTTTTCTCAGGAATGGTTAGACATATCAAACTAAAATTTATCTCGCATACTAAGGCTACGATCCCTTGGCGATGTAAAAAATTGAAGCTTCTAAGTCAATGTAATCAAAAGATACGGCCATTTATGTCACATAACTTGATACTCGCAAACTCACTCTTCAACACCTATAGGGTACTTCCCGTTCGCTTAGAACCATGAAATTTGGCAAGAGGCAAGGTTTCGCAGTACACGTAAAGGAAAAAAATCCAAAAACTGTTAATTCGTAAATATATCACACAAAAAATATTTCTTTCGAAATATTTTATCTTACATCAAACTGGAAATTGAAACAATCCGTAGTCCTTCATTCAGGCTGACTGGGTCACAACCGTAAAAGGCAAACATCCGGCAAGGAATATGACCTGTTTCGCTATTTATGCATCATCAGATAACCAGAAGCGATTACTGTATGTAGATTTGCCGTCATACAACCTTCACAGAGTTACTGGTTATTACGATAATAGGCGCCTGCGTCCTGCATGACTTTATATCACATTTATATGATTGAATTTAAAGCATTCTAGAAAATACTGGAATCCCAGGGAACGATATCTTGCTAGTTTCAAGGCTGATAATAGGCAAAAATGTCGAGATTTTGGATTCCTGGAGTGGATGTACTATATATAAACATAATCAAGTTAAGTTTGCATGGAACCCTCAGTCCTACTTGCATCTGGCCAACTTTTTAATTTCGGCCACAAACCTCAGCCTACCTTCTAATTGTCTTCTTTGGCATCAGTACTTGGCTAAAGAAATATTCTTTCAAAAGGATCTTCAAAAATGAAAAATAAATACTGGGTGGTTATAATTAAGTTGATGGTGTCCCGAGTGCTGCAGTGCGGGCTGTATACACCGCAGGACCCTGAAACCTCGTACGTATGTTCAGTAATTGTTGCGCTCACGGAGTATACTGAAAACAACAATAGTTCCACTTTCAGCCATCAGGTCAGTCAGAATATAAAATGCTTGTTTCGACGTCAGTACGTTGTCTGTCGCTTGTCGACGCATGTTGATTCATTCTGGGAACTGACTAGGTGTAAAGGGTTAAGAAGTTTAGCGTCTTCCTTCCGGAACATAATGGCTACTGAGAAGAAAGACCGTGCCCTGCTGGTAAAGTTCTTTCACCAGAACGGCAGCAGTAGCAGCGCTGTATCGCGAGAATATGGCAGACAGAAACAGCTGCGAAGAGGTCCCATGTCAATAAATGGGATAATGAAAATGATCAATAAATTTGAAGAAACAAGTGAAATAGGTTGCGTACCAGGGAGAAGGAGGAGGCACATTCCCTTTGCAGTTGTTGATGAAGTTGGTATACCGTGCGGCGCATGCCTTTAATTGTGCAGCCAGTGCTCGAGCTATGACGGGAATTCATTCTTCCCTGGTTAACAGTTCAAAAGATTTTACGGTGCATTTTACACTAGTATCCCTACAAGATTCCGAAAGTGCACCAAATGAAGCCCCAAAATAGACTACAATGCCTGAATTTCTCCTTCGTTTTTTAAAACGCATGGACGTGAGAAGTAAATGACATGTGGCTGGGGATTTGGACTGAGGAGCCACATTTTATTCTGCGCGCTGGTGTTGATCCACGGAACTATCGCAGATGGAGTTCTAGTCCGCCATGTGTTGTGCAGGAACATCAACTGCGCTCAGCTTATGTGAATGTGTGGCGAGGTTTCACAAGCTCCTTCATTCTCTGCCCTTTTTCTTCGAGTAGATGACACTACGCTGGCCTGTTAGGTGTACAGCGACATGTGCACGCTATAAGGACCTCCCTGTGCAACATCGTTATTCCAGCTTTGCAAGAACGCAACTGTGTTCACACCTCCCAAGTGGACCTCTTTTTTTCGGCGTACCCCGAGAGGGCACCGATTAATGAACATACCTACGATGTCTCAGCGTCCTGCGATGTATGTAGCCCGCACAGCAGCACTCAGAACAAAGTCCGTTTGATTATATCCACCCGGTATGTTTAGGCTATTGAGTCTCCTCGTATCGTTTGGATGTGAAACCTGTTGAAGTGGCACTTTGCAGTAGGAATAATAAGTTAAAATACTCCGTCGGCAAAACATAGTGAGGACAAAAAAGCTAGTAACAAGATTTTACCGACCTATTATCCAATAGCGATCTATTGATCTAAGATACCAACTGAACACAGTTGACAATATCCTCCTCTTGTAGTCTTACAAGGTATGTAACAAAGTCTTATGTTCATCTCCATGACGGGTTTGTGGCTTCCAATGGCCATCAGGTGGGTAGTGATAAATCTTTTATCTCAGGCTTGTCCACCGTTCATCATTTGTAATAAACAAAATGCCCAATAATCCATGTGTAGGCATGTTGTTTGGACTGAGGTACCACAGAACGACTCTCAAAACCGTCCCAAAGCCCTAATTCTGCCAGTACCTTTACTCCCACCTTCTAAATTTCACAAAAGTTTTGCCGGATGTTTTGCGGGACGAGCTCCCCTGGTAAACTGGCGGAAGCACTGTAAAGACGGGTGTCGAGCGCTGCTTGGACAGCCCATTCGGTTGAGTATTTTCCTACCACAGAGTTACAATCTGCAAGCAAGCTATCTACAACTTTATCAGATTATCTACAACTTGCTCAAAAACCAGTCCAGTTATAAGAGTTGAAAAGCATGAAAGAGAGGCAGTAGTTCAGCAAAAAGTGCGAAATTTTTTTGCCTAACATCGAGAAAAATTATTCTGTCAGTACCAAATTCAGAATACTATCAGAGATGGCGATAGGTGTACGATATTACGCAAAATGTATAAACGAACTTACTCGTAAAATGAGAGGAAACAAAGTTACTGCGGCAGGCAAAACGAAGAAAACAACTCGTGTAGGCAGGCACCATTTTCGTGTTAATGGTGCGAATAAAAAATGGTTCCGGTATTTGCAGTCACATTCTACGCCTCCTGCATTGCAGCATGACTGACACCTGCGTAATGACGCACAGTCTTGCAGGTGTCTGGTATAGTACGAACATCTGCACGCGTTGCAGTTGTTAATGAAGTTCTTCTCCGACCCCAATACAGCCATTCTTCAAATCTCCTTGGAGATACATGTTCATAGAGTTCACCGGTATTTTGTAGCGCCATTCGATGAAGTTCCAGAAAATGGGTTATCATTCTCAATTTGGGCCGTCAGAAAAAAATCTGCAGCACTTCAGATCCTTTCAGTGTACAGAACAAATTGCATATCTACCAGGAATCTACTACAATGGGCAGAAGGTCAGTCGATTGATTGCTGCTTGCGGCACAAGATGGTCTTTAGCGAGTGTGATCGATTTCATATCGTAGAAGTAGTGGCCTTACAGGTAGTTTTCTGCAGGTACCTTATGACATCAAAAGACCACAATTTCTTACTTTATTTATTTATTTAACAGAAGTACATTTTCAGACGGCCGTATGTGTCGTACGAAATTTATTCAAAAGATTTTGCCAGGAGGAATTATTTTATATTGGCTGTTTCGTGTCGTTTCAGGCAAAACTGAGGAATGGTACCGCCTTAGCAAAGACAGGTTCAGAAAATTTGTACAGAATCTAGTAAACAGAAACAGTAAACCATGATTTCGCTAGTAATACGTATATTTTTCTGGGTATCACTCACTTGGAGCCGGCCGCTGTGGCTGAGTGGTTATAGGCGCTTCAGTCCGGAACCGCGCTGCTGCTACAGTCGCAGGTTCGAATCCTGCCTCGGGCATGGATGTGTGTGATGTCCTTACGTTAGTAAGATTTAAGTAGTTCTAAGTCTATGGGACTGATGACCTCAGATGTTAAGTCCCATAGTGTTTAGAGTCATTTGAACCATTTGAACTCACTTGGAAATGCATGGGACGACGCTGAAGACTGATGTCAGGGATTTTAATGATTCGAACTGAATTGTCAACAAATTCAGTTTATAAAATGTTAGCACTTTTTTGCCCCTAATGAACTTTATCCTCATAAATTTTTAGGTTTTTCTAGTCATGGGCTCATGCTCGTTGTATTACATATTTTTTCATGCAACTCAAGGTTTTTTAATTCTTGTTTCAAATGGTTCCAATGCCTCTAAGCACTATGGGACCTAACATCTGAGGTCATCAGTCCCCTAGAACTTAGAACTACTTAAACCTAACTAACATAAGGACAGCACACACATCCAAGCCCGAGGCAGGATTCGAACCTGCGACCGTAGCGGTCGCGCGGTCCCAGACTGTAGCGCCTAGAAGCGCTCGGCCACTCCGTCCGGCTTTAATTCTTGTCAATACTCTAACAATTCACATAAAAGTAATACTTTGGTGGTCTAATTCAGCTGATACTAATAAAGTCTGAGTCAATGCAATGAGGCGACAAAGTCATGACTTAGCGATATGCACATGTAGAGATGCCGTAGTATCCCGCACACAAGGTGTAAATGGACAGTGCATTGGCGGAGCTGTCATTGGTACTTACGTTATTAATGTAAAGTGGTTTTCGACGTGATTATGGCCACACGGTGGGAATTAACGGGCCCTGAACGTAGTACAGTAGTTGGAGCTAGACGCATGGGGGGAGGGGGAGGGGGGTTCATTTCGGAAAACGTTATCTACAGTGTCAAGAGTGTGCCGAGAATACCAAGTTTCAGGCATTACCTCTCACCACGGACATGGCAGTGGCCAACGGATTTCACCCAACAACCGAAAGCAGTGGCGGTTGCATAGAGTTGTCAGTGCTGACAGATAACCAACACTACGTGAAATAACCGCAGAAATCGTTGTGGGACGTACGACGAACGTGTCCGTTAGGACAATACGGCGAAATGTGGCGTTAATGGGCTACGGCAGGAGACGACTGATGCGAGTGCCTTTGCAAACAGCACGACATCAGTTGCAGCGCCTCTCCTGGGCTCGTGACCATGTCGGTAGGACCCTAGACGACTAGAAAACTGGCCTGTCTGGTGAGGCCCGATTTCAGTTAGTAAGAGCTAATGGTAGGTTTTGAGCGTGGCTAAGACCCCCCTTTCGACGAGGCACTGTATAACTGGTGTTTAAAGGAATGGACTGGGTCCTTTGGTCCAACTGAGCCGATCACTGACTGCAAATTGTTATGTTCGACTACTTGGAGACCACTTGCCATCATTCATGGACTTCATGTTGCCAAATAACAATGGAATTTGTATGGATGACAATGTACCTCACTGGGCCACAATTGTTCGCGATTAGTTTGAAGAACATCCTGGAGATTCCGAGAGAGTGATTTGGCCACCCAGGCCGATCTACATGAATCCCATCGAATATTTGTGTGACATAGCCGAGAGTTCAGTTCGTTCACCAAATCACACACCGGCAACACTTTCGCAATTATGGACACCCATACAGACAGCATGGCTCAACATTTCGGCACGGGACTTCCAGCGACCATGCCACATCGAGATGCTGTACTACGCCAGGGAAAAGGAGGTACGACGCGATATTGGGAGGCATCCCATTATTTTCACCTCAGTGTATAAGTGAGTACCGCGCGAGGTGTGTGGAAGCTAAGACTAAGAGAACATAACTGTTACGCAATATTCAAGCTTTCAGTATCGTGTTAAGGAAGGCTGTGTTGACTAAAAGTATGGAAACGACTAGACTCAAACAAAGACTCTACGTCATTAAAAAGCGTTCACAGTTCTATACTCTGTACGCCACTGAAATGTATGGTAGAGTGAGGTTTCCACTTCATCAGTTTTTAGGGCTTTTACCCGCTCAATTAACGTATGCAGCGCGGGAAGAACGGTAGTTCAAACGCCTCTGTGGTAGTTGCAGCTAGTGTAATATTGTCTTCGCGACCCTTATACGCAGGTGGTTTTAGTGTACTCCTAGATTCATGACTTAAAATTAGTTCTAGAAGTTTTCTAACATGGTTTCTAGGGGTATTTTGCGTTTATCTTCAAGAATCTGCCGATTCAGTTCTTGCAACATCTTTGCGACGCTCCCGCGGGTGAAACAAATCTGATCATCCGTGCTGCTCTTGTCTGTAAAGTTCAGTATCCCTCGTTGGTCCTATTTCGTACGGGTCCCAGACAGTTCAGCAATATTCTATAATGGGTTGCAAGAATATTTCGTATGGAATCTTCTTTTCATATTAACTGTAGTCCTCTAGTATTCCACCAATGAACCGCAGTCTGCCACCTGCCTTACCTCCGACTGAGGTTCCTACGAAGTATTACATCCAAGTATTTGTATGAGTTGACGGATACCTGTTACGACTTGCTGGTGCTGTAGTCATACGATCCGTTTTTTCGTTCTTTGAAGTGCAAAATTTTACATTTCTCAACATTTGAAGGAAGTTCCCAATCTTTGGGTCACTTTAAATCGGCCGATTTTTTCAGGCTGCTCTTCATCGCAGATAACTACATCTGCGAATAGTCTAAGGCTACTATTGTCAGGGAGGTCATTAACATACAACATGAATATCAAGACTCCCAACGCCCTTCCCTGCGACAGTCTTTGTTCTACATCTGCCGAAGACTACTCTAAGATGACGTGCTACCTGCTCCCCACCAAGAGACATTCAAACTAACTTGATAATATACGAATATGCTTTCGATAGTAAGCGTAAGTGTGGTACTGCGTCAGACGCCTTTCGGAAGCTAAGAAACAGTGCATCTACGTGACTGCCTTGATCCATGGCTTTCAGGAATTCCAGCGAGAAAAGCATGAGGTTAGTTCCATATGATCGACGTTTTCGGAATTCATGCTGGGTGGCATGGAGGAGGTTATTCTGTTTGAGATACCTCACTCAATTTGAGCTCTATGTTCTAAGATTCCACAAGAAATGCATGTCACAGATATTAGAAGGAAGTTTTGTGCCTCACTTCTGCTGCCCTTGTTGTAGACGGGAATTACCTGTCCGTTCTTCCAGTCACTGAGCACAGTTTGCCCGCATCTCGTGGTCGTGCGGTAGCGTTCTCGCTTCCCACGCCCGGGTTCCCGGGTTCGATTCCCGGCGGGGTCAGGGATTTTCTCTGCCTCGTGATGGCTGGGTGTTGTGTGCTGTCCTTAGGTTAGTTAGGTTTAAGTAGTTCTAAGTTCTAGGGGACTTATGACCACAGCAGTTGAGTCCCATAGTGCTCAGAGCCATTTGAACCATTTGAGCACAGTTTACTGCTCGAGGGATCTTCTTAAGAGAGGGACTACTGAGCAGAAATTCGGTACAGAAATTGGCAGACATCCCATCAGGACCTTTGTTTAATTTTAATGATTTCGGCTGTTTCTGAACGTTAGCTACACTAATGTCTAATATGTTGTATTTCACTGATCTTTGCAGTGGTAGGAGCAATACTCCTCGGTTTTCCTTTGAGAATGGAGAATTTAAAATGGAGTTCAGCGTCTCTAATTTTGCTCTGCTTCCACCAGTTTCGGTTCCTAACTCGTCCGTCGGTGTCTAAATATAAAAAAAAATGTTCAAGTGTGTGTGAAATCTTAACTGCTAAGGTCATCAGTCCCTAAGCTTACACACTACTTAACCTAAATTATCCTAAGGACAAACACACACACCCATGCCCGAGAGAGGACTCGAACCTCCGCCGGGACCAGCCGCATAGTCCATGACTGCAGCGCCTTAGACCGGTCTAAATATCAATGTAACTACAACCGGCTGAAGGCACAGTAAGACGTTGATTGGGCGGCGGCTCACACGACGCCTCGGTGACGTCAGCGGGTCCGCGCCCCGCTCTCCATTATGACCAATTGCGCTATGAAGCCGCCGCAGTGCGCCTTTTAATCCCATTAAGCGAGTCGCAGCACGCGCCGATTTTCTGCGGAAGCAGTGATATCATGCTTACTGCGCGCCAACTGCATACCAGCACGCTCCAAAAAACCGTGCTAAGGCAAATCAACACGAATTAACGTATTGTTCGCGCGACGGGAAGGAAATACATTATCATAGTGACGACGATTATTATGATGATGATTTTAGAGCGATCGACAGCATTATCAGTCCCTTGCTTTCCTTACAAATACTGTTACTGAAGTGATGTACTATCGAAATACATACACGACTTTCCGACAAGGCACCCAAGGGCAACCTCTCTGGCAGACGCCCACCATTGCTGACACTGCCCCACTCAGCACTGCCTCAGGTTAAAAAGCAGATGGAACGAGTGAGCCTAAGGCGCATGATAGTTTTCTTTTTAAATAAAGGCTTAGGCTTTCGCGACAGTTCGATGAAATTTTTCAGAATATATGACCGCATTGTTAATATACAAAATTCTCCGACGTTTCGGCTAATGTTGTAAATGGCCTACCTCAGGAGGAAAATCATCTGCATCTGCAACGTAGGAGAATTTTACATACTGACAAAGCTGCCACACGTTTCTTTAAATAATTGGATATATTAAGGCAATCAAGAACAAGCTCAAGCATACGTACCTACAGGTAACTAAAATTATCGTAGCATTACTACGAGGAATGAAAATGGATGAAAGCATGTGGTGGGCTGACCATTAATATTACAAAAGGAAAGAGCCACTCCGAAACGTTGCTATGTTCCGAACCTCGGAGCTTCCGTAGCGTCGCGCGTACTCTCACTCGCGGCCGTAATCAACGCACTCTTGCTGATGTATGACACAAATTACGAGACTGACTGCTCCACGGACTTAATCGGAAACATTTATTGGTGAACCTGGATTAGTTCTCTGCTCTGTTGCACCATAAAGTAGTTATCGTAACAGGGATAAACTAATCACTATTCCAACGTCAATAATCGAAGCCCTGCAGTAAGCTAATTTCTTTCAGAAATATATTTAAGTGACTGGTGCCTCACAGATTGTAAAAAGTTAAAGAACGTCATGATTACCGTCAAGAGCAGCTGATAAAATTTCTTTGTAGAACAACGAGTCCGTTGATCGAATCTGGTAGTTCACTAAAGAAATGTTATCAGCAGTTCTTGGTGGTAAATCGTGTTCAACAAATTGTTGCACAGAAGTTTAGTATGTAAGTGTTGGAATAAAATTTTGATGCAACCGACTGGGATACGTGTATCACGCCCGTCGATTACGCAACGATGGCATAACCAGTGTCAACACTCAGCACAGACAAGCGGAGAGAACGACAGGAATTCAGCACTTAGACGACAGTGCAGTGTTCTGCAACTGGACTATGAGTAGCAGCTTCGCCTAAGGCTAACACAAGAACGCGTTCCAGGAATGCGCCTAAGGCGAGTACCACGCCCGCGCATGGAAAACCACTTTCGAATGCTTTGTAGGCTTTCCGAACCAGAAATATAAACTCGTTGATCACGGAGAATCACTTATTCCAGACTTCTAAAATGAGGGCCCACGACTTGTCAGGTTTCAGCCCCACGAGGGGTGCAGGCCGACTCCGATCTCAGGAGCTCTTCCCCCTCCCTCCCCGCTTCACGAAATTTTCTCTATACACCCGTATAAAAGAAAATGTCCTGACTGACCCTTCATCGCCCAGCCCAAACAGCTGAAGAGGGTAAAAACTGTAGTAGAAAATAGAGAATAGAGATCGGAATATATCCAGCAAATAATTGAGGACGTAATTGCAAGTGCTACTCTGAGGTGAAGAGGTTCTCACACGACAGAAACTTGCGGTGGGCCGCATCAAACCAGTCAGAAGATTTTGACCTCTGTTAGAAATAAAGAAATGAGTTTCAGTGATTTTGGATATTCAAGCCCTATGGGTTAAACTAGGGGACCAAAAGTTCTATGAAAATATTTATTTATATTAAAATATATTTAAAGATAAATCTATGAAAATTGATATTTAACTTACAAAGAAATGTGTTAGGGGGATGAATGTTTTTATGAAAATATTAATTCAAAAGAAAGAATTAACAAAAACCTCCGACTCACCTACCGGAATCGCTCAATTAACGTCAAACGTTTAGAAGATATTGCAATTTTTGAACAACAACAAAAATCGATAAAAGAAAAAAATCTGTGCAGACCGTAAGGTCTCGGCAATGCAGCAGGCGCTAAGCTAGTTAATACAGGCCTTTCAGCCAGTCAGAATCAGGAGGCGATTGTAGGACTTCTCGATCGACATTTAATGATCCTGCTTATAGTGTGTTCGTATGATGCTGTCTCCTGGCGTGATTTTAAGAACTCTTACAGCAACGTACGTTGGAAGCACCTCCGTCACGGGAATTACTCGCCTTTGAGATGAGTCTAGTCGCTCACGACCACTGCCCCTTTAGGATGATTAGGGAAAACAAGTCCTGGCTGAATAAAGCCGCCTCCTTCACGAAACCGAGTCTGTCTTAGATAATAGCCACAGAAAGAGCACATCGGCTGAGCTAGGAGATATGTTACAGCTTAGTCGTTAAAATGCGCTCCCTAAGAACTCGGAGATGAGTCCTGACTCCTCACAAAATTTTAATCCGCATCCGTGCTACATTCGTCCGGTCATCGCTTAAAATGAAGATTATCTCCAGCCAAACCATTTGGCGCCATTTTAACACAAACGAACCAACAGACAGTTAAACTATGTCGCTGTTATTATGACTCTCCATGCGTTACATTTTGGAGGCTCTACTCGAGGCAGCAGGAAGAGTTTTGAAATCATAACGCAACAAGCAACCCCGAAGGGCTAACCGTTGTTCAAACGACAGACCTTTGCGCGACAGTTGTAGCATTATCGAGGATAACAGGCAACCCGCCATATAGTGTCGTTCGAAAAGTGTTAAGAGCTTATTTCATTATTTGATTGCACCAAATTGACAAGGTATCATATCAGTAAATAAATTCATACAAAGTGTAAGCAACTAGTAATTAAGGTAAGATCCCGCAATAGATACGCTTCGGTGTGCAGTGTAAAAGTGAATAGTCTCGACGCACAGGGTCCGTATCAAAAACAACAGCGGGATCAGCACTGTCTTACAAAGGTTTGCATCTGCCCTGGATTTAGGTCAGCGCAAAACGGCTAAGAAAACGGCGTAATTTCCGGTGAAAAGTGTTACAAACAAACAAAACATACGTTATGCAGCGATTACTAAAGCCATAGCAGGAGGTAATTCAAAATGAATACAGCGATTACAAACGGCTGCAAGTAATTAATGCGTAACAATAGCTTCTTCTTCTTCAACTTTTGTCCCGCCTCGTGGCAGGGTCAATTGAGTTGATTAATTGTCGTCATTCTCTCCGAACGTGGTCCATATCTGGATGAAGATTTACAGCCTTCAGGTCGTTGTGCAAAGTGTCGGCCTATCTCTGTCTTGGTCGTCCCTCGGATCTCTTTCCCATTGCTTCCACAGCGTATGCTTCCTCTGCAATGATCTCATTAGCGCCCTGCACATTCCAAATTAACGAGGACGGCTTTCTCGCATTTTCTTCTGTACCGGTACGACGCTTAAAACTTTTTTCTGATAGTGTCGTACGACACGTGGACCAGTCGAGAGAGGTCAGCTGTCCATCTAAGCATCTTAGTCTCCAAGACCTCAATCGCCGTTCTGCCAAACATATTAATATATCGGTAATGTTTACAGGAAATGTACGAGGGTAATCCCAGAAGTAAGGTCTCCTATTTTTTTTATAAGTACATAGACTTGTTTATTTCTACAATGGTTTAATCAGTTTACAGCTTGAACATTTAGCTATATTTCGACATAATCACCATTTCTGTCGATTCATTTTCGTAGACGCTGTGCACTTTTTGTATGCCCATGTCATACCAGCTCGCCGCCATGCTGTTCAGAAAGTTATGACCCTCTTCTTTCACCTCGTCGTCGGAGCTGAATCGCTTTCCGGCCGAATGTGCTTTTAACCTGGGGAACAGATGATAGTCGCTGGGCGCCAAGTCAGGACTATAGGGTGGGTGGGTGATTTTGCTCCACTGAAACTGTTGTAGGAGAGCAACGGTTTGCCGCGTGATGTGTGGGCGAGCGTTGTCATGGAGAACGTGTACGCCCTTGCTCAACATTCCTCTTCCCCGGTTCTGAATTGCCCGTTTGAGTTTTTTCAGAGTCTCACAGTACCTGTCGGCGTTGATTGTGGTCCCAGCGATTCAGCTCCGACGACAACAAGGTGAAAGAAGAAGTACATAGCTTTCTGAACAGCATGGCGGCGAGCTGGTATGACATGGGCATACAAAAACTGGCACAGCGTCTACAAAAATGCATCGACAGAAACGGTGATTATGGCGAAAAATAGCTAAATGTTCAAGCTGTAAACTGATGTAACCCATTGCAGAAAAAACAGGTCTAAGTGCTTATAAAAAAATAGGGGACCTTACTTTTGGGATTACCCTCGTAAAATAAACCTCAAAATTTCGATCGCTGAGCGGAGTAAATCTGAAGCCGGCGTAAGAGCGATGATACACAAAAAATGGTCAGTTCATTTTTCTTTACTGAGTGAAGTGTGTCAGACAGACATTTACGTAGACATGAACATGAAACAGATTCTCCCGACCGTACGTTTTTGCAAGGCTGAAGACCAAGGAGAGACGTACAGAACACCTACAAAGAAACGTAAAAAGCAAACTATGTTTTTACATTTTCCATAATTCTACGTATCACTATGCGTTAACCAGTCATAGCCGTTAGTAATCATTATATACATTTTGCACCGCCCTGCATATCTCAATGTGAGCGTTCAGTGTTCACGTAATACTAAAATTGCCTAACCTGCGCTATAGCAGTCACACACTGTGCAACAGAATTAAAGGTTCACCTTTTCGAAATCCAGTAATTGTCTCCCAATGCGACGTATAAGTTTGGAATTCCGCCCGAAGGTGCCTACAACCTTCCTCTGTAACGGTGTGAAAGCTTGGCGCCCTGCGACGTCACTCTGGGTCACGTACGAAAAAAAGGTTGGATCTCAGAAGTTCATCTGAGGTGTAAGGTAGCTTAATGTCATCACATTGGCACCAAACTTAACCACAATTCTGCCCAACGCCACTGTGGACGTGTCACACGATGGGGAGGCCGTCACACCCCCTCTTACATTTTACCCCTTTTGACGCCTTTGCGATAGAGGACTGAACGGCGACGCCCAGCCTTGAAATCACGCGCTTTTCTTATGAGTGGTTGGCGAAACATTTCAGAGGACGCCGCTCGGAACCGCCACGAAAAGGCCTCAGAGGGTGGCATAAAGGGCGTCAATGAAACCACCCCTCGTCTCTGGCCGTTGCTTCCCACACATTTCGCGGTCGAAAACGACAGTTCGCAGTGCAATGAGCAACACGAAGAAGTTCTTGACAACGTTGTACACTGCTGACAGCGCCGGATGTTTCAACCCTTCTCTAAGGACATTGTGGGACTACATCTCCAGGGGAATGTGATCTCCCCTTTGGAGTGCAGCGCGACCGCACCTTTGAGTACACCTTTGGAATGCAGCGCACCATTGATCCAAATTTCAAATTTCTGCTTCGCAGGGGGAGACAATAACGGAATTTCGAAGAAGTGATATTTTAATTCTTTTGCGCAATGTAGGATGATTACTAGAAGTGTAAGAGACGTTCGTGGAGAAATTCAGGCTTAGGGAGAAGAAACAAAAACTAAGGTTTGCCAATGACACTGTAATTTTGTCAAAGACGTCAAAATATTTGGAAAACCAGTCTAACGGTATGGACAGTGGCTTGAAAAGATGTTATAAGAAAAATATGGACTAAAAGATAACGCGAGCAATGGAAAGTAGTCCAATTAAACGCTAAGGGAATTGGATTAGGTATAAGACAGTAGAAGTAGTAGATGATTTTTACTATTTTGGCAGACATATAACTGATGGCCGAAGCACAGAGGATATAAAATGCAGGCTGACAGTAGCAAGTAAAGCATCACTGAAAAAGAACATATCGTTAACATCCAACATAAATTCGAGCATTAGGCAGTATGAAGCTATTTGTCTGGAGTGTAGCGTGGACGGGAAATAGTTATAACAAGCTTTTCAAACGAGATGATGCAGCAAAATGCTGAAGATAAGATGCGTAGATCGGATATCTATCGAGGAGGAATTGGAGGAAAATAAGAGAAAACAAAATTAACGGCACAACTTGACTAAAAGAAGAGACTACAAACCACAATAACTTCAACGATAATTCTTTAGTCTAGATTGCAGAGGGAAAGGGCTGATGTGCGGAGATGAAATGTGTTGAAATTTCTGCGGAGCTAAGACTCTTCCGGTAGTTGCTTTCATATCCCTTGGCACCGCAAGCCCACAGCCAACCTACCATCTTCCAACCCAACCGAGAAGTCGGGCTAAGGTACAGATCAGTCAGTCACCACAATCAGGTTTTTAGCTTTCACATTTGTGGGCTTAGCCACTCTGACAAACTGACATATTCAATTTAAAATAGACCTCATCTGAACATGGACAAATTAGACTGAACTGACAAAGGGAAAATCTACATCTACATGAATACTTTGCAATTCACAATTAAGTGCCTGGCATTGAACCACCTTCAAGTTATTTCTCTACCGTTCTACTATGCACAGTGAGCAGGAAAAACTAACATTTAAATCTTTGCGTGTGAACTCTGAT
The DNA here is from genome assembly GCF_023898315.1 of Schistocerca nitens. Lineage (NCBI taxonomy): Eukaryota > Metazoa > Arthropoda > Insecta > Orthoptera > Acrididae > Schistocerca > Schistocerca nitens. Next base: position 770,680,271 of record NC_064617.1, read on the forward strand.
GTCTCTTGCTTTATCATGAAGATCATTTCTTCCTATGTAGGTGGGCGACAGCAATATATTTTCGCACTCGTATGGAAAAGTTGCGGATTGAAATTTCATGAGCAGATCGTGCCGCAACGAAAAGTGTCTTGTTTTTAATGACCGACACGCCAATTCGCGTATCATACTCGTTGCACTGACTCCCATATTTCTTGATAATACAAAACGAGTTACACCTCTTTGAACCTTTCCGATGTCTTCCGTCATCACTACCTGACACGGATCGTACAGAGCGCAGCAATAGTCCAGCAGTGTAGTGTAATGCAGTGTAGTGTAGCGTGGCGAGTCTCTTTAGTAAACTTGTTGCATTTATGTGGCATAGAGAATCGGGAAAGAGAGGGGAAGGATGGGTGGGACTGAATGGCTTCCAGCCGCACAGAGGATTGTGACAATGCAATGGCGAAAGTGGAAGATTTGTACCGGCTCGAGTCTCGGACCCGGATTTACCGCTTCGGCCATGCAGACACGGTTCCTAACCGACTCACATTTTCGACTTGTCGAACACTGCAATGCAGCGTCTCTCGTCCATTAACCCCCCACTCGCAAATTATTGATTCCAGTGGCAGTTGGGGCGATTTTAGTGCATCGACACAGTCCAGGAGCCGCAGTGCTCATACCGAAAGAAAGGGAAGACAGACACTCAACTACGTACATTTCCGAAAGAGCGCGACGGCTCCTTGACTGTTGTTTCAATGCTGATGCACTAATTTCGCCCGACCTACTATGAGAATCAATAATTTGCGAGCGGGGTAACTTAATGGACGAAGGACGCTGCATTGCAGCGTGCGATAAGTTGGAAATTTGAATCGGTCAGGAACCGTGTCCGGATGGCCGAAACTGTAAAGGCAACCGCTCATCAAAACCGGTAAATCCGGTTTCAAGTCCCGGTCCGGCATAAATTTTCAGCTTTCGCGATTGCAGTACCAGAATTACCTGTGCGGCTGGAAGTCTGGTGTTCCCACGCACCCTTTCCCTTTTTTCCTGATTCTCTATTCTATGTAAATGTATGCATCAGCCGCGTCATCACGAATGGTGTCTGTTCTGACGGATATGTCGCACAGAACAAAGACCGCTCAATATAACTTATACAGACCTCTTGCTTTTTGTAAGTGTTCTGCCAGTAAATCGCAGTCTTGTGTTCGCTTTCCCCACAACATTATCAAAAAATGGTTCAAATGGTCTGAGCTCTATGGGACTTAACATGTGAGTCATCCGTCCCTTAGAACATAGAACTACTTAAACCTAACTAACCTAAGGACATCACACACATCCATGCCCGAGGCAGGATTCGAACCTGCGACCGTAGCAGTCGCGCGGTTCCGGACTGAAGCGCCTACAACCGATCGGATTATCAATGGGGTGTTTACAAACTGCCTATTGGCTTCTGTCTCGGGTTCTTCGGCCGACGTTCATCTAATGATTTTTCTGACGTTTCGCCAGCACGAGTGGCTGGCATTGTCAAAGCTTCACCCTCCATTGCCGAAGAACCCGAGACAGAAGCCAATAGGCAGTTTGTCAACAAGTGGCCACGAAAGCCTCAACAATTTTGTAATGGGGTGTTTAGTTGAACAGCCTTTAGATTTGTATGATTTATCGTGTATCTGAAATTTAACGAATTCCTTTCAGTACTGATCCAGATGACATCACATTCATTGTTAAGTAGAGTCAGTTGCCACTTATCGCACCACACAGGCATTTTGTCTAAATCATTTTGCAATTGGTTCTGATATTCTGAGGATTCTGGTATTCTGATGACTTTACTGGGCGATAAGTAACACCATCATCTGCAAACAATCTAAGAGGGCTGCTCAGATTGTGTCTTAAATCACTTATACAGATTAGAAACAGCAGGTACCGCTTCTGTTTTACTCAATGGGTCTCCGTCATACAAACTGTGGGTTTTATGATAGGGAAACATGAATCCATCGCACAATTGAGACGATACTTTATAGGCACGGAATAAACATAAAAAAGTCTCTGGTCACAGTTTTTTGAACCTTTCAACATATATTCAAACTAATTTCCAGTAACATGTGTCGTAGAATACAGGACGCTGTGCTACACTTTATGTGCCTGTAAGCTACTTGCTACAGCCGTCTATACCAGATCTCCGCAGAAGTGTTGCTCCACTCGAGTGCTCCAATACCGGTGGAAAGTGCCGTGCCATGCCATCCCCCCCCCCCCCCCCCCGCCCCACATACACACACCAATCTGCGGACGCCCCTGCACAAGGCTGAGGCAGATTCCATTGCAGTCCGAGAAGGGTTTCGTGGAATTAGGCCGTGGACCAACCGGGAGGGCACGCGAGTTGAAACAAAAAGGCGGAGGAGAGAGCGTGCGAAGGCCGTCGAGCGTGTCGTTATTAGGGGGCGGACACCCTTGTCCTGCTCTCCCAGGACACTTGGCGCCGTCACGCCGGAGATTTATGGGGCGCGCCGTCTCGCGCTGGCGGCTGCGCGAGGCGCGCCGCGCCGCCTCGCGTCACGCGGGGGCGCTCGCTCGTGCCCTGACCGAGTGCTGCCGCCCTCCCTCCGCTACGGTCGCCGGTTCTGCACAGGCTACAGCTGATGGCACCCTTACCGGTACGGTGACCAGGGCCCTGTTTCATCGAGAAAGCGAGATAAAGAAAATTAACATTTCATTTTTACGCCATATCAACGTCGAAGTCACTGGACGCGAAAAGCAACCTCGGACAGGACGAGCCTTGGTGCCTCACTACATCCATCTACCGATGGACCGTGGGACGATAGCCGTTACTGTATCACCATGTGGTAGGGATGATAGCTCCAACTGCCACCGTTCATACCATCAGCAGGAACGCAGGTTCAGCATAGCCAACACTGCATGCGACGTACACTGTCTGGTGAAGCGGAATTGACCACTAGACGGTACGAGCGGTGGACCCGCCAGTATAAAAAGACTCGGGGAGTATTATCAGTAGAGAAGCAGTGACAGCAAAGCTCAGTGACTTCGAAAGTGGACTAGTCACTGGATGTCAGCAGAGTAACCAATTCGTCCAGCACATTTCAACTTTCCTAAAGCTGCCCCCGAGCGGTTCTAGGCGCTACAGTCTGCAACCGCGCGACCGCTACGGTCGCAGGTTCGAATCCAGCCTCAGGCATGTATGTGTGTAATGTCCTTAGGTTAGTTAGGTTTAAGTAGTTCTAAGTACTAGTAGACTGATGACCTCAGATGTTAAGTCCCATAGTGCTCAGAGCCATCTGAACCATTTTGAACTGTTCAAGCCTCATAGAGGCACGCCATATTAATGTCCGATAATGGGGATCCAGGTACTTTTATCAGGTAATGATAGAGCAGTCTGAATGTGGTGTACTGCAACAATGGATTGCAATAACAGTGAGAGCTATAGATACAGCTGAAGTTGTCATCCATACTACGTAAAGAAAGGGAGACAGTTGCGGTAGGAAATCGGTGGTCTTTTTGGAGGAACCATTTTTGCATTCGCATAAAAACTGTTTACAGTAACCAAAGAAAATCTTAATGCCAGTGACTGATTAGCGATCAGAACGTCACTGCCAACCAAGCGCGACTCCAGTAAGTTACTCATTGCCCCAGCTTAATTGGCGTAAGGTAGAGTTTGACGTTTCGAAATCACTGGATACGGAGCGTTAACTCCATTTACGATGTAATCGAAGCTTTTATTGTTGTTGTTTTCGTTGTCGTCGTCGTCATCGTCGGTGTGAAGCCTAACTTTATGCATCTCTCCAAGCTAGTTTATGCTGTGCAAACGTTTAGACCTGCTCATTGTATTCGAGCCTAGGTCTCCCGTCATAGTTCCATTATCAAATGTCGATTCGCTGATGCCTCAAAAGGTGTCCTAGAGATGGCGAAAAGCAACTGCTTCAAACCCAAACCAGTACTATAGGTATTTCTTTGTATTTGTTTGGTCTATGTTACAACAGGGCGTTTTCAGTTTTTACTAATAACTGGGTAAAATAATCGGCAGGACTATTTGTCATTGCTAATTTTTTTAATAAAACAAACAAGTAATGTTTAATTGCAAAAGTTCCACTGCTTTCGAAGATTGAGCTGCTATAGGAAATGGGAAAAACGATCTGTGCTATTTCAATGACAACGTCAACAGAAACAAGCGACAAACACGTGACATAAGAATTGGCACAGCAGTGCTGAAACAGTAACGTATCTGTTGCCGTGTGATGTGACCTATTACACAGTACGTGTGCACGTGCAGTGAGCAACACTTGCCTCCAACTGGTCTATGCGTAGTTCCACGCTGTCGCCCGCAGACGCGGTTGTACTGCAGAATAGAATCATCCCTAGTAAGGAAGTGCTTTACGAAGTGCAGTGGCAATACTGTAATTGCTTCATTTCATTTAAAAGAATAAAAACGGGAGGTGGCACAACAAACTTGCGACATCGTATAAGGAGATGCCCCTTGGAAGACACGGTAAATTTAATTGATTTTATTGAATTTTATTGACATGCTACAAACTATGGTTGATAAGTAAATCCTTAATTTTGTGATTGCTTCAGGGTGGAAAACGGATTCCATCCAAAAATGACAATGAAGGATAACCATCAACTTGTCACCTTTTCTCATCGTATTCGCACCAGTGTCCTTCATCTTCACAATTTTTACCGGAGACACAGAGCGATTTCTGCCATAGTCTCGACCTCATATCGATCGAGATGTCTTACACCTGCACTTTCGTTAGAAGTTTCCAATCTTTATTCGAATTCTACATTTATTGCTGGAAAGAAGCCTAACAGCCACAAAAATACTGAAAAACTTACGTCAGAAACTGGTTATTGTGAGCGGTTTCAACAGTTACATTAAACTAGAGACACGGCTTCAAAACACATCAGCAGCGTTGACACGTCAGCTGTTCCAAGGCGAGTATAGTCTGGCAGCCACACTAAGGTAGAACAAACGTTTTAAATACATTCAACAATTTGGTGTTTCCATAGGCAACGCCAGTGTGAATGCATTTGCTACTTGTGAAACACTGCTTTCACAGATAACTAGCCAACTGAATGAAATTCAAATTTCCACTTTCGACCCCTTGTCACAACGATCTCCTGCAGTAACTAAATTTTCGGTTTCAGTACAGGAGATATAGAAGTTTTCAATACACCGGTTCATTTCTCTGAGACCACAGTGAATCCGCACAATTCGCTGTGACGAAAAATTCTATAAAGTTCGAAAGCGGGCAAGTCTCTCTCGTGAACCAGAATATTAGTGGAAATCGTCTCAAAATCCTTACAGTAGTTCCTAAGTTTAGCCTTCACATACGGACAGACGGGGGACATTAATTTATAATATACAAGAATCGCCCTGCCTTAGATGCTTTCTACTATCCATGCGAAACCGCATCAGGCTGCTAGTTTATAATTTGTATAGGTAGTGTGTTCGAGGTTGGAACACTTGACCGCAGTGATATTTGTGGGGAAAGGCATTTTGCGGAGCCTGGGGCTACTGGTGGGACAAAAAACCTGGTTAGGGTGACAGACTGTTCTGTAGCTTATCCCAAGGTCTAAGTTAGGTAGGAATGTGACGTTTTGGTTGCGAATGTGAAGACAAAAAATTACCAGAAGTGTGTTGGGTTCCGTAGAAACGTCAACACATTCATTCTCCGTTGTCTAAAAATTTCAGTGTTGGATAAACTAACCGAATGCCTAATTTCTTAAGACTCATGATCCCATGCTGTACTTCGAGCAAGCTATCCGCATTTTTTAGGCTTCCACGCCTCTCTAAATCGCTTAAGGCAAATACACAGAAAATTTCTTTGAAAAGGACTAGCAGTTTCTTTCAATATCGTTCCCCAGTCCGAAACTGTGTTTCGTCCGTAATAACCTCATCGTCGATGGGGTGTTAAACACTAATCTTCATAAAACGTATTACAAAGCCTGTGTGCCTCAAATCAGACAGATCTGGGAACATCAGTTTCGCTTCCTCGTGGTGCAAATTGTATCTTGCCGGAAAGAGTACCGACTCACACTAACTCTGCAACTTTATCTGCCGAACCTGACCAGAACCACCCTTGCCGCCAGTATCCGAACCCCGCACGTAGTGGCAGACATATGAGTTTCTCTTGGGCATCCCCCGCAACACACCATTCTATGGTATGAACGTTAAATTAATGTGTATTATCAAATTTCACGGTAATATTTACAAAAAGGTAAATAATTATCTTACATGCCCTACCTGACAGATGGATGACAAAATTTGTTTCGACAAAATCCCTACATAATGTAAAAATGTGTGTGTGTGTGTGTGTGTGTGTGTGTGTGTGTGTGTGTGTGTGTGTATACGTGCGCGCGCGCGCACCTTACTGCCAGGCAACAATCGCTGTGAAGGTAAGAACTATCAAAAAGGCGGGCGTAAAAAGGAAGCGCATCCCCCGACGCGTGAATTCCCAGACTGTATTCACCCAGTATCTGCGAATGAGAACACTTAGCGGCATGCAACAAACTTTACACATAATATAAAACCTTTACGAAATTTTTCTCGCTGACAACCCCTACCGTTTATGCACTAAAATTACCGCCACAGGTATGAAGTTATAACTTATTACTTCTTTACTACTACCTGTACTCGCGACACATTTTGCAGAGAGTATGCACATATAGCACTGAATGTAACAGCAAAAATTATATCGTTGTGCAACAGGTGGTTGATGAGGACCGATGTCACACGCATTAGATGCTGCGTAGTACGGGTGTGGAATCACAGCTACAACTGGGTTTCTCTGCTGATGAAATATATAATAATGAGCTTCAATTGATATAATTTTTCTTTGGAGTATATTTTTAAGCTAATGATTGTATGTTAATTACGTCATGTTCGTTTTTGTCTTCACTGTTTTATTGCGCTATTGCTATTCCGGCTTTGTGCCATTTTCAAGCGTAGATTATTATATTATCGCATAGAAATGGGTTAAAAATAACATCTTTGTAGGGCAGTCACTCTTGATAGCAATATAGGCAGTGCTCGTTGTCTGAGTACATTTGTTATATGCATTGAATAACTTCAACTTGCCTGTAAATAACAAATCTATTCATGGTATTGACGCCGGCCGGTGTAGCCGAGCGGTTCTAGGCACTTCAGTCTGGAAGCGCGCGACCGCTCCGTTCGCAGGTTCGAATCCTGCCTCGGGCATGTCCTTAGGATAGTTAGGTTTAATTAGTTCAAAGTTCTAATGGAACTGACGATCGCAGATGTTAAGTCCCATAGTGCTCAGAGCCATTTAAACCTTTGAACCATGGTATTGATAGCGACTATTTTCTGTATCATGAAGAGTGGCAGCTCTACAAGTACGTTATTTTCAATCTTCATTCCATAACATATTACCGAACCTTAAGCTTGAAATTATCAATAAGCCGAAATTGCAGTATTACAATCAAACAGTTACATCTAAAAGTTAACAGGACGTACCTAAAAAAATATAAGGCTATGGACACGTAATACAAGAAGTTAAATGTAACAAAATTTGTACCAAATACACTTCACTCAAGACAGTCGGTCCATTTCACCGTTTCCCCATCATACATTTTGGTCTGGATGAATACTTGTGTGTCCGATTTTCTTGGCAGTTTCTGGTACGGATATAGAGCCGACATTATGTAGCCGGGTGTGAGTCTGTTGTCTATCTCTGAACTTCTGGAGTTAGTCACAAAATTGTCAATGTTGTACGGGCCAACCGATTCAGACAAAGAATTACGACGAAAATGAAAACTCTCGTACGCATTTGTAGTTTCCCAAAGCGCAGATGAACCAAAATTCGTGCCGTCGGAAGCCACAGCGCGATTCCTTGCACACCAACAGTAACAAAATTTCTCTCACAAAATTTTCGGCAGAAAATGGACGTCAAATAAAGGTAATGTAGATTTTAAAACACGTGACGCGCGTTGAAATTGGGAGAAGTTTATCAAAGGCTATTTGGCAACAGCGGAGTCACATGTCGGCAAGTACAGGGTGTTTCAAAAATGACCGGTATATTTGAAACGGCAATAAAAACTAAACGAGCAGCGATAGAAATACACCGTTTGTTGCAATATGCTTGGGACAACAGTACATTTTCAGGCAGACAAACTTTCGAAATTACAGTAGTTACAATTTTCAACAACAGATGGCGCTGCGCTCTGGGAAACACTATAGTACGATATTTTCCACATATCCACCATGCGTAGCAATAATATGGCGTAGTCTCTGAATGAAATGACCCGAAACTTTTGACAACGTGTCTGGCGGAATGGCTTCACATGCAGATGAAATGTACTGCTTCAGCTGTTCAATTGTTTCTGGATTTTGGCGGTACACCTGGTCTTTCAAGTGTCCCCACAGAAAGAAGTCACAGGGGTTCATGTCTGGCGAATAGGGAGGCCAATCCACGCCGCCTCCTGTATGTTTCGGATAGGCCAAAGCAATCACACGATCATCGAAATATTCATTCAGGAAATTAAAGACGTCGGCCGTGCGATGTGGCCGGGCACCATCTTGCATAAACCACGAGGTGTTCGCAGTGTCGTCTAAGGCAGTTTGTACCGCCACAAATTCACGAAGAATGTCCAGATAGCGTGATGCAGTAATCGTTTCGGATCTGAAAAATGGGCCAATGATTCCTTTGGAAGAAATGGCGGCCCAGACCAGTACTTTTTGAGGATGCAGGGACGATGGGACTGCAACATGGGGCTTTTCGGTTCCCCATATGCGCCAGTTCTGTTTATTGACGAAGCCGTCCAGGTAAAAATAAGCTTCGTCAGTAAACCAAATGCTGCCCACATGCATATCGCCGTCATCAATCCTGTGCACTATATCGTTAGCGAATGTCTCTCGTGCAGCAATGGTAGCGGCGCTGAGGGGTTGCCGCGTTTGAATTTTGTATGGATAGAGGTGTAAACTCTGGCGCATGAGACGATACGTGGACGTTGGCGTCATTTGGACCGCAGCTGCAACACGGCGAACGGAAACCCGAGGCCGCTGTTGGATCACCTGCTGCACTAGCTGCGCGTTGCCCTCTGTGGTTGCCGTACGCGGTCGCCCTACCTTTCCAGCACGTTCATCCGTCACGTTCCCAGTCCGTTGAAATTTTTCAAACAGATCCTTTATTGTATCGCTTTTCGGTCCTTTGGTTACATTAAACCTCCGTTGAAAACTTCGTCTTGTTGCAACAACACTGTGTTCTAGGCGGTGGAATTCCAACACCAGAAAAATCCTCTGTTCTAAGGAATAAACCATGTTGTCCACAGCACACTTGCACGTTGTGAACAGCACACGCTTACAGCAGAAAGACGACGTACAGAATGGCGCACCCACAGACTGCGTTGTCTTCTATATCTTTCACATCACTTGCAGCGCCATCTGTTGTTGAAAATTGTAACTACTGTAATTTCGAAAGTTTGTCCGCCTGAAAATGTACTGTTGTCCCAAGCATATTGCAACAAACTGTATTTCTATCGCTGCTCGTTTAGTTTTTATTGCCGTTTCAAATATACCGGTCATTTTTGAAAAACCCTGTATCTTTGTTCAGCGCCGAGTGCCCGTGCTGCACAGTTGGTGCGGTGGGGAGACTTCTGCGTTAGAATACTCGCGTCGAGAACTCTATACTGGGTCTAGTGTTTTTGTTTTTCCTAATTTTGACCAGCCCAATATAGCTATAGCGTACACTGGTTCTAAATCGCGTGTGCGGATTATCATTTCGTAAGCGCACTACCAGTGACAGCATGCCTTTACAAAATATACATAGCCTTTAGAGCAGATGCTCAAAATGGTCTTTTGAACTCTCCGTAGCATAGCTGCACCTATAGTTGCAAGAAGGGCGTAGATGCACAATATCTTTTACTCCACATTCATCGTCGGAGTATAATAAACCGTTTGGAATGACAGTGAGGAGGGTTGCTAGACCTACAGCTGACGTAATGTCCTAAAGAAATGTAAAGGACAAGGAAGCTGGTTTTGATCTGTAGTCCCATTGGCAGGAGCGTACATTGGAAATTACATTCGAATGGAGTTTATCAAATAGGGTGAAGCAATAAATGTAGTGTAGGGGCGTCCAGTCTTTTAGCTTACCTGGGTCACATTAGAAAAGATGAGTATTTTTGGTTCGTACAAAATATACTTAACACTAACAAAACCCCTGAGAAAAAAAGGGGGGCGGTCGGTAGGAGGTATAGATATAGTTAACACATATCATCGTGCGGCAGGAGTATCAAATTGAAAATATTCAGTGTATCTTACTTTACAAAAACGGAATGTTATAGTTTTTTCCCAGGTCGTATGATAGATGCTGCAACCGCGAACCGCGGTTTGACAAACTCCGATCTAGACAATGCGTCTATGTGATTTGCATGGTTGAAGGGGAATTACCCAAGACAAAAGAAGTAGGGTAGACGAATGAGGACATGGTCTAAGCTTTTTTTTCTTTTTTTTTTTTTTTTGGTGAAGGCGCGTAACTAAAGAAAAGGTAGGCAACGCTTACAGCGGACTGGTAAACACGGAGGTGTGTAGTGCGTGGAAGGAAACAGTGAAAACGTTTAAAAGGAAGATACGTCTCCAGATGTGCAGTCGCAAATGCGAGTGATATAATTCGTGTTTCCCATAAGACCCGCGGTAATCGCTGATAACAATTCAGGAACCAGATACCATACCACGAAGCCCAAAACTAGAAAAAAGATTACACCTAGGCCCTACTTGAGTATTCAGACATAAAACTCTAGCCATTGCACCAAATGTGCAGCACTGCTGTGCTTGCCGTACATGCGAATTTCCGTTGAGCTTAAATATCACGCGCTCTCCTATCTAAAGGGCAAGTAACGCAACTAGGGGAGGTGGATTACAGAACACTTGCTCGACGTTTTCTGAATCCCCGAGTTCGGGTCCGCCCAAGGACACGCACCGCTGATGTAAGAGGCTGTAATAGTCCACTATCTCAGCGGGAATTGATAAATATGCCGACAGCATACGGCAGCGCCTATTTCAGGCGTTTTTTTCCGTGCCTCTAATGAGTCAGCCGGTCGGATCACACTAGACCGAGTGTCATCACATCACGGCTCCAGATGCTTGTATAACCCGGCTGCTTGCTAGCCACACGTGTTGCTCAGAGCAGGTGGCCAGGACAAGCGCATCCACATGGCAGCCAGCACGTGGCCACGTTTCTTACTCTGTCCCGTGCTGCAAGAGCATGCGGCTCTGCGGTTGCGACGGCGGCACCAGTTCACAACCAACATACACACACAGCACAATCACTCCGCATTACGATGGTGTAAGTTTTGTTTGGGAGACCACGATCCGATGGATTAAATACAGGGTGGTTGTAATTAAATTTCCGTTACCTGAGCCAACCTGGACAAAAACTGTATGCCGTATAGCTGCCTAGCTGTATAGGAATGATGTTCAGACTGTGCGCAGCAGTATTTCCAAAAAATGGTTCAAATGGCTCTGAGCACTATGAGACTTCACATCTATGGTCATCAGTCTCCTAGAACTTAGAACTACTTAAACCTAACTAACCTAAGGACATCACACACATCCATGCCCGAGGCAGGATTCGAACCTGCGACCGTAGCAGTCGCGCGGCTCCGGACTGAGCGCCTAGAACCGCTAGACCACCGTGGCCGGCTCAGTATTTCCGTTGTTAGCAGTTTCACTGCCATGGCTTGCCGTTAGGTGCCGGTACTGGTACTGGTACTGGTACGGCGACATAGGCTTGAAACGACATCAGTGTACATTACAGTTGCAGACTGTCAACTTGGGGTCGGCCGGAGTGGCCGAGCGGTTCTAGGCGCTACAGTCTGGAGCCGCCCGACCGCTACGGTCGCAGGTTCGAATCCTGCCTCGGGCATGGATGTGTGTGATGTCCTTAGGTTAGTTAGGTTTAAGTAGTTCTAAGTTCTAGGGGACTGATGACCACAGTAGTTAAGTCCCATAGTGCTCAGAGCCATTTGAACCAGTTTTTGTCAAATTGGGTCTGGACAGTGAGAGCAGAGCTTTATTTGTAAAGTTGTTTTGATCAAACCACAGCAATAGTGTTGCTGCTCTTCGCCAGAATAGACGCATTAAGGAAATACAGAGAGGTCCTATTTTCGCACCAGGATTGAAGAACGTAATGCGGAAGTTCGAAGTAACTGGCGATTTGGGAACTGCTCCTGGAAGGGGCCGACGGCCAACTGCGCCGGTGAGAACGTCAGACGCAGTGTGGGATCTTCAAGCAGTAGAGGACATGCATCACGACAGCTCAACATTCCATGATCCACCGTTCGAAAAGAGCTGTGAACAATCCTGAAATGGCAGTTTCTAGTGCGGAGTGGAAGCAAATGGTCGTCACAGTGAGCAACATTTGTAAACTGGAACGCAAGTAACAAACGGTACCCTCTCGCTTTCAAATTACAATGTGTTTCTTTCAATGGTTAATTCGTTGTATCTGTTCCGAATGTGCTTAAAAATATTTCCATAAAGCTTCATTGTCCTACGATCACTCGTTTTACATGGGTGGGGCGGGGGGGGGGGGGGTACTCGAGTACCGAAAGCTTAATTGTAACCACCCTGTACATGTTTACTAGGTGAGTCGAAGAAGACATAACAGTCTTTTCATTTCGTGAACGGTTCAAGATGTCTAAACAAGATCTTCGGAAAATGGGTGACTGAAGGACAATTTTGTTTGAATAAGTAGTACTCCCTCCAAGTATTGTTTGAAACTTTTAGCAAGAACGCCTGACAGATGTGCTTAAACTGAAAGGCAGGCTGGCCGGAATCACATATTGTCTGTAAACATCGTGAAGTTGATATCTCATGCCAGATTATTATTGTATTAAGCTATCCGATTGTTAACGTCTTACCACAAATGCTCTTTACTTACGTATGACCACGTACACAAATTTGAAACAATTTTCCTGAGTCCCTTCTGACACGACTGAAGTTCGCCCATAGTTGTATTTACAACAATCGTAGCTGACACCCTACCATCTAAGTTGTATGAAGTAGAGCCAACAGGAAATACGTTTCATTTTAATAGCGTAGCGCTAACAAGCAAAGGCGACCTCGTTCAGACCACGGATTTACTTCAAATTTTGTGCGCTTTTAGCAGTCCATAAAAGCAATATAATGTGGAAGTAAGTGGTCTACAACTCTCGCAAATCGCAAAAGGAGTTTTATGCGTCGAATACACATCGATGAGTTCCGACGCTGAGCTCATGGTGGCGGCGGTCAAGTGGTTAGCGTTCAAGCTCCACAATCGGTGGATCGTTAGCTCGAGTTCCGCTCACTTTTTTTAGTTTTTTTTTAAATCTATATTTTTTCAACGCTGTAACATTTGAAAGAAAATATAATGAAAAACACTTTTATATGAATGAACTTTTAAACTGTACTCTGTGATTTAAAAAGAAAAATCTCACGTAAATCGTTCGTTCTTGCTACATTAGCAAAGCCTCACCCGCTATCCGAGCTAACTTCCGAATGGAGCCTGCCCGTGTGTCTGCAATGCCGTTCTGGGTACTTTACCTGATTACAAGTATAAGGGATTCCGGGATACACGTTCAGGAGAACTTCAACCGGTTGGTCGTTTACTTGTCGATGGTTAAAAATATAATATTAGTTCGCGTAATTAAAATTAGTAAACAACCAAATAACATATATTACATTACCTTTCAAATATCATATATATTTATGAAGTAATACTACCAATATTAAAAAAAAAGAAAAAAGAAAAAGGAAGAGTGAGACTCGATCCAGAGACCCACCGAGTGCGGGAGCTTGAACGCTATCCACTCCAGCGCCGCCCCCTCGTACTCAAAGTCGCAAAGCGCCGATACGTATTCGACACGTTAAACTTTTCTCGCGATTTTCTCGAAAAAAGTAGTACGTCTTACTACTTGCTCGTTATGTTGTCCTTACGGACTACTGAACGTATACAAAGTTTGAAAATATGTGATCCTAACTTCGTCACCTCTCCTTGTAAGTGTAAGTTGTCTACAAGGGAACAGTCTCGTGTGCCAGTCTGCAAGCGTTATTTGAAGGGCATGTGGATGAATGTAGATGTTCTGACTAGCCAAGCCACAGAACTTTGAACGTTGTCATCTTTTAGAAAAGGAAACCCTCCTCTTCCCCCCCCCCCCCCCCTCCAATCATCTCGGATACACAAGGACTAAGACGGAATTAACCGTTTTCCTTTATGTACACGAATTACTTTGCTTTCACGTATAGACAATATGGTTTAAACAATATGCGGCGAAATATCTCTGTACCTCCACTGCTGCGAATGACACTATTTCCATTATTCTGAAAGTGTTGGTCGTTGAGATATTTTTTGGTAAATTCATCGTTTTAGTTCATTTCAATGATGTTCATGCTATTCGGGTCGATGTATTAAGGTGATCAGTGCACACAAGCATCAAACAAAGCACCCTATTCATCCACATCTGCACACCTCTTTAAGGATCGCTCTTTCAGCGATCTCTGCCCATAAGTTACAACTCAACTTCCGTTCTCTGACAGTTCTGCTGGAGCTTCAGATCTGGTTCCCCGCTGTTCGTGTCTTAGGGCCACCAAGGGGACCATTTCCCTTAACGTCTCTCCTTCACAGTCTCATCGTCAACAGTGGACTTGTGCACATTTAAGCCCTGTGAATAATCGTGTGTCTTCACACTGAAGTCCAGCTTGTAGCGAACCTCTGACTCATCTTCACGGAAGGGATGTTGTCACGTATACATCTGTATTTATACAGGATGTACCTCCTAAGAGTCGTCAGAAGCGTTTCCTCCGTTGTTTCGGTAGATATTTACAATTCTGTTTTTCCAATCTGATGCTGGAGTCTACCCAAACAAGTACTACTCGTCACGTATTTCATGCGACGTAAAGAATGGGTTTGTTCCCTGTCGCACAGAGACTTTTAAAGTGAAATTTTGTGTGCCCGTACGATAGAGCCGTCCACGCTACAAGTCGCCTTCGGCTCTTCTCCAGACACACGCAATCGCAATTTTCGGCCGAAATCCGGCTGTATTTGAAGCGAAAACGTCGATCCGCCACTGTGCGTGCACAGTGCGTGCCCCAAAGGTGCCACCTGCGTCCGCCTGGCGTCCTGGAAGCTTCGACAAATGTCCGCGAGAGGCATCGTATGCCCGGCGTCCCAGAAGCGACTGCCGAATCGGCAGATACGCCCACACGTGCGTGCGTGAGACGATGCTCGCTGCACCGCTTGTCATTCGCTTCCGACACTGGCGAAGGACGCATCTTGTTCCTGCTGTGTGGCGCAGGGCTTACACACGGCCGAGCGACTTACGGCCTAAGCGCTTAATCTCTTGCAATAATTGTTTTATCGATGTGTATCGACAGGAACATTAAAACACTATGAATAATAACCAGTGCACTTGCAGCGCCCTCGCCAAAGCTCACTGCTGTCGCTGTACAACAGTGCTTCTCATTGTCAGTCGCTGCTGCAGTACTGGTTATTGTTCATCGTGTTTTAATGTTCCTGTCGATACATATCGATAAAACCAATAGCTCACTAAAATAATTTGGGACCGCTCTATCGAATCAGCAGGAAAAATCCCGCTTTAAAAATCATTTTCTTCTTAAAGCTAAACAAACAAAAGCTTTCCGCCGATAACGGGCTTCGCATGAAAGACGTGATGGGCAGTATTTTTTTGGGGATAAATCCAACTGCAGATTGCAAAAAATAAATTGGAAATATCTGCCGAAACATCACGGACATGCGCCTGACACAACATTTACTGTGGATATAATGGAGACCATAGTTCCAGATAAGTTGAGATGTTTCTTCCCTGCAGCAAACAGAGCTAATGTCCGTTCTCGAAGGAATGTCGTGTGACCTCTCCACTATGATTTTTCGCGGTCGTCTCAGCTTATGACGCCCGTTAAGCTCGAGGTTACACGGACGGGGAAAGTACGTGCGGAATGCCAGGCAGTGTATATAAATCTGCAGTTGTCTTTCCCAATTCAGGACGATGATGTGTGTCAAGGCAACGACACAGATCGTGTCTCCCACGCGGCTTGGGCGTCCGATAATTGCTTGTGATCCATTTGTCCGAGTCTAGCAGCACGTCAGAACTAATCTTCGTGACTCGGCTCGGACATTTAAGAAAATCCCAGCGGACGCGCTGAAATGTGGGCTGCACTTTCGTATGTGTGGTTGATTTTCGCCGTTCTCTCGGCGGGAGACCGCTGTCAGACATAAGCTAGTGATTAGGCCTTTGAAACAATTTCATCGTTGACGATGTCGCCTCTGAGGCACGTGGGAGAAACCTTTTTTATTGTCTGAAAGATTACACATTTCCTCAAGCTGCACATTATTGACGTTTATTATTCATACTACATAACTGATCGATTTCGGAATACGTACCGTCATCGTTTCTAATAAATCAGTCACATGTATGGCCTAGCATGGACACACTCCATCGATACAGTGCGGTTGGGTTCCCAGAAATATTCCTTGATGGAATGTGTGTTCCAAAATACGAGGGCGTGCTGAAAAATAATGGCTCCAAATTTTTTTGCGTAAAACTCCTTAAACTTTTTAAATTAAACAAACATTGTTAACATTAACGTCTGCATATTTGTAGAGGTCGGTTGCTAGGGGACTCCTAATTGCAGCGTGTAACATGGTGGTTTTTAACGTAACTATACCGATGCGTGAGAAACACGTGCTTTAGCCGAGATTCGAATTCGAAGAGTTCGTCGACACATGAAGCAGCATTTGCTTCAGCATGACAACACGACAAAGCCGGAACTCACGAGGGCTTCGACATCTGCAACAACCCGCCCCCTTGGATTCACTGCCATCGATCATACTCCTCACAGTCCCAACTTGGCTCCATCCGGTTTCCATCTGTTTCCAAAACTTAAAGAACACCTTCGAGGTCTTCACTTTGGTAGTAATGAAGCTGTGCTGGTAAAAGTGAGGAGGTGGCTCCGTCAACAAGGTCAAACATTCTACAGGGGCGGTATCAACAAATTGGTCTCTCGTTGGGAGAAATGGGTTCGTCGTCAAGATGACTATGTTGCGAAATAAGTACGTAGATTTCAAGAATAAAGATGCGGAATGTTAATAACGTTTATTTAAAAAGCATCAGCAGTTTTCACATGAAAAAATCGGAGTCATACCCTCGTAAAAATGATAATCAATATCAATGAAGTGCAGCCTAAGGAGACCTCTAATCTTTGGCATCAAATATATCGCAGTCCAGTTTGCCATTGCTCTGAATAACGAAAATATTCAAGAGACTTTTGGTACGGTTTGTACACATCTCAGAAAACTTACTACAATGGTCAGACTAAACCTGTAAATATTTATTGTATCCGGAAGCACAGTGGTTATAGTCCCCAATCGGCCTTCCAAACTGAAATAATTTTGTAATTTTCCTAAAGAACTTTATGGGAATTTCGTGATGTGCCCTAGAAAGACCACGCCCAAATCTGTCTCCTATTTCTCGTAGTGAGTGTCTGTTACCTACCTAAACTCGTTAAAGTAGCCATACTGGTGCACTTCCATTAATTATATTATAAAGAGAACCCTCAATCCAAATACTATTTACGACATTGTCTTAAGCTCGTGCAAAGTCACTTTAAAAGACACTATTAGTGGGCTCTATGTTAATAGTAACTTCAGATTTTTCCCTGACGATGCAGCTGTCTATAATGTAGTACCGTCTGAAATATCAATCAGATCGTGATAAAATTTCAAAGGGGTTCAAATATTAGCTACCTGCGTGAAAGGTTCAGAAATGTAAAAGTGCGCACTTCACAAAACGAAAAAGGTAGTGTCATATGACTACAACATCAATTGATCACAAATGGAATCAGTAAAACCATACAGACACCTGTAGAATAATCACGTAGGGCAGGGGTATCCAGCCGTTTAGCTTACCTGGATTACAATCTAAGAGGACGATTGCTTTTGGGCCACTCATGATATGCAGGTGCATTAGCGGTTTTAAGCGTAAATAATATTGCTCTGCCGTTCCTGAGACATTGCGAAAAATTCAGCTTAGAAGTAAATACGACGACGAACGAAATGGAAAACAAATTCCGTTTCGAAACAGCAAAGTCAGAAAGCAAGCAACGTTGGCGCCAATGTGTGTTAACGTATCGATATTGGACCACCGTCCATTGATGTTTGGTCAGAGTACCGACAAGCAACGGCGTCGTATCAACATTCGGGTCAACGCAGGCTCCAACGTTATTTTATCGATCCACACATTGTAGACGCCAACTTGGCCCCAATGTGTGGGCCCAGCATTAACTACGTGTAGGGCCTAGTTTCGACCGTTTTTTCTCATTGGTTATTGTTAGTGGTAAATGTATTACATTCGGTCCAAAACTTCTCTTTTTCTTCCAATGTAGCCTAGATAAGCGCCCGCATCTCGTGGTCGTGCGGTAGCGTTCTCGCTTCCCACGCCCGGGTTCCCGGGTTCGATTCCCGGCGGGGTCAGGGATTTTCTCTGCCTCGTGATGGCTGGGTGTTGTGTGATGTCCTTAGGTTAGTTAGGTTTAAGTAGTTCTAAGTTCTAGGGGACTGATGACCATAGATGTTAAGTCCCATAGTGCTCAGAGCCATTTGAACCATTTGAACCTAGATAAGCTAAAAACATGGACACCCTTGTCTGGTTTAAGATACGACGTCAAACACAAAAAATGGCTCTGAGCAGTATGGGACTTAACATCTATGGTCATCAGTCCCCTAGAACTTAGAACTACTTAAACCTAACTAACCTAAGGACATCACACAATACCCAGTCATCACGAGGCAGAGAAAATCCCTGACCCCGCCGGGAATCGAACCCGGGAACCCGGGCGTCGGAAGCGAGAACGCTACCGCACGACCACGAGCTGCGGACCGTCAAACACACATGAAAGTCCTGTTGCATAGTTCTAAAGAGCCAGCATTAAACAGGGATCAGGGATTATAATACAATTACGTACGTATCCCTCCTGTAACGGCCGTGAAGACAGGATTTGATCGACTACAGAGCGCACAGAGTTATTTAAGCAAACTTCCGTCCCGCGTTCCATCGCGAATACAACAGCAAGAAACCCCAATAAGCGCTATAATGGGAATTACGCTCTGCCGTGCATTTTACAGTGCTTACAGTGTATAAATGTAGATGATGTGCTACGAGGGTAATTTTGATTGGATGGCAACGATTTTAGAGGATACTTGTCCATTAAATCTATGCTAAATTATGAGTTTTTTGCCTTTTAAGGTATCTAAAAATATATTCTGACGGTGGTTTCTATTTATCAAGCAATTTTTCTTACTTACAAGTACTTTTCCTCCGGTTTTTAATTGACCGCAACGCTTTGTTTCACGTTGCAAGTGGGGAAAAAAGGATGCATGTCAAATTAACAATAGTTTCACGAGGCTTGTGGTGACACAGCTCTAGAGTATGGCACCGCTGCAAGGTGAGCAAGGGCATTTCAAGGTGGTTGCGAAGCAGCCGTCAAAGCGGAGGAGAGCAGAACAGATCAACGTAGAACTGAAAGAAATGCTGCCAGGTGTTGTTCGGACGCGCAACACCATGGGCACACTGCTGTTAATGGTAATGTCAGGTGTTCTGGAGTATGAAGGGCTGAGAGAAGTGATTGGGAAATATACTGCTTGACAATTGTTAATGATCTACTGATACATTGTTGTTATTTTAATTTAGTGGCTTTCAGTCCGTGCTAATGCAACCTTCTCAGCATTGGAAAGATGAAATGACAATTTATTGGAGCAGATTTTCTTGTCTGTTACTACGATACGGACGTAAGGACAACAGCTAGACACTAAGCGGAGAAAATCTCCGATTCGGCCGGGAAACGATCCCGGGCCCTTCAGTTAGCAATCTGCCGCGCTGACCGCACAGCTACCGAGGCGGACATATTGACACTAAGAAACAACTGCCAATTGCTACGGAACAATCTACAGTTGCTACGCAACACCCTAGCAATAACAGTAAATGGAAATGTAGAGGGCGGGACATGTTAATTTCAGCGAAGCCTGTACACGAATGTTCTGTATGCATTCGACTGTTCATGCAGTACGGTATTTAACGAACGTGGTTGTGGAACCGATTAGTGCGACATTCCGCGTGGTACGGCAACACGTCTATAACGCGTCATCTGAGCGCTTACGATCGTGGACGGCTCGAAGCCGGTCAGAGCGTGTCTAATGTGCCCACAATAATGGATGTTTCAAACAGTGTTATCTCGCGATTAAAAAGGCCACTTAAAATGCTCCTGCTTCACTGTGCAAGTGATTCCGGTCACTAGATACTGCAGGAAGAGAGGGGAACACGGCACACACCACAATGTACAAAAAATGGTTCAAATGGCTCTGAGCACTATGGGACTTAACATTTGAGGTCATCAGTCCCCTAGAACTTAGAACTACTTAAACCTAACTAACGTAAGGACATCACACACATCCATGCCCGAGGCAGGATTCGAACCTGCGACCGTAGCAGCCGCTCAGTTCCGGACTGAAGCGCCTAGAACCGCTCGGCCACCGCGTCCGGCTAGAATGTACATGAACGTCATCGGTGTGGCCTATACGTTAAGGTGTGGGCATGCGTATCTTTGAGCGAGATACTGTTACACACAGCTGTATTGCTGGGAGATTATTCTGGATCATGTCAGTCTGTTTAGGGATGCGGTAGGTCCCGAATTTCTTTTTACGGACGACGCCGACCCATACTGGACTATTGATACGTTGGAAAGTGAAGATATTGAACGTATGGAATGGCCTACATACTCCCCGGACCTAAACCTGGCATGCTTTTGGCGGATGTGTTCCTCAACGAACACCCCGTCTCCTAACAGTGGGACGCTCAACTACGCGGTCATCGCCCGTATAAAGTCCCAATTTTTACTCAGTCCAATTTGTTACACAGTCCAATCCAGCCACTGTCACGAATGATGATGATGATGATGATGATGATGATGAAGACAACACAAACACACAGTCCCCAGGCAGAGAAAACTCCCAACCCGGCCGGGAATCTAACCCGGGACCACGTGATCCAGAGGCAGCAACGCTAACCACTGGACCACGAGCTGCGGACATTTTCCTTACTGAGAGTCCGATATCGAGCTTGATGATGGAAGACTGGCTTGCATCAGACATGAGGGTTATTTATATCCGTATCCTGCCTTTGCATATGGTGAAATCCGTACCTTTTTCGTTCTAAATATGGGAGGGTGGTTTTGGAAGTTCTCAGAATCAGCACGAGAGGTCAACGCTAGCGCAACGAGTTGTTCACGTGATACTCATTCGAGTGTTGCCGGTAAACACGTGCCACGTCAGTGCTCTTGCAAGACAGCTGTGACGGTGAGGTAGCTCTGTTGTTCGGGCGCAGTGATTTGCGAAGATGGAAAAAACAGATTCGAGCAGTGATTAAGTACTTCGTAAAAAAAAGGTATGAAAGCAAAGGACATTCATTCCGATTTCAAGAATACACTGGGGGACTCTGCTCCTTCATCTTGAACTGTTTCCATGTGGACAAATGAATTTAAATTTGGTCGGGAGAGCTTAGATGATGATCCGCGCAGTGGCTGGCCAACATGCGTCGCTACTCCAGAAATCATTGCAAAAGTGCGCAAAATGGCCATGAAGGATCGCCGATTGAAAGTGCGTGAAATTCCATACGCTTGCCAGATGTCATCTGAAAGGGTATATCACACTTTAACTGAAGAATTAGAAATGAAAAAATTATCTGCAAGATGGGTGTCGCGACTCTTGACGCAAAACAATGCGCGTTCGCACACATCTGCCGTCACCATGGCAAAATTACACGAAAGAAGGTGTGAATTGTTGCCACACCCGTCTTACTCACCTGATATGGCTCCGTCAGACTTCCATCTCTTCTCAAAACTGAAAATTTTTCCTGGTGGACGAAGATTGACTTCAAACGAACAATAGATAGCCCGAGTTGACAACTATTTTGCAGGCCTGGAGGAAACTCATTTTCGAGATGGGATAAAGGCACTGGAACATCATTGGACCAAGAGAATTAATCTACAAGGAGTCTACATTGAAAAATAAAGTTTCAGTGACTTAAGTACTTTTTTTCTTTTCCGTTCCGAGAACTTTTCTAACCACCCTCGTACCACGCCACTTCTATTACGTCTGTACTGAGTTTCACGTCGCCCGTCATTTCCTGTGATTATTTCTGTCCAACAACTTCTCTTTTCTTGAGCAACTGTAGAGCAGCGTACCAAGATCATCCCATTTGGCACGAGTCCTTGTGATAATAGTGCAGTAGGGGGTCTTTAACACAAATATGCTTCTATGTAACTGCTTCATCCTTCATAAAATTAAGCTGTCGACGGCGTAAATAGCCAACAATTTGATCTTAAACATCGCAGCAGAAGGAAATTACATAGCGGGATTATGCAAAGCGATGCTTATATTAGACTTCTCCTCGGTTCACTATGCTTTAAGAATTGAGCGCTTAGTATTTTACTCCACCTAAGTAAGGACGAATACTCAGTTACATGACGCTCAAATGTCTTCCAAGTTCATTACTCAGCTTACTTTTCCTCTAGCTTCGTGTAGTATCGTTAATCGGAACAGAAATGTGAATTACAATTTTCCGTACCGTGAAATGAGGTGAAACGATGGCGAATAGAATCCACGCGACGAAAAAGAGACAATTTGTCTTTTATATCAGGCTAAGAGTGAGATTTTAGGCGATTCAGCACATACAGATTTGGTCGACACAGGGATCCAGAAAAAAACAAACAGGTGGAACACTAAAACACACACAGAACATGTATACGATTCCCAGATTGCTTACAAGGAATTCAGATAAGCTATTGTAGCTCTCAATGATTATTGACTACTCGGGGTATTGCTGTAGGGGCTAAACAACTTTGTCTTGAGCACCTTCGCATAAAAGACACACATTTTCAACGTGCTCGAACACACAGGCATGCGCGTAAAGCCACCAAACAGGGCGATGTTGCAAATCACTCCAGAAAAATGTAACGGTCGACTGAGAACAAGAGTTCGAGGAGCCAGCCACTGTGTAACACAAATTCCATCTCTATCAATTTAGAAGGAAGACTAAAGAGTAAGTCCCGTCGATAGCTAGGTCATTAGAGACGGCTATCAATTTCGGGATGAGTCTGGATGCTACACACAATTTCGGCAATAGCGCCACAATTGCCTAATCACCGTCTGGTATAGAGTGCGTCTCTCCTGTTAAATCTATGTTGCGTAAAAGTTAAAATGAGATGCAGTGAGCCTGGTAAGCCACAGACACCGCAAACGTTTCGCTTCTCTGACCGTGTGGTCGCGGAAGAAGCGGTATGCCCTACTTCCACTTTGATAGGTATGGTGTTCTCCTGGGCCGTACAGTCGATTTCATGGCTCGTAATTAGTTGTACATCCAGTCAGCTAAATATTGACACGTGACCTCAAGATCGAGCTGACTGCATCCAACAGGACGGCGTATCAATGACTGTTCAACGTGTTACTCTCGTAACAATATACTGATTCTGATAATGACTTTTAGTCCAGTGCGATCAAAATAATTGTGAACGGTGTATATTTCTACAGTAGGACCAAAAGAGGGTAAATTGTTGACAGGAACAGCATCCGTGCACCGAAGTCAAGTAATTACGAAACAAAAAACACAAAAGGGAGCCTGCACCATTGGGAAAATTAGGCTAGGAAAGAAGAGCGATCAGGGTTGACCATTATGTAAAGCTCTGTCAACCATTTCCAGCACTAAATCACTGCATTCTCGAGATGAATAAAATAAATTTTCTGCAGCAATCCACGGATGGAAATTAAGTTCGCGCAAAACAGTAATTTGTAAACAACACACCTCCCCCGTACTATCTCGAGAACCAAAGAGTAGCAAGAAAAAGAGGATGCCTTCAGAGAAAATAATGTAACGACCGCTTTTCCATTTCCAGCGCTGCTTAGGGCGCTACATTAAAAACTCCCTTAATGCCATTACGAAGTACTGCTTAATGGAGTGCTTTCTTGGGCCGCGATGTTTATTCTCAGGGGTTTGACTACGCGTTTAGAACTCCAGAGGGCCCTTCAATTCATCAACGGACAGCCAGAAAGAGCCGCCTTCGGCACGTAATTGCTAGCTTCGACGTAAGAGCCTGCACCTGATTCGAAGAGCGTGCTTTGTCAGTGTAAAGGAGCACAACAGCTGCTGTTGAGCAGTTAAAGACTGTAATGAGTCTGCGGTTTTCACGCATTTGCGAGATGTAGCCAGCCGCGTTAAAAGGCAATTGTAGTGTTTCTGACCCGCATTACGCGTTTCCTGTTCGAACTGCGATAACTAGTGCGAAAA
Source organism: Schistocerca nitens (assembly GCF_023898315.1). Lineage (NCBI taxonomy): Eukaryota > Metazoa > Arthropoda > Insecta > Orthoptera > Acrididae > Schistocerca > Schistocerca nitens. The sequence continues at coordinate 770,704,595 of NC_064617.1, forward strand.
GATTGTATCGCTATCCAAATGGTGACGCCGTGCACAACCCCCCATGTACGCAACATTAGATGTATATGTACGCAAATATGCATTTTATAAAACATATGTTGCATATGAACATATTTTTTCAGTTGCTTGCGTAGAACCTCATTTCTTACCTTATTATTATATTTAATTTTCAACATCCTTCTATAGTACCATATTTCAAACACTCCGATTGTCTTTCTTTTCCGGTTTTCCCCAGTCAAAGATTCACTTCTGAACATTCTCAGAAATGTCTTCCTCAAATTATGGCCTATAGTTGGCGCGAGAAGACATCTTTTGAAGAGGAGTGCACTCGTTGCTGTGCCAGTCTGCTTTTTATTTCTTCTTTTCTTCATCCGTCACGCGTTATTTTGTTGCCAAGGTAGCAGAATACCTTCACTTAACTTAGTGGGCACCACTTCTGTTATAATTATCGCTAATGGCATTCAGTTACTCATTACTTTCATCTTTCTTCAACTTACTGTCCATCCATACCCTGTGCTTATTAGACTGTTCATTCCGTTCAACAGCTTTAGTAATTCTTCTCACTTTCACTGAGGATGACAATGTCATCAGTGAACCTTATCATTGATGACGTTTCACCCTGAATTTTAATCCCAATCCTGAACCTTTCTTTTATTTCCATCACTGCCCCTTCGACGTGCAGGTTGGACAGTAGGGAGTGAAACACTACATCCGGATTCTACAACACCTTGTTTAATCCGATCACTAAGTTCTTTGTCTCCCATTCCAATATTTCCATCCTGGTCGGCCGCTGGTGGCCGAGCGGTTCTGGCGCTACGGTCTGGAACCGCGCAACCGCTACGGTCGCAGGTTCGAATCCTGCCTCGGGCATGGATGTGTGTGTTGTCCTTAGGTTAGTTAGGTTTAAGTAGTTCTAAGTTCTAGGGGACTTATGACCTCAGCAGTTGAGTCCCATAGTGCTCAGAGCCATTTGAACCATTTTTATTTCCATCCTGGTCTTTGTTAATACTTTGCATTTACGGTATTACCCTACAGCATATTCCTATTTTCCTGATAACTTCAAAGTTCCGAGCCGCTGTACGTCGTCGAATGGAGTTTCTAGGTCGACGGAGCCCTAGAAAGTGTCTTGATTATTCTTAACTTTTACCTCTGCACAACAACGGAACTGTCTCTCAGTTGCCTTTATCTTTCCTAAAGCCAAACATACATTCAACTGTAGGAAATGTAACGCACACTAAGTCTGGTTTGGATGTTTCTCAGAGAAGTTTTTTGATACTGTTAGCCGTCCTATTACGCTTCCTTGGGCGTACAAGATGTTACTTACGCTTCTGATTGACATTCTCCACCCAGACTAAAGCACTGGGCAAATCAAAAACACTTTCAGCCAATCAAATATTTGTGAACACAATGCAAACGGTCTGGAAATTCAGGATTAGCGTAAACGTACCGCATACGACACACCCAGCAGGGGCGGTGTACTGTTTCTCCCGCCGGTGGTTGTCTTTGCGCTGCCTCAGGACTAACGCTAGTTTGGAGATTGTCGTCGTGGACCGACAATGTGAGATTGGAGCAAGGATGGGTGGTTGTGCTGCGGCAGGAACTCCGCCAAATGATATCATAGAGTGCGATCAATGTATGTGGGAGGTGTGGAATTACACCCTACTATTTTCTTCATTACTTTAATCTCCTGTGATGGTCCATGCTACAGTTAATTGAAGTGAATCTAAATTTACCACAATTTATTAACATTTTCTGTAGAGTTAACTCGTTGACGATTATAAACGTAATAACCGATTACATTCATAGTTTAAGCATTGAGCATGCTTTAAATATCGAATATGAAGTTTAGCGACCGTGAGAGAGAATGCCAGCATACGGATCTCGAGTTATTTAACGTTGGGAGGACTAATAATATCAAAACTCAGACATATATGACTATTTTATGTAGCTCGGATTGTGTGACTTCGAAAGGATATGCATTGACTGATTATTTGAAAAATAACAGCCAACAGTAACGAAATTCAATATTTCCTTTTATTAACCATTTAATTTTATATAAAGAATCTAATCGCTATCGTACTGTCAGGACACACGGTTATTTTTAGTAACATTGCGATATACAGATGTCAGCCCGCCTCTCTTCAATGTCGGAAGCTGAATATTAATAAATTGCAATAGGAAAAATCTGGCAGGGAGCTTACATGTTTTTTACATTAGTTTTTTCCTGAACATGTGGTGGTTGTTTGGAATCCACTCATTATTTCTTACATCCTACGAAAGGAGTTTCATATTTGAAAACAGAAAGTAGTAGAGTTCACCCCCTTAAGGTCAATAAATACCGTACGTTAACTACAATCGGTAGCTGATGAAATCCCAACGGTGGACATGACTGAACTACACAGAAGAGGTGTGAATACATATATTTTTAAAAATTTGCGCGTCAAGTAAGGGCGTAAGTCAGTAGCGTGGTGGTCCGTACGTGATACAGGGATGCTAAATCTACTTTTCGTAAACTGAGCATCCGATGTTGTCATCGGCCTCCCTTTCGTTCCTCGGCCATCACATCAACGCACACCACACGATGCTTCTGTCACTCATTAGTCGCACGTTTACGGCATTACACTACTGACGGATACCGCCAACGGTAATGTTCTCAGTAAAGACATTATCACGCCAATATTTACATGTTTTCTACGGCCTCAACAGATAGATCGTGGAGCAACACCAACTTCTCCGACGTGTGTTCCTTGCTCGCCACATCCGAATGCAGTGAAAAATCACAGCACACTCCTTTCCTCTAAATGTAGTAGGCGAGGTACTGTACTAGTATTTGACAAAAATAATCTCTCAACTATATCCATGAATCGTCTGAACCACTTTTCTTATATATGAGTTCCAAACCATATTGTGCAAAGCTCTTTAAGCAATTAGATCAATCAACCATTGTAAAAATACTGCGTGTTCATCCTAACAGCTACTTGATTACTACAGTCGTACACTTGTAATCAGTTTTATGTAACACTTAGCTCAAATTGTTGACAATAAATAATTCTCATGTTCTACAGAAACATTTCCAATATCAACTTCTAGTCCGTACGTCCTTGCTCTCAAGGGTGGCTATGATGTATTAATTACGCATCAGGCTATGCCTCGACCAGCCGTGAATATGTATTTGTTTAAATTTTTTTTCGTGGTTTTCTACCTGAGTGCCGGCTAAGACCGCAGAGCAATGGACGTAACACGTCAGCTCCTCTATGCCTAATAATTACAAAAGTCAGCCTCCCACATTACATCAAGGAAGACTTGGTCATGACAATAAAAATCAAAATTGTGCTCTCAATAAGCTGCTCCGGTGACTTCTGCAGGCGAAACAAACCCGTTTCATTGCGTGGCCCATACTTCTCAATTCAGTTCGAAATCAGTGGTAGTCAAGCAAGATGGTCCCTATCTTTCACTAGTGGGCATTCCAAAATTTCATGGTAGGTGTTGGAGGTTAAAGACATTTTGCATTAGGTTTTCATAAAATTTTAACAGAATATTTGGAAAGTAATTATTATCATATGCTTTAATTTGCTGCTACTCTACTTAATAAATTTTGTAACAAAGTTACTTTTATAACAAAGTTACTTTCTTACTTTAAGTCACCGTTACTGTGGAACTGGCGTGCAGTTAAAAACATTTTAACAACTAACAGATACTAAAGTGGGTGATAGGCAGAAAAAGTTTACAGCCCCTGATTTAAATTGTTTCGCTTCAGTAAAAATAATCGTAATTACACATGGGCGGGGACGAGATTGGGAGTATTCAAATGTGTGTGGAATCTTATGGGACTTAACTACTATTGTCATCAGTCCCTACGCTTACACACACACACACACACACACACACACGCCCGAGGGAGGACTCGAACCTCCGCCGGGACCAGCTGCATTGGGAGTATTAGTACAGATTCTTCCTCGTTAGTCTAACAAAATTCAGTACTTTCATACAGTATCGATCTTTTGACACGAAGGAGCCTGGTTTTCAAGTATTTGGAAAGCCTCGCAGAGCCCAGTACGCTGTTGGCGCCTTTCCAGATCCGTGGAACATGTATTTGTTGTTTGTTGATATACACTAACACTGATCGATAGGAATGTCTGGCTATTACAGGCAAGCAGTACGTTGAAATCCAACAGCGTCGCTACGAATGCTGCAGATTTTGGATAACCCCCTGCAGTTCTTCAACTGTCTATATACTGGTAAGCTTCCGTTAGTAATAATCCAGACCAACAACAACAACAACGTTAGGATTTAACACTATTGTACAGAATACAGAAGTTATAGCTATTTCCCACTATGGGGGGAGCGCTTCACATGACATTGTTGGTAGTTGAGAAAAATGTTTCCACACTTTCATACAAAAAGCAGATGCAGCAATTTGTCGTCTTGCTATTGCAAAGAAATGCTTAAACAAAATTTTCTACAAGACAGCAGCAGGGAAAAACCAACAATTAGACGATAATTCGCTTGTTTTGCATTTTAGTGGCGTTTACTGTCGAACACGGAAGAAGTGCAATAAAATAATTGCACTAATTTATAAAATTTAACTGTCACAACAACCTCGTTCGAATGCAGAAGGATTGTAATAAACCCCATACAAAATGCACTACGATCGATAATAATCGATGACACGAATAAACTGTAGTCTTATTTGTATCACCGCACAATTTCAAAGAATCGCGAACGCAGTCGGTACGGAAAACCCAAATAATTATTGTAGATACCGATTGGTGAGACCGTGTTGCCCATACATCATAACCAGTGTCCGGTAGAATTACATTTGTAATATCGCAGACCTACACCAGAATTGCAGCCCCACACACAATGCGCAACACGACGTCTGCGAAGAATGAAACAGTGCAACACGCGGCCGTGGTGCAATAGCAGTGACAAATTTGTGCATTCTCACTGGGCTTTAGCCTCTGCAGTTAGTGTTTGGCTCGTTTCGCAGTATCACCGTGTCAACTGTGATATCACTAGAAGAGTATAACTAAGCTCACGTTCTACTAATTGCACGAGCTTAAGAAAGTCGATACCCAGAGCATTGTAGGTGCAGCTGAAAGAAAATTTCATGATGACAGGATCTGTACGGAAGGAGAATTTATCGAGTCATCACGTACTATCATCGAATCTAGAAAGCTTTCTCTAGGGTGCACAGAGCCGATTTATTTGGAAAAATTAGTAATACAATTACTACGGTGGGCGACGTTGATGTCAAGATCCATTCTTCGGGCAACATTGATAACATAATAACAGCATAGCGAAACATGCACCGTGTACTGATTAGCTTATTTACTCAGAAAAAGTTGTGGGTATGTCAGGTCGTCCAACAATGTATTAAAATTGTACGGGTTGAATAAACAATGGGGCATTCTCCAACGATTAAATCTCCCAGTCCGAAAAAATTACACCTGAAATGGTTCTCTACAGACAAACGTCACTGCACTAAAAATCCACATTGAACTCCCTGTATCCGGAGAAACATTTCTCGCGACACTGGCTGAGTGACAGTACTAAAGGCAAGTTACCGAACTTCCAAAGAAGATACTATGCCGCTAAAGCGAACCTGGTAACATAACAGAAACCATTGGAGTTCCAACAGGTCCAGTGCCAACGACCAAACGCCTGTCCACCCCATTAGATACGCCTCGCCTACAACCGATTTTTAGATAGCTACACACCAGCGGTGTCGTTCCTTATCCGAAGAATACAATGGCGCACAAATTTCAGAAATACACTTCAGTGTCAATATGACGGCGGAAGGTAGTAAGGTAATTGTACAGGACTTTTACGGAATCAAGATTTCTCGAATGTAATCGCTGAGTTGCGACAGAGTAGTCATTTTTTGTCTTTATGTGGAGCTCCACAGCTTTTTAAACATTTTTCCACCACAAAGCTACTAAAATCTTTATTATGCTGCAGGTAGCTTCGACAAATTCATATCATCTGCGTGATTTGCCATACATCAGGCCCAAGTGCAACCCAAAATTAACTAGATTATTTGCAATAATGAACATGTGGTATCAACCATTTTAAACTTTAAAAGTCATGCCGGATGATGGCATTAATTGTCTAAACCATTGCAACATAAAGATATTACCAGCTTTTTGGTGGCATATATAAAAATGTCTTTATGAACGAAGTGTCGTATTGTATTATAATCTGTATCGTTCACATGCGCTTTAACTCGTCCTTGTTGTCGAGGCCTCAGCAGTCCTTCGGCAGCGGAGATCGGAAACACACGTTCTACTAACTGCACAAACGTATACGCCTAATGTTTAGCACACTGTCGCCATGGCGAGGAGAAATGGAGAGAGAGGCTGCAAATTATCAAAAGAAAAAGGGATCTTTAGAAGATTTTCTCGAGACATAACTTTCCTTTACGATCACAGGAAAAGCGACGTACGCTCGTGGAAACGTCAGGCATCTCGATGACACTCGTACATCACTGAACAGAGGCGCACTGCCGGCCGCGTGGAGTGCGAGCAGAGCTGGCGAGTGGCGAGCACGCACGCACGCACCTTTGAATTCGGCTTCTGCGGCGGCGGCGTGGCTGTCGGTCTCCTTGTTGGCCTGTATCTTCTCGATGAGCAGCTCCAGGCGGGAGCTGTTGCCCTTGAAGAGCATCTCTGCGCTGCGTGTGCTCCGCACCCAGCGCACAGGCCGACTGCCGCGGCGGCGCCGGCCGCCCGCCCCAGCCGGCAGACCCCATTGGGCGGTGGGCGGGGCTTGAGTCCCCTGGGACGGGCCGAGGCCCCCTCCAGCGCCCCGGCCGGACACGTGGCTCGCGCGGTGCCACGCCGCGTAAACACTGCGGTTCCGTCAACACGGCTCCAAGCCCACCCGACGCGGAACCCAACTCCCCCGCGAGGGACTTCTACTGCACCGGCGGTAACCTGGCTACGAGCAAGTCCCTCGAGCACGAAATAGTCTCTCGCGAGAAGATCGCCAATTACGACAGTTTCAGTTCTTATCTCAATTGTTCCATCATTAGAGCTGAAAACGGCTATACCGTGATAGGCAGTGGATACTGCTACTCGAGTGGCGATAGTCACGACGATATTTCTGTGCGCGGCACCTGCCACGGTGCGGTTTCGATATCCATAGGCACTACAAGGAAAGCAGTGGTTGGGAAGGGAGTGAGACAGGGTTGCAGCCTTTCCACGATGTTATTCAATCTGTATATTGAGCAAGCAGTAAAGGAAACAAAAGAAAAATTCGGAGCAGGTATGAAAATCCATGGAGAAGAAATAAAAACTTTGACGTTTGCCGATGACATTGTAATTCTGTCAGAGACAGCAAAGGACCTGGAAGAGCAACTGAACGGAATCGACAGTGTCTTGAAGGGAGGATATAAGATGAACATCAACAAGAGCAAAACGAGGATAATGGAATGTAGTCGAATTAAATCGGATGATGCTGCGGGAATTAGATTAGAAAGTGAGACGCTTAAAGTAGTAAATGAGTTTTGCTATTTGGGGAGCAAGATAACTGATGATGGTCGAAGTAGAGAGGATACAAAATGTAGACTGGCAATGGCAAGGAAAGCGTTTCTGAAGAAGAGAAATTTGTTAACATCGAGTATAGATTTAAGAGTCAGGAAGTCATTTCTGAAAGTATTTTTATGGAGTGTAGCCATGTATGGAAGTGAAACATGGACGATAAATAGTTTGGACAAGAAGAGAATAGAAGCTTTCGAAATATGGCGCTACAGAAGAATGCTGAAGATTAGATGGGTAGATCACATAACTAATGAGGAGGTATTGAATAGGATTGGGGAGAAGAGGAGTTTGTGGCACAACTTGACTAGAAGAAGGGATCGGTTGGTAGGACATGTTCTGAGGCATCAGGGGATCACCAAATCAGAATTGGAGGGCAACGTGGAGGGTAAAAATCGTAGAGGGAGGCCAAGAGATGAATACACTAAGCAGATTCAGAAGGATGTAGGTTGCAGTAGGTACTGGGAGATGAAGAAGCTTGCACAGGATAGAGTAGCATGGAGAGCTGCATCAAACCAGTCTCAGGACTGAGGACCACAACAACAACAACAGGTACTACAAAAACTGATGTATATATTTATGTCTGCGTGTATGTTCCACATCTCTTCCCGACCTACTGGACCAATTTCAAAATTGGTACGTATATCCCTTACTGTTAGGCAGCAATCGCTGTCGCAGTAAGAACCTCCTACATGTCATATTTCGGGAAATACGACGTTCTAAACAACGAGCTGCGTGAAAAACTGCCGCATAATGCATGACGTTTAAATTTGTTACTACTTTGCTAACACTATTCGCAACATACCGGGTGATCAGAATGTCAGTATAAATTTGAAGACTTAATAAACCACGGAATAATGTAGATAGAGAGGTAAAAATTGACACACATGCTTGGAATGACATGGGGTTTTATTAGAACCACCTCATGTTGCTAGACGCGTGAAAGATCTCTTGCGCGCGTTGTTTGGTGATGATCGTGTGCTCAGCCGCCACTTTCGTCATGCTTGGCCTTCCAGGTCCTCAGTCCGTGCGATTACTGGCTTTGGGGTTATCTGAAGTCGCAACTGTATCGTGATCGACTGACATCTCTAGGGATGCTGAAAGACAACATCCGACGCCAATGCTTCACCATAAATCCGGACATGCTTTACAGTGTTGTTCACAACATTATTCCTCGACTACAGCTATTGTTGAGGAATGATGGTGGACATATTGAGCATTTCCTGTAAAGAACATCATCTTTGCTTTGTCTTCCTTTGTTATGCTAATTATTGCTATTCTGATCAGATGACGCGCCATCTGTCGGACATTTTTTGAACTTTTGTATTTTTTGGGTTCTAATAAAACCCCATGTCATTCCAAGCATATGTGTCAATTTGTACCTCTCTATCTACATTATTCCGTGATGTATTAAGTTTTCAAATCTATACTGACTTTTTGATCACCCGGTATTTCGCAAACAGTAGCCACATATGTCGCTGAATGTCCCTGCACAAATACAAGGTGTTCAGAAATTCCTGTTACAAGCTTCTAGAACTCGTAAATAATATTCCGAATAGGAAGTCGTGACCGGAAACTTACTTTTTTCGTTCTACAGCCGTTTGAAAACATGTTGGTGGATAGGTATGCAACAGGATAGTCATGTGGAAGGTGGTTACGTCGGATCAACTGATATCATTGGACGTCTGTCCTACGTCTCTGACCTGATTCGAGCAACATTCACGTGTCTGTGAGTGTTAGAGAAACAAGGCGGAGTAGCATTTGCAGAATACACCGACATGATCCTTCTGAGTGGCGAAGCTCACAGTAATGGAAGAGCCGCTCGTCGCCTTTGTCAAAATCGTTTTGCACAACGTCCGTCTTCATGGCAAATCCTTTTCGCCACAATTAGGCAACGGCTTTGAGAAAGGGTACCTTCACAGTCAGCAGGCGTGACTGTGGTGCGCCGCACACCCGATTTAGAAGAGACCGTACTGCACCTTCTTGAAGAGATCCCGTCAACGAGCACACGAGCAATTTCTTTGGCTATTACTGAGTGGAACTGTAAAACAAATGATGTGTTCTGGATCACGCCTAATCACCTACTTGCGAAAGTGGTCACCTTACCAACATGTTTTCAAATGGATGTAGCACGGAAACGGTTCGTTTCCGGACATGCGTTCCAATTGAAAGTATCATCCACTTATTCCCCTGTACAACTCCTAGAAGTTTGAAACGGGAGTTTTCTGACACTTTGTATATGACTGTATGACACACAGTTCAAGAGATATGACGTCATAAGCAGCGAGATGCGTGAAAAAATGCCGCCTGATCCACGAAGTTTTCATTTATTCTTTACTACCAAGACACTGCTTCAGTCGGGTCAGCTTAGGGGAAAAAAATGCCATCTGTAGAACTACGAGCAGTCGTTGCCAGAGAGACTGTTCACTATTATAATCTTCATCTTCTCTTCAGGTATTAGGCAGGAACTGCCTGTTACGGTACCCATCTCTGTTGGGGTCTTCTGCTGTCTCTTTTCCCATGAGCCGGCCGTGGTGGATGAGCGGTTCTAGGCGCTACAGTCTGGAACCGCGCGACCGCTACGGTCGCAGGTTCGAATCCTGGCTCGGGCATGGATGTGTGTGATGTACTTAGGTTAGTTAGGTTTAAGTAGTTCTAAGTTCTAGGGGACTGATAACCTTAGAAGTTAAGTCCCATAGTGCTCAGAGCCATTTTCTTCTCCCATGGCACTTATAATTTCTTGCCTTTAAGGGAAGTTTCTCACTCTGTTTGTAGTTGTTCATTCCATTTTCGTCTGTAATATCGAATTAATATCATTGAGGCTAAAGATTTGCAGTTCTTCTCTAATACCTTGATTTCTTAGTCTGTCTTCTCTTGTTCAACCTTTAACACCTCTAAGGAATTTCACTTCTTGTGCCTGAATCCGGCTTTCTTGCTTCTTGGTAATCACCCACTCCTCACTTCCATAGAGCAGTGTGGGAACTGCAACAGTTTTGTTAAATTTAATTTGAGTGTCTTTCCTGGTTTTGTTTTTTAGGTTCCCGTTGATTGTTCAACATACCCGACTGAATTTACTACGCTTAATTTCAATATCTCTGCTGTAGCCATATGTCATTTCACATCCGAGATAATTGAAATGGTTTAATTTCTCGAAAATCTTCTGATCTATCACTATTTTGGTTCTGAGTGGTTCTTTCCTCATGAAGGCCTTTGTCTTAGTTTTTTTTCTTTCGAAATTTCCGTGTTAAATTTTGCACTTAGGCTATTTGTTTTAGCAAGTAGATTCCCTTCTGAAGGACATCTTCCTTATCTGCAAGGATCACTGCATCATCGGCATATAGTAAATTATTTAAAAGAATGTTCCTGTCTAGGTAGATGCATTTCTGAAATTCACTGTTCACTAATACATTTGTACATTATGCATATTTCTTTCTACGGCTGTTTCATAATTTCAAAGGTGTTTCACCAATAAATTTTTTTCGACATTACACTACAAACACAGTTCATATTTTTTTTCGTTTCTTAAAGAATATCAAATATCCGGGCAAGTAATTAATAATGCAGAAATAATCATGGAGAAACTGAACTGTTTTTTGTGTTCAAAAACACTCGGTATTACATATGGTATATAAGATGTTTAAGAACGGTAATCATAAAATTATAAAAATGTGATGTTTTCTTTGTTTCTCGCAATCAGTTTTAGGAGGAAACCTGGTAACATCAGCTGCACGATGTTGGAGCATTTGACTAGTTTGTGCTGACAGAGTGATTGTGGCGTAGCCCGAGGGCTAAGTTAAGTTGAAAGGCTGTGAGTTGGCGAAGCCAACGAATGTGAATGGCAAGTAAAGAATGTGGTGACAAAGTGAGCAGTAGCGTACCCTAAGGTTTGCGTTCGCCACTGTGGAACACAACTCATCTATTGAACAAGGACTCATAGCTATTAAGGTAGGCACTTTAGCGCCCATCTTTAATGACATTTTTTTCTTGTTTTGGTGTAAGAAACCTGTTCTCATAGTTTGTAAAGGGAATACAGTTACGTCCTTTATATCGTAAATAAACTACGAAGAATGCAAAATTGGAGGTGGGAGGGGTCCAATACGTAACTTTTGCCGCTGAAAACAATGCGACAGTTAGAAAAACTTATCCAGGATTTGACCTGTACATCTATGTATGTACTCCGCAAACCACCTTACGTTGGCTGGCGAAAGGTACGTCTGGTAACAATAGCTTTTAGACCCTCACCTGTTCCATCCGCGAATGGTTCGTGGAAAGAATCATGGTCGGTAAACCTCAGTGTTAGTTCTAATTTCACTGATTTTTCTCGTTGCTCACTATGCACAAATTACCTCAGAAGTATTAATTCAGTATTTGAAACTGATTGCATTTAGCGTTAGTGACTCCCAACAAACTTAGCACATAATTTCAAACATTTATGAAACTCATTGTCGCTGGCAACCACCACAAAATGATGAAAGAAAAAAGTTTATCGCTTACCACATTTTCGCTTCTCATACAGTACAATTGCAGTATCAGGCATAACGTTTTATGTTAGTACTCTTTACTACCACCCCTATTCGCAACACAGTTTGCTAATGGTAATGCCATTCTCCAAGGACTTTCGTGCGCAAGTTCACGCTGGCTGAAACTGGCCATGAACAAACGTGTACGATATATTCGCGACGTACGCTTTTTAGAATATATCACTTCAGCCAACCAGTTATCATGGATTAGTGTCGATAAGCGTAGAGGCTATCATATTCGGCATCTGCTCTGTCGTCTTCCCAATCATTGCACTCCATATTATTTGTTCTCAACTATTATTCCACTATCTGCACAGCACAGCAAAAATACCCGTTCTCAACAAAGTAAAATTCTCTATGTACCGTCATAAATAACCGCCATGTTTTCTAAATCAGATACTTTCTAAACTTCAAAAGGCAGCTAATTGTCCACCGTCTGGCCTACACTATGTGCAACTCACATAAGTCCCTCTTCCCTTGTCGGTAGAGTTCTGTATTTATATTCTGTTATTTCCCAACAGCCACTGTCTTTGTCATTTCAAACCTCTCCTCTTCCTTTATCCATTTCGCTTATGATAATACTAAACGTGACTTCAAGTGTGCTACGCTAACCTAATGCTTTTTATTATTATTACTATTATTACCTGTATTATTATTATTACAGTACTGGCCATTAAAATTGCTACACCAAGAAGAAATGCAGATGATAAACGGGTATTCATTGGACAAATATATTATACTAGAACTGACATGTGATTACATTTTCATGCAATTTTGGTGTATAGGTCTTGAGAAATCAATACCTAGAACAACCACCTCTGGCCGTAATAACGGCCTTGATACGCCTGAGCATTGAGTCAAACAGAGCTTGGATAGCGTGTACAGGTACAGCTGCTCATGCAGCTTCAACACGATACCACAGCTGATCAAGAGTAGTGACTGGCGTATTGTGACGAGTCAGTTGCTTCGCCACCTTTGACCAGACGTTTTCAATTGGTGAGAGATCTGAAGAATGTGCTGGCCAGGTCAGCAGTCGAACATTTTTTGTATCCAGAAAGGCTTGTACAGGACATGCAACATGCGGTCGTGCATTATCCTGTTGAAATCTAGGGTTTCGCAGGGATCGAATGAAGGTAGAGCCACGGGTCGTAACACATGTGAAATGTAAGGTCCACTGTTCAAAGTGCCGTCAGTGCGAACAAGAGGTGACCGAGACGTGTAACCAATGGCACCGCATACTATCACGCTGGGGGATACGCCGATATGCCGATTACGAATACACGCTTCCAAAGTGCGTTCGCCGGGATGTCGCCAAACACGGATACGACCATCATGATGCTGTAAACAGAACCTGGATTCATCCGAAAAAATGACGTTCTGCCATTCGTGCACCCACGTTCGTCATTGAGTACACCATCGATAAAACAGGCGCTCCTCTCTGTGGTGCAGCGTCAAGGGTAACCGCAGCCATGGTCTCCGAGCTGATAGTCCATGCTGCTGCAAACGTCGTCGAACTGTTCGTGCAGATGGCTGTTGTCTTGCAAACGTCCCCATTTGTTGACTCAGGGATCGAGACGTGGCTGCACGATCCGTTACAGCCATGCGGATAAGATGCCTGTAATCTCGACTGCTAGTGATACGAGGCCGTTGGGATCCAGCACAGCGTTCCGTATTAGCCTCCTGAACCCACCGATTCCATATTCTGCTAACAGTCATTGGATCTCGACCAACGCGAGCAGCAATGTCGCGATACGATAAACCGCAATCGCGATAGGCTACAGTCCGACCTTTATTAAAGTCGGAAACTTGATGGTATGCATTTCTCCTCCATACACGAGGCATCACAACGACGTTTCAGCAGGCAACGCCGGTCAACTGCTGTTTGTGTATGAGAAACCGGTTGGAAACGTTCCTCATGTCAGCACGTTGTAGGTGTCGCCACCGGCACCAACCTTGTGTGAATGTTCTGAAAACCTAATCATTTGCATAATACAGCACCTTCTTCCTGTCGGTTAAATTTCGCGTCTGTAGCACGTCATCTTCGTGGTGTAGCAATTTTAATGGCCAGTAGTGTATTTTATTGCTATTAGTGTCGGCTATTATTATTATTATTATTATTATTATTATTATCAATATGGTTACTATTACTATTATTATTATTAAGAAGGTTTTGTAATACGTTTGCTCCTGGTCAGATGTAAGACAGGGCTTAGGGCCCTAATCTGGTCAGAGTAAATAAGCAGCAAATGAATAAATCCAGTATCTGAGTTTTTTGAGGAGCTACCTGTCTCGCAGTAGCTAATGTACTAGGGTTGCCCAGAAAGTAATGCACCGCATTTTTTGTCTTCAACAATACTTTACTGAACATAATGAGAACTACAGGTACGAAAGAATTGTGTTTTATCTATACACCTATTTTTCCAAGTAAACTCCATCCCATTCTATGGCCTTCCTTCAGCGCGAAAAAAGAGCATGTATGCCCTGTCGGTAGCAATCCTTGTCCTGGTGGCGGAGCAGTGCTTCACTGTGTGAATCTCCTCATCATTGACAGAAGCAGCGCTAACTGCCGAGTCGCAATGCATCTGTCCTTGCGAATCACAACATCACCTCGCAGCAACATGTCAGGTGTGACAGCCGTCAATGGTCCCCCCCCCCCCCCCCCCCCCCCCCACCTCGACTGCTGCAAATCGTGGAGCTCCGCCGAACCGCCTTCTGGTGACCACACCTTCCGTGCCGAGCGACTAACTGTCCTTCTGTCGACAGCAGATGCTCCGTAGACTTTGCCCAAGCGTTTTTGAATAATCCCCACAGTTTCTTTCTCTGCAGTAAGAAATTCAATGACGGCACGTTGCTTCTAAAGGTACATCACCTACAGACGCCATTTTGAAACTGTCCTGCAGCTACGCAATCTGCCAGAAGTGATGGAAACTTGGCGCGCTCACTCAGGAGACTCCAAATAATACGAGGGTTGACTGAAAACTAATGCCCCCACGTTCGTAATTCTTCAACAGTTGGCAGCATTGGTATGCGACAGGTACTGGCTTGTTCCGTAGCCCCTTCTCTACAGCTCCAGTTGGCGGGAAGCCTTAGCATTGAACGGTTGTGTTGTTACAGTATAAAGTATGGAACACTGCGCAGACGGTCGGTCAATGCAATTTAGGAACGTGCAGTCATTGAATTCTTGACAGCAGACGGTGTCACCCGAAAGGAGATTCATCAGAGAATGAAAGCAGTTTGTGGCGACTGTGTTGATGTGAGTACTATGCGTCATTGGGCGAGTAAGTTTAAAGATGTTGAGGTGGGAACATCTGACCAGCGTGGCAAACGTCCTGTGACAGCAACTACAGAGTTTCACAAGCAAAATGTTGACAGATTGATTAGGACGATCGTCTTATCACTCAGAGAGAAAATGCAAGCACAATCGGCATTTTACAAGAACATGTGGGTCACATTATTGCTTTGCTTGGCTATCGGAAGATCAGTGCATGATGGGTACCCCGGATGCTGACTCCTGAAATGAAAGTGCACAGACTTGAAATTTGCCAGGAACTCTTGTCGAAGGTGACGCCTTTCTCCATTCAATTGTGAGAGGAGACGAAACGTGAGTACACCATTACGACCCGGAGACGAAACGTCAGCCTGTGGAATATCGACACAAAAACTCGCCCCAGAAAAAGAAATTCAAGACGCAGCCCTCAGATGGAAAAATCATGGAACAGTGTTCTGGGACGCAGATAGTGTTATCCATGTTGGTTTCCTTGATCGTGGAACAACAATAAATTCAAAGCGCTACATCAAAACGGTGCGAACTCTGAAACGACGGCTAACAAGGGTCCGAAAGGAAAAGGGAAATGTTTTCCTGCAGCATGACAATGCCAAACCACACACTTCACGTGCCACCACAGCAGAACTTCAGAGACTGAATCTCCATACAGTCCAGATTAAGCGCCGTCTGACTTCCATCTGTTCCTGATAATGAAAGACGATCTGCGGGGCATCATTATGCTTCTGATTAAGACGCTGAGAGAACTGTGAGACTGTGGTCGCGGAAACAGTGTCGATTTTTTCCGTGACGTCTTCAGAAAACTTGTTCATCGTTGGCAGAAATGTAACCAACTGGCTGGTGATTATGTAGAAAAGTGAATATTGTTAATTAAAGATCACAGTCTAAGGATTATTTCTGCGTTTGATTTATTAAAATATTCCCATCCAAACCCAATTAATGAAGGTGCAAGCATTACTTTTCATTCAACCCTCATACACACGTAATGTTCCGCATTAGTAGTATTGTTTTCGGCTGAAAAAAAAAGGGGTGCAGTACTTTCTCGGCAACCCTTGTAGATGCTTATAGCAGCCGGAAAGTTCGTGTTCATAGCTCGACTGGAGTTTGGCAACAGTATCTCTAGTTGTACAATCTTTGCCTATTCAAGCGTAATTGTTACATTTATGTACGGACAGAGTAGGCTGTCAGCTCTACGCCGAGCGTCAATCCTCTGCAGCTCTTTCTGCACTTCGCTTCAGCAGTCTGGTACTGCAGTCTTCTTTCAGAAAACAGAATTGTCTCCGAACAGCGACACGGAACTTCCGACGTGTTATCCTATCTGATCACAAGCATCCGGATAGCACTATGTACTGCGGAATTACCGCTTGATGCCAGGAGAGGCAGTCCCAGCAATGTACAAGGACGGGACGAGTATTGTGCTGTCTGTGGAGAAGCAGTAAGAGCAGAATGAGTTCCACAGAAGAGCCCAATGACGTCGAACGTGGACCTGAGTAACAAATACGTTGGAGACATCTCAATCCTTCTAGAGCTGCCCAAGTCGACTGTTGTTCTTGTGAAGTGGGAATGCCGGCCGGGATGGCCGAGTGGTTCTAGGCGCTACAGTCTGGAACCATGCGACCGCTGCGGTCACAGGTTCGAATTGTGCCTCGGGCATGGATGTGTGTGACGTCCTTAGGTTAGTTAGGTTTAAGTAGTTCTAAGTTCTAGGGGACTAATGACCTCAGAAGTTAAGTCCCATAGTGCTCAGAGCCATTTTTTTAAAGTGGAAACGCGAAAGAACCACCACAGCTAAACCGAGACCAGACAGACAGACTCGTACTGACGCGCATAAGGTGTCGAGCACTGCGGATGGGAGGTTCTAAAAACAGCATTTATCAGCAGAAGGAATCAAATGGTTCAAATGGCTCTGAGCACTATGGGTCTTAACTGCTGAGGTCATCAGTCCCCTAGAACTCAGAACTACTTAAGCCTAACTAACCTAAGGACATCACACACATCCATGCCCGAGGCAGGATTCGAACCTGCGACCGTAGCGGTCGCGCGGTACCAGACTGTAGCGCCTAGAACCGCTCGGTCACTGCGGCCGGCCAGAAGGATTACTCGTGAGTTAGAAACTGGTACCGGCAATCCAAAAAACAGAATGGTTGTGCGTGGTGAATGAAAATGGTAGGGGCACGGGGATCGAGCAGCTCCTCAGAAGAGAAACATATTTTAGTCAGTGCGAAGCAAGACTTGAGGTGGTGTGAAGAACGACTGGACAGTGGGTGACTAGAAACGAGTCATTTGGAGTGATGAACCACGCTATACCCTGTGGCAATCCGATGGAAGGGTTGGGTCTAGCGAATGCTTGGAGAATGTTACCTGCCGTTACGTGTAGCGCCAACAGCGAAGGACGGAGGAGGAAGTGTTACACTATGCGGTTTTCCGGGACTAAAAAAACTCTAAATTCGAAAGGATATGTATACATTTACAGCATTGTGTACTACGTACAGCTGAGCCGCACGGGATTAGCCGAGCGGTCTGAGGGGCTGCAGTCAAGGTGCGTGCGGCTGGTCCCGGAGGAGGTTCGAAACCTCCCTCGGGCATGGGTGTGTGTGTTTGTCCTTAGGATAATTTAGGTTAAGTAGTGTGTAAGCTTAGAACTGATGACCTTAGCAGTTAAGTCCCATAAGATTTCACACACATTTGAACATTTTTGAACAGTTGAGGAACAGTTCGCAGGTGATGACTGTGTGAGAACAACAAAGCACCCTGCAATAAAGCAGCATATGTGAGGCAATTGTTTGTGGACAGCAACGTTCCTGCCCAGAGTCTCAACCTGAACGCAACGGAACTCCTTTGGGATGCATTAGAACGTCGACATCTGCCCTGACACCAGCATCCAAAATCGCTGCCTTCTTTGTTTTCGGTTCTTCAGGAAGAATGGGCTCTTGGAGCGGGCCGTCTTCACATGTGTCCGGCGATTTGATGTGGACAAAGGTGCACACACTGAACCCGAGGTTCCCGAACTCTTCTTCGAGGTGATCAGGCTCTACCGTCCGCGCAAGCCGCGAATCACAGCCTGTTTACCTCGTCTGGATCCGTGGCGTGTCTGTAGAACCGCCACTGGCGTGTGGCCGCTCCACGCAGCAGTTATCTTCACTCTTGCGACATTGGTCTGTCAGTCTGATGACGATCAGTGGTGGTCTTGGCTGCTTTCTGCTGTCAAGGCACGTTGTCTTCTTCCTCCTCCACAACTGTGAAGACGCACTCTGAGTGCTGCCTTCAAACGTGGTGAGCGTGCCCGACTCGCTTCATCTGGCTACGACGGTAAACCAATCTCACTTGCCGACCACGAAGTTCGTATTGCTCCCCCTGTTGGCTTGCGAAAATGTGGCGGCGGATTTTCTGCTTCCTCCTCTCGCCGTCCTCAGGTGCCTCATCTGCCTGCCGCCAGCGGCGGTCTTCACGCTCTTTCTCTTCCTGTATCTCCTTTAGTTGCCTCCCTCTTCATTGCTGCAGAATCTCGCCTTCCGATGACCAGGCATTTTTGTTTCTGCAGCGCTGGTTGTCGCTCTCCGAGCGTCGGAACGACGAACCCGACATCAGATGGCTGCGAAACAGCAACTGTGTAAATCTGAAGAGATAGAAAAATTAGCCAACCAGTTGCAAATTAAGGTTTATTAGACCTTGACCTCGGTTTCGATATTCGTAAAAGCCACTCTTCTTTATCTAATCTAATGTACCGTCATGTAATGTAACAAGGACCACTACTTCTGAAGAAGATATTTTTACAACCTAACCTAGGTTAAGTGCCAATAGAGCTTTATTTGCAACTCGTTGGCTGACTTTTCAGCCTCTTCACTGGTGTTTCTTTCAACGTCGTCCATCATCAAACTCCGCCATAACAGTGACAGTTGACGGCGATATTAGGCGAAGTTTCGAAGCGCTTCAGGCGCGGCGGAACTGGCTGCAGCAGGGCGTGTTATCGCCATCCTGATAACGACTCCAGACACTAAGAGTAGTACTGCAGAATGAGTGGCCCTGGCGCCTTGCGTGCGGTTTCCTTCCAGATATTCCCTTGCGGCGGTGAAATATTGAGCACATCCTCCTCGCCGCCGGCGCAATATCGTGTTTCGCCCATTGAGCGCTTTGTATTGCGCTGTCTTGTGGGGAGAGACGTCCTTGGCTCTCTACTCCAGCACCGCCTAATCGCTCTCGGGTTGTTCTCGTAGCAGTAGGCTTTCACAATATTTTTAGGAACGCCGGAAGCTCTATTTCAGTCCTTTACATAGGCTTCGTTGTATCCGAGGGAGCAAATAAGTAACTAATACACAATCAGTAAAGCTAAATTGTGGATGGGATAAAACACACACACACACACACACACACACACACACACACACACATACATATACACTCATACATGCCTTGTGTATCTACTACATTATACATCGAGGTTACAGAAGTCATGGGATTAACAAAAGACATGGGATACCTCCTAATATCTTGTCGGACAGCCGGCCGAAGTGGCCGTGCGGTTAAAGGCGCTGCAGTCTGGAACCGCAAGACCGCTACGGTCGCAGGTTCGAATCCTGCCTCGGGCATGGATGTTTGTTATGTCCTTAGGTTAGTTAGGTTTAACTAGTTCTAAGTTCTAGGGGACTAATGACCTCAGCAGTTGAGTCCCATAGTGCTCAGAGCCATTTGAACCATCTTGTCGGACCTCCATTTTCCCAGCGTAGTGCAGCAATTAGACGTGGCATGGACTCAACAAATCGATGGAAGATCCCTGCAGAAATATTGAGCCATGCTGTCTTTATAGCCGTCCATAATTGCGAAAGTGTTTCCGGTGAAAGATTTTCTGCACGAACTGACCTCTCGATCTGGTCCGATAAATGTTCGATGGGATTCATGTCGGGCAATCTTGGTGGCCAGATCATCCGCTGGAATTGTCCAGAATGTTCTTCAAACCAGTAGTGAACAATTTGGCATGGCTCATTGCCTCCAATAAAAATTCCATCATCGTTTGGAAATATGAAGTCCATGAATGGCTGCAAACGGTCTCCAAATAGCCGAACGTAATCATTTCCAGTGAGTGATCCGTTAAGTTGGACCAGAGGACCTAGTTCATTCCATGTAAACACAGCCCACATCATTATGGAGCCACCACCAGCTTGCGCAGTACCTTGTTGACAACTTGGGTCCATGACTTCGTGGGGTCTGCGTCAAACTCGAACCCTACCATCAGCTCTTACCAACTGAAATATCGACTCATCTGATCAGGCTACAGTTTCACAACAGTCTAGAATCCAACCGATATGGTCACGGGCCTAAGAGAGCCGCTGTAGGTGATGTGCTGTTAGCAAAGGCACTCGTATCGCTCTTCTGCTGCCATAGCCCATTGACGCCAGATTTCGCCGCCCTGTCCTAGTGGGTATGTTCATCGTACGTCCCACTTTGATTTCTGCGGCTTTTTCACGCAGTGTTCCGTATGTCTTAGCACTGACGACTCTACGCAAATGCCGCTGCTATCGGTCGTTAACTGAAGGCCATTGGCCACTCTGTTGTCCAGAGTGAGAGGTAATGCCCGAAATTTGGTATTCTTGGCCCACTCTTGACGCATTAGATCTCCGAATATTGAATCCCCTAACGATTTTCGAAATGGAACGTCCCACGCTTCTAGATCCAACTGCCATACCGCGTTTAAAGTCTGTTAATTGCCATCGAACGGCCATAATCACGTCGGAATCCTTTTCACATAATCACCTGAGTCCAAATGAACAAATGACAGCTCCGCCAATGCACTGACCTTTTATACGCGATATTACCGCCATCTATATCTGTCACCTCGCTGTAAATTAGCATCAGTAGTGCTGGTGGACATTCTAGAGACAGCGTAAATAGAATACCTTGTCTTTGTTTGATAAACCTTTGTGCTGCCCTCTCGGAAACTACGTTGGCAGTAGGAGCATAAACTATTATGTACGCCTGCCGTATACCTGAGCTTCCTCATTTCATTAAGGGTGTATAAATCGAAATATATAAACGAGTAATGCTTTTTTGCTGCTACGTAGCAGATTGATTCTCCGAAATCAGGTTCTTGTTGTTGTTGTCGTTGAGGTCTTCAGTCCGAAGAATCCCTACGTTTGTGGCAAGCTGTTCATCTCAATAAATACTTTGATCTATATCCATTTATACCTGCTTACTGTAGTCATGCCTTGGTCCCTGTCTACAAATTTTATCCCTTACACTTCCATCCATTGAAACTGACGATTTCTTCGTGCTTCTCGATGTATGCTGTCAACCGATATCTTCTTTTGTTCAAGTCGTGCCATAAATTTCTCTTCTCTCCAGTTCGATTCATTACCTTATGATTAGTTATTTGATCCACCCATATAATCATCAGCATTCTTCTGTAGCACCACATTTCAAGCGTTTCTATTATCTTCTTGGTTGAAATGTTTATCGTCCATGTTTCACTAGCGTACGAGGCTTCACTCCAGGCAAATAATTCAGAAAAGACATCATAACATTGAAATTTATACTCTTTGGCAGCAAATTTTCTCTCATTTTAGAGATGCATTTCTTGTCATTGACACTCTACATTTTATGGTCTCTCTACTTCGACCATTGTTGGATATTTTTCTGCCCAAATGACGAAACTTATCTACTACTGTATTGTTTTATTTCCTAATTTCATTCCATCTGCATCTACTGATTTAAATCGGTTTCGTTCCATTATCCTCATATTATTTTTGTTGATATTGATCTTTTAGCCTGTTTACGATAAACTATCCATTCCATTCAAATGGACGTTTTCTTCCACTCTTTCACCATCTCTGAGAAAATTACAATGTCATCAGCAAACTTGAAAGCCCTTACTTATTTTCCCCGAACATAAATTCTCTCTCCAAATTTTTCCTACCAGCCAAAAATCACACTGCCTAGTGAATAAGCAAACCATTAACCGGCAATCAGTCTCCTCAAATGAATTAATTTTTCTTCCAAAAAATCCCGTAGTGGCTAGTTATGTAAAATTCCTTTTGTTCTTTCCGCAGGAATTTCGATACTGAAGATAATTATGTCTGCATTGACCTTTTAAGACAGACTTCCACTAAAACTTTGATATGTCTTCTCTCATGGTGCAAGAACCAGATGGCACTGCGAAATTTATGAGGTTTTTACACGAAACTTTAAACAATAGTTTCACTAGGAGATATTTAAACCTTACACGATGTATGAAGACGATACAAGTTATATACAAATGCTAAGAAGGAATAGTGTACATAGTCTCTCTTACCAAAGAACGCAAGAAAATTGTTTAACAAGGAGGAGACGTGCAAGTAGAAGACGTACTTTCAAAATTTCGATACTGAAAACTGATGTTTGAATGTGTTACAATGTACATAATTTTTTATAAAATGAGTGTGTTTTCTGGTATCGTAAGATAAAAGCGTGAAATTCTTTATTTGTGAAATACTTTCGTTTTTAAATAAAGAAAAGTCAATTTTCAGTTTACGGTCAATCACAAATGCTCAGCAAACTTCAGAATGGGACACGCTGCAAGAAAGGCATTGAGCTTGACGAAGTTCGTCACTCTCAAAATTTTCGCAGACTGAATTTCGAGTACCAGCAGAAAGACATTTGGATTCTTCCAGTGTAGCTTACATCTCGCAAAAATTTTTTTTGAAATTCGAGATTATACGAAAGGTTTCCGTTAATTTTTCTTCTTTGCAACATCCGAAAATGGAATATGAAGAGGGCAGAATGGTTCTCCTACACCATGTCTGACCAAATTTTAAATCTTATGCAGATATGAAACTTGTACAGCTTTTTCTCAGAGACAATTTCATTGTAGACAACTACATCATTCGTGAAAAGGCTGTGGTTATTATT
This sequence comes from Schistocerca nitens, assembly GCF_023898315.1. Classification (NCBI taxonomy): domain Eukaryota; kingdom Metazoa; phylum Arthropoda; class Insecta; order Orthoptera; family Acrididae; genus Schistocerca; species Schistocerca nitens. The sequence goes on from NC_064617.1 coordinate 770,727,814, forward strand.
AATATCATCTGCCACGTCATTAATAAACCACTGGTACAGCCAGAATGCAATAACTTCGCTGGTATAAGCATTGGTTTCGTACCGAATCAAATAGTTTTAATTCTTCCGCGAGGCTGGCTTCCGTAACAGCTAAGATTCGCTCGTTTATTTTCGGGGGATCTTTTGCGCCGCCGTGAACGTAATGGTTGAGTGCTGTTTCCTGGAATCAGTTGCCAGTCAGTGGGCACTTTCTCGTGTTCTTTCATGAATCTGTCACGTCGACGTCGGAGGATTCTCTTTCAGTCCTACAGTTGTCTGTGTCTGAAGGCTACCATATTTAAATAAAACAGCCACAACTCTTCGTTCGAGGAATATTTGACGAATATAACCCAGTTCTTTATACTGGACGGCGAACGAAATTAACATCAGGAGAGCCGCGAGGAATGGTAACAGGACTTATTATGTTTTGAGTATAGGGTAAGGACCGCTATAGTTGCTGGGGCCACTTCGTTTTATTCTCTGGGAGACTGCAGCAGTCTAGTGGCGAACATTTAAAACTATTCAAAGAGACTCATTGCATTTTGTTAGCGAGATTTGTGCTGATAGTTGCTCACGATCCTCTGCAGTAAAGTAATTTATGTTTTCTCTGTGTCTGAAACAAGCCAAGTTCCAAATTCAGTAGCATGTATTAAAAATAATATTTTATGACAGATAATTGCTACACGGCTGGTAGGATATTATATTTTAGCCTCCGGAACCACATGTTTATAAACTGTCGAGATTATGGACTTCCGTATTCAGAGAACATTTAGCGTAATAGCGTGCAGTCGGGTATAGCGTCCGGTCGCCCGACAGGGCAAAGAGGTCAAGTAATATTTATCTTGTTTCAAGTCAACAGAATTGATAATAGAACATTTCACAAAATAAGTGTACTAAGGCATTAGTGAGTCAACAACTTGGTGAAAAGCTACTATGTTCTGTTATTATAAATGTTGAAACGGCATCAAATTATTTAAGAAATGACTACAACAATCATACGATTCCGAAGCTATGGAACAGGCATTGGATGTTGTGAGAAAAGAAAAGATGCCGTTTACTACAGCGGCCAAACTATTTAGTGTCTCAACAAACACACTTAAAATAATTCTTAAAGAAAAAAACCGTGATACTACTGAAGAAAAGTAGATTCGTGGGAACTTGTAATTTGTATTCAACCAAGAGCAAGAGTAAGAATTCCTTAACCGTACTTTTGACGTGCAACGAATACATTATGACACATCAGTAACTGATTTACGCCACAAGGCTTTTCGGCTTACACAACGGAGTAATGTACCACAACCTTTCAGAAAAGAGAAAAAAAAAATGGCAAGCAAGGACTGGGTGCCGCGGTTTAGGAAGAGACATAGAAACATAAGCCGAAGAAAACCAAAACCCACTTTTTCTGTTTCTTATTTTTTCTTTTTTCTGTCTCTGTCCAATTTACACTACCTGTCAGGCAACTTGACCACTAGACAAACTTTCACTTAAGCTCACTTTTCTACTGCAAAAAGGGGATTTGAATAGTAATACAATTCAGGTTACCTTCCATTAAGAACGTGGGTGCACTCAGTGAGTGTGATACGACTTCCAAATGATAGGGCACAGCGATCTGTTGCCCTTTTCTTGTACGATTTATTCTGCAAATCTAGATTTCGGCTACACTCTAGCCATTATCGATGCACCATTTCATAGTATCAATGCAAGTTCTAGTAAGTCAGTCCCCTATTGTTCGGGCTTCTGTCACAGTTCTTTCAAATATGTACCGGACTCACCGAAGGTAAATGTGTTTTGCGCTGTAAGCTGTAACAGAATATACTATATACGTTCCTTTCTTTTTGCAGAGTCAAGGGTAACTGGCATATTGTACCAGGACATGTTTGAACGTTGCCTAATGTCTCAATTACAGTACGATACCGCTACAGAGTTTATTTTCCAGTAAGACGGCGCGCAACCACATTATCATCGTGAAGTTGTCGCGTATGTGCGCAGGAATGTGCCGACTTGCATTGGACGTGGTGGCACAATATCCTGGCCACCACGTTCATCAGATTGTATTTCGTTAAAGACACCGTGTTTGTTCCTCTTTTTCCGGGGAATGTCGACGAGCTGTGACAACGGGTAACACAAGCAGTTGCCACTAAACATCAAGACTTGCTTCATAGGATTTGGCAGGAAAATGACTATAGATTGGACATCTGTCGTATCACGAAAGGTAGCCACAATGAAAAATTGTAAATAAAACTTGATGGTATACTGCATTCAGTGCAGTATCAAACATTTCTATTAGTTACCTTTTTCACAGTTAAAGGTTACTTTTGCATAACTAATTTATAAACATCCCGTATTTCAGAGAAAAACAACTTTTACGTAGTGTGACAACTTTACCCAGTTTTCGACGAAATAAACGATTTGTTGGATAGGTTCAGAAACGGTATAATATTGTTCCCTTAAAAAGCGGCTGTCTGCAAGAAAGTAACGTTGTTGGACGATAGTAATTGTACGATGACTTGGACAAAATTTACAGTTTGTTTAGTGAATGACAGCTCTCTTTACATGTGATGTTATGCCTATAACAGTAATCCCTCTTGTAACTGATTACAACATTACTGATGATCATCTTGAGTATATATCATCGTATAAGCATTTAGGTACTATACTAAAAAGCGATATGAGGTGGTACGATGACGTGAAATGAGTATTGGGAAAGACGGATAGAAGACTTTAATTTGTTGGGAGTCCTCTCGGAAAAACCCGCAGTATCTTGAAAAGAAATCGGATTGCAGAGGTGTTTAGAATCCTCATCAAGTAGACGTGACAACAGACAATGAATCCAAAGACGCGCTGCAAGGACCCTATTATGATAGCATCATCGCTTTAAAAGTCTAAAAAGAAAGGTTGAGGAAGTCAAACAGAAATCCTTGGTAAAAGTAAAACGTGGTTCTCGCGAATTCCTGCAGTTTCAATATGACTGTGCGAACATTATGCTGCCACCAACGTATATTTCGCGTAGAGATTATGAGGAAAATATGAAATAGTAGGGGGCGTCCAGAGACATACAGACAATCGTTTTCATTTTAAAAATCGATTAAAAACAGTCTTGACCGCAACTAAATATTTATTTGCAGTGGTAACTGGTTTCTGTCGGAGTGTGATCATCTTCAGACCATTTGTACCGTGATGATAGGTGGTGAACGGAGCAGGTGTCGTGCTGAGGCAGTCAAGCAGTTATCCGTGCAGCCACAACTGCTCCGTTCACCGCCTACCATCACGGTATGAATTGTCTGAAGATGGTCACATTCCGACCAAAACCTGTTCCATTGCCAATAAATATTTCATTGCGGTCAAGAAGTTTAGCTAGACCGCTGATTTTCTCCACGAGAAAATATTCTCAAAAATTACAATGATTTTGCTTTCGCTGAATATTCGTATGGAATAGAAAAGAAGAGCGTGTGCGGCGACAGATTTAATTGTGTTCTTCTTCTTGTCAGCAGCAGAAGTTGTCATTTCGACGTCTTCGATAGTTTTGTATATTGTCTGTCTTGCACGTCGCCGTTGTCGTCGGTAGCGCATCTTGGCAGCGTTCAGTTTTTGCAATTTGAAAATTTCATTTTTTCATGCAATCCCGGACGGGCGTACTAGCCTTACTAGGTACGCCCGTCCGTTGTGCGCCATGTCAGAGTATATACAAAACTATCGAAGACGTCGAAATGACAACATCTGCTGCTGACAAGAAGAAGAACACAATTAAATCCGTCGCCGCACACGCTCTTCTAGATGGACCTGCAGTATTTTGTGGATGTAAACTGCAGCATCGACATCAACGATACCTTTACCCATGGCAATGGATGGTTGACAGTGGCTTACGGAGTATTTACGTAGGTGTAGATATGTGTTCTAAAGTAATTAAGATGCATAACACAAGAGAATTGGGACCGATGCCTACCGGTACCGTGCTGCACCGGACCTGCAGAACACTGGGTGTCGCTTCTCAGGCGAACCAGCTGCATCCGACGTGAGAGCCGTGGGAAAAACGGAAGGCTCGTCTCTGGACAGCGGGGTGCAGGGAGGGTGCAGCCCGAGGGTGCTCAAGGCGCGCCATGGGGCATCGCGATCGGCGCGCCGGTTTTAATGGCTTCCCGTTATTGAACTGGCCGCCAGCCGCGCTCCCAATTACGTGCAGCTTCCACCCAGAACTACACTGCCGTCCAAAAAAAAAAGGTGAAGCATCCACGAGATGTGGTCGGATGCAAATATAACTTCGTATACATACACACCGCAGGCGGATAATACAATTTTTACAGTTGCAATTCTCTCTGGCAGGAGCAACGACCGCCAGAGTGCTTTAGTGTTGTTATCAGGCTTGGCAGGTTACACACTGATTATGACCACCGACCTGCTTTCGATATAAAACCGTCCAGGCGATAGCAGCGTTACCTGGAGAGGAATACCTTCCAGTCATACACACGCACGGTGCATGTGGTACCCGTGAGCGTGCCGTCCGTGTTTAGAAGGGGGAAGGCGCGCGATCTGTCTGAGTTTGACCGAGGACATGTTGTGATGGTCCAGAGGCTCGGCACGAGCATTTCGGAAATTGCAGGACTCTCCGGGTGTTCGAGGAGTGCTGTGGTGAGTGTCATCAACACGTGGCGCAACCAAGGTGAAACCACATCCAGACGTCGTGGGGTTGGGTGGGCACCTCTCATTACAGATGTGGGACATCGTAGGCTGGGCAGACTGGTAAAAGAGGACAGGCGGCGAATTGTGGCGGAACTAATAATAGACTTTAATGCTGGGCAAAGAGTGAACACTCCTAGCGATGGGCCTCCGCAGCAGACGATCCATGTACGTACCAGTGTTAACACCACGACATCGGCACTGGACAGAGGCCGAGCGTTGCACGGTACGATGAATCCTGATACCTTCTCCATCAGGCCGGTGGGAGGCCGCGATTCCGTCGTCTTCCAGGAGAACAGGTGTCTGAAACCTGTACTGTGGGATGGAGACAAGCTGGCGGCGGCTCCGTTATGCTCTGGGGAACATTCACGTGGGCATCCATGGCTCCAGTGGAGTTCTCGCAAGACATCATGACGGTCAAGCAGTTTCGTACACTGGTTCCAGACCACTTACATGCCTTCATAACCATTAGGTTTCCCAACGGCAGTGGCATTTTTCAACAAGATAATGCGCCATGTCAGAAGGCGAGGAGTGTGATGGAGTAATTTGACGAACACAGTGGCGAGTTCAAGTTGTTGTGCTGGCCCCTGAGCTCGCCAGATTTGAACCCGGTCGAACACATCTGGGAACTTGGCGTCAGATCTCATCGTCCCCCTCTGCAGAATTTAGCCCTCCTCCCCCCCCCCCTCCCACCCCACTCCCCCACACACACCCACACCAACTCGTCAGCTCTGAACCCGATCGAACGCAGTTGGGATGTGATTTAACGTGGCGTCAGAACTCGGCGGCACCTTCCTCAGAATTTACGGGAATGGGGTGACTTGAGTGTGCAGATGTGGTGCCAACTCCCTCCAGCGACCTACCAAGGCCCCACTGCTTCCGTGCAACGACGCGTCGCCGCTGTTATCCGTGTCAAAGTTGGACATACTGGCTGTTAGGTAGGTGGTCATAATGTCCTGGCTGATCACTCTATATATGCCGTGAACAGCGTCAGAAGTAAAGTAATCACTGTGAAGAACACGGCGATGCTGCATACTCGTGTGACACACCGTTATCGGCTACTGACAGAGTTTGAAATGGACCTGATAGGGTGCCTGAGAACATGAGGGCAGGCGTACTCATCAAGCTTCCGTGCTACCACTTCTCACTACCACATGGGAGGGTAACCATAATGTGCAAGTTATTTCTTCTCATGTTAATAACGTATTGGAATCGTAGCCCAGAGTTTATGAGCGTTGTGGGGGCAAATCTAACTTAAGGACGAACGTGAAAATCAACTTCAGTTCGAATGGAATCTTCTCGTCACTGCGATGGTCTACAACATCGGCTGCTTTTCCAGAACAAGTGTCCTCACAACATCTACTTGTAGCACTCCATTTCACTGCACAACTGAGGCTACGACCTTGAGGTTCTATAAGTTGGTCCCAGCAGTCGTAGTGCAAGGAGGATCCTTTTGCGGTGTGGAAAATTGCCGGCCGCGGTGGTCTAGCGGTTCTGGGCGCTCAGTCCGGAACCGCGCGACTACTACGGTCGCAGGTTCGAATCCTGCCTCGGGCATGGATGTGTGTGATGTCCTTAGGTTAGTTAGGTTTAAGTAGTTCTGAGTCCTAGGGGACTGATGACCACAGATGTTAAGTCCCATAGTGCTCAGAGCCATTTGAACCATTTTTTTTTGTGGAAAATTTGTCCGTGGTTTACATTTGACGTAACTGGAACTTTTATGAACATTTTGATGCTCAATAATAATCACATGGGGTGAAAGACTGTTGCAGTTACTGAAGGTGGAGACAGAACCAAAGGAAATACCTGTGGCAGAAGAGAAAATCTGTCAAACTGCGGCGACTGCGCTAACCTCCAGACAGCTTCCTCCGCGGAATTCCGTTTCGCAGAACATTAGCAGCTGATTAAGTGGAGACACCAAGCGCCATATGATCTACCGTCCTGTGGTCTGATCTGAGGGATTCTCTGAGTAATCGGATGCTATAGGCATCATAAAAGCGGAGCGCCAGCTACAACTACACTGCTGGTTATTAAATTTCTGCACTAATTAGGTTTCAGTAACTACATCTACATTCCGTACACATACGTCCCGTAACATTCCCCTGTTGGTTTCCCATTCAGAAATCACCTTTGAATGTTTTTTTGTGATAAGATGGCGTTTCTCGTCGTGTAAGAAGGAGAAACGTCTGCCAGCTATCGGAATTCGACACTGGCAGGACCGTGGTGTATCAACAGTGCGCTTTGTCGTTCAGCGATACTGTTATTCGTCTTCCATGCGAATATGGAGTCGACGAGCTCAATAGGGCCATACTCATCGCTATGCAGGATCAAATGGCCCCACCCAGACGACTATCGCTGAAGCGGACAGATATACCGTTCGCTCTGCACGAAGCTTCCAGGATTTGGGGAGGCAAGCCTATCCCAGAACGAATCCGCCTTGCGGGTTAGGACGGTTGGTGAGCCGGATAGTCTGGATGTGGTAAGTAGCTGACTGGTACCCACGTCCTGCCTCAGGTAGACGCTACCAAACATTTAGCAAACGTTCTCAAACTTGAACATGAGATTTACACTAGACGCAGACAGATGGGATAGTCGGACTCCATCGCGGGGGAGTGGTGGCATCAGAAAGATCCATTCACTGCCTGTCACAATGACATGGCACAAAATGCTAAACCCACGGGAGGGCATTGTATCATGTGTGCACGCTGCTTAAGAGCAACGAGAGAAAACGAGAAAGTTGCGAAGAAACTTACAACTGTGATCTGAACCGCAAATTCAGTTATAACATCGTAAACAATAGTTTTATTTTAATTTCGTACGCTTCTCTGAAGAAGAATGTATTAATAGTAAATATCTTACACGTTCGTTTCAGTTATTATTGCATGGGACAACGGTTTTATTTAATGTTATTTCCTGCATTTACTGTAGAACAACATGTTAAAAGCGAAAGGACCGTTGTCTCCTTGAGTCTGAGCTGCACTGTTCGATCGTAAAACAACTTTCATTTTCCTGCTGTTTATTTAGATTGCTTTTCTGTAGTTGTTTTAGTTTCTGCACGTATACCAAGTACATTTCGGGAACCATGTAACATTTTGACTGTGCGGAGTGCTATCGATCGTGCATCATTCAGATCGACCAATAGCGGAACACGTCAACAGTTCGCTGCGTGCTCAGATAAAACGACAGTTGTAAAGTGAATAGGTTACATGTAAATGAGTGAATAAATTCAATAACGTTGGTGACGTTATGAACAAAATAATATAGGTAACATTGTTTCCTGAAACAAGGCAGGAGAGACTTGAAAAATGTACAGTAATCGTCATAAAGAAAATGTACAGTCATCGTCATAAAGAAAATGTACAGTCATCGTCATAAAGCACGACTCCCGGTATCTTTTCATTTCATTGTGTTTCTTTAATTTCCACCTTCGGCTAGTATCGGCAGCGTACGAAGAAGAGAAATGCGAGGCAGCTGCACAACCCGCTTAGCACGCGGGAATAGCCACGCGTGTGGTGTGTATCTGCCAACTTCCTCGCGGAGGATCTTCAATATGTCTCTAGTATTTTCTCGAGAATAGAAAGAGGTCTGTCCCGCCTTCCACCATTCAAAACAACTTCCAAATACTAGCTATATTTCGTGCGCAGTTTTTTTTTTTTTTTTATTTTGTGGTAAGATGTTATGAGACCAAACTGCGGAGGTCATCGGTCTCTAAGCTTACACACTAGTTAATCTAACTTCAGCTAACTTACGCTAAGGGGGACACACACACCCAAGCCCGAGGGAGGACTCGAACCTCCGACGGGGGGAGCCGCGCAGACCGTGACAAGACGCTAAGACCGCGCGGCTACCCCGCGCGGAACAGTAATGATTGATCGCATAGAAGATACCAAACTTAAACTGGCCAGCGAATACATCTTTCGCTGGAAACTTTTCAAAACTTTTTGTACTTTACTCTGAAGTATTACAATAACTATGGAGCGTATCGAAAATAAAACTACTTCGTCATCAAGCTGCAATTTATGGCTGTGCGATGGGGAAAAATAATTTTTTGTTACCGAATAGTTTCCTCAAAATCGTATCAGAAAGACTGCATAGCGGTGAACACTCGCGAATCACAAAGCAGTGGTTTTTATTTTTTACGCGAAAAATAAATATTTTACTGGGAAACTTACTACAGAGACGGATGTAGCTTTGCTTCATGTACATAAAATATTTTTTGGAGCGACCAGCACCTCTGTGGTTGTGAATACGAAGAGGTAGGGGGATGCTTGACATACCTCGCAAGCTCGGAGGGCCTCTCTATTCACCTCTAGGCTCCGTGGTTAATACACCCACAAATCCGGCAACACGGTGAGTTTCTGTATAGGTCCATACCCGATAGCTTCTTTTGTGATCAGTGGTCCCTTTTAAGGGAGTTACTAAAATCCTTTTCCACTGAGGTTACAACCACTGCCATGATAAAAAGTCATCTCAAAATATCATCAGATTAATTGGTAAAAAGGGAGCAGCAAACAGGCTAGAAAATTCTTTGTGTGGAAGTAGAGCCAGAACTTGCCTAGTTATCTTGTTAACGTCATGGCCAACGAAAACTAAGATTGTGGGTTCCAGTCTCGCTCGCACAGTTTCAACCTGTAAGGGAGTTCCAAACTAGTTCACGCTCAACTGTAGAGTAAGAGTTTCATTCTGGAGGGAGCTCCAAATTTCACTAACTTAGTACTGGAGTGCAAGACTTTCATCCTCTTGTGTACCTGGCTCAAAATATACACAACAATACTATGTCTGTCTGTGTGTGAGGGCTGCCGTCACACAGACACAACGACTTACCTGGCGCCTTCTCAGTTCCGAGTTTGAGTTATAACCGCAACCTTGTCTGCTTGCTAGGTGGAAGGAAGACAGAGAATGTAAAGAGTATAGTCCCAGCAGGAAGTCAACTCAGTACTACTATACTGCAGTGCCTGTGTTATTCCGAATTACGATGCAACGTTCCTTCAGACATGCATCCGCCGACACCGGGAAGCCACTTTCAAATAAAATGTATCTGCTGTACGGGAATATACATAACGGATGTACTAGTGTAGGTTGTAGACACAACATATGGAAGTTTGGGTCTGGTCGGATAACCACATGGTAAGGCGATCGCTCGCGATGAGCAGGAACTCCGGGATGGTGTACCGGTTCGGCATATATTTTCATTGTCGTCATACCATTATACACCTGATGGTTATCCATATTCGCAACTGCGAAAACATTTAATGTATTACAACTCAGTAATGTTAATTGAAATTAACCGAGCAGTGTTTGTTGATTCCATCTGTGATTTCGTGCTACTCCAGGCTTAGTGTTGGAGAGAAACACAAAGTTACAGAAGTGGCCCAACGTAATTTTGAAAAGGTGAGTGCATAACGTGATCGGTCGTTCGGATTCTGATAATTTGCTATCAGTATTCGAGCAGCCAATGATGGACGGGCTCCACATCTGCACTTTTGCATTTCTTTCACGAACAGCTACAAACAAAACTGATATACAGGGTAAGTCACTAGCTGTTGCCATCAAGAATAACTCCGAAAGCGTGATACGAGCTGAAAAGTTTGTGGGACAAAAGTTGTATGGGACAACGGGGGCCATAATTTGACGTTGGTTTTTTGTTGTTATGTGGGGTCGCTTCTGAGATATGTTTTTTTTTTTAAATGGGATACTATAGTTTTGTACTTATTTTCTGATAGCGGCTATCGAGACGAATCCAATAATGTGCAACAGTAAGGTCTTTGAAGGTCAACGTAGGTCACAAAGGTGGCATGAACGTCCATTTACAGAAGGTGTTCGAAGTGATAATCATTGGTATCAATGCAGTGCTGCAATCTTCTTATCATGGATTGAGTGGTATTCCTTTTCACATCGGCACTATCGAAGCACATGCTCTGACAATTCTCTCTCGCATATCTTCAGGTGTAGTTGGAACGTCTTTATAAATAATGCCTTTTACAAATCCCCACAAGAAAAAATCCAGAGGCGTCAAGTCTGGCGAACGAGCCGGCCACGACACATCTCCTCCACGTCCAATCCAACGATCTGGGAATTGTCTCTGCAACTCATTTCTAGCCATCAGCGAAAAATGTTCCGGACACCCATCATGTTGATACCCATTGTGTTCATACCTTGTCCCTAAAGGTATTTCCTCTAATAACAGACCTAATTTTTCTTGCAGGAATGTGGTGTACTTCCTACCATTAAGGTTTCCTTCAATGAAATAAGAGCCTATAATTCTGAAATGCCACACCATACATTCACCGACCACAGTTTTCGGTGTGCAACTCGCCGCAGCCAACATGGATTTTCGGTTGCCCAATAACGCATGTTGAAAGGTTTCTGTTGGATTCCTTTCATGTTAATTTCTTAAATCTGTTGTCATTTACGGCATAAATTCCTCTTTTAAATTTACTGTAGTGTTTCTGACTATCTGGGAAGAGACTGAGCAGTGAAACGTGTTACTTTTACACATAAACAAGAACGATCTGTCGCACTACTACACTTTAAAACACAGTTTATATGTAATTCATGTCACACAGTCTCATACGGACCCTACATCCGCTTTCTTTTATATACTGTATGTGATAAAATACTGTCACCCCCCTTCCCTTCTGTGTGAGAGGATGAATGAGCAAATGTATTTTTAAGTGCATGCTTGATGGTAGCAGACAAGCCTGTCTGCTAGAGAACAGTAGGACCAACGTCGGAACAGGTAGCTACGCTTTCTAAAAGCAAAGAGGTTTCTATCCTTAGTATGGTCCTGTCCGTCCCTTGTCATGTTGGTATAGGAAGCTGCCTCTCTGGTCACTTCCGTTTGTATTTGTGAGGCACCCCTCAGGAACGGACTACGACAGTCTGTCCGTGGCGAGCGTCTGAAGTGGTAAGATCTCCGGCTAAGCGCGTGTCTGCTAAGTCCGTAGGACAATGGATTTCTTAAGTTCAGCCTAACTGAAAATTTAATCACCTTTATTTCAGATTTAGCTCTAAAATATTTAATGTTATCTTAAATTGCAACGCAGTGTAATTCGCGTGTGAAGTTCAGAATATATTCCGGTAGTTGCTTTGTCACTACTTTGTGAGTAAAGTGGAACCACGTGTTGATCAGTAACTCTAACTAAGATCATAAGTCTTAAATGCGAATGCTCGTGTGATTATAACGTCTCGTGTTGACAATATTTTTCAATATAGCAACTTTTCTTTCTGTTCAACCCACGTGGGGTGTACTTTATGAGACCAGTACCACGTGCTTATACAACTGTTTGACCCATCAGGTTAATAGTAAGACGATAGTAACCAGTTCGAGGTTTTTCTTTAGTAAATTGCGTTTCGATGTAATTTATTTTAATTATCAAAATTATTGTGGAGTTACACTCTTTGTGTAAACCAAGTTGACCACGTGAAGCATGTGGTGAAATCATCAAAGTAGCCCTCAGCTATTCTTTTTGGGAAGATTTCACAGAGAGTTAGTATGAATTTAGTATACCAGTGTGTGGAAATTACATGACGGACAGGATTGCGCTACGAACGTAACTTCTTTGGGTGAAAATTGTATCGGTTGGTTGTGGTTAATTTCCTCTTGCATATGTTTCAACGTTCTTTGTGTGTTATTTTATGAATGCAGTGTTGTATGTAGTCTCCCAATCTTGGCTCCCTAATTGATGCGTTCCGTAAGATTACATACTCACATTTTCACAGTCCTAAATAAGGCACCAGCTTAGTTATGACTCACGTTTAATATGCTGAAATTTCAATGATCAATGTTAAAATAAATTTCCAAATATAAACTGATTTATTTCTTTTTATTTAAATTCTCTTATATATATATACATATATATATATATATATGTATATATCACCGGTTGTCGTATGACTATTAAAAGATTATAATTAATGTTAGTCTGGTTGGGAATTTCGTAAGCTAGACTGGATACCTGGTGAAACAGTTACTCAGTAATGCAAGGTTAACTTCCCCAGACAGCTCACAGCTTTTAACCCGCTTTTATTGTCTATCAGCACCGTAATCAGAACAAATCAAAGCAACAACGTTACAATGTTATGCAAATTAACATTTCCGTGGTTCGTGAATGTAGTCTCGTCAGTAAATAAAATCAAATTTATATATGTGTCATTCCTCTAAATCTGAAGTTGAACCCGTCGGCAGAAATCAATGCGACGCATACAATCCGTACCAGTTAATTCTTTGTGGAGACTGATATGGTAAGGATGATATTTACGGCGATGCAGATCACGAACAACACTACGATGGCTCGTGCCAGATTTCTTTGCGATTTGACGCGAACTAACACAAGGATCTCGAACCACAGTGGCGAGAGTGCCAATTTCCGTTTCCTCGTTAGTAACATTCCTTGGTCGAATATATTTCCGATGCGTTAAAGATCCAGGTTTTCTCAGTTTAACGTACACATATTTAAATAATGTACGACGTGTGGGGTGAGTACATTGAGGATATCTTTCAGCGTATAAGTCTCTAGATGACACTGAATTTTGTTGGTATTCTCCGTAAATGAGAAGCATATCGATTTGTTCTTCGAAGGAATACATCATTCACATTCACTTGATTCGACGATACTAGTCTTACCGTTCCTATTAGTGTTGTAGTGCGAAACCGTCGAATGGTGTTAGATGGATACGCCGTATTCAGCGAATATTTACTATTTGCACAATAAACGAGAGAGAATTGTCAGAGCATATGCTTCGATAAATGACGAAGTGATAAGGAATACCACTCAATCCATGATAGCAAGAGTGCAGCACTGCACTGATACCAATGGTCATCACCACCTTCTGTAAATGGACGTTCATGCCACCTTTTTGACCTTACCGTGACACATCATTGGATTCGTCTCGATAGCCGCTGTCAGAAAATAAGTACCCAACTATAGTATCCTATTTGAAAAAAGAAATTTGGCCTTTATATCTCTGACACGACCCCACCTAGCAGCAAAAAACTAGCGTTATATTATGGCCCCCGTTGTCCCATGCAACATTTGTCCCACAAACATTTGAACTACTATCATACTTTCGGAGTTATTCGACGTGGCAATAGTTAGTGACTCACCCTGTATAAAAAGGGATATGTTTGGGTTGTTAAATAAATCTGAAAGGTATTAATTTAAATATACGTAAATACATTCGCGGTTCTTAACAGCTAACAAGACAAATGCTTACATAGCGAAAGCTGAAGAGTAAGAGACGATACAGAACAGCCAGCAACTCCTTGCTGGCTACAGAAAGAAACGACAAGACTGCACTTTCCTTTATTCACATTACAAGTACATTTTTGGACCCTCGGGTCCATAATTTCATATTTCACAAACATAAAGAAAGAAACATTTTATTGGGGTCTTACAACCAGTCACAGATGGCGCTCTCCAGCCAGGACTGCTGTCTCTCAGCTTCTGCGCCACGTCGCCAGCCTCGAAACAGAATGCTATCTAATGGGGACTACTTTGCTTCCGTCTATTACCGGCGGAGGAGGAGATTATTCCACCGATAGGCAGAAAAGACGAAACGCCGCAGACACTCGGTTCAGTGCCTGTAGCCAGCTCAGTATAGTTCTGGCATTATGTTACAGAACACAGAACTGAGAGTTCCGTTCAGAGGACAACAGTTCCGACTTACAAATCACTATTTATGGAGCAATAGATACAATCAATTACTTTCAGTCATTGTGACAACATAGTAGACTGCCAAGATGCAACCAAGTTATTTATATTTCATTGTATTGGGTATCGGACATATGTGCCACATACGAGGGCCATTCCAAAAGAAATGCACACTATTTTTTTTAAAAAAACATCTTCTATTCTACATGTTTGGAAGTTTTACACTGTGTAGATACATCCTTTAGGGACAATATTTTAATTTCTCCACATAATTTCCATCCCTCTCAACTGCCTTACGCCAACTTGGAACCAGCGCCTGTATAACCGCACGATAAAATTCTGGGCCAACCTGCTGGAGCCACTGTTTGGCAGCGTGCACAAGGGAGTCATCATCTTCAAACCTTGTTCCAGAAGAGTCTTTCAGTTTCCTAAAGAGATGATAGTCACATGGCGCCAGGACAGGACTGTAAGGCGGGTGATTCAGTGTTGTCCATCCGAGTTTTCTGATCGCTTCCATGGTTTTTTGACTGACATGTGGCCGTGCATTGTCGTACAACAGCAAAACATCCTGCTTTTGCCGATGTGGTCGAACACGATTCAGTCGAGCTTGAAGTTTCTTCAGTGTCGTCACATATGCATCAGAATTTATGGCGGTTCCACTTGGCATGATGTCCACAAGCATGAGTCCTTCGGAATCGAAAAACACCGTAGCCATAACTTTTCCAGCAGAAGGTGTGGTTTTGAATTTTTTTTCTTGGGTGAATTTGCATGATGCCACTCCACTGATTGCCTCTTCGTCTCTGGTAAAAAATGATGGAGCCGTATTTCATCACCTGTCAAAATTCTTCCAAGAAATTCATCTCCACCATTATCGTACTGTTCCAAAAGTTCGCTGCATACCGTTTTTCTTGTTTCTTTGTGAGCCACTGTCAACACCCTGGGAACCCACCTGGCACAAATCTTTTTAACGTCAACACTTTTAGTATTCTGCAAACACTCCTTCCCCTATCCCAACGTGGCGTGACAATTCGTTCACTGTGATGCGTCTGTCAGCAGTCACCATTTCGTTAACTCTCTGCACATTGCCTGGAATGTGTGTAGTACGAGACATGCCGCTGCGAGGGCAATCCTCAATATTGCCCTGCCCGCTTTCATCACGTTACCTGCTTGCCCACCGACTAACTGTACTACGATCGACAGCAGCATCTCCATACACCTTTTTCAACCTCTTGTAGATTTTTCCCACTGTCTCATTTTCACAGCACAGGAATTTTATGACAGGACGTTGCATCTGACGAACGTCAAGTGTAACAGCCATCTTGAAGACATGCTGTGACGGCGCCACTCACGGGAACAGGTTGAACTAAGTTTGAAAACAAGTGGCAAGGATGTATCGACACACTGTAAAACTTTCACACATGCAGAATGAAAACTGTATTTTTACAAAAAATAGTGTGCATTTCTTTTGGAGTGACCCTCGTACAAAACTGTTACCAAAGTTAAGTTCAGTTTTGTAACATATTGTTTATAGATGTTATTGGCTGTTTCTTACTGTATTTCCACGGTACCGTCGTTTTAAGCAAGTTTAATTAGTAATAAGTTGAACAACAGTAGGAATAAGTTTTCTGCTACCGTGGATGTTTGGGCTGAGTTAATAGTAACAGTCAGTTACAAGCCAACACGTGGGTTCGCGGGCAGCGTTGCCGGCGTAATGCGCGGAGCTTTGTTATCGATCTGCGGACCGTTGGTGACGTGAGCCCTGGAGCCCACGTCAGCAGTCAGCGGCGAGCCGTCAGCGGGAGGGACCCCCAGCTAGCAGGCAGCCAGCGCAGCGGGCGGCGTCGCCCAGGGGGAGTTCACCCAGCATACAGCGCCGGTCTCTGCTTTCTCACGCGCCTGCGGCAGGGCAGACCCACCGCGCCAGGGCGCTACCCCCTTGCTGGGTGGCCGGCCCAATCGCACTAATTCCTAACACGTTTCCCCGATCTGGTCTGCTCTGGGAGACCCTAACCGCCTGATGTTGGATTGTCCTGAGTAGGCATTTCGCGTATGCGACTGACAAGGAGACCTTCAGTGATGGGTCCAGCCCGGTTTCTTTTCTTTTTTTTTAACTTCAGGTTCTGGCCATCTGGACATCAATTTCCTATCACTATACCTATCAGACCCAAAAGCATCTATAGAAAACATTATTTAGCTAGTTGTTTTCATTGTACGAGGGGCGTTCAATGAATAAATGCAACACGTTTTTTTCTCGGCCAATTTCGGTTGAAAAATGCGGAGTTTGTTAAGAGACATCGAGAAATATTCTCGTTTCAGCCCCTATGGGTTCATGAAGTTCCAATCGGTGGCACTATACGCAGCCATCGAAGTGGTCTGTAACGGAGGAACGTTCCAAATAGAGAGCTGTCATTCAGCAGGTCAAATGCATTTGATTGTGTGAACCACAACATCCTTTTAAATAAATTAGAATTCTATGGTGTCACGGGTAGCGCTGCAAAATGGTTCAAGTCATACCTCGCTAACAGGAAACAAAGGGTGTCAGTGCAAGGGACTAGTGAATTAAATCATCAGTCATCATTACATGTGTTGTCCCACAAGGATCCATTTTAGGGCCATTGCTTTTTCTTGTGTACATTAATGATCTCTCATCAGTTACACTGCCAGAAGCAGAGTTCGTTTTGTTTGCAGATGACACAAGTATTGCAATAAATAGTATGTCGAGTGTAGTTCCAGAAAGATCTGCTAATGATGTTTTCATGGATATTAATAAATGGTTTAACGCCAACTCACTGACATTAAACTTCGAAAAGACTCACTCTATGCAATTCAGAACCTGTAAGAGGTTTCCACCCAGCATATGCATAAAGTATGAAGAAGAGCAGATACGAGTAGAAGAGATTGACAGTCTTAAATTCCTGGGATTACAACTTGATAATAAATTCAGTTTGGAGGAGCACACCACAGAACTGCAGAAACGCCTTAACAAATCTGTATTTGCAATTCGAGTGTTAGCAGACATGGGCGACACAAAAATGAAAAAGCTTGCATACTTTGCCTGCTTTCATTCCACAATGTCATATGGTATAATATTTTGGGGTAACTCTTCAAATCAAACAAAAGTTTTCAGAGTCTAAAACCGTGTAATACGTATTATTTGTGGAGTAAATTCACGGACGTCCTGTAGAAACCTCTTCAAAGAACTGAGTATACTAAATACTGCCTCTCACTATATTTACTCCTTAATGAAATTTGTTCTAAATAATATATCTATTTTTCCAACAAACAGCTCAGTTCATACATACAATACCAGGAACAAAAATGATCTGCACAAGGACTTAAAAGCACTTACTTTAGTTCAAAAAGGGGTCCACTACTCAAGAGCACTCATCTTCAATAATTTGCCAGCAAACATAAAAAATTTAGTTATAAATAAAGATCAGTTTAAAAGAAGCCTGAAAGACTTACTAGTGGCCAACACCTTCTACTCCATTGACGAATTTTTTAACAGAAACAAATGATGTATTGTACATACTCATACTGTTAGTATTGTTATTTCAGCTTAAAAAAAAGTGACATGTTCCACGTCCACGAGGATCTCCTCAGTACGGATCTATGGAACGAAAAACTAATCTAATCTAATCTAATCTAGCTTCTTTTGGCGGAAAACCAGAGCATCGAGTACAGGCATTTAAAGGATGTCTACGGAGACTGGCCGTGAACGAAGTCATGGTCAGTCGTTGGGCGAGGTGTCTGTAATAATCGTACCGAGGTCGTTAAAATCTGTCCGATCTCCCGTGTGCCGGCCAGCCGCACATAGCTGTGACTCTCGCAATGTTGGAACGTGCGGACAATCTCACTCCAGGTAAGCTATGAATCACAAACAGCTCGCTGTAAAACTGGACGTTTCTGTTGGTAGTGCTGCCACGCTCGCTCACCTCATGGAGAACTTACAGGTGTGTGCCCGCTGGGTTCTTCGCCGCCATAAAAAGCAGCGAAGGACCATTTGTGGGGAATTAGCTGACCGTTACGAGGCTGATAATGACAATTTTTGATGCAGCAAGATGTTGGTTCCGACGTCCACTGGTGGAGTGGTACCATGCAGTCGTTATATTGAAAAAAAAAAAGGTTTTATAGCCAAAAGAGTGGAGAATAATATGGAGTACCGGAACCCTGAATAAAACCAACCTGCTTTCAGAAAAAAATGTGTTGCATTACTCATTGAAGGACCCTCGTTTATAGTCATATGAACAATGTCATACAAAATCAAATGGTTTAAATGGCTCGGATCACTATGGGACTTAACATCTGAAGTCATCAGTCCCCTAGAACTTAGAACTACTTAAGCCTAACTAACCTAAGGACATCACACACATCCATGCCCGAGGCAGGATTCGAACCTGCGACCGTAGCGGTTGCGCGGTTCAAGACTGAGCCGCTCGGCCACTCCGACCGACGATGTCATACAACTATTTCAGTTTTTTTTATTTTTAGAAAGTAAGATGGCAGGGGTAAAATTCAGGGAGTGAAAGGCTATTTAAAGGGTTGTAGCCTCTCCCCGATGCTATTCAATCTGTATATTGAGGAAGCAGTAAAGGAAACAAAAGAAAAATTTGGAGTAGGCATTAAAATCCATGGAGAAGAAATAAAAACTTTGAGATTCGCCGATGACATTGAGAATTCTGTCAGAGACAGCTAAGGACCTGCAAGAGCAGTTGAACGGAATGGACAGTGTCTTGAAAGGAGGGTATAAGATGAACATCAACAAAAGCGAAACGAGGATAATGGAATGTAGTCGAATTAAGTCGGGTGATGCTGAGGGAATTGGATTAGGAAATGAGACACTTAAAGTAGTAAAGGAGTTTTGCTATTTGGGGAGCAAAATAACTGATGATGGTAGAAGTAGAGAGGATCTAAAATGTAGACTGTCAATGGCAAGGAAAGCGTTTCTGAAGAAGAGAAATTTGTTAACATCGAGTATTGATTTAAGTGTCAGGAAGTCGTTTCTGAAAGTATTTGTATGGAGGGTAGCCATGTATGGAAGTGAAACATGGACGATAAGTGGTTTAGACAAGAAGAGAATAGAAGCTTTCGAAATGTGGTGCTACAGAAGAATGCTGAAGATTAGATGGGTAGATCACGTAACTAATGAGGAGTTATTGAATAGAATTGGGGAGAAGATGCGTTTGTGGCACAACTCGACTAGAAGAAGGGATCGGTTGGTAGGACATGTTCTGAGGCATCGAGGGATCACCAATTTAGTACTGGAGGGCAGAGTGGAGGGTAAAAATCGTAGAGGGAGACCAAGAGATGAATACACTAAGCAGATTCAGAAGGATGTAGGTTGCAGTAAGTACTGGGAGATGAAGCAGCTTGCACAGGATAGAGTAGCATGGAGAGCTGCATCAAACCAGTCTCAGGACTGAAGACCATAACAACAGCAAGATGCTGCTTATTAGCAATATTGCCAATTTGAGATACATGTTCTACCCACACAACCGTAGTTACAAAAGTATTATTCTAGTCTACTTACGTAAATATTCTTGCTCCACCTCATTTTTATTCATTGAACAGACTATTTTGTCTCCTGAATTGAAAAGAGATTTGTATCGATCAGTAATAAGACCATTATTTGCAGATTCGAAGAACTACTTGAAGTACTGCAATGGTGTGTCGCTGAGGTAATACAACAGAAAAACCTGTTGTTAAGTCTGAAGAAACTTCTTTTGTACACTTTGGATAAATTTTTCTTTCCCTGGCTCTTAGTTTTGTCATTATTTGATGTGCTAGACAATGTATCCTACACTGCGTGATTAATTTCTTTGAAACCAATACTTGTCACTTTCTGATTCCGTACCTGATTCTTCTACCACCATACCAGACATCCTACAAGGAACAGCCTCCCTGTTATCCGCTAGGATTTCAGTCTCAATCTCCTTCTGGATCAGCCATCAGACAGACATGAAGTTTCAGGAAACATTACGGCCTATCGCCGTTTCCTTGTGCCATAAAAGGACTGGCCATCCATTTTCTCCTGTATAAACTGATCATAGATTGGTACTGTTGCATACAAACAACATTCTTCTAGTAATCAGTTTTGTATACTCGTGAGTGTGCAGACATAAAATATTTGCATTAGGACTCTCTTTCAGAACTTCTACTGCGATCTAAATTCAAGGATTATTGTGGATCAGAAGATATGTAGAGTAAAAAATTACGTTCACTAAGACGTGGTATCACTTATACAGACAGCTATGCAAATACTCTTGATTCGAAAGCTTGTAGCTGACAATTTGCTACTATGAGTCCTATTTATCTCTGGATCACAGAGAGTAAATGTCGGTTGATTGCATCGATGACAATGAAAGGGTTAGAAAGTATATTCCCTTCTCTAAAACATCCATGATTTCTATGTTGCTACGGAGCGGCGTCGCAAAATAAACGTTTCAAAAAGGGTATAATGCACTTCTCAAAAATACTCTGAAAACTGTGTTCGAAGATTTGTAAGCACTGTTAAGTATAAAAAACCTTGAGGTTCTTAACGATGAGAAAAAGTGTCGCATCGAAGGAATAAGTACTAAACGGGATTAACACCATCACCAAGTTCGTGGCCATTGCTTGATAATTAAAACTCTGTAACTACCCCCCCCCCCCCCAAAAAAAAAAAAGAAAAAAAGGTCAATAAAACTGAGGTAACGGTCTTGAAAAACATTGGAACATACTTTACAAAAACAAGTAAGATGAAAGTGTGTCAAATCGTTATTTTGTACAGGAATTAAAGTATATTTACTCTGGTAAGGCGCTAGAGTCACCATGTCTGTACGGAAGCTGATGGCACTTTGCGCCACATGGGACGACAGAGTGTGTTCCTCCCTCCACCTACGCACTGAAAGCTTTCATTCGTCAGGAGCTCGTGTGCTCGAACAGTATGTCATGAATAAGTTCAACAGGTTCGTGCCGTCAGTGTCCAGCATAGTATATGGAGGACAACGGCCATCCATTAACGAATCATGGAGGGGTGACTATTTACGCTGCTAACGCATGGACTGCCAGGCAATTCCCGCCCACTAAGTTCCGTATTCGGAAACCTGTGAACTGGAACAGCAGACATGCTACGCTACAACCTTTCACCAAGTCACACAACGCCAGTTAAAAATTACTGTATTTACAAAGGGGTATGCGGAAAGTAACTCGCTTTTGCAGCTGACACTATATCTGTGAAACAACCTCAAGGGTGCACCAGCATGTCAACAAGAGGTGCCCATCTGTGGGAGGATGAATGAGAGTAGACACTTCCTCCGTCACAACTCTGGCTGAGCATCTTCGGTAAGTTTCCCAGCAGCTGAAAAATAGCCTTTGATGGATTTCTGCAGGTTTCGTACCCGATGGAGCCCATGAGACCGCGCAAGTTAATGAATGAGCAATGCATTAAGGCATTACTGTTTTTGACGCCGTACAATGAGGTTGGCTGGTCTCTGTGCGATGGCTACAGCCCAGTTACTAATAGCAGCAGGTATGGCTGTAAACATTCACCCATCGCCCCCTCCCCCTCCCCGCCCCCTCCCGCCCTGTGTGACTGTCACGTTGATCAGTTTACAGTCGAGTGCCTCAAGTCCCTTCCTACTCTTAGGATTTGTACTGCCATCATTTCTCCGGGGGGCAAGTGCGGCATCTGAGTCGGTCACTTGTGAAAGTGTTTGTTTCATATCACATCTCTCGTTTTCAACTTCGCACCTGGGGCAGGTAGCATGCTTTAACAATGGAAAGGTCTGTACAACTCGGACTCTGGATCCGCCTCGACTGTACCTCTGCTTCGGGCACGCTGCATGCAGTCGACAGTTTTATATCTGCTGGCAGATAGCTAAATGTGCTCATCTTTTGATGGTGTGACACCTCTAGTGAGGCAATGTTTATGAGATTGCCAGAAGCGTGGGATGTCGCTTCTAGTGGATAACCTGACTCCCTAACCGACAGGCGATTGTCTGCTGACAGGCTAGAGACAGTTACTCAAAACGAAATGTTTAGGAAGCTCGAATAATGGCAGAAGCTGGTAACAAATAAAAAAGCAAAAGTGCAACTGGGGCTGGAATTTCATTCAAAGCCAACACTAAAGTTGTAGAACCTGTACGAAGATGCTCCATTTGCTGAACAAGAAAGTTTATAATCTGGCCACGATACAGTACACATATACCGTATGTACGTATTTACATTACTTAAAGTGTTTTTTAAGCCTTGGAACTGTGATGTGTTATGTGGTTTAACAAACCAAGTTGATGTGATTTGACGATAAAAGGCAATAACTGAGATTATATATTTTATAATGCATACAGGAAAAAAAATTATTACCTGATGTGTTTTTTATGAAAGTTTGATCAGTTGGGTATCCGTTCTGAAAGAAGCATTTGTATTATGAGTAATACAAAAAAGCTCCAAAGCAACGATATCTTTGGTTTGGAAATAGATCGTCGAGAACCAATTTTACTAATAAGTGCTTGTGAAGAACAGTACAATCTGTTGTTGGGAGGTGAAGAAAGACTATGTAATTATCACTTAATTAAAAATAACAACTAAGATGATAAGGGGAATATATTAAAGTTTACCTTGAAATAACAGCCCAAAATCCAAAGATTCGGTGTATTCAGGTGAACACTTATAGAAAAATAATAAAATGGTTCAAATGACTTTAAGCACTATGGGACTCAACATCTGAGGCTATCAGTTCCCTAGACTTAGAACTACTTAAACCTAACTAACCTAAGGGCAGCACACACCACCATGCCCGAGGCAGGACTCGAACTTGCGACCGTAGCAGCAGCGTGGTTCCGGACTGAAGCGCCTAGAACCGCTCGGCCACAGCGGCCGGCAGAAAAATAATAAGGGGAGATGGAGCTACAGGCTCAAAGCTGTACGTTGATTTGAAGCTAGCGCACCATGTTAGATGCCACGTAACATAAGCAGACTACTGTTTACGATTGCTTCTTGTACTTAATTCCAGTCGTATGGATGTAACACTTGTTTTAAATGGTAAATGTTACAGTGCTTCCGTCAATAACAGCATCAGGAAAGTATTTTTATACCTTTTTGGTCTTAAATGCGCATTTGATCCACTAATAAGATGCATTTCACCTCGTCAATGTAATAACTTTATTTTTGTTACACGTTTTGAATAACAAAGAAAGAAGAATGTGATGTGACAAGGCTGTTTTCGTAATCCAGCATATTCCTTAATTCAGAATACATGTTCGGTCCATGTCCTCTTCCTGAAAATGCTCAGAACACATTTTGCTGTGTTTGGTCTGTTCTCAATCTTCCATCTCATAGGGTTCACTCAGAGAGCTTTTCGAGTTGGTTTATGGCAATTCTAAAAAATGACGAAAAATTAAAACACAACAGTAAAATTAACCAGCGCAAGCAAAGTTCATGTGTATAAAAGAAAATATAACTTGAACGAGTCCACCTGGCATTTTTAATCAAGAAACTTCCAACATTATTCAAGGTTTGGGACAGCTGACATGATGGACGCAGTCTTCGAGTTTGTGACGTCATGACAAATACCTTTATTATATCTCCAAATGAGCATTCTATTAAACATACACTGGTTCTCTAAGCAAAGGGACAATCAACTATACTTCGATGCCTGTAACACAAAAGTTGTAACAAATCATTGCACATTCTCAGTCCAATTCTATCTGAAGAAGACAAACCTGCAAACTAATAATTATAAATAATTGGTGGTATAAGAGTAGCTGAAATTGTGAAATATCATCAGTCGTACAGACGTATCAACGCTACGTGCAAAACTATCAATACAAAAATAATGTTTGAATATCGTTTACATCATTATCATTACTGGGTGCGACTGGGCCCTGCTCGATCACGCAAACGTTTGTGCTGAAATTCATTTTGTCGTTGTGAGCATGCGCCAGCTTATGAGTCAGACTGGGATCATTGTTTAATGTACGCATATCAGAGTGTTGTTTTGTTCAGGCATCACTTCTTCTCTACGCCCGGCCGGAGTGGCCGAGCGGTTCTAGGCGCTTCAGTCTGGAGCCGCGCGACCGCTACGGTCGCAGGTTCGAATCCTGCCTCGGGCACGGATGTGTGTGATGTCCTTAGGTTAGCTAGGTTTAAGTAGTTCTATGTTCTAGGGGACTGATGACTTCAGCTGTTAAATCCCATAGTGCTCAGAGCCATTTCAACCATTTCTTCTCTACGGAACACATTTGCAGTTGTTTACGCAGCATCAATTAATTTTCGTCTCACACGGCTCCACAGTCTCACAAAACTGAGCTGCGTAAAAGGCCATCTGATCCCGAGACAATCGGTAATTTCACTTTGTCAGTGTTACTTTACAGAAGCAAGATCGTGTACTCATCTTCGGTACTAACAACTAATCAAGACTAGACTTATACTTCTGAATGTTTCAGTAAGAGAGAACGAATCTGTTGTGGCTGTTCCCTCTTGTAATGTTTTGTGGTTCCTGGCAGGATGATCAGAATGCACACGTGCTTAAAATACACGTAATTACAGCAACCAATTGAGTATTTAATTTCAATGATGTCCAATCTCAAGTTTTGTGGTTAACAGCAGTCAGATAACATGTAATAATTCTAGAATCTTGTCCGTGTTCGTATCACAACTATATAAAATGACTGAACATCCTGCAGAAGCGTGTCTAGGGAACTAGGGATACTAACTACTGCTTCCAAATATATTTATTCCTTAATGAAATTTATCATTAAAAATATATCACTTTTTCAAACCAACAGCTCAATTCATGGAATCAATACTAGAAATAATAATAATCTTCACAAGGATTTAAAGTCACTTACTCTTGTACAAAAAGGTGTGCAATATTCAGGAACACACATATTCAATAACTTTCCAGCAGCCACAAAAAGCTTAACAACCAATGAAATTCAGTTTAAGAGAAGCCTAAAGGATTTATTAGTGGCCAACTCTTTCTATTCCATTGATGAATTTCTCGGTAGGACCAACTTTATATATATACAGGGTGTTACAAAAAGATACGGCCAAACTTTCAGGAAACATTCCTCACACACAAATAAAGAAAATATGTTATGTGGACATGTGTCCGGAAACGCTTAATTTCCATGTTAGAGCTCATTTTAGTTTCGTCAGTATGTACTGTACTTCCTCGATTCACCACCAGTTGGCCCAATTGAAGGAAGGTAATGTTGACTTCGGTGCTTGTGTTGACATGCGACTCATTGCTCTACAGTACTAGCATCACCACATCAGTACGTAGCATCAACAGGTTAGTGTTCATCACGAACGTGGTTTTGCTGTCAGTGCAATGTTTACAAATGCAGAGTTGGCAGATTCCCATTTGATGTATGGATTAGCACGGGGCAATAGCCGTGACGCGGTACGTTTGTATCGAGACAGATTTCCAGAACGAAGGTGTCCCGACAGGAAGATATTCGAAGCAATTGATCGGCGTCTTAGGGAGCACGGAACATTCCAGCCTATGACTCGCGACTGGGGAAGACCTAGAACGACGAGGAAACCTGCAATAGACGAGGCAGTTCTTCGTGCAGTTGACGATAAGCACAATGTCAGCGTCAGAGAAGTTACTGCTGTACAAGGTAACATTGACCTCGTCACTGTATGGAGAGTGCTACGGGAGAACCAGTTGTTTCCGTACAATGTACAGCGTATGCAGGCACTATCAGCAGCTGATTGGCCTCCACGGGTACACTTCTGCGAATGGTTCGTCCAACAATGTGTCAATCGTCATTTCAGTGCAAATGTTCTCTTTATGGATGAGGCTTCATTTCAACGTGATCAAATTGTAAATTTTCACAATCAACATGTATGGGCTGACGAGAATCCGCACACAATTGTGCAATCACGTCATCAACACAGAATTTCTGTGAACGTTTGGGCAGGCATTGTTGGTGATGTTATGATTGGGCCCCATGTTCTTCCACCTACGCTCAATGGAGCACGCTATCATGATTTCATACGGGATACTCTACCTGTGCTGCTAGAACATGTACCTTTACAAATACGACACAACATGTGATTCATGCACGATGGAGCTCCTGCACATTTCAGTCGATGTTTTCTTACGCTTCCCCCACGCCCGGGTTCCCGGGTTCGATTCCCGGCGGGGTCAGGGATTTTCTCTGCCTCGTGATGCCTGGGTGTTGTGTGATGTCCTTAGGTTAGTTAGGTTTAAGTACTAAGTTCTAGGGGACTGATGACCATAGATGTTAAGTCCCATAGTGCTCAGAGCCATTTTTTCTTACGCTTCTCAACAACAGATTCGGTGACCGATGGATTGGTAGAGGCGGACCAATTCCATGGCCTCCACGCTCTCCTGACCTCAACCCTCTTGACTTTCATTTATGGGGGCATTTGAAAGCTCTTGTCTACGCAACCCCGGTACCAAATCTAGAGACTCTTCGTGCTCATATTGTGGACGGCTGTGATACAATACGCCATTCTCCAGGGCTGCATCAGCGCATCAGGGATTCCATGCGACGGAGGGTGGATGCATGTATCCTCGCTAACGGAGGACATTTTGAACATTTCCTGTAGCAAAGTGTTTGAAGTCATTCTGGTACGTTCTATTGCTGTCTGTTTCCATTCCATGATTAATGTGATTTGAAGAGAAGTAATAAAATGAGCTCTAACATGGAAAGTAAGCGTTTCCGGACACATGTCCACATAACATATTTTCTTTCTTTGTGTGTGAGGAATGTTTCCTGAAAGTTTGGCCGTAGCTTTTTGTAACACCCTCTATAACTTCTGCACCATTTCAGTACAGTAATGTGTTCATTGTAAATACGTGTGTGTGTGTAAGTACAATCTAACTTCTGCACCCTTTCAGTGCAGTAATGTGCTCATTGTAAGTAAGTATTGTAGTAGTTCTATTATATGTTTATTACCTCATAAATAAATAAAAAAAAACATTTTTTTAATTTTAAATTCAGTGCATTAATGTTTGTAAAATGATTCTTTCATATAGTGTTCATTTTTAAAAAATCGATCATTCCACTGGGGACCTGTGGAAGGTACATTAGCTTATTTGCTTCAGATGTAAATATTTGTCATGTATTATTGTTTTTCTGACATGTTCCACATCCTGGAGGACCTCCTCACTATGGATCAATTGGAATGAAAGTAAATCTAATTTAATGTAAAATCTAATCTAATCTGACGTTCCCTCGCAGCTAGTTAAGGTACGGGGCGACGACTATCACTTTGGAAGACTAGAGCAAAATGCGACGTACCGAGGCACTGAGATTGGGAGATTGAGCCAGTTCGGTCGGCAGCGGTGGCCTATACGTACGCTGCCCAGGGGGCGTTATCGGCGCGTGGCCTGAGGGCGTGTCTTGGTCTTCTCTTTTCATAGGCGTGGTTAGTTCAGCGCCTGCTATACAGTGCTTCCCAGTGCCGACCCGTGTGCTGGCGAAGGCGTACGCGAGCTAGTCGACAAGTACGAAGCAGCGCCACAGTTCTCAGACTTGTCATACACGTGGAACTACAGCGGCAACGAAGGAAGCCAATCAGCACTGACGTAACGGCGGCGCCTTGATTTATAAAACATACAACCCGCAACATTAGACTCGTACTCGCTTCGGTTCTGATGTCTGTTAGTTAAACGTGGGCGCCGTGCGGTCGGTGTTCGCTTACGAGTCGCGGGCTGGGTCGGTTGCGCTCGGGTGGCGGGCTCCAGCGCAGGGAGCGGCGGGCTCAATCAGAGCGGTAATGAGAGGCGGCGCACGCCGTGGGCGGCCGCGGGCTTTGTGCGGGCCGCCCGCGGCGCCCGCCAGCGACAGCGATAGCCGCCGCCACAAAGGCCGGCCGGCATCCGCTCTGCACGCCTCCTTCTGCCACCAGCTGCGAATATTATCCCGCTCGGCACAACCCTTCTGCTCCCCACACGCCACCTATTATGAGATCCGTTTCCTCACACCTGTCCCACTCGACCCACGGCGAGGCAAAATTAAAATTCACGGCTCCATTGCCGATTCTCAGTCGTACGATTGTGTACTGATGTTCACAAACTTTTACTAGGACTAGCAGCAAATTCAGACCTAGATATGCACCGTTAACACTCCGTCAACGTCGCTTTCCTTTTTCTGTAGTTATACAGTGAGGTCCCCAGAAAAAGTGCAGCAAAGGCGTGGAGCCAGGGATTGGTTCTGGGGCGGTTTCAAATAATGTTGGCAGCCTATGCGGTATCGCCTCGAAAGAAGTAAGTGTTATCGCACTCTGCTGCTCTTAATCTACAGGGTGCCCTTAATTAAATTTTCCTTTTCAGACACCTGTAGAAAGAGCTAAGTCTGTAAACCGTTCATTTGCCGCCGTGGTTAAAGTACACCGTGCGTGGCTAAATGGCACTATTCAAAACAGGCACAGAGGCAACTGTGGTGCACCTCGGGCACAGATCACAGGGGTGAACGATGGCTGCGGTGATGTGTACGAGCGAATAGACGTGTACTGTTGAGCAACTGACCACCTAGATAACCAAGGGGCTACCGACGGTGTCTCGTCAACGACCGTCAGCGAACGTTGTTGCGTATGGGCCTCCGTAGCAGGCGTCTGGTTCATGCGCCCATGCCGGCCGTTCTGGCCGAGCGGTTCTAGGCGCTTCAGTCTGTAACCGAGCGACCGCTGCGGTCGCACGTTCGAATCCTGCCTCGGGCATGGATGTGTGTGGTGTCCTTAGGTTAGTTATAGGGGACTGATGACCTCAGATGTTAAGTCCCATAGTGCTTAGAGCCATTTGAACCATGCGCCCATGCTGACTGCTGTCCATCGGCCACGGACGCTGGAATTTGGAGGCCAATACTGCATATGGACGTCCACAGACTGGCGGCAGGAGGCCTTTTAGGTGAAGTACGTTTCGTGCTCCGTCGGACAGATCGAATGTACGGCATGAAGCGTCTGAAATCAAACGCCCTTCAAGAATCATCGGAAGCGTCCAGGGCGGAGGAGGGAACACTGTGGTCTGCGAAATGTTTTCAAGGCATTTGTGTAGGTACATGGCGAAAGACCCCTCAAATATGGTAAAGTTAAAATTTATTAAAAAATGAACCAGCGATAATGACAGAATCAAAGACCGAGTATAAGCGTCGGCAAAGATATTAGTTATGAATGAGCAATGAAGCGTAGACAAATGACCATAAAACATCGTTCATTTTTTTGTACATGATTTTGTTTCACTCTCTCGTATGTAGAAGTTTGGTTAAGATGTATTGGTCGGAGTATGACGTGTGCTACAAGTGTTTTGTGTCATATGTATTTCTGAATAAGGGAAGACTTAATAACAGTACTAAGTATTTTTATTAAAATGAAATAGAACCAAGTTAAGAAGAATTCCTTCATATTTTATTTCATCTTGAGAGGCACCGGTGTTTCCTGGATTCGGATACCTGCATCTACAATTGGAATGGAGGAAAAAAAGTCCACGGTCATATTTTTGTAAAATTAGCAGAAGGAGAAGCTTCCAGAAGACGACAAATATAGTTAAAATAATATAGTGATGGACACAGAAAAAGAAACGACGCAAGGTAAAGTGAATGAACAACAGCACAATTTCGTACAAGCAGAACATTTCATAATAACACGCTGTGCTAAAATTCTCTTTTTCATTGCAAGCGAAAGGACAATTACCAATCAATTTCATCTCATTCTTTCCTTTTAATTATATATTTTTTATTATTGTAATACACATTCCCTGGGTAATCTCGTCATTTTAATGGCACAGTGGATCAACACAAGTATGTATACATCCTTATGGGTCACGTCCATCTCTACAAATAGTTTTTTCTTTTTTTCCTCGACACGACGGCACCGACCAGCAGGACAATTCGACGTGTCACACGTTGTACGTGCGTCGTTCAAAGAGCACCAGGATGAGTTTGCCGTACTATCCGGCCACCAAACTCTCCGGATTTAAATCCAGTCGAGAATCTGTGGGGCCACCTCAACCGAGCTCTTCGCTTCATGGATCCTCAAACGAGAAACCTAGCGCAACTGACCACGACACGGGAGTTGGCATGGCTCCGCACCCCTGTCGGTATCTTCCAGAATGTTACTCTCTTTCTGCACATCTCGAGGCGGTCCGCGCTGCAAAACATAGTTATTCAGACTTCTGACAAGTGGTCACATTAATGTGACTAGACAGTGTACTTCCGCATGTTGCAAAGAAAGTTTGTTAAATGGAAGCTGATTACAGAACTAAGTACTATGTTTTCAATCCCTCGGGTTATAGATTCAAATTTATCATCCTCTCCCGCATTATGTATGAGTCATTGTGTTGCTAGAAGTCGTGTATTGAGAGCATGTCATTTCGTTACTCAGTGCAAGGAACTTACTTGTTTCTAGTAACATGGTTACAGCAGACGCCATATTTCGCCAGCCATCTTTCGAAAACACGGAAGCAAAACGACCCTGAGGAGGACTCGAAGAAGCTTGTGTTTTTGCCATTATGTGGCTCAGTGGCTCAGTAACAGCAAAGATTAGATGCTGCAGAGGCATAAAATCGATTCTGTATTCAGGGCTCCAAACAAAAATTCGATAGTCCATGAGGCCGCTGGATGACGATGTAGGCCTCAGAACGCCAAGAGTATATAAAATGCCTGTGGGTGACGACAGTTTTATGTCGTACAGACTGCGCTCGCAACTGTACACTGCTGTATAGAACACGAAAAATGCTTTCGCCTTCGTTATCCTGAGAATTCAGCGGTCGCAGAGCATGCTCTAGAAAATGGACATCGTATTGCAGTCGAAGAGACATCAGTTATTATACGAACTATCAGTTTCTGGGATAACATAATCGAGATAAAAATTTATGACAACACCCTCAATAAAGACGGCGACCTGCAGCTAAGCACGGCTTCTGACCCACCTATAGGGAGACTGAAGCAGTGGGCGCGCAACGGAAACATTATCTTATATAGCCCTGGAGCTGGCAACAGTGACGTCACAGAAGACAGCGTCGCTATGTAGGGACGGTAGCAGCAACCAAAGAACACTCACCATTTGGCAATGGTCGAGGAGTCCTCGACCGAAAGCTCGTGGATTTTAAACCACTTGACGTGGCTGGAAGCTCGAGATAATTTCTTTATTACTTGTTGCTGTTTTTGGGAAACACGTGGGCGTTGTGAGCCAACAGTATAATAGATTCAAAATAATATTTACATATAATTAAAACCTTTTTCTTTAAATTATTTTGCTGTACCCAAGTCTATTATCTTAGATAAGTTAGCTACATGCGGCCGTGCCGTGTACACTTTATACTGCCAGCCTGGCTATGTAAATGCTCAGATATGGCACGAACAATTTACTGAATCAGCTGCATGCTAGAATAGCGAAACATTAGCAATAAATACTCTGTTCCTTGAATGGGCTTAGGCTTCAGATGGAGAAATGTGAGTCGTTGGTAGCTGTCATGGAAGATGGATGATTTTTGAATACCGTGTACAGTGATATGGTATTTTAGTGAGATATTTTGTGGGTTCCATGGCACCGAGGGGCTCTCCTGTTGTAATAAAAGGAATAGATTTTGTTTTGACGTTATTTTCTGATCTTAGCGGTTCAAGAAAGTATTTGTTAACTTGTTACTTCAAATCTAAATTCATAATTACAGATAAAAGCGGACATCCTTTTTTGCACTGTTGTGGGCTACAAGATTAAAACAAGTACATTATATGAAGGGCTTATTTGAATAGTGATACAAGTCTATTTTTGTTCATTCTGCGATGCAGAGTCCTAAAGTTAAATGAGCGCTGAAAAATCTGCAGTTGAGGTACTAGAAATATTCAGGTATATGTGCTTGAATATGTCTGGTATACTTGAATATTTCTGGTATCTCAACTGCAGATTTTTCAGCGCTCATTTAACTTTAGGACTCCGTATCTCAGAATGAACAGAAATGGACTTGTACCACTACTGAAATAAGCCCTTCATATAATTTTTGGTCGAGTTCTTGGGGAATAATTACTTACAGGGTGATGTTTCAGCTAGGCAACATTCACTTACGTTGTGCCTACATCAAATAAGTGCGTGTGTCTATCAGTACTTCATTAATATTTTTATATTCATATATTACAGAACAGTTAAGTAGTTTCGGGCTTTGTCTAATTGTTCACGGTAGCAGTTCATTATCATTACGTAACACACCACTTATGTACTTAAGTATGAATTCCAGAGTAATTTCGTAGATGTATTGTAAAGCTGAAACGTCAGAGAAGCACTAAATGCAGTTGCCTTCCTGTAAGTATAAAAACAACGTAACTCTACAGCGTAAGATAGCAACCAGCTCCCGTCTCTGCAGACAATTGCGCAGGAGTTCCGTTGGAGCTCAGGTCAGTGACATAACGATCCGACGAGAGCCGATAAGCCTCGGATTTCATGGTCGTGCTGCTGCACAGAGGCCATTGAGCACGAGAAAGAATAGCCGTTTCCGTAGCCGAGGCAACTAACGGCTGCTAAATCGGCGGTACTCGACTCGAGGAAGCCAGTCGGGATCCCGCTCGTGGGAGAAACTTCCGCCGCCAGTATCTGGCCGGTGAGGGAAGGAAAGGCGACGGTGTAAGATTCCTGATCAACACAGTTTGCTCTAATCTCTTAGATTAAATTTCAAACCAGTCCGCTGTGTATGATGGACCGAGGCTGTCTGATGGTACGTTGAGCTCGGTGGCCCACTTTGATGCCGTGAAGGAGGAGTACACTACATTTTAACACCAAGTTCCAGCTTATTCCCTTTCTTTCACCATATTATCAACATCATCAACAACAACAATAACAACAAATACAACAACAACATCTCATCACACAACATCAAATTCCACAGACACTCACTCCACAGTCACCTGTGGGCTGTCAGCTCACCACTTCCTTGCTGTTGTATATGTATGTGGGGTACGGCGCCTAGGTAATGTTACGCCTGTCACGTACCTATTGGTATGGATGCCAGAGTGAAGGCATCACATTAGCATGATGCTCAGCTTGGGATACAAGCGGTCGATTTTGAGTAAGCGACGCTGATTTGTCACCCATTGTAGTTTGTACGCCTCTGTGTTTTTCTCTAGCGCCTTTGATTGGTTCAAATGGCTCTGAGCACTATGGGACTTAACATCTTTGGTCATGAGTCCCCTAGAACTTAGAACTACTTAAACTTAACTAACGTAAGGACAGCACACAACACCCAGCCATCACGAGGCAGAGAAAATCCCTGACCCCGCCGGGAGTCGAACCCGGGAACCCGGGCGTGGGGAGCGAGAACGCTACCGCACGACCACGAGATGCGGGCAGTGCCTTTGATGTCATGTTTGTCTAGCTCGTTCAGGAATATTAAGGTTGCTTGCCCCGGGTGAGCTAATGTTCTTGTTAAACTGTGTCTCTCAGTGCGTGGAGGTCTTGTACAAGTGGGTGGCCTGTTTTCGAATGTGAAACTTCTTTTCATGGTTGGCACTTTTGGTTGAAGTTAGTTTTAGCTTGGCTTTTAATCTGTGTCCGTAACTCCGTGTTTTACGTGCTACGAAGGACTGTTGTTCTTTATTGAGATATTAGTGTCCGCCGGCCGGTATGGCCGAGCGGTTCTAGGCGCTTCAGTCTGGAACCGCACGACCGCTGCGGTCGCAGGTTCGAATCCTGCCTCGGGCATGGGTGTGTGTGGTGTCCTTAGGTTAATTAGGTTTAAGTAGTTCTAAGTTCTAGGGGACTGATGACCTCAGATGTTAGGTCCCATGGTGCTCAGAGCCATTTGAACCATTTGAGATGTTAAATTGTCAAGATTCTCATCATTGCAGTTCCGTTGAATATTCATTGCGCTGGTACCGCTGAGTCTGTCTATCAGATGGTTTCATGTGTGTGAAGCTATTGATCTCACGTTCTGTGCGTCAGTTGCGCCAAGGCTACGTGAAAACGTCCATGTGTGTTAAGCTAATTGATGTCATTGATTGGCGACTCCATGTTGTCTTGTGCACAACGACCAGATAACAGGTATACTTGAAAAAAGAGACAGCATTGGTCGTATATTTTTTTATACTATTGCAAAATCGATTTTCTCTCACTGAGTGACCATCTTCAGTGCTATATTGTATAACTTAAATTGGGATGCACTGTTGTCACTATGCTTACGGCGATCACATAGACTATGTGATCGCCGTAAGCATAGTGACAACAGTGCATCCCAATTTAAGTTATACAATATAGCACTGAAGATGGTCACTCAGTGACAGAAAATCGATTTTGCAATAGTATAAAAAAATATACGACCAATGCTGTCTCTTTTTTCAAGTATACCTAATTGATGTCATTGTCATGTGTCCTCTTTTTGCAGAGTTTGTGCTCTATATTAATTTTAAAGAATATTTTGTTTGCTCAGAAAAGTGTCACCACTTGATTCTGTAAAGTTTAGTGCACCAGCTGCGCTAAGGTTAATCTAACTGATTTAGATGAGTTATGTACCTTTTTATACTGTGAAGCTGTATGTGAACATTTAAATTAAGGAATTTGGTGACTGCTTATAAATGTCTTTCACGATTCACAAGCAAAAAGTGTCACTGGTTGCGGAGTTGCAGTAGCTGTAAATTTAAATATTTGTCGGGACAGTCTTTGTTTTGTTTATGCCATCATTTTTAGTGAATGGTTGCGCTTTAGTAGTGTGCGCGTCTGAGTTTTGTTATTTCTATATAATTGGCATTAGACATTACAGCCACATGTATTTTGCTGTCAGTTGTAAGGCGAAGTATTGATTTCTCAATGTTTAAATGTCATTAAGTTTATTTCGACTTGAAGCGGTGTTGTTAAAATTCCTCACCTGACGGCCAAATGTGATCAAGTGTACCTTGAGATCAGACTGTTGTAAACAGCAAGGCTGAAGTCGTTCTTATAAGTATGCATAAAGTTTAGATTTTGTATTTAATAATAAATGACGAACTGAAACTTGTCCAGTAAAACAACCAGCACCTCTCAGTGCCCCCACCCCTAAGTTCCTTTCGCTTCAAATGATATTCGTCAGGACACTAAGAAAGAAAATATTTCACAATGTGATGAAGAATTTAGTTCTATATGGAGATGAGATGTGACCTCAAATATGGAAAGTTAGGGAGAAAATTAGAACAGTAGAAATGCATTATATGAACAGATGGCTGCAGTTAATAAGGCAAGATAGCATATAAAAGGAGGAAGCACGTAGGCGAATGGATATAACATGCTCCATAACAAAAACTGTGGGGAATAGAGCGTATCAGTGGCTCAGCCAAGTACAATGAATGTCCTAGCACAGGTGGTCAGGTAAGGTTTTAAACTATGAACCGCCCGAAAGAAGATGGGGAGGAAGACCGTGGCTGAGATGGGGTAAGCACATACGGAAAGAAATGGAAGACAGAACTCTAGGAGCGGATGACTGGAACGAAAGAGGCCAGTGCACGTCGAAAACCGACAAATTCCTAGGGGGAAACGCTGAAGAAGAAGAAGAAGAAGAAGAAGAAGAAGGAGAAGAAGAAGAGAAGATTTATAAATTAAAATAAAAACCGGGCAAGTGCGAGTGGGAATCGCACTCTGAGGATTCAGTACGAACGTCATTATGTTTGGAAAAAAATCGCAACACCAAAAACTAATTAATGTAGAGTAATGAAATTTCGGACATGGATTTGTCTAGGTAACATATTTAAGTGATTAACATTGCAAGATCACATGTTAATGTAAGCGTGAGATAAGCCATTGCAAATGTAAAATACTGTTATACTGATATCCAGTGTAACGCCAGAATGTTGGATGCAAGCATGCAAACGTTCATGCATTGTGTGTTATAGATGCTGGACGTTATTGCGGGATGGAGATCCATGCTTGTTGCGCGTGGTCGTTCAATACAGGGACGGTTAATGTTGTTTGTGGATGATGCTCGAGTTGTCCTCCGATGATCCGTATGTCCTCAATTGGAGAGAGAGTTTGGTGATCGAGCAGTCCAAAGCAAGAAGTCGACACTCTGTAGAGCATATTGGGTTACAACAGCGGTACATGTGCGAGTGTTGGAAAACACCCACTGGAATGCTGTTTGCGAATGGCAGCACAACAGGTCGAATGACCAGACTGATGTACAAATTTGCAACTAGTGTGCGTGGGATAACCACGAGAGTGCTACTGCAGACCATAACTCCAGGTGTAGGTCCAGGGCGTCTAGGCCACAGTCAGGTTGGCTGTAGGCTCTCGGTCCCCTTCTAACCAAAACACACCCATCACTGGCACCGAGCCAGAATCAGCTTTCTTTAGAAAACACAACTGACCTCCCCACCCGCCCTCCAATGGGCTCTCGCTTGAAGCTACTGGTCGCCAAGGGCGCGGTGGTTTGGGATCAGTGGAATTCACGCTACAGGACGTATGATTCGGAGCTGTCCTTGAAATAACCGATTTGTAACAGTTCGTTGTGTCACTGTGGTGCCAACTGCTGCACAAATTGCTGCTGCAGATCCAGTATGATGCGTGAGAGCCATAGGCCCACCACGATCGTATTCCCTCTCGGCAATACCACGCGGCTGTCCGGAGCCCGTTGCTGTACATTCTCCTGACCATCGCTGCCAGTAATCGCGCACAGTGGCTACATTCCTGCCATATCTTTCTGCATTATCGCAGAAGGAACATCCAGCTTCTCGTAGCCCTATTACAAGAACCCATTCAAACTCAGTGAGGTTTTGATGATGGGGTCTTTATCGCCGCGTGCAATCTCAAAGATAGCCGGCCGGTGTGACCAAGCGGTTCTAGGCGCTTCAGTGTGGAACCGCGCGACCTCTACGGTCGCAGGTTCGAATAGTGCCTCGGGCATGGATGTGTGTGATGTCCTTAGGTAAGTTAGGTTTAAGTAGTTCTAAGTTCTAGGGAACTGATGACCTCAGATGTTGAGTCCCATAGTGCTCAGAGCCATTTGAACCTATCTCAAAGATAACAACATTCACGACCTTGCAGCGTGTATTTAAGGCAAACCTGATTTGCAGCCTCATAGTGGCGCTACTAGCGCCACTTTTATGCCACTGGCGCGAAATATGAATAGATGTCCTCTTTTAGATGTAGAAACACGCCTACCAACTTTCATTTATGTAGCACAACTCCTTCTTGGCGTTGTGGTTTTTCTTCCGCCAGAGTAGTTTTGGGTAGCTGAAAGGCCCGGTGGAACTCTTCCGATTGGATGCCACTTCAGCTACTTGCGTGTCTCTAACGTACGCCAGTTATCCAGCCACGGAAAGGGGACTAACACTGTAACTAGGAATCCGAACCACTTGCCGCTTCTGGCGACTCTTCACATTGTTGGGAAGTGAAGGCTGGGTTGAGAAGAAGGCCGAAAATCTTAGTCCGAGCGAGATCGATACGACGGCGTGTCCTTATCGAGTCAGAAGCTTTACCCTCAGACACGAAGCTGAATTTGTATACAGATGGTTCTTCTGTAGTTTTTGATGAGTGACTTTGAGAATATCAAAATGTGTGACAAAAATAGCCGTATATTTTAAATGAATTGACTTAGTGACCGTAGACTTTACTATCTGAGATAGCTTTCAAGCTGATAGCAGTACCCGTTCCTGAGAAAAAGGGGTCTTAACTGTCGCACAGACAGACGGACAGTCGGAACGATGACGAAGTGATTATAAAAGAGTTCCGTTTTTACCGGTTGATGTACGGAACCCTAAAAGATTAGAAAAATCCTGCTCCTCTGTGTACGTGAAACGAGAGAGAGATGGGAATTATGCTCTCTGTATAGGAGTAATTTTGCGCCGGGTTATTTTAAGGCAACACCTTTGAACACCTTTGAAACTATGATTAATGGTGGTCATCACGATGACAGTGTCTGTCAGTGAAATTCCCTGGTTTGAATAAAGAGGCTGGAGCGTACAGATACATTTCTGGGAAGTAGATGGCGGTTAGGACCAGCCAGGTAATGACAGCCAAACAGGTCAGGAAAGTTCCCTTGGAACTCGCTGGTGAGACACGTGGATTTTTTGTAAGAACTGTCGTTTAGGGTGGCAGTATAAAATACCGCCTAGTCTGACAGTCTGCTGTTTTCTTACCGGGAGTGAGTTCTTAAAGAGGACGCAGCAGAGTCACTCAGCTTTTGGTTAGTGGGTGTCCTGGAGCAGTCAACACGTAGCGCCCGTGTTCATGAACGTGGACGACCTCCAGCCGCCGACTGCACAACGCGCCGAGATGCTACCGCCTGCAGGCTAGATGACGCGTCGTCACGCTCCACTGTCGTTCTTCGTTGCTAACATTACTCCCACTCACGCACTGTGACCTGACAGGGACTTCATTGCATTGTTGTAATTTTTATTTTAACTCGTGTTTGATAACCATTGTCCTTGACATTGATCACTAACGCATTCTTTACTTCCGAGTTCAGTGCATGATGCCCGTTTTATGTTGCTTGTGGATCTTGAACGCAGAATATATCGGATTTGTAAAGTCTAATTTGGGCTGGTCACGTTGTTATAATTGTGGTACTGCCCTTCCTGTTCATCTACATTCCCACAATTAGCCCGGGTTAATCAGTGCTCAAAACGAGTGCTTGATTTAAAGCTGCAAGTAGGGTCGAGTCATAATGTACGGCATCATCTTACTTGGAATCCATTCTTTAGCGAAAGCAACGAGCAGCCGAAAATTAACACCACACGTTGTTTTACATTTGTTGATACTCGTAACCTCTTGTCAAGCCACTAACATGTCCTTTCAGTTGCTCTTCCAGGTCCATTGTCGCCACAGACAGAATTAGTGTCAACATCGAAGTCTTAATGTATCTTCTCCTTTACTTCATTTTCTAAATTTCCCCTTAGCATCTTACAGAGGCTTGTCTCACTAGGGGTAAGATAGATACTGCCTACAGGAAAATTAAAGAGACCTCTGGAGAAAGGAGAACCACTTGTATGAATATCAAGAGCTCGGATGGAAACCCAGTTCTAAGCAAAGAAGGGAAAGCAGAAAGGTGGAAGGAGTATATAGAGGGTCTATACAAGGGCGATGTACTTGAAGACAATATTATGGAAATGGAAGAGGATGTAGATGAAGATGAAATGGGAGATACGATACTACGTGAAGAGTTTGACAGAGCACTGAAAGACCTGAGTCGAAACAAGGCCCCGGGAGTAAACAACATTCCATTAGAACTACTGACGGCCTTGGGAGAGCCAGTCCTGACAAAACTCTACCATCTGGTGAGCAAGATGTATGAGCCAGGCGAAATACTCTCAGACTTCAAGAAGAATATAATAATTCAAATCCCAAAGAAAGCAGGTGTTGACAGATGTGAAAATTACCGAACTATCAGTTTAATAAGTCACAGCTGCAAAATACTAACACGATTTCTTTACAGACGAATGGAAAAACTGGTAGAAGCCGACCTCGGGGAAGATAAGTTTGGATTCCGTAGAAATATTGGAACACGTGAGGCAATACTGACCTTACTACTTATCTTAGAAGAAAGATTAAGGAAAGGCAAACCTACGTTTCTAGCATTTGTAGACTTAGAGGAAGCTTTTGACAATGTTGACTGGAATACTCTCTTTCAAATTCTAAAGGTGGCAGGGGTAAAATACAGGGAGCGAAAGGCTATTTACAATTTGTACAGAAACCAGATGGCAGTTATAAGAGTCGAGGGGCATGATATGGAAGCAGTGGTTGGGAAGGGAGTGAGACAGGGTTGTAGTCTCTCCCCGATGTTATTCAATCTGTATATTGAGCAAGCAGTAAAGGAAACAAAAGAAAAGTTCGGAGTAGGTATTAAAATCCATGGAGAAGAAATAGAAACTTTGAGGTTCGCCGATGACATTGTAATTCTGTCAGAGACAGCAAAGGACTTGGAAGAGCAGCTGAATGGAATGGACAGTGTCTTGAAAGGAGGGTGTAAGATGAACATCAACAAAAGCAAAACGAGGATAATGGAATGTAGTCGAATTAAGTCGGGTGATGCTGAGGGAAGTAGATTAGGAAATGAGACGCTGAAAGTAGTAAAGGAGTTTAGCTACTTGGGGAGAAAAATAACTGATGATGGTCAAAGTAGAGAGGATAAATAGCTTAAACAAGAAGAGCATAGAAGCTTTCGAAATGTGGTGCTACAGAAGAATGCTGAAGATTAGATAGGTAGATCACATAACTAATGAGGAGGTATTGAACAGAATTGGAGAGTAGGGGAGTTTGTGGCACAACCTGACAAGACGAAGGGACCGGTTGGTAGGACATATTCTGAGGCATCAAGGGATCACAAATTTAGCATTGGAGGACAGCGTGGAGGGTAAAAATCTTAGAGGGAGACCAAGAGATGAATACACTAAGCAGATCCAGAAGGATGTATGATGCAGTAAGTACTGGGAAATGAAGAAGCTTGCACAGGATAGGGTAGCATGGAGAGCTGCATCGAACCAGTCTCAGGACTGAAGACCTCAACAACAACAACATCCTTCACAGGTTGCTCAACGTACGAACTGAACTGCATGACACATGAGCTATTTCAACAGCCTCCTGCAGTGTTCAGCACTCCGATTGGTCGAAATGGTGCCGCAAGGTGGACGCGGGAGGCGTGCAGAGCGGACGCCTGGGAAGCGGGCAGGAGGCGGCATTTGCACGCGGGCTGGCGTGGAGGCGTTCCGCTGCTGCCGGCGACTGATGCAGCCTCACGGCGCGCCGCTCCCACGCAGGTCACTTCCCGACTCCTCTTAAGACAGTGCGGAAGGCGGCAGGCGCGGCTGTCTGTCTGCACTTCGTGCCTGCGCAGTTACGTGCTCCGCCAAAACGTAATCAAGATTACAGTTTTAAACGTGGCTGTTTCTCAGCAACCGTGCACTAGTTTCAGTATACGATTATACAGCCAGCCGTTTGCAAATAACTGTTTGGTACATTGACCTAGTTTTCGACACCTACTAACGGTGTCTTCGTCAGAATGAAATTTTGAGAAACACTATAAAGTAACATACAAAAAATCTAGTATGACAACGAAACACATTAACCAAGATGACAATTGTCATGACTTACAAAGGTTACTTACGTAAAATTATGTCAGGAACAACATCAGACTGTTCGGTCCAGTGGCTTACATTGCTGCCACGAAAACAATACAAGGTGCACCGCCTGTCGGGCGCGGGCAGTGACATGTGCCCATTTGAAACATTATAACAGAAATAAATTTTAAAAAGACTGTTAATTTTAAAATCAAAACACAAAGGACGAGATATTAACTTTTGAAAACACAAAGTAGTCAAGCAGATTAAGTATAAGAGTCATCTACAGGATGTTCAGTAAGTAACTATGCAGTTCATAGCTTGTCGTATTAAAGTCATGGAAGTTATAAGACATTCTGGAAGTGATCCCCTTGAACTTGAAGACACGGTTGCACACGTTTCTGTCTGTTCTTGAAGACGTTGTGGAGAACATCGGGAGCGATATTCCGAATGTGACGTCTCAGTGCAACTTGGACTTCTTGTCTGGTGTACTGATTGCCTTTATAGGCCTTTCCCTTCAACGTACCCCATAGAAAGTAATCCGGTAGAGCCAAGTCGGGTGAACGCGGAGGCCAGAGTCCTCGAGAGATGCTGCGGTCGCCGAAGATGTCCTTTAAAAAGTTCATCACCCTGTGGGCGGCATGTGCAGTCGCCCCATCGTGTTGGAACCAGGCATTCTCAATTTTGTCCTCATTCAGTTCACCCAGCAATTCATTAATTCGCTGGAAGAGAAATTCCTCAATAATTTTTCAGCTGCTGATATGCGTAGTTTATCTCATGCTCGGTATGTAGACGACGTTCTGATCATGTACAGTGGTTCCCGGTAAGGAATTCATTCAGCATGTGTTTGAAATTTTTAATAGTGTTCAAGAAAAAAATCAGCTTCACTTGTGAATAAGAAAATAACGACCATCAACTTAA
Source organism: Schistocerca nitens (assembly GCF_023898315.1). Lineage (NCBI taxonomy): Eukaryota > Metazoa > Arthropoda > Insecta > Orthoptera > Acrididae > Schistocerca > Schistocerca nitens. Next base: position 770,770,037 of record NC_064617.1, read on the forward strand.
TTACTTGGATCTCAGTATTGCTATTGACAACGACGGACTTACTTTGGGTATTTTCCGAAAATCACCTAATACAGATCGAATTGCGCCCGCTAGTTCAGTGCAGCCTCATTCCCATTAAAAAAAATTCCATTCGGCCATTCATCGTGAATTTTCTGGGCCTTTGTCACCTAACTAGCTTAATGAAGAGATGAGTATAATAAAAACTACTGCAGTTAATAATGGCTTTGATCCCACGTTAGTTGACAAGATCTTAAAGGTTAAAACTGACGCTAAAGTGCCACTTTAGGCAGCAGTGCTGTTTCCGACAGCAACGAGTACAAAAATGTTTTCCCGATTCCATTTTTAGGCCCTATTTCGTATAAAATTCGCCGTCTTCTCATTAAAAAATGTGGATTTAAAGTTACCTTTTCTACGAACAATAACTTGCAAAAAAGTCTCATTCACAATCTCAAGTCCATAGCTGCTCCTGTACACAATTCGTTTGTTATATGGGACAAACTGGAAGGTCTTTTAGTGTCAGGTACAATGAAATTTATTCGAAAAAAGAGGCACTAATGTAAACAATTCCACTTTTGCTGATCATCTGCTAATTTCCAGGCACAAACCGAAATGCGTTGAAGAACGTTCCATTTTATATAGAGAAAAGAAAGATTATAGGCTCGACGTACTCGAAGAGCTGGAGATTTTCGAGCACATTACTAAGAACGATGGCCTCATCCTCAACGAAAAGTTACAACTACGTAGCAAAAATTTTTTCAATGGCTTCAATCCAATGCTCGCGGAATTTTGATTCCTCTACTTTCTACAGTATTTTCCTGCCTCTGGTTCCGAAACATCATTTTCTTCGAATCTCATAGATGTGTCATACTAAAGTTACCTTTGTGCAGATATTTTCTGGATTGTACAGCTGTTTGTATAATTTTTCTATACTGTTCTGTGCTTTAGGTAATAGTAATTTCTGTAAAGCCTAATAGATGGCACTTACACTTAATCTGCTTGACTACTCTGTATTTTCAAAAATACATTAAGCTTTCGTCTTTTGTATTTTGTCTTTCAAATTAATTGTTGTTTTTTTCACCTTATTTCTATCATAATGTTTCAGGTTGGCACGACAGTGTCCGCGCCCGATAGGCGGCGCAACTTGTATTGTTTTCGTGGTAGCAATATAAGCCGCTGGGCCGAGCAGTCTGATGATGTTCCTAGCTAAGCACACGTGGCAAAGGCTGGAACATGTTTTATTTTATTTTTGACTTAAGCACAGCTGCTCTGAATTCTGACCATTGCTTTCTCGCAATGTAATTTTACGTAAGAGACCTTTGTACGTCATGACAATTGTCATCTTGGTTAATGTGTTTTTTGTGTCATACTTCATTTTCTATGTATGACTTTATAGGGTTTCTCAAAATTCCGTTCTGATGAAAGCACCCTTAGTAGCTGGCGAAACATAGGTCAATGTACCAATTGCAACCGACTGGCTTATAATCCTATGTTGAACCTAATCAAGATACTTTGTAAAAAAAGCTATGTGGCCCACAACGCGCCAGTACCCACAGTTTATCATCCAGTCATCCAGTATTTGACAATGAGAGCACTTAGTGACGCAACAAACTATGTACTTCATTTCAGAAATTTACCAAACTTTTGCATGCTGACATCTCTCACAAAATGGTGAAAGGGAAAAAATTCATCGGTTACTAGATTTTGGCTGGCTCTGAGCACTATGGGACTTAACAGCTATGGTCATCAGTCCCCTAGAACTTAGAACTACTTAAACCTAACTAACCTAAGGACAGCACACAACACCCAGCCATCACGAGGCAGAGAAAATCCCTGACCCCGCCGGGAATCGAACCCGGGAACCCGGGCGTGGGAAGCGAGAACGCTACCGCACGACCACGAGATGCGGGCTACTAGATTTTCGCTGTTCATGCGATAAAACTGTCACACGAACGATAAAGTTTCAACTTATTACTTCTTTACTATTAACCGTATTCGTCAGACATTTTTCAAACAGTATTCAAATATATCAACGGATCTACTAGCAAAATTATGTCGTTGTACCGCACGTAGTTCAGGCGATAAGACTTCACAAACACTAAGAAGCGTAAAAACCTACTGCATCATGCAAGACGTTTAAATTTAGGCCGGCCGGTGTGGCCGAGCGCTTCTAGGTGCTTCAGTCTGGAACCGCGCTACCGCTACGGTCGCAGGTTCGAATCCTGCCTCGGGCATGGATGTGTGTGATGTCCTTAGGTTAGTCAGGTTTAAGTAGTTCTAAATTCTAGGGGACTGATGACCTCAGTCGTTAAGTCCCATAGTGCTCAGAGCCATTTGAACCATTTTTGTTTAAATTTAGTATTTCGTTGCTGCTAACTCTTTTCACAGCATATTTTGCAGACAGTACCATTGGATGTACCTGCAAAATTATATCGCTTATTGCACGTAGTTCACGAAATACGACGTCATAAACAGTGAGCTGCGTGGAAATGAAACTGTAGGGCGAAATTCTCTAGAGATACTGGTAAAATTTGTGTACATATACGTGTAAAATATGTTAAACATTTGTGAAATATATTTGACATGTGCGTACGTCGTCAAAGCCACGGGTAACCGAGCGAGGTGGCGCAATGGCTAGCACACTGGACTCGCATTCGGGAGGACGACGATTCAATCCCGTGTCCTGCCATCCTGATTTAGGTTTTCCGTGATTTCCCTAAATTACTCCAGGCAATTGCCGGGATGGTTCCTTTGAAAGGGCACTGCCGACTTCCTTTCCCGTCCTTCCCTAATCCGATGAGACCAATGACCTCACTGTCTGGTCTCCTCCCCCAAAACAACCCAACCCAACACAACCCACGGGTAAAAAGGTCATCTTGAACACCTGGAACGATTACAACCAAATTTGGTGACACACATAGTAGTTACTATCTGTAAATAAATACTGTAGAGGTAAGGACCACCAGCCTCCTATTGGGGTGAGCGTGATTACGTGGCGATAGAAAGGGGAGGAAGGGATGGACAGAAATTCAAGGGGATGGTGGAGATGGACACAGGTGCGAGGTGGAGAGGATGGACAGATGGGGGGAGAGGGAAATGGACAGAGGGAGAGGAGAGACAGAGACTGGAAAGAGGAGGAGATAGAGAGAGGAGAGAGAATGAGATGGACAGAGAAAAGCAAGAAGAGGCGATGAACAGAGAGGAGGGGAGGAAGACATGGACAGAGAGGCGGTAAAAGAGGAGATGGGCAGAGTGTGGAGGAAGCAGGAGATACTAATGGAAGATTGGAATAAATACATACCTGGGCAACGCCAGGTACTCGGCAAGTATACACTAAAGTACCAGTCAGATATTTATCAAAATTTGTGGAAATATTTATTGCACAACGGATATTACATGATTAAATTGCCGTTCCATTCAGAATTGATGTCCATCATCATCAGTATGAGGTTTGACCTCAGGAGCACGAACATCCTCCAGTATTCGTTGTGGGCTGTAAGGAAACCATCTTTTGGAATGTCATCTTCAGTTCCTTGCAATGCCCTAAACACATGCTGGGTCAGCTCATGTAAGGTGCCTAGATGATTACTGATGCTACGTCCGCCTGAAGAGACAGCAGACAGCCGTAGACAGGGCGTCACACAGAAAGGTCGGCCTCCAGTGTGCCACAATTTAGTTATGATCAAACATCTTAAAGGGCGCACATAGCACAGAATATGTTATGCTTCCGCCACATGCCGCTTAAAAACGTCCTCAAGTGGTCACTGTGATGCAAGCAAGCCTGGGATTTTTCAGAATTCTTTATTATAGCTGGGTATCGATAATTTCATTTTATAAATTTACTACCCTCTTCCTTGTAGCCTCACTCGCATAAGCGTTAAACACATGCATTGCATACATCTCCACCTCCCCCCTCTCTGCATCTGCTGCTTCCTCCGCATATCTCTTTCTTCACCTGAACCTCCTACCACTCTCTGTTCATCTCTTCCTCTCCACTCTCTCTCCATCCCCTCCTGCCATCTCTCTCCTTGTCTATATCCTCTATCCTCCACCTGACCATATCTTCCTCCCACTCACTTCATCCACATCCTCATATCCCCCTCTATCCATCTCCTTCTTCGTTTAATACCTGGATCCTACCACACTATATCTTCCACCTCCCCTGCATGTCCCCCTTCTCCCGCCTCTCGCTCTGTTCATCTTCTCTGTCCTCCACTTTATCCATCTCCTCCTTCCCCCTCTTTCCCTATCAAACATCCTCCTCCCCCTCTCTGTCCACCTCCTGCTTTCCCCTCTCTTTGCCCATCCCCTCCAGCCCCCTCTCTCTGACCATCCCTCTTGCCCCCTTCTCTCTACCTGTCCCCTCCTACCCTCTCTCTCTCTCTCTGTCCATCGGCTCTATCAGTCTCAACCTTCCCCCACCTATGCCCATCGTCATGTGTAACATCTCAAAACTGGTCAATAAAGCAAGTCAATGTACCTACAACAAGCCTGTAGCGCAGGCCAGCTTACATGTTTCTTGTTCCTGATATGTTGGCTGCCCTGCAGTGTTGGTCACTAGGCAGGCCGATACTAATCCCGCACAACATGCACCTTGGTTACTTTTGAATACATTATGGGAGTGACAGTGATCAATGTGTTACAAATATTTACTATTAAAAGTGATTCTCTAGCAGAAAGAGGTTCCTACTCAATGGTCTGAAGATGACCACAGTGGTGGTCGAAACCGGTTATATATATATATATATATATATATATATATATATTTCAGCCCCTGGCGTGCATTTTTTTACTATTAAAAACAGTCTTGATCACAATTTATTTATTAGGGTGTGTGTGTGTATTCATAGAAATCTAGACCCTCTAAAATTCATTGTTTAATACATAATTACTTATCTGTCATGTCAACTTTTGCTAAATAGTTTTTAGTTAATGTCTTTGACAACGACGTAAATATCTTTCCTTGAAATGTTATCTTTGTACTTTTTCTTCGTGTACACTTGACGGGAAGTTGTGGAATGATGGGGAGAAGTTTTTGTGATGCAGTAAAAGCAGACATTATGACTGGAACTGGTAGATGAAGGAAGCAAGGGGTGGTTACATATCTGCTGTTCCGAGGTTTGAAGAGTTGAAACACAAATATATAAAGTGCAGATAGTTTTTATTTCGTAGAAAGTGATTCACCTGACTTTCGGAATTCTAGCATCAGAGGATGTTTTGTATACCAAGCGGACCAGCGGCATTATCACCTCTCTAAAAGGAGATAACAAAGCCAACTTCACACTCAGCTAAGTACAAACTACATATTTTAGTAAAGCGAATATATTCTTGAATGCGAATCCATTTAGAATACTCACAAACATCTGTTTTATACACAAATCATTGTATAACTAGTACTGGATCGGTATATTACAACATCCATCTGACACAGTTATGTTCTTACAGTCTAGAGGGCGCACGAAACATGGTCAACATAACGTTTTTGCCTGACGTCACGCAAATAGTCATGAAGTGGATTTTCACCTGCCAATTGCTCTTCATTTGCACGAAGTAATGAGTGCTATCGACAGCAGGTATCAAACTGATTCCATATTTTTAGATTTCCAGAAAGCTTTTGACAGCGTTCCTCACAAGAGACTTTAACCAAATCGAGTGCTGATGGAGTATCGCTTCAGTTGTGCGACTGGATTCATGATTTCCTTTTCGGACGGTTACCGTACGCAGTAATCGACGGGAAACCATCGAGAAAAACAGAAGTGATATCCAGCGTTCCCCAAGGAAGTGTTACAGGCCCTTTGCTGATCCTAATCTATATAAACGATTTAGGAGGCAATCTGAGCATCGCTCTTACACTGTTTGCAGATGATACTTCATTTACTCTCTAGTAAAGTCATCAGAAGATCAAGCTAGTTGCAAAATGACTTAGACACGATATTTGTTTAGTGTGAAAAATGGCAGTTGTCTCCGAATACGAAAAGTGTGAGGTCATCTGGAAGAATATCAAAAGAAATCCGGTTACACGATAAATCACACAAATTTAAAGGCTGTCAGTTCAACTAAATACCTAGGAATTACAACTATGACAATATAAATTGGAACGATCAGATAGATAATGTGGGTAACGCAAACCAAAGACTACATTTTATTGGCAGAACACACAGAAGATTCAACAGGTCTACTAAACATGGTGTCTACACCATGCTTGTCCGTCCTCTTCTGAAGTATCGGATACTTACCAGAAAGCATTGACAGAGGACGTTGAAGAAGTCCAAAGAAGGGCAGCTCATTTTGTGTGATCGCGAAATAGGACAGAAAGTGTCACGGTTATGATAAGCGCGTTTTGCATTGTGGTGAGATCTCTCCACGAAATTTCAATCACTTGCTTCTGCCTCTGCATGTGACAAAAGTTTTTTTTTTTTTTTTTGGTCGTCAACCTACGTAAGAAGAAATGATAATCGTAATAAAATAAGAGAAATCAGAGTTCGTACAGAGAGGTTTAAGTGTCCATTTTTCCCACGCACTGTTAGAAAGTGGAACGGTAGAAATCTTATCTGAAGGTGGTCTGAAGAAATCTCTGCCAGACACGTAAGTGTTAATTGCAGAGAAGACATGTAGATATAGACGTAGAAACGCGGATATAAGCAGACGCACGGTTGCACGAAGTATCCGCCCAGCAACTGCCGAGTGTCGCACAGTGCCTCGAGACAGTATCAGGACTTGGCCACCATCGCCATCAGGGGAGTAGAGAGTTATCGTTCACTGGATTCAGGATTAGACCGATGTTCCTGGTTAGATAATTACATGTGAACTTTTAATGACATTGCCGCGAACCATCTGCTAAAGATTCTTTTTATAAATTATTGTTAAGGTTTGTCCAAACCTAGCTGGCCTTTTGACGGCCCTATTTAGTTGCTGCGACCTAGCAAGCAACCTGAATAACATCAACTACTCTTAATTGTCGCGTTCCAGTCAGGACGTTGATAGCACTATGGGCTGTGATCTGCTAACTCCTCTTTAACGGAGTGTGAGAGAGAAGGTCTACTAGGATATTTAGTAGAGATGATGTTGGAGCTGGGAGGAGACGTTTTGTAGGAAGTGAATAAGGATGCAAACACTTCCAAACACAATTTAAGAACCTTTTTATTTTTTCAATAATTCAATCTTACTCAGAGAGGTATTTTACAGTTTTTTTTATCTACCAAAGTTTACAATTTACTTCTTCACTTCCTGAGTTCTACCTCTTGCAGTTAGAGACGAGTGCTTTGCTAGCGACTCGTTCCAACGATATCATCAAATACTCGAATTAAGATAAGACACGAGTGCGAGACAGTTTCTTTCACGTTGGTGTCGATCTGGCCGCCACAGCCAGAAGCGAGAAATATCGCTGAACACCACAGAATATCATTAATTGTCCCAACTTACTCTGTTTCTAAACCATGTAAATTTCTGTTGCCTGTGGTATGATGTCAGCGATAAAATTCGAATGGAAACTCGAAATCTACATTCAGTTTCTGTTAATCTCTTTCCGACGGTTTGTGGTGACATTCTGCCTGCATCCTCTGTCTGGATGTCAGCTGATGTCATCCGGCTATTCGTGAGAACCAGTCAAACAATCCTATAATCTTCTAATGTTACGTTCCTTTTAGAAGAACTCGAACCCTCTTCTTGCTACACAATTGTCCTCAGTCCGTCTCATGACAATTTGTTCTGAAATCATCACACTGCAGCCGGTTGTCCGTGTGATCTGACATTTCAGTACTCCCATATCTCTCTTGCATACTATGTTGTGATCTCCACCTGGAAAGTTCCAGTAACATTAGACACACTAACAAAAAAATGGCTCTGAACACTATGGGACTTAACTGCTGAGGTCATCAGTCCCATAGAACTTGTGTGTGTTGTGTGTTGTGGTGGTCTTCAGTCCTGAGACTGGTTTGATGCAGCTCTCCATGCTACTCTATCCTGTGCAAGCTTCTTCATCTCCCAGTACCTACTCCAGCCTACACCCTTCTGAATCTGTTTAGTGTATTCATATCTTGGTCTCCCTCTACGATTTTTACCCTCCACGCTGCCCTCCAATGCTAAATTTGTGATCCCTTGATGCCTCAGAATATGTCCTACCGACCGATCCCTTCTTCTAGTCAAGTTGTGCCACAAACTTCTCTTCTACCCAATTCTAATCAATACCTCCTCATTAGTTATGTGATCTACCCATCTAATCATCAGCATTCTTCTGTAGCACCACATTTCGAAAGCTTCTATGCTCTTCTTGTTTAAGCTATTTATCGTCCACGTTTCACTTCCATACATGGCTACACTCCATACAAATACTTTCAGAAACGACTTCCTGACACTTAAATCTATACTCGATGTTAACAAATTTCTCTTCTTCAGAAACGCTTTTCCTTGCCATTGCCAATCTAAATTTTATATCCTCCTTACTTTGACCATCATCAGTTATTTTTCTCCCCAAGTAGCTAAACTCCTTTACTACTTTCAGCGTCTCATTTCCTAATCTAATTCCCTCAGCATCACCCGACTTAATTCGTCTACATTCCATTATCCTTGTTTTGCTTTTGTTGATGTTCATCTTACACCCTCCTTCCAAGACACTGTACATTCCGTTCAGCTGCTCTTCCAAGTCCTTAGCTGTCTCTGACAGAATTTCAATGTCATCGGCGAACGACAAAGTTTTTATTTCTTCTCCATGGATTTTAATACCTACTCCGAATTTTTCTTTTGTTTCCTTTACTGCTTGCTCAATATACATATTGAATAGCATCGGGGAGAGGCTACAACCCTGTCTCACTCTCTTCCCAACCACTGCTTCTCTTTCATGTCCCTCGACTGTTATAACTGCCATCTTCTTTCTGTACAAATTGTAAATAGCTTTTCGCTCCCTGTATTTTACCCCTGCCACCTTCAGAATCTGAAAGAGAGTATTCCAGTCAACATTGTCAAAAGCGTTCTCTAAGTCTACAAATGGTAGAAACGTAGGTTTGCCTTTCCTTAATCTTTCTTCTAAGATAAGTCATAGGCTCAGTATTGCCTCACGAGTCCTAACATTTCTACGGAATCCAAACTGATCTTCCCCGAGGTCGGCTTCCCCTAGAACTTAGAACTACTTAAACCTAACTAGCCTAAGCACATCACACACATCCATGCCCGAGGCAGGATTCGAACCTGCGACCGTAGCGGTCGCGCGGTTCCATTCTGTAGCGCCTAGAACCGCTCGGCCAGTCCGGCCGGCAGACACATTAACAGCCCTAATGTACTTTCATCATTATTTATCTGTATGAATGGCTTTTTTCTGTACTTAAAATACAGAAAATAACGTCATATAGGGTAAAATTTTAATTAATGTATTTCGCAGGTATGGAAATTGTGGTGTCACCTATTATTATCACCCCACACGCTTTGCGAAGTTGGCAATGGAATTGCAAGTTTCCCTGAGACGCCGATAACAGCAGTCGCTTGGGTTCCGGTGGACCCAATGGAGCCGCCTACTGAGTCACAGCTCCAGCAGCTCGGTACCACGGGCGCCCTCTGCCATCGTGACATAAGACGGCCAGCAGCAGCCAGATGTCCCACTTGCACTTGGAGCCTCTTCGCTACGATGCACTACACGCGCACTGCCTAGTCACGGCTCCAACTTGTAGTGGTTCTTTATTTACGTGACCATTACGACACTCCGACCCCAGTTCTCGATACCAGTAAAATCGTACTACTTTTCTGCGAAGTAACGGACATATTTTTGTGACAATATTCACATTTGGTTTTATTAATGTATAGGTACTCCGATGTATCAATATATTACAGTGATATGGTTCTTGTGTGTATTCATTTCTGTGAGACTGTCATAATCTTTGACTTACTTGTAACCGTTTTGGTGCGAATGCGCACAGAGCAGTCTTTGTTTCACTTTGCAGAAGTTAAGGTGTTATTTCGCTTTGTAAAAGAACAGTCAAGTCTTGTGTTTGGTTAAAGTGGAAATTATATATATGAAGATTGATACAAAACTGTTTTCTTGATGATGTGACAATTAAGTAGAAGTGAATCTACAAGAAATTTAATAAAAATGTGGATCGTGAACACCAACTCAAAAATTATTTCTACCATACCATTGTTCTGATCTGGGATTGTTTGATCATTACGAATTTCCTGAAAAACGCAGTTGTTAGGTCTTCAAATATTGCTAAAATACAGATCTGGACCTTCTAGCAGTCAAAGTGGAATCACCCTAGAATCATCAAGATGAGCCATAACAACTTCGACGAAATCTCGTGGGAATCCATTCAAGACAAGTGCCAAAATTAATGACTTTATTACAGTGACTTCATTATTTCCATTCTGACGATACTATCCACAGTCAATAACTTTGTTGTTGCCCGCTAAAGAGAACATATGCTGCTTGAGCAACTTTATTAATCTGATTTCTGACATACTTTGCAAGTGGTGGTATTGTTAGAAACTCCATCATTCTTGCTTTAGATCAGATAGTGTCATCTCTGGCCGGCCTGAGTGGCCGAGCGGTTCTAGGCACTTCAGTCTGGAACCGCGCTACCGCTACGGTCGCAGGTTCGAATCCTGCCTCGGTCGTGGATGTGTGTGATGTCCTTAGGTTAGTTAGGTTTAAGTAGATCTAAGTTCTAGGGGACTGATGACCTCAGAAGTTGAGTCCCATAGTGCTCAGAGCCATTTTTTTTTTGTTATCTCTGTTGACACTGATAGGTAGACTCTGCTTCTTGCTGCATTATTTGCAGTGAGCCTTCATGTGCTTGGAGAAATATAAGTTAAGTAAATCATCTGTTATTGTGTTAAGTTGTTTGCTAATCACTTCTGCTCCTGTTCAGCTTTCCTAAGAGAACAGTTGCTGAACCACTCTGTAGCCCACCTCTCCTGACCATTGTTTACGAAGTCATACACAAAACAGGTACTCCGTCTGCTAGGATTCAGTCAAGGTGTACATGATGTGACACTTTCTGTCAGTTTAATAGCCTAAATGACGCTTACAACTTTACATCAAGATAAATCAAAACATAGCTACGTAATTTTACCCTTAAGGCAGATTTTTTATTATAGTATCTTCACTCATTATATCCAGGCCACACAAAAATGAAATTCCAGAAAACACAATTGTCGGACCCACTTTTGAGATCTGCAGGTTTCACGAGGCATGTACTTCTCACCAACAGTCAGTAAACAAAAGTTCGTAATGAATAACGTTAATGACGCTCGCCCCAGCTTAACAAGCACATCGTACACTAACAACGGTGATCTTGTCTGGAGCCTTTCTGTTCCTCTGGTACTGAAATACCATATAACTTTTAGGTATTTGTACGAAAACTGATTTTTGGAAATCTTTGGGAATTGATATTTTTTTTCTGTATTATGGGACAATAATTATGGTGGCTTCGCCCAATTACGAACTGTTCCACTACTGACACAAATTCTGCTCTTGACTGTTCATGGGCCGGTTTTGTATGGATGATTTCTCTCTTCTGTGTGAGAGAGAACTCGCTTGATCTCCTCGGATCGATCTTAAAGCTAGGAAAAAAACTGAAGTTATCAGTTTACAATGAGTAAACGCTGAAGTTGAAACAGTGGCAATTAATGTTCCGCACCTGAACCAGGTACTGACCGTGATTTTGGCAGTTAATAAGTTATTTGCTTCCACAAAACTGACATTTTATATGGATACAATAAAAACATAGGAGGGAAACCGTTCTTCGACAACCAAATAATTACACCTATTTGCGAGATTTTGTTGCGTTGTTCTGTTATTGCGTGGTTTACAAAGTTTAGAATAATGTAGGTCAGCTACTACCTCTCACTTTGGGTGTTTAGGAAGTAATAAAAATGTTCACTAACGGTACATATTACAGCTAACATCATCACTAAATCGGAGTTATATTTCACAGAATACGTCGCAAAGCAACTGATATAAGTATTGTGAAAAGCAAACGACCAGCCAGGAGATTGCGCAGACAGAATTTCAATGGCAGATCGGTAGAGATTCGATATGTTGGCCAAAGTCTGGCGTGCAGTCTCTCAAGAAACAGCGTAGAATGTGAGTGAAAAATCGGAAACCATTCAGACTTTATACCGACAATCGCTTCTACATTCTCATAGCATTTTGGAATACAAAGGGCTGGTGCCAGTACTGTGCTAACATGAAATCACGTGCGCAGAATGTACTTGAGTGGAGAAACTGAGTGAACTGTGTCATATTACGAAACTGAGCCAAATGAACAAAATGCACCAAATATCCTCAATGGGATAAATGTGCACAATGGGCCGAAAGTGCATAATCGGCCAAATGTGCATAGTGGGCCAAATATGCATAATGGGCCAATGTGCATAACGGGACGAATGTGCATAATAGGGCAATTGAGCATAATAGGTCGAATTTGCGTAATGGGGTAAATGAACGTAACTCACCAAATGAACAAAATGGGCCAAATGAGCAAAATGAGGCCGAATTAAATGAGATTCGACCTTTTATTACCTCGGTCTTAGAGGAGTGACATAAGGAATCATCCTCTCTATTTTCGCAGTCCCAAGGGAACGGCTAAGAGATATCCTTGTTCCTCTCTTTAGGGTTAGCTGGGGTGGGTCTGTTGTGCGAGTCTGTTTTTTGTTTGGGCGTGTCACGGCTTGACCAAGGAGGAAAAAGCTTTTGAAATGAACTGTTAACCGCCTTAAAAAAAACTTAAAATGGCCTTATGACTGTTTAGAAATCGGGAAGAGAGTTCTCCAGTTCTGCTGGATCATACTAGGAGAATTCTAATTCTTTCAATAGTTGCAAAATTAGGCACTCAATATTTGATTAATGATCAAACGATTGCCGTAATCAAAATTTTAAAATAACTCATTTGGTTGGCATCCATTCCTGAACCATTCCTTAGAGTTGTCATCACCGTTCATATTTCATTTCCACATTTCTCAAAGAAATGAGGCTTCACAATTTTATCTATTAAACTGCATGAACAACCATTACATTCGTTAACTACAGCTTGTTGCATTTGAAATCTTCCAGTAATTTTCGGATTTGCAGCCGGATCCCATCAACATTCTGCCACAATATTTCGGACGAGAGACGAAGACTGAAGAGACCTGATGCAGTCATGATATTTATAGCGAATTCCGCGCATGCAAGTCGTACAGGCGATTTACGGATGCGTTAGGAGGTGACATGCTCGAGGCAGCCAAGTTGTGTGTGCTGCCCTCAGTAGTGAAGTATGGACAAAGTAATCGCTGAGTATCGACTGAGCATGTCGATTCCGCTGTGACCGCATAATTTTAATAATTGGACTCCAATTTTTATCCAGCTGAAAGCCGTTATCACGATTCATTAAATTATCAGCAAGACGTATTTCCACGGATTACAGAGTCCCAGAAGCTGAAAACCGGAGCTAAAATTTTAGTATTATTGTATTCCATTGAATGTCCCATGGAAATGCAATGTTCTGCCACTGCTGATTTTAAAGACTGCAGCAGACGGGTGTGTCTTTCGTGTTCTACACAGCGTTCCTGGACCGTTCGTGTCGTCTGACCTATGTATGCAGAGCCACACTCACAGGGAATTTTGTAAACACCCGCATTCCTCATTCTAAGTCGACTTTAACGCATCCGACCAAGGCCTTGTTCTTTGCTGGTGGACGGAAGATGACGTTAATATTATTCTTCCTAAAAAATCTGCCTATTTCGCAAGACACGTTCCCGGCATATGTAAGGAACGCAGTTAATTTCTAGTCGTCATCCGTCTCCTCAGAGCTCTGCTTCTTGTTATTATAATTGTGCATGGCCTTCCGTATTTGACGCGAAGTGTAGCCCTTCTCTTTAAAAGCCTTCTGCAGATGCAGAAATTCTTCGTGAAGGCTATCAACACCCGATATTACATGTACCCGACGAATTAAAGTACTGAGAACATCGGTGGTTTGTGCAGGGTGATGGCAGCTGGACGCCTGAAGATATAGATCTGTATGTATGGGTTTTCTGTACACCTAATGTCCCAAAAACCTATCATTCTTACGGCGTACTAATACGTCTAGAAGGGGTAAAGTCCCATTTTTCTCAATCTCCTTAGTAAACTTGATGTTCTCATTTAAAGAGTTTAAATGACAAAGGAATTTTTCTAGTTCTTGTCTGCCACGAGGCCATACAACGAAAGTGTCATCTGCGTAACGCCAGAAAACCGTAGGCTTTAAGACGGCAGACTTAAGAGCTTTCCCCACAAAGTCTTCCATAAAAAGATTTGTCGTCACAGGTGACAAGGGACTCCCCATGGCGACACCGTCAGTTTGTTCAAAAGATTCGTTATTAAATAAAAAATAACTTGAGGAGAGAGTATGTTCAAACAAAGCCGACAAATCATCACTGAACAAGTTATCAATAAGATGTGGCGAGTCAAATAAAGGCACTTTGGTAAAAAGTGAGGCCACATCGAAGCTCACTAGTAAATCTGAGCTGCTCAGCTTAACAGTCTTCAAACGATTGATAAAATCCTTGGAAATACGTATATGGTGGCAGGACTTACCCACATGCGGCTGGAGTAAGGAAGCCAGATGTTTTGCAGTCGAATAAGTAGAAGTACCATTATTACTCGCTATCAGTCGTAGTGAAACGCCATCCTTATGAATCTTGGCCAGCCCATACAGTCTTGGTGGAACAGCATTGTGTGGTCTCAGCCTCTTAATAACTTGTTCAGGTAAAGAATTGAAGAAGGCGGGTGTTATAAAATTCCCTGTAAGTGTGGCTCTGCATACATAGGTCAGACGACACGGACGGTCCAGGAACGCTGTGTAGAACACGTAAGACTGCACGTCTGCAATCTTTAAAATCAGCAGTGGCAGAACATTGCATTTCCATGGGACATTCAGTAGAATAAAATGACACCAAAATTTTAGCACCGGTTTCCAGCTTCTGGGACTCTGTAACTAAATAATCCGTGGAAATACGTCTTTCTTAAAATGTAATGAATCGTGATAACGGCTTTCAGCTGGATAAACATTGCAATCCAACTATTAAAATTATGCGTTCACAACGGAATCGACATGCTCAGTCGATACTAAGGGATTAGTTTGTTCTTACTTCACTACTGAGGGCAGCACACACAACTTAGTATGATTCGCATGCGCGGAATTCGCTATAAATACCACGACTGCGTCAGGTCTCTTCGGTACTTTGTCTACTCACCTGAGGGTGGCCGGACGTCTCTGGGCCGAAATATCGTGGAAGGATGTTGATGGGATCCGGCTGCAAACCCGAAAATTACTGGAAGAAGAAATACGGCGGGAAAATTTCAGATGTATTCGATACTTTTTTTGTTTGTACCGTATCACAACGATTTCTAATTTTCTTTATCTAATATCTCGTTCGAAGTAGAGTGTCACGGAGAAATCTACCTGCGCGCAAGAAAGTTTGGGCGGACTGATAGCAGTAAATGCAGAGTGGCAGGTTAGGGGTAAACACTGCAGCACGGTGCGACGGTTTTTGCAGCCGGTCTCCCTGCCACGACGTGCCAGCTGCAGCGTGACCGAGCGCTCAAGCTGAGACCGCCAGCCGGGACACGACGCCTCCTGGACAACAGAAACACCGAACACCGCGCTCGCCAACAGGACACGCACCTCACCTGTGAGCTGCTCTCCGGTCCGTTGCAGTACCTTTACTTTGATACGTCATTCTCGAAAACAAATAGGATAGTCAAGTATAGCGCAGCCCAAACGTACAGTGCCACACTCTGTCTCTCTCTCCCCCCCCCCCCTCTCTCTCTCACTCTGTCTCTCTCTCTCTCTCTCTGTCTCTCTCTCTCTCTCTCTCTCTCTCTCTCTCTCTGTGTGTGTGTGTGTGTGTGTGTGTGTGTGTGTGTGTGTGTGTCGATCCAATAGTTTCGTGTCCGATCCCTCGACTGTCCTGGGATTTTAGCTATAGCTTTTTACTTCTTTCACATCTGAGAATGTTTGTTAAAAATTTCATGTTGTATGGTATTTCAGAATCCCCACTAAACTGTAGATCCACCTATTATTGTCTCGGTACGTTAGTTCAGAGGTCAGGACCATGCCTGTCGTGCGAAACCAACCTCCGACTTGATGAGAGCTCTACCATCTACGGAGTGCGATTTGCTGACATACCAAGCAGATCGTCAGATACAACTGCTGTTTTTCGGTCCACACACATTGTATTCGTTCCACGGATTATTTGCCCTTTATATTTGGTTACAGCACAGATCTAAGTCCACACTTACCGTTATGCTTTGTGAACGAATCGAAGCCGCCATTAAATTTAGTGTGCTGAGTGTATCGTCAGCACATCTGTTTGAGCAAAGTAAAGTTACCTGTTAACAGTAATAGCAATAGGGATATGGAGCATGCATTTACATAAACTCTAATTGAACTGGTCGCCATTTTTGTACAAAATTCCTTTCAAGAACTAGGAGCTAACATAATGGATAAACAACATAAAGGGGAACAAGTTTGAGCCTACACGGTATGGTTATATACACCTTCTTATCTTAATCCTTGAGGTAAATGCTCTTTTCCGACAAACAGCATTGACAATTAATCCTTCTCGTCGTGTATTAAAATGTTTATTTACGACTACAAACGTCTGCTTTCTCTATAATTACCAGCGATATATATAAATAAATTTCTTTCATAGATCCGTAAGACAGAACTTCCTAAAGTGAAACTCTCTAAACGTTGTCCAAGTCAGAGGTGTAATAACCGTATGCAAGAGTTAACAAAAAAATGGTTCAAATGGCTCTGAGCACTATGGGACTTAACATCTGAGGTCATCAGTCCCCTAGAACTTAGAACTACTTAAATCTAACTAACCTAAGGACATCACACACATCCATGCCCGAGGCAGGATTCGAACCTGCGACCGTAGCGCAAGAGTTAACACTGAAATCCGTCAGTATCTGCAGTGTAAGATACATCGGTAATTACATAAAGGCGAATGTTTATATTACAGTCACCAGCATAATGCCTCAGTTACCATATCGCAAACATCATGCTTGAGATGTCATAGAACAGGAAAAACGCAGTTCATGTTTGAGAATTATTTCCCGAAACGCCTCGTCTGGCCATTAATTGTGGCAAACTGTTTGTTATCTAACAGATGCTAGACTTTATTTTATGTTCTTTATATTCTTCTTGAAGTAGCATAGATACAGGAGTTTCTCAGATGATTTTGCGATAGTTCCCGCATTTATCTATCTTTGTTATCTTCAGGACTGTGTGGATGATATTCTAAATCCGACATTCTACAAGGTGCGTCTGAAAAGTTCGGTGAACTGTCTCAGCAAATAAAAGAAAGAAGACTTACAAGTACTTTCACTGGCCTTACATGTACCCACCGCTACTGCAACACACTTCTGACATCGGTTTTAAAGCTATTGGAAACTGTTCGCAAAGGCTTCTTGTAAAATCGCACCGTGATCACGCACATCGTCTGCCAAGCGTAAGCCTTTCAGGGATTAATTTAAGGCGGGAAAACTCAAAGAAGTCTGCCGCCGCCAAATCTGGAGAATAAGGAGGATGCTGAAGAGCAATCGCATTGCGTTGAGCGAGACAGTTGAGCACGCAGACGTAATGAATATCCAACAATGCGTGCCCACGGTGCTTCGAGAGATTTAGAAAGACGCATTTGCTGACGGTCTCCAACAGCTTTACAACCAATGTCAGATGTGCGTTGTAGCTAACGGTGATTAACTTGAAGGCTAGGAAAGGTATTTTGTTTGTAGCTCTTGTTTTCTTTATTTTATGAGTCCACTGATCGAACTTTTCCGACGCACCGTGTACATAATAACTTCCTCCAATGTTGTTGTTGCAGTCTTTATTCCGTAGACTGGTTTGCTACAGCTCTCCATGCTACTCTATCCTTTGCATGATTCTTAATTTCCGATAGCTACTGCAACCTACATACTTCTGAATCTCCTTAATGTATTCATTTCGTGGTCCCCCTCTGCGATTTTTAACTCTTCCAATCTTCGGCATTCTTCAGTACCATTACATTTCAAAAGTCTCTATTCTCTTCGTGTCTAAAATGTTAGTCGACCATGTTTCAATTCCGTACATTGCTACACTGCAGGCAAATACCTTCGGAAAAGACCTCCTAACACTTAAATCAATATTCGATTTTAAAAAATTTCTCTTTTTCAGAAACGCTTTTCTTATCACTGCCGGTTTCCATTTTATATCTTCTCTATTTCGACCATCAACAGTTATATTGCTGTCCAAATAGCTAAACTCATCTACTACTTTCTGTGTTTCGTTTCCTATTTTCATTCCTCCAGCGTCAGCTGATTTAATTCGACGACATTCCATTATTTTTTTGCTTTTTTGATGTCCATCTTAAATTCTCCTTTCAAGACTCTGTCCATTCCGTTCAACAGCTCTCACAAGTCGTTAGCTGACTGTGACGTAATTACAATGTAACCGGCAAACAGCAAAAATTTTTGTTTCTGAACTTTAATTCCTACTCCAAATTTTCTCTGGTTTCTTTTACCGCTTGCTCAATGTACACATTAAATAACATCGGGAATAGGCTACAACCCTATCTCACTCCTTTTTCAACCACTTTTCTCCTTCATGTTCCTCGACTCTTGTAACTGCCCTCTGGTTTCAGAACAAGTTGTAAATAGCCTCTCGTTCCCCTTATATTTTACCCCAGAGACCTTCAGAATATCAAAGAGAGTATTCATGTCAACACTGTCAAAAGCTTTCACTAAGACTACAAATTCTATACACGTAGCTCCGCCTTTCCTTAACCTATCTTCTAAGAGATGTCATAGGGTCAGTGCTGTCTTGTATGCTCCTACATTTATCCGGAATCCAGACTGATATTCCCCGAGGCCGGCTTTTACCAGTTTTCCCTTTGTTCTGTACGCAACTCGTGCTAGTATTTCGCAATCAACACTTATTAAACTGATAGTTCGATAACATTCACACCTGTCAGCTCCTCCTTTCCTCCAGTATTTTAGAAATTTCCAAGCAATGTTACCTATCCCTTCTGACTTGATGATCACAGGTCTTCCAAAGTTCTTCCAAGCCGTGACTCTAATAACAGTTCCTTATGTCTTCCAAATCGTCACCCTATTTTATCTCCTATCACGTCAGCAGACAGTTGCTCCCCCGCGCAGAGGCGTTTAGTTTAATTTTTTCAACTGTCTACAATTCCTTTGGCATTCTTAATATGGACAATCTTGCTTTTAATTTCATTACTATCAGGCCGAACGATAGCTCTTCAGTTTTTTTCTCACTAAGCCCTGGTTGGATGCATTGTCGTCCTCAGCAACCTACATCTACATTGTTGTTCTGCAATTCGATATTAAGTGTCTGCAGAGGGTTCATCGAACCACCTTCAAGCTATTTCTTTACCGATCCACTTTCGAACAGTGTGCGGGAAAGATTAACACTTAAATCTTTCCGTGCGGACTCAAATTTCTCTTATTTTTTTATGATAATCATTATTCCTATGAAGGTGGGCGCCAACAAAATATTTTCCACCGAAGAGAAAGTTAGGGGAAGATCCCGTCGGAACGAAAAATGCCCGTGACAGTTTGTCCCCCGTTTCGCGATGATACAAAACGAGCTTCCAGTCTTTGAACCTTTTTCAATGTCCATCGTCAGTACTATCTAATGCGGATCCCACACGGCACCGTAATACTCCAGAAGAGGGCGAACAAGCGTAGTCTCTTTTGTAGATCTGTTACATTTTCTAAGTGTTCTCTCATCTTTGGTTTGCTTTCCCCACGACATTATTTATGCGATCGTTCCAATTTAAATTATCCGTAATTGTAATCGCTAAGTATTTAGTTGAATCCGCAGCCTTTAGATTTGTGTGATTTATCGTGTAACCGAAATTTAGCGAATTCTTTTAAGCACTTATATGAATGACTTCAAATTTTTCATAATTTAGAGTCAATGGCCACTTTTCGCACCATACAGATATCTTGTCTTAATCAATTTGCAACTGGTTTGGACCATCTGATCACTTTACAGGACGATAAATGATAGCATCAGCTGCGAAGAATCTACGATGGCTGCTCAAATGTCTCCTAAATCGTTTCTGTAGATCAGGAAGAGAAGAGGGCCTATAACACCTGCATGGGGAACCGCAGATTTTACTTCCATTTTACTCGATGACTTTCCGTCAGTTCCTACGAACTGTGACTTTTCTGACAGGAAATTACGAATCCAGTCGTACACCTGAGACGGTATTCCATACGCACGCAGTTTAATTAGAAGTCGTTGTTGAGGAAAGTATCGAAGGCTTCTGGAAGTCTAAGAATATGGAATGAATTTGACATCCCCTGTCGATAGCACTTATTACGTCGTGAGAATAAAGAGCTAGTGGTGTTTCAGAAGAACGATATTCTATGAATCCGGGTCGGCTATTTGTCAATAAATCGTTTTCTTCGAGGCAATTCATAATGTTCGAGCACAATACGGCAAATCCACATTAGTGATATGAGATTAAGCCTTGGTATCTTGATTATTGTTGTGACTTTTGCAACGATCCAATTTTTCCCTCCGGATCTTTGGACGAGTGAGTGGTTGTATATGCTTGCTAAGTATGGAGTTATCGTATCTGCTTATTCTGAAAGGAACGTAGCTGGTATACAATATGGATCTGAGGCCTTGACTTAATTGACTTAAACTGGTTCCCTACACGGAGGATATCTTCTTCCAAGTTGCTCACGTTGGCAGTTGTTCTTGCTAATAATTCTTAACTATTTAGCTCATCTCCTTTGGTGAAGGAATTTCGGAAAACTGTATTTAGCAACCTCTGCCTTAGGGGCACTGTCACCATTAACGTCACCATTGTCATCCCGCGGCGAAGGTACTGACTGCGTCTTAGCGTTGGTGTACTTAACATGCGACCAGAATGTCTTAGGGTTTTCTGCCAGATTTCCTGCCAGATGGGGATCAAAAACGGGTCCTCCCTGTGGCAGTTCTGGCCACCCTGCTGCAAGCGTCACGACAAGTGGTCTTGTGGCACTTGCACAAGTTGTTGCCGCGCTCTGATGAGTGCATAGTCGCGCTGTGGTCCCT
Source organism: Schistocerca nitens (assembly GCF_023898315.1). Classification (NCBI taxonomy): domain Eukaryota; kingdom Metazoa; phylum Arthropoda; class Insecta; order Orthoptera; family Acrididae; genus Schistocerca; species Schistocerca nitens. Next base: position 770,791,093 of record NC_064617.1, read on the forward strand.
TTGGTGTCGGCGATTGCCGGGAGGGCATTGTTTGGGGGCGGAAGCGAGGCGACAGGCGAGACCTTCCGGAGAGCGACCCAAAGGAGCACAGCCCAGCCGCCGGAACGGGGCCCTGCCTCGGGCCGCATGCAGAGCAGCGGACTCGCTCTGCTGGCCACCGCTGACGTACTGCGCCCCTGTCACTGCGGCCGCGCACCGTGACCGCCCGCGCCTCGTGGGGCCTACATCCACAGTCGGCTCGCACACTTACCACCGACCATTGACAGCTTTTACATCCCAAAACTAATGGTAGCGAAGAAATTTCGCGGCCTCATTTTTAATACAAGTCGGAGCCAGGTAGAGATATGCCTAAGGAACATGATATTGATAGGTAAGTATCGACAGTTTACCTGTGAGTATTATCGCGAATAAGTATCACGCACATTTAAGTGTAGTAAGAAAAGAGTGTCTCATAATTGTTGCGACGATCTTCGATGGGTTGTAGAGGGTGCCTTGAAGAACAAATCGAAGATAGGAACCCATGTCCAAAATCGTCATCCAACGACGCTACAGATCGTCGAAGATATAGGCGCTGGCGCCTACCACTAGGCCACCCCTTGGGCAGCAAACGTGACTTTGTACGCTGCTGGGCCATAGGTGGAACGTCTCGCAAAGTTTGTTATTCAGCGATCGCGGCTGATTGCCACGATCGCCAGTGGAGAAGATGGAAGTAGCTACTGCATAGATAGCCCTTGTTTCATATATACATCCACATCTACATGGATACTCTGCAAATTACACTTAAGTACCTGGCAGAGAGTTTATCGAACCACCTACATAGTACTTCTCTATTATTCCAATCTCGAAAAGCACGCGGGAAAAAGCAATAAATATATCTTTCCTTACGAGCTCTAATTTCCATGATTTTATTACGATGATCATTCCTCCCCCTATGTAGGTCGGCGTCAATAAAATATTTTCGCATTCGGAGGAGAAAGTTGGTGGTTGAAATTTCGTGAGAAGATTCCGCCGCAACGGAAAACGCCTTTGTCTGGAAAACTAGCCAGATAGGACTAACGGAGTGCATCGAGAAAGTTCAAAGAGTAGCACGTTTTGTATTATCGCGAAATAGGGGAGAGAGAGAGTCACCGACATGATGAACTATTTAGGGTGGGCATCATTAAAACAAAATTTCATAAAATTAGGGTGTAGCGTGAGTGTGAAGCTCCATTTTCATTCACATATTGATTTTTTCCTGTGAACTACGATGAAGTCAGTGTAGAACGAGGAGAGCGGTTTCATCAGGACATCAAGGAGATGCAAAAGAGATGCCAGGAAGAGTGGAATGTAAACATGACGGCTGACTATTGTTTTATGCTAAGGTAGTGTCACACTGACAAAGAGAGACCATCAAGGAAGAGAAGTTTCAGCCCATGACAAAAAGAACTTGATGCAGTGAAGTCAGTGAAGGAAAATTAAATTTTCATACATGTGTATTTGACAAATATACCACTTCCAGCTATATATGACCCTCTATTTAAAGGAATAAGACACGTTTCGTGATATCAGATCACATCCTTGTATGTGTATACGCCGTTAAAATATTACACTCAGTTGTTGGGAAGGAGGGGCGACTCAACCTTCTCTGAATAAAGTGGCGCGACTGCTACGGTCGCAGGTTCGAATCCTGCCTCGGGCATGGATGTGTGTGGTGTCCTTAGGTTAGTTAGGTTTACGTAGTCCTAAGTTATAGGGGTCTGATGACCTCAGCTGTTAAGTCCCATAGTGCTCAGAGCCATTTGAACCATCTGAATAAAGTGTTGTTACCAGCAACAAGCAGTGCGTCACGAAGGTTGAGTCCCCCTCCTTCTCAACTTATGGGTTTAACATTTTAGCGACGCATGTACACCTGAAGATGTAATTTGATATCACGAAACCGGTCGTGTTCATGGAAATAAAGGTTCATATACAACTGGAAGCGGTTTGTTTGTCAGATATGGCCTACTTAAGCTGTAGTTGCCTACAACATAAAACTATTTCTCATACACGTGTTATATTTTTGTAATAATTATTATCATTTTAAGTGAACATATACCATCTTATAGTCTAATGCAGTGTGTCCTGATTCTATACAAAGTTACAATGCAATTAAAAAAATTCGTTGTTAGAAAAAAATGTGACTTCAGACGTGAGTTGTACAAAAACTTGACGTTGTACAGAGAAACCAAAATCAGATTTGAAATCAGAATGAAAAATACTTTAAATATCACCTTACAGATATAAAACACCGTTCTAAAAGTTTTAAAATACATCGTAGTATAATTACCACACCAACAAAACAGGAATACAATACAAAGTCTGCATGAAAATAGTCATACTAAGACATTCCGCCCAAATCTTCACGGAAACAAAGGACATTTATTGGTATAAATTAACTCAAGACAAGCCCGTTATTGTTATCCAACACCAACTCTGGTTAGCTCACGACTCCACGCTCTGCTCTGAGATCACTCTGTGTACAGAATAAGACCACACTCACTAAACCTGCAAACCTCGCGGAGAAAGGAAAGTGGCTAAGCAGAAATCCACGGCCGGGCCCTTGAACGCACTTCTGGTTCTCTCAGTCTGCTGAACTGCAGCAAATAACTCAGTTGACCACTGGCGGATCACCTACTGCTGAGTTGAGAATTACACTGCGGAAACAACGTCTCTGCCCCGGAGCGCAGACTCGACTTCTACACAACACGAGAGCTGCCGGCCAACTCCTCCTCTTCCTGAGTTCTGAAACCCTGCTCAAAATTATTTAGCATTAGATCTTTCAGCCAATCAGAAACAGGACCGGAACTTAAGCATTTTCGTTGGCCATTTCCTGCTGCCACTGGCCGCCCGGGGAAATCACTCAATCTTGAAATGGCTTCTTAAGCTCAGACCATTTAGCAGGATTGGGGAAGGACCGGTCCATCAGCTCCAGACTGATGAAAGCCTCCTGCCTCCAGAAACTGACCAAAGCTTAGCTAATAGCTACAGGAACAGCATATAGGCACAGATAGGAAATGAGTTTTTACTACTTTGGACAAGAAATCCTTTATAGGATGTGTGACTATGTTTGACGCTAATAAATTACTCTTGTCTTCTTGTTCTTCTTCGTCTTCTTTTCCCTTCGAGGAGCAGGCTTACGCCTATTCCGTCTTCACAATAGCCACCTTTTCCTTGTTCTTCCTGTAGCTGCTGTCCTTCCTACAGGTCAATAGTCTGTTACATGTCTGGCTATTCTTTTTGCTCACATTCTTTCAATATGCTTTTTCTGTTTTGTTATCCTGTATTCTATTCTATCATTCGTGCAAAATATATTTAATTCTATTCTTATTTCAGAAGTCTTTATTTGATCTCTCAGAGTACATTCTTCCAATTTCCACAAAAACTTTTTTTTTTAATCTTATGGGACTTAACTGCTACGCTCATCAGTCCTTAAGCTACTTAACCTAAATTATCTTAAGGACAAACACACACATCCATGCCAGAGGGAGGACTCGAACCTCCGCCGGGACCAGCCGCACAGGCCGTGACTACAGCGCCCTAGACCGCACGGCTAATCCCGCGCGGCGTCTTTTTTCAGCTTACTATATCCTTCTTAGTTCTTTCTTAATTACTGTGTAGGTCTCACTTCCGTTTGTGAGTAAGTGCTACGATTGCTTTGCACCATTTTATCTCTGTGTCTTTCCTGGTTTTATTGGGTAATATTCTATGGATAGTGCCACATATCATTTGAAACTTATTTAACTTATTAGAGATATCATTATCATATCCACAACTTACATCACATTCTAAGAACTGAAAGTGACGTACTCGTTCAACTGATTTTCCATTTAATATTATTTTAGAAGGTACTGGGTATTTTACTTTAAACCTTCAGAAGCCATAACTTTGGTTTTCTTTTCTGCTATTTTCAAGTTATAGGGGTTTATCTTTTGAGTCCAAGCGACATAGACGGAATTGTAAATCATCCTCTGTCTTCTGTAAAATTATTTGAGTATCAGAGTACAGTATTTAAATGTGTATTTCTAGGAATTTATTTTATTCCTGGGTTAACTTCTTGTTTCAACTGTCTATCAACGTCGTAAATTTATATGTAAAATAAGGTGGGTGAGAACTGCAGTCTTGTTGTACTCCTCTATTAATTGCTATTGGTTCAGTTCACTCTTTGCCCGTATTAATTAAAATTTCGTTACTTAAATACAAACTTTTTATCACTTCTATTAAATGTTTAATATAACCTCGTCTTTCCACTATATTCCACAGCATATACCTGTTCACTCTACAGAAGGCTTTCTAATAATCTCGCGGCCGTGACTTGATCTCACCATAGCAAACTGTAGATTAAAGCTGAAGCAGCTGCAGAATCAGTAATTGGCCGCTCCCTGACGACTCTCGCCAGCGGTTAAGTCGAATCAGCCTGAAATCTTTCTCCGTGTCTCTGTCCAGTTGCTCGGGAATAGAGGTTCCTGGGGGTCAAGCGATGTAGGTTCTCACGAATTAAGACTTAAATGCTTCCAGAGAAGAAGAAACTTTGAACCAAATGCTTGCTAAAAGGAAACCTTGTGTTTCTGCGTCGTGCGCTTTTTGCTCTGTTCGGACTATGAACCTTCCGAGTGCTGACTGAGTTTTTCTTTAGGCAGTTAAACAGTAGCAAATGTTCTACCATTTAGTGATGAAAAAAACAATCTCACTCTCCTTGTACCTGTCTCTGTGGCCAATGAGGTGGGTCCTCATCGGCACAGACGAGTTTCTCTCCCTAACCTCCAGTTTACTTTCGTTTTTATGTTGCGTAAGCATTTAGTTTTTGTGAAGTCAACGTTCGACGTCCTCCTCCACAGCTAAGTGTTCAGCACAGCAGAACGCCTTGCGAGGGCCCAAGTTGGAGTCAGAAATTTTCTTCCTTTGGGGACTGTTTCTCGTGTTGTCTTCATCATCCTGTCACCCAAGGTGTCTTTGTGGCGTCAACTAAAACGACCTGCACCTGGCGACTGGTCTACCACATTCACATTTCATTTCATTTCACCACACTTTCAGATGCATCCCAAACTGTGGGCTCGTACTCCATTTCCTACAAGTTACCAATAGCGTCTAGTAAATTCCAAATAAACGCAGATCTGTAAGCTTTGTGCACAATAGTGCCTTCCTGGATCTTGCTTCTCTTTCCACTTCCGAGCAATAAAACGGCCGCTGCTGGGGGCTTCATGGAATGCACGGCGTTGCACTGTACCCGTCCAGGAGTGTCCTCCTAAAAACTGCTCTGAAAGTGGTTCCTTTGTTTGCCTACATGACTCCGCTGCTCACCTGAGCACTGTCATCTGACTGCAATCTGCTTTCAATGTCCTCTGTTATATGTGAAGCATGCAAACTGAATAAAGCGTAAATTACAATAATTGACTATTGACACTACTGTTATGCATTACAGTTCTGGACGTCATTTAATTATTCTGACGTAATATTCTGATTTGATAATATCACAGGACAGTTTTCGGAAAAGCTTTCACGTAGCAGTAATTCAACCTATTGTGTCATAATGCAGATGGATGTTTTCCACCTTGTCTTATATTTTCTTACCACATCGGGTCATAAGGCACGAAAAATAAAAGAACCATTTTGGTGACCAATACAGAGTGTATCAAAAAGAACCATACGATTTTTAAAAAATCATAATTATTACGTAATTTGAGAGATGTGCGTGAACAACGTACTGCTGGAAAGAGGAAACTCTCTAGTTTTACATGGTTCTCGCTAGGTAGCAGCAGTGTGCGCCCACTTCATTTCTAGTATAAATGGTGTCGGGATAACAGAAAGCGTTTTGTTTTGTGTTCTACGTTTTGCGCATTGCGTGTCAGTAATAAATGTTCAGCGTGTCTTTCGTTCTAGGTATGGTGTGGATCCTCCTTCAGCACAGAGCATTAGACAATGACATGAACAGTTCCGAGAAAAAGGTTGTTTGTGTAATCGCCGGGCCGTTCAAAATGGTTCAAAATGGTTCAAATGGCTCTGAGCACTATGGGACTCAACTGCTGAGGTCATAAGTCCCCTAGAACTTAGAACTACTTAAACCTAACTAACCTAAGGACAACACCGTAGCGGTCGCGCGGTTCCAGACTGTAGCGCCAGAACCGCTCGGCCACCAGCGGCCGGCCGTTCAAAATGGTTCAAATGACTGTGAGCACTATGGGACTTAACATCTGAGGTCATCAGTCCTCTAGAACTTAAGACTACTTAAACCTAACTTACCTAATGACATCACACACATCCTGTGTTCTAGCAGTAGTGGACACCAAAAGATCCTCAGGAAGATCCCGGCGTGCCGGCCGGAGTGGCCGAGCGGTTCTGGGCGCTACAGTCTGGAACCCCGCGACTGCTACGGTCGCAGGTTCGAATCCTGCCACGGGCATGGATGTGTGTGATGTCCTTAGGTTAGTTAGGTTTAAGTAGTTCTAAGTTCTACGGGACTGATGACCTCAGAAGTTAAGTCCCATAGTGCTCAGAGCCATTTGAACAATTTTTGAAGATCTCAGCAGAGGGGTCGAAACGTCGAACATTTTAGAAGAAACATGACGCGGCCTAATAACCCAGATGATTTTAACTTCAGTTAACTTCACTAATTCTCTGCCTTACTTTCATATTCATATCGAATCCTACTCCTGTTAAGCCATTTTCTGTTGCTGTTGACATTACGCAATACCCATCTGTCCAGTTCACTGACCCTCACTGTACCTAGACTGAGCCTTAGCATTTCCCTTTTTAGATTTTCTATCTTCCCTACCACGTTAAAATTTCTTGGCAGTCCCCTCCGGACATCCCAGTGTGGGACCAGTCTAAAATCTTTTGCCGGCGGATATTTTCTTCATCTACAGGCCACATGTCCTGTGGATACATATTGCGTGTCTTTAACGCCTACTGCTTCCTAATGCCGTTGATGACTGCTGATTCTTCCGCTTTTTAAGAGCAGTTTCCCACTCTAAGGAGAAGAGAGTGCCCTGAATCTGACTCCGCTCTTCCACCCTCTTTGGCAAGGCCGTTGGCAGAATGAGGGTGACTTCTTACTGCTGATAATTTTTAATCAAAATGTAAGTAACGGCGGGGTTTCAAACCAGACTCGATGACGTTTTGATTAGTAGTCAAAGACGCTACCCCGAGACCAGAGTTTCAGTATTCTAGTTCAATGACGTGGACAGATTTCCTGCTGCACAATGTCATCGCTCCGCGGGATGACATAAAGATGATGATAATGATGATGATATGGTTTCGAGGGTGCATGACACTAAACTCTTTAGCGCCCGTAACGAGACATGAAGAGGTACAAATGGCCAAGGTTACTACCCACCTTCCACACGGAGCACCTCCATATCTTACCACTGGCTTCTAGTATCAGCCGCATGCAGTTGGCGTCAACAAGTGATGGGCCTGATGATGACGTTGTTACAACGTTGAAACTAGTTGCAAAAATAAAATCGACACCTTAAATACAGGTGGAGGAATTTCTTCATTTTTAATATAAATTTTAATATAAACAGAAGATTAGCCGGTTTTACAGTGCAACACCCTGATTGCACGGTATGGGCGTAAACTTGGTGCGCATTTGTGCAAGCTTCTTCTTCAGCAATCTTTTGCTGTGAGGTATTTAACAGGTTTCCAAACAGAAAATGGTGGATATTAGTTTTATTTTTGAGCTCTATTTGCAATGTATATTTGTCACAAGCCTGTTTGTTCATTGAAGTTATCACAGTCGTCCAATTTGTTGTTACTGAAATTTAACGTCAGTTGATCACATGAAAAATAGCAATATTACAGATCTGCTACATCATATGGAAGATTATTTATTTTTGTCTTGTAAATTATAGATTGCAACGATCAGTCGTCCTTTTTAAATTTTATTGTGCAGGTCTAGATATCGGCTAGAAGCTAGCCATTCTCAACGCACTATTATTTTCGCTCAATGCATGTAATTCCCTATTGGCCGGGCTTCATCCACAGTTCACTGAATACCAATTACATGCATTGAGCGAAAATATTAGTGCATCGAGAAAGGCTAGCTTCTAGCCGAAATCTAGATCTGCATAACAAAATTTAAAAAGGACGATTGATCGCTGCAATCTATAATTTACAAGTCAATATAACAGTCGCTGAGTGCAACAGCTTTCTGAATGGAAGGTAACATGATTATTTATTTTTGTTAATGTATTTTTATTACTTTTGTAAATGGCCGTTAAGAATTTACGATGATAATGTCAATCATTAGGTTGTTCAAGTCTTCGAGTATGACAAGAGAGGGCGTAACGTTCCACTGTAAATATAATGTTTTTACATTTAATCGATGTTTTTGGAAATGTAAAAAAGATGTTTCTGATGTTAACTTTTCTGTATTTGGTTCTTAAGAAATTGCTATGTGTTTTGACGTTAGGTGTATTCCTACAAAATTTTATCTCGTACTTTACGTCAGAGAGGGTGATTTTATTGTATCTTTTTATTACCCCTGTACAGCGTTTTTAAAGCTTCGCTATAACTTCTGACAGTAAAAAATCGTCATGTGATTTTGAAAGATATTTTTTATGCACTATTTGGTTTTTCTATTGATGGTTGTGTTCTATGTGAGGTCTGCGTTTTGTATGCTTTGGAATATAGAGGGCACTATGATGCTTGTTTCTGCAATACTGGGCGTAGCTAGTCTGTATAAGCTACACGCTCACTTTATGTTGGATCGGCAACTGATTACAGGTTACAAGATAGGCTCTTCTGTAAACTTAATTATTGTACGCATTAAAAGTGAAAATACCTGTTGGAAATAATCATCGCAGTACATGTTTCGCCTGATAGAAAATCTTATGCTATTATAATATGGGCGTACAAGGTTCGAATAATTTGATGTGTACGAGAAACTGTAACTTTGTATATATTTTTCTGCTCTGTATTTTATGATGGTGGTTATAAATAGGGCCACATCTGTGTTAAGATCCTCGTGTGTGGTGGTTCTTATGTATTTTTAGCACTGAAGATGGCCTATAATGACCGAAATCGATCTGTAAAATAAAATATTTCATTATTTACGACTGATGCTGGAATTAATTCAAAATATATTGGCAATAATACAGTCGTGGTGCACACGGTTTCCAGTGGAATTAGAAATCAAGAAAATCCACGTGTGCCAGCAACAATGTAGCCGTTGTGAACAGCTCGTAGAGGAATCTAACGCCCTACCACAAGAACTCCTTACCAAGCTGATGGCCAACATGGGAACACTTTAAAGAGCATGCATTGCTCTCCATGGTGATCACATGTCCTATTAAGAACATCGCACCTTTTATAATGCCCAGGGGACGGCATGAATCGCAATGGTCTCAGTGCAATTATTATTTTTGAATTAAAATGCCATTTCTGTTCATCTTGTTGCACACTTCTTTCAGTAACATTCTGTAGTATACTGTAGCAGTTTTTCTATGTACAGTCCAAGTTCCATTGAGCTAGGTTAGTTGGCAATGAGACATCATGCGAAAGTTACTTTCGTCCTTAAGTTTTGCACACTATTGTAGATCGCCAAATCCTATACAATGAGGTGACAGAAGTCATGGAGTAGCGATATGGCGGTAGTACACAATGTATAACAGAGCAGTGCATTGCCGCGCGGGATTATCCGAGCGGTCTGGGGCGCTGCAGTCATGGACTGTGCGGCTGGTCCCAGCTGAGGTTCGAGTCCTCCCTCGGGCATGGGTGTGTTTTTTTGTCCTTAGGATAATTTAGGTTAAGCAGTGTGTAAGCTTAGGGACTGATGAACTTAGCAGTTAAGTCCCGTAAGATTTCACACACATTTGAACATTTTGAGCAGTGCATTGGCGCAGCTGTCATTTGTAATCAGGTGACTCACGTGAAAAAATTTCCGACGTGATTATGGCCGCACGACAGGAGTTAACAAATTTCTAACGCAGACTGTTCGTTGAAACTAGGCGCATGGGACACTCCGTTTCGGAAATCGTTAGGGAATTCAATATTCCGAAATCCACAGTGTCAACAGCGTGCAGAAAATACCAAATTTCAGGCATTACCTATCACCAAGGACGAAGCTGTGGCCGACGGCCTTCACTAAACGACCGAGAGCAGTGGCATTTGAGTAGAGTTGTCACTGCTAAGGGACAAGCAACACTGCGAGGAATAACAGCAAAAATCAATGTGGGACGTACGAAGAAGGTATCCGTTAGGACACTGCGACAAAATTTGGCGTTAATGGGCTATGGCGGCAGACCGTCGACGCGAGTGTCATTGCTAAGAGCACGACATCGCATGCGGCGCCTCTTGGGGGCTCGTGACCATATCAATTGAACCCTTGTTGTTGTTGTTGTGGTTTTCAGTCCTGAGACTGGTTTGACGCAGCTCTCCATGCTACTCTATCCTGTGCCAGCTTCTTCATCTCCCAGTACCTACTGCAGCATACATCCTTCTGAATCTGCTTAGTTTATTCATCTCTTGGTCTGCCTCTACGATTTTTACTCTCCACGCTGCCCTCCAGTACTAAATTGGTGATCCCTTGATGTCTCAGAACATGTCCTACCAACTGTTCCCTTCTTCTAGTCAAGTTGTGCCACAAGCTCCTCTTCTCCCAAATCCTATTCAACACCTCCTCATTAGTCATGTGATCTACCCATCTAATCCTCACCATTCTTCTGTAGCACCACATTTCGAAAGCTTCTATTCTCTTTTTGTCTAAACTAGTTATCGTCCTCGTTTCACTTCCATACATGGCTACACTCCAAACAAATACTTTCAGAAACGACTTCCTGACACTTAAATCTGTACTCGATGTTAACAAATTCCTCTTCTTCAGAAACGCTTTCCTTGCCATTACCAGTCTACATTTTATATCCTCTCTACTTCGACCATCATCAGTTATTTTGCTCCCCAAATAGCAAAACTCCTTTACTACGTTAAGTGTCTCATTTCCTAATCTAATTCCCTCAGCATCACCCGACTTAATTCGACTACATTCCATTATCCTCGTTTTGCTTTTGCTGATGTTCATCTTATATCTTCCTTCCGAGACACCGTCCATTCCGTTCAACTGCTCTTGCAAGTCCTTTGCTGTCTCTGACAGAATTACAATGTCATCGGCGAACCTCAAAGTTTTTGTTTCTTCTCCATGGATTTTAATACCTACTCCGAATTTTCCTTTTGTTTCCTTTACTGCTTGCTCAATATACAGATTGAATAACATCGGGGAGAGGCTACAACCCTGTCTCACTCCCTTCCCAACCCTAGCCAACAAGAAAACCGTGGCCTGCTCAGATGAGTTCCGATTGCAGTTGGTAAAAGCTGATGGTAGGGTCTGAGTTTGGCGCAGACCCCACGAGACCAGCGACCAAGGTTGTCAACAGTGCACTGTGCAAGCTGGGGATGGCTCCATAATGACGTGGACTGGATTGGTGCTCTTGTCCATACGAACCGATCATTGAGGGAAATGGTTACATTCAGCTACTTGGAGACAATTTGCAGCCATTCACGTTCCAAAACAAGGACGGAATTTTTATAGATGACAATGTCAGGAGTCCATAATTGTTAGCAATTGGTCTGAAGTTCATTATGGACTATTCTAGAGAATTATTTGGCCACCTATCGAACATTTACGGGACATGAGGGGTCAGTTCGTGCACGGAATCCTGCACCGGCACACTTTCACAGTTACGGGCGGCTTTAGAGGCAGCTCGGCTCCATATTTCTGCAGGGGACTTTCAACGACGTCGAGCTGCTGCATTCGGCGGGCAAAAGGAGGTCCGACACGATATTAAGAGGTATCCTATCACTTTTGTCACATCGGAGTGTAACCACTGGTCACGAAAAAGCGCACTGCTAACAGTACGCTGGGCACCAGCAGCAGGTAGACGCATGGGCGGTCGGCGCGGCCCACAGGTGAGCGGGGCGGCGGCCGCGGTGGGCGGTGCCGGTGGGCGGGGCGACGCCTGCGCGCCTCGCGCCGGCGGCGGTGGGCGGCGGGCTGGAGGGGCGTCGCGGCGCGGCCGGCTGGCCGGCCCAGGCGCGGCAGCCACGGCGCGGCCCGCTCTTCCTTCCGGCACTCGGCACGCTTCCGGGCCGCCAGGAAGCGCTGCGTCTTCTGGCCCCTAAGTGGCCGTCGTAAATACCCTGCCCGCCGTGATTCACGGCCGTGCTAGAGGAGGAGCCTAGCGCCCACGCAACGCCGTTTCGTTGTGGCAGGAAGCCGCTTCTCTCATCCAGCATCAGGGAACCACACTGCGCAAAACAATTGAAGTACCCCTTTTCCGAAACCCCGTCATTGTAACCCGTGGCGAGGCATAAGTTTGAAACCACTCTGATGCTAGTTGCCTTCCCGCAGGCTCCCAGGGCTACATCGCAGGTTTTTTCTATAAAGGCACATTTTCAAAATTGTCAATAAATGTGGCCGGGTGCGATCATGGGTGTTACCGATGTGGTGAGTCTTAGAAGGACCCTCACTGTTATATTCACGCATCTGTCAATGTCGCACACCTGTGAGCCGTGGCGGCTCATATCGATAGTGCCACTCTGGTGGTTTATCTTTCCTGCCACAGTCAGGGCGGTAAGCAGCGCCCTCTGGGGCCTACGCGAGGAGTAACGAGGCGAGGTCCTGTGGGGGTGTGCTCCGGGAGGTGATGGAAGACGGTTGTCTGGTTGACGCAGCGAATGTGGGACCGGACCTATCGCATGGAGATATACAAGTTGGCTCTGAACGGAAGGCGCCGTAGCAAGCAGGGCTAGATTTGTGATGTATGTTATGTTGAAACGGAATTAACTGTACCAAACTTAAAAGAGCTTTTAGTGTGTTTTAGGTCTGTACATGGAATGATGTTGTGTTTTAGGTCTGTACATGGAATGATGTTCATATTTTGTTGATTGCGGCAATAACCTCCTGTGTGGGGAGATCCTCTGAGGGACTTGTATTGTACTGTTGCAATGCTGTCCATCTGAAACGTGCTGCTTAAACCTTGGGACTGCAGATCTCTGCTGTTATACATTACTGTTTAATCTTAAATGTCTTGGATGTAATATGGTTGTTGAGGATTATGTAATTAATTTTGATCGCTGGTTCCTTAAAGGAAGTATTTCGTTTTAAAATATGTGCTCGGTCAGAGCCTATTTAAATATGATTTTAACTTATCAGTCACTTGTTTTCTTAAAATGCTTTCAGTTAAATGGTTGCTATTTGCCTGTTTAAATGTTTGGGTGACTCAAAGGAAAGGAATATTATTTTGTAATTTCGTACTGATTGTTCTTTTTGGGTAATACCTGACTTATGTGTTCAGTAAATGAGTGTCTAGTCAATGGTGATGCACTGTTCTATTGCTAGCCTACCCCTTCCACTCCACAGCCTATTGAGCTGCTTTGTGTCGAAATTCTGTTCAGAACACCCCTCTGACCTGACACCTCAACCTGCGATCACGTCACAGGAGGGCGTATAAAAGGAGTGTTGAAGAAGCTTATGCGCCCTTTGCTGGTTCGCATTATGTTCAGATTTTGTCCAGTGGTTTTGAACGGTCCATAGTGGTTCCAACCTGTACACCAGAGCAAAAATTATGGTTGCACTGCACTCTAAACGTTCAATGGGGTTGCTATCCCAAAATATCCTTAGAGATGGGTTGAAGCGTTCAGGAGACGTCAGCAGTAATTAGGAATGTCAAGAAAGTCGCCCAGCTGCTCATCGCACTGCAAACTGACGTTTTCGGCAGCGAAATATGTGAGAATCAACGCGCCAAAGAAGAGGTGATTTTATTGACGTCCTTAGTGCCACCCCGCAAGGAGTTTTCGTGTCGAATCTGAGCGGCACTGTGTCTGAAATGTTTTCCTCGGCCATCCATAAGAAAACCTCGTGGGCGTCGCGGTTCTGACCTCCATCGCAAAGACGTCAAAAGGAGTGAGCTTTGGCTAAAAGGGAGGGGGGGGGGGGGTAACGAACTTCCCATCATGTGATGTATCCACTGCGGTGATATCTGGTACTGATGTGACTTAACCCACCTGACACCTCGCATGAACTTCTGAGCTGTTCTCCTTTTTTCTCTCACGTGTCGCCAGGTTGCTGTTCAAAGCGTCACCGAGCCCGAGGGTGGCGTCAGTGGGAACCACAGTTTTGTGCGATTACAGAGGAAGGTCGTACGCAACTCCGAGCCAAATTTCAAGTTTATGCGTCGTAATGGGAGACAATCACGGGGTTTGCAATAATTGGTCCTTTAATTGTGTCGCTCATGTAGTTATATACTTGTATCTACGAGTCGTAGCTATAGAGCTGTAATTATCGCCTCGAAAATAAAGTTCATGGTTGTCTGTTGCTTTGGTTAGAGGCAGTGACAAGCCTTTACAGGGATTGGAGGCTTACTATGACAGAGACATTATCTGTTATAAAACATTTGCAATTGGTGTTGTTGGAGACAGAAATTATGGTACTTGTGTTGTGACTACGGACAAGCCTTTCTGTTTGTATACAAGGAATAGAAGGAAAGTTAACACGAATGAAAGAGTTAATTTGTGGTGTAAAATAAGTGGTGTTTTGTCCAGATATATTGTTGTACAAGGAGATGTAACTGTATATTATCATTCTTAATAAAGTTTTTAATTCCTTATCTCCCACGTTCAGGCAAATACTGACATCACCGCAACACAGTACCGCAGCACACAGCGAGAAAAGCCAAAACCAAATGGTACAGCGCATTGATTAAGTGGAGTGTGGTCAGATTGCGTTTTCCGCATTTGAAGGAAACAAGGCTGCAATAATCTCTGATGGGGTGGCGGAAGTGTACAGCAGCAATGCTCCATCTTACGACATAATGGTTAGGTAGTGTGGACACTTCAGCATGACCAGACAAGTCTGACTGACGAAGAACAAAGTTGCGAAACACCTCTCTGTGGAGGACTGGGAGTCACAACAGATGTACACGCGTTGGTGCTCGAGACGGGCGCACCACAATCGAGGTGACAGTAAAAAGTCTGAAAGTCAGTTACTGATCTGGTCTCACCGCCGTGCGCGAAATTTTCAATTGTGAAAATTGGCCGGCCACCGTATATAGCGACTCGAACCGAGGCAGCAGCGCAAAACTTGCAGCTGTGTTAGATCAGTCCATGTGGCTTCTTTGCCTGATTTTTCACAATTATTGGGGGTATAACTGTGATCGTGAGGCAAAGAAGCAAACCAAATGGTGCAAACGTGGGTAAAACTAAAGTCGTATGACATGAATGGCTGGCAGACTCCGAAGGGCGTGTTCAGCTGCCTAATTGGAGAGATCTATCCTATCCTCCCAGCCCGCGAGCTCTTATCCTTTGCGAAGTACGAGAGCTGTGTGTGTAAGTGTATATGCTGAGCGTAGATGACTGTATAGTGCGTGTGTAATGTACCGTTATATGACGATCACTTTGGCTTTAGGAAAGAAATAATCAGCAGAGAGGCAATTCTTACGTTTCGGTTGATAATGGAAGAAGACTAACTTGGTTCAAATGCCTCTGAGCACTATGGGACTTAACATCTGTGGTCATCAGTCCCCTAGAACTTAGAACAAACCTAACTAACCTAAGGACATCACACACATCCATGCCCGACGCAGGATTCGAACCTGCGACCGTAGCGGTCACGCGGTTCCAGACTGAAGCGCCTAGAACCGCCGGCCACACCGGCCGGCGAAGACTAACTAAGAATCAAGATATGTCATAGGATCTGTCTACCTAGGAAAAGCGTTCGACAATGTCAAATGGTGCGAGATGTTCGACACACTGAGAAAAATAGTGGTAATCCACAGGTAAGGATGGGTGATATATAATATGTACAAGAACCAAAAGGGAATAACAAGAGTGGAAGACCATGAACGAAGCAGTCGGATTAAAAAGGGTGTAGTCAGGGACGTAGTCTATCGCCCCTGCTGTTCAATATATACGTTGAAGAAACAATGACAGAAATAAAAGAAAGGTTGAAGAGTAGATATAAGATTTAAGTTGAAAGGATATCAACGATAAGATTCGCTGATGAAATTGCTGTCCTCAGTGAAAGTGAATTACAGGATTTCCTGAATCGTCCGAACAGTCTAATGAGTACAGAATGTGGACTGACAGTAAATCGAAGGAAGACGAAAGTAATGAGAAGCAGCAAAAAGAAGCTTAACATCAGGACAGCACATCGCGAAGTAGATGAACTTAAGTAATTCTGCTACCTAGGCAGCAAAATAACTTATGACGGACTGAGCAAGTATGACTTAGAAAGCAGTCCAGCACTGGAAAAAGGGCACTCCTGGCCAAGACAATTCTGCTAGTATCAAACAAGGACCTTAAGTTGATGAAGAAATTTGTGAGAATGTACGTTTGGAGCACAATATTGTGTGGTAGTCGGACATGGATTGTAGGAACACCGGAACGGAAGAGAATCGAAGTATTTGAGATGTGGTGCTGCGGAATACTGTCGAAAATTAAGTGGACTGATGCAAGGAATGAGGAGATTCTCCGAGAAATCAGCGAGGAAAGGAATATATGGAAAACAGTGACAAGGTGAAGGGACAGGTTAACAGGATATCTGTTAAGACATCACGGAATAACATCCATGGTAGTAGAAGGAGGTGTAGAGGGTAAAAGCTGTAGAGATAAATAGAGATTGGAATACATCCAGCAATGAATTGAGGACTTAGGTTGCAAGTGCTATTCTGAATTTAGGACGTTAGCACAGGAGAGAAATTCGTGATGGGCCGCTTCAAACCAGTCGGAAGGCTGATGAAAAAAAAACATGTAGTGTCGTGTTTTTGTAAGACATGATGAGAGAAGAGAGGGAAAGAAACCCGGATCGGCACATAGCCTACTCCTCTCTAAGAGCACCAAGGGACCCACAGAGCTCAACGTCCCCATCCGACAGACATCACCATCAACACCGTCACATGGCGTGGTTTACGAGACGCTGCGGAGAGACTTGGAATTTAATCCAGGGCATTGGAGCAAAAACTGGTGATCAGGGGCTTTACGTCAGCACCCCTCCTGCCTCCTCTGCCTCAAAGGCAAAGGTGTCAAGAGCACGCGACGTATCCGGATGGTCATCCACCCAAGTACTGGCCACGTCCGACTCTGCTTAACTTCTGCGGTTTGACGGGAACGGGTGTATCCATCTCGGCACGGCCGTTGAGAAGGTGGAGCCACCACCTCCGAATAAAGCGAAAACCAGCTCATCGGCTTTGCGGTGTTATTTTTCTGGCACTGCTATGTATCATGCTACCAGACTGTGCTAGTAAGGGACAAACCGACACGGAGCCTACTTCCGAAACCTCATGACGAACTTACAGTAGTCTGTCCAGACGAAGCGTCTTGGGAAGCCGTCCAAATGGCTATATTTAGTCCTCGACGACGCTTCAAGTCATTCTGCTCGGGACAGAGCCACACGTGCTGCTTCTCTGGGCTGACAAATTGTGCCTCACCGCCTACGTTCTCCTGACATGGCGCCCAGGGAGTTCTTCCTCATCTCACATGAAGAAACAATTGCGTGGAGGGCATTTCCAGAACGATGTCAGGTGAGTTTCGCGTTGGTACGTTTCCTGAACAGTCAAAATGCAGACAACAAATACCTACATCAAGTCATCCATCGTTGAGAAAAATGTGCCGCATTGAAGGATGAATACGTAGCGAAGAAATAACCATCACAAAATATCATGATCGCATCTTTATTTTCTTCAAGGTGATTACTAAAACTTTATGATTGTCCATCATATAAAGGGGGTCAAGGTACCAGAATCGAACTTGGGGAGACGCAACGTACACATACCATCTAGATAACTACTGCGAATGAAACGTCACGAGAACACTCGAATTAAAAAGAGCACAAGACAGGGATGCACTCTACTATTCAAGCAATACATCGTAGTATCAATGCATAAAATAAAAGAAATATTGGGGAATGGGATAAAGATTTGGGGGTAAAAGGATATCAACGATAAGATTCATGAATGTACAGACGTGCTCTGACAAGCTAAGGAGAAATTACAGGATCTGTTGAATGGGATGAACACTGAAAGAGCACAGAGTGTGGACTGACACTAAAACGAAGATAGACAGAAGTGGGATTAGCGATAACTTAACATCAAAGTTGGCAACCAAGTAGTACAAAGAGAAGGAAATATGTAGTGTCTGTGGGTACCCCCCTCACCCGCTTCTCACACACTTCCCAAACTGACGATTCCTTGTTGCTTCACGATGTCTCCTCTCAACCGATTCCTTCTTTTAGTTATGTTGTGCAACAAATTTTATTTCCTCCCTAATACTATTCAGTATCTCCTCATTAGTTACACGATCTAATCTTCAACATTCTTCTGTAGCGCCACATTTCAAAAGTTTCTGTTCCCTTCTCGTCTCACCCTGCTTATTGTCCACATTCCACTTCTATAAAGCTACACCCCACACAAATATCTTCAGACAGGTTTTCGTAACCCTTAAATTTATATTCCATGTTAATAAATTTCTCTTTTTCCGAAATGCTTTTCATGGAATTGTCATTATGCATCCTCTTTACTTTGGCCTTAATGGCAAGATTTCAAAACTCAACTACTACTTTTAGTCTTGAAGAAAGTAAATACCGATAGCCGTAATTTTATTATTTTATTTGACTACCAATTTCGGTGCCTCATTGGCACCGCCTTCAGACCCGTATACTTGTAGCTAGATAAGTCGGCTAAACACCTTTGCTATAACAGGGATCATTAATTGCAACTGGCTTCCGTAAATTTCTAAAACTTCTCTGTAGACTTGGACTCTCAACTTTCTTCATATCTTTGACCAACCACAGTCCCATTCTATTTACATAAGATGGAACTGCAGAAAAAACTTTTATTGTCCTATTTCTGCATCTAATTCCCTCTGCATCCCCTAATTTAATTTGACTGTAATCCATTGTCCTTGATTTTGGTTTTCTTCTTACAACTTCTTTTCAAGACTACTAAACAACTGCATCCAA
Source organism: Schistocerca nitens (assembly GCF_023898315.1). NCBI lineage: Eukaryota > Metazoa > Arthropoda > Insecta > Orthoptera > Acrididae > Schistocerca > Schistocerca nitens. The sequence goes on from NC_064617.1 coordinate 770,810,054, forward strand.
CTGCTCTACCACGTTTTGCGTCGTCTTTTGCCGAATTAAAATGCCATATATATATATGATTCAGCTCTCCATGGTACCCAATCCTGTGCAAGTCTTTTCACCTCCGAATAGCTATTGAAATCTACGTCCATTTGAACCTGCTTATTGTTTCATCTCTTGGTCTCCCTCTACAACGACCAGCACTTCCTCCAGCACGAAATTGACGATTCCTTGATGTTTCTGGTGCGTCCTATAAGCCGATCCCTTCTTTTAGTGATGTTGTGCCATGAATTTCTTTTGTTTCCAGTTCTGTTCGGTACCTGCTCATTACGCGATCAACATATCTAGTTTTCAGCATTCTTCTGTAGCCCCACATTTCAAAGGCTTCTATTCGTTTCTTATCTGAACGGCTTATCGTCCACGTTTCACTTGCATACGGTGCTACACTTCAGACAAATACTTTCAGAATAGACTTCCTAAATGAAGTTAGTATTACATACTACCACATTCCTCTCTTTCAGGAATGCATTCCTTGCTACGGCCAGTCTGTATTTCATATCCTCTCTACTCCGGCGATAGACAGATAGTTTGCTGCACAAATAGGAATGTTGCCTCCTGCTTTTAGCGTCACATTTCCTCATCTTATTGCCTCAGCATCACCAGAGTTAATACCACTAAATTCCAATTCCTTACGTAGCTTTTGTTGATCTTCCTCACACATCCCTCTTTCAAGGCGCTGTCCATTTCGTTCAACTGTTCTTTCAAGTCCTTTAATGCCTCTGACAGCATTACAGTGCCACTTCAAAACTCAAAGTTTTTATTCCTTCTCCCTGAACTTTCTTTCATTCTCCAAATTTTTCTTTAGTGTACTTTACTGCCTGTTGAATGTACAGACTGAGTAACACAGATGATAAGCTACAGTCCTCTCGCACTTCCTTCTCAACTACTGCTTCCCTTTCACGAATTTCGACGCTTACAATTGCTGTCTGGTTTCTGTAAAAGTTGTGGATAATCTTTCATTATGTGAACTTCGGAATTTCAAAGAGTGTATTCCAGTTAACATTGTCAAAAGCTTTCGCCAAATCTACAAATTATGTAGACAGACATTTACCTTTCTTTATCCTGTCTTCAAAGATATCTTGTAGGGTTAGTATTGCAAAAAATATAAACAAACAAAATAAGAACATAGTTTAACCCTCAAAGTCCCGTTTCTAAAACAAATAGTTTAACCATCTGTTCCTAAAACAAATACTTCTTCTGCAACGGGCTCACAAAGAGAATTCTCCTTCGAAAATAATGGAGAAGATCATGGAAACTGTTGGAAGGGTTGAACTTTTAAGACTACTGCGCACAACCTATTGATCAGGCGCCGTACTCCGTCAAATACCAAAGTCGTTAAATGAAAATTTCTTCCGTCACCTCAGCTATATAGGCAGGGAAACTGAAACTGATATAACGTAATAATTATCTTGAGTGCCTATCTTTACCTTTTCTCTATGGTACTGAATTACATACGAAGAACACAAAATCAGCTACAGGAGTATGGTGGCAGTTGGCTTGACTGCTTACTAGCGAGTGGGAGTTACACAGCAAGTGCCGGCAAGTCTCATTTGTTGTTGGATGAGGGCTGTGTTTGTCAGGCAAGCAAGTCGGCTTCCGGCCGAGTAGCGTGTAAACACAAGGATTGGGTGTCTGGAACCAAGACTCCGCCACCGTGTCGCCTCTTAGTGTCAGATTGCTTCACAAAAACAAACGTCGTAGGCTTTTTACAGAGGAGTATTGCACCATTATTACTCGCTACATCATCATTTTTACGATTTGCACATGTTAACTGTTTTTGATTTCGCAGAAATCTATTTCGTAGTACTGCTGATTAGGCCCCTCACTTCATATGATGTTGCTTTGTTAGTTACTTGCCGATTCCCCCTCATATCGTTCTACAATTACAGTAGACATTTAAGTTTAATAAAAAATCATTAAAAATTAATAAATTCATACATGCGGACGTGCAATTACTTACAAGTGTTATTTCACAAGGATTTATACAAAGCGTACAATGCTCTTCTACGTAGACATATTCGCAAACAAGTTAGCTGATAGTACTAAACCAATGGTACGCTGTTCACTCACATCTCATCATCAGATACTTCACACATTGCACGCGCTATGTTACAGCTGACATCAGGACGGAGAAGAGACCTCTACCGTTCTATTGCATTCTTTGTGATTTTTCATTTATACTTCCTCTAAACTGAGTCATCATCCCTTCGAGATGAAGAAGATATCAAACGTTGGAAGATGAACAAAGTAAATATTATTATCCAGCGCAGATCATTGGCGTACATTTTGCCAGTAACATGCATTTTACTATGAAAATATGTTGTGGAGTGATAAACGTGTTATCATTTATTTATGTTCAATTTTTTTCTAATATCTACTTTGTGTTATTAAGAGTAATGGCTTGCAGTATGATATGCATGTTTCTTGGCCAGGGATGTCAAAAATTAGGTGGACTGATAAGACGAGGAAAAGAACATATGGAATACACTGACAAGAAGAAGGGACAGGATAATAGGACATCTCTTGAGACATTAGGGAATATCTTCCATAGTACTGGAGCTGTAGAGGGTAAAAACTGTAGAGGAAGACAGAGATCTGAATGCATTCAAGAAATAATCGAGGATGTAAAGTGCAAGTGGCAGTCTGAGTTGACGAGGTTGACACAAGGGAGCAATTCGTAGCGGTCCCAATCAAAACAATTACAAGACTGTTGACCTTCCTCCTAAATAAAGTGTTATTTAGCAGGTGTATATTGCTTTAACTGCCTCTTTAAACTTGTTGGTTTTTAATTCTCTCTTTAATCTGCTTGGGTATTTTATTTTACAGTTTAATTCAGTGGTAGAAAAATCTGTTTTGAGTTTCTCATTCCTCGGAAAATATAAGTATATAAGTTAACTCTGACTCTTGTTCCACGATTGTGCAAATGGTTCAAATGGCTCTGAGCACTATGGGACTTAACATCTCAGGTCATCAGTCCCCTAGAACTTAGAACTACTTAAACCTAACTAACCTAAGGACATCACACACATCCATGCCCAAGGCAGGATTCGAACCTGCGACCGTAGCGGTCGCGCGGTTCCAGACTGTAGCGCCAAGAACCGCTCGGCCACATCGGCCGGCCCACGATTGTGGATAAAACTTTTAGTGAAGTAACTTTTTTATATATTTTTTATGAATCCTAGATGTAGTCAGATGCCGCAATTCAAATCTTCATCTTTTGCAATGAACTCAATTGTCATAATGAGCGCAGTCGTTTCTTATAACAGTTATTATCATGGCCATATTCAGTAGACTGCGAATAGTGACCCTATTTTGTACATCTTACTGCCTAGAAAATTTCCACAGCTTATCTACTAGAAGAAATATGTAATTACGAGTTACTTACTGCAGAAACTGAAAACAGGAAAGGAAAATGGCTCAGGTTCGAATTCCGGTACAGTACACAGTTTTAAATCTTGCACGAGGTTTGAGATCAGCGCACTCTCCACTGTAGAGTAAAAATTATTACTGAATACGTAATATTCATCTCTAAAAACTTTGTGTTTCTTAGAGAACAGTAGAGTGTAAGTAAAGACAAACAATTACTGTTATCAAGCTGAAATTACTTCCAACGCATTTGCGTCATTAACGCATTGATCAAAGTTGCCTCACGTAGCATATGAGTCCACAATCGAGGATAGTAAGAGACTGGACTCGGATTCGGATGGACGGCTGTTTGAATCCCCGTCAGCCATCCGGATTTCGGTTCTTGATGGTTTGCATACTTCGCATAAAGCAGATACCGAGATGGTTTCTTTGAAAGGGCGCGCTTAAACCCTAATTCGAATCCGAGGTTGTGTCAACAAATGATGACATAGCTGTTGGGGCGTTAAACCATTTCTCTGTATCTTGAGCTCTTTCTTGAGCAGCAAATAATTTTATTGTTGCCTCATTTTCCAACAAAGTTTAAACTAAAATACTTATTCTTGTTTAACGCTACCATGGCAATTTGTAATGCGGTTTGAGAACGTCAGAAAATGCGAATGGAGCACAGATTTTCCTATGAAAGTCTAACGCAGGTCATTGGATGTGTTTCGAATATGCTGTAGCTAACACGCAACACCCTCGTCACATAAATTAAATAAAGCAAAATAAAGATTTCATGGTAACGAGAACTACCACTTAGCTGACTGTTAAAACCACTATTGTAAAAATACCTAAAACTTCATTAGTAAAAAAAAACGCTGCCATTTTGGCAATGAGTTCTTTCAGCCGTTGCGCCACGCGCAGCATTGGTTTTTAACACTGAAGACATTAGTTCCCGGTTTCAGCCAGTTCGATAGCATCGCTATGCTATTAAAACTTCATTACACTTGTTGTCTTTCTGTGTATATGTTTTGAGTTGCCATTAAAAATAGGAACTACAGACTCTTTTCCATTTACCTATTAGCATGCTAGTGCAGTTACACGGCCAGCACAGTTCCAGCGAAATTTCACCGTTCGTGCCGGAGCGCTGTCGCTCTGCTTCATCGTTACCTGAACTTGCCACTCCTTTGCATGAAGTGATATAAGGTTCCCTTGAAAACCTTACAGAATCGGTATTTATCCATTCCGAGACGACTGGAAGCTGTTTAGAAATGGCAGCTGTTTTGCTAGACCGTTTTAGGCGTGGTAAAGTTCTGTGTCTGTGGTGTTTTTCCAAATTTTTGTCCACCCCTGCCGTTAGTGGCAACCCAGTGGTCACTCAGGCTACTTGTCTTCACGTACTCAACAAAGTATTGCGAGAAATACGTCGTCTTTCTTTTAAGGGTTCCCCAGTCGATGAAGACTCCACGCGCTGCAACAGTACTGTAGAACTTTTCGCGCTAGCAGATTGTATGCGATTTTCTTTACAGATAAATTGCATTATCGGGAATCCTGCAACATATGTAAATGTTCTATTCGCCTTCGCTCAAACTGATTTTACGTGATCATCTCATTTCTGACAGCTTCTTACTATTACCCTTAAATCTTGTCTCCGACACTGAATGGTCCTTTCTCTCTGTTACACGTATTATTTTACATTTATTCGTATCTAAGGACAGCTGTCATTCTTTAGATCAACTGGAACTTTTGTCCATGTCTTTCTGCAATTTCGTACTATGGTCCATGGAACACGTTTTCTTGTAGACAACAGCAACGACAACGAACATTGCTACAGTGCTGCTGATACTAGCTAATAAATCATTTATATCCTTTGGAAACACTGGAGGCGCTATTACACTTCCTTGGGCATAATTTATCTACTGCTTTGAGAGTTCTAATCTAATTCCTGCATCATTACCTATTTCGATTACACTTCGATATCATTGTTTTACTTTTACACTGTGCAATCGCATTAATATTACCACCTGTAAAAAGTGTAAATAACATCTTTTGCAGTGTGGACCGCTGCGAGACGTGCAGGAAGAGAGTCATTGAAGGTCTGAATGGTACCGACTGGGATGGGGAGCCATACCGACTCCAGTACCGTACCAGCTGCGATGGGATTGTCGATTGAGGACCCCTGGCGCGAACAGTCCGATTGAGGTGACCTCATAGATTCTCCATTGGCTTTAAATCCGGGGAGTTAGGTAGCCATGGGAGCACGGTAAACTCATCCTGGTGCGCTTCGAACAACACACGTACACGGCGAGCTGTGTGACACTTTGCATTGTCCTGCTGGTAGATGTCATCCTCCGAAGGATAAACAAACTGCACATAGGAATGGACATGGACTCCAAGAACACGTGCATACTTGTGTTGACCCATTGTGCCCTCCAGAACGACGAAATCACCCAGGGAAAGTCAAGAAAACATTCCCCAGACTATAATGTTCCCTCCTCCGGAGATTGTTGCTGGGCGTTTGCTTTCAGGAGTGTCACGCCGCACGGGCATGAGACGTGGTTTATTCGAAAAGACCACTTGTCGCCACTCGTTGGAAGTCGAGTAACGGTGCTATCTTACAAATTGAGGCCTTCGTCGCCGATGAATATCTGTTATCATGGGTTCGTGAGCCAGGCTCCTGCTGCAGAGGCCCGTACGCAGCCACGTTCACTGAAAAATACTTGAGGAGACATTGTTGGTAGCCCCTTGGTTCATCTCGGCGACCAGTTGCTCCACTGTTACGTGTGTATTCGTCCTTACACATCCCCGCAGCCGTCGTTCACTTCTGTTACCTACGGCTCGTCGTGGACCACAGCTGCCTCGGCGCCGTTTTGGATAGCGCTGTTTTCCCAAGCAAGGTATGCTTTAACTTCAGCGGCACGTGAACAGTTTGCAAACTTAAGCATTTCGCCGGCCGTGGTGGCGGAGCAGTTCTAGGCGCTTCAGTCTGGAACCGCGCGACCGGTACGGTCGCAGGTTCGAATCCTGCCTCGGGCGTGGATGTGGGTCATGTCCTTAGGTTAGTTAGGTTTAAGTAGTTCTAAGTCTAGGGGACTGATGACCTCAGATGTTGAGTCCCATAGTGCACAGAGCCATTTTTATAAGCATTTCGCAAATGCTTCCAGCCTTGGCCCAAAAGCCAATGATAACGCCCTTTTCGACGTCAGATTGATCGTTCCGTAACCGCATTACAACAATTGCACTGTTTTCCGCGTCCGCACGGCACGCTTTATATTCCCTCTACTGCTAGTGCTGCCAATTGCCGTCTGTGAGTCATTAATGCATGTCAAACATAGGCGGTGGTCACATTAATGTGAGCGGGCCATGTATGTCGATCCCCTACCTTCTAGATAAAATAAACGTTTGCTATAAACGTGATACTGATTTGCGGGCTGGAAAAAAGGAATGACGATTAGCGCTTGTGTCCTGTCGACACCGAAATTATGGAGCACAAACTCGTTTGGGGGAAGAATGGGCCGTGTCCTTTACACGGGAAGTATCCCAGAATTTGCTTTAAGCGAGTTAGAGAAACAGCGGTAAACCTAAACCTGGATATCTGGAAGGGAATGTGAACCGGCGTCCAGTGTCTTACCACTGCACCAGATCGCTCGGTTTGCGGAGTAGAGATGTAGCCGGAAAAAAAGTGCCTCTCGGCAAAGTTCTGTCTTTCATCGTCTTGAAGCTAACGGTAGCCACTGTTGCGTCGCTAGACGTCAAATATTTGAGGCCCGGCTAACGGGAGACGTGTGACGGGATCCGGCGCCCCGACTCCCTCTCGTCAGCCAGCCGCCGCCCTTGAGATAGGGACGACTGGCTGGCTGGACAAAGGCGGCGGAAGGCGGTGGCGCCTCTGTTGGCAGAGCAAGGGTCAAGGCTGCCCGGGACTGGGGCACACTGTGATAGCGCTTCCTCTGCACAGACAGGCGGCTGCACGACTCCGCCGCTCAACTGTCGGGAAGTTAACAGAGCCGTCAAGCGGGCGTAGAACCAAAAAGGGCGAGGCGGTTGGGGAGGGGGAAGATCGCGACTCACCCAACATAATAAGAAAATTTGCTACAGGTGTTTACATCTTTAAGCGCCACCGTAGCCGCGGTCGCTATCGCACATCTGTGGCGGCGCTCGAATTGTGGTTCAAATGGCTCTGAGCACTATGGGACTTAACATCTAAGGTCATCAGTCCCCTAGAACTTAGAACTACTTAAACATAACTAACCTAAAGACATCACACACATCCATGCCCGAGGCAGGATTGGAACCTGCGACCGTAGCGGTCTCGCGGTTCCAGATTGAAGCGCCTAGAACCGCACGTCCACACCGGCCGGTCTCGACTTGTGGGTAAGTCGTTTCGAATCATGGTGGTGGAAAATTTTCACTGCCAGTATTTGGCCGCAAGAGGAGAGGTGACGCCGTAAAGTACCTGATCACCAGTCTTTGGATTAATCCTTCAAGTGACACTGGTAAATATAAGTTTCAGTGGTCTTAATTGCACTTTATTACCTCATTTACTAGAAACAATCCACCTTGCGTAAAAATATCAAATCGGCCAAGAACTCCTGTAGATACTTCCTAACCACATTTCCCCTTTATATACTACATATATGTTAAAAATAGCCGGGTGGAGTGGCCGAGCGGTTCTAGGTGCTACAGTCTGGAACCGCGCGACCGCTACGGTCGCAGGTTCGAATCCTGCCTCGGGCATGGATGTGTGATGTCCTTAGGTTAGTTAGGTTTAATTAGTTAGGTTTAAATTCTAGGGGATTGATGACCTCAGAATTTAAGTCCCACAGTGCTCAGAGCCATTTGAACCATTTCGTTAAAAATATTTAGCCTACGTTCGTCTAAACATTTATAAGAGTATCGTGAAAAATTGCAATTAATCGGTCAAGAACTTTTTGAGATCATTGCTAACATCTTTTACCCTTTATGTATATTCATATATTACATTTATTAAAAAATCTGTCGCCTATGTCCGTCCATATGTTTATTAGAGTATTGGGTAAGAACGTGAAGTAAATCTATCAAAAACTTTTCGAGGTGATTACCAACGTTTCCTTTATTAAAAGAATATGCAGTCTGTGTTGGACCGAATGTTTGTTACGTTATCGTGTAAAAATTTGAAGCAAATCAGTCAGAAATTTTTAGAGATTTTTGGTACCAACGGTTCCCCTTTATATATTAGATAAACATTTATATGCAATATATATTAAAAACATATACAGTTTATGTCTGTTGGTGCGTTTATTACGGTATCGTGTAAAAATTTGAAGTAAATAGATCAAGAACTTTTCGATATTTTTCCTAACATCGTTTCCTCTTTATATAGCGTGAAGATATACACTTATCACCATATATATTATAAAATATATAGCCTATGGCAGTCCGGACTTTTATTAGAATATTGTGTAAAAGTTTAAAGTAAATCGGTCAAGAACTGTTCAAGATTTTTGATGACAAAGTTAAACAATGACTTGCACAGACATAATTTTGGGAAATTGGCTGAATATTTCTGAAACACCCTGCAATTGCCAAAAATTACTTGCTTTTCAATATTTTTCCACATTTTCAGTGTTAGTATGTGTGCGCAGTCCGTTCTGCTGTATTAACTGTGAAAGATGCTGCACTTGCTGCTTCCTGCACGCGGGTGTCAGAATATTTACTCTGGTTAAAAGACTCGCACAATGTATCAGTCAAACACGTTAGTTCGCACCTGGCTTTTTTTAAATGGTTTAACTGAAAAATCTAGTGGCATTCCACAAAACTTCACAACAACGGTCGTACGGAGGCGCTTTGTCAACACAGCGGCATTCCTTTGTGCAGCTCTGAGGAAGCTCAAGAGATAGCAATGTCTCTCACCCACCCCGGATATACAGCAGACAACGTTGTTGCTGCTATTTGACTCTTGAAAGGTTCAAATTTTGTGCTTTTACCTTCCGTAAAACTTCCGTTTCGAAACTATCGGAGCGGGAGGCAGAGCCGGAGATGCAAATGTTGGTGGACGCGATGCAACCAGATGACTTTATTATCTATGTTTAAAATTTCTGCTCCCAGTTGTTACTAAACTAAAATCTTAAAAACAATTTATCCTATAGTCTTTTAACAGTAACTTCATTGTTCGAGAAAAAGTATTTGTTCTGTTATTAACACGTTGCACCTTCCACATATTTTCCTTGCTTAATTTAGATCTTTGCTCAATAAGAAATCAATGATATCTTTGCTTAGTGGATACTCTTTGCTTTGAGAACCAAAACATCGAATGTAAAACATATGTGTGAAGCTCAGGCTGACATGTTGAATATTATGAGGAGTGCTTCACGTGCCACAGTGATTTATTTGGAATAGGTGTACTGTTTACACCTAAACAGCTTTTACATTGTATTGGTAAAGCGTAAGTACCACAACAAGACACAGCGCCGTCCACTTGAACATATGTAAGTGTATACAACTGTTTCACCTTATATGTAAACAATTACACGTACATTGGCCTGTACTTACATGCATGGGTAATTTCCAAGAATGATTGCCTATCGATCATGCGACTCTGGTGGTGGGCGTTATGAGTATGTTTACGGTGTTCGCTACAGCAACGACAAAAGAAGAGCGTTGCAAAGGAGACGACTTACCTTACTCGTCGTCGGTGTTGTTATCATGTGAAAGTCCATTACGCTGGTCTGGATGCATAATTTGGAAGAGTCGAACCATGTATCTCTTCCTGACCTCATTCGTTTTCCCGCACTGTCCGCAATGAAATTGTAAACGGTATTTCGGCATCGAAACTGTTCTTATGAAGTTTTACGCACTTCGCACCACCACAGTCTACACGGTCCCTTCTTTCCTCGTCCGGTAGTACTCCATATTTGTGACAAAAAGTCGAACAATTTTCTACGCTGGATAAACATGGAATTAGATTTTTCCATGTGAGAGAATCCACCGAAGAAACGTCAAGAACACCAGATATCCCACTCACTAACGACATAAGTCGTCTGGGATTCCCTAGCAACTCACCAATAATTCGCGGAGGTATGTAATTTAGAGCAATTAAGGGAACGACGGAAAACAGATAAAAATGATGATCACAAATAATTGATCACAACGCCCGCCATCAGAGTCGCATGATCGATTTACGCTCGCACGTCCGATATGTATCGTTTGGATCCCGCGACTTCGATAGGCAATCATTCTTGGAAATTACCCATGCATGTCTCAAAGGACAGACACTGTTGACGATCCACAGTTGTAGGAAATACTTCAAAATTAATTCGCTGACCACGAATTCCTAGTAATCAGCTGTATTAGGTACAGATCTACTAACCAGTAGTGACATATGATAATTTGTGACGCACCGGAGCTCGGATTCGGATTCCCCTCTTATCACGTGCGATCGCCTTAACCATTTTTTAAATTATTTATTTTTATTAAAAAATATTATTTCCAGTTTCTCTGAAACGTCTAGGTCTTTGCTGCTGGAGATTAGATCTGTCTAAGTAATTCGGGTAAGGGCCGTCTCCTGGTGACATCCACAGACAGGGGTTGACAAGTCGCATCGTAAATCTTTTCCCGATGTCAGGGAAAATTGTGGAATGCTATTAACCTAAAATTCACGTGATAAGAACTTCGCTGTGCAACAATTCAGGTTCATTCTTACTGAAAGTAAATTGGCCTAACGAAACCTGTCATTATTAATTACTCAATTTATTTTTAAAGGGCATACCATTTTCGAACAGACTCGTTGTTCTTCATGTTCACGTTTATTTCATTGCAATTACACAGTGCTGACAACGAGACGTTGGGAGGTTTTCAGATGAGGTGAACATTTATTGGGAAAGATCTTTCCGCAGCTTTATTAGAGAGTATAGAAATCATGAAATGACCTGGCACGTTAAAACTGTGTGCCGGACAGAGACTCGAACTCAGGATCTTTCGTTTTCGTGGGCAAGTGCTCAACTGACATTAAGTAAATGATTTCTTCTTGAAATAAAGAAAAAAAATAAATACCTACAACATGAGCGTAAGTTGTAGGTAACGAGAAAACAAATAAAAATGTCTGTTGTTTGAAAATGAAAAGACGACGTTCTTCATAAAATAAACAGTATTTATTGAAAACATAAATAAGACTTCTTTCTCAATATCATTTTTTTTAACAGAGGGCATGAGGAAGGAAGCCGATATGCTGCCGATACTGAGCTACCCGTGAATAAACATGTGTAAAGAAAAAAATTTAGAAGATGAAGAGAAAAGAGAAGTGAAAGAAATTAGGAAGACTTGCTGAGCCACGCTCCACATTGTCGCCCCCCACTTCGGCTATCCGTACGCGATCCCTGAACTGTCTCATACTTCCGTATGTTAACACTGTCTTACATCATTTGATCGTAGTCGCCCCCCACTGCGGCTATCCGTGCGCGATCCCTGAACCGTCTCAAACTTCCATATGCTAGCACTGTCTACATCATTTGATCGTATTTCACTAAATTCATCACCTAATGCTCGGAACATTACTTGGATTCCCGCACTAGGGAGAATGAGACGTGGAATTCCTAACAATGTTGTCATCTTCGTGTGTCCGCTCAGGTTTAAAATGCTTACATGCATGCCTAAAATAACAGACACTGTTGACGATCCACGACTGTACGAAATACTTCGAAAATTCTCCCTTTTTCAGGAATCCAAGTAATGTTGCATGCCTTGGGTGATGACTTAAAGTGGGCGACGATATAAGAAAGAAGACAGTGTGACATATGGAAGTTTGGATCGGTCTGTGAAAGGTGCACGGATAGATGAAGTTGTTAAGGCGACCGTTCGTGACCAACGGGAAGTACTGTTTGTAGTCACGGTCCTACACAAATTTTCATATCACTATTGAGTGTATCCGATGATAAGGAATTCGCAGTCTGAGAATTAATTTCGAAACAATGGCATGTTTTTAGTAGCGAAACAACTCACAAAGTGACGCTAAATATGCAAATGTTCTTGTGCAGTGTTGGAAAACACTGCTGATAAAAACGCTGTTTATAAAAACACTAAAGTAATTTGAAACTGTATCCACCTGTAGAAGTGCATGGCTCTGAAAGAAAAGCATTTTAAAAGTGTGTGTTTCTGATTACGTTACTCACCAACAATCATTAATGGCTGCAGAATTCACGAGATCCAGCATGGATAAAATAGCATTTGCATTAGTTTCATTTGAAAATAATCACACAATTTTGTCTGTCTTCTGCTTCATGTAGAGTTTACTAGATTGTGAACAGGCGGCATTGTATTTTCCTGCTCATGCGGAGTTTTTCAGTGCCGGATGCCGCGATTTATTAATCAACGATCAGCGAAACCAAGAGGATGAGATTCTCATTTTAAAGAGGCCACTTGCGCTTTACTGTAATCTATGCTACTACAGAAAGACAATAGTTATTTAAAGTTGTCAGTAAAAATCTCGAAAAGCTATTGATCGGTTTATTTCAAATTTTTACAGAATACTCTAATAAACGTTCGGACGGACATAAGCTACACATTTCTTCCATTCCTACACGATGCTCTAACGCCTTGCCCTTTAGACGGATAAGTGCTATATATTTTTTGAGCAACAATGCACAGTTTCTCTGTTAAAAACGACTACGAAAAGAAAATGCTGTGCTGTGAAAATATGCTATTTTTCTTTCTTTCTCGCAGTCAGTTTTAATTGCGACAGCAGAGCATTTAAACCATTAGACAAATTCTTTCTCCTGTATACCGTATATTCTTTCTCCTTACACATAATTTTAAACAAAAATTGTATACATAACAATGTGGTATCTTTTCCTTCCTCACAGTCGGTTTCAAGAGTAAACGAAAGTTGTTCTATTTATGTATTATCGGCTTATGATTAGAATGCTACTACGGGATCTGAATCGTCCGAAACTTTGATAATCCTAGCTATTCCCAGATTAAAACAACGCGAAATGCTATCACTGAAACTGTTATCCTCACAGATACAGCATCTGGAGAGGTCTCTGTCATATTCCGTATACCAATGATCCCAACCGATTTACCCATTCATTTTAAGTAACTTTAGTTCCCAATGAAGGTGTCGTTTGCAATACCGATAACCAAGGCTGAAGGTCAGAGAGAGGGGAAGAGGAAATTGACAGAGAGGGGGGGGGTGAGGAAATGGAAAGAGCGAGGGGAAGGAGGAGATGGAAAGAGAGAGAGATAGCGAGAGAGGAGGAGGATATATCCAATTCCATTACATATTTAGTGATACGATGCTTTACCGGGCTAGCTAGTAATAAAATAAAGCTTTTGTAATTCGGCTATGAAATTAACGCAATGGAAACGTTTAGTGTCAGTTAAGAGCTGCAGTCGCCTGGGACAGTAGCTCATGAGTTGGTGCTTCCCTAGCGGGTTGGGCCGCAGCCTACATGGCGGGCTTACAGGCAGAGTAATTTTCCCATGACAGCAGATGTTTCCAGTGTTGCAGATGTTGCAGAAAACGTCCACCACTAAATGCTTCCAATTAAATCGGTTGGGTTGCCCGACACAGAACTTGTCTCACACTGCACGTCGCAACCCACTCTTGGCAATGTGTGGCGCGAGAAAGTTACGCGTCATGCAGCTCCGTGAATTGGAAGAATATACGGCCGGACATTTTCTGTAACAGGTGTCGGAGACACCTTGCTGTCATGGGGAAATACTCTTCCTGTAAGCCCACCATATAGGCCGTGGGCCAACCCGTTTAGGGGGATTATTGAAGCACCACTCACAATGCTACGATGGTGTAGTGATTCGCATACCTGTCTAGGAACGAGGAGACCCGTTTTCCAGGCAAAGCTATAGCACAAATTTTAATTTATTACTTCACCTTCTATTGGTTGTAGTTGTTGTGGCGTTCAGTACTGAGACTTGTTTGATGCAGCTCTCCATGCTACTTTATCCTGTGCACGCTTCTTCAACTCCCAGTAGCTACTGCAACCTACATCCTTCTGAATCTGCTTAGTGTATTCCTCTGTTGGTCTCCCTCTACGATTCTTACCCTCCACGCTGCCCTCCAATACTAAATTGGTAATCCCTTGATGCCTCAGAACATGCCCTACCAACCGGTCCCTTCTTCTTGTCAAGTTGTGCCACAAACTCCTCTTCTCCCCAATTCTGTTCAATACCTCCTCATTAGTTATGTGATCTACCCATCTAATCTTCAGCATTATTCTGTAGCGCCACAATTCGAAAGCTTCTATTCTCTTCTTGTCCGAACTATTTATCGTCCATGTTTCACTTCCATACTTCCATACATGGCTACACTCCACACGAATACTTTCAGAAACGACTTCCTGACACTTCAATCTACACTCGATGTTAACAAATTTCTCTTCTTCAGAAACGATTTCCTTGCCATTGCCAGTCTACATTTTATATCTTCTCTACTTCGACCATCATCAGTTATTTTGCTCCCCAAATAGCAAAACTCCTTTACTACGTTAAGTGTCTCATTTCCTAATCTAATTCCCTCAGCATTACCAGATTTAATTCGACTACATTCCATTATCGTCGTTTTGCTTTTGTTGATGTTCATCTTATATCTTCCTTCCGAGACACCGTCCATCCGTTCAACTGCTCTTCGAAGCCCTTTGCTGTCTCTGACAGAATTACAATGTCATCGGCGAACCTCAAAGCTTTTATTTCTTCTCCATGGATTTTAATACCTAATCCGAATTTTTCTTTTGTTTCCTTTACTGCTTGCTCAATATATATATATTGAATAACATCGAGGTGAGGCTATAACCCTGTCTCACACCCTTCGCAACCTGTGCTTCCCTTTCATGCCTCTCGACTTTTATAACTGCCACCTGGTTTCTGTACAAATTATAAATAGCCTTTCGCTCCCTGTATTTTACCACTGCCACTTTCAGAATTTGAAAGAGAGTATTCCAGTCAACATTGTCAAAAGCTCTCTCTAAGTCTGCAAATGCTAGAAACGTAGGTTTGGCTCTCCTTAATCTTCTATCGAACATTAAGTTGAGACTCATAGTCTCCCGGAAAATATAATTCCATCTGATCATTAAATCCTCGCAACTGTGAACCAGTGGTGCACGTTTTAACCATGTGTGCTCTCCGCAAACAGTTGGCGCATAGCGCGGTAGGGCGCGAGGCGGGACCAGTGGCGGAGGCGGAGGCGTGGGCGCACCAGGGAGCCGCCAGATGCAGCGCAATAAGTCAGCGCGCCTCTGACATCTTAATGAAGGGCGCCGACGCGGCGACAAAGGCGCGTCCGGCCGCATCTGCCCCGGGGCGCAGCGCAGCCGGCCGGCCGGACCTGGGCGTGCTGGCCGCTGGCCGCTGGTCACCGTGCCCCGTGGGGGGCAGCGCGCACTCGCACTCTCTCCCCCCCCCCCTCCCCCGCCCCACCCACCTCGCCCTCTAAATCACTCGTCCCGTAGTCCGGCCACAAAGTAACCTCCCGCCAACGCAACGCTCTACCCTCTGACTGCCCCGCCACGAGTATTAACCGTGCTGAAGTGGTTGTTGCTCACTTCATTCTGTCACAATGTTTACATTAGTCACATACGACGGCTGATAGTAAGACTGTTTTTTTCCCACAGATGTTTATTACCACATTTCAGTGTTTGCATGATCTCTTTCAAACTAATCTCCTCCTACCTGAACGTATTTTAAACAGCGTCTTTGCTAGTCCTCTAGCCGGCCGAAGAGGCCGTGCGGTTAAAGGCGCTGCAGTCTGGAACCGCGAGACCGCTACGGTCGCAGGTTCGAATCCTGCCTCGGGCATGGATGTTTGTGATGTCCTTAGGTTAGTTAAGTTTAACTAGTTCTAAGTTCTAGGGGACTAATGACCTCAGCAGTTGAGTCCCATCGTGCTCAGAGCCATTTGAACCATTTTTGCTAGTCCTCGAAAACGTGGTGCAAGCCGTCTCTGACGCTGAAACCCTGCCGAAATGTTTCAGTAAAACGGCCATCACAACCGCTAGATTCCGCAAGTCAACTGTCGGAGACATGTAAGCAGAAGGCTCCCAAGGACAACACGAAGAAGCTTGCGTTTTTGTCATTTTGTTGCTCAGCGACGGGAAATATTAGCCGGCTCCTAAAGAGGCATAAAATCGATTCGATCCTCAGGGCTTAAAAATAAATAAATACATAAATAAATCCAGAACTCATGAGGCCTGTGAAAGGCTACGTAGGCCTTAAAATGCCAGGAGTCTATAAAATACAGTATGAGGGTGGATACTATTGTGTCAGACATACTGACTATACTACTGAACAGGACTTTGTGGAACACGAGAGATGTTCTCGCTTTCGGTACTCTGAGAAATCAGCGCTGGCAGAGTATGCACTAGAAAAAGCACTTCGTACTGAAATCGACGAGACAGCTGTTATTACACGGAATAATAGCTTCTGGGATAGCATCACAAAAAAGCAATAGAAAAAAAAGTAACAGTAAAGACGGTGGCCTGCAGCTAAACACAGCTTGAGACCGGCCGCCGGAAGGATGAAGGGGGCGCGGCGAGTTTGCATCGAAAACGTGATCTTACACGGCGCTAGGTCGAGCTCGGTCGAGCGCTAGTGACGTCACAGAAGGCGGGGTCGCTGTAGAACGGCAGCCGCAACCCTGAGACAGTCACCACTTGACAATGGCCGACGAGTACACGCCCAAAAACTCGTGGGTTTTGAACTGCTTGACATGGCTGGAAGCTCGAGAGAATGTTATCAAAGTGTTTAACGTATGCCTGGTGTGCTTCTGTTGAAATACCTATTTTTTTTATTTTTATTGAGTCATCAGTCTTCTGACTGATGCAGCCTGCCGCAAATTTCTCTCCTGTGCCAATCTTTTCATCGCAGATAAGCACTTGCAGACTACGTTCACCATTATTTGCTGGATGTATTCCAAGCTAGATGTATTCCAAGCTAGATGTATTCCAAGCTCTGTCCTTCCTTTACAGTTTTTACCTTCTACACCTCCCTCTAGTATCATGGAAGTTATTCCCTAATGTCTTAAAACATGTCCTATCATTCTGTCCCTTCTTCTTGTCAGTGTTTTCCAAAAATTCATTTCCTCTCCACACTCCTTACCTTACCAGTCCACCTAATTTTCAACGTTCTTCTGTAACACCACACTCAAATACTTCGACTGTCTTCTGTTCCGGATTTTCCACAATCCATGTTTCACAACTATACAGTGCTGTGCTCAAACGTGCACTACGAGAAATTTCTTCCTCAAATTAACGTCTATGTTTAATACTAGCAGACTTACATCTGTTAGGAATGCCCTTTGTGCCAGTGCTAGACTCCTTTTTATATCCTCCTCGTTCCATCCATCACTCGTTATTTTGCTGCCCAGGTAGCAGAATTTCTTATCTTCGTGTAGTTCGTGGTCACCAATTTTGATGTTTAGTTCCTCGTAATTCTCATTTCTGTTACTTCTCATTACTTTTGTATTTCTTCGATTTACTCTCAACCTATATTCTGTATTCATCAGTCTGTTCATTCCATTCAGCACATCCTGTGATTCTCCTTCGCTTTCTCTGAGTATAGTAATATCATCAGTGAATCAACATTGATATCCTTTCACCTTGAATTTTTAGCCCAGTCTTGTTCCTTTCTTTTATTTCCGTCATTGCTTCTTCGACGTATAGATTGAACAACAGGAGCGAAAGACTACATCGTTGTCTTACACCTTTTCTAATGCGAGGACTTCGTATTTAGTCTTCCAGTCTTACTGGTCCCTCTTGGTTGTTGTACATATTGTATTCGACCCGTCTTACCATTTAGCTTACAAGGGGACCCTCCATACTGTAAATCACGGATTTTGATGCCCTTCACATATGTTGTAGAGGCACTTACCCTGATTACCTGGCTATCCTTTTTTTTAGCGACAGGCCTTGGTTTTTGAGACAATCGATTTTGAAGTTCATTGCGCGCTTTGTATACCCGTAACATTACATATATTGCGAGCAAGTCAGCGTAGCGTAGTGATAAAGGTTCGCGGCTACTGCGCTGGAGGTACTGTGTTCGAATTCTGCTCCTATATTTTTTTTATGCAAAAACCGTCTGGAAAATTTGGTCCTAACGTTCAAAAACGAGTAGACGAATTGACTCGGAAATACAGAAATGTAGTCGTGTGCTGCACGAAATACGGGAAGTTCACGAAACTGGTGTATGAAGAATTTTTGCGTTCTGTAATTCTTCCGTACGTGGGATAGAAAAATTTTTTGTACACTATCGATTCGTGGGGAGGGCAAACCGATTCAACTTTATGCGATCATCTATTCACTGATGAAAGGAAAGCGAGCACTTGCACCCTAAAAGTGGTCTCACCGAAGTGCACTCCTTATTGCCAGCCCTGCGAATGTTTATTTTTACCGACAGGTGAAAATCTTCACGAAAATTACTCTGAATTCAGCCGACTTGATGAAAGACAATAGAGAGATCGCTTCTAGGGAAGATTCGATAAAATTACATTCGCTACTCCTACATCAGTTCAGCGCACCTAATTTTGAAAGCATGATTAAATACGCATGGTTCGCATCGAAATTAGTGGATGAAAGAGAAATCTTTTTGAATGCAAAAGAATTGTGTTTCCCGGTATTGCTCATGAAGAAACCGTGCGCTTGCAAGACGGTTGCTTTCATAAGATGCGCGTGGTGCTGCTAAAATTTGTGCTTCGGTTGTTTCTAATCACCCACAATATTGTTCTGGCACATCAAGCAATGTGGACGATGAAAAATAAGATTTTGTAATATTGTATGGGATAAAAAATTAATAACTAAATGTACCTTTATAATTTCGCACACCTTACATTGAGTTGATATTCTTTGAAATAAAATTGAAAAATTCGGTCGATTTTTTTTTTTTTTAAAGTACACGAGCAGGATTGGAACACGGTACCTGCAGCGCAGTAGCCGTGAATTTTTACCCTGCGCTACGCTAACTTGCTCGGAATACACGTAATGTTACGCATATGCAAATCGCGTAATGAACTTCAAAATCGATTTTCTAAAAAACCAAGGCCCGTTGCTAAAAACCCCGATAGCTAGGTACTCGGGGTAAGTGCCTCTATAACATATTTGAAGCGCATGAAAATCCTTGATTTACAGTATGGAGGGTCCCCTTGTTAGACCTATGTTTCTCAGAATTTCAAACGTCTTGCATCATTTTACATCGTCGGAAGCTCTTTCAAGGTCGACAATTCCTGTGAACAATGTGCATTATTTATACGTAAACTGATGTGTGAGCTACTGGATCCTTATGGCGTGTGCAGACGAGCTTCCCCAGGCTCCCAGCTTACTCTGAAATATTGAGCGATAATGGGCACGTGGCGGTGTCCATTAAGGGCGGTCAGTGTGGGCGCGGCGGTGACAGGGGCGCGGCGCGGCGCGGCGCGGCGCGTGCAGCTGGCCGCTCACAAAGGCGGGGGCGGGCGCCGTCAACACGGGCCGGCCGGCCTTTCAGGCTGCTCAATGGGCGCTGATTTTGGAACAGCGAGAGGCAGCGCTTTGTAGCCACCACAATGCACCCACCTGGAAGGCGCCCTACATTCTTAACCGCGCGAACCCGCCCCCGGCCTGCCAGCAAACTCCGGCTAAGGCGCTGGACGCCTGGATACCTGCCAAACTGTGTACAGCCTCCGAGAGCGGTCGAGAGTTGACTCTGTCAACACAGGCGTGGCACGCTCTGCTATTCTGAATTACACCTTCATCTACAACAGTGCTGCCCTACCTTTGTGAGACCACACATTAGCTTGTACCCCACTCCACCCTTCAGCTAAGCACTATCATCAACATTAGCGCCTTACTAAACATCAGAATGAAAAATAATTTTCTTCGAACTCTTCTTTTATTAAACTGCGAAATGTTATTTAGTTTTTGTGGACATTTTATTAAAGCGCGAACTATTGAGTCAATGAGACAACTAGCACTGCTTATTTACAACAACGATGCAATTCTCAGTGCATCGCGAGTGCTATCTGCAACTCCTTCTCAGAAAAGAAGGCTACCTGTCCACACTGATTGTGAACACTTGATAGAAAATAATCTTCCTCTACCCCACTCCTCTCCGTAGTGACACTTGCTTTGTCCCCAACCTGCAACACCATTTTACATTAGCAAAATGTGGGCACTGTTCTTACTTTTTGCAAGCGACTTCATTTGTAAACTTCTTATATCAGAAATCACACGGATTAGAAGACTTCAGGCTGCCAATGCTTTGTGTCCCACCATACTTGTAATAATAATAATAACACAATACTATTAAGGCTGTCGTGGGCACTAGTTGACAAACTACCTGCTTTCTTCTGTCTCCGGTTCTTCGGCCGACGTTTATTTGATAATTCTCCGCTGCAGAGTGAAAATCTCATTCTGGAAACATCCCCCAGACTGTGGCTAAGCCATGCCTCCGCAATATCCTTTCTTCCAGGAGTGCTAGTTGTGCAAGGTTCGAAGAATAGCTTCGGTGAAGTTTGGAAGGTAGGGGACGAGCTACTGGCAGAACTGAAGCTGTGAGGACGGGTCGTGAGTCGTGCTTGGGTAGCTCAGTTGGTAGAGCACTTGCCCCGCGAAAAGGCCGGCACGGTAGCTCAGCGTATTCGGTCAGAGAGTTTAGCTACCCTCTGTAATAAAAAACTGAGTAAACGGATCAACGAACAACGTGGGCGAGTGTCATAGGACGTCCGTCACGAACAAATTCAATGAACAATATAAAACAAAATGAGATAAAAAAAAGTTGGTAGAGCACTTGCCCGCGAAAGGCAAAGTTCCCGAGTTCGAGTCTCGGTCCGGCACACAGTTTTAATCTGCCAGGAAGTTTCAATTTTTCTGACGTTTCGCCAGCACAAGTGGCTGTCATTGTCAAAAAAAAAAAAAAAAAAAGGTTCAAATGGCTCTGAGCACTATGGGACTCAACTGCTGTGGTCATTAGTCCCCTAGAACTTAGAACTACTTAAACCTAACTAACCTAAGGACATCACAAACATCCATGCCCGAGGCAGGATTCGAACCTGCGACCGTAGCGGTCTTGCGGTTCCAGACTGCAGCGCCTTTAACCGCACGGCCACTTCGGCCGGCTGGCTGTCATTGTCAAAGCTTCACCCTCTATCACAGTCCACCACTGGTAGTGGAGGGTGAAGCTTTGACAATGTTAGCCACTCGTGCTGGAGAAACGTCAGAAAAATTATCAAACAAACGTATACCGAAGAACCCGATACAGAAGCCAACAGGCAAATAATAATAAAAACAACAATACTAATGCAATATGTACATCCTACAGCAATGTAGTAGCCGTTACATAGTCAGTGGTATGTTGTGCTGTCAGTTAGTTCATCTGTCGTTGCGAAGTGAATAACGAAGCAATTTCTGGCTCATTCCAGGAATTTCCTACAACTCAGTGAAGGCATTTCATGAGATATTTAAGGTTAAGTGACGTATACGTCTCAGTTTTACTGTCATAGGTGCAGGGTACAAAGTACGTGTGTAGTGGGTGCGCTATGTATGAAAGATGATGTTCCTATATTCGCTTCACGAGCAGTAACCTTTACCATATAGTGCTACACGTTACGGCTATTATTTGAAAAAGTATGTAATATAATACATTCGCTTCACGAGTAGTAACCTCTACCATATAGTGTTATACTTTAAGGCTAGTATTTGAAAAAGTACGTAATATTTGGTAATTTTTGAAAGCAGTATTAAAGTCTAACGAAATTGTGATAACAGTAACGATCTTTCAAAAATAATTTACTTTCGTGACCGAAACACAAACGAAACTTTGTTTTTACCTCTCAGAAGCCAATTACATCCAGTTTTGGAACTACTGATCTACTACTATGCCCCGCAAGCCACCTTAAGGTGTGTGGCGGAGGGTATTTTGTCACTTACCCCCCCCCCCCCCCCCCGGCCTCCTTTTCCTCTTGAGTTATGGGCTGTTGAATATTGTATGTAATCGTTACTGAGAAACGAATATTCCAAAGAGACTCAAACAATCGTTTCATTACTGCTTGAAATGTTCCGTTACACGGCTGGCTCCTTTCTCGCAAGTTCTTCCTAACTCGGTAGCTTTCGTATTCCTCCAAATATTTATTCTGAAACGTGCAAGTCGTTAGTGACACAGAGAAGCGAATACATTTTGCTACTTGCCATGTTTCCTACCCACATGCAACTCGTGTCCGACTCGGTTGGAGCCTGTGGCCGTCTTAATCCTCCAATTCCTTCGTTCGACAGGCTACAGTTTCCGTCGTACGGCAAATCGCCGGGTTCTCGCTAACCCACAACGTCAAACGGGATTTTTAACAGGGCTACGGAAAGTGCCCGTAATACAACTACTGCTCGGCGATCTTATGGCTCAATGGCTCTGAGCACTATGGGACTTAACATCTGTGGTCATCAGTCCCCCAGAACTTAGAACTACTTAAACCTAACTAACCTAAGGGCATCACACACATCCATGCCCGAGGCAGGATTCGAACCTGCGACCGTAGCGGTCACGCGGTTCCAGACTGAAGCGCCCAGAACCGCACGGCCACACCGGCCGGCTAGCGATCGTATGTCCTGTGCCGATTCAGTTTGCAATTATTTTGATATAACAACAAATTCAACCGTTAATTTCGTTAACACCCTGCTGAAGAAGAGGATAAGGTGTTCAGGAAAGTAAACATACGCGAATGGTGCATTCACAAGCACGGTAATTCCCACAACTTTCTAGGTTAGCAGAAAACTGTTTACGTGTTACGGCTACATCAGTAGCGACGTTTTGTGGCGAAAGTAACGAGTAACGAATACTCCGTAATGGGTATGTGTTCGACAGTACAAAATGGGTACGGTACAAAATTACTTTTACATCCCTATTTCAGCCAATGGAGCTGGATGGGCATATACGCTGCGCCGTTGCTCTTACTAAATCAACCTATCACGTTACTCTTCTTTACAACTTCTCTATTTCGATTATCAGCACTATCTGATAGGTGTTCCAGACTGACGAGCAATACTTAAGTGTCAATCGAACAAGGATTTTGTAAACTGCACCTCTCCTGTAGGACTAAACTTCCTGAGGATCCTCCGAATGATCGTCAGTTAAGCATCTGCTTTTCCTAGGATTAATTTTCACTGACCGTTTTATTTTAGATCACTCCGTACGCATGCTCTCAGAAATTTAATGGGTTGAATGCTTCCAGCGATTGTTCGTCAATTGCATAATAATACAGTGACCGGTCCTCCTGCATATTTATGCACAATACTTTGCACTGGTTTACGTCAAGGGTCACCTACCAGTATCTCCACTAAGCTGCCAGTCTCTACACCAAGCGCCATTCCTCTGCATGGCTTCCTGCATTTCGTCACAGTTTTCTAATATTGCGACTTCCTTGTATATGACTGCATCATCCGCGAACAGCCTCGTGGAGCTTCTGGCGTTATGCGCCAGATCGTTTATGTCCTTATCCTGCCGGCCGGTATGGCCGTGCGCTTCTAGGCGCTACAGTCTGGAACCGAGTGACCGTTATGGTCGCAGGTTCGAATCCTGCCTCGGGCATGGATGTGTGAGATGTCCTTAGGTTAGCTAGCTTTAAGTAGTTCTATGTTCTAGGGGACTGATGACCTTAGCAGTTAAGTCCCATAGTGCTCAGTGCCATTTGAACCATTTTTTGTCCTTATCCTACTTTAGACCCGTGATTGACGTGACGTACCACTGCAGTTAGATGCTGTTAATGTACGTCAGCATCATCATAGTGTGGTTGTTCAAGAACATGCTTCAGGAACGAAACTGTATCATAATCAGATTGTAGTTGTTGTGGTTTTCAGTCTTTAAATACAGCCAGACGCATATCAAGCAGAAATATACCCAGGCCCTCTTTCATTTCAAATAATGGCATTCAGCGGCTCTGTAGAGGAGGTCGAACGTCGTACTGAATTCTCATAATCAAAGATGATGTATTAACGTGTAATATTACTATTTATGTGTTGTCACGTGCTTAATCTGTGGTATAAAGTTCATATCGGTTGCGCATGTCTGTTTCAGTGTTACAGTTTTCACCAAGTGCAGTGTTCATTTCGAAGAACCGTATCGTCCATAAGGGGTCAGACTTTGGTAGTACTGCGTTATGTTGGTAATGCATCAACTGTGCGACGTGGAGTATATTCGCAAACGCTGAAATGTGCAACATATTTAAATATGTCAAATGCTTGTGAATATCGTTCTACTTCCTTACATGTGATTTATTTATAGTGTGAACAGCAAACAACATGGTTCGGATACACAGACAAATTAACTAAGTTCAAGAAACAAATAAAACAAATATTGAACAACTGCAGACCAGAATCAGCGCGCTGATTGTATTTTGGGCAGCTAAGCCCTGTATCGTGCGCAAAACTGGACACAGGCGGTACTGCAAATACTGATTGTAGCTACAATATGGCCCTGAGCTGACAGCAGAAACGTTGTACTGATGTGGTAAAATAAATAAAATGAGTGTGTAACAGTCAAAAACAGAGATATCAGAGGAAATTAATATTTGAAAACGCAACACAACAGCATCAAAAACCGTGAGAAATTGTAGAACGGGTATTAGATATAAAACTACCGGCACCATGAGAGATAGAATAACAAACAAAACCGCAACGAAGAAAGCACAGAAAGTGCTGAAACATATTTGAGTAAAGTGAAAATAAATAAACGGAATTTCTCTCCAAATTTTTTTAGCAAGCACAGGAAGTTAGAAGAGCTACTGAGCTGAGGTCTGCTGAGCCCCGCATTCACAGAACACAGACGCAACAAGTGGACCGCGCCTACCCCTCGTCGCCGCTTTCGTCCAAAGTTGTGGTAGGTGCAGGGATTAGGCAGGAATGAAAGTGACGCAAGTGGGAGCTACTTATGGCCAAGAGTTTAGAAAAAAGAATGGAATTTTTGTTGCACGTTGGGCAAGACATCAGCCGTTTACATTAGCATAGTTTCGACACAACGTTCAGCGTAGCAGGAAGAGTACGGCACGGTAAACCGAGGGCCGTGGGTTAGAATCTCTACGCAGGAACTCTTTTATTATCTATTTTTACTTCCACTGAAAATAAATTGGAATAACTGCAATCTATTCCATTTATTAAGATTTTCGTACGCGGCATGAAAAAAAGAGGCAAAGAAAAATTAGAGGTTGAAAATAAATTCTTAAAATAGGATTCCCCTCAAATGCACAGCGCTAATGCAGCCCTGCTATGTCTGTTTTGATCCTAAGGTAAAGAATTTAATCAAAAAGCTTCAAAACTGCTCTTATCTCATCGAGAGAATAAAAGAAATCGCATCCCGGGGAGACTGGATCAAAATACGTTCCATTGAACATCACTAGCTATCCTCGCCAATGTCTGGTGAAATGATGCGTTACGCTTGGTTTGCTGCCCAACCATTCGATGAGAGAGAACTTTTTGTGAATGTAAACTATTTTGCTTTTGTATAGAAACTTTAACGTAACTGTAAAAAAAACTGCTGCGTTCATAAAGTTAGCAAGATGTCGAGAAAATTATTACTTCCTCTCTTTATACGATGAACATTACAAAAAAACATGTAAATCATCAAGAGTAAAATAATAAAAGTATCTAATTTTATGTAGGAAGTTATCGTGTACGCCTTTCAATCTCATGTTTTCCTTTGTCTTTCCTTTTCATGCTTTTTATAAAAATCTTGATAAATACAATATATTGAGCGTTATTTCGATTTATTTGCAGTGTAAGTAACGTAAAACTGAAAATAAGAAAGGAAAAATGTTTCTGCCTCGGGACTCGAACTCTCGACCGTCGGACTAGCGTTCTGAATTCTTATCACTGCTGCAGCCGCTGCCCTTAGTGGACACCACCGTAAAAGGTTCATGCCGGGCACGACCCGCGCCAGAAATGCTATATCTTTCTAAATGTTCATCCATCGGGAACTCCTACTTCTGTTGGTTTCATTTCTGGCCAACAACTGGTGTACCATAAATTTTGACGAAATCGGTGATGACGAGCAGGCGCGGTCCGCTTGTGAGACGCCATCAGTGAAGATTAGTGCGGGAGCTTGTGACACCAGAACGGAGACAGCTGAGAAACTCCTAAGTAAAATTCAATTCGTCGTTCTTAACGAAACAAACTCGACAAATGTAAAGGAAATTTCTGGAGTAGAGTGTTACAGGGCCGCTACCATTTACAATTCATGTTCACAATCTAGCAGATAACGTTGCCGAGTGGTTAGGGATGTTCACGGACGATGCTGTTGTCCAACAAGGTTGTTTGCGTTGTTGTCTTATAGGACGCTTGTAACGCAAGAAGTCTGCAGCGAAATGCAGGAAGAACTGTAGAGAACCGACAATTGGTGCACACATTGGTAGTTTAACTTATTTATTGGTATCAAAGTACATCTTTAAGATCACAATCTACATTGGTATATACGAAAAAGAATGTAAAATAAAGAAAAGACAATATAAGCAACTTTAGTCCAGCTTTTGGGATATCAGGTCATAAATGGTACGTCTTGCAGGACATATTCTACGTTGGTGTACCTGCTCTGTAGTTTGTGGAACTCCACAGTAAACAAGGACTACATGTGGGATAACCCCATTTGTGCAAATTGTCTATTGACCTTGCGACCTCAGTACTGTGCCTGTTTACAGTTTTCCTCACGGACCATTCTTCAGTGAAACCACCAGCTAGATTTCCCGGCGATCGCATCCATCAATGTGCAGACGTCGTAGATAATCGGGAACACGTCTGTTGGAGAGTGTTATCTGTTGTCCTCATGAAACTTTTCCGGACATCAGTCGTGAAGGAGGAGGGTGATGACTGTATAATGGGTGTAATGGATGTTTATCAGAGGTACATACCTTACACTGGGGTGACAAAAGTCATGGGACACCTCCTAATATCGCGTCGGACCTCCTTTTGACCGGCTTAGTGCAGAAACTCGATGTGGCATGGACTGTATGGTGGAAGTCCCCTGCACAAATACTGTGCCATGCTGCCTCTATAGGCGTCCAAAATTGCGGAACTGTTGCCGGTGTAGGATTTTGTGCTCAAACTGACCTCTCGATCACGTCCCATAAATGTTCGCCGGATTCGCGTCGTGAGACCTGGGCAGCCAAATCTTTCACTCGAATTGTCCAAGATGTTCTTCAAACCAATCACGAATAACTGTTGCCTGGTGACATGACATCGTTGTTTCGGAACATGAAGTCCAAGAATAACTGTAGATTGTCTCCAAATTAGCAGAACATACCCATTTACGGTGAATGATCGGTTCGATTGGACCAGAGGACCACACCATTATGGGTCCACCACCAGCTAGCACAGTGTCTCGTTGACAACTTGGATCCATGGCTTCGTGGAGCCTGCGCCACTCTCGAAGCCTACCATCAGCTCTTACCAACTGAAATCAGGACTCATCTGACCAGGCAACGGTTTCCCAGCTGTCTAGTGTCCAACCGATATGATCACGAGCCCAGGAGAGGTGCTGCAGGCGATGTTGTGCTGTTAGCTAAGGCACTAACGAAGTGTTTCTTGTCCGTTAGCACTGACAAATATACGCAAACGCCTCTGTTCTCGTTAAGTGAAGGCCGCCGGCAACTGCTTTGTCTGTGGTGAGAGGTTATTCCTGAAATTTGGTACTCTCGGCACATTCTTGATGCCGTGGATCTCGGGATATCGAATTCGCTAACGAATGGGATCTGGCTCCAACTACGATTTTGAGTTCAAAGTCTGTTAGTTCCCGTCGTGCCTCCATAATCACATCGGAAACATTTCCATACGAATTCTCTCACCACAAAAGACATCTCCGTCAATGCACTGCCTTTTATATCTTGTGTACGTGATACTACCGCTATCTGTGTTCCTATCACCATCCCATGAGTTTTGTCAGCTCAGTGTATACCTGTCTCTGCATGCAGCTGCCTCACGCTTGAAGTCTGGTAGTTGAATCTGAACTTAAGTAAATGCTACGTATTGCGCAAAATGGGCGAAGAGATCCACAACTGTTCCCTTACGCTATTACCACTGTTGCCAACGAATCACTGGAAACAGTGACATCTGTAAAATACCTAGGAGTTACCATTCGGAGCGACGCAAAGTGGAATGTGACCACATAAAACAAATAGTAGGAAAACCAGATGCCAGAGTATTCATTGGGACAATGGCAAGAAAATATAATTCACCCACGTATGAAGAGGCTTGCATTACACTCATTCGACAGATTCTTGATTACTGTTTATCATTCTGGAATCCTTACCAAGTAGGATTAATGGAAGAGATAGAGAACATCCAGCGGACAGCTGGGCTTTCCGTCAAGTGCTCGTTAGCGTCACGAAGCTGCTCAACAAACTCCAGTGGGAGACGCTACAACGGAGACGTTACGCATCACGGACAGGTTCACTGTTGACATTTCGAGAGTGTACATTTCAGAAAGTTGCGCAACATGATTATAGATTATGTGAAGTTATGATTATGTTGCGTTGGTGCCCCAATTACATTTGTTTCTTTAAAAACACGTACCCAACAGTGAAAATGTTATATGCAATCACCAAAAAATGTAGGACAAAACACAAGAATGATGCAACAAACCTCAGATAAATGCGTACGTAATGTGGTTGTCGTCGCATTGGATACAGCTCATCATACCATGCAGTGAACATATACACGAGGTCCATATCACCCAATTGTTTATCACTAAACCTGTGCAGACTGCTGTGAATCATTCTTAACGGACCACTCAAACCGTCAGAGAAAAAATCTAGGGGCAGCACCGCTCAGTACTGAGTGCATACCTGAGGGCGGTAAGTAAAGTAGGCATTACAGTTATCACAAATAAGTACAGAGAGTGAATTCAACCAGTTCGGTGCCATAGAAGTAAGCCAATATAGTTTATCGTTGCACTGTTAGGCAGATATTTTCAGCGCAAAGCAGATACAAAGATGAAGGGGGTAAGAAATCATTCAAAATGTATGCAATTACTCTGAAGCGAGCCGTCAAGGACAACGGGTTCCTGATACCAAAATTCTTAGGAAAGAGCCCTGAACAATTTCGGAAATATTGTCGATGGAGATCGAATTCAGCCTGTACATATCACTTCTCATGCTTATATTTGGCCGGCCGAAGTGGCCGTGCGGTTAAAGGCGCTGCAGTCTGGAACCGCAAGACCGCTACGGTCGCAGGTTCGAATCCTGCCTCGGGCATGGATGTTTGTGATGTCCTTAGGTTAGTTAGGTTTAACTAGTTCTAAGTTCTAGGGGACTAATGACCTCAGCAGTTGAGTCCCATAGTGCTCAGAGCCATTTGAACCATTTGCTTATATTTGCTTTTGATTTTAATTGTCATTATAGTAGCTAATGGTTGATGACATCTGACTGACTGTTGAATGAAAGCAATTTGCTGGTATGGATACAGTTTACATTCGAAAAAAGTGTGACTGATATTTCCTACTGTTACTCCATCACATTAACAATAAGGATTATCTCGATGGTGTATTAGATGAAGATGGCTCGCAATGCAGTCACAAATTATTGTTGCTGTTATTCATCATATATATTTCCCAAGTCAATAAACATTTTTCTAAATACATACTAGCAGTACGGGGATGAATGAGGTATCGTTAGAAAGGTTTTTAAACCAGCTTCTGACACTGCATATCGATTTTCTCCTAAAATTTATTATTTGTGGAAAATTTTAACATAGAAGAACTTTTAACTATCATAGGCAAAAGGACATCATGGATGCCCAGCTTCTTACGTATATTTTACGACGCTAAGTTATTAATCACGAATAAGAGGTTCCCTTTTCATATTATCTTATTACAAACAAAATTTTATTTGTTTTAATGTACTTATTAACTGGATAATTTATATACAGCATTGTCGTTGGTAGTAACCATTTCCACTGCGATAGTCCATTATCTCTGCCAGTCTTACACGCCGATTTTTCTAAACGAATATACTTTCGGAAACGACAAACATATTTGTCATTATCGCCTTGAATTGTGATTTACCTATTGCCACAACGGGCTAACGTTCTTACATAAAGTATGAAGTACAATGAAACTCTCAAAATGCAGGTAGACGTTATTGTGGCTTTAGTGATATACCAAGTAAGAAGAGAACACTACGTTCTAACCTATACATTTCACATCTGCTACAATTGTGCCTCCGTGCATTCCGACGAGTGGACTGAGAACCAGTTGTCTCCGGTAGAATCCCTAGGTTCATTAGATCCGTCAGAATTACCGCTACATAAACTTATATTAAGCACGCATGGTTATAACAAAATTCAATGAATTTACAGTTAATGCTTAGCCGATTGAACCACAAACACTATTGTAATACCACGGAAAAACTTAACGGCATCTGATCTAAGCATGGCTTTTCAGTTGACAGGAAGACACTTGCTTATTGAAATTGCATTTGTGATCTGAAAACAAGTCGCAGTGACAAAAGCTTCAAAGAGCAGTACTGTATTTACCGAATCCCGTCTTTACTCACGCACTATTGCATGTAGACTTTTCAAGGGTAAATAAGCCAGCTAACATTTTTGTATCCATTAAGGAAAATTAAAAACAAAAAGTACCTGAAGAATAAATTCTTACGTCAAATATCGTTTACACTGAGCTATAATAAAGCTCTGTACAGTGTTTTGATCGAAATTACAAGCATGGAAACGTATATGCACGCATGTTTCATAAATTCATGATTATTATCTATTTCACGTAGTTTGACTAATTTTGAAGATGTTTCCTCTTCATTCCCACAACTACCCTCATCCCAACAACTACACTTATTCCCAATAGTCATTATAGAAAACTAAAAAAGTGCGCAAGTTTCGCATGGATCCTCTGATTTCATTCTTTCGCGGAAACGCTGCAGAGCGTGAGATTACCTTGCACACGCGTACTTCACAAAATGTCTTAATGTCCAGCCAAAACTATGGGAATTAGTATTCCGCGAACGAAGCTGCCATGAACCCTTATGCAGTCAGCCACGGCTTCCCTTACGACACTGAGCGTTCCTTGGGCTAGCAGAGCCGCGTTTGGGAGCCCTCCATCAGTCTCTCGTCGACACGTTCCCAGAAGAAACCAATTACCGCGTTCCTGGAAGCAAGTGTCGCCCCTTGGGACACCATCAACAATGATCAACAAAGGTGCTGTTGCGTCCATTGGTGTCACCAGAGCACGCCTCTGCTCCGAGGCCCGCAATTCGATTTCCAATTTAACTGCGACACCCCGCTCCCACTATGGCGCGACTGAAATCGTCTCCGTATCGAGCTGAACACATAACGCCCCGCCGTGACTAATGCGGGCCCGATTGAATAACTCGCTTTTTCATTGGGAGTTCACGACTTTTACCGGCGAACCCGATTTTCGATTCGACCTCCGCGAAGGACTAGCGCAGTGGCTCCCTGGCGGATGGGTTTTTTGGTTCAGTGTCCCACGTTCTTCATTTACGACTGTACAGATGTTTTAGAGCACTCGGTGGGAGAAGTTGATGTTTTGGGGGAGGGAGAATTTTGCCCTGTTCTCCATGACGACAGTAGAAGAAAAAACAACAAAATCAGCACAATCAGTACAATAACTGCATACGAAGCAGTTCTGAGCTTAATGGTTATCATGGAGTACTTGTTTCTAATATTATGGTTGACGTTTTGAGCGCGGGGCTTTTGCGATTAGAAGTAGCGTAACTATTAACGTATGTAAAACACGAGGGACACATTAACTGTTCACTTACAATTTAAGATAAATTCCTCGTTTACAGTTTGTAGGCTAACACATAGACAAACATATTAAAATTGCTGCTGACGTTTAGTCTGAATAGAACTGTTTAATACAGACAGTGTGAAGTGGTATCCTGTTCGCATATTTTCTCCAAAAGAGAACAGTTATTTGTTATAAATTTCGAATAAGATGTTGTAAACAGTTACCGATTTACTTAATACGTCTCTTACTTATACGGTTTCTTGGCGAAATAAGACAACTGCTCAGAAAATTAGCTAAAAAGACGTCATAGAAGATGTATATCTGGAAATAAGGAACTAAATGTAAAAATTCTTATCATGTAGTCATAGTTCTGTGGCTCTTGATAATGGGATAACATTTTCTTCCACTGATGAGTAATGATAAATGTTATTCTTGATACGGATATAATATCATTACTAGCACAGTAACATCGCTGTGGAGGATGCTGAATGAACCTCATTCATCGGGGAAGATTCAAGTTTTAAGTCAAATATTTCGCCGTGTGTTTCCCTAATAAATGAAAATTGATTATATATTCACTATTATGTGATATCACGTCTTATCAGTATGACGAAATATTCTCGTGTTTTTCATCACGTTGCAAAAACACACCCGGCTTGCACATCACGTAATTGTGGTGAGGCGACAATTTATTGTAACTGAAATCTAATAGACGTCATTCCACCTTGCCTGCAAGACATGACTGCGTTGGTCGTCGGGGCA
Organism: Schistocerca nitens; assembly: GCF_023898315.1. Taxonomy (NCBI): domain Eukaryota; kingdom Metazoa; phylum Arthropoda; class Insecta; order Orthoptera; family Acrididae; genus Schistocerca; species Schistocerca nitens. The sequence goes on from NC_064617.1 coordinate 770,842,883, forward strand.
CAGTTCGAAGCAGTACTCGTCACTGAAGACAATTCTGCTCGAGTCAGTGAAATTTCAGGCTGAAGAAGTGTCTGGAGACGCCCTGAACGATGGTGGGGTACTACCCTGACTAACGATCTAACGCACCAATTGAACAGAATTTGGCACGATATCCCTTAGAAGGCCATCAAACAACTCTATCAATGAGCGCCAAACCGAATAACTGCTTGCATAATGGCCAGAGGTAGACGAACATGTTGCTGATTTGATCAAGTTGTGAAGCTCATTCTCTTGAATAAATGATAATTTTTCTGAAAGTGTAATCATTTGTCTGCCCATACACGCACATCAAGTCAACCGATTTCCGTCCCATTCGGACAGTTCCCTCGTTGTGCATGGTTTTCTTTTTTTTCATGTAATTGGTACCTTAATATACAGGGTGTCCTATTTATCTTGACCACCCTCTAAATAACTGTTTGTCCAGATGCAAATTACAAAATGTTCTTTAGCCGTCAGGGGGACATCAATCAGCATGACTGCCTTCGTTGTAGCTTTGTTTTTTTACAAAGATATGAACAGCGGTATGACTTTTTTAAATGGCACCCTCTATTTTTTATTCGGTAATTCATTTCATCTCCTAAAGAGCTATTCAAAAATGTTTCACAGTGCTCTGTTCACTGAAACACAACGTTATTAATTACATAACACAACATTGACTTTGAGCCCGGGATCACAAACTCGTCCACTTGCTCGAGTTCTCAGAAAACAAACGAAAACCAAGTAAAAACATAAAAAAAATTGACAATGAATCTCCTGTACCATTTCCCAGGAGTAGAACATTCAAAGGTGCTCAAAGTGGTGACCCTGGACACCGATACACTGGTGCACTCGTTGAATTAGAGAATTATTTATTGCTTCCAGTGTTGCCTGCTGGTGAGAATTACAAGCAAGCACGATACGTTCTTGCATCTCCTTTTGCGTTATTGGAATGTCGCGATAGAGAGGATTTAAATCAGGAGACCTAGCAGGTCAAGTAACTGTTCCTCCTCGACCATCCATCTGGCAGGATACCTTCGGTCCATAACTCGACGAGCACGCAAGGCATCATGTGCTGGACGTCCATCGTGTTGATACCACATATGCATTCTGGTTCTTAGCGGCACTTCGTCCAGAAGAGGAGGAAGAATTCGCCTGAGGAAGTTGGCATACGCTGTGCCGTTTAGACTACCATTGATGAAATAAGGGCCAATAATTGTAGTACCAAGCATCCCACACCAGACGTTAACTCTTCACTGACGCTGATGTTCCACCTGTCTAAGACATCGTGGGTTGTCGCTGCACCAATAATGCATGTTCCTTGTATTTAACTATCCTTTGTCTGAGAAGGAACATTCATCGGTAAATAGAACATTGGAGAAGACGTTCGGGTTGATGAGGATTTGCTGCTGTGCCCACTGACAGAACTGTACACAATTCTGGAAATCATTCCCATGCAATTCTTGATGTAGGTGTACAAGGTAAGGTTGGAAGCGGTGACGTGTAAGACTACGATGTACACTGGTTTTAGGAATGCCAATCTCGTGTTCAAGCTATCGTGTGCTCACATGTGGATTCATAGCAACGGAAGTCAGAACAGTTACTTCGACAGCTTCGTCTGTTCGAGTGCTACGACGATTGCGTTGTCGTGGGTTTAAACTTCCCGTTTCCTGAAGCGTCGCAATAAGACGAGAAAACATCCGTCGGGAGATGGGTTCTTGTCAGGATATCGGTCTCTGTACAGTTCCGCTGCCTGCGTAGCATTTCGCCTACCTTCAACAACAACAACAACAATAAAAGAAACGTTACGTCGATACAGTTTGTAGGAAGGACAGGCTTTACTGTATGCCTACTCTACAAAACAGTACTTACAAGGACTAAACGAATGTGCTAAATGTACCCGTACACAAGAAAACAGTATTGCAATCACTGTCCAGCTAACTTACATTCCCCATTGATGAGTAGCATTTCTACCTTCTCTTCGTTGGTGTACATTCTCCTCATACAACTCGTCGGGTGTGCATTCTACTTATCTCTACTTGTCCTCTGTCAACGTCAGCACGTGGATGTGTTCCATTACCTCGAGTTCCTGCACTAAGCGCTGGGAGCGTCAACGTCAGTGTTGTGTCATGTAATTAATAACGTTGTGTTTCAGTGAACGGTACACTGTGATACATTTTTGAATAGGTCTTTAGGAGAGGAAATGAATTACCGAATAAAAAAAATACGACCTATTTCTCGGTACAGCTCGAGTGTTTTGGATCCTCACTAGTTCAGGTCAAAGAAAGACATCGAAACAATTCAGAGACGTGCTGCTAGATTTGTTGCTGATAGGTTCGATTAAACCACGAGTATTACGGAAATTTTCCGTGAATTCCATTGATAAGAAGTTCTTTTCGCGATACATTTGAAATGGTAGAGAGGTAGATGGTGCAGTGGTAAGGTGCTGGACTGTAATAAAAACCGCAATGCTTTAAACAAATTTATTTCAAATATTTAGAAACTCAGTGTGTGGAAACAGTTTTCTTTTATGATAAAACACGTCCGCTACGCACAAAAGGATAATCTTGTTCAGAATGAATTTAACTAAAAAACAACTGCAAACAAAAGAAATGATTAAACTCACTATTAAAAACTTAAAGCTATTTAAATAAATCATACAGCAAACGACAGTGCATGAGCATTTAAGAATGTACCTCCAATGTTTAAAATATCTTCTTAAAAAGACAGATATAGGTTTGAATCGTATCTTGTAGAACCCGCGGTTATGAAAGCTCTCACGTACCAGGGGAAGACCCAGTGGCGATGTGATCACAACAAACCACCTTTGTTTACTATGGCGTACATCACGGCCTCCACGTACCCGCTTAGAGTTTCAATGCTTTTACAGTACAATAAATAAGTTACTTGTAACACACCAAATATATATAAGTACATATGCAGACAACACACACACACACACACACACACACACACACACACACACACACATATTGTAAAATAATCCTTCCTAACTACAGCAGCCGAAAGTACTTAAAGCCAGAAGACTACTTTTAAATTATTACACGACGGCCACCAACTTTAAATAAACTTTGACTTTTTTCCATTGGTTCAGGAAAATTACAGGCCAGAAGAAGTTCTGATTAACCGCTACTATAACTTAATCGTTACACCAGTCTTCCGTCACTCAGGTCAGAATTACACAACAACTTTTAATAAATGACAACGCTTTCTTTACCTGTAAGTCAGCGGAATACACATTATTTGATTATTTGATACTACACTTTATTCTAACTGCCGCTTATACTGCCCTGCACTCTCAGCGAGCGCCTAGTAAACCACAATACAACAGAAATGAAAGCAGGACGACATTGATTGGCAGGCACCGTAGAACAAACCGGTAACTTCTTGAAAGAACATAGTAAGGCAGATTCTCAGCATACTATAACAGAGGCAATCCACTCGAAGTTCGCTTGTCAAATACTATAGTGGGAACCAAAGCGAGACCGGGTGCAACTTTAAAACCTATGGCACAACTGCCGCGCCGTTCTTGCAACGGCTCCTCCTAAGGTTTACCACTGTAGTGATAAATCCGTCTCATGCGCCCTTGGCTAATGGACCCTTCGAAGAATTACACCTCTTCGCTGGAGACGCAGCCCTTTTGCCTAGTGCCGACGATCAACTGCACTCCACGCTGCGCTGGCCTCTCCTGCTTTAGGCCGAACCCAGAAACACAGCTGAGCGTTCTTGCTTGCAGACCAAAGCGCTACTGCTTGTTACCGCTCTAACGAGGATAACACGGCAAGTGCCACCGGTTTATCCGTAAATACTCGACCGGTTCTGAGAAAACGACGGTCAAAGTTTTTGACGTAATTTATATACGTTATAGCGGGTAAGAAGTTTAGCCGAAGCTGTGGCACACTAGCTAGCGTCTCAGCTTCACGAATTTTCGCCCCATGTTCGGACCCGATTATTCTTTTTTTGTTTTTTGTTTGTCTACCCATGTCCGTAGAAGATCATTACACGAATGTTTTGTAATGTATGATGGAACAAGTTGCCGTTATTCGTCTACTAATTGTCGATCTTGTGAATGAAAAGAAAAAAAACAATAAATGAATGAGAAAAGTTTTTAAATTGTATTCCGTGACATTCATATAGTGTATCTTGAGTCATAATCAATTACAAGCGCTAGTTTTCGGAAAAATGATCCGTTATACGTGATCTACCAAGAAATGATCGACAACGCGTGAAATCTTCAGCAGTGTTAACGACGTGTCGCGAGTGAGATTCATACTTAGAAATGTCACTGTGGCAAACATGCCTTCGCACGATGCTAATCTGTTTGGAATTTCTATGTTTTCAATGTTTTTACGATCGGTATCATCCAAGGAAATGTACAAAATCTTCCTGAAGAATAAACTTAAGAATAAAATGTAAGAATTAATGCAAGAATTGATGTAAGAATGATATACAAGAAAATGAGAATTTAAAAAGATTGTAACCACCGAAAATACCGTACAAATATGTATATCATATGATACATGTGTAACGCTTATTGTGAAACACAGTTGTAATTTTACAATTAATATAACGCTCTTGTATCCTCTAATTCGATAAGAAACATTCGTATAGTAATCTTCTACAGACATGGGTAGATAAACGAAAAAATAAGAAATAAAATAAAAACACTAATCGGCTTTCGAGCACCAAGTGCAAAATTGTGGATCCGCGAAATTATATGCCATGCCGCCGCTTCGGTTGAACTTAACGCCTGCTAAGAGAAACAAACTAAGGCGGAAACTTCGACTGTCGTTTTCTCAGAAACGGATAAGCCGAGATACGTGTTCGCTTATTTTGACCCCTCTTCCAGTGAGCAAAGTTTCTGGGAAATTGTGTGATGGCACTTGTCGTGTTCTCCTCTTAAGACACTGTCACCAGGGCGCACTACCCGCGCAGGTGCGCCTCAATATCCCTCATCTTCCTCCTGTCCGATGGTGATAACCACCGAAGGCCCACCTATCGATTTTACTCACCACGAGCTTAATCGAAAAATCGCATGCTACGACTCAACACCGTTGAGATAGTTTAGTGAACCAGTATATGCGATGGACTGCAAAAGGAGTCTCGTGCCATGTATGGAGACAAGATAAGAGAGATCTACATCTACATCTACGCCTAAATCAACATCTACGTGATTACTCTGCTATTCACAATCAAGTGCCTGGCAGAGGGTTCAATGAACCACCTTCAAGCTGTCTCTCTACCGTTCCATTCTCGTCTCCCTATGTAGATGGGTGCCAACAGAATGTTTTCGTCATCGGAGGAGAAAACTGAAATTTCATGAGAAGATCCCGTCGTAACGAAAAACGCCTTTGTTTTAATGATTGCCACTCCAATTCACGTATCATGCCTGTGACGATATCTCCCCTACTTAGCGGTAATACAAAACGAGCTGATCTTCTTTGTACTTTTTTCGATGTCATCCGTCAGTCCCATTTGATGCGGATCCCACACCGCACAGCAATACTCCAGAATAGGGCGGACAAGCGTGGTGTAAGCAGTCTCTTTAGTAGACCTGTTGCACCTTCTAAGTGTTCTGCGAATCAATCGCAGTCTTTGGTTGGCTCTACCCACAACATTATCTATGTGATCGTTCCAAAATGGTACAAATGGCTCTGAACACTATGGGACTTAACTTCTGAGGTCATCAGTCACCTAGAACTTAGAATTACTTAAACCTAACTAACCTAAGGACATCACAAACATCCATGCCCGAGGCAGGATTCGAACCTGCGATCGTAGCGGTCGCGTGGTTCCAGACTGTAGCCCCTAGAATCGCTCGACCACTCTGGCCGGCCATCGTTCCAATTTAGGGTATTTGTAATTGTAATCCCTAAGTATTTAGTTGAACTTACAGCCTTCAGATTTGTGTCACTTGTCGCGTAATCTAAATTTAGCGGATTTCTTTTAGTATTCATGTTAATAACTTCACACTTTTCTTTATTCAGGGTCAATTGCCACTTTTCGCACCATACAGATATCTTATCTAAATCATTTTTCAATTCGTTTTGATCATCTGATGACTTTACAAGCCGGTAAATGACAGCATCATCTGCAAACGATCTAAGACGGCTGCTCAAATTGTCTCTTATGTCGTTAATATAGATCAGGAACAATACAGGGCTATAACATTTTCTTGGGGAACGCCGGATACTATTTCTGTTTCACTCTATGACTTTCCGTCTATTACTGCAAACTGTGACCTTTCTGACAGGAAATCACGAATCCAGTCGCACAACCGATGCGATATTCCATAGGCACGCAGTTTCGTTAGAAGACTCTTGTGAAGAACGGTGTCGAAAGCCTTCTGCAAATCAAAAAATATGGAATCAATTTGACATCCCCAGTCGTTAGCGCTCATTACTTCGTGAGTATAAAGAGATAGTTGTGTTTCGCAAGTACGCTATTTTCTGAATCCGTGCTACGTACGGAACCCTAAAGACAGTCGGTTTTCTCTTGCTTCATTTGCGAGTAGAACAGGGGAAGAAATGACAAGTAGAGGTACTAGGTATCCTTCGCTATAGACGTAGAAAAACTGCAACGGCCGGGTGGCGTGGTTGCTCGGAACGACAAGAAGGACCGCTGACAAAGTAAGGTGGCGCAGCGGGTAAGGAAGTGGACTCTCTCTCTCACTCTCCTGAGGAGCGCTTTTCACCTGTCTCGAGATGACTGGGTGTTTGCGTTGTCGTCATCATTTCATCATCATTCATGAAGATTGGACTGAGCAAAGATTGGGAATTTGTAAGATCGCTGATAACAGCGCAGTTTAGCGCCTCACAAACCAAACACCACCATCATCATCATCATCCAGAGGAGCGCGGCTCATATCGCTGTCAGGCCATCCAGATTTAGATTTTGTAATACTTCGGTTGATCGATGAAAGGAGGAAGGACAAAAACGTTCCGAAAAACTCATGAATACAGAAATACAAGTCGCTGAGGAATGAAATAAACAGGAAGTACAGGGAAGCTAAGGCGAAATGGCTGCATGAAAAATGTGAAGAAATCGAAAAAGTAATTATTGTCGGAAGGACAGACTCAGCACAGAGAAAAGTCAAAACAACCTTCGGTGACACTGAAAGCGTGGGAACATTAAGAGTGCAACGGGAACTCCATTGCTAGATGCAGAGGAGAGAGCGGATAGGTGGAAAGAATACATTGAAAGCCACTATGAGGGGGAAGATTTGTCTGATGTGATAGAAGAAGAAACAGCCGTCGGTTTGGAAGAGATAGGGAATCCAGTATTAGAGTCAGAATTTAAAAGAGCTTTGGAGGACTTAAGATCAAATTAGACAGAAGGGATGGATAACATACCATCAGAATTCCTAAAATCATTGGGGAAGTAACAGAAAAACGACTATTCACTTTGGTATGTAGAATGTATGAGTCTGGCAATATACCACCTGACTTTCGAAAAATATCATTCACACAATTCCGAAGACTGCAAGAGCTGACAACTGCGAGAATTATCGCACAATCAGCTTAACAGCTCATGCATCCAAGTTGTCGACAAGAATAATCTACAGTAGAATGGAAAAGAAAACTGAGGAAGTGCTAGATGACGATCAGTTTAGAAAAGGTAAAGGCACGAGAGAGGCAATTCTGACGTTGCGGTAGATAATGGAGGCAAGACTAAAGAAAAATTAAGACACGTACATAGGATTTGTCTACCTGGAAAAAGCATTAGACAATGCAAAATGGTGCAAGATGTTCGAAATTCTGAGAAAAAAGGGGTAAGCTATAGGGAGAGACGGGTAATATACAATATGTACAAGAGCCGAGGGGGAATAATAAGAGTGGACGACCAGGAAAGAAGTGCTCGGATTAAAAAGGGTGTAAGACAGGGTCTTCCACCCCTGCTGTTTCATCTGTACATCGAAGAAGCAGTGATGGAAATAAAAGAAAGGTCAGGAATGGAATTAAAATTCAAGGTGAAAGGATATCGATGATACGATTCGCTGATGACGTTGCTATCCTGAGTGAAATTGAAGAAGAACTACATCATCTGCTGAATAGAATAAACAGTGTAATGAATACAGAATATGGATTGAGAGTAGATCGAAGAAAGACGAAAGTAATGAGAAGTAGCAGAAATGAGAACGTAACATAAGGATTGATGGTCACGAAGCAGGTGAACTTAAGGAATTGAGCTACCTAGGCAGTAAAATAACCAATGACGGACGGAACAAGGAAGACATCAAAAGCAGGCTAGCAATGGCAAAAAGGGCATTCCTGGCCAAGAGAAGTCTACTAGTATCAAACGTAGGCCTTAATTTGAAGAAGAAATTTCTGAAAATGTACATCTGGAGTATAGCATTGAATGGTAGTGAAACATGGACTTTTGCAAAACCGCAACAGAAGAGAATCGAAGCATTTGAGATGTGGTGGTACAAACGAATGTTGAAATTAGATGGACTGGTAAGGTAAGAAATTAGGAGGTTCTGTGCAGAATCGGAGAAGAAAGGAATATGTGGAAAACACTGATGAGAAAAATGGACAGGATGGTAGGACATCTGTTAAGATATCAGGGACTGAGTGCCATGGTACTAGAGGGAACTGTAGAGGGTAAAACTGTAGAGGAAGACAAAGACTAGAATAGGTTCAGCAACTAATTGAGGACGTAGATTCCAAGTGCTACTCTGGGATGAAGACATTGGCATAGGAGAGGGTTTCTTAACGAGCCACATCAAACCAAACAGAAGACTGACGACTCAAAAACGGGTTACGATTAAGGCGGATGTCGGTGCAAGGTTCTGAGAAACACACGGCTGATTTCCTTCCCTGGTTTGTACACTGTCTTGAATCAGCTTTTCGTTGACAGGACGACAAAATGGTTCAAATGGCTCTGAGCACTATGGGACTCAACTGCTGTGGTCATAAGTCCCCTAGAACTTAGAACTACTTAAACCTAACTAACCTAAGGACAGCACACAACACCCAGCCATCACGAGGCAGAGAAAATCCCTGACCCCGCCGGGAATCGAACCCGGGAACCCGGGCGTGGGAAGCGAGAACGCTACCGCACGACCACGAGATGCGGGCAGGACGACAAACCCGCATCCATTTCGGCATTGCGTTCTACTTCTTGATACAGTATAAGGAATGCCATAACTATAAACACAAAAGGAATTCTGCACGACACTCCAGAGGACCCAGGTAGTGGAATCTTGGAGAGCCGGCATGTCGTTTCCCGTCCACTCATGCTGTTGATCTGATACAATGTACCCATCATTACTACAATTCAATTTCGATTCATTCCTATTCTTTATACAGAGTCGTCGGAAATAGTATGGCAACCTTGTAAGTCGTTACAGGGTAGGTTGTGCTGAGAAATAATAGTTCGATACGTAGCGCCATTTCGGAATTGTTTAGTCTTGAAGTTAGCCAATCAGGTCGTTGCGCGCAAATTCAAGCAGCCTGCCAGAGGCGGTGTCGCCAAACGGTCTCTTCGTTTGGTCCCAAACTGGGCAAACGTAGCTTTTGCTCTCCTAGCTTCAGTTTATCACTTCCGAAAAAGGCACACTTTAATCAGTAATGAGCAATTCAACAGGTGGTAACTCACGTAACCACAGATGTCTGTGTATTACAGCATTTCCGTGCGTGCAACGACCTGATTGGCTAGCTTCAATGCTAAATAACTCGGAATCGGCGCAACATTTCGATTTTTTTTCTTAACATTTATTTCTCAGCACAGTTTCCCCTGCAACGCTGTCACAAGCTTATTAGACTGTTTCCTACCATTCTGTATAATGACTAACAGTGAATCGAAACTGAACTGTAGTAATGATGGGTATCATGTGTTAGGTCACCTGCATGGAAGGGAAACGACATGTCATCTCTTTAAGATTCCACTACTTGGGTCCTTATAAGCTTTCCAGACTGTTTCTGACCAACCTGTATATGTGGCTGACCTTTCACTTAACATTCATCACAAAGAACTGGTACTTTTTGCAGATAACACAACTGTTATAATATATCCTATTACACTGAAAGTAAATAGAAGGGAGTTAATGATGTTTTCAAAGCATTATTAAGTGGTTCCTGAAAATGGATCCACCTTTAGTTTTGAGAAAATATGCTATATTCAGTGCTGTACAACAAACAGAGCCATACCAGCGATTGATATGATGCGTGAACAAGATTGAGTAAACAGGGAAGAATGTGTCAAATTGTTGAGTGTTCGTATTTATGAACACTTGCTCTGACAGAAACGTATTACTGATCTTCTGAAACTGTTAATTTCAGCTGCTTTTGATGTTCATGCAATTACTAGTCTTGAAAGCAAACAAATCAACCTCCTAACATATTTTGCATATTTACACTCAATACTGTATTATGGATTAATTTTCTGAGATAAATTCATTCGAAACAAAGTTTCGAATTCCACAAATGAGAGTGTTAACAATAATCTCTGGTATTCATCCGCAGTCATCTTTTAGGTTCCTCTTCAAGTAGCCAAACATCTTATACATATACAGGGTGTTACAAAAAGGTACGGCCAAACTTTCAGGAAACATTCCTCACATACAAATAAAGAAAATATGTTATGTGGGCATGTGTCAGGAAACGCTTAATTTCCATGTTAGAGCTCATTTTAGTTTCGTCAGTATGTACTGTACTTCCTCATTCCAACGTGATCAAATTGTAAATTTTCACAATAAACATGTGTGGGCTGGCGAGAATCCGCACGCAATTGTGCAATCACGTCATCAACACAGATCTGTGAATGTTTGGGCAGGCATTGTTGGTGATGTCTTGATTGGGCCCCATGTTCTTCCACCTACGCTCAATGGAGCACGTTATCATGATTTCATACGGGATACTCTACCTGTGCTGCTAGAACATGTGCCTTAACAAGTACGACACAACATGTGGTTCATACACGATGGAGCTCCTGCACATTTCAGTCGAAGTGTTCGTACGCTTCTCAACAACAGATTCGGTGACCGATGGATTGGTAGAGGCGGACCAATTCCATGGCCTCCACGCTCTCCTGACCTCAACCCTCTTGACTTTCATTTATGGGGGCATTTGAAAGCTCTTGTCTACGCAACCCCAGTACCAAATGTAGAGACTCTTCGTGCTCGTATTGTGGACGGCTGTGATACAATACGCTATTCTCCAGGGCTGCATCAGCGCATCAGGGATTCCATGCGACGGAGGGTGGATGCATGTATCCTCGCTAACGGAGGACATTTTGAACATTTCCTGTAACAAAGTGTTTGAAGGCACGCTGGTACGTTCTGTTGCTGTGTGTTTCCATTCCATGATTAATGTGATTTGAAGAGAAGTAATAAAATGAGCTCTAACATGGAAATTAAGCTTTTCCGGACACATGTCCACATAACATATTTTCTTTCTTTGTGTGTGAGGAATGTTTCCTGAAAGTTTGGCCGTACCTTTTTGTAACACCCTGTATATTATGCGCTAATGAAATTCGATGTAAGTAATCCACCACAATTTGTAAAGAATAGGGATGTCTGTACAACACTAGAAGAGAAAATATCTTTATTAGTCATTATTAAAGCTTTCAGTGGCTTAGAAATGAGTACAATATACACCAACAAATTGTTTGAGCATTTACCCAATGACAAGTAGTAATGCGGGTTCTAAATCTGACCTAAAGTAATTTATTCTGGAGAAATCCTTCAACTCCGTAGACGAATTGATATATGAAATCGGCAGCCTGTATAAAAAAAGTTACTTTCAAGTGTAGTTGCGTAAGTAGGGGGAAAAATATGTTTGTTAATGTTACATATAGGCCAGTATATCATTTAGGACCATGTAAAATGGCCAGCATGTAATCACCCACCGAAACTATTCTTGTGAAGATATCCTGTAAACTGACTCGTTCCACATCATTTCGATCAAAAACTGGAAATTCTGCATGCAATGTATAACTAGGCGACGTATTTTTCTCGGCATTTTTTTCAGAGTTCTCTAAGTAATGGTGCATTATTGTTATGTTTTGAAACATCGCACATGAACCATTTGGTTGCCAAAAGGGGAAAAGAAGAGAAAACTTTTCACTAATGAAAATGCTCATATGGCATTATTGGCCAGAAGCCGGCCGCTGTGGCCGAGCGGTTCTAGGCGCTTCACTCTGGAACCGCGCTGCTGCTACGGTCGCAGGTTCGAATCCTGCCTCTGGCATGGATGTGTGTGATGTCCTTAGGTTAGTTAGGTTTAAGTAGTTCTAATTCTAGGAGACTGATGACCTCAGATGTTAAATCCCATAGTGCTTAGAGCCATTTGAACCATTATTGGCGAGGAGTTATTCGGTCGCCTTGTGTAAGTCTTTCTGTTTGACGTCACTGTGGCGACTTATGTGTCCTTCTGATGAGGGTGAGATGAAATTATTAGGACAATTCAGACACTCAGCCAACGAGCGAAGGAAATCTCTGCCCCTATTGGGAATCTAGAAGCAGTCACGAGAACCACTATTTTTTATTTTGATCGTTGTTGCTCTCGTCATTTGTACTGGACAGACGTCACATGACATCTGCTCAAGTTGATTGTTAAATATTTCACTCAATTTTTTTTACAGAGGTCAGCCAGCCTTCTGATCGAACATACTGAGCTAACGTGGGGCGACCACTAGACCACGAGCTACGAACACAATTGTACTTGCGAGGAAGTTATTACATTATCACTGTCAGTGCAAGACATCATCGGCAAACAACGGTGACACAATAATGGTCGTCGGACCCTTAGCAAGTTGTGAGAGAGAACGCGGATGTCCTAAACAGGATTTATAAGACTTACGACGGTCAGAAGTGTGTTTACTTTGGAATCTGGTTACTGCAAAAAACGCGAAAGAGCTCTGCGGAGCGCAGATTACGGCAGAAGGCGCGTGTGCGAGAGCACACACCTGCAGCCGCGAAAGAGCGCAGGTGGCCTGTGACGGCTCGTGCGACGGCGCAAGAGCCAGCAGAGGGCTTCGTTGTCGTCACCGTCAACTCTCTCTGTCAGCTCTTTTGAGCGCAAGGCCAGCGGAGCTCAGTCATGGTCAGGTGGTCTGGTCACAGAATAAAGGGCAGCCGCTCCTGCAAGGCCCTCCACGCAGTTGTTATATACGGTAATTTTGCTAAACGGGTACAAACTGAAGGAAAGTAGCATGAGGAGTAGAAAAAGAGTCATATGGATACATAGCTGGAAATGCGTGATATGGGAGATGTAAGATGGAGAGAAAAGATCTTTGACAGTGGCTCCGGTATCAGCACAGGTAGATAATTCCCACCTCAGCAAGGGGTAAGCCAGACGACTGTATGGAACATTATCCACAACTGGCACTATCCCTATCACGTACGACGCGTAATTACCTACGGACTTGCCGCCAAGGCTACGGTTTTGTCGCTGATTTGTCTCCCTCATTCCGTGGATGTACTGGAGTAACTGCTGTCCCATCTCTTGGGTGTTCGTCTGGGTAATCGTTTCCCTCGCGGTCGTCCATATTTACAAATTTTAGCTAGTCTTGAAGGGTCCATCCTTTCCACACGATCCTTACAATTTCTTTTTTTCTTTGTTTACATTTTGTGTACCACATTGTTCCCGTATCGACACATTTGTTCTTTTGATCCACATGGTTACTCCTTGTGTCAGCCGGCCGCTGTGGCCGAGCGGCTGTAGGCGCTTCAGTCCGGAACCGCGCTGCTGCTACGGTCGCAGGTACGAATTCTGCCTTGAGCGTGGATGTGTGTGATGTACTTAGGTTAGTTAGGTTTAAGTAGTTTTAAGTCTAGCGGACTTACGATCTCGTATGTTAAGTTCCATAGTGCTTAGAGCCATTTGAACCTTGTGTCTGTCTTAGTACCTTCATTTCCACTGCCATTAATTTTTAATTTTTAATTTTTTTTCGTTTCTGTTCTAGTTTCTACGGCAAATGTCAAAACAGAACTCTCTCTCTATTGTTTCATATGTTTCTATTTTCCCGTCAGCTGTCATAAATTTGTTTCTCCATACAGCCGGCCGAAGTGGCCGTGCGGTTAAAGGCGCTGCAGTCTGGAACCGCAAGACCGCTACGGTCGCAGGTTCGAATCCTGCCTCGGGCATGGATGTTTGTGATATCCTTAGATTAGTTAGGTTTAACTAGTTCTAAGTTCTAGGGGACTAATGACCTCAGCAGTTGAGTCCCATAGTGCTCAGAGCCATTTGAACCATTTTTTTTCTCCATACAATATTTTTCAGGCATCCGGTTACCCTTACTCCCTTCGTCACTTGATTTTTCATTTCCGTTGTGAAGTCTTTATAACTTTTATAACAGTCCCTAGATAATTAAATCTCTTCACTTATTCTATTGACGCACCATCAACTTCTAATTTACTACGTACGGATGCTCTTGATATTACCAAAGTTTTAGCTTTTTTAGATGAGATTTCCACGTTATATTGATTAGCTGTTTTATTAAATTGATGAAAGTAGTCTTTGTAAATTATACTCACTATTTGCCATCAGCATAATATCGTCAACAACTGTCATCCATCATATTAACAGATGAGGTTACCTGTACGAAGGGCGGCATCGTCAACTTTCACAAGACACGCCTGTTGGCTTCAAAGAATCCCCGTGGTATGATAGCAGCGAGCCGTCACCGTCGATTCAACCTCGATGTGTGGACGGCGATTATTGGCGACCGCCTCTTGGAACCGCCCCCTAGGCGAGATATATCTGCATCGTCTTCGGTTGACGCTTTCTCCCTGCTGCATGACATGTCTTTGGTGGTCAAGGGTAAAGTGGTTACTATATGATTGGGCTCCAGCTCACTGCCCTCTTGTATGTAGAGCTAAAACATTAGTAAATAAGTGTGGAGTTAAAATACTGGTACAGATTGAACATTACTATATGCCAGGTGTATTATCATGTGCACTTTCAATCACTGAAACCTATACTTTCAAGATATAGCTCTACCTCCAAGCGGGTGTACCTGCCTTGGAACGCATTTCTGGCCACATGCCCATCTGATCTCTTTTGCTTCTTGCGCTCTCGGGGATTGTTGCCTGCAGTTTGTCACCATTTATCAAATCACCCTGTAGATTGTAGATCATTCAGTCATTTTTATTAGCAGTCAATGATAATGAAATAATTAGAAATTTAGTGAGGATTACTATTAAGAAATTAAAGAGACGCAATAGTCACCTGTTTACAGTTTTTCTCTACTCATTATCAGGAGCAACATCCGATTTCCTTCGCGCACGTAGTAGAAGAGCGGCTTCGGTGGTCGGACATGCTAATCTGTTATGACGCGGTGGCGTGAAACACGGTGTAACATACTGGGATAGCGATACGTAAATACAGGGTGTTACAAAAAGGTACGGCCAAACTTTCAGGAAACATTCCTCACACACAAATAAAGAAAAGATGTTATGTGGACATGTGTCCGGAAACGCTTAATTTCCATGTTAGAGCTCATTTTAGTTTGTTCTTCCACCTACGCCCAATGGAGCACGTTATCATGATTTCATACGGGATATTCTACCTGTGCTGCTAGAACATGTGCCTTAACAAGTACTACACAACATGTGGTTCATGCACGATGGAGCTCCTGCACATTTCAGTCGAGGTGTTCGTACGCTTCTCAACAACAGATTCGGTGACCGATGGACTGGTAGAGGAGGACCAATTCTATGGCCTCCACGCTCTGCTGACCTCAACCCTCTTGACTTTCATTTATGGGGGCATTTGAAAGCTCTTGTCTACGCAACCCCGGTATCAAATGTAGAGACTCTTCGTGCTAGTATTGTGGACGGCTGTGATGCAATACGCCATTCTCCAGGGCTGCATCAGCGCATCAGGGATTCCATGCGACGGAGGGTGGATGCATGTATCCTCGCTAACGGAGGACATTTTGAACATTTCCTGTAGCAAAGTGTTTGAAGTCACGCTGGTAAGTTCTGTTGCTGTGTTTTTCCATTCCATGATTAATGTGATTTGAAGAGAAGTAATAAAATGAGCTCTAACATGGAAAGTAAGCGTTTCCGGACACATGTCCACATAACATATTTTCTTTCTTTGTGTGTGAGGAATGTTTCCTGAAAGTTTGACCGTACCTTTTTGTAACACCCTGTATACAGCTGGTGGTAGTAACGCGTACGCAGGGCATAAAGGGGCAGTACATTGGCGGAGCTGTCATTTTTATTCAGGTTTCCCACGTGGTTATGGCCACACGCCGGGGACAGACTTTGAACGCGGAATACCAATTTGAGCAAGACCCATGGGACATTCCGTTTTCGAAATCTTTAGGGAATTCAATATTCCGAAATCCACAGTGTCAAAAGTGTACCGAGAATACCAAATTTCAGGCATTATCTTTCACCACGGACAATGCAGTGGCCGACGTCCTTCACTTAACGACCAAGAGCACCGTCGTTTGCTTAGAGTTTTCACTGATAACATACAAGCAACACTGTATGAAAACCGCAGAAATAAATGAGGGACGTACGACGAACGTATCCGTTAGGACAGTGTGGTGAAATTTGGCGTTGACGGGCTATGGCAGCAGACGACCGACGCGAGTGCCTTTGCTAACAGTACGACGCCACCTGCAGTGCCTCTCCTGGGCTCATGACCAGATCGGTTGCACCCTAGATGACTGGAAAATTGTGGCCTGGTTAGATGAATCTCGATTTCAGTTGGTCAGAGCTGAAAGCAGGGTTCGAGTTTAGCGCAGATCACACGATGCCATGGACCTAAGTTGTCAACAAGGCACTGTACCAGCTGGTAGTGGCTCCATAATGGTGCAGGATATGTTTGCGCGGAATATACTGGGTCTTCGGGTCCAAGAGAACTGATAATTGACTGTAAATGGTTATGTTCGGCTAGCTGGAGACCATTGGTAGCAAACAACGATGGAATTTTTATGGATGACAATGCCCCAAGCCAACGGACCACAATTGTTCTCTATAATTCTAGCGAATGATTTGACCATCCAGGTCGCCCGACATGAATCCTATAGAACATCTATGGGACATACTGGAGAGGTCGTTCGTGCACAAAATTCTGCACCTGCATCATTTCGCAATTATGGACGGCTATGGAGGCAGCAGGGCTCAATATTTCTGCAAGGGATTTCCAGCGACTTATTGAGTCTCTGTCATGTCGAATAGCTGCACTACGAACGGCAAATGGGGATCTGACACGATATTAGGAGGTATCCAATGACTTTTGTTACCTCGGCATATATCATCCCTGCAAGCTCGTCCTCCTATGAGTAGTGCCCGCAGCAGAGCAAGTTACTGGTATGCGGGGGAAGGAGGTTTTCTGCACCGTGGAGATGATTTGCCAGTGTTCCCCTAATCCTCCTAAATTGCTTGTATAGGTGATCTACAAAGTGTTGTTAGCACAGGTGCGAAGTGGCGCATGAAATTTCCCAAATTCACCAGCTGAGTTTATTTCGTTGAAAGGCCTTACTGTTGAAGCGATTTTAGTGGACCTCACGAGATGGAGAAAGTCGACTGACAACCCCCTTATGTGTTGTGGGCTCTCTGGAGTTGATTCGAAAGTGCTGTGGGGGTTTCTGAGTACGGAGATTTAGTGATTCACTGTGATGAACGAGGTATTTCTTGTACCACAGTAAACTGAAAACCTTGAGTAAGTCTATTTCACCTGCACTGGTTTGAAAGTTTTCAGCGGTTTCTCGGTTTCCGCCATCAGTTATTGAGATTGCGGTTACCTCAGTGTACTCGTAAATGAACTATTGGTTCCTGATATGATCTGAGTATGGCCGGTCAATTTCTCGTCGAAATTATACATGATTGTACCGGATAATAAACTATTTTTCAACAGTTTTCAGAAAATATTTAAAAAAATTTCAAAAAGTTTGTACAAAATCTCAGACAAAATATAGAATTGATTTGATAACTTGTTCTATTGTTCACACAACTATCCTTAGATCAATCACTTTAAAAACAGTATGTCAACGTATACAATAAAGTTAGACCGCACTGTCTGCATACCTTGGTACATTATCAAATAATAGAGAACTTCACTAAAGTGCTGGCTATACCAATGACATAAAAAGAAGCCATCCTTATTAAAATTGCACTTGAGTATAAAATGTTTACAATTCATCTTACAAAACATAACTTGTCGAAACCAAGACTATAAAATATACAAGTATGCAAAGTAGGTCTAACTTGTATGTGTCCTATTCGATTCCATAAGACTGCTTACCGATTCGAATAGATTGTTTCTGTCCTATTCGAACCCATAAGACTGCTCACTAATTCGAACAGGTCACAAATAAGTTTGATCTACTTTCCATACTTGTATATTATATTGTCCTGGTTTCGGCAAGCTACGTTTTGTATCGGTGAATTGTAAACTTTTAGACTCAAGTACGATTTTAATAAGCGTGATTTAGAATGCCACTTTTTTGTCTCATTGGTATAGCAAGCACTTTATTGAAGTTATCTCTTATAGCTAATCTCGTATCAGAAACATACATTATACACAGTTACGACTACATTACTTTTGCCCGAAACTTGGCCACTTCCAGTGCATCTTCTGCGCACGGGTCTGGACACAGTCGGCATTGAAGCATATCATTCACAGTCATCTTGATCAGTGTAGCCCAATCTTGCCAAATTAGCCTTTGACCTGTCAACTACAGATTTCAGTGTATTCAAGGACTTCCATGTCGCCTATTTCTTATCATAGCCAGCAAGAAGAGTTCCTGTAACTCTTTTTCAGCCAGGGGGAAGGTAGTTCGTAGTCCTCCATAGTTTCAACCTAGCTTTTTCAGCAGTGGTTCTGACACATAAGTGCCGTCGTAAGGAAACTCCTCCTTGACTTCATTCGTTGGGACTGTAGTTCGTGTCCATACGGAGGATGCGTTCTCTCATGCTCCACTTCCTTTCTTTCCTCATTCGCGCAGGGGGTGGTGCTATTCCTGCGAGGTGATAAAGCGATTGCGCTGGACTTCAAGCAACCTATTATGATTCTGCAAGTGTCATTGAGAGCTACTTTCACCTATTTGGAATGTGTTGAATTGTACCAAACAGGACATGCATACTCTGCCGCAGAATAGCGTATTCCCATAGCAGAGATTCCTAGAGTTTCAGGTTGTCTATCCCACTGTGGTCAGACCAGTTTCCGCAGAACAACTTTTGATTTGCAGTTCACACAGTGCTTCTTGAAAGTAAGAGATCTATCAAATATGACCGCTAGATATTTTGGGGTGTTCCAGTTCGACACGTGACCATACTATCTTTAATTTGCGACTAGCTTCCCTGTTTCTCAAATGATAAGAGCACATGATGTTTTCCAATATTTTGAACTTGGCTGCACTTCAGCAACGGTTACAGAATATCAAGCGAATAAGACAGCCAACCAGTTGCAATAATTTCTGGTATTCAATTAACTTTAAGCATGATTTCAACGGATTTAAATCCTTCTTCTTCGGAAGGACAAGAAACAAACTTCACACTAGCAAACAGACAGTAAAGCGATCTAAGATCTCCATATGAAGCACGTCGGCAACGATCTGGGTATCTATTTATAAAGTTTAAGTCCCTAAAGTCAAGGTCTTGTCCTGGTGAAGAAGACGGGTTCAAATCTGTTGAAACTGTGGTTAAAGTTAATTGGATATCACCATTTATTGCAACTGGTTGGCTGTCTTACACACATGATGTGTATATGCACACTGAAGCGACGAGCCGGCCGCGGTGGTCTAGCGGTTCTGGCGCTGCAGTCCGGAACCGCGGGACTGCTACGGTCGCAGGTTCGAATCCTGCCTCGGGCATGGGTGTGTGTGATGTCCTTAGGTTAGTTAGGTTTAATTAGTTCTAAGTTCTAGGGGACTTATGACCTAAGATGTTGAGTCCCATAGCGCTCAGAGCCATTTGAACCATTTGAACCTGAAGCGACGAATGAAAATTTGTACCAAGGCCGCGACAAATATTCATTCGTCGCTTGTCTGCATACACAGGGTGTCCCTCCTAATAGTCGTCAGTCGCATTTTCTTTGGTGTTGCAGCAGATATTTGCAATTTCATTTTTGCAATTTGTAGCTGGAGTCAGCCCAAATATTGCTCATCAAGTCTTTTTTGCGGCGTCCACCGTGGACGGAAAGGGTCGGTTTGTTTCCCGTTGCAGAGAAAATGATTTTTAAAGTGGAATTTTACGTTCCCACTTCAAAGAGAGGTCCCACATTAGTCTAATGCGATATTCGTGTTATCTGAATGTTTTACCAGGGACAGCATAACACGAAGGATAACCAGTACTCCAGCCGCGAGTAAGCAGCGCAGGTACTACGTGGCGGTAGTAGTCAGCGCAGACTGGGGCGGTACTGTCACTGTTTGAGTACTGGTTACACTTACTGTTTCATTGTCCTTTTTAATACATATCGATAACACGAATATCGCACTATACTAATCTGGTACCGCTGTATCTAATGGGCACGTCAAACCACACCTGAAAGATAATTTTGTTCATAACGGTAAACTAAGCGACACTTCCCGTTGGCACTGGGCATCATACGAGACACGTGATGAACAGTGTTTGTTTGGACTGACTCCAGCTGCATACAGCAAAAACGAAATTGCTAATATCAGGCCAAATACTAGACAAAAACCCCTGAACGACTCTACGCAAAGACACCCTGTATGCATCATAGATGTTTGAGGCTTGAAAAGGTGTCTGGAACTACATAGTTTCATTCCGGAGAAGCACTCACTTGTGTCTTTGTGGGATGTATATGACAATGTATCAAGATATGCAGACGACGCGTTCTAACCCTACTGCATACGTCGACACGATTAGATTAGATTAGATTAGTACTTGTTCCATAGATCATGAATACGACACTTCGTAATGATGTGGAACGTTTCAGGTTAATAAAAGGTGTCTATACAAGATATTACATTACACAAAATATTACATGACACTCAATAATTTTTTTGTGGAGGTTGGGAAATTACCCACTTACTACACTCCTGGAAATTGAAATAAGAACACCGTGAATTCATTGTCCCAGGAAGGGGAAACTTTATTGACACATTCCTGGGGTCAGATACATCACATGATCACACTGACAGAACCACAGGCACAGAGACACAGGCAACAGAGCATGCACAATGTCGGCACTAGTACAGTGTATATCTACCTTTCGCAGCAATGCAGGCTGCTATTCTCCCATGGAGACGATCGTAGAGATGCTGGATGTAGTCCTGTGGAACGGCTTGCCATGCCATTTCCACCTGGCGCCTCAGTTGGACCAGCGTTCGTGCTGGACGTGCAGACCGCGTGAGACGACGCTTCATCCAGTCCCAAACATGCTCAATGGGGGACAGATCCGGAGTTCTTGCTGGCCAGGGTAGTTGACTTACACCTTCTAGAGCACGTTGGGTGGCACGGGATACATGCGGACGTGCATTGTCCTGTTGGAACAGCAAGTTCCCTTGCCGGTCTAGGAATGGTAGAACGATGGGTTCGATGACGGTTTGGATGTACCGTGCACTATTCAGTGTCCCCTCGACGATCACCAGTGGTGTACGGCCAGTGTAGGAGATCGCTCCCCACACCATGATGCCGGGTGTTGGCCCTGTGTGCCTCGGTCGTATGCAGTCCTGATTGTGGCGCTCACCTGCACGGCGCCAAACACGCATACGACCATCATTGGCACCAAGGTAGAAGCGACTCTCATCACTGAAGACGACACGTCTCCATTCGTCCCTCCATTCACGCCTGTCGCGACACCACTGGAGGCGGGCTGCACGATGTTGGGGCGTGAGCGGAAGACGGCCTAACGGTGTGCGGGACCGTAGCCCAGCTTCATGGAGACGGTTGCGAATGGTCCTCGCCGATACCCCAGGAGCAACAGTGTCCCTAATTTGCTGGGAAGTGGCGGTGCGGTCCCCTACGGCACTGCGTAGGATCCTACGGTCTTGGCGTGCATCCGTGCGTCGCTGCGGTCCGGTCCCAGGTCGACGGGCACGTGCACCTTCCGCCGACCACTGGCGACAACATCGATGTACTGTGGAGACCTCACGCCCCACGTGTTGAGCAATTCGGCGGTACGTCCACCCGGCCTCCCGCATGCCCACTATACGCCCTCGCTCAAAGTCCGTCAACTGCACATACGGTTCACGTCCACGCTGTCGCGGCATGCTACCAGTGTTAAAGGCTGCGATGGAGCTCCGTATGCCACGGCAAACTGGCTGACACTGACGGCGGCGGTGCACAAATGCTGCGCAGCTAGCGCCATTCGACGGCCAACACCGCGGTTCCTGGTGTGTCCGCTGTGCCGTGCGTGTGATCATTGCTTGTACAGCCCTCTCGCTATCTGTCAGACTTTTGATGATATTAGGTAAGTGACCAAAGACATTTGTGGCAGCATAATTTACCCCCTTCTGAGCCAAAGTTAGATTTAACCTTGAGTAGCGAAGATCATCCTTTCTCCTAGTGTTGTAGCCATGTACACTGCTATTACTTTTGAATTCGTTCGGATTGTTAATAACAAATTTCATAAGTGAATATATATATATATTGTGAGGCTACAGTGAAGATTTCTAGCTCTTTAAATAAGTGTCTGCAGGACGATCTTGGATGAGCTCCAGCAATTATTCTGATTACGCGCTTTTGTGCAATGAACACTCTTTTACTCAATGATGAGTTACCCCAGAATATGATGCCATATGAAAGCAGAGAATGAAAATAGGCATGGTAAGCTTATTTACTCAGATGTATATCGCCAAATTTTGCAATGACCCTAATAGCATAAGTAGCTGAACTCAAGCGTTTCAGCAGATCCTCATTGTGTTTTTTCCAGTTCAACCCCTCATCAATGCATACACCTAGAAATTTTGAATATTCTACCTTAGCTACGGATTTCTGATCGAAGTCTATATTTAATAATGGGGTCATTCCATTTGCTGTGTGGAACTGTATATACCGTGTTTTGTCAAAGTTTAATGAGAGCCCATTTGCAGAGAACCACTTAATGATTTCCTGAAAAACATCGTTTACAGTTTCACCAGTTAATTCTTGTCTGTTGGGTGTGATAGCTATACTTGTATCATAGGCAAAAAGTACCAGCTTTGCATGTCTTAAACGTGTGGCTGTGTGGACAACCGACACTAGTTATCAAATTAACATTGAATATTGTTTGCGATCTAGACAATTAAAATATTTTGTATAGTTAAAAAAAAACTTTCTGAAAATATTTAAAATCGCTCCTCATTTTCTGCAATGTCACGTATTACTTGCTTTAAATAAGTCTTTTAATTGCCGCTGAAAACTAAAGTATAATTCAGGTGTGAGCACGCCAGTGGTCTGACCACTTCGACAGTTTGTCACGCCTGTCACGACGTCCGTTGTTTGCGACACGCAGCCAGAGTGTGGCAGCACTGTGAGCCGGGATAAAATGGCGCGACTGGAGGGACCAGAGGTGGAGAGCCGGACTGTCCCGAGCAGTGAATGCGCCTCTCTTCCGGTTTGCTGCGCTGTGCTGGGCGGCGAGTCGCCCTATTGCGGCTCCGAATGCATTCCAGGCTGGAGCGAGGCGCGGCTGCGCCCATGCGTGACCGCAGCGGTAGCACAGTAGCGCAGGCAGTGCGAACCGATCCGACACACGGCCGCAGGCAGCCGATCCGCCTCCCGCCTCAGCAGCTTCACACGCTGGCCGCAGCTGAACCAACTCGCGTCGCGCTCTCCTGGTATCACACTGGAGGCCGTAGAGCTAGGTGGACGGCTGGGTTAAGATTGTGTGCTGTGTCGTCCAGAACGTACGGAACATAGCCATACTTAGAAATGTGCCGATATGCCTTAGCAGTCAGATTCGATTGAATTAAGGTTTGCTTCTAACAGAGGCCGCACAAGTCAAGACCTATTTTATGCTTCCGCATTACGTCACACTAGCATTTCCCAAGTTGACAACCATGCGCCACACGCGTGTACAAGCTGACAAAGCACTCCACTCAGACACTTTCAGCAGTACCTGAAGAGAGCACCAGGGATCATCCCTAGTCAATGCCAAGAAAAGCTCAACGGGGAAGGACTAGAGCACAGCTATAGACAAATCAGTGCAAAAGAATACTAAACTGTTTCCACGTACCATCTACATACTACAGTTCAGTATTTGCAAAGTTTACAGTAATAAATTATTGCAAAATTTTTATAATCTGTGTTGCAGTCTGAGGTGTGCATACTGTAAGACCTTCAGTACACACACCATCAGATTATTTGACTTGTCGCTGTAATGAAGTAGGCGAGTGTCAACAATATGTCTCGTGGTCTTATCGTGGCATGTTTATCTTCTGCCGTTAGGTCAGACGATAGAAATGCTACTTGCACGCTTAGAGTAGCAGATTGACGGTGACCAACTTTAAACAGGACTTGATTAATTTTCACACACATTTATTAAAATAATAACAAGCATAAACATTACGTAACTTGATTCTGGATACTGTTTACAATTGACAATCTGAAGTTCCTTTGGTCTTGGTACGTTAATCTTATTCTCACATATCTCTGATACTTGACAAAGTGTCTATACATTTATCTTCATGGCTATGTACAGGAATATGGTAATCTTGACGATAGACTGGTGCAGACTAATGCAGACTGACTGATCAGAGGTTTGTACACTCGTTATAATACCTCACGCGTTCAGGTATCACTGCTTGAGTGTGATCCGTGAGGAGAAAAGGTTCTATGTTAGCAGCAATCTCATTGGCTGCGTTACATATTAATACGCGGATCGGCGGAAGCAGAATTTGGTCCATCTCTAAGGCAGCGCCATCTCGTAGTGCAGAGACAGACGAGGGCTGCGCCTGCGCTGTTGTGCTTAGCGCGGCGCGCTCTAGTGGGAAAGTTGCGTACGCGCTGACTATGCGGAACTATGTACACAACACAGTCATTTTGCGCTAGCTGTTGGCTAATCTTATTTGGTCCTGTGACAAAGGCTGTATAGTTGCTGTGTGGTAGCAAGCCACATCAAACAGCAGTTATACTATCTGATCAAAAGTGCACAGACAATAATGTGGGGTGTGTCCACCCTTCCTCTTTATGATTGCTTGAACTCTACTGGCGACATGTTAGGTGTCTGAATGTCTGAAGACATGGCAGTCCGTTCTTCCTTAAGAACCAAAATCAGTTAAGCCAGCGATGTTGTACATTGGGATCTGGAATGACGTCGGCTTTCTCACTCAGTCCAAAGATATACTTATATAGTGCCGCTGTATATCGCCACCATTCATGACCTGCAGCTGTCTAGAACGAAATTAGAATTAATATAATACATTCAGCTGCTAACGGGCGTTGATGTATACCAACAGGGACATGTGAAAATGTGTGCCCCGACCGGGACTCGAACCCGGGATCTTCTGCTTACGTGCCAGACGCTCTTTACATCTGAGCCACCGTGGGCACAGAGGCTAGCGCCACTGCAGAGACTATCTCGCGCACGCCTCCCGCGAGACCCACATTCTCACCTTGTATGTCCACACACTACATTCGTAGTGTCCCACCCCAACACACTCATTATTCGCGCACTCATGAGCGTCTGCCATGTAAGCGGGAGATCCCGGGTTCGGGTCCCGGTTCGCGCACACATTTTCACCTGTCCCCGTTGATATACATCGACGCCCGTTAGCAGCTGAAAGTATTAATATAATTCTAATTTCGTTCTAGACAGCTGCAGGTCATGAATGGTGTCTGTTCTTTCGGACATGTCCGAAAGAACACACCATATCCATATAAGTATATAGTTCTGGCAACACCGGCCGTGACCTTCTTCTGTGCGGATGCACAGATATTCCCCAAACTCTTACGGGACTTGGTAAGAATGTCTTCCACGAGTAATGAGTGTGTCGCGGTGGAACACTACGAATGTAGTGTGTGGACATACAAGGTGAGAATGTGGGTCTCGCGGGAGTCATGCGCGAGATAGTCCCTGCAGTCACGCTATCCTCAGTGCCCTCGGTGGCTCGGATGGAAAGAGCGTCTGCCACGTAAGCAGAAGATCCCGGGTTCTAGTCCCGGTCGGGGCACACAATTTCACCTGTCCCCGTTGATATGTATCAACGCCCGTTAGCAGCTGAAGGTATTAATATAATTCTAATTTCAGTCCAAAGATGTTCCACTGTGTTCAGGTCGGGACCCTGGGCATCCTGTCTACTTCGGAAATGTCACTGTCCATAGACTATTGCCTCATAGACGCTGCTTTATGACAGGGTGCATTGCCATCGGCTCCGAAAAGTTCCTCTACTGTAAACAGTACACAATGTTGTAAAACATGTTCAAATCCTTCCACATTTAGCTTTTATTAAGCGCAATAAGCAGACTAGACCACGACCACGAAAAAAGCCTCCATCCTATAACACCACCTCCTCCGCAGTCACTGTTGGCAGTACACTTGAAGGCAGATAACGTTCAGTAGGTCTTCGCCAAACCGAAACGTTTCCATCGGATTGACGCAGGGCATAGCCTGAATCTTCACTCCAAATTACGCATTTCCAATCATTCACTGACCAGTGACGTCGCTCTTTACGCCACCTCAAGCGTTGCTTATCTTTGATTACAGAAATGTGGGGCTTATGAGGGACCGTTCGAAAATTTTAATTCCCTACGCACAGTGAATGCTCTAGCTGGACTGCTGACAGCACTTTGGAATTCACGAGTGATTATTTCCGCTGATTTCATGCGATTTATTACAATCACCCTCCGCAATCCTCGACGTTCCGTCATTAGATGGTCTTGCTTTAACTGTGGTTGTTCCTTCGCGTTTGCACTTGACAGTCACACCACCAGCAGTCGACTTGGGTAGCTTTGGAAGGATTGAGATGTCCCTGATGGGTGTACATGTCAGGTGACATCCAGTGACTACGTTCAAAGTCACTCAGCACCCACTCTGCTGTTACTGCTTCTCTACTGACAACACACACATTCTTTCGGTCGCGGAAAGGTCTCTTCCTTCCACACCAGGAGGCTTTGGTGAATACAACGTGAAACGTCCCCTTAGAAAAATTATTGAATTACTGTGCTGATAAACCTCTTACATTATTTGATTTTCAAACAGCTGAGCAAAACTGAACGTACTCAGACATTACTCTCTTTACTTATTCTGATCAACACTAAACTGACACACAATATTTTTAGCGCAACGGAATCTGACTTTCAATAATCCCTACAAAAGAAAGGCCCTGACTAGCATTAACCTATACCTTTCACAAATCGCTTACCTCACAAAAATCTTCGTTACTCAAGCTACTGCAATACAGCGAGCGCCACTACTGCCAGCTAAATAAAAGATTCAAACTACTGAAGGCACTAACTACTGATAGGCATAGTTAGCAAATGAAAGATTTTGATAGAGAACAAACAATGTATTTACCTTAATAGTGTTCAAAAGTCATAAAATATATAGCAGTTCATGACATCCATTCTTACAAATGTACTGTTTCTGATGGACACACGTCCAGATCATCCGCTCTCAAAAATCCGCCAGCACTTCCCCACATCCACCACTGCTGGCGGCTCACCACCCACTGCACAACACTAAGCGCTGTTAACATCCAGCTGCCCAACACTACAATAGCCAACAACAATGCAAACCAGCCACAGACTGCACACAGCACAGCCAGTGATTTTCATACAGAGAGCTACGTAGCGTTACCAATAAAAAAACCTAAACAGCCTACTTACAAACGTTGTCGGTTTTCTTGCCGTGTCAGATCGAGGTAAAACCTCTAGTTTTAGACGATCATTTGCATAGTCTTAGTGAGGTGCATCTGAATGTCGTGGACAAGCCATACGTGGACAAGCGATACTGTCCTATTTACTGTAGAACCTCCACAGGGTATTGTGCCCGTCTGAATTACAGTTTTACTTTTTTTGTAGCCTCTAAATGTATGTCAGTCCCTGAAACGTCGTGTGAGAGTCAGCTTCGGTGTTTGTGAATTTGAGGGTTGCTGACCTAGTAAATTTATAAGATTATGGGGCGAAACATTTGTTTTATATAAAATTTAATGGATTTTTGAGAATGATTTGACGGATGGATGGTTGCCCTAAATGTTGTCCAATGTAAGGTTCATATGGTTCAAATGACTCTGAGCACTATGGGACTCAACTTCTGAGGTCATTAGTCCCCTAGAACTTAGAACTACTTACACCTAACTAACCTAAGGACATCACACACATCCATGCCCGAGGCAGGATTCGAGCCTGCGACTGTAGCGGTCGCGCGGTACCAGACTGTAGCGCCCAGAACCGCTCGGCCACTCCGGCCGGCCTAATGTAAGGGCTGAGAGAAAAGCGGGGAGCATTGGATGTATCCCGAAATACTTTATTCTGAAGGGTTAGCAGTTGTTTCAGATGAGTGCCGGCAGAAAAATGGTTTATTGGTTTACCTGAGATCACACCATTAGTCAATCACTCCGAGAAATCCCAAGAGACCACACTACCAAACTATACAAGATGGTCGGAAGGCCGATGCCGCTCTAGAATGCCAATTTTACGTCGTCTGATAGTCACTCTTAAGGAGCGGGTATAATTGGTAAAATAGGCCACAGCCTTTGTTGACCGTACAGTTTATGTGTGATTTCCAAGTCAGTCTCTCGTCTAAAGTAAGTCCAAGGTATTTGATAGAGTGACACTAAGACAAGTCAGTGTCACCAGTTGTGAAACGGCAGTTGGGGAATTGAACTTAGTAGTGAACAAAATTGCTTAGTTCTTGTCAGGACTCATTTATACCCTCCAGCCATGCCACCACTGAGTGATTTTGTCTGGAGGTGCCTAACAACATAATTTAGGTTGTGACAGCACCTGAACTGTGCAACACCATCGGCTTACAGGACAATTTCCTCTGCTGCCTGCTTGGGTACGCTGTTTGGCTGATAGAGTAAAGCGCAAATCGCAAACATGAGCCCTGAGACGTAACTGGTTTAACACTGCTGCAGTGATTGCCTTTCCTGACAAATAATCACATCTCCTACAGGAACGAATGTATCATCTTGAATACATGTCCTGGACGACTTAAAGAATCTGATTTAAATATCAAACCATCTTGCCAGAGACGGTCAAAAGTCTGTTCCAAATCAAGGAATCCACCTTCGTTGATCTCCTCGATTCAGTGCTGTACAGGTGCAGTGCCTGGTAGACCGTGGAGCGCTCCGCATAGAATCGAAATTGTTCTGGGTGGAGGATGTTGTGATCAGTAAGGAATTTGTGGAGTGGCTGTAGTATAGAAAGCTGCAGAATTTTACTTAGAAAATCAAAGAGGAAGTTAGTTCTAAAGCCGTTGCAGCTGGTGGCCATTTATAGCATGTAGACTGCTTGTCATCGGCCGGCATCCGTCAGGTAGGCATACGACATCATTACTTCATCTTGTCTGCGCTGGTGGCGTCGCTGCTCCTGTAGGAGTGCAAACAATTCGAAGAATTTCTCTGTAGCTGCTTAGCGTCGAGAGATACCTTCCAAGCAACACTAAGCCTGTGTGTCCCGCCCTGGCTGAAGTTCTCTCATACTCTAACTTCTACCGTCTGTTTACTAACAGAATCCCAGTACGTAAAGCGTGGCACAACACCTTACAACACTGTACGTCGTCGAAATCTTTCTAGGTCGACAAACCCTGTACACATGTGTAAGTTGCTTCTTTCATTTAACTAGCGCACTTTGGCTGTCTGAAATTTAATAAGCAATCGGACTTGATGGTTGGGATATCATGGAAGGCGAAGTTATTCCCAAAGTACAAGCACCACTTTCAGAAAGTTGTTAACCGTGTCTGCTGACGCGTGTCTATCTACAATTCCCATTTCCTTAATCACATATCTAAAAAAATACCGTCATTAATATTACCACGTTAAATGAGGTTCACACTGAATTGACAACTCTCGTTTTATTGTACTTAAATCACACGCAAGATAATCACTACGAGCCTAATAACAC
The DNA here is from genome assembly GCF_023898315.1 of Schistocerca nitens. Taxonomy (NCBI): domain Eukaryota; kingdom Metazoa; phylum Arthropoda; class Insecta; order Orthoptera; family Acrididae; genus Schistocerca; species Schistocerca nitens. Next base: position 770,872,836 of record NC_064617.1, read on the forward strand.
TCGCTCTGCAACCGACTTCATATACTTAACTCTTTCTGAACCCTTTGCCATTTCTGGTAAGTTCTTTACGGTCGTCCATAATTTAAAAGCATCCCCTGGTTATCTAAATAATTTCAGTTCCGCAAAGTAATGTCTTTCATTCCCGATCGTGTACCGCGCGTACGCTAGTGATCACATCTTTAAGAAGGCTCAGGCGGGACTGACTCACTTACGCATCAAAGCAAACGCCAGGCGACAAGCAGCACCATTCTGGTATAATGGGACTTCCCCATCAACGACGCTAATTGGTTGGATCAAAGGTGCGTAAGGATAGATTCTGTCTGCCCGGGACAGCATCAATATCTGTACCCGTACAGATGCAACAGTCAAATAAACCGCAAAGTGTGTGCATCTAATATAACAGTCTTTTGGGTCAGCCTCCAACGACATCGATGTCGATGAGGCGTTATGCTACAATTTTCCACATCTACATCTACATCTCTACTCCGCAAACCGGCTTGCGGTGTGTGGCAGAGGGTACTTTATGTACCACTTGCCCTGCCCCCCTTTTCCTGTCCCAATCGCGAATAGTTCGCGATAAGAACGATTTCTGGCAAGCGTCTTTGTGCGCTCGAATCTCTGTGATTTTATCTTCATGGTCTTTTCGCGAGATATACGGAGGAGAAAGCAATATATTTGTTGATTCTTCTAGGAACGTACGCTCTCGTAATTTTAACAGAAGAGCATACCGTGATGCATAACGCCTCTCGTGCAGCGTCTACCACTGGAGATGGTTGATCATCTCTGTGACGCTTTCGTGCTAACTAAATGGAGGTGTAACGAAATGCGCCGCTCTTCTTTGGACCTTTTCTCTTCTATCAGTCCCAAATGGTTCAAATGGCTCTGGGCACTATGGGACTCAACATCTGAGGTCATCAGTCCCCTAGGACTTAGAACTACTTAAACCTAACTAACCTACGGACATAACACACATCCATGCCCGAGGCAGGATTCGAGCCTGCGACCGTAGCGGTCGTGCGGTTCCAGACTGATGCGCCTAGAACCGCTCGGCCACACCGGCCGGCTCTATGAGTCCCACCTAGCAGTTGTGTCATACTAACGAGCAGTATTCAAGTATTGGTCGAACGAATGCTTTGTAAGCTACTTCCTTTGTTGATGGACTACGTTTTCTGACGATACTTCCAATGAATCTCAGTCTTCAAAATGGCTCTGAGCACTATGGGACTTAACTACGGAGGTCATCAGTCCCCTAGAACTTAGAACTACTTAAACCTAACTAACCTAAGGACATCACACACATCCATGCCTGAGGCAGGATTCGAACCTGCGACCGTAGCGGTCGCTCGGTTCCAGACTGTAGCGCCTAGAACCGCTAGGCCACTCTGGCCGGCTGAATCTCAGTCTGTCATCTGCCCCACTCGCGATTCATTTTATGTGGTCGTTCCACCTTAAATCGCACCGTAAGCATCCTCTTAGATATTTAATGGAAGTAATCGCTTTCAGTGATTGTTTTGCAATTATGTAATCATAGACTAAAGGGTCTAGCTCCTTCGTTGCTCTCTTTGTATTACCTGTAATACTGCCGACTGTTATCATCAACAGTTTTCTCACAGTGCTCCTGGTTAGGTCGCGCTGAAAAACACTGTGACAGAGTGGAACGCTAGTGGTGCCCCAGCCTACGACGGAAGCCGTGCGAAACGCACAGGCGACGTGCGTGGCGCGCGCTCCAGCGTAGACCGGAGACGATACTTCTTGCCCCCCAGCGCCCGCTGTTAAGTCAATAAATCCCATTACGGGCCATTATTATGGGTGTCGAGCGGGCACCTTACGCGCTGCCGATCCAAATTAAGCCGTTTCGCTGGCTCTTCCCACGGCGCGATGAAAACAGGACCACCAGAAAACGGAGCACAATGTTAGTCTTGGCTTTCTTGCGGCACGCCGGCGGTCGCGATATTGTTCCGCCGGAGTAAAAACCCAGTGGAGGAAAAGGGCGGGAAGGGAGATCAAGAGGCATTGAGAAGGAAGATAGAGGCGAGCGGGGCCAGAAAAGGACAGCGAGAGACGGGGATGGACGCACGGAGGGCAGCGGCGGCTGGAGAATCCAATTACTCCAGAGGTGTCGGCCAGGGAAATAAAAAGTGGAGGAGGAGGAAGGAAAACCCCAGTCCGCGCAGAGGGGCGGATGGGTGCATGCGATCGCGAGTGAGAGAGGGGGAGGGGGGGGGGGGGAGAGAGGGAAACCGTCACGGACGGCTGGAGACCCGCTGCTCTCGACGCTGCGACCACTCGACAACGATTCTGCCGGCGTATCCGTTTGTTAAAGGCTGATTTGTTGCTCTCTCCGTGCAGTTATCTACGTATAACAAAGAGTGAGCGTGAGACATAAGCATCTGCGATTACTCTGTGACGTCGCGTCTGGAACACCTTTTTTAACATAGCCCGATTGCGAAGAATTTACAGATAATTCTATATCATCGCTTAGACTCGACTGAACACACAGCTGAAGTCTGTAACAAGGCGTCATGACCTCTCCATATACTGCAGAAAGGTACAAAAAAGTATTTACTCTTGAACTTAAAAAGGAAACTACTAGAATCACTAGCATTAATAATTCTTGCTGAAGGTGATGCTGTTCTTCAGGGATTTTAATACCAGATCTCACGCTGGGCGGAACTAGCGAAGGACGCTTGTGTGAGATTCGTCTTCGATGCTCCATATTTCGACCACACCCCTCTGCCCGCGAACAATTATCATGGCTACGTGAAGATAAGCACAGAGACTATCTTACTCTCTCTTCGCTGTACTGTCTGCAGAATCATTACGCATCCTCTTATTTCAACTCCAACATTTCTAACATATTTTTGTTCACTCTCTTCCACAGATCTGCTACATTGTGTAAATGAAATTTAACGCTGTAAGCTACGGTTTGATTAACAATTTTTTAATGTGCGACCGATTTATACCACCATTCAGGGCAGATATTTGCGAACAGCACTCCATGTGTTTGCATAATTATCGCTAGCAATACCAACGTCTTTTTCATAACGTATAGTATCAACCGGGGGAACTTTATGACCACCACGAAAAAATTACAAATTTCTTAAATTGTTTTAGACTTTTATTAATATATGAATATCAGTTTTAAAGATTTACTGATGTATAAACAGCATCCAAAGCCTGAAACTAACTATTATCACTGTCTTAACAACATCAAAGCATTTTAATAAATTGTACTAATAGCAGGATTGTTGGATGCTTCCCGAGCATCACCAAAATAAATAAAAAAGTAAAATTTATTTAACTGTTATTGACTTTTATTAACAACATATTTTTTAAGGGATACTGATGCGTAAGAAGATTCTAGAACTTGTAAATGCTGAATATCACGTTCGTTGCAAAAAATCGTATCTACTACTATATATCAAGTAGATTTGAATTTTTCGATTAACTGAAGAGATTATTCGTTTAAATGAAAAGATTAAAGCAATTAAAGAATTTGGTGTAAATATTAATCAGAAACAATAAATACTGTCTGCAGAATTTTAAAACGTTAATTACATGACTAGATTACAATATTTACAAAAGGCGAGCATAAAATGTGCCCCTGTTGGTACTGCTAAAAAAATGGTTAAAATGGCTCTGAGCACTATGGGACTTAACTTCTAAGGTCACCAGTCCCCTAGAACCTAGAACTACTTAAACCTAACTAACCTAAGGACATGACACACATCCGTGACCGAGGCACGACTCGAACCTGCGACCGTAGCGGTCGCGCGGTTCCGGACTGTAGCGCCTAGAACCTCTCGGCCACGCCAGTCGGCGGTACTGCTACGCTCAAACATTATTTGTAAATATTATATTTTCGACGCTGTTTTCTTTTTTGGCATATACTGTTAAAAAATTGTCCTGATACTAGTCTCTGACCGAAGCGATTGTAAATTAAAGAATAAATTAAACAGCTTACTGTGTCACATGATGTCATTTTTACAATCTAACATATCTATCTGAACAGTATATCAAAAATGTTCTGAATGAAGCACAATCCTCCAGGTACCACTAGATAACACTGACACCTTCTCAGAATCAGGAACCCGACTTTGGAGAATTTTCTTCAAAATCTCGGAGAATTCACATTCATTTCCAAATTCAATTGACATTTAAAAATCCACCTCATCCTTACGGTAATATACGCTGTCTGTTCAAAAGTATCTGCAAATCTATTAATGAACTTTAATATGACTGTGTACATCCTTCGCTTTTATGACGGCTTGAACTCTGCTGGGACTGCTTTCAGTGAGGTGCCTCAGTGTCTATGGAGAATCGGAAACCCTTTCTACCCCAAGTTCCGAACCCAGAGAAGGTAGTGATGTTGGATGCTTGGGTTTGGAGCGATGTCGACTTTCTAATTCATACCAGAGATGTTTCATTGGGTTTCGACTTTCTAATTCATATCAAAAAAGTTCCATTGGGTTCAGGTCAGGATACTGGACAGACCAGTTCATTTCACGAATGTTATTGTCCACAGACCACTGCCTCACAGATGCTGCTTTATGGCAAGATGCGCTGCTGTCACGCTGATACAAACAACCATCATCTCCAAACTGTTCTCCTACGCTAGGCAGTACAAAAAATGGTTCAAATGGCTCTGAGCACTATGGGACTTAACTTCTGAGGTCATCAGTCCCCTAGAACTTAGAACTACTTAAACCTAACTAACCTAAGGACATCACACACATCCATGCCCGTAGCGGTCGCGCGGTTCCAGACTGTAGCGCCTAGGCAGTACACTACGCTGTAAACGGTTTTCACGTCCATATTTACGGTCGTCTTAAGCGCAATAAGAGAACAACAGCCCAACGAGGGAATACATCCCCATATCATAACACCACCTCGTCTGTAGTTACTGTTGGCGCTAAACATGATGGCAGGTAACTTCCTCCAGACATTCGCCGCACCCAAAACCCTCCATCGTATTGCTGGGGGGTACATGTTATTCATGAAGCCAAATCACTCGTTTCCAGTCACTATTGTCCTGTGGCGTAACTATTTACACACCTCCAGTGACGCTTAACATTGTGGCTATACCATTTTAACCCATTTTTTAACTTCATATGCAGACTCACTGTGCTACCAAATCTTCGTTTAGCTGTGGTTGTTCATTCGCGTTTCCATTCGACGATCAGATCACCAACAGTCGACTTGGGCAGAATGCTTGAAATGGCCCTGATAAATGCATGTTAAAAAAAGCACGAATATGTTGACACGCGGAAATTTTTATAGTTGCTCACGAAGGTACATAATACACTAATGGCCATTAAAATTTCTACACCAAGAAGATGACGTGCTACAGACGCGAATAACCGACAGGAAGAAGATGCTGTGATATGCAAATGATCAGCTTTTCAGAGCATTCACACAAGGTTGTCGCCGGTGGCGACACCTACAACGTGCTGACATGAGGAAAGTTTCCAACCGATTTCTCATACACAAACAGCAGTTGACCGGCGTTGCCTGGTGAAACGTTGTTGTGATGCCTCGTGTAAGAGGGAGAAATACGTACCATCACGTTTACGAGTTTGATAAAGGTAGGATTGTAGCCTATCGCGATTGCGTTTTATCGTGTCTCGACATTGCTACTCGCGTTGGTCGAGATCCAATGACTGTTAGCAGAATATGGACTCGGTGGGTCCAGGATGGTAATACGGAACGCCGTGCTAGGTCCCAACGGCCTCGTATCATTAGCAGTCGAGATGACAGGCATCTTATCCGCATGGCTGTAACGGATCGTGCAGCCACGTCTCGATCCCTGAGTCAACAGATGGCGACGTTTGCAAGAGTCAACATATGGGGACGTGTGCAAGACAACAACCATCTGCACGAACAGTCGACGACGTTTGGAGCAGCATGGACTATCAGCTCGGAGACCATGGCTGCGGTTACCCTTGACGCTGCATCGCATACAGGAGCGCCTGCGATGGTGTACTCAACTACAAACCAGGGTGCACGAATGGCAAAACGTCATTTTTTCGGATGAATCCAGGTTCTCATCATCCATCCACAAACATCAATACAATTTTAATCGTAATGAAGAAGGATTAAAATTGGACAAGATATGGCGGTCGACGTTGCATCAATCACGTGACAATCGATTGCCTGCAATCGAGAGAACAGACGATAGCCAGAGATAGCTACACATCGACGCCACGTGACGTGCGGTGGCGCCCTCTACGATCTCCATATAAGCGGCGGCCCCAGCTCCTAGCAGCGAGTCGTCGACTCACCTCGGAAGATGTTCTCCGTAGTTGAGAACGAAACGTCAGGGAGAAGAAGTTCTACAGATCGACCACGGCAATTTAGCCCGAAGTGTTTACTGATGAAGACGCCGGCCGTGAAAGCCTACATGGGATGAATCCAGGTTCTGTTTACAGCATCATGATGGTCGCATCCGAGTTTGGCGACATCGCGGTGAACGCACATTGGAAGCGTGTATTCCTCATCGCCATACTGGCGTATCACCCGGAGTGATGGTATGGGGTGCCGTCTCGGTCAGCTCTTGTTCGCATTGACGGCACTTTGAACAGTGGACGTTACATTTGAGATGTGTTACAACCCGTGGCCCTACCCTTCATTCGATTCCTGCGAAACCCTACATTTCATCAGGATAGTGCACGACCGCATGTTGCAGGTCCTGTACGGGCCTTTTAAAATACAGAAAATGTTCGACTGCTGCCCTCGCCAGCACATTCTCCAGATCTCTCACCATTTTAAAACGTCTCTGGTCAATGGTGGCCGAGCAACTGTCTCGTCACAATACACCAGTCACTACTCTTGACTCAATGCCCAGGCGTATCAAGGCCGTTATTACGGCCAAAGGTGATTGTTCTGGGTACTGATTTGTCAGGATCTATGCACCCAAATTGCGTGAAAATGTAATCACATGTCAGTTCTAGTAAAATATATTCGTCCAATGAATACCTGTTTATCATGTGCATTTCTTCTTGGTGTAGCAATTTTAATGACCAGTAGTGTAGAATGAAGCAGCTGGTACCCCACGTTTCAGTCAGAGTCGCTTAATAAACAGGAAGATGTTCGAATTTTTCCGCAGGTAATGTCTTGGCTCATCAGTGTAAAAACCTAGATCCACATCTGGGAATAAACTGTGTCCCATTAGAACAATATCTACTTAATGTAGAGAATGGAGACATTTGGTTAATGTGTCCGCCCCCCCCCCCCCCCCCCCTCCCGAGCGCGCTACATACCCTCTCCCGCCTCCGCTCCTCCTTCCGGGCGACAGGGACATGGAAGTAGCGGCCAGGCCAGGCTCATTGACGAGAACGGTACTGACTTGGGAGACGAGCAATCGCGACAAAATCCGCGTGTCTTGTGGGGGGTAGTGACGGAGCGGCGGTGGCGGCCGCGTTCCCAGGCGGACGGTACTAGCGTTAAGGAATCCCGGACTGGCGTGGCATCCACGAGGAGGTGGCCGGCCGGGCGGGGTCGTGACTGCGGCGCGCGACCGTGGCGCATCGGCCGTTACCTCCTCCCTGCTGCCTGCTCACTGCTCACTGCTGCCGCGCTGTTCACACAGCCGCCGCGCCACGCTACGCTAGGTTGCGCTGCGCTGGGTGACTCCGTACTCCCCCGTCCCTCTACAACTAACTACTTGTCACTAACACACCGACCCGCCACGGATCTTCAGGGACATTTGCACGATTCTCCCGTTACTTACGGATTAGTGACCACATGGTCGCCGATCGATATTGAATACCGTAACTTCCAAATCCAACAAAAATTAACGCTAAGTATACGAGGGTCGTTCAGAATGTAATACCGCCTAATTTTATTCATGGAAACTACAGGAGATGCATAAATCATAACAGCACAGCTAAATAAGAGGCGTGTTTTTTAAGTAAGTGGAAGGTCTCTGTTGGATTCCTTTCATGTTAATTTCTTAAATCTGTTGTCATTTACGGCATAAATTCCACTTCTAAATTTACTGTGGTGTTTCTGACTCTATCTGGGAGGAGACTGAGCAGTGAAACGCGTTACTTTTACACATAAACAAGAACGATCTGTCACACTACTACATTTTAAAACACAGTTTATATGTAATTCATGTCACACAGTATCATACGGAACCTACATCTGCTTTCTTTTATATACTGTATATGATAAGATACTGTCATCCCCCTTCCCTTCTGCGTGAAAGGATGAATGAGCAAATGTATTTCTAGTTGCATGCTTGATGGTAGCAGACAAGCCTGCCTGCTAGAGAACAGTAGGACCAACGTCGGAACAGGTAGCTACGCTTCCTAAAAGCAAAGAGGTTGCTATTCTTGGTATGGTCGTGTCCGTCCCTTGTCATGTTGGTATAGGAAGCTGCCTCTCTGGTCACTTCCGTTTGTATCTGTGAAGCACACACGGTAGGAGCCCAGGCCAGTCTGTCCGTGGCGAGCGTCTGAAGTGGTGAGATCTCCGGCTAAGCGCGTCTCTGCTAAGTCCGTAGGACAATGGATTTCTTAAGTTCAGCCTAACTGAAAATTTAATCACCTTCATTTCAGGTTTAGATCTAAAATATCTAATGTTATCTTAAAAAAGCAACGCAGTGTAATTCGAGTGTGAAGTTCAGAATATCTTCCGGTAGTTGCTTTGTCACTACTTTGTGAGTAAAGTGGAACCACATGTTAATCAGTAACTCTAACTAAGATCATAAATCTTAAATGCGAATGTGTGTGAGATTATAATGTCTCGTCTTGACAATATATTTCAATATAGCAACTTTTCTTTATGTTCAACCCACGTGGGGTGTACTTTGTGAGACCAGTACCATGTGCTTATACAATTGTTTGACCCATCAGGTTAATAGTAAGACGATATTAACCAGTTAGAGGTTTTTCTTTTGTAAATTGCGTTTCGATGTAATTTATTTTAATTATCAAAATTATTGTGGAGTTACACTCTTTGTGTAAACCAAGTTGACCACGTGAGGCATGTGGTGTAATCATCAAAGTAGCCCTCAGCTATTCTTTTCGAGAAGATTTCACAGAGAGTTAGTATGAATTTAGTATACCAGTGTGTGGTAATTTCATGACGGACAGGATTGCGCTACGAACGTAACTTCTTTGGGTGAAAATTGAATCGGTTGGTTGTGGTTAATTTCCTCTTGCATATGTTTCAACGTTCTTCGTGTGTTATTTTATGAATGCAGTGTTGCATGCAGTCTCCCAATCTTGGCTGCATATTTGATGTGTTCCGTAAGATTAAAAATTCACATTTCCACAATCCTAAATAAGGCACCAGTTTAGTTATGAATCAAGTTTAATATCCTGAAATTTGACCGGAACAATATAAACTGATTTATTTCTTTTTATTTAAATTCTCTTTTTATATCTATATCACCGGTTGTCGTAAGATGACTATTAAAAGATTATAATTAATGCTAGTCTGGTTGGGAATTTGGTAAGCTAGACTCGATACCTGGTGAAACAGTTGCTCAGTAATGCAAGGTTAACTTCCCCAGATAGTTCACAGCTTTTAACCCCTTTTATTGTCTTGAATTTCAGCACCGCTTTCAGAACCCCTTAATGCATCAACATTACATAAGTACCGTTTTGAAATTAAAAAAAGACGTGCTAAGATATCTCAATATTTTTATTTTTACATGAAAACCTGTACCTTAATCTACTTTTCTACGTAATTTCTGTCAACACTGAGGCACTTGTCATAACGTTGTACCAGTTTTTGAATACCCTTCTCATAGAAGTCAGCCGCCTGTCTTGTTGACCACTACTTCACCACTGTTTTGACTTCGTCATCGTCTTGAAGACGCTGGCCGCCCAGGTGTTTCTTCAAGTGCAGGAACAGATGATAGTCACTGGGCGCAAGATCGGGGCTGTACGGAGGATGATCTAGAGTTTCCCATCGAAAAGATGTGATGAGATCTGTGGTCTGATTCGCCACATGCGGACATGCATTGTCTTGCAGCAAAACGATGACCTTTTTCAACTTGCCACGTCTTTTGTTCTGAATTTAATGGCGCAGATTGTGCAATGTCTTACAGTTGGCTGCTTCATTGATTGTCTCATTACGAGGCAGAAATTTCACAAGCAATACTCCTTTTCTGTCCCAAAAAACTGTGCTCATAATTTTCCGGGCAAAAATTGTTTGCTTAAATTTCACTTTTCTGTGTGAATCTGAATGCCGCCATTCCATGGACTGTTGCTTTGATTCCGGTGTGACTACCGTATGTTCATGCACTTGAAGAAACACCTGGGCGATCAGCGTCTACAAGACGAAGACGAAGTCAAAACAGTGGTGATGCAGTGGTTAACAAGTCAGGTGGCAGACTTCTATGAGGACGGTATTCAAAAACTGGTACAACGTTATGACAAGTGCCTCAATATTGACGGAAATTATGTAGAAAAGTAGATTAAGGTACAGGCTTTCATGTAAAAATAAAATTATTGAGATATCTTGGCACGTCAATTTTTTTAAATTTCAAAACGATACTTACTTAAAAAACATGCCTCTTAGAACACTATTTCAGCTACAGGGTATCATTTTTCCACATAGTCCTCGCCATTTCTTATGCACTTTTGCTAACAATGAACCAGAGCTTGCATGCCGCGCTTGTAAAAATTGGAACCAGCTGAGGCTAACCACTTCCTTACACTTCTGAAAACAGCATACGAGTTTTGAAAATGATCGCCACGCAGTCCATTTTTGAGAGGCCAAAAGAGATGGAAGTCTGAAGGCGCTAAATCGGGACTGTAGGGTCGATGTGGTAACACAGTCCAGCCGAATTTTGCAGTGAGTTGCGTTGTCGTAAAACTGGTGTCGAGTCTGGCGTTATCATGTCGCAGGTGAAAGTTGCTCTTCCTTTCTGGTTTTACCCTGAAAATTCGAGCTTTCAGGGTAGTCAGTGTCGTCTTGTAGCGTGATGAATTGACAGTTTCTCCAGGGTCCAGGCCACCCAGAATAACCACATCCTGGCTATCCCAGTAGACTGTGCGCATCACTTTGCCTGAAGACGGCCGTGTCTTGAATTTCTTTTTTCACGGAGAATTCGCATGTTGCCTTTTCATGGACTGGATTTCGGCTCATAGTGGTGACACCACGTCTGATCTCCGGTGAAGATGCTATTCAGAAAATTGTCACTTCCAGCTCCTTATTGGTGTAGCAGGTCCTGACAAATTCCCATTCGAAAAGGTTTTTGTTCTTCTGTAAGCATCCGCGGGACCCATCTCGCGCAGACTTTGCGATAACCGAGATGTTCCAACATTGTTTCCAAGGCATTACAGCCGACATTCAGCTTTGCACACAATTCTCTGGTCGTTATCCGCCGGTCAACGAGGATGAGCTGACCAAGGCGCTCTTCATTACGAGGAATGCCGGCTGTGCAGGGTCGATCGGGCCGTGGCCTGTCTTGCACACTCTTTTCACCACCTTGAAAATGCTCAATTCTATTTTATCATCTCCATACAACTTTAGCAACCGTCTCTGGATTTCAATCTTTGCATTTTCTTCAGCAGTGAGGAACACAGTCACACATCGCTGTTTTATAGACGAGTCCATATCAGACTCCATTTTGGAACACTCCCCTGCTGGAGCCAACTGCCGCAAAACAACGGAACCACCTGCAAATGGAAGAGGAATTAGCAGTACACCAACGACATTTAGAGCGGGCATCCAAAGGCACCATAAAAAAATAGGAGGCATTGCTTTCGGAACGAGCCTCGTATCTGCTTAATAAATAAGACACCTTCGTAGGCGACACTCACCATTTCTTCCAGACTAGCTATGTAAGTGTTGGCCAGACGTGTCTTAAAGTCAAAGAACTACACTACTGGCCATTAAAATTGCTACACCACGAAGATGACGTGCTACAGACGCGAAATTTAAAAGAATTCAAGAAGATGCTATGATATGCAAATGATTAGCTTTTCAGAGCATTCATACAAGGTTGGCGCCGGTGGCGACACCTATAACATGCTGACATGAGGAAAGTTTCCAACCGATTTCTCATACACAAACAGCAGTTGACCGGCGTTGCCTGGTGAAACGTTGTTGTGATGCCTGGTGTAAGGAGGAGAAATGCGTACCATCACGTTTCCGACTTTGATAAAGGTCAGGATTGTAGCCTATCGCGATTGCGGTTTAACGTATCGCGACATTGCTGTTCGCGTTGGTCGAGATCCAATGACTCTTAGCAGAATACGGAATCGGTGGGTTCAGGAGGGTAATACGGAACGCCGTGCTGGATCCCAACGGCCTCGTATAACTAACAGTCGAGATGACAGGCATCTTATCCGCATGGCTGTAAAGTCAAAATGACAGGCATCTTATCTGCATGGCTGTAACGGATCGTGCAGCTACGTCTCGATCCCTGAGTCAACAGATGGCTACGTTTGCAAGACAACAACCATCTACACGAACAGTTCGACGTCGTTTGCAGCAGCATGGACTATCAGCTCGGAGACCATGGCTGCGGTTACCCTTGACGCTGCATCACAGACAAGAGCGCCTGCGATGGTGAACTCAAAGATGAACCTGGGTGCACGAATGGCAAAACGTCATTTTTTCCGATGAATCCAGGTTCCGTTTACAGCATCATGATGGACGTTACATTTGAGATGTGTTACGACCCGTGGCTCTACCCTTCATTAGATCCCTGCGAAACCCTACATTTCATCAGGATAATGCACGACCGCATGTTGCAGGTCCTGTACGGGCCTTTCTGGATACAGAAAATGTTCGACTGCTGCCCTGGCCAGCACATTCTCCAGATCTCTCACCAATTGAAAACGTCTGGTCAATGGTGGCCGAGCAACTGGCTCGTCACAATACGCCAGTCACTACTCTTGAAGTGTGGTATCGTGTTGAAGCTGCATGGGCAGCTGTACCTGTACACGCCATCCAAGCTCTATTTGACTCAATGCCCAGGCGTATCAAGGCCATTATTACGGCCAGAGGTGGTTGTTCTGGTTACTGATTTCTCAGGATCTATGCACCCAAATTGCGTGAAAATGTAATCACATGCCAGTTCTAGTATAATATATTTGTCCAATGAATACCCGTTTAACATCTGCATTTCTTCTTGGTGTAGCAGTTTTAATGGCCAGTAGTTTAGTATCGATGGCAATAATAGTGAGTGATTTACACCGAATAAATCTTGCTTTCGTATGGACCCGAAGGCCTTAGTGCGTCAAGTCGGCATGCAGTAGAGTATGGACTGAGGGGCTACTGCTTAAGCTAACAAGAATCATCAAATGCAAAAAGACTTGCACTTTACTCATAAGTTTGTAACGGACAGGAAAATCAAGGTTTCGCTTCATGGCATGAACAGCAAGAGAACAGTTCTGAATAACGGCTTGCCACTGGGTTCGGCACTAGCACCATTCTTTTCGCTCTATATAGTGCCGACATGCTAGACACAAAATCACGCAGAAAACTACAACTCTCTGTGAATGGCCAACGCATTAGGCATGAGGACTAGCCTAAACACTTGGGACTGAAATTAGATCGCACTATAACGTATCGCTCACTTCTAGAAGATATAAAATACAGGGTAAAATCTCCTAAAGCCTTCGTGTCGAAACTGTGTGGAACGACTTGGGGTTGTGGAGCGAGCACAATAAGAACTTCAGCACCAGCCCTTGTGTACTGCGTGGCTGAATACTTTTCGCCAGTCTGGATGAGAAATGCACGCGTACCTAAAGTGGACCTCCGACTCAAGCATACAAGTGGATGATCTCTGGAATACTCAGACCACCCCATGTGCATCACTCTCCGTCCTTGCAGACATAGAGCCACGTGAAATTAGGCGATCACAGTCAGCCATAGGACCACACAGAAAAATCCTAGACAACCCGGACCTCCCCATACACCAAGACATAGCATCTCTAAACAGGCCTAAATCAAGGTCAAGTTTAAGAAAAATTGGCAAAGAAGTGAACGGCTTCGACTCGAAGCCTGATTGGAAAGAACTACGGGCTCTAAGTGGGCATAAGAAACGAAACTTGCTGGACGATCCCAACGGGAAGATCGATGGATTCAACCTGCCGAGGATATTGTGGGCAACTTTGACCCTTGTCACCACGAGTGTTGGCAGTTGTAAACAACTAATGAACAAACGGGGCCTACCTGAAAGTCCTGATTGTGAGTACGGAGAAACGCCGTCAATTGACCATTTACTTCTGTGTGAAGTGTATCGCCATGAGAGCGATCTGAAGAACATACACACACTCTCCGACTCAGCCTTAGAGTGGCTGAAGAATCTTCGTAATATTGTATAGTACTTTAAGAGCACAAGTGAAGAATATTGTAACTCAGTAGAGAGCAATCAGAAGAGTTTATACATTATGTGATACATGCCTTCGTAAATAAATAACCGAATAAATTAATAAGAGACGCAACTCGTGCCACATGGTACACAGAATAGGTCAGAACACAATAGCAGAAGCAACGAAAAGAGAATGCCAAATTAAAAAAAAAAAAAAAAAAAAAAAAACACACACACAAAATCCCCAAGACTGTCGATGTTCTCCAGGAGCACGAAATTTAATGTAAACTTCAATGTAAGAGGCTTCAAATGGTTTCCACAATAAAACTATATTTAGAAACCTTACCGAAAATCCTATGATATTCTGGTCGTATGTCAAGTGCGTGAGTCGCAAGAGCAGTTGATACCTTCGCTACGTGAGAGCAATGGTAAAGTTATCCATGCCAGCGTCACAAAAGCAGAGTTACTAAATACGGTTTTCTGAAACTCCTTTACCAAAAAACATGACGAAAACATTACAGAATTAGAATCAAAACCGCTGTCGACGAGAATAATTTAGAAGTAGACATCCTCTGTGTAGTGAAGCAATTAATTTTTTTTTTAGAGTATGCTGATATTGCTGATATAATAGACCCATACTTAGCAATCATAGACAACCGCCCGCTTGTAAAGACTGGAACGCTGTACGTCACACCAATACTCAAGAAACAAAATAGGTGTAACCCGCTGAATTACAAACCCATATCACTGACGTCGATTTGCGGGAGGGTTTTGGAACATATATTGTTATCGAACATTATGAATTATTGGAAGAGAGCTATCTATTGACACACAGTCGACAAGGATTCATGGAATATAGTTCTTATGAAACACATCTAGCTCTTTACTCTCACGGAGTAATGGGTGCTATCGACAGAAGTTCTCAAATACATTCCATATTTCCAGTAATCTTTTGATACCAGTTCTCAACCGTGGGTTCTAATTATATTGCGTGCTTATGGATTATAGTCTCAGCTGCGCGACTGGAATCGTGATTTCCTGTCAGAAGGGTCACAGTTCCTGGTAACTGGCGGAAAGTCATCGAGTAAATCAGAAGTGATATCTGGAGTTCACGAAGGAGGTGTTTTAGGTCCTCTGCTGTTCCTAATCTAAGTAAACGATTTAGGAGACAATCTGAACAGCTGTCTTATATTGTTTGCAGATGATGTTGTCATTTACTCCAGTAAAGTCATCAGAAGATCAAAACCAATTGCTAAATGATTTAGACAAATTATCTGTATGGTGTGAAAAGTGAAATTGACTCTAAATAATGAAAAGTGTGAGGTTATCCGGATGAACACTAACAGAAAACCGTTAAATTTCGGTTACACTATACATTACACAAATCTAAAGAATGTCAATTCAACTAGATACCTAAGGATAACAACCTAAATCGGAACGAACACATAAATAACATTGAGGGGAATGTGAACGAAAGACTACGTTTTATTGGCAGAACACTCAGAAGGTGCAACAGGTCTACTAAAGAGACTGCCCACCCTACACCTGTTCACTTCTGGATCTTTTGACATCATAAAGATAGATCGAGAATCATCTCTGTACCAGGTAACGATTTAAGTTATGTTTATCTATTGGCTTCCAGCAACTATCCGCCATTTAGCCAACTAATGGGTACGCGCAATGATTTAATATCGTTTTATACACCACGGCACACGAATTGGCACAAATAATATTAAGGTTTTGATAGTAGAATTTTTACACAGTATGAACAAAAGTCGTCCACACTGTAAACGCAATATTTTTCGGACGGCCATGTGTGTAGAGAGTAGTGTAACTCTAAGGTGTTCGTCTATTATGAAATTGTAATATTACTAATTTTTGTTTTAACTTCGGCCTGAGGAACTGCTGGTGGAGGCAGGTGTATGAAAACATCATGGAAGTAGCTGTAAGCATTGGAACAGAGGGGGCTTTAACTTCCATGAAAAACACGAGAAACTGTATGAAAGATTACAGACTTCCTAGGCTGTTCTCACTGGTGCTGATACAATATACGTTATCAGTTTCGAAATACACGGTTCGTCGCTTGATATATCTGTGAAACAAGTCACAACCATGTCACTTCAGTGAAACATGTCCACTCATCGGTAGTCGATAATTACTAATATCCTGTCATAACACTTTATCACATAGGTAAAATTTCACAGAATACAAGAACCTTTTCGCAACACATACGAGACAGAAACTGACCGCGGAGCTTGTGGACAGTTTGGACAGAAGTTCAGGCAACAGCAGTCGTTGAAACAATGCGAAGAAGGACAAGCTTAATTTTTTGAAAAATTAGACCCAGTTATTTAAAAATCAATGACGGCGGCTCATTTGGGTTGCTTATTTTTTAGGTGTGTATGTAAACTATTTCTGCTGCTAGCTTCTTTCTTACTTTGCGCATGATCTCGCCCTACTTTTACTAGTCGTTATGCAATGAGACAGAATCTATACATGTATACCTATAGTAAAATTGTAACTGGCTTATGTCTGTTCACAGGATACATTTAAGAAAACTTAATATGAGGTGTCTTTATAACAGCAATAGAAGCCAAAACAACTATTTTTAAAATTTGTTTGTCTATCTGTCGTACCTTTGTACGCGCGTCACGCAAAAACTACTGCACGAATTGGATACGGTTTTTAACAGCTGTGTTGTTCGAGGTCTAACTAAAAATCTGGTATATGTTTCATCTCCATACGTCAGCTATAAGCCGAGTTATCTATACGTGCGGAGTGTTTCCTTCGACTCAGTACGGAGAAATATGAATCCATAGGAGATACAGGGAAACTGTTTTAGGAATTTTTAGGTGCTTTTTTGTGAAAACAATTTTGCCATAATCAGATTTTTGTTCAACGGTAAGTTGTCTATGAAAATGAGTAAAATTGATATTTTTTCGATCGACTCAGTTCCGTATAAGTATCGTTTCATTATGCTAGAAGGAACAATTCGGGACAGCAGAAGTTTCATAAAACTAAATTAAATAAACCAGAACAGAATTGACAGAATACGTAAAAAATATTATTTTGGAACGTTTTATCATCATAATTATAGTGTTAACAATTTAATACCTTTACTCATAATTATAGTGTTAACAGTTTAAAACCTTTACCCATAGACGTTCTTGAATTCATTCGTCAATCGGTGTAACTGTTGTCGTTGACAAGTTTGTCGAGTTGCCTCTAAAAATCACTTTCGTATATTTCTTCAGAGGTTTTCATTCGTATTGGTGTAAGTGAAGTGATATAATTCACATGGAAAACTCTACGTAGCGTGCTCGCGGGTCACTAGCTCAGACAATTTGTTTATAATGGCTCCTATGGACAAGAAATTGATTGTTGTATATAAAGAAATTCTTTAATTTTCATAATTTCTTCAAATACGACATAGGCTGCAGTGTAAGCTACGTGTTATAACAAAGTTTGAATTACACTTCTTCCTTTAATTCGAAGAACCTCATGCTACACAGGATAATAAGACGTCAACTGTGTTTTTGACAAGGACATCCTAATGCCTACAAACCAGAACGAAACGTCAGACGGAATGTCGATCGGTGCAAGTGCATTTATGTGCTTCTTATGCATGAAGTACTTTGTTTCTACTCTATTTCTTTGATTTGTAAGGTGCAGTAGAGTATGTCATTATAATCACAAGTTTTTTCTCTGTTTACATTTATTTTATTATCATTTACGTACTTGATATTTTACTACCTCTTGAGACGCAGACGGGGCCAGTTTAAAGCCATCGCGGCACAGGCGGCTTACTGGGGCGCCAAACTGTCAGAGGCGCCACAGACACCCAAGCGAAAAACCTATATACCGGATAAAAAGTGCGATTTTTATTGTACAGCCAACCGGTTGCAACAAGATTTAACTTGACCTTGTTTCGACACCGACTATGCATATCTTCATCAGAAAATACAAAACAATTACATGTGGTGACGGATGAACAGATTTATGATCAAACTGCTCTTGTCATATAAAATAACTTCTTAAAACCATATAATAATTACAGGTATTGGAACTGACATGACAATGGTACTTATCATTTCCAATACTTATAAATTTATATGGTTTTAAATACGACTTTAAGAAGTTACTTTATATGACGAGAGCATTTTGCTCGTAAATCTGTTCATCTGTCACTACAATTAATTGTTTTGGATTTTCTAAAAAATGGTTCAAATGGTTCTAAGCACTATGAGATTTAACATCTGAGGTCATCAGTCCCCTAGACTTAGAACTACTTAAACCTAACTAACCTAAGGACATTACACAAATCCAAGCCCGAGGCAGGAATCGAACCTGCGACCGTAGCAGCAGCGCGGTTCCGGACTGAAGCGCCTAGAACCGCTCGACCACAGCGGCCGGCGGAGAAACTCCATTGCACGCCGCAATATTGGTACCATATTCTTTCATCAGTCACTGACTTCGACGCGTTACATTAACAACATTCCGAACGATTTGTGGCAGCGTTAACGGAGGAGGAAAAAACCTGCAGTTACTTCCAACAGGTAACTGCCCATACAGCCGGCCAAACCTTGGAGCACATGTACAAAATCCTCACACTTGACAGAGTTGGTAGCAGGGGCCCTAGCTGGGCACCCATGTCACTGCATCTGTCAGTATGCGAATACTTTGTGTGGGAGCCCACAAGCATCTAAGGTGTATCACAACAATCCTCATAGTCTTCAAGAGTTGCAGCAGAACATTCCGGATGAGACTGCAGCAATTTTAGTAGTCCAGCTGCGATCCGCCTTCAGCAGCTTGCTGAGCAGGGCCCAAAAGCGCCAAGAGATGAATGGTGGTCATTTTCAACATCTGCTATAGTCAGGTTAGTACCGTATTTCCTGGCCCCCTTCACGAGCTTACTAACAGGAGAGAATTATAGTACTGAAATACATTTTATACAGCAAAACTACTGTAAACAATAAAATTTTTTGTTGAAATAAAGTAATATTATATAGTACGGTACACTGCTTGTGTACCCTAGATACAAAAATATACTGTGTCGTAAATTACGTAAAATTCTTACGGAGCATACGACTGTAATTGACGTCGCTCGGTTTCGTCACAAATCGAATTTTTCTGGAACTCTTCATGTCGACTTCCATGTTTTCTCATTTCTGCCAACGCCAGCGATCTAGTAGTTTAGTGTCAAGATTGCTCGGTGAAGTTAAATGTTGCCATTTCTGTTGGTAGCGGCGAGCGCCGATTATGTCAGCATTTCCCCTCACATTTCTCCGCCCACCGCATAGACCAGTCTAGTCATTTACATTTTTGTTCATCATTTTCATCAACTGTTTTCGAAGAATGCCAAAATAGCATACTAGTTGCGTTAAAATTGTTCTTTAACGCAGCTGGTGTGCTATATCTTCACATCGGAAACTTGTTATTCCATTCACACTGCCACCACCCAGTGCAATAGGACTACTTCTTCTGTGCCACATGTACTTACTTCACATAGTCAAAGAGAATGGACGTGATGAAAACTAAAAAAGTAGTAACACTCCTTCACACAGTGAAAGTAAAATTATGTTCTACTACAATTTCAAAAGAACAATTTCAAATATTTACCAAAACTTTGGAAAAAATTATATAAAATAAAAATATCGATACTCAGTAATGCCATTTGGATATCGATTCGTCGATATACAGCGGAGAAAATATCGCCGATAGATATCGATACTTTTTGGAATAATTATCTATATACGGATAAACAGGCCTAATGGTAACAACTTTCACAATAGTGAGTGTCGCGACAGTGAGTATTTATTCTCTGATGACTGAGTCGTAGCGGCTCCAGTTCATTTTATGTCTGTCTTCCTGGTTGCTTCTTCCACTGGTGCCCCAAAAGGCGACGCGAATTGAACTTGCAGTTTTCGTCATGATCGCTTGCTCAGAGAGTTCGCAACAAGCGGGCAGTGGGTTGTGAGGTGAGAACGGGAGGAGGCGCGCAGCGTGGGGGTATCACGCGTGGGTTTTGGCCGTCAGTTCTGTTTGTGCCGAGATCAACTAGTCACTCCTTTGGGTAGTGGCAGTCGCACTGCTGGATAGACGGTGTCCTCCTACGGCCTTCAGTGGATTTACACTTCCCTGTTCATCCGTGTTGTGCCCACCTGGACGCTTGCAGTTTTGCTCTCATCGTGCCCGTGTTTGCAAAGACCATGCAGCACTTCCAAATTCACTGGTTTATTAGTGAAACTTTACTTTTGCCTCATGTGTATAGCAGTTCGCTGTTTGAGATTTAGTGTTTAATAAAGTTCTTTATTCAGTTTCATTGACCCGGTGACGAGCAGTGTGGCATAATTCCTGTTCATTGAGATTGAGATTTCTTTTCATTTTGCAATGTTTGTAAATTGACCTTCTAATTATTTTATGCAGAACTCCCTGGATTAATAGTCTATGTATGCTTTGAAACCAGGTTCTAGATGGTTGTCAAGCCTGAGGAATTATTCAAGGAAACAACTGTTTGTAATGCATAGTCACTAAGTATTCCCTTGATGAGGTAAGCGTAATCATTTATTTGTTCTATCTCTTTGTATCAAGTAGGCACCTGGTGTAATGTTTACCTTAATTGTTTGAGGAGACGTTAATTATTATATTTTTATCCTCCCTTACCAATGATTTTAGATCTATTTCTTTTAGGCAGTTCTTTGGGAATAATATTTGCTATCTTATTTCAAGATGGATCGGCTTATAGCCGTAATCTCTTAGATGTAATTTGTATTTCTGTAGCTTACATCTCACCTGTGTGGCTTTTGTTAGCAGCGCCTCTTAGCCTTGTGAAGCCCGAGCCCTACATTTCGGCGGCTGCTGTCAGCGAGGGTCTGTTGCTATTGTGCCCCTGCAGTTGCCTTCCTGCTTTTCAGGCGTGTCCGCTGTTGCTTTAATGATGCTGTTCACCTTGACGGCTTGCCTTCTTTAAGTTAAGTCTCGCCTTTCCCTTCTTAAGGCTCGTATGTACTTGCTTTAACTTCTAAGTATTCTGTCTAAAGGCCAGTACGTGAACAATGTTGTAATTAAATGCCGGCCGCAGTGGACGAGCGGTTCTAGGCGCTTCAGTCTGGAACTGCGCGACCGCTACGGTGGCAGGTTCGAATCCTGCATCGGGCATGGATGTGTGTGATGTCCTTAGGTTAGTTACGTTTGAGTAGTTCTAGGTTCTAGGGGACTGATGACCTCAGATGTTAAGTCCCACAGTGCTTAGAGCGATTTGAACCATTTTTGTAATTAAATTTTGAGATACTTCCTTTGCCTGTTCAGATATTTGTATATATGCTTGATGTACTCAGGAAAATTTTAATGTTATTTCCGTTCTGATTTCCATCTCCTTAGACATCTATTTTTAATTTTCGTCTTCATCATCGTCATTCATCCCCATTACGGCCGGAGGAAGGCAATGCAAACGACCTCCGCTAGGACCTTGCCTAGTACGGCGGTGCGGGTCTCCCGCATCGTCCCCAACGCTCCTCGGAGTATGGGACTTCATCATCATCATCATCATCATCATCATCATCATTCTTTGCGTGAGCTTAATTTGTCATTGTGTCCCTCCTGTGAATGTAAGAAAATTTATCAGATCTGCCATGCTTGGGAGTTTATTATAAATTACCAGTTCTTTACTTAATAACTGTGACTGTTTAAGAAGATTGTGCAACAGTTATCTTTTACTTACTTATTGTTTAACAGAGATTTTATTATGATTTATTTCTTTATTGTTGCTGGCACTGATTCCTTGGACTAGCAAGAATTCAAAGTTTAGTCATGTCAATCTGTGGTTAAAATTTGAAAAGGCTTGCTTTTTTAATTTAACAATCTCTTATATTCAGAGACATTTGGTGATTATTCTATTTTATTTGTTATTATCAAGTGCATTGAAAATATAAGTGAACATTCAGTGGACAAATGATGCAACAGTTGTGGAACCACCTTTCCATGTGATTCTTTTCGCATCCCTACCCATACCTTGCGGTTTCAATGACTGCCTTTAAATGTTGGGCTGTGGGGTGCTAAAAAGAATTCAAATGAGACTATGTGGTTCCAGAGATCTTTTCAAGTCTCAATCTATATGTATACATGCAGACTGAAGCGACAAATGAAAATTTAAACCAAGGCTGGCATTCGAACCCAGGTCTTCTGCTTAGTAAGGAGATGCGCTAACCACTACGCCAAGCTTGCGCGTTGGTTTTGCACCACTGCATGGACTATCCTAGCACAGCTCCCTCCTCAACCCAAATGCCCATTCACTCTTCAGCTCACCTGATATTCCCCCTAAACTCGATCATTGTTGAGGCTTTCCAGCTGTATTGGAATAGCAACGCAGCGTCAAATTAAACGGAGGATCCTGTCTGAATCCCAAGCATAGGTGCTTTAATCAAATGAAGCCTATATGGTTTCAGAGGGCTTTTCAAGTCTCAATCACCTATGATGTTTTGAAATACCCGTTATACTACTAGGATTTGTAGACGTGTGTGAGTAGATAATATTTTGAACTGGAACCTATGTCCGGAAACTACTATTTCCGTGCTGCGACCATTTGAAAACACGTCGATAACGCGACCACTTTTACAAATAATTCATTAGTCGTGACTAAGTAAATCACTTGCTTTACAGTTCCACCCATAAATAGCAAAGAAATTGCTCGCATACTCGTTGACGGGTTCTCTTCAATGTGATGCAGTACTGTCTCTTCCAAAATGGTTCAAATGGCTCTGAGCACTATGGGACTCAACTGCTGAGGTCATTAGTCCCCTAGAACTCAGAACTAGTTAAACCTAACTAACCTAAGGACATCACGAACATCCATGCCCGAGGCAGGATTCGAACCTGCGACCGTAGCGGTCTTGCGGTTCCAGACTGCAGCGCCTTTAACCGCACGGCCACTTCGGCCGGCTGTCTCTTCCAATTCGGCTGTGTAGTGTCTCCTTTGAGCACGACAGTCAGTCCTGCTATGGTAAAGGTACCCTTTTCTTGAAGCAATTGCGTAATTGTGGCGAAAGGAGTATGTTATGAAGTCAGACGCTGTGAGAACGACCTTGATAAAGGCGACGACCGACTCTCCCATTACAGAGAGCTTCGGCATACAGAAGGATCATGTTGGCGTATTCTGAAATCGTGTGCTCAACCATGTAGCTCTAACACTTACAGACACGTGAATGACGCTCGAAACACGTGAGAGAGGTAGGAATGACGTCGAACGACGTGCGCCGATGCCACGTAACTATACCCACCGTAACCACCCTGTTGTGTACGTACCTAGCAAACATGTTTTCAAACTGCTCTAGCAGGGAAACGGTACGTGTCCGGACATGGTTTCCTGTTCAGAATATTATGTACTCACTCCCCTCAACAAGTCATAGAAGTTTGTAACGGAAATTTCCGAACAGCCTGTATGGAGACTGCAACAATGAATGAAAATTTGTACCGAAGCCGAAATTCGCTAACCACTACGCCACCCTGTCACGGTGGCTGTTTTGCAAGGCCACTATTAGACGGAGGCGTAATTGTTAGCGCATCCGTCTAGTAAGCTGGAAACCCGGGTTCGAAACCGGCCTTGGTACTAATGTTCAGTTGTAGTTTCAGTCTGCATATGCAGGGTGGTCCATTGATCGTGACCGGGCCAAATATCTCACGAAATAAGAGTTAAAAGAAAAAACTACAAAGAACGAAACTTGTCTAGCTTGAAGGGGGAAACCAGATGGCGCTATGGTTGGCCCGCTAGATGGCGCTGCCATTGGTCAAACGGATATCAACTGCTCACAATTTTAGACGAACAGTTGGTAACAGGTAGGTTTTTTAAATTAAAATACAGAACTAAGTACATTTGAACATTTTATTTCGGTTGTTCCAATGTGATACATGTACCTTTGTGAACTTATCATTTCTAGAACGCATCCTGTTACAGGGTGATTACCTGTAAATACAACATTAATGCAATAAATGCTCAGAATGATGTCCGTCAACGTCAATGCATTTGGCAATACGTGTAACGACATTCCTCTCAACAGCGAGTAGTTCGCCTTCCGTAATGTTCGCACATGCATTGACAATGCGCTTACGCATGTTGTCAGGCGTTGTCGGTGGATCACGATAGCAAATATAGTTGAACTTTCCCCACAGAAAGAAATCCGGGGACGTCAGATCCGGTGAACGTGCGTGCTTCGACGACCAATCCATCTGTCATGAAATGTGCTATTCAATACCGCTTCAACCGCACGCGAGCTATGTGCAGGACATCCATCATGTTGGAAATACATCGCCATTTTGTCATGCAGTGAAACATCTTGTAGTAACATCGGTAGAACATTACGTAGGAAATCAGCATACACTGCACCATTTAGATTGCCATCGATAAAATGGGGGCCAATTATCGTTCCTCCCGTAATGCCGCACCATGCATTAACCCGCCAAGGTCGCTGATGTTCCAGTTGTCGCACCCATCGTGGATTTTCCGTTGCCCAATAGTGCATATTATGCCGGTTTACGTTACCGCTGTTGGTGAATGACGCTTCGTCGCTAAATAGAACGCGTGCAAAAAATCTGTCATCGTCCCGTAATTCCTCTTGTGCCCAGTGGCAGAACTGTACACGACGTTCAAAGTCGTCGCCATGCAGTTGTTGGTGCACAGAAATATGGTACGGGTGCAATCGATGTTGATGTAGCATTCTCAACACCGACGTTTTTGATATTCCCGATTCTCGCGCAGTTTGTCTGCTACTGAGGTGCGGATTAGCCGCGTCAGCAGCTAAAACACCTACTTGGGCATCATCATTCCTTGCAGGTCGTGGTTGACGTTTCACATGTGGCTGAACACTTCCTGTTTCCTTAAATAACGTAACTATCCGGCGAACGGTCCGGACACTTGGATGATGTCGTCCAGGATACCGAGCAGCATACAAAGCACATGCCCGTTGGGCATTTTGATCACAATAGCCATACATCAACACGATATCGACCTTTTCCGCAATTGGTAAACGGTCCATTTTAACACGGGTAATGTATCACGAAGCAAATACCGTCCGCACTGGCGGAATGTTACGTGATACCACGTACTTATACGTTTGTGACTACTACTGCACCATCTATCACAAAGCGAAAAAAGTGGTCCAACTGAAACATTCATATTTCTTTACGTACTAAACGAATATGTAATAAAAAATAAGGGTTCCTATTTAAATAAAACGCAGTTGATATCCGTTTGACCTATGGCAGCGTCACCTAGCGGGCTAAGCATAGCGCCATCTGGTTTCCCCCTTCAAGCTGGACGAGTTTCGTTCTTTGTAGTTTTTTCGTTTGACGCTTATTTCGTGAGATATTTGGCTCGGTCACGATCAAAGGAGCACCCTGTATAGGTCGTAAAGAATTCATCCATTGGAGCGAAAGACATCAAACCGTTCCGTAGGTATAAATGGCGTGAGCTGGTGTGAGACGACCATACTGCAGGCAGGTACCGCCCGCGCGGATTGTAAGAAAGCGACGACCGCAGCGCGGCAGTGCGTACGGGAGCCGGCCGGCGCGGCGCCGTAAATAGAGTGCGGCGGCGGGCCAGCGGCAGTTACCTGGTGCGGTGTGGGAAAGGCGCGGCCGCTGCAGACCGCAGAAGACAAGAGGAGCCAGCGCAGGCGCAGGCAGAGGCGCGGCGCTGCGGTCGCGGCCGGACGCCGCCCCGCCGCGTGGCCGACACCCGCCCAGCTCCGGCCGCCGACCGCCACGCCGCACGCTGCCAGACCACTCTGTCCCACCGTGGCGCAGCTCGTGTTCAGCGTTTCACTTAATTTTCCGAGGGAAGCGACTGGGGGTACTTTCTCAGAGCTTTCGGTTGGGTGGAGAGAAGTCGATCAAGGTAGAGGAGTGTAGAAGATTTTTCATGTTCTGCTGAAACGTTCCTCCCAATCGCGGCCGCCACCTCTATTCGCACACCCTTCGTGACGTGCGCCGCGCGAGGCAAATTAGGCAGATTAAACGGGAACATTTGTTGGGGGATCCGGGTTAATTTGTGACACATGTTCAAGTGGTCCAAATGGCTCTAAGCACTATGGGTCTTAACATCTCAGGTCATCAGTCCCCTAGACTTAGAACTACTTAAACCTAACTTACCTAAGGACATCATACACATCCATGCCCGAGGCAGGATTCTATCCTGCGACCGCAGCAGCAACTTGGTTCTGGATTGAAGCGCCTAAAACCGCTCGGCCACAGTGGCCGGCTGTGACACATGTAAGCTCAGTGTAAAAAAATTGGGCAAGTCCGAGTAGAACTCCTGCTATCAGGGTTCCGTACAAACTTAATTATGTATATACACTACTGGCCATTAAAATTGCTACACCAAGAAGAAATGCGGATGATAAACGGGTATTCATTGTACAAATATATTATACTAGAACTGACATGTGATTACATTTTCACGCCATTTGGGTGCATAGATCCTGAGAAATCAGCACCCAGAACAACCACCTCTGGTCGTAATAACGGCCTTGATACGCCTGGGCATCGAGTCAAACAGAGCTTGGATGGCGTGTACAGGTACAGCTGCCCATGCAGCTTCAATACGATACCACAGTTCATCAAGAGTAGTGACTGGCGTATTGTGACGAGCCAGTTCCTCGACCACCATTGACCAGACTTTTTCAATTGGTGACAGATCTGGAGAATGTGTTGGCCAGGGTAGCACTCGAAACTTTCTGTATCCAGAAAGGCCCGTACAGGACCTGCAACATGCGGTCGTGCATTATCCTGCTGAAATGTAGGATTTCGCAGGGATCGAATGAAGGGTAGAGCCACGGGTCGTAACACATCTGAAATGTAACGGCCGGCCGAAGTGGCCGTGCGGTTAAATGCGCTGCAGTCTGGAACCGCAAGACCGCTACGGTCGCAGGTTCGAATCCTGACTCGGGCATGGATGTTTATGATGTCCTTAGGTTAGTTAGGTTTAACTAGTTCTAAGTTCTAGGGGACTAATGACCTCAGCAGTTGAGTCCCATAGTGCTCAGAGCCATTTGAACCTTTGAAATGTAACGTCCACTGTTCAAAGTGCTGTCAATGCGAACAAAAGGTGACCGAGACGTGTAACCAATGGCACCCCATACAATCACGCAGGGTGATACACTAGTATGACGATGACGAATACACGCTTCCAATGTGCGTTCACCGCGATGTCGCCAAACACGGATGCGACCATCATGATGCTGTAAACAGAACCTGGATTCATCCGAAAAAATTACGTTTTGCCATTCATGCACCCAGGTTCGGCGTTGAGTACACCATCACAGGCGCTCCTGTCTGTGATGCAGCGTCAAGGGTAACCGCAACCATGGTATCCGAGCTGATAGTCCATGCTGCTGCAAACGTCGTCGAACTGTTCGTGCAGATGGTTGTTGTCTTGCAAACGTCCCCATCTGTTGACTCAGGGATCGAGACGTGGCTGCACGATCCGTTACAGCCACGCGGATAAGATGCCTGTCATCTCGACTGCTAGTGATACGAGGCCGCTGGGATCCAGCACGGCGTTCCGTATTACCCTCCTGAACCCATTTCATATTCTGGTAACAGTCATTGGATCTCGACCAACGCGAGCAGCAATGTCGCGATACGATAAACCGCAATCGAGACAGGCTACAATCCGACCTTTAGCAAATTCGGAAACGTGATGGTACGCATTTCTCCTCATTACACGAGGCATCACAACAACGTTTCACCAGGCAACGCCGGCCAACTGCTGTTTGGGTATGAAATCGGTTGGAAACTTTCCTCATGTCAGCACGTTGTAGGTGTCGCCACCGGCATCAACCTTGCGTAAATGCTCTGAAAAGCTAATCATTTGCATATCACAGCATCTTCTTCCTGTCGGTTAAATTTCGCGTCTGTAGCACGTCATCTTCGTGGTGTAGAAATTTTAATGGCCAGTAGTGTATTGAAAATGTTAAGTAGATTAACTTGGATAAGGGTCGTAAGTCTCGAGACAGGAACAGTCGCTGCGATAGTCACGACAGTGCTGTGCTTTAGAGTTGCGGATGAAGAAAAACAAAACGTAGAAATTGTTGCTCAATAATTTCATCAACGTACTGCCACAAACTGATCACCCTTCTTCATACGAATGAGAACATCCTGTACGCCGCTCTTGGCTTAACGTGCAAAAACTATGTCTTATGGATGAATGAATAACACACATAGAAATAAAGTAGCCAGCGCCTGCAGCGTGTCAAAGTATTTGCAGCTGTCCTGCCTTTCACGCATGGTCACGCGTTAGCGTCTTTCTAAGGCGCCGCACTGTCGGAAGAAGCGGCGAAAGACTTTCTTGTTTGTGGGTAGCGCTTCTGGAAATTTATCTAAATTACCCTTGGTTTCTTTCGGGCGGTAAACCATGGCCAACGACACAGGTAACGAGAACTAGGTTAAGTGGCTGTGAGAAGAACTGAGCAAAGCAAAGAAGATCGTAGATCAGCTTGTTTCTAAAACACGCTGAATTCGGCACTTCACCCAACTGTTGAAGTAAATGCAACCGTGAGCGTTTCTTTCCGTTTGAGAACATTCAGCACCGCTCAGTTTGACATATTAGTTATTTTAAGAGCAAGACATACGATAATAAGCAACTGAATTACACACACATATCTTAAAATGTTTATCATCCCGCAGTGTTAGTCAACGAATATTTTCAGTCAGAAAACGGTGTGATTAGCGCATAGTGTGCAAATGTCAGTATCTCTCAGTGGGTGAATTCAGTCAAAGTAGTCGCATAGAGGAATCCTGCACCATTAGGAAATTGTTGCGAAATTCAGAAAGGTCGGAGAATTGTCCACATTCGTTGCGAATAAAACATCTGTGATGCCATACGCAAAAATACGCGACAAGGTCCGATATTTAAATATCAGGAAGTACTAGTCCCGAGCAGTTTAAGGTAGCGTCTAGGACAGTACAGCTGCAGTTTAGTCGGCAGCTGATGTTCGAGGTGATCTCCAAAAATCTACGGATACCAGTCATTGAATGCTGGCTCCAATTTTGACTGGACCAAAGGTGGGAATCTTCCTACACGTCAGTCAAGGGGTCTGAAGATGGCATAATACATCACCGAAACTGGTAGCCCATTAAAATAACAGTTTGGAAATTTAGAAGGCTGAAAGGTGTTTCATTTGACATTCCATTTTTGTGTAAAGTCCGGACTGTTTTCGATGCATAGAGCTACTATAAACTTAGTGGATGTATAGATCAAAGTGATTCTTGTTACATATCACCATCTTTCAAAATATGAATTCCAAAGTTACGATGATCCGACAGTGGGGCTGTGTGTTCCCATCGTAAGAAGGTTAGATGTTAGGTTTTGTATCTCGCGTATCAAATTATGAAAATATGACGATAAACAATGAAAAACTTACCGACCATGAACAATGGGAAGCTTACAGAAGAACATTTCTAACGTTTTAATGTCAGCAATAACACATCACGTCATTCAAGCCGCACTCTTGTTTAACACTTCGAAACATTTCACTGGTGTAGTTTAACATAAGATGACCAAAGAAGAAGTTCACCATGCAGCGTCAGAGATCTGAGTTATAACTAAAGTGACATATGCAAGGAAATAAATTCAAAATAAGTCTTTGAAATTACTAAAATAATTATGGCTAGCAAAATCTGCCTGTTCAACACATGGATTCAGACTTTCTGATTTTATGGAGGTATATTTCCAGTTGTTCTAAGAGATTTACGGTCTTACCATTGGCTTCATTGTGTGGCACTACCAAATAACTTCAATCCTTTTTTAATTCTGAAGCATTATTATACTTTCGGTAAGTCAGATTCAGTTAAGAACACCAATCACTTAGCAACTAAAACAAAAGATACAGAAATTTCTGCAGTTGATAAGTTTGCTTCTTTCGATGTAAATAACTAGTTTACAAATGTATCAACTGAAGAAACAATACAGGTAAGTTTTTAAAAGCTTACAAGGGAATCTCCCCATCGCACCCCCCTCAGATTTAGTTACAAGTTGCCACAGTGGATAGGCCTTGAAAAACTGAACACAGATCAATTGAGAAAACAGGAAGAAGTTGTGTGGAACTGTGAAAAAATAAGCAAAATATACAAACTGAGTAGTCCATGAGCCACATAGGCAACATCATGGACTATGTGAGCACAGGAGCGCCGTGGTCCCGTGGTGGCGTGAGCAGCTGCGCTACGAGAGGTCCTTGGTTCAAGTCTTCCCTCCAGTGAAAATTTTACTTTTTTTATTTTTGCATAGTTATTATCTGTCCGTTCGTTCATTGACGTTTCTGTTCACTGTAATAAGTTTAGTGTCTGTGTTTTACGACCGCATCGCAAAACCGTGCGATTAGTAAGACGAAAGGACGTGCTCTCCAATGGGAACAGAAAACATTTGATCGGAAGGTCATAGGTCAACCGATTCCTCCACAGGAAAACACATCTGATATATTCTATACGACACTGGTGACGGCATGTGCGTCACATGACAGGAATATGTTGTCGACCCACCTAACTTGTACACTTGGCGAATGGGTAAAAAGATTCTTCTACCTTGCCCGATTTAGGTTTTCTTGTGGATGTGATAATCACTTCCAAAAAAGTGATGAAAACATAAGAGTTTGTCACATAAATTGGAAATAAAAAATTAAACTTTTCGCTCGATGGAAGATTTGAACCAAGGATCTTTCGTTCCGCAGCTGCTCACGTTACCACGAGACCACAGCGCTCCTGTGTTTCCACTGTCCTTGATGTTGCTTATCTTCCCACGAACTACTTAGTTTGTATATTTTGCTTATTTTTTCACAGTTCCACACAACTTCTTCCTGTTTTCTCAACTGATCTGTGTTCAGTTTTTCAAGGCCTATCCATTGTGCCAACTTATAACTAAATCTGAGGGGGATACGATGGGGAGGTTCCCTTGTTAGTATAACATAAAAAGTTGTTGATTTCAGAAATATCAGAAGTCATTGACATATTACAACTAATGTTGCCACATAATTACTTTAATTTTATTAAGAGAGTTCACCAACTGAAAGTGCGATTTGCCTCGAGCTAAGCTACAAATCAATCAATCTGTCACCACTACCAAATTTTTCTCCTTCACATTCGTTGGCTTTGCCAACTCGCAGCCAAATTGTTACATTGCAAGCTAACCTAGACCTCGGGCTAAGTCTGTGACCGTAACCGCTTATCCCAGCATTAGCCTCAAGGTCCTTTAAAATGTGTCTCTACACAAGTGTTCACACTCCGACCCCACTACCGACAGTGGGAGCTAGGGCGCTGTCGGCGTTGAGGGAAGGGTACACAAATTTCAGCCCGCTGCTGGCCCTTGTGCGAAGCTCCTCGATGAGGCATACTTCGCGCCCCTGTCGAGTGTGACGCCGAGGTGCTTTGCAGTGTTTCTCCGTGGGAGGTTTTGGTCTTTAAATTATAGCTACTGAATTGATGGACGTTTACCGAGACGTCTCGTGTGCACGATGGCGTGCAGTTCCTTTGTATTTAGAGAAATGTACTATTATTTTGCTCCATAGTACATGATGTTAAGGGCGATTGCCAGGGTTGGCAGGTATCCCGTTCTCGGCGGGGTTGTCCAGAATTTTCAGTCGAAATCACGATTCCCTATTAAACCCTGTCGGAATAGGTAAAAATCCAGATCATACAAAAATGGACAATATTTCATATAATATTATGGTGTCCATTTTAAATTGCTTACTATGGATTTAAAACTGAGGGTAAATCTTTGAAAAGTTACTGACATTTAAATTTCTGCTTTTAGTTTTAGTCAGAAAGCTCAGTTGGCAAACCTGACTCAAGAGCCGTTGTCTTCGACTATCGAGTCAGAAGTCGATCATTGGAGGGCTTAATCATTCTCTACAAGAAAAACTGAGTAGTGTTGTGCAAGTTACTTTGTGAAACATTTTTACAATTAAGGATTCGTCATCACGCAGCGATACTAAAGAAAAATATCAGTGCTGACCAGCAAACAAAAGTTGAAAACTAAGTACTGAAGCGCATGGCTAAATCCGCAGGACAGAACAGGTAGTTGGAATTGTGGAACGGGGCCAAAAATGAGCGGCTGTCAGTTACACTCGAACACATATAACTTTATTTAGTGGCCCAAACATTACAGCGTAAATTTTCGAGCTGGACTATCGACTGAATATGTCACACAATCTTATGGCTTAAGGGCACAACCTCCTTAATTTTTAAAACGGCTGAAAGCCCATGATTTAAAACACAACTACAATAAATTTTCAAAAGGCAGAAATCGCAAGGTTTTATCTTTAAATAATATTTCAAAGGCTGAAAGCCCAAACAATCTAAGACTTGACAAGTAAGGAACTTTACTTTTAAAACGGCTGAGGGCCCATGATTCAAAACACAACTACAATAAATTTTTACAAGGCTGAAAGCCCAAGGCCTTATCCTTAATTTTTTTAATGAGGCTTAAGGCCCAAAAAATGTAAGATTTAACAAGTAAGGAATTTAAATTTTAAGACGGCTGAGGGCCCATGATTGAAAAACACAACTACAATGAATTTTCAAAAGGCAGAAGGCCCAAAGCTTTATCCAAAAAATATTTTAAATGAGGCTGAAGGACTAAACAATGCAAGACTTGAAAAATAGGAACTTTCAATTTCAAAACGGCTGAAGGCCCATTGTTTATACCCAACTAAAAGCATACAAATTCAAACCATCGGCTATGTGCCATTAAAATACACAATCAAACACCAATAAGAAAAGGCAGTACAGCCAGCGGCGCTCAGAAGTTTCCGGGGGTCTGTCTGCACATGAAATATTAACGTTCGCTTAGGGGAGACAGGTAGTCGGACCAACTATATCCGATCCGCCGACAACACAACGAAAAGACCTACCGACAAGACGACTTGCTTTCCACCCGACCAGTACACAAGGAACGCCAAAGCCAAAACGTAAAAGGCGTAGCCGCCCACAACCAAGTATGCATAAGCTGTCAAACTACACACACGTGATGGACAGCGACAACACGGTGAGGAAAGGTTCAAAATGGTTCAAATGGCTCTGAGCACTATGGGACTTAACATCTGAGGTCATCAGTCCCCTAGAACTTAGAACTACTTAAGCCTAACTAACCTAAGGACATCACACACATCCATGGCCAAGGCAGGATTCGAACCTGCGGACGTAGCGGTCGCGCGGTTCCAGACTGAAGCGCCTAGAACCGCTCGGCCACACCGGACACTGCCTGAATTTTACGTCAGCGGCAAGGGCAGGTAAACGCAACGCTAACGGCCACAAGGCAGAAAATTCCGCTGTTGCACCTTGACTTCAAATACCCTAAATAAATACAGTTAAACTCCTCTGGATGGTGGCCAAACTTTCGCCAGCTCAAACACTCGCTGTTACTCACGGGAATACTCCCAACAGCTAATCATGAAAACCAACGGCACAACGTGAACAGACTGGCTTCGGTAATTAAATCACCATTCAACTTTGATGTCATGGGTCGGTGAGCCACGAACCTCGTAGCTTTCGGAACAGCTCCCACCTACTCTGACTCTGCGTGGAGACCGCCAGCGGGCCCGGCCCACAGTCAAGGTTGAAACCACGCATAAGCCGGGGCCAGCACGGATCAAGTACCATAGTGAATGTTGTAAACTTTACTCGTGGTTTTTGAAATGTAAAGATGATCATAATTCCCACTGTACTGTGTGCCCCTCATACTTTAGTGTTTCTCATGGGGGCGAAAACGATGTTAAAAAACACGCAACACTACAACACACACAACTTCTGTACAGCAGTCGTCCTGGAAAACGCATATCAAAGTAAGTTCTTTTCTTACCTCTCATGGAAGTGTAGAGCAACAAAAAATAGTAATCAGTTAAACATTACCATAGTTATGTTTCTGCGAACTGTTGCAGCAGTTTGTCCCCGCAGTTGTTTCCAGTTTCAAATAAATCTAATATGCATGTGGACGCACAGAGGCAACGAAAAAGATTTCACCAGCATAGGGTCCGTTTCCAAAAGAGCGAACAATTAAGCAGCTGGACGACTATGTCTGTTATTCTGTTTCTTCGGATGCACCCAACAAAGGAAGCATTAGAACCTTTCCATTGGTGCTACGTTATTTATTCTCGTTCAGAAGGTGTAGTTGCAAACCTTCTCTTATTTTATAGCATTAATACTGAAACGTCTGACTCAATTGCACCAGGAATCAATACGAGCTTACCAAAGCATCTTTACCGCTGAAGAAATCAGCAGCTTTTCTGCTGACAACGCATCTGATAATTCTGGAAAGAATGAAAGTGTTACAGGCCTACGTCGAACCACGCAAGGAAAATTGAAACTTGGTTGCAGCGGTATGTGGCTGTCATCTGTTGAATAACGCTGCAGAGCAGGCATCGCATGTTCTTCGCACTGATGTAGAAGCCATTGTTTTGAAGATATAATGAATTCCTTCGGTCTACTGAAAGAGTCAGTGAACTAAAGGAATTTTTTCCTTGGATGAACATTGAATGGCGGGAGATTTTAAAACAAATACCAACAAGCTGGCTATCTCTCACTCCAACCGCAGAGCGAATAGTGAAAAAATTTGAACCAATGAATTGTACTTTCTCTCACAGGAGTACAATCCAAAGATACACCGACTTTTTCGAAGAGGATTTATCTTTAGCGTGTATGGGTTGGGTTGGGTTGTTTGGGGAAGGAGACCAGACAGCGAGGTCGGTCTCATCGAATTAGGGAAGGATGGGGAAGGAAGTCGGCCGTGTCCTTTCAAAGGAACCATCCCGGCATTTGCCTGGAGTGATTTAGGGAAATCACGGAAAACCTAAATCAGGATGGCCCGAATACGAGTCCAGTGTCTAACCACTGCGCCACCTCGGTCGGTTTAGCGTGTCTGGGCTTTGTATTGTCCTTACTATTATTAGTACGGTTAGTTGTGTGTCTGTGTATTGGCGTGTACTACTGTACAATTATTTTAGAGGTCGGGTAATCGCATCCAAAGTCGCATATGGTGAATAAAATCGTCCGCACTGTCTGTTAAAATACTTTTATTAAATAGTCACGACCGGTTTTGCATCAGTGGAGATGCATCTTCGTGTGGAAAATTTGTTTATTTTTATTTTTGATGACTATTTTTAAAAGGTATTTTAGCAGATAGTGCGGAAGATTTTATTCAACACACTGAATAGTTAACTAGGGGCCGTGTAATTGTGATAATTAAACTTTATGCGGAAAGGCTATCTAGTACAAAATTATCTCGAATAATTATGTTGTAAGTGCTGTATACGTTTGTAAGTCCTATCCACACACTCATACAGTACAATCAGAAAGTCGAAATCGCTTAATCGAAACTGATACTTTTGATTTCTCCACAAAATAAATTTCAGAATGTCATCGTAAATTTCTATCGTGACTGTTACAGCAATAAACTATAGATAAGCAAAGTAACCTTACGGAGGTTAAAGTCAACTGCATAGCTTCAATCATTCACTACACACTAATAATTACGCATTCATTGGCAAACGTTGATCACCAAGAGAATCATCAGTCAGTCTGAATAAGTAATCTGATTGTCGCACTTAAGCAATCAGATCGTCGCACTTTCGCATACACAAACCGACAATCACTTACTTGCGGTAGACCAATTAGCTTACTTCTCTTCTCTGAAACTTTGTAATTCCTGTAATGTTATATTATTTCTTTTCTTTTATGATAATTATTCACATGGCGTGCATGAAACTGCGGGGATCGTCGTAGTGCAATGACGAACTCCTATATAGGCATTTGGCTGAAGGAGTCGAGTGAACTGGAAACTTTTACAAACTTTCGAACTGAACATTTAAATTCAGACCGCGTAATTATTTGCAGTCTCTTGAGCCTAACCAAAGCATACACACCCCTGTTCTTACCTTAAAATCACAGTATCTAATACAATCGAGTGAAATGGATAAAATGATTATTTTCAAGAAACTTTTTTGCTTGAATCTTGTTTCGGTCTTTATTTAATGATCCGTAAACAGCATACACTTGACTACAAGTTGATTATGTCTTCGCAGTTCCATTAATTAGTAATTCTTTCCAAATGTCAGCCAACAATGCGCTTAAATCTCCGCAAATTCAGTACAAGTCTTTTTATTACAAAGCTTCACATCAATAATGATTAATATTTAACCGGTAAAGACACGTATTAAATTTAATGCAAAACAATAATTATCCCGTCCGAGAATTCATGCATGTATCTCATCGCATTATCTCTGACTGTTGAGATGCATTGCACTTTCATCTGTCAAGTCGCATTCGCTCATTTGATCTATCAGCTCCAACCGTCACTTGCACGTTTACTTCCCTACATTTCAACATAAGAACGTACAATTCGTAAACATTCATAATATTTGTAAAATAACCGTACAGGATAAA
Source organism: Schistocerca nitens (assembly GCF_023898315.1). Lineage (NCBI taxonomy): Eukaryota > Metazoa > Arthropoda > Insecta > Orthoptera > Acrididae > Schistocerca > Schistocerca nitens. Next base: position 770,909,536 of record NC_064617.1, read on the forward strand.
GTACAGCTTTACAATGAAAGTTGGTGTTATTTTCCTTATAACAGACTTATTTGACTTCATGAACCACTATATACCTTAAACTTCCGGGCAGATTAAAACTGTGCGCTGGAAAGCACGACTCACGACCCGTCCTCACAGCTTTAATTCCGCCAGTACCTCGTCTCCTACCTTCCAAACTTCACAGAAGCTCTCCTGCGAACCTTGCAGAACTAGTACTCCTGGAAGAAAGGATATGGCGGAGACATGGCTCAGCCACAGCGTGGGGGATGTTTCCAGAATGAGATTTCCACTCAAACTCGGGACCTTTGCCTCGAGTCTCGGTCCGGCACACAGTTTTAATCTTCCGGGAAGGTCCATATCAGCGCACACTCCGTTGAAGAGTGAAAATCTCATTCTGGCACTATAGACCTCCCTGAACCAAAGAAAGGAAGATCAGTTTTATGCCTCTGTGGTGTCGTCGGTCATCTTGAAGTCAGTAAATGATGATCGAGTCAAAACATTCAAAAGAGAAGCGGCTGATTATTGCGGCGTGATGAAGCCTACCTTCACAAACGTTCTGAGTTGAAGAGAGTGGGTACAAAGCTTCCAAATCATTTTTATTAACAGGAAAACGAATCTGAATTTCAGAATTAATGGAAGCGACTTCTTGATAAGATCGTACTGTAGACGAGTTTTTAATGTTTGAAGAATGTGTGCGATTAAACACCCTTCCGAAGGAACAAGAGGAGAGAACATTTTTAAGCTGAAATCTGATGACAAAAAGATGAAATTTTTTCGTCGTCGAAACTAGGAAAACCTGTTCAAAATTGTCTGTTTCGTATTTTCTATACACCACTCCATTGCTGCTGTAGAAAGAATTTTCAGCCTCGTGAGGAGCGTCGCAGCAGGTGTATCGGAGATATTGAGGCGGAGGAGGACCGGCCGGTAGCGTAGTGGCCGCAGAGAGATACGTCAGTGGCGTTGTCTAGGAGAGTGGGCGTTTTTTGCAGCGAGATAGGCGCGGCGCGGCGCGACAGATTAGGGGGGCAGACAGTGGGAACAGCGGGCGGGCCGCCGTTATCCGGGGCGCTCCACGGCTGGCGCCTCTGCTCTCCTCTCCCAACATCCCCGTCCCCCTGCCCCACCCCCTCCCGCCACTGTTCGCCACAGCATGTCGCCGTTCCGGTCCGAGGCGTGGCGCTGCGGCCGGCGGGAAGTGGACCAGGTCGCGGATTACGGAGACACCGCCGCACCGCCTCGATGGCCCCTCGTGGGAATGCGCACCGCTCGAATCTCTCTCTTCTCTCTCTCTCTCTCTCTCTCTCTCTCTCTCTTGGGGAAGAGAGTCAGACATGCGTTCTAGCGGAAAGAATGGTACCGGAGGAGATGCATCTCCCAACTCTACCGCTGTAAGTAGGCTGTTTAGGTTTTTATGCTGGTAACGCCACGTAGCGCTCAATATGAAAATCACTGGCTGTGCTGTGTGCAGTCTATGGCTGGTTTGCATTCTTGTAATTTGCTATTGTAGTGTTGGGCAGTTGGCTGTTAACAGCGCGTAGCGTTGCGCAGCTGGAGGTGAGCCGCCAGCAGTGCTGAATGTGGGGAGAGAAATGGCGGAGTTTTGAGAGCGGATGATATGGACGTGTGTCCATCAGAGACAGTAAATTTGTAAGACTGGATGTCATGAACTGCTATATATATTATGACTTTTGAATACTATGAAGGTAAATACATTATTTGTTCTCTATCAAAATCTTTCATTTGATAACTATGCCTATCAGTAGTTAGTGCCTTCAGTAGTTAGAATCTTTTATTTAGCTGGCAGTATTGGCGCTCGCTGTATTGCAGTAGTTTGAGTAACGAAGACTTTTGTGAGGTAAGTGATTCATGAAAGGTATAGGTTATTCTTAGTCAGGGCCATTCTTTTGTAGGGATTATTAAAAGTCAGATTGCGTTGCGCTAAAAATAAACTGCGCAACGCTACGCGCTGTTAACAGCCAAACGCCCGACACTACAATAGCAAATTACAACAATGCCGACCAGCCACAGACTGCACACAGCACAGCCAGTGATTTTCATATTGAGCGCTACGAGGCGTTACCAGCATAAAAACCTAAACAGCCTACTTACACCGTTTTCCACAACGTGATTCGTCACGTAAGGCGAATTTTCCTTCTCGACACGAGATACCCATTTCTGTGCTGTCTGTGGCAGGGGTAAAATACAGGGAGCGAAAGGCTATTTACAATTTGTACAGAAACCAGATGGCAGTTATAAGAGTTGAGGGGCATGAAAGGGAAGCAGTGGTTGGGAAAGGAGTGAGACAGGGTTGTAGCCTCTCCCCGATGCTATTCAATCTGTATATTGAGCAAGCAGTAAAGGAAACAAAAGAAAAATTCGGAGTAGGTATTAAAATCCATGGAGAAGAAGTAAAAACTTTGAGGTTCGCCGATGACATTGTAATTCTGTCAGAGACAGCAAAGGACTTGGAAGAGCAGTTGAACGGAATGGACAGTGTCTTGAAAGGAGGGTATAAGATAAACATCAACAAAAGCAAAACGAGGATAATGGAATGTAGTCAAATTAAATCGGGTGATGCTGAGGGGATTAGATTAGGAAATGAGACACTTAAAGTAGTAAAGGAGTTTTGCTATTTAGGGAGTAAAATAACTGATGATGGTCGAAGTAGAGAGGATATAAAATGTAGACTGGCGATGGCAAGGAAATCGTTTCTGAAGAAGAGAAATTTGTTAACATCGAGTATAGATTTAAGTGTCAGGAAGTCGTTTCTGAAAGTATTTGTATGGAGTGTAGCCATGTATGGAAGTGAAACATGGACGATAACCAGTTTGGACAAGAAGAGAATAGAAGCTTTCGAAATGTGGTGCTACAGAAGAATGCTGAAGATAAGGTGGGTAGATCACGTAACTAATGAGGAGGTATTGAATAGGATTGGGGAGAAGAGAAGTTTGTGGCACAACTTGACTAGAAGAAGGGATCGGTTGGTAGGACATGTTTTGAGGCATCAAGGGATCACCAATTTAGCATTGGAGGGCAGCGTGGAGGGTAAAAATCGTAGAGGGAGACCAAGAGATCAATACACTAAGCAGATTCAGAAGGATGTAGGTTGCAGTAGGTACTGGGAGATGAAGAAGCTTGCACAGGATAGAGTAGCATGGAGAGCTGCGTCAAACCAGTCTCAGGACTGAAGACCACAACAACAACAACAACGTGCTGTCCTCTCGGCAAATGCATCCCTCCCGTACACACCACAAATGCTGCTCTTCGAGTCTGAAGCACTATATCTTCGATTAATAACAAACAGTAAAATGCATCGAGTGTTCTGCTTGTCATTGTACTGAAAATGGCCGAAACGCGCATTTAAGGGGAGTTGGAACGCCCTATCCCGACAATGTTAAATTTAGTCACTTGGCTTCCCCGTATTTCAGGAACCACTGTAGCCATTGTCATGAAACTTTTACAAGACATTAAACTGTATGTTCTGAGTCTGCTGAACTACAATAACCGCATTTCAGCCACTGCTTTTACGCTATCCTAAATAATTTTAATTATACATAACATTATGTTCTTCTTTTAGTTCAGTAGACTCAGTATATGTATGTTTTTACTCCCTGAAAATTTGAATACTCTACTCGGAGTGGTTTCTGAGATTTAGGGAAAATGCAACAGAAAATGTAAATTTTTCAGAAATGGCTTCTAAAGTTTCAAAAGACACTCACTTAATATATGCTTAATTTTTTATTTTTAGTCACTCAGAAGCACCCTGTACCATACTGTATTTCATCCTCTTGATCTTTCTCCATTTTTTTCCTTCTTTTCTTCTTTCTGGCCTCCTTAGTGGCCAACTGTGCTGCACACTCTGCTTTATCAATGCGAACCTTGTCCATTCGTTCAAGTTCTCTGATGTAGTTTGCTCCAGGATTAATTCCCATATGCTGTAGCACTTTTACCCTACCAATGTTCCAGCCGGCCGCGGTGGTCTCGCGGTTCTAGGCGCGCAGTCCGGAACCGCGCGACTGCTACGGTCGCAGGTTCGAATCCTGCCTCGGGCATGGATGTGTGTGATGTCCTTAGGTTAGTTAGGTTTAACTAGTTCCAGGGGACTGATGACCTAAGATGTTAAGTCCCATAGTGCTTAGAGCCATTTGAACCAATGTTCCATCATTAAAGGTAATAACAGCATCACTGACCCATCCACTTTAGTCTCCATTCCAACAAAAACATTATTTGGTAAGCGAGTCCATATAAGATTATTGAACGACTCGTTGGGGTTTTGAGCCTGATCATGCAGATATTTCTTCAGTAATTCAGGATTTGCCAGGTCTCTGTAAACAGGTTTTATGATATCCATGACTGCTGCTGGGTTGGAATGTTTATGGCTGTTCATACAGCCATAAACTATTTGAGCACTGGGCATTGCGGTAATTGCACCACGAATCAGGTCCAGGAGCGCAAAGGTGGTGTGCTGGTTTTTCATCAGTTGACAGTCTGTGGAGGAAGGTAGCCCATACTGCCTGCTTCATTTTCAACAAATCCTCACTATTATTTCTGATGGCCATCCCATAATACTGCTGTAGTTCATCAATCATTTTGTCTGTCAGGCTGCCGCTTATGGTTTTACCATCAGAATGTTTCTTGTCTCTCAAACTTTGTTTCAACTTTCTCAACCTGGCGCCCATCCTCTTCTGGACATGGCCAACACATTCCAGTTTTGTGATAATCTTCTCACCATAAGGCTGAGCGGCTACTACACTGTTCTATGATTTTGAGTCTCCATCACCAAAGAACTTAGTGTGACACACTCCCCTTTCTTTCACAGATCGACTAAAAATTTCAATAGTTGCAGAGCCCTCCATACCACAATTTGTTCCTTCATAATTTCTGTCACAGATATGCCCTTCTTCATTTCCTGATATACACTTATAACAATGTTTAGTTAAAATCTGGAAATCTATTACCTTTCCAGTATCCACACTGGTCATCGTAGCAACAGAATTCTTAGAACTGTAGCCGTGTTTATGCCAAGTGCCATCAAAAGTTACTGGTATGTCAGACATACCATCATTTATCTCAGCAGCCTCGTTTGCAGCACCCTTCATTGACTCACACGCAACACATTCCAAAGCAGCTCCAATAAATTCCGCATACTTGTCGATTTTACAAGGTGGGCGTGGCATAGTGCTCAGAGCCATTTGAACCATTTTGATTCTTGCAGAGTGTTCGCTCTCAGACGTTTCGTGTCGTTTCACGCTGTCCGATGGAACATAAAGCGTGATTCTTCTGAAAAGGCTAACCATCACCACTCAGTGGGAGACTGGTTGCGGTTGTTGTTGTTGTTGTTGTTGTGGTCTTCAGTCCTGAGACTGGTTTGATGCAGCTCTCCATGCTACTCTATCCTGTGCAAGCTTCTTCATCTCCCAGTACCTACTGCAGCCTACATCCTTCTGAATCTGTTTAGTGTATTCATCTCTTGGTCTCCCTCTACGATTTTTACCCTCCACGCTGCCCTACAATACTAAATTGATGATCCCTCGATGTCTCAGAACATGTCCTACCAACCGATCCCTTCTTCTAGTCAAGTTGTGCCAGAAGCTCCTCTTCTCCCCAATTCTATTCAATGCTTCCTCATTAGTTATATGATCTACCCATCTAATCTTCAGCATTCTTCTGTAGCACCACATTTCGAAAGCTTCTATTCTCTTCTTGTCTAAACTATTTATCGTCCACGTTTCACTTCCATACATGGCTACACTCCATACAAATACTTTCAGAAAAGACTTCCTGACACTTAAATCTATACTCGATGTTAACAAATTTCTCTTCTTCAGAAACGCTTTCCTTGCCATTGCCAGTCTACATTTTATATCCTCTCTACTTCGACCATCATCAGTTATTTTGCTCCCCAAATAGCAAAACTCCTTTACTACTTTAAGTGTCTCATTTCCTAATCTAATTCCCTCAGCATCACCTGACTTAATTCGCCTACATTCCATTATCCTCATTTTGCTTTTGTTGATGTTCATCTTATACCCTCCTTTCAAGACACTGTCCATTCCGTTCAACTGCTCTTCCAAGTCCTTTGGTGTCTCTGACAGAATTACAATGTCATCGGCGAACCTCAAAGTTTTTATTTCTTCTCCATGGATTTTAATTCCTACTCCGAATTTTTCTTTTGTTTCCTTTATTGCTTGCTCAATATACGGATTGAATAACATCGGGGAGAGGCTACAACCCTGTCTCACTCCCTTGCGGTAATGGTGTGCAAATTCTAGACTCCGTCGCCGATGAACAGCAGTCAACACGGGTGCACGAAACGGGCGTCTGCTGCAGAGACCCATACTCAGTCACTGAACGGACGTTGAGGACACAATGTTGGTAGCCCCTTGGTTCATCTGGATGGTCTGTTGCTCAACATTTGCACGTCTATTCGTCCGTACACATCTCCGCAGCCGTCGTTCACCTCTGTCATTTATGATCCGTGGTACACCACAGTTGCCAGGCACAGTTTTTTCCATACACAGTATACTTTAATCACGGTGGCACGCGATCCGGTTACAAACTCAGCCGTTTCGGAAATGATTCTACCCTTGGCCTGAAAGCCAGTGATCATGCCCTTTTTGGCGTCAGATAAATCGTTCCGTTTCCACATTACAACAACGGCTGAACTGTTTTCCAAGCATGCCCCCTCCCACCCCAACACGCTTTATATACCCCCTCCTCGCCTTCCCCCCCCCCCCCACCCCCACTGCTAGTGCTGCTACCTGCCGTCAGTGAGCGCTTATTGCACGTTGACGTCGTGCATAGGCGATGGTTACATTAATGTGACTGGACTGTGATTCAGTGGATTTTCCCATTCTATCGTCGATAGAATAACTTCTCATTCGTCTCTGCTCTGCTTATATAGTTTCCTTGCCGCGTTCCGTGCCTACGATGGTACGAGACGCCACGAATCTCGCAGTGGGCAGTGATCATAACGTTTTGGCTCATCAGAGTAAGTCCCACCGCAGTTGAGACGAATAAACTTTGGAAATCCAGGAAGCACTACCATATTAATCCAGATTCTTTCCATATTAATGCAAAGACGCATGTACATACTTCATGCTCGCATTTTGTCCGCGCAGTTTGAGAATTCAACTATTCATCGGAAAGCTGAAGAGGGCGCGTCAGTCTTGCAACCAATACGTTGCCTATGGCGCTGGACAGGGCTCCACTGACACCGTACACAAGCAGCCTTACTGTGACCGACGGTACTTCTGGTACCAATAACGGACCCCAACCTTTTCCCTGTTCCACTCGCAAATGGCGCGTGGGAATAATAATTGTTGGTAATCCTCTGTATTAGTTTTAATTTCTCTAATTTTATCGCTGTCGTCATTTCGCGAGACGTATGAGGAAGGACGTAATATGTTGTCCGACCTTTCCCCGAAAGTACTCTCTCGAAATTTTGATAGGAAACTTCTCCGTGATGCACAACGCCTCTTTCGTAACGTCTGCCCCTGGAGTTTGTTAGGCATCTCTGTAACGCTCTCGGGCCGACTAAACGATCCCATGACAAAATGCGCCGCTCTTCTTGGATCTTCTCTATCTATTCCGCCAATTCTAGCTGGATCCCATATAGATGAACGATACTCAAAAACCGGTCTAACAAGCGCCTTTTATGCCATTTCACTCGTGGATGAGTCACATTACCTGAAGATTCTTCCTATGAATCTCAGTTTGGTATCTGCTTCTCGAATATTTGCTTCGTGGTCGTCTGGACAGCTAATCCAATATATATACATCAAAAAAAGTTTAGAATTACCCCGGTTCCCAGAACTCCTGAAGACAGACGTTGACTATGGATTTTGTACCACAGACACAGTCCCTTTGACTGTTCAGAGATGCCACTAAACCCGCCCACGGATGTAAACAACCATGTATGAGCAGCTCCTGTTAGACAGAGGTGGTCCGATAGCTATCAGTTCCAGTCATTCCACCTCAAGGAGGTACACGGCTCGTGTTGTCTGTAGTTCAACCGCGCCTAGACGGGCGGAAATGATGTTTATGTTGATCTCTATTCCAATTTTCTGTACAGATTCCGAAACTCTCGGAACCGAGATGATTCAAAACTTTTTTTGATGTGTGTGTTTTACGGTAGATGATATTTCCAGCAATTTCTCATCAACAGCGTAGTTGTGCCTAGTGGATTCCTTGTTGGTGTGTATGCGGCCTGTGTTACAATTATTTACGTTAAGGGTTACCTGCCAGAGCCTGCACCATTCATCCACCACCTTCAGGTCAGTCTGCAAGTAGACCCGACTTCCGGCGTTGCTACTTTCTTATAGGCAATCGAATCATCACCGAACAGTCTTAAAGAGCTTAGAACGCTTTCTAGTAGACCATTTATATACAGTGTAAACAGTAACGGTCCTATCACACTTTCTTTGGATACTCCGGAAATTATCCTTACATCTGTCGATTTTGTTCCGTTAAGACCAACGTGCTGATTTCTATCTGCAAGAAAGTCTTGAAACCAGTCACAAATCTGCTCCAGTACTCAATAAGCTTGCATTTTTTTTTTCATTAGACGGCAACTTGGGAGAACACGACATCAAGAACCGTACTGCTCCAGTACTCAATAAGCTTGCTTTTTTTTTCACTAGACGGCAACTTGGGAGAACACGACATCAAGAGCCGTAGTTTACTCCGTATGCATCTCACGGACGACTGGAGCCAGCTGAGTTTCACAACATATCAGTTTGCGGAATTCATGTTGATTTTTGTAGAGGAGATTTTCGTTCTCCAGAAACACCGTAATTTGAAAGGACGGCAGCAGCAATCACACGACAGTTACCACGTGACAACGGGCAAAGAGCACTCGGCCGGAATCTCGTGGAGATTTAAGCACTTCGCGCGACTGTAAGCTGGATTTTATCATTATGTTGCACCGTGAGACCAGGCATTCGCACAATGCCTTTATTTGTTCGAAACGCTAGGAAATGGCGATAAAATTAAGTCTGTGCAGGAAGATGGATCCACTCTTTCTTGTGAGATCAGCGTCGGTCGTAGCCGCACCCGCCTTCCCCCCCTAAATCGTGACAATCTGAATGAACGGCCGGTGCGGATTTTTGTAGGCCCTGGGCCCGACTTTTCGCACGGACGGCGGCCCGACCGATCAAAAGCGCTGCCGCCCCGGGATGGGTCTCGCTACGATGGACAGAAAACAATGGCCGCTTGTTGGTGCGCAGCGTGCGCACGGACGGAGGGGGAGGCCGTCAAAAGAAAGCTGCGATTAAAAAACGCCCGCCGGCGACACTGAGCCCGCCAGATATCTGCGCGAGCTGTCCGAAGGGGGCAGCCGGGTTGTTGCCCCAACACGGCGCGGTGCAACTCGGCCTTTCACATGGCCACCCGCCCTCGCGACAATGGCGAGCACTAGCTGTTCGCCCTAGCACCTTACACTGACGTAACTACCAGAATGGGTTCTCGGCAATTTATTCACATGTAACCGGTGGTCGTACTGCCACATTTACAAGAGGACATGGGGTATATATATGTCTCACCTAACTCTGCCACCTCATATATCTCTGGAACAACAATATATATATTCAAAAACGGCTTTCACCAGCGTGAACGTACGGTAGGGGCTTAGGGTACCAAATACTAAGCAAAATTTTAAAACGTAAACAAATACTGTTTTCAATACAACCTTGTGTATTTTTAAATGGATACCCCTTATTATTTCGTGTGCAATCAATAGCATGAAAAATCACAAACATAATGGCGTTGGTTGCATCGCAATATGTCAATTACATCCCGAGAAATTGCGAAGATGAAATAAATGAGCCGGCCGCGGTGGTCTAGCGGTTCTAGGCGCTCAGTCCGGAACCGCGCGACTGCTACGGTCGCAGGTTCGAATCCTGCCTCGGGCATGGATGTGTGTGATGTCCTTAGGTTAGTTAGGTTTAACTAGTTCTAAGTTCTAGGGGACTAATGACCTCAGAAGTTGAGTCCCATAGTGCTCAGAGCCATTTGAACCATTTGAAATAAATGAAGCGCACAGCTAGCGCACGTCCTCAGACTCAAGCGTGCACCTCACGCTGCCTGTGTCAGGGGCTCAAAGAATGGGAAGGTATGCACAATCCACAAAAATAAAAAGTAACACGTCCAACGCAAAGTTACGTTTTTCAAATTGTAAATGTATCTTTATTCTAACGAAATGACAACTAGAACTACAATTAGAGATAACACACTTGAATTCACTTTACTAAACACATTCACTAGTGCCCTGTCGCCCACAGAAACTGCATTGTTGTGCTTTACATCCAGCATAGAAAACACACCCACATCTTGACCAATGAAACTGTGTCACATCAACATATGTTCGAGGTGCCCTCCGTTTGCATCAACACACGTTTGCAGACGGGCAAAGAGAGAGTGTTGCACAGATTGTAGAGTTTCTACAGATATTGCCGCACACGCCGCAGTAATGCGATGTTGCATATCCTCTACTGTCGATGGGGGATCTTGATAAACTCTGTCTCTCACTGCGCCCCAGAGAAAGAAGTATAATGGCGTCAAGCCGGGGGACCGTGCTGGCCATCGCACACTACCTCCCAGCCCCATCCACCAATTTGGAAATGTCACATCTAGAACGTCTCTGGTAACTTTTGCATTGTGTGCGGGACATCTATCATGTTGGAACCACACTGATAGACGAGTTTCCAATCCTAGATCCTCCATGAGGAGCGCTAGTGTGTGTTGAAGAAATGATGCATATCGCTGTCCATTCAGTGTTCCACGGTAAAAATAGGAACCTACAATACAGTTAGCAATGATACCGCAGCGAACACTGACACTCCACTGTTGTTGATGAGCAACTTGGCGAATCCAGTGGGGATTTTGCACGGACCAGTAGTGCATGTTCCGCAGATTCACATTAGCATGAGTTGTAAATGAAGCCCCGTCCGTAAACTACGTATTGCGTAGGAATACTGTATTACCTTGCAACTGCTGAAGTGCTAAACGACAGAATGCAGTGCGGGATTCAAAGTCATTCCCTTACAGTTCTTGGTGCAGTGAGATATGGAACGGATGAAACCGATGCCGATGCAAGATTCTGCACACACTACTGTGGCTTATTCCTACACCTCGTGCAGTTTCTCGTACACCCACCTGAGGATTGAACCAGAACAGCAATCTCGTTTCCATTGCCAGTCGCTAGTGTTGTACGTGGCGTTTTGTGGGAGTCCAGCTTCCTGTTTCCGTGAGTGTCTTGCAGATGTCGCCAATGGTTCGACGTGACGGAAACCGCCGATGTAGGCAGCTTTTAGCTTACGGTGTCACAGCTGCTGTTGCATTTCTGTGACATTCGCCATACATTGAAATAATATCTAATTTTTCTTCATTACTAAAGGCAGGCATATCGTCTAGATGACGGCGAATGTAACAAGCCACAAGAAAACAGGTTTTGTGGCAATGTGTGTGAATTACGTTACAGTATGAGAGCAGTTCAGCAGACCAGTTTAGGAGACACTTGTGCACTGAAGGAAGAGCGTGCTGTGGTGATATTGGTGTGTTTACAGCAGGATACAGGCGCCTCTGCAAGCAACCCTGCTCTGAGCACTGTACTACATGCGATGCATTACGTCAGAAACTGTGACGCCGTTGCTATCCTTTAGAAGTCACATATTTCAGAACTTATAAGATTTAGAAACGTGAAACCAAGTGTGTTACCACTAACTGTACCTCTAGTTGCCATTTCGCAACAACGAACATTATGTGCAGGAAATCCATCATACTAATACTGCATTATTTGACATATTATAAGAGGTGGACCGTTTCAAGTCAGGTATAGCTCAAGAAGGGGCTAAACTATCAACCTTTAGGAGTGCCATCAATGAAAGATGGGCCAATGATGTGTTGTCATACAACACCAAAAAATACATTAACACTTCACTGACGTAGTACGTCAATCACATCACAATTACCGACAGCGTGAGGTGCACGTTTGAGTATCAGGACGTGCGCTAACTGTGCGCTTCATTTATTTCAAGCGTCAACTTCGCTTCGCAGTTTCTCGGGATGTAATTGACGTATTGCGATGCAACCAACGCCAATATTACAAAATTGTTGAGGCTTTCGTGGCCACTTGTTGACAAACTGCCTATTGGCTTCTGTCTCGGGTTCTTCGGCCGACGTTCATCTAATGATTTTTCTGCCCAGTTCACCACCGGCAATGGAGGGTGAAGCTTTGACAATGCCAGCCACTCGTGCTGGCGAAACGTCAGAAAAATCATTAGATGAACGTCGGCCGAAGAACCCGAGACAGAAGCCAATAGGCAGTTTGTCAACGCCAATATTTTTGTAATTTTTCATGCTATTGATTACACACGAAATAATAGGGGGTATCCATTTACAAATACACAAGTTTGTGTTGAAAATAGTATTTGTTTACGTTTTAAAATTTCGCATAGTATTTGGTTTCCTAAGCCCCTACCGTGCCTTCACGCTGGTGAGAACCGTTTTTCAATATCTGTTGTTGTTCCAGAGATTTCTGAGGTGGCAGAGTTAGGTGAGACACCCTCTAAACTCCGCCCGAACAGGCCTTGAAAGGTCCAACGGTACCGACCGGCCGCCGTGTCATCCTCAGTCCACAGGCGTCACTGACCGGGTGGTCACCCATCCAAGTGCTAGACCAGCCCGACAGCGTTTAACTTCTGTGATTGTATATATATATATATATATATATATATATATATATATATATATATATATATATATATATATATGAGAACGGCCTTGCCGCAGTGATATGAGTGCCGTTTTTCTTCTTCCTCGGAGTCGGTTATAGCTGCGACAGCAAGACATTTAAAAATTGGACAAATTATTCGCATGGTCAGTCGTAAGTTGCACTTTCACGAACTGGTAGTTCACAAAACTAGTTCCAACTCTCACCACACAGTCTCCAAAAAACGAGAATGGTGCATATTCTGAAGTTATCGATTTTTGTATGTCAGTGATTGAAACCCATCAAGTCAAGGCCGCACATGAAACCTTCTTTATTTGGATTCGTTACTAGTTTCAGCTGACAATCTAGCCATCTGTAGATCATAAACCATTCTTGACTAGTGTCTGTGCCATTAAGACTTTACACATAATTAAAATCTTAGTTAAGTAAGCTGTAACGGCATAAAGCGTTTGTTTCATGACCATTGTTCAATTATATTGGGCACAAACAGTGAGAAGGTGTTTTTATTTATGTCGTGTATAGATGTTGTCATTTTAATAAAGATTTTAACGATTCATGAAACCGTAATGGCGTCAACACTAATCAATAATGCATTGTTGTTGTTGTTGTGATCTTCAGTCCTGAGGCTGGTTTGATGCAGCTCTCCATGCTACTCTATCCTGTGCAAGCTTCTTCATCTCCCAGTACCAACTGCAACCTACATCCTTCTGAATCTGCGTGGTGTATTCATCTCTTGGTCTCCCTCTACGATTTTTACCCTCCACGCTGCCCTCCAATACTAAATTGGTGATCCCTTGATGCCTCAGAACATGTCCTACCAACCGATCCCTTCTTCTAGTCAAGTTGTGCCACAAACTTCTCTTCTCCCTAATGCTATTCAATACCTCCTCATTAGTTATGTGATCTACCCGTCTAATTTTCAGCATTCTTCTGTAGCACCACATTTCGAAAACTTCTATTCTCTTCTTGTCTAAACTATTTATCGTCCATGTTTCACTTCCATACATGGCTACACTCCATACAAATACTTTCAGAAACGACTTCCTGACACTTAAATCTATACTCGATGTTAACAAATTTCTCTTCTTCAGAAAAGATTTCCTTGCCATTGCCAGTCTACATTTTATATCCTCTCTACTTCGACCATCATCAGTTATTTTACTCCCTAAATAGCAAAACTCTTTTACTACTTTAAGTGTCTCATTTCCTAATCCAATTCCCTCAGCATCATCCGACTTAATTCGCCTACATTCCATTATCCTCATTTTGCTTTTGTTGATATTCATCTTATATCCCCCTTTCAAGACACTATCCATTCAGTTCAACTGCTCTTCCAAGTCCTTTGCTGTCTCTGACAGAATTACAATGTCATCGGCGAACCTCAAAGTTTTTATTTCTTCTCCATGGATTTTAATTCCTACTCCGAATTTTTCTTTTGTTTCCTTTACTGCTTGCTCAATATACAGATTGAATAACCTCGGGGAGAGGCTACAACCCTGTCTTACTCCCTTCCCAACCGCTGCTTCCCTTTCATGTCCCTCGACTCATAACTGCCATCTGGTTTCTGTACAAATTGTAAATAGCCTTTCGCTCCCTGTATTTTACCCCTGCCACCTTTAGAATTTGAAAGAGAGTATTCCAGTCAACATTGTCAAAAGCTTTCTCTAAGTCTACAAATGCTAGAAACGTAGGTTTGCCTTTGCTTAATCTTTCTTCTAAGGTAAGTCGTAAGGTCAGTATTGCCTCACGTGTTCCAGTATTTCTACGGAATCCAAACTGATCTTCCCCGAGGCCGGCTTCTACTAGTTTTTCCATTCGTCTGTAAAGAATTCGTGTTAGTATTTTGCAGCTGTGGCTTATTAAACTGATTGTCCGGTAATTTTCACATCTGTCAACACCTGCTTTCTTTGGGATTGGAATTATTATATTCTTCTTGAAGTCTGAGGGTATTTCACCTGTTTCATACATCTTGCTCACCAGATGGTAGAGTTTTGTCAGGACTGGCTCTCCCAAGGCCGTCAGTAGTTCTAATGGAATGTTGTCTACTCCGGGAGCCTTGTTTCGACTCAGGTCTTTCAGTGCTCTGTCAAACTCTTCACGCAGTATCGTATCTCCCATTTCATCTTCATCTACATCCTCTTCCATTTCCATAATATTGTCCTCAAGTACATCACCCTTGTACAGACCCCACCTTTCCGCTTTCCCTTCTTTGCTTAGAACTGGGTTTCCATCTGAGCTCTTGATATTCATACAAGTGGCTCTCTTTTCTCCAAAGGTCTCTTTAATTTTCCTGTAGGCAGTATCTATCTTACCCCTAGTGAGATAAGCCTCTGCATCCTTACATTTGTCCTCTAGCCATGCCTGCTTAGGCATTTTGCACTTCCTGTCGATCTCATTTTTGAGACGTTTGTATTCCTTTTTGCCTGCTTCATTTACTGCATTTTTATATTTTCTCCTTTCATCAATTAAATTCAATATTTCTTCTGTTACCCTAGGATTTCTACTAGCCCTCGTCTTTTTACCTACTTGATCCTCTGCTGCCTTCACTACTTCATCCCTCAAAGCTACCCATTCTTCTTCTACTGTATTTCTTTCCCCCATTCTTGTAAATTGTTCCCTTATGCTCTCCCTGAAACTCTGTACAACCTCGGTTTAGTCAGTTTATCCAGGTCCCATCTCCTTAAATTCCCAGTTTTTTGCAGTTTCTTCAGTTTTAATCTACAGTTCATAACCAATAGATTGTGGTCAGAGTCCACGTCTGCCCTTGGAAATGTCTTACAATTTAAAACCTGGTTCCTAAATCTCTGTCTTACCATTATATAATCTATCTGATACCTTTTAGTATCTCCAGGGTTCTTCCATGTATACAACCTTCTTTGATGATTCTTGAACCAAGTGTTAGCTATGATTAAGTTATGCTCTGCGCAAAATTCTACCAGGCGGCTTCCTCTTTCATTTCTTACCCCCAATCCATATTCACCTACTACGTTTCCTTCTCTCCATTTTCCTACTACCGAATTCCAGTCACCCATGACTATTAAATTTTCGTCTCCCTTCACTATCTGAATAATTTCTTTTATTTCATCATACATTTCTTCAATTTCTTCGTCATCTGCAGAGCTAGTTGGCATATAAACTTGTACTACTGTCGTAGGCGTGGGCTTCGTGTCTATCTTGGCCACAACAATGCGTTCGCTGTGCTGTTTGTAGTAGCTTACCCGCATTCCTATTGTTTTATTCATTATTATACCTACTCCTGCATTATCCCTATTTTATTTTGTATTTATAACCCTGTTTCTTGCCTGACCAAAAGTCTTGTTCCTCATGCAACGTAACTTCACTAATTCCCACTATATCTAACTTTAACCTATCCATTTCCCTTTTCAAATTTTCTAACCTACCTGCACGATTAAGGGATATGACATTCCACGCTCCGATCCGTAGAACGCCAGTTTTCTTTCTCTTGATAACGACGTCCTCTTGAGTAGTCCCCGCCCGGAGATCCGAATGGGGGACTATTTTACCTCCGGAATATTTTACCCAAGAGGACGCCATGATCATTTAACCATACAGTAAAGCTGCATGCCCTCGGGAAAAATTACGGCTGTAGTTTCCCCTTGCTTTCAGCCGTTCGCAGTACCAGCACAGCAAGGCCGTTTTCGTTAGTGTTACAAGGCCAGATCAGTCAATCATCCAGACTGTTGCCCCTGCAACTATTGAAAAGGCTGCTGCCCCTCTTCAGGAACCACATGTTTGTCTAGCATCTCAACAGATACCCCTCCGTTGTGGTTGCACCTACGGTACGGCTATCGGTATCGCTGAGGCACGCAAGCCTCCCCACCAACGGCAAGGTCCATGGTTCATGGGGGGGGGGGGGGGGCGAAATTGGCTAGATTGTTAGCTGAAACTAGTATTCAATCCAAATAAAGAAGATTTCATGTGCGATGTTGACTTCATGCGTTTCTAGTCCCTTACATAAGTTAAAAAGTTACAACACATCGCGTATCTCCTGATTGACAATGTGAACAAACTTGATTATGTAACTTAATTATGTATAAAAATTAAAAACAGCTTAAAATAATAAAAGCAAAAAGGAAACCAAAGGAGTCTTTTTATTCATATCGTATAATGATTTATTATAATCACGAATTCCATATCTTCGTAGTGGGCGAAGTCGCAACGAGGAGCCGAAATTTGAGTCCTGAAACAATTCTTAGGGGTACCCCAGATTAAGATGTATATCTAATTCCAATACATGATTAGTAGTTGCGAAGCATTTATGGGTTTGCTAATTGTACGTGGCAGTCGAATGAAAACGAGACAGATGGAAAAAAAGTAAGTTTATTTTTTTTTTAAGTTATCGCCATAAGCGTTAAAACCTTTCTCCCATTATGCGAAAAACTAGAGAATTCTTTCTTGCGAAAATGTCTGTGCTTGCTACGGAACGATGATTGTACCCAAACGTGCCGATCTTCGTCCGAAGCAAATTGACGACCACGAATGTCTTTCTTCACAGCTACAAAAATACGGAAATCGCATTGAGGCCTACTTGTTGTCAAGATCGTTTCTACTGCGTTGCACAAGTTTCTCTGGAAAGATCTTACACAACCCCCATACAGCTCCAATGTCCCCCCATGCGTTTTCCATGTTTTTGGAGCCCTGCAGAAAGACATTCGTGGCCATAGACTTGCTTCGGGCGGAGAGGTTCACACCTGGCTGCAGTAATGACTCCTTAGGCGACACCAAAAATTTTTCCATAGAGGCACTGACCATTTTGTCTCACTATAAGATAAATGTAGAAAAGTTATTGCGACTGTTTTTGAAGTAATAAAGTTTCTTTTCTTTTCTTCCGCATGTCTCGTTTGCACTTGACTGTTCCAAGGTATCCACCTGTGTACGAGCGAACTGTACAAATTAAATAAATAAATGAACTACCAGTGGTCATTTTGTTTTGTTGTCTGGTATAAGAAGAAGTGTACTCTATATCTTTAATGTTCAGTCAAATGAAAACGAAACAGATGAAAAGAGGTAAGTATACTGATTATGTGGGACAATGGGCTAAATCTGCCGTGTACCAGATGGCTTCGCCTTCACATTCAGCACATTTCCCAGTTATTTTTATGAAACGTAACGTTTAAATGCATTACATGAATATGCACTTCTTTCCACTAGTTACCGAAAGCTGTATAGCAAAGTATTTACTCCAGTTACAAGAAAAAAAAATCATACTTAAGACCTCGGCAGGTAAAAAAGTTGCCATCACTGACCTACAAGTTTTTCCAAAATCTTGAAATGCTATTAAACTGGACTGTGCGGCTGGTCCCGGCGGAGGTTCGAGTACTCCCTCGGGCATGGGTGTGTGTGTTTGTCCTTGGGTTAATTTAGGTTAAGTAGTGTGTAAGCTTAGGGACTGATGACCATAGCAGTTAAGTTCCATAAGATTTCGCACGCATTTTTTTTTTTTTTTTTTGGCTATTAAACAACCATTATAAATGAGTACCAGACTTGTCTTCTTTCGGTCAGTGGCACTTAAATGTGTCGCACTTAAGACTTCCGATAAGCGCGGGAGTTACACACTGCTTTTGACTCAGCCGTGTCTCCTTCCCCCTCTCCCCCCCCCCCACCCCATCCCTCTCCCAACCCCACCAGACTTCCTTCAGATTTCACCTGGCAGGCTACCGGCTGAATTGTATCAGATCCGGAGCTACGAATGTGATAACTGTAAGGTGGCACTCATCTCGAGAGAGGAATCAGCGTCAAGTAGGCTGGAAAGAGAAACGCAGAGGCAACGCCCTGTAGCCAAGTTCACTTTCCCACGGCTCTCTGACAGTCTCAGTCACCACAGCTTTCTTCGAGCAGCCATTTCTCCAGTTGTTAAGGAACACCTGCGACAAGCAGTACGCCGCAAGAACTGCGTTCCCTGCGCGTCGAATACAATGCCGCTTACAGCCTACTAAGTGGAACAGAGAGTTTGATTTTACTAAAATAATTCTCACCGCGTCCTGCTGGAGTTGCGACGACACAACGAAGACCACAAACAGTCGATCGGAACACGTAAATTCTGATTTTTATAGGCTATTATTTTCACTGTACGCTGTGGCAATTAAATCAAAGGAATTCAAGGCACACCGACATCGCCGATCATGGAAGCATAGTTCTTGTTTATATTACAAAAAAGAAGAAGAAGAGAGAGATATTTCACGATGATTTGTTCAAGAGAAAGAGCTTCACAAATTGAGCAAGTTTATAAAGCGCTGGCACACCTCTGGCCCTTATGCCAGCGGTTACACGGATTGGCAATGATTGATAGAGCTGTAACATGTTCTCCTGAGGGATCTCGAGCCAAATTCCGTCGAACTGGCATGTAACATCGTCAAATCCCGAGCTGGTTGGTGGGCTTACCCCATAATGGTCAAAGCGTTCTCACTCTGGGAGAGATCCGGTGGGGTTTGCAAGTACGAAGACAGGGTGGAGAATCACATCCACCTATTTCCGTCCCATTCGGATAATTCCTTCGTGGAGCGTAGTTTTTTCTTTCTCTTTTTTTTGTGTCTTAGACTGTACAAACAAGAACTCTGTTGAAATATTTTCACTTCAATGAAAATTTAATATGCGATCATTCCAACACAGATGGATCCGCCTGGGTATGGATGGAAAAATACTGTGACGAGGTTGCTGCCTCTGCAGGATCAGCTGAGCATGGCGTCGTTTTGCCGCTCTTCCACTGCATTCAGTGAGTACACTCACGAGGTCTACTCTTTATCACTAAATCTACCCTTGCTGCTATGTACGACTGTTAACGTACAACTACCACTGCCAGTAAAACAAACCCGAGACTTAAACGAGAAATACTGAATGCAAGCTTGACGGCGTAGACTAATGTGGGCAATGCTGTTGTCAGCAGAAAGTACCGTAACAGAAAGGAACAACTTTGTTTCTAAACAAGGGAGAGCGCTCATATCGTCGACATTTGCACTGTTTCGCACCTCAGTTCAACACAGATACAAAGGTAAAAAGGACAAGAAACCAAACGAAATGCAAGAACTCCGAAACGAGCAGTCGGAGACCGTGTGTCTCGTACACTAAAATATTTAGAAGCTGTCACCGAATAACCTCTGAAAGTTTTTCGGTGAGTTTTGATTCACCCCGTATATTGTTTCCGTCCGAAGTCTAATTAATGCAAATCTCCACTCTTCCCGCACAGGCTTCATCACTGAATAACTATTGCTACCTACATTCCCCCCCCCCCCCCCTCACCGCGCGCGCGCGCGCGCGCGCGCACACACACACACACACACACACACACACACACATCCATCCATTACCAAACTGACGATTCATTGATGTTTCAGGATGTGTTTCATAAACGACTCCTTCTTTCCGTTAATTTGTTGCATAAATTTCTTTTGTTCAAATTCTTTACAGTAGCTCTTCATTGTTGTTGTTGTTGTTGTGGTCTTCAGTCCTGAGACTGGTTTGATGCAGCTCTCCATGCTACTCTATCCTGTGCAAGCTTCTTCATCTCCCAGTACCTACTGCAACCTACATCCTTCTGAATCTGCTTAGTGTATGCATCTCTTGGTCTCCCCCTACGATTTTTACCCTCCACGCTGCCCTCCAATACTAAATTGGTGATCCCTTGATGCCTCACAACATGTCCTACCAACCGATCCCTTCTTCTGGTCAAGTTGTGCCACAAACTCCTCTTCTCCCCAATCCGATTCAGTACCTCCTCATTAGTTATGTGATCTATCCATCTAATCTTCAGCATTCTTCTGTAGCACCACATTTCGAAAGCTTCTATTCTCTTCTTGTCCAAACTATTTATCGTCCATGTCTCACTTCCATACATGGCTACACTCCATACAAATACTTTCAGAAAAGACTTCCTGACACTTAAATCTATACTCGATGTTAACAAATTTCTCTTCTTCAGAAACGCTTTCCTTGCCATTGCCAGTCTACATTTTATATCCTCTCTACTTCGACCATCATCGGTTATTTTGCTCCCCAAATAGCAAAACTCCTTTACTACTTTAAGTGTCTCATTTCCTAATCTAATACCCTCAACATCACCCGACTTACTTCGACTACATTCCATTATCCTCGTTTTGCTTTTGTTGATGTTCATCTTATATCCTCCCTTCAAGACACCCTCCATTCCGTTCAACTGCTCTTCCAAGTCCTTTGCTGTCTCTGACAGAATTACAATGTCATCGGCGAACCTCAAAGTTTTTATTTCTTCTCCATGGATTTTAATACCTACTCCGAATTTTTCTTTTGTTTCCTTTACTGCTTGCTCAATATACAGATTGAATAACATCGGGGAGAGGCTACAACCCTGTCTTACTCCCTTCCCAACCACTGCTTCCCTTTCGTGTCCCTCGACTCTTATAACTGCCGTCTGGTTTCTGTACAAATTGTAAATAGCCTTTCGCTCCCTGTATTTTACCCCTGCCACCTTTAGAATTTGAAAGAGAGTATTCCAGTCAACATTGTCAAAAGCTTTCTCTAAGTCTACAAATGCTAGAAACGAAGGTTTGCCTTTCCTTAATCTTTCTTCTAAGATAAGTCGTAAGGTCAGTATTGCCTCACGTGTTCCAGTATTTCTACGAAATCCAAACTGATCTTCCCCGAGGTCGGCTTCTACCAGTTTTTCCATTCGTCTGTAAAGAATTCGTGTTAGTATTTTGCAGCTGTGGCTTATTAAACTGATTGTTCGGTAATTCTCACATCTGTCAACACCTGCTTTCTTTGGGATTGGAATTATTATATTCTTCTTGAAGTCTGAGGGTATTTCACCTGTTTCATACATCTTGCTCACCAGATGGTAGAGTTTTGTCAGGACTGGCTCTCCCAAGGCCGTCAGTAGTTCCAATGGAATGTTGTCTACTCCGGGGGCCTTGTTTCGACTCAGGTCTTTCAGTGCTCTGTCAAACTCTTCACGCAGTATAGTATCTCCCATTTGATCTTCATCTACATCCTCTTCCATTTCCATAATATTGTCCTCAAGTACATCGCCCTTGTATAGACCCTCTATATACTCCTTCCACCTTTCTGCTTTCCCTTCTTTGCTTAGAACTGGGTTTCCATCTGAGCTCTTGATGTTCATAGAAGTGGTTCTCTTATCTCCAAAGGTCTCTTTAATTTTCCTGTAGGCAGTATCTATCTTACCCCTAGTGAGATAAGCCTCTACATCCTTACATTTGTCCTCTAGCCATCCCTGCTTAGCCATTTTGCACTTCCTGTCAATCTCATTTTTGAGACGTTTGTATTCCTTTTTGCCTGCTTCATTTACTGCATTTTTATATTTTCTCCTTTCATCAATTAAACTCAATATTTCTTCTGTTACCCAAGGATTTCTACTAGCCCTCGTCTTTTTACCTACTTTATCCTCTGCTGCCTTCACTACTTCATCCCTCAAAGCTACCCATTCTTCTTCTACTGTATTTATTTCCCCCATTCCTGTCAATTGTTCCCTTATGCTCTCCCTGAAACTCTGTACAACCTCTGGTTCTTTCAGTTTATCCAGGTCCCATCTCCTTAAATTCCCACCTTTTTGCAGTTTCTTCAGTTTTAATCTACAGGTCATAACCAATAGATTGTGGTCAGAGTCCACATCTGCCCCTGGAAATGTCTTACAATTTAAAACCTGGTTCCTAAATCTCTGTCTTACCATTATATAATCTATCTGATACCTTTTAGTATCTCCAGGGTTCTTCCATGTATACAACCTTCTATCATGATTCTTAAACCAAGTGTTAGCTATGATTAAGTTGTGCTCTGTGCAAAATTCTACCAGGCGGCTTCCTCTTTCATTTCTTAGCCCCAATCCATATTCACCTACTACGTTTCCTTCTCTCCCTTTTCCTACACTCGAATTCCAGTCACCCATGACTATTAAATTTTCGTCTCCCTTCACTATCTGAATAATTTCTTTTATTTCATCATACATTTCTTCAATTTCTTCGTCATCTGCAGAGCTAGTTGGCATATAAACTTGTACTACTGTAGTAAGTGTGGGCTTCGTATCTATCTTGGCCACAATAATGCGTTCACTAAGCTGTTTGTAGTAGCTTACCCGCGTTGCTATTTTCCTATTCATTATTAAACCTACTCCTGCATTACCCCTATTTGACTTTGTGTTTATAACCCTGTAGTCACCTGACCAGAAGTCTTGTTCCTCCCGCCACCGAGCCTCACTAATTCCCACTATATCTAACTTTAACCTATCCATTTCCCTTTTCAAATTTTCTAACCTACCTGCCCGATTAAGGGACCTGACATTCCACGCTCCGATCCGTAGAACGCCAGTTTTCTTTCTCCTGATAACGACATCCTCTTGAGTAGTCCCCGCCCGGAGATCCGAATGGGGGACTATTTTACCTCCAGAATATTTTACCCAAGAGGACGCCATCATCATTTAATCATACAGTAAAGCTGCATGCCCTCGGGAAAAATTACGGCCGTAGTTTCCCCTTGCTTTCAGCCGTTCGCAGTACCAGCACAGCAAGGCCGTTTTGGTTATTGTTACAAGGCCAGATCAGTCAATCATCCAGACTGTTGCCCTTGCAACTACTGAAAAGGCTGCTGCCCCTCTTCAGGAACCACACGTTTGTCTGGCCTCTCAACAGATACCCCTCCGTTGTGGTTGTACCTACGGTACGGCTATCTGTATCGCTGAGGCACGCAAGCCTCCCCACCAACGGCAAGGTCCATGGTTCATGGGGGGGGAGCTCTTCATTAGTCTTTAGATTTACCCATCTAATCTTCAGCATTCTTCTGTAGTGCAGCACTGAATTTCGAATACTTCTATTCTACATCTACATCTACATTCATACTCCGCAAGTCACCTGACGGTGTGTGGCGGAGGGTATCTTGATTACCTCTATCGGTTCTGTCTTCTATTCCAGTCTCGTATTGTTCGTGGAAAGAAGAATTGTCGGTGTGCTTCTGTGTGGGCTCTAATCTCTCTGATTTTATCCTCATGACCTCTTCGCGAGATATTCGTAGGAGGGATCAATATGCTGCTTGACTCTTCGGTGAAGGTATGTTCTCGAAACTGTAACAAAAGCCCGTACCGAGCTACTGAGCGTCTCTCCTGCAGAGTCTTCCACTGGAGTTTATCTATCATCTCCGCAACGCTTTCGCGATTACTAAATGACCCTGTAACGAAGCGCGCTGCTCTCCGTTGGATCTTCTCTATCTCTTCTAACAACCCTATCTGGTACGGATCCCACACAGCTGAGCAGTATTCAAGCAGTGGGCGAACAAGCGTATTGTAACCTACTTCCTTTGTTTTCGGATTGCATTTCCTTAGGATTCTTCCAATGAATCTCAGTCTGGTATCTGCTTTACCGACGATCAACTTTATATGATCATTCCATTTTAAATCACTCCTAATGTGTACTCCCAGATAATTTATGGAATTAACTGCTTCCAGTTGCTGACCTGCTATTTTGTAGCTAAATGATAAGGGATCTATCTTTCTATGTATTCGCAGCACATTACACTTGTCTACATTGTGATTCAATTGCCATTCCCCGCACCATGCGTAAATTCGCTGCAGATCCTCCTGCATTTCGGTACAATTTTCCATTGTTACAACCTCTCGATACACCACAGCATCATCTGCAAAAAGCCTTAGTGAACTTCCGATGTCATCCACAAGGT
Source organism: Schistocerca nitens (assembly GCF_023898315.1). Lineage (NCBI taxonomy): Eukaryota > Metazoa > Arthropoda > Insecta > Orthoptera > Acrididae > Schistocerca > Schistocerca nitens. Next base: position 770,933,939 of record NC_064617.1, read on the forward strand.
CATTTATGTATATTGTGAATAGCAACGGTCCTATGACACTCCCCTGCGGCACACCTGAAATCACTCTTACCACGGAAGACATCTCTCCATTGAGAATGACATGATGCGTTCTGTTATGTAGGAACTCTTCAATCCAATCACACAATTGGTCTGATAGTCCATATGCTCTTACTTTGTTCATTAAACGACTGTGAGGAACTGTATCGAACGCCTTGCGGAAGTCAAGAAACACGGCATCTACCTGTGAACCCGTGTATTTGGCCCTCTGAGTCTCGTGGACGAATAGCGCGAGCTGGGTTTCACATGACCGTCTTTTTCGAAACCCATGCTGATTCCTACAGAGTAGATTTCTAGTCTCCAGAAAAGTCATTATACTCGAACATAATACGTGTTCCAAAATTCTACAACTGATCGACGTTAGAGATATAGGTCTATAGTTCTGCACATCTGTTCGACGTCCCTTCTTGAAAACGGGGATGACCTGTTCCCTTTTCCAATCCTTTGGAACGCTACGCTCTTCTAGAGACCTACGGTACACCGCTGCAAGAAGGGGGGCAAGTTCCTTCGCGTACTCTGTGTAAAATCGAACTGGTATCCCATCAGGTCCAGCGGCCTTTCCTCTTTTGAGCGATTTTAATTGTTTCTCTATCCCTCTGTCGTCTATTTCGATATCTACCATTTTGTCATCTGTGCGACAATCTAGAGAAGGAACTACAGTGCAGTCTTCCTCTGTGAAACAGCTTTGGAAAAAGACATTTAGTATTTCGGCCTTTAGTCTGTCATCCTCTGTTTCAGTAAAATTTTGGTCACAGAGTGTCTGGACATTTTGTTTTGATCCACCTATCGCTTTGACATAAGACCAAAATTTCTTAGGATTAGTTTTTGATGGTGGTGGTTGTTGGGATGTTTAAGGGGGACTAAACAGCGAAGGTCATCAGTCCCCCATTAGTTTTTGACCGAAACTACTTGTCGACAACGTTTCATATCCGTACAAGGTTACACCCGATACAAATATCTTCAGAAAAGTCTTCCTAACACTTCAATTATGTTAGCTGCTAACAAATTTCCCTTTTTCAGAAACGGTTTTCTTGCTAAACTCATTTAATAATCTCAGTGTCTCATTTTCTAATGAAATTCCCTCCTAATCGCCTGATTTAATGCAAGTCGTTTTACTTTTTTATGCTCATCTTATAGCTTCTTTTCAGGACACTATCCATTCCGTTCCTCTTCAAACTCCTTTGCTGTCTCTGTCCGAATTACGATGTTATCCGATGTGGCCGATAAGAGGGACAAACTTTGAAACTCTTATTTCTTCTGCCAGATCCTTAATTCCCTTTTCATATTTCTCCTTGTCTTCTTTATTGGTGGTTCAATGTACAGACTGAATAGCATCGGACAAGGGCTATATCCTCGTGTCACCCGTTTATCAACCACTGCTTCCTCTTCATATCCGTTGACTCTGATTAACTGCAGGCTGGTTTCTGTAGAAGTCCTAAATAACATTTCACTCCTTGCATTTAATTTCTCCTAGTTTCAGAATTCAAACAGTGTATTCCATTCAACACTGTAAAAAGCTTTCTCTCAATCTATATTTCCACAAGTGTAAGTTTGCCTGGCTTTAACTTACACCGACGAAAAAAAAATGTAGCACCAAAAAATAGTTAATGTACAGTAATAAAATTTCGGGAATACATTGATCTACGTAACATGTGTCACCTATTAGCATTGCTGGATCACAATATAAGTGCGAGATACGCCATTGCTAATGTGAATTTCTGGTACATTAATAAGCGGCGTAGCCGGCAGAATGTTGAATGCAAGCATTCAAACGTGCATGCATTGTGTCGTACAGGTATCGGATATCAGTTTTTGGGTTTGAGTTCCACGCCTGTTGCGCTTGGTCGGTCAATATAGGGACGATTAATGCTGGTTGTCGATGACACTGTTTTCGTCCGATGATTTCCCATACTTGCCCGTTTGGAGTCAGACTGGTGATCAAGTAGGGCAAGGCAACATGCCGACACTCTATAAAGCTCGTTGGGTTACAACTGCGCTATGCAGGCGAGCGTTATCCAGTTGGAAACCCTCCCTGGGATGTTGTTTATGAACGGCAGACCAACAGGTCTAATCACCAGATTGACGTACAATGTTGCAGCCAGGGTGCTTGGAATAACGGCGAGAGTGGTCCAGCTGTCAAACGAAATCGCACCCCACACCATAGCTCCACAAGTATGTACAGTATGTCTAGCACCGAGACAGTTTGCTTGCAGATCCTCAACTGGCATCCTTGTAACCAATACACGGCCATCACTGGTACCGACACAGAAACAGCTTTCATCAGGAAACACAACAGACCTTCACCCTGTTTTACAATGAGCTCTCGCTTGACACGACTGAAGTCGAAAATGGAGGTGGTTTGGGAGCAGAGGAATGCACGCTACGGGGCGTCTGGCTCGGAGGGATCCTTGATGTAACCGATTTGTAACAGTTCGTTGAGTCACTATTATGCCAACTGCTGCTCAAAGTGCTGCTGCAGACAGAGCACGATGCGCCGGAGCCATACGTTGAACACGATGGTTCTTCTCGGAAGTGCCGCGTAGCCGTCCGGAGCGGGGTCTTCTTGCGGCCGTACGTTCTCATGACTATCGCTGCCAGCAGACATGTTCTGTGACTGCATTCCTGCCAATCCTTCCTGCAGTATCCCAGATGGAAAACCCAGCTTCTCGTAACCCTATTACACGATATCGTTCAAACCAAGTGAGGTGCTGAAGAGGCGTCTTTGCCGGCTTAAAGGCATTCTTCACTAACATCAACTCACCACGTCCAAACTCGTAGTTAACTGACAGTCTGTCTTTCAGCACGATATATATCCCCACGATTATTTCTGGTATGGAGACTCGATCATACATCTCCGAATCCTTCAAAAATTTAAGACCGTTACAGCTTGTATTTAAAGCAAACCTGATTTGCATCTTCATAGTGGAGCTACTAGCGTCACTCTTATACGACTGTGCGAAATTTGATTAAAAATTATCTTTCAGATGTAGAAACAGGCCTACCAACTTTCGTTTACGTCACGCAAGTCTTTCTTGGTGTTGTGATTTTTCCCATCAGTGCATCTTCTAGGACAAATCGCAGAGCCAATATAAATGTTTTACACGAAAATGATGCGTCAGCGAAGATTTCCCACATACTCGAAAATATAGGAAATGAGAACGAACAGCTTAGGAGCGACGTTATAGAAGCACTGTGTGCTTTTTATCTGAGTAAATTAATGGTCAACATCCTGCACTCGTAATTTCTCTTGCGACACGAGACCTCATGCACTGCCTCTGTTGCAGCGATAAATTTACACTCATAAAATGAACTGATATCTTTTAAGAAGACGCTTTAAGGCCAGCACTCGTGAAATATTGGCGCTCTTCTCCAACTTGCGCCATTTGCCTTAGATCTTCATTTAAAATCGTATCTATTTCGTCGTCTTTTGCAAGGCACTCACAATTTTCTGATGCGGAAAACGTCATTATTACTCATCTTAGAGAAGAAGCAACTGGTTATGAATACATAATGTGAAAATTAAAATTTAGCTTTGTGGAAGTACACATTTCCATTTTTTCCGTCCTATCCTCACTACGCTGCTGCGGACGAAAATATCGCACTTAATGAGGCAATAGCCTTGGAAAGCTTGAACGAGTCAGTATAAATTTTCAATAGCAGGAGTCGAATATCTACGTAGAAGGTATTGGCGAATAGTTAGGGAGTTTTTGTTTTTGCTGTACCGTAATTTTGGAAATCTGTGGTAAGGTCTTATTGGACCAAAGTGCTGAGGTCATCGGTCCCTAAGCTTACACACTATTTAAACAACTTAAAATAACTTACTCTAAGCACGACACACACACCCATGCCCAACGGAGGATTCGAACCTCCGATGGGGGAAGCCGCGCGGACCGTAACAAGACGCCATCACACCGCTCGGCTACCCCGCGTGGCTGCTGTACCGTAGTCAAAAAGGTGAATACAATTGTAGGACAGGATCATAGTAACGTTAACGAAAGCGGAAGCGACATTTAGAATATTGGAGTTGTAGAAAGATACATTGAAAATTTTGCTGTCGTGGAGAGAATTAAAACTTCAGTTACTGATAGAGCATACAAAAACGGACTGAAGCGAGCGTGAGAAGCTTTGATCGAAAATCAGGGCACCATGAGCCCATGAGAACCTAGTAAATCACTTTATCTGATTATATGCTGCAGGTCGTAACGTAGCCTGGACTCTGGGATAGATAAGCCCAAACGCCCCGCACGGACTCTCACAAACCCTGTGGGTCAGTCGGAGAGTGCAGACGTGCATTGGGGTGCAGTAAGCCAGTTTCAAATGACACCATTTATAGATGATTTTTTTGAAGAGTCGCACCTAGTGCTCGACAAGTAGACAGCAGCAGTGACCTCGAGGCAAAAAATCAACAAGAAAAGTAGTGACAATGGTGCTCTGGTGTGAAGTCAAATATTTTTGTTTATGACGAGCGTGTTGTGTCATTGCGGTATGGGCCGTTTGTTCACAGTGTTTGTTGGGTTACCTAAGTTCCATTACCGGTCGCAGTGTAACTACAGGGTGCGTCAAAAAAATGTATACACACTTTGAACTGTCATAGACAATGTATTTCCCCTTCTACAAGGTTAAATATCTGAGAGAAAGTAATTTAATGTTTCTTCAACAGGTGGCAGCAGTGGCAAGGAAGTAACTGCAACATGGCGGACGTGCGTTTGAGCTTTGAAGGGCGGAAGCAGATAATTAAGTGGTACTGGAAGTTTGAGAATGTAGCTGCGGTTCGAAGACTGTGGAGAAGTGAGTATGGTACAGAACCACCTTCAAGGTTAACAATTACACATCTACGAGACAAATTCGAAATTCATGGAACAGTGTGTGATGTGCATAAAGGTCGATCAGGGTGACCTCGTGGAGCTACAAGTGATGATTCAACAACTGCGCTCTTGGAACTGTTTCAGCGTTCGCCTCAAAAATCTTCGAGGCAAGCGGCACGTGAGAGTAATGTAAGTGCTAGTAGTGTGCTACGCATTCTGAAGAAAGGCAAGTTTCGTGTGTACATTCTAAGACTGGCGCAACAGCTAAGTGACGACGATCCAGATCGAAGGTTAGAATTTTGTGAATGAGTTCAGGAGAAGGTGAGACGTGAACCGGGATTTATGGGTAGCATAATTTGGTTGGATGAAGCCCAATTCAAACTCAATGGAACTGTCAATAGGCACAATTGTGTGTACTGGGCTGAAGATAATCCTCACATTACAGTTGAAAAGGCTGTGAATTTGCCTGGTGTAAATGTGTGGTGTGGTTTGTCTGCAAGGGGACTCATTGGGTCTTTCCGCTTTGAAGGTACTGTTACTGGAGAAACGTACATAACAATGCTTGCTGACTCCTTATTTCCTGCCATTCGTGCATTATACGGCAGTGATGAGTTTTATTTCCAACAAGTTTGCGCCCCGCCGCACTATCATAGGGACATACGAGCATACCTGGATCACAATGTGCCAGACCAGTGGATAGGACGCAGGGGACCAATCGAGTTTCCTGCACGCTTTCCAGACCTCACGCCGCTGGATTTCTTATTATGGGGCACAGTAAAAGATGAGGTGTACAAACGTAAAGCACGTAACCTGGACACACTTTGGAATGAGATTCAGGCGGTGTGCACAGAAATCTCATTCGACACTTTGGTACGATGTACGGAATCAGTGGTGACTCGTACTCAGAAATGTATTGATGCTGAAGGCCACCAGTTTGAACATTAATCACGTTTGCAAAGTACATTTATTTTTCCAATTGGACTTTAAGCTTTCCATTTCCAGAAATTTAACATTGTAGAACGGGAAATAAATTTTCTATGACGCTTCAAAAAGTTATCGCCAATTAACAGCGAAACTATCTTGTTTTATTGAGATTCGATATAGGTTGTATTGTATGTGAATCGGGGGCCTAGAAACGACGGAGAGGCTCCGTCCCCGCCGCTGCCGCAGTGGTCCATAACGCCACGACGACTACCGCAGTCCACTTCACCCCTCCGCCACCCACACCGAATCGATATAGGTTAATCTCACTCCCTGCTTTCTTTCTGTAGAAGAATCGGAAGAAGGACTGAAGAATGTGTCACGATGCGTTGCAGCCACAGACAGCAATGTTTATAGTGTCTGCTTGTACCTAACGGATAGATGGCAATGAGAGGAGAGATCGGTGAATATCTCAACGGCTATAGGTTTCCAGACATATCATCATGGGAACTTTTCTTATAGTAAAATTTTGTACATGGCTGCACGTTCAGAGACCGTGAATAGTTACAACTGAAAATAAAAAACAGCCCTCGGTCATTATTTTTAACGAATTAACCGGGTTCCCACACTGCTAGGAGTGTTGTCTGGTGTCTACAAAATTGTCTGCGATACTTGCTCCTCTTACTATATAGGACAAACTGGACGAGCCTTCACTACTAGATATAAAGAACACTTGCTAATAAAAAATGGCACTAGCCCCCAAAATTCGTCTTTTGCCGACCATCTTCTAATTACAGGTCATTCACCTAAAGCCATCTGCGATAGCAACATTTTGCACACCGAAAAGAAAGGGCGTAGACTTGATATTATAGAAGAATTAGAGATTTTCAAACATATTGCTCGAAAGGATAGCCTCATCCTTAACGAAGAGCTACAGCTACGTAACAAAAAATTTTTTCGACGGTACAAAGCCGTTACTCCATATCTGACTTCGGGTCTCCTTGTGCAGGTTGCCGAAATGTTCTTTTTCTTCTGAGGTAGTCCCATGTTTTCTAATTATCAAATGTTTCTTGGCTGTATTTCACGTCAATGTTGCTTTCTACAAGTTGTCATTCAGTCCTATCTACATTTTCATAATGATGTTTTCATGTTTTATCGTACTGTTATAAGCTTCGATGTAGACAAAATGTTATGTTGTATGCTACTATCAAACAAACATTGCTTTCCATTATGTACCAAATACTGTTCATTTATAATCACTTCTGCCTATATTTCAGTGTGAAGTAGCCTAATTGTGTCTACGGCCTCTAGATGACGCGCTCGTTGCAGTGCCATGTTCACCTGCCCGCATTTGTTAACGCGAGCACCTCAGTCCGTTTGCAACCTGTAACCGCACAAGTAACGAGCAGCCCTTAGTGGCTCACCATCACAATTTGTTATCTTAAATATCTTTGTGACTAACGCTCTTTAGGCATATTTATTATTTTATAAATGACATGTAAGTACTGCCAGTCTTTCACGATGCTTCTGTTCTTATACTCTGTATCATAAATTTTTAGTCATAATTCTGTGACCATGTTACAGACCAGTCTTTGATTTAAATTCTGAGGAAGACACTCCTAGTAGTGTTGAAATCCGGTCAATTCGTTAAAAAACAGTGACCGAGGGCTGTTTTCTTCCAATTGTTTTCTTCTAGTTTTGTCCAATACTAACTCAGTAGGAACATGTGACACTTGATTCAAACATGCCGTCTACGACGGGAACGCACTCGTGTGTCAGAAGAAATGTATTGAGCATGGGACGACTGAAGGCGTGTGGCGGGGAAGCTGTGGGAAGCGGCGGCTTTTTGCCGCGACCGCAGGCGGCCGTTCTCACGTCGTAGCTCGCCGCTGTGGTGCGCGAGCTGTAATTGGCGGTCGGCCGCTCTTAATGCCAAACGTTATGACCGCAATGACAAGATTCGGCACTGCTCCAGCGGTGTGGGAGTCGCTCTAAGGAGGTGGTGCGCGCGCGGGACGGGCCGCGCCTGTGGGAAACGGCAAGTCCCTAGGCGGCGCCCGACCACACTGCATCCTCTCGCGCTGCAGTCTCAAGCACTCTGCCTGACGCAGGGACGTTTTATTGAGAGAGCCTACGAGTAGGTATGGATTAACTGAATTAAATGACAATGCAGCCATTGCTACTTCGTCGGATCCAAGGTTTAAAAACCTGCAATTTCAAGATCCAGTAACATGCGATCGAGCCGCAGAAAAACTCCAAAGTATGGTTTGTGAGCAACAAGGTAGCGCAAGTGAATTGCACGTAGATGAAACACAGAAAAACGACCTTTGGAAACATCATAAACAGTCAGAGTAAGGTCACAAAAAAAGACAAAGGAAACACATCAAAATGACGAAGTATCTCTCAATTTCATAATGAGATTTTCACTCTGCAGCGGAGTGTGCTCTGGTATGAAACTTCCTGAGAGATTAAAACTGCGTGCCAGACCGAAACTCGAACTCGGGACCTTTGCCTTTCGCGGGCAAGTGCTCTTCCAACTGAGCTACCCAAGCACGACTCACGACCCGTCCTCACAGTTTTACTTCTACCAGTACCTCGACTCCTACCTTCCAAACTTAACAGAAGCTCTCCTGCGAATCTTGCAGAACTAGCACTCCTGAAAGAAAGGATATTGTGGAGACATGGCTTAGCCACAGCGTGGGGGATGTTTCCAGAATGAGATTTTCTGTCTGCAACGGAGTGTGCACTGATATGAAACTTCCTGACAGATTAAAACTGTGTGCCGGACCGAGACTCGAACTCGGGACATTGCACCGCGAAAGGCAAGGTCCCGAGTTCGAGTCTCGGTCCGGCACACAGTTTTAATCTGTCAGGAAGTTTCATATCTCTTTATTTGTCAAATCCTGCAATAATTTTAAAAAGCGATACATTTGCAAGATAGGAAGATATAAAAGTAATTTTTCCGTCTTTGTACAAATATGCTCGACAATATCTCGTCGTCGGCGAAACATCTGTTCCTAGTGAGTGTTTATTTTTAAAAGAAATTGCGCAATTATGATTCGGAATAGAGATAAGTTATCTCTGCCGGCCGGGGTGGCCGAGCGGTTCTAGGCGCTACTCTCTGGAACCTCGCGACCTCTACGGTCGCAGGATCGAATCCTGCCTCGGGCATGGATGTGTGTGATGTTCTTAGGTTAGTTAGGTTTAAGTAGTTCTAAGTTCTAGGGGACTGATGACCTTAGAAATTAAGTCCCATAGTGCTCAGAGCCATTTGAACCATAAGTTATCTCTTACATATTTACAGCAGTTCCTCTTTTTCAGATACGTTCTAAAATATGTCTCGTCTCTTTGACGATTATCATTAATAAAGATATAAAAGTATTTAATGTGTTTTATTAGACAACAAAAAATAAGAAATCAAGTGGAATATCATGCAGTGGTTAGACAAAAACACCAAATACACAATATATTACCATGCCTAGACGCTGTAGGAAAACAGTTGGCTTGCAAAACCGGCTTCCAGTATATTCGGAATGGTTTTCAAGGGAATCTTTTTCCTGCAAAATTGTGGCAAGCTCAGGTAACGATAGCGGATATGGATAGCCGTGGCTAGGAGAGAAGTCACAGTTCATCCTCGCGCTCAGAAAAACCTGTTCTGGACAATGCGAGCTGTGTGAGTAGGGGCCCTGTCTTCTCGGAATACAGCATCACCACACTGTATCAGGGGACGCGCCTGATCAGCCAAAATAGTGAAATAACCCTTGCCAGTAACGCTTCCTAGCAGAGTATCCATAGGGCCAGTGTAATACCACGAACAGTGGTAGACAAGATCCATCCGACCAAATGAGGTTTTTTCCATTGCTTCACATTCCAGGTTTTATGGCTTCGGTGCCACCTTTTCTTGTTTGTGGCATGTGCATAACTCATGAATGGTTTTGTAATTACAGCTGGTCCTGCAGTTCCCTGCTTACAAGGCCCCGATCGAATTGTTTTAGTACTGACAGGGTTCGCGAGTGCGACATTCAGTTCTGCAGTGACTTTCGCAGCTGTTGTCCTCTTATTTTTCATCACAATCATCTTCGATGGTCGTCTGACACGATCACTCAAACTTCGTCCGCGCTGTGACAGCGGATGACGTTTTCTCGGTTTCCACGGAGGCGGTACAAATCATTGATACGATGCCTCTTGAAACACCGAACACTTTGACTCCCTTGGCTACGGAAAAATAGCATAACGTGCAGGCTTAGCTAGTATCTGCATTTTACCCTGGTGTTTCCATATTTTCGTCCAACTGCTTCACTGCTTCTACTCCACGACAACGCCGCAGCGTACAAAACTAAGATCGTGCTTGAGTTTTTGCCAGCAGACGGATCACAGTTTTGGATCACCTGTCGTATAGGCTGGAAGTGGTTTCTGATTTTTTCCCAAATTGAAGTTAGCAATGAAAGGACACCATTACGATGCAGTTAAGGACGTCGAAGAAAATTGTACTGTAGTACTGAATGCAAAAAAATGGCTCTGAGCACTATGGGACTTAACATCTCTGGTCATTAGTCCCCTAGAACTTAGAACTAGTTAAACCTAACTAACCTAAGGACATCACACACATCCATGCCCGAGGCAGGATTCGAACCTGCGACCGTAGCAGTCGCGCAGTTCCGGACTGAGCGCCTTAACCGCGAGACCACCGCGGCCGGCTACTGAATGCAGTTCCAGAAAATGACTACAGTGATCTTTACAAATGATTTCATTTGTGTGTTGATTCAGGGGGAGGCTATTTTGAATCAATACAGTGAACATAATCTAGAATTCTTTTCACACCCTCAGTCCTAACGGAACTGAGAGACATTATGTAGCACAGACAGATGACCCCTTTACTAATATTAACTTTTCGCCGAGAACTTTTTTTAAAAATTTGTACGATGCGAAGTTTTCGAGATAATTCAAACAAAAGCCGTGTATACTCAACGTTAATTATTTTGCAGAAAAGAATTGCAAAACTACCGGTATGAGTAGGTGTCGCTACATTGTAGTTCTCATATGAGTAGTATTGCAGAGCGCCTTGAGCACTAGTCATCGGAGTAAGCATCAGTACTTTGATGGTATCGGAAGATCCGTATCTACGACCGCGAAACGCACTCCGGTGACGATAGCCGGCACTGGCGGCTGTGGAGTGTCCGGCCGGCGCGGGCTTTGTCTGCGGCTATCGGGTCCCGTCCCGCCGCGTCGCGTCGCGACAGCCCGCCAGCACCCGGCCGGCGCCTCTCGTCTCCGCCGTGTTTGCACCGGCACGGCACGGCGCGGCGCTGGGGATGGGGATGGCGCCCGCTTATCAGCACAGGCCGCTGCCTTCCTGCCGCTTCGGGGGCATTCCGGACGCGGCCTGCGCAATAGATAACGATTTATTGCCGGCTGCGAGTCGCCTTTGGAGGCTCTGGTGCCTGTTCAGATGTCTCGCCGGATACTGGCCCTGCTGCGATGGGATGCGTCGGGTAAGGAATTGACTACTTGTCGAAAGATGATATCATTTCTGCCGAGAGTGGCAGCAACAAGTGATATGGCTGAAAGTATCTACATCAAAAATATCTGACGCCGTTTCGACGACTTGCAAGTTGATTATGATAAAATGGTGATGAGGACAACAGAAAACCAGTCCCTGAACGAAGAAAACCTCAGACCCGGCCTGGTATCGAAACCGGCCCACTCGCTAGGCATTCAGCCATGCTGACCACTTTGAGAACAAGAAGAACACATGAACCGTACACTGAGGTGACAGGGGATAGCGATATGCAAATATACACAAGGTATAACAGGGCAGTGTATTGATAGAACTGTCAACTGTTTTCAGGTGATTCATGTAGAAAGGTTTTCGACGTGATAATGGCCGCACGATGGGAATTATCAGACTTTACACGCGGAATGGTAGTTGGTGCTCAATCCGTGAAACACTCCATTTCGGAAATTTAATATTCCGAGAGCCACAGAGTAAAGAGTGTGCAGAGAATACCAAAATCCAGCCATTACCTCTCACCAAGGACATCGCAGTGGTCGACAGCATTCACTTAACGACCGAGAGCAGCGGCGTTTGTGTAGAGTCCTGAGTGGTAACAGACAAGCAACACTGCATGAAACAGCCTCAGTAATCAATGAGGGACGTACGACGAACGTATCCGTTAGAACAGTGTGGCGAATTTTGGCATCCAATGGGCTCTGGCAGCAGACAACCAACGAGAGTGCACGACATCGCCTACAGCGCCTCTGCTCGGCTCCAGACCATTTCGTTCGACCCTAGACGATTGGAAAATCGTGATCTGGTCAAATGAGTCCCGACTGCAGTTAGTACGTAAGAGGTGATGGTAGGGTTCGAGTGTGGTAGACCCCACAAAGCCATAGACTCAAGTTGTGAACAAGCTACTGTGCAAGTCGTTAGAAGTCACCTACAGGGGTACTGAGCCACGCTCCCTCTATATCCGTCCATAATTGTGAAAGTGTTGCCGACGAAGGAATATGTGCACGAACTGAACTCTCCATTATGTTCGATAAATGTTCGATTGAATTTATGTCGGGCGATGTGGGTGCACAAATCATTCGCTCGTTTGTCCAGAATGTTCTTCAAACCAACCACGAACAATTGTGACCCGTGACATCTTTGGGAACATGAAGTTCATCAATGGCTGCAAGAGGTCGAACATAACCATATGCTGTCAATGATCGGTTCAATTCTTGTAACCTATCCCATACCATTATGAGAGTGACGGAAGGATGTTTTTGAACTTATTCTGAAAAGCAAAACGCCATTTCTGAGCAGAGTGCAGGGTAACTTGTTTCAGAGGCGGAAAGCTCCGCTAGGAGACCTACACTTCACGAGTTAATGAAAATGCTATGAGACGAAGCGGCCATTTGGATGCACTTTAATATCCTTATGACGTCTTGACCAAACTTTTTACTATTTCCAAAGTCGTCTTACGCCTTTCGACTGCCCTTGAAAACGACGGAATGTCGAAACGCATAAGGCAATTTTGGAGACAATAAAAATTGTGGCAAGGACATCAGAAAGTTATTAAAATCCGCTACGATACTAGACAAGTGAGACCTGGTGTATCTATTATGACGAAATTATAAGTATGTAACCTCTGTTGAAAGATACTGGGATGTGCACCAAGGAGTCGATGAAGTAGACATAAGCCTGTGGTAGTTACGTAACGTGTCTAACCGCAGACAAGTCAGCTGGACACACAAAGCACTTTCAAATGCATACTGCAGGCGTGAGACATTCCAACATTCATGGTTATTTCCAAATGTCTAGAGTTTTCGCAACTTGTGCCGTGTTGGATTTCATCGCAATAGCGGAGGATCAATTGAGCGAGTGATTGCACAACTTTACGTTTCACATCTGATAAAAGTATGTACCGAAATCAAACAGCTTTATAGTCAACACGGAGAGGTTACCTACGCGTTAACAGAGCTCTCGGTGGCGGGAACAAGCGACAATGGTAGCCATAGTTTGTAACGTCAACATACTGAATGACTGAACATATTAGATAGCTGGCTGCAACAGAAGCTTTGTTTTGCGATCCAAATCTGAAGTACGAGTTTTTTCCTAAATCGTATATCATGCGCAGTGTATGTTCAAAGTGAGTTAAGGGATTATCAAACGTCAATAGGGAAGAACAATTTTCCCTTGAGATTGTAAGTTGATATATTCAGAATGTTGGGACATACCGAGTTTGATCATCTAACGGTTTCCTCTGAAATTGAACTGCAATGCTTTAGTGTTTTCTGATAAAGTTGTAGTTAAAAAATTACTTCACTCATAGGTTACATCACTTGTCGAAAAGTAAATTAATGGAAGACAGAGGAAAATAGAGCAGACAAATGTACACAAAGCTAAAATTGTTTAAAAGACAATGATGAGTCCATCTTGTAAAATGGCCTACTTGATGTAGAAATACAGTCTTAGCTACTTTTTAATGTCGAATAACTGTATGTCTAAGTATAAGAACACTATTTATATTAAAATACGTGTTTTATTTCATTTCTCTTGATTCCAATTACCTTTACAACAAAAGTATTACATTGTCACACAAATGGCAGTGCACGTGAGTGGTTCGAAGAGCACGAGGTTGAGTGTACCGTACTCGCCTGTCCACCAAACTCCCCGGATTAAAACCCGACCGAGGGTCTGTGGCACTCCTCGGAGGGGCTGTAAGCGCCGTGGATCCTCAACAGAGAAACCTAACGCAGTTGTTCACGACACTAGAGTCGTCGTGGTTCCATATCCCAGTCGGTACCTTCCGAAACATCATTGACTCTCTTCCTACACATCTCGCAGCGATCTGCAAAAGGTAGTTATTGAGACTTTTGACAGATGGTCATGTTAATGTGACTGGACAACGTAGTAAAGTCACAAAGGTTCTAGGCGCTACAGTCTGGAACCGAGCAGCCGCTACGGTCGCAGGTTCGAATCCTGCCTCGGGCATGGATGTGTGTGATGTCCTTAGATTACTTAGGTTTAATTAGTTCTAAGTTCTAGCCGACTGATGACCTCAGACGTTAAGTCGCATAGTGCTCAGAGCCATTTGAACCATTTTTTAAGTCACCAAAATAAAGCAGTAGCTAGCACATAGCAATTGTTATTGTTGTTGTGGTCTTCAGTCCTGAGACTGGTTTGATGCAGCCCGCCATGCTATTCTATCCTGTGAAAGCTTCTTCATCTCCCAGTACCTACTGCAACCTACATCCTTCTGAATCTGTTTAGTGTATTCATCTCTTGATCTCCCTCTACGATTTTTACCCTCAAGGCTGCCCTACAATACTAAATTGGTGAACCCTTTATGCGTCAGAACATGTCCTACCAACCGATCCCTTCTTCTAGTCAAGTTGTGCCACAAACTCCTCTTCTCCTCAATTCTATTCAATACCTCCTCATTAGTTACGTGATCTACCCATCTAATCATCAGCATTCTTCTGTAGCACCACATTTCGAAAGCTTCTATTCTCTTCTTGTCCAAACTAGTTATCGTCCATGTTTCACTTCCATACATGGCTACACTCCTTACAAATACTTTCAGAAATTTTGAACATAGCTGCTAAGGTTCAGTGACCGTGTCAGAATTATATTGTAACAAATAAGCCCTCGGTCACAAATATTAAGTCAAAATTGACCTGGTTTCGACGCTACTATGAGCGCCATCTTCAGAATTAGACTAACTGTACTAAAACATTAGGTATATAGTACATTAATACAATTAATTAAATTAATAAAATTAATGTACTATATACCTAATGTTTTAGTACAGTTAGTCTAATTCTGAAGACGCTCATAGTAGCGTCGAAACCAGGTAAATTTTGACTTAATATTTGTGACCGTGGGCTTATTTGTTACAATACTTTCAGAAATGACTTCCTGACACTTAAATCTATACTCGATATTAACAAATTTTTCTTCTTTTGAAACACTTTCCTTGCCGTTGCCAGTCTACATTTTATATCCTCTCTACTTCGACCATCATCAGTTATTTTGCTTTTGTTGATGTTCATCTTATACCCTCCTTTCAAGACACTGACCATTCCATTCAGCTGCTCTTCCAGGTCCTATGCTGTCTCTGACAGAATTACAATGTCTCAAAGTTTTTATTTCTTCTCCATGGATTTTAATTCCTACTCCGAATTTTTCTTTTGTTTCCTTTACTGCTTGCTCAATTCACAGACTGAATAACATCGGGGATAGGCTACAAACCTGTCTCACTCCCTTCCCAACCTCTGCTTCCCTTTCGTGCCCCTCAACTCTTATAACTGCCATCTGGTTTCTTCCATAGCAATTAACATTCTTAAAATGACATACTTCACGGCAGACGCTTTCATAATGGGAATCATTTCCCGAAACTTATTGTTTCTGTGAACGGCAGCAGCAAATGCTGTTGCATGACAGAAACAAGTACGAGATTCTGTGCTAGCAGGCGACTAGTATCACCCAACCTCACGTTGCAAAATACGGCGTTTATGATTCCAATTGGCCTGGAATATGGCGGCGCCTTGGAGAGTCTATGTTATTTATACGGGTCGCTGACCGAAACTTTTGGAGGGAAAAGAGGCGAGCGGAAGTCCTCCTGCATGTAGACGTAGACTGCTGAGTCACGAGGTAGCTAGTTTAAAGTGTTGTTCAAATCTCGCGACGAGTGAAGAGCTGCGGCGGGCGCGAGCATCGGCCAGCAGTGCCACCCCACGCCCACGGCGGGGTGCGGCGGCGACGGCGCCCTCGCTGGCGGCTGGTGGCAGGTTGGTTATCGGCGGCGTCCATTAGCCCCTCCGGAGTCCACCCATATTCGCAGCAGGGAAGCCGCATTAGCTGCACTTATCAGCGCGCCTTTCCCCAAAATGGACGGCGGCCGCGACACCGCATTCCACTCCGCGCCCTGGCGCCGCGTCGCTCGCCCGCTGCCTCGCTGTCTGCTGCAACACGCGGCTGGCCCGCGAGCGCGCAAGACAATGTCGCTTCTGCTACTTAGAGGGCGCGCTGCTAAAAGCGGATGCGGCGGGTCTCATCTCCGCTCACAGTTCTCTCTCTTTCCCATGTTCATCCGGGCGAACTTGGATCCACTGTTTTTCATCGTTTAGCAAATTTCTTTTATTTTAGCCCTGTGGCCCGATGTCATTCCTGTCGTCACAGTCGTCAGTTGACGTAAAAGGGAATAATTATTTAAATAAAATGATTTTTTAATGTACGAGGGACGTTCAGTAAGTAATAAAAAACATTTTTTCTTGCCCAATTTCGGTTGAAAAAGGCGGAATTTGTTGTTACACATCGTTGATTATGCCTCCTTCAGTCCATGACCTGTAGTTTCATTAAGTTCCGGTAAGTGGCTGCGCTGTACGTAGTCTTCAAAAAGGCGTCTGTGAAGAAGGTACTTTCCAAACAGAGAGCTGTCAGTGAGTTTCTTTTGGCGGAAAACGAGAGCGTCGCAGATATTCATAGGAGCTTGCAGAAAGTCTATGGAAACCTGGCAGTGAACAAAAGCACGGTGAGTCGTTGGGCGAGGCGCCTATGACATGTTCCACATCCAGGAGGATTCCCTATTTTATGCGTCTATGGAATGAATAATTAATCTAATGTAATCTAATCTAATCCTGTCATCATTGCAACGAGGTAGCGCAAATCTGTCTGATATTCCGCGTGCCGGCCGGCCGCACACATCTGTGACTCCTGTAATGTTGGGACGTGCGGACACTCTCATTCGAGGTGACCGGCCGATCACAATCAAACACCTCACTGCACAACTGGACGTCTTTGTTGGCAGTGCTGACACACTCGTCGACGAGTAGGGGTACTCAAAGGTGTGTGCCCGCTGGCAACAGAAGACCAAACATAGCAACGAAGGACCATCTGTGCGGAACTGCTTGCTCTCTTCATCGATGGGACTTCAAATATTTTATTTCTCCGTTTTCAATCTCTGTAAACAAATTCCTATGTAATCCACCATATGGGTTCCTATTTTTCTCGTTCCCTGCCACTACTGCCTTTTGTTTTCTTCCGACTGCCATTTTAGATAGGCTTCGAGGTCAGAGCACAAGTCACACCAATTAAAGTCTTTCAGCCAGTGTTTTTTGCACACTCGTTTTCTCTTTCACTGTAACTCAGATTTCTTCAGGCATTACATTATCTGCCCGACTTACTCTTCAACATTCTTCTGTAGCATCATATGTCAAGTCCTTCCGATTACTTCGTCTTCATTTTCTATTTGTTAACGACCAACTTCTGCGCAGTCTTATACTTTCCGCCTATAATTCCAGAAATACCCTATTACATTTATATACAGTTTTCAAACTATATAATTTATTTTATTCAATAAATACACTCCTGGAAGTTGAAATAAGAACACCGTGAATTCATTGTCCCAGGAAGGGGAAACTTTATTGACACATTCCTGGGGTCAGATACATCACATGATCACACTGACAGAACAACAGGCACATAGACACAGGCAACAGAGCATGCACAATGTCGGCACTAGTACAGTGTATATCCACCTTTCGCAGCAATGCAGGCTGCTATTCTCCCATGGAGACGATCGTAGAGATGCTGGATGTAGTCCTGTGGAACGGCTTGCCATGCCATTTCCACCTGGCGCCTCAGTTGGACCAGCGTTCGTGCTGGACGTGCAGACCGCGGGAGACGACGCTTCATCCAATCCCAAACATGCTCAATGGGGGACAGATCCGGAGACCTTGCTGGCCAGGGTAGTTGACGTACACCTTCTAGAGCACGTTGGGTGGCACGGGATACATGCGGACGTGCATTGTCCTGTTGGAACAGCAAGTTCCCTTGCCGATCTAGGAATGGTAGAACGATGGGTTCGATGACGGTTTGGATGTACCGTGCACTATTCAGTGTCCCCTCGACGATCACCAGTGGTGTACGGCCAGTGTAGGAGATCGCTCCCCACACCATGATGCCGGGTGTTGGCCCTGCGTGCCTCGATCGTATGCAGTCCTGATTGTGGCGCTCACCTGCACGGCGCCAAACACGCATACGACCATCATTGGCACCAAGGCAGAAGCGACTCTCATCGCTGAAGACGACACGTCTCCATTCGTCCCTCCATTCACGCCTGTCGCGACACCACTGGAGGCGGGCTGCACTATGTTGGGGCGTGAGCGGAAGACGGCCTAACGGTGTGCGGGACCGTAGCCCAGCTTCATGGAGACGGTTGCGAATGGTCCTCGCCGATACCCCAGGAGCAACAGTGTCCCTAATTTGCTGGGAAGTGGCGGTGCGGTCCCCTACGGCACTGCGTAGGATCCTACGGTCTTGGCGTGCATCCGTGCGTCGCTGCGGTCCGGTCCCAGGTCGACGGGCACGTGCACCTTCCGCCGACCCCTGGCGACAACATCGATGTACTGTGGAGACCTCACGCCCCACGTGTTGATCAATTCGGCGCTACGTCCACCCGGCGTCCCGCATGCCCACTATACGCCCTCGCTCAAAGTCCGTCAACTGCACATACGGTTCACGTCCACGCTGTCGCGGCATGCTACCAGTGTTAAAGACTGCGACGGAGCTCCGTATGCCACGGCAAACTGGCTGACACTGACGGCGGCGGTGCACAAATGCTGCGCAGCTAGCGCCATTCGACGGCCAACACCGCGGTTCCTGGTGTGTCCGCTGTGCCGTGCGTGTGATCATTGCTTGTACAGCCCTCTCGCAGTGTCCGGAGCAAGTATGGTGGGTCTGACACACCGGTGTCAATGTGTTCTTTTTTCCATTTCCAGGAGTGTATTTCTACTCACGAGCTGGTCTACATAATATGCTTTGCTATTTTGCCTCGCTTGTGTAATTTCGCTACTTGGATACCTGGATTCTTCTTCTTCTTCTTCTACTCTGTCTTTTTATTTCCATTTTCTTGTTCCTTTTACGGTTATGAAACTTAATGATAGATTAAACCTATAAGAGAGATTGAAACTCACACTCAGAGCACTATGTTTTGTTTCATAGCGCCGTACAGAGTGATAAAAAAGAGTAGAAAAGAAACACCTTCAATGTGAATTCGTTGTTCTGTTGTCTTCCGATACTTTCGATGTTCAACCTAGACGATAAGACGAGAGATTAAAAATTTATTCCTAGCGAAAATTTATCTTTATCATTCAGTTCCAAACTGCCACCAGATGGTGTTGCTGCTTTCCATAGGTCGCGGACTGGAGCAGCACTTGTTCGCTCTTGCGATTTCGCTGGTGGACATCGATAAGACAACATTGAAGCAGAGACGGTAGGAACTGTGCTGAGTGGAAACATATTGGAAGCCCTCGTGCTAAGAAGTCACGATCGGGACTATTCGTGGCCTGCCGCTGTGGCCGGTCGCGATGGTCTAGCGATTCTAGGCGCTCAGTCCGGAACCGCGCGACTGCTACGGTTGCAGGTTCGAATCCTGCCTCGGGCATGGATGTGTGTGATGTCCTTAGGTTAGTTAGGTTTAAGTAGTTCTAAGTGACTAATGACCAAAGAAATTAAGTCCCATAGTGCTCAGAGCCATTTGAACCACTTGAACCTGCCGCTGTGGCCGAGCGGTACTAGGCGCTACAGTCTGGAACCGTGCTATTGCTACGGTCGCAGGTTCGAATCCTGCATCGGGCATGGATTTGTGTGATGTCCTTAGGTTAGTTAGGGTTTAGTAGTTCTAATTCTAGGGGACTGACGACCTCAGATGTTAAGTCCCTTAGTGCTTAGAGCCATTTGAACCATTTGACTATTCGTGCAGAAACAAATAGCGGCTATGGTGTGGGTTTAGGAAGGGGTATTGCTGGTGGATTGGCTTACTCTCAATACAGTCCTCAACAACGATCGGTACTGCAGTTCACTGCATCATCTCTGCCTACGCCTTCAATAACGCCGCCGCGGAAAATGGAACCATGGTGTTCTGCTCCAAAACGACAATGCGCTGCCACATGCAATACTACAATACCCTCAAAAAGACCACTGCCACTGAGCGTGAACTAGGGCCTACTGTGCTGCCACATGTTCCATATTCGCCGGATCTGGCTCCTAGCGACTATGCGCAATGAAAGAGGTCACGTGGGGCGGGGGGGGGGGGGGGGGGCGTAAGAAGCTCACCAGCTGTGACGAACTTCATGCAGTTGTCCACAAGTGGTGCAGGAATACTACCAAAGAATGGCTTTCTACGCAAATATAGAAGCTGCCAGAAAGATAGCAGAATGCATAGACATGTCGGGAGGAGGAGGGGGGGAGGGGGAATAAATGTAATATAATATGTATTCGTTTGTTCAGTAAATGGCACCTGTGAATACAGAAAAATTCAGTGCCAAACATCTTTGAATGCCCCAAGTATATTTCTGACCCATTAGTTTAATCAGTAGAGAGTAGCACGTCAAAGCTCTTTGGTTTTAGACTGGATAATCAGAAGAAAAGTGCCGTTACTTCCCAAACAGTATTTCGAAAGCCTGTATTGATAACAGCTTCTGTCACGAATATGCGCCGGCTGATTTATTGTTCTAGCGCTGCTTGAGCAGCAACTTATAGAAGACGAAGCATATCTCACACCAAACCGTCCCTTCATCTGGAGTTTTCCGTAGACCTATCGTCAACAATAGTCTTCCCCAGTCTTACGTCCGTCCAAGAAATTACTGTAGTACTAGGTTTCAAATACACAGGCTTTCCTTCTTAAGCTTTCTCATTATTCACTTTTCACTTCCACATTAAGTTCCACTATGTTTTCCTAAATGTTTCTAGATTTTTGGTCCAAATGTTCTAATATACTGTAGATATTTTTGAATAGCAGATAAGAGGCACAAGTTTTACACATATACTTGTGGGTAACATGGATTGTCAGTCAGAGTGTACATGTGGAGGGTAGTAACCCAAAGAACGTTCAGCTGATCTCTTATTTACATTTTAGTTTCAACATATGGGCACTTGGAAAGTAACTGCGAAAGTACCTGAGCTCTAAAGAGCGATCATTTACAGTGATAACATATTATATAATTTCTGGCTCCTAGCCAGTATAAATGAGATGATTTTGGTGTAACTAAATATATTTCGACAAACACAAACAACATGTCTCTTGTATCTGTTTACTTTTAGAGTATAAGCTGAAAGTTACATAATTTTCATAAGCTATTTTTAACATATTTTCTACCAATAGTTAAAAGTAAATTTCTTTCCGAGATGTTTTGACGCCTAGACTGTATTTATTGAAAAAATTAAAGTAAGATGACTAGCTAGTTCGGTTGTAAGTAACAACCACCTTCATATTGTGCATATACAAAATGCGAGTTGAACACGAACTGGATATACCAGTATTAATCATCATGCTGTGACTTGCGTTCGTGCAAAAAGCAACACTAATCAGAAGAATTCTTTTAAACAGCAACACTGAGCCAGATTGTCACTATTAAAAAAATCTTCTTGTTCCTATTGATTTCTACTACTGGTATATCCAGTTCGTGTTCAACCCGCTTCTTATAATTCATAAAATAATCTTATTTCAGTTGCTTTATATAAATGCGGTGTAGACATCAAAAGATTTTTGTGTCTTTTAATGTTATCTGTTCATTGGTATTCATTAAATATGTTACAGCTAACTATTGATCCAAACGTTCCCATGTGATACTGTATCTCTCAAATTGTTGTACTTTCATATATTGTTCGGAGGACTGGGGGCAGATTGTCACAATTTATGATTTTTAATTTTAGAAGAGACAGTGTTTATAGTTTCGTTTCCTAGCATCAGTAGTAAATATCCTTGGCTATATTTTCTCACAAATTTGAGGCCAGAGCATCATTTGCCTTTTCACAAAGAAAGTTCTTGTCGGAGTAAATATTTGTGATAACCTACCCTCACTCTGTGTTGGTGGGTGGGTGTCACGGGATTGGAAAAAAAATTAATCACTTAAAAATGTATTAAGAATACGAAAATCAATCAATGACATTAATAAGGTGTTGATATGTATTTAAGACCACTTACGATACTAAAATAGTAATTTAAGGAAGTTGTTAAGAAAATATCCTATATTGGCTTTGCCACTTTCGAGCGCTCTCTCACAGTTTTGACAATAAAGAAGTTGTTTGACACTGGGTAAATAATTTGTGAACCCAATTTTATGAAGTGAATCCCTTTTTTCTTAACTTTCAAAAACATTTATTTCTGGTCTTTGTACTGAAGTAACACCCGATTCGGACGTGTTCCAAACTTTGTGAGGTTAAAATTATGCCCGCCGAGAACTGTTGTCAAATTATTGAAAAAAATATTCCGCATTTGTTCGGTTGAAGCTGCAAGTTTCTGCAAAGTTGGTCACCTCTGGTTTTCGCAATGAAAGATTTGTGTGTCTTTTTAAGAAATTAGCGAACCAGTCGTCTCCAGCACACCTATTATCCTGCCAAGATTTTGGACATTCAATAGAATTTCTCAAACGCATTGCTGTTATTCCTTATCATCATCAGAAAAAACTTTTTCTGTTTGGTAAGTACCCAACGCAAGGTCAAAGTATCTTTTCATCGTCAGTTTATCTCGTTAAAACTAACTGACTTGAAGAATCAGGTGCAGCTTTACGAATTGATAAACTTTCCTTTTTACCTTCTTCACTGCTCTCAGTAATGATGTCTGGAGCAAATTATCCCACCGTTTTCTTCTTTTTTATGATTTCTCATTATCTTTAAAAGAAGCAAGCGAAGGAACTACTAAAAACCTTGCTACGATAGTTTGTCACGTGACAACCATCCATGAAATTTGTGTGACAGCCTACCAAGAACGGAAATATTAGTCAAAAACCGAACTGGAGAAACAGACTTTGAACCCAACCTCAATGTTAATACAAAATTACATAGTGCCTGTGTTATAAAATAATACAGAATAGTTGGAATTTAGAGTCCACTGAATACAGAATGAGTAATGGTAGTCAATTTTATAAGTAACTATAAGTACAGGAAGATTACACCTGTAGAGGATATGTCAGTCAAAAGCTAATACTATAGAGAGATTCGTAATCGATATGAAGACGAAGCTTCTTGTTATTCTTTAAAATTATGTGTGTAAAACCAGACAGTCAGGTTTCGTACAGGAACTGGGTGCAAACCGCACTGTATCATTTCGAATGAAAAAAGACAGAGTCACTTTGGAATCGATGAATGCTATGACACATTCGTATAAACAATGACAGCGATTAGTGTCAATGGGTTAGAGTTACCGCAGCTTTATATCTGTTATCAGGAATCTCAAGACAAACTAGGACCAAAAATTAAAACAATCGCTATTTACTTGCAAAAATCTTGTAATCGACTTAGAAAAATTTGGAAAAATGGAAGAGAATAAGTGTTAGTGTTACATCCGAAACGTCTTCTTATCAGTTGCATCAATTAATTCATTGCCTTTATTGGACTCTTGGCCTGGACATAACACCACCTCTGTCTTCAGAAGGACGACGAAAAGACTAATAGTACAATTCGGATTCAGCCCGGAAATAATAGTGTGATTCAGCATCTCGATAAAGAAATTTTTCGACGGTGTAACAGGTTTTTCTGAAAACTGTGGGACAATATAATTTCCGATAGCTGTTTGTGATTTGGAACAGCGTTCTTGAATTTCCGGCATTTGTGCATAGTCACTTTGGATCACCACATTTTACGAATTTTATCAAGTACGCAACAAAATAGGCAGAACAACGGCCATGACCACGTCTTACTCCATCCCAGTTCTACCTAAATAAAACTAGTAGTTACTGTGAAGTGCCTGAATACATTAACTTCTTTGTTTGGCCAGATGTGCCTGGTGTAAAGAAAATGATTGTCTTCATCATCCAATAGACACGTTGCATTTTTGTGAAAATATACATTATTGAAAAGCTTTCATTCACAAGAACTGTGCTACAGGAAATTATTATAAGATATTTAACGTAACAAATTATAATCCCGATTGATGGAAGTAGTCTGTAATTAAGCATCATAAAATGACTCGATTTTCTTTCCTTTAAAGGTCACTTTTTTCTGCTTTTATTGGATACCTCGAATACCGCGGCTTCTAGCGAAAATGTAGCTTAGTACAAAATCAAACTACATAAAATATCCAACAAAAAACATCCTACTCATTTATTCTCTGGGACTAATATTTTCTACATTGCAAGGGATGGAAAAATAGCATATTATTAAAATAATGTTTTAATGGTTAAAATTGATGTTTACTGTTGAGTTAAAAGGTTTACGAACAAATGTTAAATGTGTGCAGCACGTCGAATCACAGTAGAGCCCTATTGAGGGATAAACTGTTCTGAGGTAGTATCAGGATGGAAGGGTTCAAAAATGGTTCAAATGGCTCTGAACACTATGGGACTTAACATCTGAGGTCATCAGTCCCCAAGATTTAAACCTAACTAACGTAAGGACATCACACACATCCATGCCCGAGGCAGGATTCGAACCTGCGACCGTAGCAACAGCGCTGTTCCGGACTGAAGCGCCTAGAACCGCTCGGCTACAACGGCCGGCAGGACGGAAGGGATGGGGAGAGGGAAGAAGGGCGAAGGATTGTAAATCGCCGAATTGTGGTCATGCACTTCCCTCCTTAATTTTCCCCACTATTTCTTTCTCCAATTTTCTTCCGTTGACTGAAACATTATAGGCACTCACGGTAATTTTCGTCTTAGCACCGCCTGCCAGCTCGCACATACATGGCGATATTTCCCCTCTTTTTGTTGAACCCTCACATTTCCTTGGGCTGTTTATTAATTTAATAAAATCACCACGAGTTCACAATGAAGTAAAGGTACACTTTTAAATAATTCTTTTGTACGACATATTTCAAAACATGATGCAGCTCACAGTCCCTATTGCATCGTTTACAGCAAAAACGCCATTTCTTTTACATTGCTTCATTGTCGATCATTGAAAATGCGTAACAAGCAAAACAATAGTCTTGAAATGCACTGTTCGCTTTTTCATTCCATTGGATCTCTAGCGATACCGAGGGTGATTCCATCTAGTAGCAAGAAAAAAATTGTTCAAATGTGTGTGAATTCCTAAGGGACCAAACTGCTGAGGTCATCGGTTCCTAGGCTTAGACACTATATAAACTAACATATGCTAAGGACAAACACACACACCCATGCCCGAGGGAGGACCCGAACCTCCGGCGGGAGGAGCTGCACAATCCGAGGCACGACGCCTTAAACCGCAGGGCTACTCCGCGCGGCGCAGCAAGAAACAAGCATCGCCTAGCTAGAGGGAAGTATGTCATATGGTACCGCTGCTCGGCACAATCTACTAGTTCTATCTTCACGATTTCGTTCTCTGCCTATTCTTATTCTGTTGTGGTCGAGTGCTTTTTTGTCCTTTCCTTGTTCTTTTGTCTCCAGCTTCGCCCTTTCTCTTTCCCTTTTATTTTGCTGATCCTTACTTATATTTCCATTCACAATTCTGTGTCCCCACTGAAACGGCGCTCAGGACATGTGCCTTTCACGTATTCTGTTTAATATCTATCTGGAAGAGCTCACACGAGAGTGCATTTAGATCGTAGGAGGATGCATGTCCGAAACGAGAGGAGAGGGGTTTAGGAGGCAAAAGTGTGGAGTGTGTACAATTTACTAACGACCTAGTAGTGTTGCTAGAATCGAAGGAGTTCCTTAACAAAATGGTGGAAGAGCCGAATAGGAAATGAGAATAATTCGGAATGGAAATAAATAAGAAAAATAAACCAAAGACATGGTAGTGGGAGTAAAAAAGACAGAAGACGAAAATCACGGTAGTTGGGGAAGAAATAAACCACTTCACAAAATTTATATACTTTGGAAATATTACACTGTACAGTGACCTGTCAAAAGCCTGAATAACAACCTTTTACAGCGCGAATCGCTACGACACATGCAGGAAGAGAGTCAATGATTTTCCGGAAGAACCAAGCCGACTCTAGCGCCGCGACCAGCTGCGCTAGGTTACTACTGGGTTTAAATGCGTGGAGTTTGGTGGCCTGGAAGGGGTAGAGGGGTTACAGTAAACTCACCTTAGTGCCCTTAGAACCACGCAAATACACTGCGAGTTGTGTGACATGTTTCACTGCCCTGCCGAGGAGAAACAAACTGCGCATGGGGGTGGAAATGGTACCCAAGGACAGATGCTCACATGTGTTGATCCACTGTGCTTTCCAGAATGACGAGATCACCCAGTGAAGGCCAGTCCTCCTGCACGAACCCTTCCAACAAATGTTGCAGGGTGTTTCCTTTCAGACGTTCCACGTCGTACAAGCGAATGTCCATTTGTCCGATGGAACATAGAATGTGATTCATCTAAAATGACCATCTGTCGCCACTCAGCAGACGTCCAGTTGCTGTACTGAAGCGCAAATTCCAGCCTTCTTAAGAGATGAACACCAGTGAGCATGGTTGCATGAACCAGGCACTTGCTGCGGGGGCCCATACGCAACGACGCTCGCCAACCGGTCGTTGAGGAGTCGCCATAGATAGCCCCTTAGTTCATCTGGGCGGTCAGCTGCTCCAGTGGTACGTCATTTGCCCCATACACACCTCCGCAGCCGCTGTTCACCCCTGGCATCTATGACCCGTTGTGGACCACAGTTGCCTCGGCGCTAGTTTTGGATAGCGCCATTTAACCACGGCGGCACGCGGACAGTTAACAAACTTAGCCGCTTCGGAAGTGCTTCCACCCTTGGCCTGAAAGCCAACAGTCATGCACTTTTGGACGTCAGATTAATCGACTCGTTTCCGCGTTACGACAACGAATGTGCTGTTTACGCCCCCCTCCCACACACGCACCCGATAAGCTTTATATACCCTTCACTATTATGCTGCTACCTGCCGTCTGTGAGGGGTTCTTGCACGTTGCCGGTCGCCGTGGCCGAGCGGTTCTAGGCGCTTCAGTCCGGAACCGCGCTACTGCGCAGGTTCGAATCCTGCCTCGGACATGGATGTGTGTGATGTCCTTAGGCTCGTTAGGTTTAAGTAGTTCTAAGTTCTAGGGGACTGATGATCTCAGATGTTAAGTCCCACAGTGTTTAGAGCCATTTGAACCATTTGTTGCACGTTGACGTCGAACTTTGGCGGTGGTCACATTAATGTGACGAACCGTGTGTAACGTAGGACTTAAAATGTGCTACATAAACAAATCGAGACCAGCAACAGCCAAAGAAGCGTTCAACGAACAGAGAAATTTACTATGCGGGCATCTGAATGAAAACCAGGGGGTAAGCAGAATGGAGTACGTGTTGACAAGAGTTGGAGAGAAGAAAAACTTCTGGAGACCATAGGGAACAGAGGAAAGATTACTAATGATACGCATTGAGACGCCAACCCTTATTCCAGGCCGGCCGGGGTGGCCGAGCGGGTCTACGCACTACAGTTTGGAACCGCGCGACCGCTACGGTCGCAGGTTCGAATCCTGCCTCTGGCATGAATGTGGGTGATGTCCTTAGGTTAGTTTGGTTTAAGTAGTTCTAGGGGACTGATCACCTTGAAAGTTAAGTCCCATAGTGCTCAGAGCCATTTGAACCATTTTGAACCTTATTCCAGTAACGAATTAAAAGGATGATAAAGGGAAAGAGGGGAGGAAGGAGAAAAAGATACCAACTATTGGAAAATGTCAGGAAGAAAGAGATAACTTCGCAGAACCAAAGAGAAAAATCAGGAAGCAGGGATAGGTGGTGAAGTATCGTGCCCAAAGCTGCCGCAAGGCGGGATCACTATTGATGATGATGCATATGGCGCCCTCGCGTCTCGAGTAGTCGGTTTAGACGTGGAATTTACCAACCGCACACACTGAGAGCCACTTGAAACGAATGGAACGGCAAAGCGATCTGTATCGGTGACTAGTTGCCGAGTGGCTACCAACACAGTTTAGCACCAGCTGAAGTTTGATGAGTGAGATACTAGAAGAAAGGAAGTATCGTTGGTTCCAACCGAGCATTTTTTAGTTGCGCTCAGCATGTCGACTAGAGACTCGAGCCCAGAGGAAGACGTGTACGATCGGACGGTGAGATCCGCCGCACTGTGACCGTCCACGAAATGACTGACCGTCTTGGGTCGATATCGGTCGTCGGCGGAATCGAGCGATGTCGGCGCCAGTATGACCGCAGCCTGGGTGGTGAGCAGCCGCCCACAGCTGGCTGCGCAGGCACTTGGCTGCCCTGCTGGGCGTGTGACGCGGCACCTGTTGCTCTCCTCCTCCCGGGCCGCCGCCTCTCCTGCTTTACATAACAGCTGCCGCAACTGCTGCGACAACTTGCCACTTTGTCGGCGCGCCGCGCGGAAGCTAAACGCTCGCGAGCCACGCGCCGCGCGTTGCGCCGCGCATCCCAGCCCCCTGCCTCCACCCGACACACCACGACGCCTGCCGCTGACGGCGGGTCCCCAGTGTGAGGGAAAGAACGACTTCAGATGCTAACCTCGAGGGGCACGACCCAAGTTCTTACGCGGCATGGGCCTTACCCCACTTATCTGAACAAAATTGGACAGATGTTATTGTTAAGGAGGACGCAGTTTGTTATCTACGAGGGGCAGTCAAGTGTAAACTGACGCCCACCACAGGTCCCATTCAAAAGTAATCACCACACGCGTTAGATATTTAGCCCAATGAGACGAGGAGATCAATTCCTGTTTCGCAGAAAGCAATCGGTCGACGGATCCACAACCGCACCCGCTCTTGAATTTCCTCGTTCGACTGAAATCGACAACCACATCGCTGAAAATGGCTCTGAGCACTATGGGACTTAACTACTGAGGTCATCAGTCCCCTAGAACTTAGAACTACTTAAACCTAACTAACCTAAGGACATCACACACATCCATGCCCGAGGCAGGATTCGAACCTGCGACCGTAGCGGTCACGCGGTTCTAAACTGACGCGCTTAGAACCGCACGGCCACACCGGCCGGCTCACATCGCTGAAGCGTAGCCTTCGTTCGAGTGGCAATGTAGGGCGGGCGTTATCGTGCGACACGATGATTCCGTCCAACAGCATCCCTGGGAGTTTTGACTTGATGGCGTGTGTGTATTAATAGCGCTGTTCATTGATTGTGGTTCCACGCTCGAGGAACTCAACGGGCAGAGGGCCCCTACTATCGAAGAAGAAAGTCTTGATGACCTTACCGGAGCTTGTGTACACAGCTTTGGATCTCTTGGGCAGGGGAGACGTGGAATGTTTTCACTGTTGGCTTGGCCGTTTGCCCTTATGGCACCACACAATGTCATGATGACCTCCTTCGACTGCAGAAGTCCCCTGCTTGTCGAACTCCTCCAGCACGGAACTACATTCAAAGAGCAGCACTGTGAAGACACTCTGCAGAATCTGCGACGCGGCATAAAGTCAAAACGGCGAGAAATCGTGTCGGATGGAATCATTCAAAAATGGTTCAAATGGCTCTGAGCACTATGGGACTTAACTACTGAGGTCATCAGTCCCCTAGAACTTAGAACTACTTAAACCTAACTAACCTTAGGACATCACACACATCCATGCCCGAGGCAGGATTCGAACCTGCGACGGTACCGGTCGCGCTGTTCCAGACCGTAGCGCCTAGAACCGCTCGGCCACTCCGGCCGGCATGGAATCACTCCTTTGTACGATAACGCCCGCACGCACACTGACCGTCGGACGAGGGCTATGCTTCAGTGATTTGGTTGGGAAATACTAAAACATTCTCTGTACAGTGTGGTTTTTCACAGTGTAATTTTCACATATTTGGCGGCCTGAAGAAATACTTGTGTGGACTTCGGTTTCAGTCAGAAAAGGATGTGCAAGAGTACATGCGGTTGTGGAATCGTCAGCGGCCGACCGCATTCTGCATAACAGGAACTGACTGTCTCGTCTTCCAGCGTGGTAAATGTCTTACCGCATATGGTGATTACGTTTGAATGGTGCCGTTGTGGTGGGTGTTCGGTTTTCATTTAATTGCCCCTTATGGGATAGAGTGTCATCGACAGATATAGAGGTACTGTTGATTACAAAGATATAATATGAAAAGACCAAAAGCATATTAACATGCCTAATACAGTGTAGGAAACTCATTGGCATTCAAAACAGCTCCTAGTCGTCTCCGAATGGATAAAAGCAGGTAAAGTATACTTTTAATGGAGTCTTACAGCATTTCTCCCGCAAAGTAATTGGAAGCTCTGGTAATAATAATGGATGTGAACAGAGATCACGCACCATTCTCTCCAAAATAGGCCACAAACGCTCCATAATACTGAGATCTGTTGACTGTAGTGGCCAGGAGAGATGTAATAATTGATTCTTGTGCCCACAAAACAAGTCTTGGAACACAGCATGACCACTGAGGACCAACTATTGTACCATGGGATGGACTTGATCAGCCAAAATGATCACATCATCCTTGTCAGTAATGCTACCTTGCACAGTACCCATGGACGTGGCTGCCCAACTCAGCACCGAATCTTTCCCACTCTTCTGTCTTGGGACGTGAACTTGGCCATTGAAAACAATGTGAAGTAAGACTTATCCGACCAAATTACTTTCTTCCATTGTTCCATACTCCATGTTCTATGGATTCGGCACCACGTTTTCATAATTTTTTGAAGTATTTAAAAAATATATTAACTTTCAAAATAAATCAGGTGTTTCATTAAAGTACACGGACTGTCACAGTGTGCCGCCAGAGGAAAAGTTTGGAAACCCCTATCTTAGTCACTGTGTCGTGTCGAATGGTCACGCGCACAACACTACACTGAAGGCGAGAAACTGCTTCAACAGATTACAAGGAGCTCAATCAGAGGGCTTTCTGAGTTAATGTTGATATAGTGATGACCTTGGGCTGATGTCAGGGCACAGTGTTACGTGCAACAGTGTGAAGGTGCATTAAGTGCTGTCAATTGTAAGTCACAGGGATACGGAAATACACTGATTAGCCAAAACTTTATGACCACTGCCCTCTGGGACGTTGGATGCCGCCTGGTGGTGGTGCGGCCACGTGACGCGGTAACAGAAGTATGTAAGCGGAGCAAACACGGACGGGCATCAACCTAGCGAATATACTGGCTGCAAATTGGGAAATCCATTGAGATAAGCGACTTCGACAAAGGGCAGATTATTATTATGCAGAGCCTGTGGACGTGTATCTGGAAAAAGGTGAAACTGGTCGAATGCTCACGTGCTACTGTCGTGAGCCACAACGGAAAGAGGTAGAAGGAGAGTGAAACTACCACGAGGCGATAAATGATTGGATGTCCATGTGGGATTCGGTGGCTTGTCTGCTCTGTAAAGTAGGTTGGATGGTGGATTGTATTGTTTGTGGGAAGAGACCAGACAGCGAGGTCATCGGTCGCATCGGATCATGGAAGGACGGGGAAGGAAGTCGGCTGTGCCCTTTCAAAGGAACCATTCCGGCATTAAGTGTGGATAGCTGGACAGTGTTTTTAATAGTTGAAGTCTTGGTGACTGACTGCAATTAGAAGTTAGAGAGCAAGAAGTAGTCAGTGACTATATTACTTAGTGTCTATCCTACGTAAGGTGAAAATCGTCTAGTACAAGCACTTCTTAGTGTCAAGATTACTAAGGGTCGAAGACCACGTACTGCTACTTACGAGTATGCTGTATTAGGCTGCTCGTTGTGAGGCCAGACTAGCGTTATCTTAAAGAGGGCTTCCTTGTTGGTATTTGAACCCTACTCAGGTTTACTCGGGCTACAAAGAATGAACTGTTTTGCTAATGTGGCGTATGTTTTCTATCTTGATACTTTGCATGTTAAGTAAATCGTTATTAAAACTGAGCCCACGTCTGCACAACTGCCAGCGCGAACCCCACACCACCCAGATCCCACTCGCGGTCATTCTTCTTTCTACTAATGAAACTCCGTCATCCCCAAGGAATGTGACCGCCATTTTACGGTGACGTTCGATTGACGTCCAGTGGGAATAGAACTTTATATGTTGATAGATGCTTAAGTACTCGGATTTGCGACAGGAGAGGGAATGAAGTAACATTAGCTCAAATAAACGTTCTGCGCCTCTTTCTCCCTATGCGTTCGTCGGCATATTCCTCGACAGCAATACCACTGAAAAAAAAAAAAGGCAATGCATACTAATTCTAAACGTCTTGAAGTTGTCGTGATTATCTTATAGAGATATTTATTCCTTGAAATAGCTCGCGCAAGTACAACTTTTGAGCCTGGTGTGAACAAAACTGAGACAAGCCGGGGTTTAACTTCCGTAAACGTGAGGTGCTTTCGCTCTGTCAGTGCATCAGGTTCGCGCTCTTAAAAAGCATCGTGTATAGCTATCCTGCCATCGCAATAATGCATGGCGATAAACTTTCATGGAATATGTCACACTCTGTCTTTCGGAGTGTATTTTTTAAAGGAGAAGTATTATATTGGCTCTATTCAAGAACAGTTACAGGTCCTACATGTTGAGGAGTAAGAAACATTTACGCCACTAGTTTCAAGGATTTTAGAAGTGCGAAAAGTAGTATCCATACAAACTAAAACAGAATTTCGAAATACCATTGCATGTAGACACCATTTTGACAGGAATAGAAGCCGCAATAAATTCAAGAGCCGTTACTAAAGGAGACAGTGATACGGCGGTGACGCCAGTACGCTTCCTAAATTGTGTCAAACTGGTAACTATTCCATGTGGGCCGGAAACAGCAACTAGGAAGGATCTTGCCAAAGAATTCCAGTGCAGACAAAACGTCAATGACAATATTTGGGATGGATGGAAAAATGAATATCTCCTGCTGCTACGAAGCTACCACGCGGTGAACGTAATCTGCCAACAAAAAAAGCCAGGAACTGGAGAAGCTCTTCTGTTTCGCAAAGATAAGAAACCAACTTTTGTGGAAGAGGCTCAGCCCGGTGGAGACAACGACATAAGATGCACCATTCTCGGGCAGCTGGATGGAAGGAAGATCTATTGACCGATCCGGGTTAGACATCCACCTTGAGATAGACCAGGGTGGGAAGGATGTTGAGGAATAAGAGAGTCTTACGCCATCTGTTGGCTTTTCATAGCAGCAGGTAGACTTTCCTGCCCTCTTCAGCACGTCTCTGTATGTGACTACAGCTGTCAATGGATGCTGTGAAATAAATCAGTGTTTGCCGAAGTCACTGTTTTTGAATTCTTTTAAATGGTAGTAAGTAGCAACACTACATGTAATGAATAAAGTTAGACATT
This sequence comes from Schistocerca nitens, assembly GCF_023898315.1. Lineage (NCBI taxonomy): Eukaryota > Metazoa > Arthropoda > Insecta > Orthoptera > Acrididae > Schistocerca > Schistocerca nitens. The sequence continues at coordinate 770,967,358 of NC_064617.1, forward strand.
TTAGATGGAAGAAATGCAGGTTTATGTTTCAAGGAAGAAGGAACCTGTTTAGCTGCTGAACGAACAGAATGAGTTTTCCACCAATTTGAATTTCAATATCTACAAGTAACTATTCACTTGACTAGCGCTGCTCCGCCTTCCCGATATCCCATTATATACACTGTCTGAGCACCTAGTCTATCTGATCAAAAGTATCCGCACACCCCCAAAAACATACATTTTTCATATTAGTTGCATTGTGCTGCCACCTACCGCCAGGTTCTCCACATGAGAGACCTCAGTAGTCATTAGACATCGTGAGAGACCAGAATGGGGCGCCCCGCGGAACTCACAGACTTCGAACGTGGCCAGGTGATTGGGTGTCACTTGCGTCATACGTCTGTACGCGAGATTTACACACTCCTAAACGTCCCTAGGTCCACTGTTTCCGATGTGATAGTGAAGTAGAAACGTGAAGGGACACGTACAGCACAAAATCGTACAATCTATCGACTGACAGAGACCGCCGACAGTTGAAGAGGGTCGTAATGTGTAATAGGCAGACATCTATCCAGACCATCACACAGGAATTCCAAACTGCATCAGGATCCACTGCAAGTACTATGACAGTTAGGAGGGAGGTGAGAAAACTTTGATTTCATGGTCGAGCGGCTATTCACAAGCCACACATCACGCCGGTAAATGCCAAACGACGCCTCGCTTGATGTAAGAAGCGTACATATTGGACGACTGAACAGTTGAAAAACGTTGTGTGAAGTGACGAATCACGGTACACAATGTGGCAGTCCGATGGCATGCTGTGGGTAGTCACTGAACTCAACTGACCGACGCATGCTGCTGTTATAGCTTCCGTATTGACAACATAATACTCCCCGCCTACTTTTATACCGGCGGGCCCGCTTCTCGAGACATCTAGCGATCAATTCCGCATTACATAGGAATGTCCGGATATTTTTGATCAGGTCATGCCTGGGGCCCAGCTGCCGTAGTCGACTGTTGTATGCCGTCCTAGCCATCCTGGCGAGCTGCTTTCTGAACGCAACGGAAACTACTTGCAGTATCTGCCTTTAGGTATGACGTTACTCCCTTTTTACCATTAGATAATCACTTGGCAGATATTATTGACATAATGATTCTTTGTTTCTTCCCTTCACCATTGACGGTTTGAAGATGACTAGTGGCTGGTCGAAACCGGTTGCAGCATTGCGAAATACTCATGTGAATGTGTCATGAAAATGTAAAAATTAATAAATAAATTTCACGAACGCACTTTTTCTACTTTTCAAATCTTCCCACGGGAACACGGTAACTACTGCTGCTCTATACTAAACAGTGTACCTCATTAAAGCTCTGGATAACGAAGGCAGCTGAGATCTATGGGTGGTCAGGCACCAAAAACTGAGCGCCAACCGCCCATGACGACGCAGCGGGCGTAAAACGGTGAAAAAGAGACGTACTCCGGCCGTCAGCTTCGCTGCAGAAATAACAGCGGCGTTACTAGCAGTGGGGAACGAGGTCTCATGTCAATGTTGTATTCACAATGAAACTGATTTACTGAAATTCTCACTTACAATACGTGTAAATTCTAAAGGCGATCATGCATTTCCACTGACTGGTCCCTAATGATTGACACTGAAGATAAGAGAAGTCTGGTGTGGCAGTTGGAGATAGCAAAACGAAAGCCGAAGATTTAAATTTCACTTTCTAGAAATCCTTCACACAGGACAATCGTACAAACATACCGTCATTTGACCATGGGACAGACTCCCGTATGGAAAACATAGCAATAAGCATATCTGGGGCAGTGAACAAACTGAAAGATTTAAAAGCAAATAAATCAACAGATTCGGATGGAATATCAACTCGATTTTACAAAAACATGGCTCTGAGCACATGGGACTTAACAGCTGAGGTCATCAGTCCCCTAGAACTACTTAAATCTAACTAACCTAAGGACATCACACACAGCCATGCCCGAGGCAGGATTCGAACCTGTGACCGTAGCGGTCGCGTGGTTCCAGACTGAAGCGCCTAGAACCGCTCGGTCACCCCGGCCGGCCTCAATTTTACAAGCTGTACTCTAAGGCATTGTACCCTTACCTAACTTGCGTTTATCGTGACTCTCTCCCCCAGTACAAAGTCCCAAGCGACTGCAAAAAAGCGCAGATGGTTCCAGTACAAAAGAAGGGTAAAAGAACGGACCCACAAAATTGCAGACCAATATCCCTGACTTATGTTTGCTGCAGAATCCTTGAACATATACTCAGTTCAAATACAATAAATTTTCTCGAGACCGAGAATCTTATGCGCACGAATCAGCATGGTTTCAGAAAGCATCGCAGTTTGCCCTTTTCTCACATGATGTACGGAGAACTATGGATGAAGGGCAACAGGCAGACTCTAGATTTCTAGTTTTCCGGAAAGTATTTGACACGGCGCCCCATTGCAAGCTGTTAACGAATGTACGAGCATATGGAATAACTTCACAGGTATGTGAGTGGCTAAAAGACTTCTTAAGTAATAGAACCTCGACGGCGAGTATTCATCAGAGACAAGGGTATCATCAGGAGTGCCCCAGGGAAGTGTGATAGGACCGCTGTTGTTCTCTGCATGCTTTAATGATTTGGCAGATAGGTTGGGCAGCAATCTGTTGTTGTTTGCTGATGATGCTATGATGTACGGTAAGGTGTCGAAGTTGGTATACTGTAGGAAGATACAAGATGACTTGGACAAAATTTCCAGTTAGTGTGAAGAATGGCAGCTAGCCCTAAATGTGGAAAAATGTAAGTTAATGCGGTCGAGTAGGAAGACGAAACCTGTAATGTTCGGACATAGTATTGCTAGCGTCCTACCTGACACAGTCGTGTCGTTTAAATATCTGGGCGTAAAGTTGCAAAGTGATATGAGACGGAACGAGCATGTGAAAACTGTGTTAGGCAACGCGGACGGTCGTCTTCGGTTTATTGGGAGAATTTTAGAAAAGAGTGGTTCACCTGTAAAGGAGACCGCATATACGACGCTGATGTGTCCTACTCTTGAGTACTGCTCGAGTGTTTGGGATCCGTACAAGGCCGGATTGAAGAAAGACATCGAAGCAATTCAGAGGCGTGCTGCTAGATTTGTTACCGGTAGGTTCGAACAACGTGTAATTGTTTCGGAGATGGTTCGGGAACTCAAATGAGAATGCCTGGAGGGAAAGCGATCTTCTTTTCGAGAAACATTGTTGAGAAAATTTAGAGAACTGGCATTTAAAGTTGACTGCCGAACTATTCTACTACCGCCAACATACATTGCGCGTAAGTACTACGAAGATAAGGTACGATAAATTAGAGCTCACACGGAATGTTAAAATGTCCTGCCGACGTTTTCATTATCAGAGACGAAGAAAAAATTGGCCGTAGCTTTGTTGTACTGACCACAACTATAGTCGCTTGGAGAGACTGACGAAAACCACCGAAATCTATATCTGAAGATCTGAATCCTGTGTGTCGTGAATACGAAAAATGAAAGAAAGATTAGGGAATTGCCTCCCGTCGACGATGAGGCCATTAGAATCGGAACACAAGCTCGGTCTGGGGAAGAGAATAGGCTGTGTTCACAGGGACCACCACAGTATTTGCCTCAAACGAAGCTAGGGAATCACAGAAAACCTAAATCTGGATGGCTGGAACGAGGATTTTAACAGCGGTTCTCCGAAAATCCCTTACCTTTGTATCTCCTGAATGAGCCCGATGTCCTAATTAGTACCTCACCTCGAGCTGTGCCTACGAATAATAACAGCAGAGATGAGAAAATAACAGTTGTATTGTTTGTTGGTTTCCCAGGCCATTTTGGGTGTACGGTCTGGTACTTATGAAACGCTCAAAATAGCTAAAAAAAAAAGCCAACGTTTCGATGTCTTTGCAGTGATTTCCGTAAGGCGAAAGTGCAGTTTAGTCGCCCTGAAGAAGCTGCTGTAAAAACGGTATCGCTGCCATTTCTTGAGTCTGCCCCCACATCTCTGGTGTGGGAGGATATTAGATTATAAGGAGATAACACCGTGGGCGCATGATGTAACAAAGCTAGTGGTTATAGTTAGTAAAAAACGTGCTATATTTATTATTCAAGATGTTTAATTATAGCTGCTGTTGTCCCTTCTACAAGGTACTGTGTAGCAAATAGCTTGGCAAGGCAAAGAGGGCATATTATAAGCTTTTGAATCTCAGCAAAGAACTCGCTAAAATTGAGATCTAAATGATGCTCTGTCTTCTAGGCTATGGAACGGGTCGTTAAGTAAATTATCCACAAGAGCAGCCAAGCGGTTATTATACAAGAGATATTCTTCTTGTGTCTCGATCACGCATCTATTACTGTTCTGACTATGGGACGAAGCCATTCTCTTAGAGGTTAATTAAACAGCATTTTATTAGCTTTCTGGGCCAAATATAATGTGGTTCATAAATTTTCATATGTCATATTAAACTGTTGACAACACATTTATTTTACAGGTTAAGAATGCCACTGTTACATTTTTCTCTGTGAAGTGACAAATCTCTAAAGCGATTCTGAATTTTTTCGGAGTGATTTAAATTTTTTTCTCTCTCTCTGCTTTTTTTAATTGTTCGCGATCGAAGCTGATTATTTAGTTCTACCTTTCATTCACATGATTGTAGGAAATCTCATAAAAATTAAAAACACAGCCTATAAGTTTCGTATACAACTATCTCATATTATAAAGCCATCAGTTAACTAATACCAGTGAATACTTAATAAAAGGTCTCAAGTCTCAGCTCGCGTTAAAGACCTGTTAGAGTATGTTTGTCCCATTTATTTCACTGTAGAACCTTCTCCAGCAGCTGTGGCGGCTGCACAGAAGTGATCGTTACTAATTGCATTTCTCGTGATTCCTCGAACGAAACCACAGATGTTTGTTAAAAATTAGACGCGGTGTGACTCAGAGGCCGATTAAAAGGTCGCTGTACGTAGCAATGCGACTTCGGTATTTGCCCAAATAACTGAACTAAGTTTCGTAAACATTTTATTATGTTTTGATTGAATGGCTGTGTTCGAACTGGGAACTCATTAGCCTCGATATTTGTTAAATTTGCGTACCTGACACAGGCATCGATGCATATTTTCCAGAGCCTGCATTCAAGATATTGTGAAAAATAAAAATGTTCTACGTAACCCTGAAGAGTAAACATAACATAGAAGGATTTGAGAAGGCACAAGATGGAAGTTGGAACGACAAACAAAATACGAAGTAAAGTGTGATCTGTAGAATGACGTGACTTACAACAAAAAATCTGTTTACGTCTATATTCATCGATTTGTTTAAACTCGTGCGACTGTATCGTGAAACCGACCGTGATAAACTGCAATGCTAATAAATATTGAAATTTGTAGACAGTTTTCTTTCTTTTTTTTCATTGAACTGGCTGTAAGTTAAGGTAGTCCGTAGGTTTGATTTCGCCTATCACCTTAAATCGAATGACGTTTCAGTGTAGCTGACACAAGTTAAAACAGATTGCACTCATCTTTTTTCTTCAGCTTAAGCTACCAACAAGAATTATCTGGACTGCGGGCAGACTTAGAAAAGACGTAAGTTGTAATACAATAAATGAGAAGGCGGGGATGAGAATGACAGAAAAAGATAAAGCAAGCAGTCTTTAATATCTGAATCCAAATATGTTCAGACAGCTTTCCCGCTTTAGAAATGTCGGTGCTAATTGGCCGTGTTCTTGAGTTTGGTATCCAGTTCTGTTAAGCACCATATTAATTGCTACACAACTGATAGTAGCTGTGCTAGCTGCTCATCTGATACACGAAATCTCTCGCCACTCTCCATGGGAGCAGTAATACCGACACGGCGGAACTAAAGCTCGGATAATTAGTCGTCGAGCTGCACCACCTCTTCCACGGCAGACTTGTTAGCTCCAGCAAAAGGAGAAGCGACTGCTGCTTCAGCGCCTCGCTCCAATGAGCCTTCGTAGCTCCAGAGTATCGCGCATCCATAAAAAGTGAAAAAGAATGCATCATCACTGTATTCACTTCCATTTTCACACCTCAGCAGCCAGTCTGATGGCCAAGCTGACGTCCTGGAAAGACGTGACGAAATGCTGAATGCATCGCTGATGTGCACGATTAAACCGTGGAAATCGCTGTTTTGGGACTATATCAGCTGTGCCGCTGTACAGAGCTATTTTCAGTTAATTTAAGGGTTCGGAAAGATGGCGGCTGGTAAATCGAGGCTCCTGTTGCACCACAATTGGCCACAGTAATTGTTGTTGAGGAGTACATATTGTCGCGCTTCGTTAGCTCTACTTTTCCCGTTAAGGAAGCATTGACGAAATAGTGAAACTCGGCGAAAGTGGCTATCGTGTCGCTGTTGGCGTATTGAGTCTTGTTTCACGTGAGTGTATAAATTATTATTTTGAAAAACCAACAATGCTGTTCTCTTTTTTGTCCGAATTAATCCATGATTAACCTCCTTTCACTGAAACTTTTTTCTTGGAATGCACATAAGACATATTTGACAATGTTTAGTGGTTTGAAATGTTGTACACAAGTTCGCTCTTACATTCATATTCCATGCAGTGCAATGTGCTAGCTGAGTCTACACAGTAGTCCATTAATTTCCAGTAATCCTCTAATCCCAGCGTAACTCATTTATAAATGATAAATACTAGTTTTCGTCTTCTTCCAATTACTATTTATAATGGGCGACAAAAATTTTCCGTTTGAGGGCGTTACTGAAGCATACATGCAACGTAGCGTGACTGCGATGCGCGTATACCAGCATCGACATGTAGGCAAGGGATTAGTGTGGCATTCGTGAGATGTTATTACCATATGAGTCCAATCAGGATGAACGTGCTGCCGGTCGCTGTGTCCGAGCGGTTCTAGGCGCTTCAGTCCGGAACCGCGCTGCTGCCGCGGTCGCAGGCTCGAATCCTGCCTCGGGCTTGGATGTGTGTGATGTCCTTAGCTTAGTTTGGTTTAAGCAGTTCTAAGTCTAGGGGACTGATGACCTCAGATGTTAAGTCCCATAGTCCTTAGAGCCATTTGAACCATTTGAACCAGGACGAACGTGCTGTTTTCTTTTCTTCTACATCTACATCTACATTTATACTCCGCAAGCCACCCAACGGTGTGTGGCGGAGGGTACTTTACGTGCCACTGTCATTACCTCCCTTTCCTGTTCCAGTCGCGTATGGTTCGAGGGAAGAACGACTGCCGGAAAGCCTCCATGCCCGCTCGAATCTCTCTAATTTTACATTCGTGATCTCCTCGGGAGGTATACGTAGGGGGAAGAAATATATTCGATATCTCATCCAGAAACGAACCCTCTCGAAACCTGGACAGCAAGCTAGACCGCGATGCAGAGCGCCTCTCTTGCAGTGTCTGCCACTTGAGTTTGCTAAACATCTCCGTAACGCTATCACGCTTATCGAATAACCCTCTGACGAAACTCGCCGCTCTTCTTTGGATCTTCTCTATCTCCTCTGTAAACCCCATCTAGTATGGATCCCACACTGATGAGCAATACTCGAGTATAGGTCGAACGAGCGTTTTGTAAGCCACCTCCTTTGTTGATGGACTACATTTTCTAAGGACTCTCCCAATGAACCTCAACCTGGCACCCGCCTTTCCAACAATTAATTTTATATGATCATTCCACTTCATATCTTTCCGTACGCATACTCCCAGATATTTTACAGAAGTAACTGGACCAGTGTTTTTTCCGCTATCATATAATCATACAATAAAGGATGCTTCTTTCTATGTATTCTCAATACATTACATTTGTGTATGTAAAGGGCCAGTTGCCACTCCCTGCACCAAGTGCCTATCCGCTGCAGATCTTCCTGCACTTCGCTGCAATTTTCTAATGCTGCAACTTCTCTGTATACTACAGCATCATCCGCGAAAAGCCGCATGGAACTTCCGACACTATCTACTAGGTCATTTACATATACTGTGAAAAGCAATGGTCCCATAACATTCCCCTGTGGCACGCCAGAGGTTACTTTAACGTCTTGGCTGCCAAAGCTTTAACACCGGCAGACATCCAATGGAGAATGAAGAATGTGTGTGGGGCAACACGTCCGAGAAGGAGTGCTACTGTTTCATGATAACCCACGTCCCCATATCGCAAGTGTCGTAAAGCAGTGGGTGACACTCGAGCACCCGTCCTATAGTCCTAATCTCTCCGCATGCGAATATCACGTCTTCGGTCCCTTAAAAAAGGCCTTGAAGGGTCGACGGTTTCTGTCAGACGAGGATCCGCAGCAGGCACTTAAGGACTTCACGCAGCAGGGTAAGCCTAAGGTGTTTACCAAACGGACATCTTAAACTAGGTGCGTTGGTGAGTTGATTGTCTCAATACTGATGGCGATTGTCCCTGGTTGGCATACCGGTACTAGACTGAACGGCCTTCGAACTAAATCTTTTTGATCGCCCTTTAAATACACCTGCTATAGCTAATTTCCATCGTGTTGACATGTTCGCCACTTGACGCCTGCGTTGCATTTAAAACAGTCTCGCTTTTCTACAATTCTTCTGTAGATTGCACACATTACTCATACAAAGAAGATGATCTTAAAATGTCTCAAAATGAGTAACAGGAAAAGAAAAAGTTCTTGGAGGAAAAATTCAAAGCAAAACGACTGTGAACAAAAAACCGAAAAACTATGAACTTCTCGTATTTGGAAAGCATATCAGAAACCATTAACATAGTCTCCTAAAGTCCTCTAACAACACAATATGGTATTTACGAAGTATAATCTAGTAGATTAAGTATTTTAATTTTTTGTGACATTATACATAATAATTGAATGTGAGTTAAACTCATGTCATCCACATTAAGCCGAAATCCGTCTTCAAGTTTAATACACTGATAGGAATGCAAAGTTCTAGACCATAAACACCTTAACCGAACGGTATTAAATTCATACTCCAATATTTGCACGCTTGTGGGGTGTGCTGCTTGAAATTAGATCCTTATGCGAACTTGTTTTCAATATTTTTTATACAGAGAAAAGCCATTCCTACAGGTGAAGAATGATGTGTGCAGATGACGGCTAAGAGGCGAGTCTGACGTTACTGGAACTTTTAGAGGGGAGACCGGTACACAGCATGCCCAGAAGAGATACACGTGCCGCTTATCGGAGGCTGTACGATGCTGGCAAACGTCGAATGATTGGCGTGAAGAACATGGGAGCATTATACCGACAGGTCAGACAGACATTTGATTGTAGTGTAATGACTGCAGAACGAGCGCTGACGAAAGGGAGTCAGGGAGTAGGGAAATGTATTTCCAGCAGGATTACACCTCGAGAGGACGGCAGATGACAACATTTGAAATCCGGACAGAGGTTACGGCAGAGCGAGACCCCGAACCATAGGGCACAAATGACTACAATCTGAGACGAGATCTCGATTTGCCATGCGTCGTGTACCACTGACGCCGTGCTCATATATGAGAAACTTGTCAAACTGGGACAGTGACTGAAAGTATATGGTGTTCAGCGGTGAGTCTCAGTATATTCCAGCAGGATAATGAAAGACCGCACATTACATACCAGAAATGCTTGCTGGTCCCCTGATTTGTCACCCACGGAGCATGTGGGGATGTACTCGTACTTTCGAACCAACCAGCAATCTTCGTGAACTGACACATCGTATGTTTCATGCCCGGCAAGATAACATTCGTCGTTTATTAGCTTCCATACGGTATCGAACACAAGAATTTTTTTCCGCTCGGGGATTGAGTGTTGTGTTCATCATCGTTTCGTCAACATGGGCGCGAAGTGGCGTCAAATAAAAAGTCTTGCACTAGGGTGCCGAAAAATCCCAGATGATGCCTCTCTGTCAACAAAACACTACGATTATATCATAGTAAAGTGCTTAACCCCTTGAGTACAAGTGGTTTCTGCCCGAAACCACAATTTTATTAATTTTTTGAAGTACTAGTGCCCTTCGCATGAAACCACAGATGCTACTGCAGACGTAGACTTCTAATGGTACACTGAGGTAGTTACTTTTACGAATGTAGCAGTCACTTTCAGCATTCAAAGCAACAGTCGGCGCGGAGATTGTACTACGTGCTTGTAGAAATTTGTGACAAGTGTATTTCTTTAATAGTGATCATACTGAGGAGATCACTGACAGTGAAAGTCATATCTAAAGTTATTGTAACGTTAATCGGAGTTTGTACTACTGCCGTTATGAGTGGTTTCTAAGTGAAGCTGCTGGAGCGGTAAGCACTTTTGATACAAATTTATTAAATTTTAGGCCCATTTTTGCTTGTTATTTGGGACTATAATTTCTTTTAGGCAATATGAGTTCATGGAACTTTAGAGATCAGAGATTGTGCCTAGGAAACATGCGAAATTGCTTTCAAATATTTCTCAATAAAAGATGGGTGTTTGGATACTGTATGTCCCAGTGGTTCCAAAATGAAACAACTACTTTGAAATAATTGATTATTTACTTGTTGCCAAACTCTTCTTATACTCGTTGCTTACTATGATTAAAGGTTAATTTTGTGAAAAGATTTAAAATCGTAACTATTATGATAGAGGTCAATTTTGTGAAAAATTTTGAAATAAATTTTTGTTATTATTGGGACTCGAAGGGTTAAGTTGCACATATCTTTTTTGTTAGAGCTATCAACTTCCACTTGCAAGAAGGTTAGAATCTAATCATAACCTGACGGTAAGTGGAATATCTACCTATAAAGCGAATGCTGCCTGTCTACTGATCTTAGTGGGCAAGAGTTCCTTATTCTGAACTGTTTTAGATGCCTTAGAACTTATGCGAACGCCACTACTACGTTTAGCTGAAGTCATGGAAAGGATTCAGTTCTATGTGCCTTTAAAATACGAAATGCCTCTATTAAAATCTCTCGGATATTTTAGTGGGCGCTGAGTTTTGAATATGAACTCAAAAATTCATTCGTTCCCTTTGACTGCTATGCTCAGCACCCAGTTATCTAGGCCACAACTAACGTTAATTCAAAGAGTAGATACCAGACTTAGGGAGCGTTTTGGTTGTCCAACTGCTCTGTTGTGCGGGCTACTTCGTTAGGTACGAGGGAGTATCAACATCGAATTTTAAGCAAACTTTGTTAACAATATAAGCTAATACTGTAACGCAAGTTCGTAATTATGCATAGCAGACCAGGGTGGAACAGAAAATGTACATACCTCTCTTGTGCCAATTAGTAGTAAGTAAAATTTGATTTAATACAACAAAATTGCGTCGAACGTTTTCTTCAAATGTACGAAAACACACAGTTTTATATCACTTGTCATGTCCTTTGCTTTAAACGTACAGAAAAATATTGCGCATGTAATCCCAAAAAGTATTACTGTATTCAGTTTTCACCTGCTAGAGGTTCTGCCACTTTATATTTTCGCAGCGGAATGAATTATCCATTAGCTTTTATTCGCCGAAGAACTTAATTAATAGCAGTTTCAAAATGGAGTAACCACGAGAGCTAGCTTTCTTTAATAAACTCGCAACGATGTCGCTACAGTACAGCTCCTAGTCATACATTCGATTCTTTAATAAACTTTGAACGATGTCGGCTACAGTACAAGTCCTAATCATACATCTATATCCCAGCATAGATCGACAAGTTAACCAGCGATTCAATGTAGGCGGTTAACCAGCGATTCAATGTAGGCTCAGACATAGCCCGAGAACTATATCTATCACACGTGTGTATCTGTGGTCTCATACGCAGTGGCGCGTTCCCCATGTTTAAATGAACGGGGCGAGTCCTGTAGCTTCAGTCTTTAGGCTCAGTCGGAAAGCGACTGAATGGTATACGGCCAAAATATTAGATGGAGCAATAGGGTTTCTGCGGATGCACTACTGAAATCTAATGGACAGTGCTAATGGTTAAATTTCCCACCAACAATTACGCAGGGCGGAGCCCGAATCCTGCTTAACCCGTAGAACGTGCTACATTTCTTTTTTCTAGTATTTATTTCGTCTGGTAATGGTGATCTAGTTTATTGTGATTTTGCACTTCTTTCTTTTTAACTTTGTAGCCGGATGGCCTTTCTAACGTTACAGTCGTCAAGGTAATCTGAGGGAGCGAAGACCTGTGCCCCAGTTGTCCGTGAATCATGTAAACTTTGTTGTGTGTGTGTTATGGTATTTTAATTGTTTGGGTGTGATATTATGTGACGCGGTAACCGGGAACCAGCCCATCGTTTCTTTAAACGAGAGTGAGAAACCGCCTAAAAACTACGCTCAGGCAAGATGGTGTACCATGCCTCTGTCCTCAATACACCACACGAATCCGATCCGGGTCTGGCCCACCTCTCTGTGTCGCAACCTCGCGCGTTGCGTGTTACGCTCTTCTAGTAGGTTGTAGCATACTCTACATGTGTTGTATGGATAAACCGCCTTTGTGTGAAATATTATCCGTCTTGGTGTAATTATTTTTTATTCATTGTATAGACTTATTTAAACTGGCAAGATTAAGACCACCAGGTACTTTCTTACATCTAACCAGGCATTCTAGATGAATTAACACCGATAAGCATGTTGTAAGGTACTTATAATGTGGAATTCATCTAGAATAAGGAAGACGAAGATCTGAGGCGAAATGTCTCGCTTTTTCTGACGATATTGCAATAATTTCTAACGATTAAATATATGCAAAGATAATGGCAGAAACAATTCACGAAATTGCAGCTAAAACCTGATTACTTACCTTGTATAACATAACGGAATGCGTTGAACATAAAAAACAGAGAAAATATATTCAAACAGAACACGGAATCATTAAAAGAGTTGACTAATTTACGTATCTGGGAGAATAGATACATCAAATGAACCAGATAACACCACAAGTAAAGAAATATCGAAGAAAATAGAATTAGCATGCAAACTCACCCAAAAGCGATATAATAAAAGATCAGTATCATTCCAGGCAAAAATTAAACACTACGAAATATGAATTAAGCCGGAAGTACTTTACGAATCTGAATGTCTGACACTGGATAAAAAAGGTGAACAACAAGAACTGAAGAAAATGAAGTTTTAGAAAGATAGGAAGAAAAAGACTGTACGTTTGTCTTAGGTCCAAGCGATCTATATTGACCAAATACTCAAATAAAAAATATGGAATACAGTATTTAGAAATTACTATAGTTCAGAAAGGAAACAATAGTTCACGTTCGTTCATGAGAAATAAAACAATAAAGACAAATTACAGGAAGACAGATTTAAATTTTGAGTACTATGAGAAATGGAATTGAAGGGACGAAAGAGAGAGGAAAAAAGAAGCGTGAAAAAACACAATCAATGAAGATAAGAGAAAATAACGTACGTTATTGATTCAGAAATGAAAAGAAAAGAAGCGTAAAAGGGATAAGATGGGAGCATTTACATAACTGTTTGACAGGGCGAAGAGTGAACAGTATCATAATTTCTGGGAAAATGTGAGGATGACAGAAGCAGCTGAAGAACTTCTTTCTGCAACCCTCATAACGTTTCCCTAAAAGTTAAGCGCTTCATCTTCTTCTTCAAAACAACAGCGCATTGAACTGTGCGCAGGGTGTAAGGTAGCTTGCTCCAGACACAGGCAGAAGCATCAGAGATGGAGTTTCCGATTTTTATTCTGTTTTTTTCGTTTGCACTGAGGAGCCGACGAAGTAGACATAGCGTCTCGCAGCACCAACCTAGCTGAGTGCATGAAGTACTGATACGGCCAAATTGACGGATGTTGCTGATGTAACTCACAAATGCATTCACTATTACAGTGTCCAGTCTCGTCAACGTGACCGCCCGTCAGAAGCCTGAAGTAACCGCTTCTTGGCAGCGCGAACAGGTGCGAGACGTGCAGGAAGACACTCAGTGAGGTTCTGGAAGGTACCGGCAGGGATGTGGAACTGTGACGACTTCATTGCCGTGGCCAGCTGCGATAAGTTTCTCGGTGTAGGATCCAGGGTGCGAACAGTCCGACCTTGGTGGGCCCGCAGACTTCCGACTATGTCTGGTGGTCAGTGGAGTACAGTAAACTCATTCTGGTACTCACTGAACCACGCATATACTCTGCGAGCTGTGTGACACGTTGCATTGTCCTCCTGGTAGATTTTTTAAATTGAATTTTAAAATAAGCAAGTTGTTCTACGCCATCCTGTAGAAGTAATCTTGTAAAACGTCTCAGCTACGACCATGTCATGTATATATGTCAGAAGATTTTTAAAGTTTTACATGTGATAAAGCACCTGTTAATGGCCTTAAAGGCCGAAATTGATGTACTGAAAATTAACAATTTCTATAGTCAGTGGTTCAGTGGTTACTACGATATCTTTTAAAACGTGTTAAGTGACTGTGAACCGAAAACTTGAGAAGTTAAACAATAGTATTTGTTGTGAGATTACAGTTACGTAGATTTTTAAAAAAATCATGTTAGCCATTGATTGTATTATTTATTGCAGTATCCACTGTTCCATTTTCGAGTGGTTACAGATGCTTGAAACACAGCAGGAGTCAGAACTACTAATCGTGCTGAGGAAGAAAACTGCATGTATGGATAAATATGGTCCTCTGGGACGAGCTCACCCAGGGAAAGCCACGAAAAGATTCCTCAGACCATAATACTCCCTCCCCCCTACTGGATCCTTTCTACAGTTCTTGTAGGGTGTTTGCTTTCATATGTTTCACGCCTTATATACCAACGGCCATCTGTCCGATAGAGCACGAAACGCGATTCACCTGAGAAGGCTACCTGTCGCCTGTCCAGCTGCGGTACTGGCGTGTGAATTCCAGCCTTCGTCGGCGATGAACAGCAGTCAGCATGAGTGTATGAATCAAAAAAATGGTTCAAATGGCTCTGAGCACTATGGGACTCAACATCTTAGGTCATAAGTCCCCTAGAACTTAGAACTACTTAAACCTAACTAACCTAAGGACATCACACACACCCATGCCCGAGGCGGGATTCGAACCCGCGACCGTAGCAGTCCCGCGGCTCCGGACTGCAGCGCCAGAAGTATGAATCAGGGCCCTGTTGCGGAGGCCCATACGAAGCAACGTTCGCTGAACGATCGTTGAGGAGACACTCTTGCCAGTCCCTTGGTTCATCTGGGCAGTCAGCTGCTCGACCATTGCAAGTCCATTCGCTCATACACAGACCCTCCACCGTCGTCCAATCGTGTCATCTATGGCCCACGGTGCCACGCAGTTGCCTCGATACCGAGTCTGGATAGCGTTACTTTTCCATGCTAGTTATATTTAACCACGATGGCATGCGAAGAGTTTGTAAAACTTAGCCGTTTCGTAAATTCCTCCACCCTTGGGCCGAAAGCCAATGATCATTCCCGGCTGGATGTCAGGTAAATCGCTCGGTTACCTCATTTCGGTCACGGGTGCACTGTTTTCGTGTTCCACCGACACTCTTTATGTACCCTCCACTGCCTGCTGGTACTACCTGCCGTCTGTGAGTGGTTATTGTACGTTGACGTCGAAAATGGCGATGGTGACGGTAATGTGACTGGACCGTATAATTCTAAGAGTCTGGTGTTCTCACTACTGGCGCTGTGTTGGATTACAACGCAAAATTGGAGATGCGAAACGAGTCATTGCACAAATTGACGTTTCACATCCTGTAGAAATGTGATCTGTAAATTTTTAAGGTCATCGGGGCAAGTGGAATTACCTATACTGGCACAGATTCAGATTCATTTATTTTACGATGATTCATCGTCCTCAGAACTACAGGCACCGACGACAGGTAATACGATTTACCAATATCTCTATTGTAGACCTCTGTGATCTGGAATGTCCGATAAGAAATGACGTCACGGCTGTTGCACGACTCAAGTCCTGCCACTTTGCCTGCCGGTGTGGCCGAGCGGTTCTAGGCGCTACAGTTTGGAACCGCGCGACCGCTACGGTCGAAGGTTCGAATCCTGCCTCGGGCATGGATGTGTGTGATGTCCTTCGGTTATTTAGGTTTAAGTAGTTCTAAGTCCTAGGGGACTGATGACCTCAGATGTTAAGTCCCATAGTGCTCAGAGCCATTTGAACCGGCCACTTTATCGACTTGTGGTCCACTACTAAAGCATACCTCTGCGATCTGGGATGTCCGATAAGAAATGACGTCACGGCTGTTGAACGCTGGCGCAGTGTTGGATTACATCACAAAATTGGAAATGCGAAACGAGTCAGTGCACGAATTAACGTTTCACATCCTGTACAAATGTGATCTGTATATTTTTAAGGTTATAGGAGCAAGCGAAATTACTTCTGCATGTGGTGGCAGTTTTTTTCCCCCATAGCTGAGATACTTATCCAAAGTTTCACGCAAGGACTTCACTGTGGCTGGTATAGTAATTCACTGGGAAGAGTAGGACGCAACTGTTCACGGAATTCAGAACTAATTCATTTCTAATGAGATACTATACAGGGAATTTTATCGTATTTAGTTTTTAAGATCTATGTTTTATACCCCATTTACCATCGAGGACATCTGGACGAGCTGCGTGGTGTGGCCGAGTGATTTGCGGCGCCATGTCACGGATTGCGCGGCCCCTCCCGCCGGAGGTTCGAGTCCTCTCTCGGGCATGGGTGTGTGTGTTGTTCTTAGCATAAGTTAGTTTAAGAAGTGTGTAAGTCTAGAGAACGATGACCTCAGCAGTTTGGTCCCTCAGTATTCACACACATTTGAACATTTTTTGAACATCTGTGAAACATGAATTTACTTTCAAAATCTTTTCTTAAAGAATTTACTTTATTTACTGGCGATTCATCAAGAACATTGATACATCTAATCACACTAGGTGAGCGTGGAAGTAGTTGACAGGAAGTAACTGATGGAAAATTTACCTTTAAAATGTGAACTTATTCCTAAAAGCCTTTTCAAAACAGATTTAAAATTATAAGCAGAAAAGCACACCCGAAATATTAAATTAAAATTATTCAGAGGCAGAATAAAAAAAATATTTTTTTTTTTTTTTTATAGTAGGAGCCTTCGGACTGAGAAGCTTGTCACTCCCTTTCAACACGGCCGTAGTCACGACCGCTCACAACAACCTCTGAAAGACTACACTAATGCAAATCTGCAACACACCAGATTACTTTAAACTAAAAATTTTAACAACTCACACAAACACATTAACTATGCACCCCGTGCCGGCCGCGGTGGTCTCGCGGTTCTAGGCGCGCAGTCCGGAACCGTGGGACTGCTACGGTCGCAGGTTCGAATCCTGCCTCGGGCATGGATGTGTGTGATGTCCTTAGGTTAGTTAGGTTTAAGTAGTTCTAAGTTCTAGGGGACTGATAACCACAGCAGTTGAGTCCCATAGTGCTCAGAGCCATTTGAACCATTTTTTTTATGCACCCCGTAAGAGGGGTGGAAATGGCGCAAACACTCACAGTAAAATATCATTTGCCACGGAAAGTGCAATTTGTTTTTAAAAGGACCTTTAGGGTGGAAGGGTGGCAACTTTATAAAAATGACTATATAAATAAAACCCATGAAATTCAGACTTACATAAAATGTACAACATGCTCTACGTTACACATATACCGCCTCGCAAGATGATAGGCAAAAACATATTTCAGGAATTCGGCCTTTACCTTAATTCTATAAATTTCTTAACACCGAATCCGACAAACATGACAGAGGCAGCTATTAACGTACGGCAGACCGACAGACAGACAGGCACTAACTGCCTAACAAACGAGCAAGCTGAGGA
Organism: Schistocerca nitens; assembly: GCF_023898315.1. Classification (NCBI taxonomy): domain Eukaryota; kingdom Metazoa; phylum Arthropoda; class Insecta; order Orthoptera; family Acrididae; genus Schistocerca; species Schistocerca nitens. Next base: position 770,985,063 of record NC_064617.1, read on the forward strand.
CGAGAGACTGACCAAGAAAACAAGTAGAATTTAACAAGGAACTGAAACAACATATCACGAATCACTTAACTTCTAATAACTGCGATTTCTGGCGAAGACCTGGCGCAGCACCCCCAAAACGCTCTCCCGAATCGTCCGCTGCTAGCCGCTTCAACGGACGCAGGAAGGCGCGCCGATCTCCCGTCTCACGGCATCGCAGCTCGCCCCGGCCAGACAGACGTCGTGGGTTGACTCATGTTGCTCTCGTCGGTCGCGAAGCCACTCCCCTTGGTGTACGGCGAGGCCCACTGGACTGACGTGGCGACCTCACATGCGCCGACGCTCATAACGGACAAGTCATCCTGTGTCCCAGTACGTGAACAACCAACCGATCGATCCAAACGCCAATGACCATTGCCCTGAACAACTCGAGCAGACTGGCGGCCTAACACATACTAGCACTCCAGACAACAGACAGACACTGGCTGTCCCACTCTGATCCGGCTGACCAACTAACCACACTCGCCGAGACTGACAGACTAACACTTCTCAGACTGACTGACTCAGACTGACTTATTGCCTCCTCGTCCCACCGCGGAGTAACGACGTACCAGACTCGGTGCACAACCCAACAGCGACTGAGACTTAGCGCCGACCGACTAACATGCGAGTGTCTGCCTTCTGACTGACTCTGTCGCCTCACTGCACCGACTCCCAGACTGAGCGACTAACCACCAGACGCGCCGAGACTGCCCGACTAACCACTTGCGCAGTTTTTTTTTCTTTATTGTGATTTCATTCCCCTGCCCCATATGGGCAGGGGAGGGCTGTCAGCGGCACAATCCGCAGCTCTTCAGCCGAGTAACACTACAACTAAAACAAGAATAAAATGATACATACATAAGGAGATAAAAAAGGGGAACATACAACAGAGTAAAGGGAGAAAATGGAGGTAAAATATACACTGACATGGAGACGTTCATGGGGGACAGTTAAAAAAGTCACCAGAAAGTTAAAAAAAAGAAAAGAAAAAAACGCAGATGGCGATTCTTAAAACACAGAGAAGACACTGAATGCGCAGTTACAGGTTAAAAGTCGGCCACATTAGTAAAAACACTCCGGAACAACACACTTAAAACCCACTGGAGCACACACGACGAAGAATAAAACTGCCAGGTGGGACCTGCCGAGGGAAAAGGTCAGAGAGGATAGAAAAGGAGGGGAGAGCAAGGGGCAGCTGGGGAAGTGGCGGGATGAAGAGAGACTTGCGGAGCTCATAGCGCCCCTTAAATGCACGTGAACAGGCAAACTTTCCGCTTTACCACTAGAGGGAGACACCATAGCTGCGATTGCCACAGTGGCGCCACCGCCAGAAACGGAAAGCGACTGCTTTACACTACGCGCTGTGGCGCGCTCTTCAAAACAGCAAATTTTACTACGGCTCAATCTGGTCGATCGCACTGTTGATACACTCACGTCTGGTACTTGGACAAAGCTGGATGTCGTCGGCGTGGAAGTGATGTTTACAGGACAGAACCGACAACACGTCATTTATTGCGAGGCGTAGAATCGCTTTTCCATATCCCGACAAGGGTTAATCAGGAGTCGGATTTTCAACAGATAAATCGGGAAAATCGCGTGTAAAACGGGATACCCGACAATCCTAGCTCGAACAGGTAAGGCGCCTCCGGGTTCCTTATCTCGGCGGCCGAGAACTCCTGGGGCGCGTGTCCGCTGCAGACGTGCGCTGGGTGTGCCGAGGAGCAGGGAGAGGGTGCACGCAGGCCTGGGAGGGGCCCCGCCGCCGGCCCCCGGGGCGGCAAACATTATAACTTGACAATTCCCGCCTGGGAGCGTCTTTATTGCCAGCTTCCCCGCCATCTTACGGTAATTAGGAAAGAAAGATTAGGCGGCGGCGCGCGACCGCCTTAAGGAGCGCCGCTAAAATATTATCTCGCATTTGTCGTGGCCCAGATAGCGATCTCGCCGCGCTGCTCCAGACTTTTCCCCAACTCGTATTAATAAGGTCTCCACCCTCACCGCCCCCCTTTCCCCTGCCGTGACACGTGACCGCCGGCGGTTCTGCGCTGCGCCGTAGTTTGCCCCATCGGCCGGCAGAGGCGCCACTGGTGCCGCCCAGAGTCAAACTTTCTGGTGCGTGTGGCTCATAAAAAAATTGTTAATTAGAATACAGCTTTACACATATTACGCCAGGGACACTCTGGTAGTGCAGGAAGTATTTCCATCTGTCCCCATACCCTTCCATTTTCATCGACTGTAAATGACGCCGACATAAGCAAATGATTTGGTGTCCTATTAGTCATAGTAAAAGTACACGTAAACGGTTTCGGCTTGCTTAAGTCATCAGTACATCTTAATTTAATCCATCATAAACGATGCTTTGCGAAAGCCTGTAACTGTCTCAAAACGTCTTTAAATGGCTGTACTGTTTATTACAATATCCACTGTTGAATTTCGACCTTAGGCCATTTTCACTAGCTACCAGCGGTGTATGTTACAAAACCTGATACGAGCCATAGAGACTCACGTTTTTAATCATTTTATTAGTTTTTACTGGGCGGCCAGGATGGCCGAGCGGTTCTAGGCGCTACAGTCTGGAACCGCGCGACCGTTACGGTCGCAGGTTCGAGCCCTGCCGCGGCCATGGATGTGTGTGATGTCCTTAGGTTAGTTAGGTTTAAGTAGTTCTAAGTTCTAGGGGACTGACGACCTCAGAAATTAAGTCCCATAGTGCCCAGAGCCATTTGAACCATTCTTTTTTTTTAATTTTTACTCCTGCTGTGTTTCAAGTATCTGTAACCACTCGAAAATGGAATAGTGGATACTGCAATAAACAGTTCAATCAATGGCGAATATGAAGTTATTTTTAAAAAATCTACGTGACTGTTATCCCACAACAAACGCAATTGTTTAACTTACCAAGTTTTGGGTTCACGGTCATATAATACCTTTTAAAATATATCGTACTATCCACCGACTACAGAAATTATTTACTTTTACCATTCCAATTTCGGCCATAAGGCATTAGCAGGTGCTTTAGCACATGTAAAACTTAAAAAATCTTCTGACATGTACAAATGTTATCGTCGTAGCTGTCTTTGAGCAAGGTTACCATCTACAGGTTGGCGCAAAGCAACTTGCTTATTTAGAAATTCAACTTAAAAAAAAGTGAGACAAATATATATTTAATTTTTTGAACACCATCAGGTACAGCAATTAAATTTTATGCTTGCATAGTTTTAAAGATGACATGAAGCAGATGGTGTCCATTAATGTCAATACACTACGATAATCGAAGTCGGAAGTTTCGTTCAATTCTTTCCAGCTTACAGATGGCTATGCTGGCGACAGTTGACAATTGTTGTTCTTCCGGTGGGCCAGGATCCTAGGATGTTCGCTGTAAACAAGTTATTTTATGTATCCTGGGGGAAAGTAATGTGTTGTCCGACTCCTCTTGAAAAATGCTGTCCCGCAATTTCAATAGTAAATCTCTCTGCGATTCAGAACGCCTCTCTTGCAACGTCTGCCAGTGGAGTTTGTTTAGCACCTCCGTAACGCCCACTCGCCAGCTAAACGATCCCGTGACGAAACGCGCAGCTCTTCGTTGGATCTTCTCTATCTCCTCTGTCAACCTACCTGATACGGATCGCAGATAGATGAACAGTACTCAAGAATCAGGCGAACAAGCGCCTTGTAAGTCACTTCTTTCGTGGATGACTTACATTTCCTTAAGATTCTTCCTATGAATCTTAATCTCGTGTCTGCTTTTCCAACTATCCGTTTTGTATAGTCATTCCACTTAAAGTCGCTCTAGATACTTCCGCCTAGGTATTGTACGGCAGACGCTGTCTCCAGCTGTTCGTCATCAATAGTGTAGCTGGACAGTAGTGGATTTCTTTCCCTATGCATGCGCAATAGGTTACATTTATTTATGTTTAGGGTCAACAGCCAGAGCCTGCACCATTCATCAATTTTCTGCAGATCGTCCTGCAAATTCTTACAACATTCTGGCGATGCTACTTTGGTATAGGCAACTGCATCATCTGCAAATAGCCATACAGAACATCCGACGTTTTCTGCTAAATCCTTTATACACACACATTAAAAAAAAGCTTTTGCATCAACCCCCGTTTCCAGGACTCCTGAAGACAGACGTTGACTGGATATTATATCACAGACACGGTCCTTTTGACAGTTCAGAGATGTCACTAAATCCACCCAAAGATGTAAACAATCATGCATGAACAACGCCTATTAAACGGAGGGGTTCCGATAGCCGGTCAGTTCCAGTCATTCCACCAGGAAGGAGGTACAAGGCTTGTAGTTCAACCATGCCTAGACGATGAGTATCGCGGTTCGATCGCGACGGCATTGGACTTTATGCCAGGTAGGGCTCTCAACAAGGGAAGTGTCCAGGCGTCTCGAAGTGAACCAAAGCGATGTTATTCGGACATGGAGGAGATACAGAGAGACAGAAACTGTCGATGAGATGCCTCGCTCAGGCCGCCCAAGGGCTACTACTGCAGTGGATGACCACTATCTACGGATTATGGCTCGGAGGAACCCTGACAGCAACTCCACCATGTTGAATAACGCTTCTCGCGCAGCCACAGGACGTCGTGTTACGACTCAAACTGTGCGCATGATGAGCAACTTCACCCCCGACGTCCATGGCAAGGTCCACCTTTGCAACCACGACACCATGCAGCGCGGTACAGGTGGGCCCAACAACATGCCGAATGGACCGCTCAGGACAGGCATCACGTTCTCTTCACCGATGAGTGTCGCATATGCCTTCAACCAGACAATCGCCGGAGACGTGTTTGGAGGCAACCCGGTCAGGCTGAACGCCTTAGACACACTGTCCAGCGATTACAGCAAGGTGGAGGTTCCCTAATGTTTTGGGGTGGCATTATGTGTGGCCGACGTAAGCCGCTGGTGGTCATGGTAGGTGCCGTAACGGCTGTACGATACGTGAATGCCATCCTCCGACCGATAGTGCAACCATATCGGCAGCGTATTGGCGAGGCATTCGTCTGCATGGACGCCAATTCGCGCCCCCATCGTGCACATCTTGTGAATGGCTTTCTACAGGATAACGATATCGCTCGACTAGAGTGGCCAGCATGTCTTCCAGACATGAACCCTATCGAACATGCCTTGGATAGATTGAAAAGGGCTGTTTATGGACTATGTGACCCACCAACCGCTCTGAGGGATCTACGCCGAATCGCCGTTGAGGAGTGAGACAATCTATACCAACAGTACCTTGATGAACTTGCGCATAGTATGCCACGACGAATACAGACATGCATCAATGCAAGAGGACGTGCTACTGGGTAATAGAGGTACCGGTGTGTACAGCAATCTGGATCACCACCTCTGAAGATCTTACTGTATGGTGGTACAACATGCAATGTGTGGTTTTCATAAGCAATAAAAATGGTGGAAATGATGTTTTTTTGACCTCTGTTCCAATTTTCTGTACAGGTTCCGGAACTCTCAGAACCGACCTGGTGCAAACCTTTTTTTGATGTGTGTAGATTGTAAACAGCAACGGTCCTATCACACTTCCCTGTGATACTCTGTCGATTTAGTTCCGTTAAGAGCGACGTGTTGAGTTCTATCTGCAAGAAAGTCTTGAATCCAATCGCATGTCTGCTCCGATACTCCGTAAGTTTGTATTTTTTTTATTAAACGGCAATGTGGGATGATGTCAAATGCCTTACTGAAATCAAGGAATACGGCATCAATCTTAGCGCCGTTGTCGACTGCGCTGTGGATCTCATGGAGGAACTGAGCGAGCTGAGTTTCGCAGGATCTCTGTTTGCGGAATCCATGCTGAATTTTATAGAGGAGATGTTCCTTTTCCAAAAACAATTCTTGAGCATAAAACATGTTCGATAATTCTAAAACAGATAGACGTCAACGATATAGGTCTATAATTGTGTGGATCTATCTGTCTTACTGCCTTTCTTAAAAACGGGAACGACCTGTGCTTTCTTTCCGTTAGGTACCTTTCGTTGATCAAGCGATTTACGATAAATAACTCCTAGAAGGGGAGCAAGTTCTTTTACATAATCTTTATAGACTCTTATAGATATGTCATCTGGTCCCGAATCCTTTCCGCTATAAAGCCATTGTAGATGCTTTTCAGTTCCGCGATTGGTTATCTCAGTATCTGCCATTTCGATTACGTACGACGATTGAGAGGAGGGACAGTGTTACGATCTTCCGCGGTGAAACAACTTCAGAAGATCGAATTTAGTACTTCGGCCTTCTCTTTGTTATCTTCCGTTTCGGTGCCGGTGTGGTAATGAGAGAATGAATAGATGACTTTGACCCACTTGCTGGTTTTACATACGACCAAAATCTCTTAGCGTTTTTACTCAGGTCGATTAACAATGTCTTACTTGCAAAATCATTGAACGCTTCTCTCATTGCTCTCTTTACGCTGATCTTCGCTTCGTTCAGCTTTTGTTTGTCAGCTAGGTTTTTACTTCTCTTGACTCTGAGATGAAGTGCTCTTTGTTTACGTAGTGCTTTTCTAATGCGACTGTTAAACCATGGTGGATCTTTCCCTTCCCTTAAAACTTTACCCGGAACATACTTGTCTATGGGCATATTGAACGATGCCTTTGAATTTTTTCAATTTGTTCTCCTCATATTTGTCCTCATCATCAAATATTTTATGCTGACTGCCGAGGTATTCTGAAATTTGTATCCTGTCACCCTTGCTGAGGAAATAAATCTTCCTACCTTTCTTAACATTCCTTGTAGGACCCGTCGTCATAGATGCTGTCACAGCCTTATGATCAGTGATACCTCCCTCTACGTTAACTGATTCGATAAGTTCAGGTCTGTTTGTTGCCAGGAGGTCTAAGACGTTACCCTCTCAAGTTGGTTCTCTAACTATCTGCTCAAGGTAATTTTCGGACAAGACATCCAGAACAATGCCATACGATTCCCTGTCTCTGGCACCAGTTTTGAAGGCATAACACTCCCAATCTATAGCTGGTAAGTTGAAGTCGTCTCCTATTACAACGGCATGATCAGGAAAATTAGTAATGATATTCTTCAAGTTCTGTCTGAAGCACTCTACAACTACAGATCCTGACCCAGGTGGCCTATAAAAGCATCCGATCACCATTTTTGATCTTTCTCTGAGACTTAATTTCACCCAGATTAATTCACATTCGGAATCCGTGATAACCTCGCTAGATTTTATCGAGTTTTTTTACTGCAATAAACACGCCGCCACCATTGGCGATTAACCTATCCTTACGATAAACATTGCAATCTGAACCCAGAATATCGTTGTCATCGAGTATGGTTTCAACCAGCTTTCTGTTCCCAATACTATCTGTGCATTATAACCTTCAATAAGTGATACTAATTCTGGGACCTTTCCTGCAGTTTACTAAAATCATATTAATCTTTTTCTATCTCTGATCTGCGAGGCCTTGTCGCCGTTCTGCTGGAAGCACGAATCTCCCACATCAATCTCGTTGAGTGTTTGCTGGAAAATCATGTAGACATAACAGCCAGAAGTCATTGAAATTGTCCGTTCGTTTTCTTCAAAAAACCATGGACCAATTATTCCAACTAGCAATAGTGCACACCAAACAGTTACCGTTGTGAATGTAGAGGACGCTGGTGAAGTTCTCTGGTGTTATCAGGACTCCGGTGGCGCATGTTACGCTTAGTTACAGGTCCCGAAAGATGGAAGTCATCCTAATCAATGAAGAAACCAAACGTGCTGTGAAGCACGCAAGAAGCGCCTCACAGGAATTTTCTCGAGCACCCAAGGCGTGTCTTAAGTTCCTGCAGCACAGCCAATTTGTAGGGATGAAATTTTAATTGTTCTCACAGAAAAAGAAGGCAACCCAACAACAGGTGCATATTTGGGGGCAGAGCGCCGAGGGGATCGCAAAACAGAAAGCCTTGCTGGTTCAGTCTTTTGTTGTTCGTGAAAGACTTTTTTCTTCACTTATCCGATTTCCCTGAAGTTGTTTACCCAAGAGACAATCGACTGCTGACCAGGAACACGACCATGGGGCGCAATACTGATATTGGATGTACGCTGCGTGGCGATGACTGAGTGACCGTTAGAGAAGTATGCCTCGATAGCGGACACGCGCTACACCTTCGTCCATTCCTTGATGGAAATTAAACCATGCGGAGCTACAATTTTACGCCCCGCCCTCTCGAATATGCCTACCCCGACCCTCCTCGGAGCAACCACCATGCGTAACACGAATCCGAACAAACAGTGCACAAGAACAGTGTTTTACCGGGATTGTGTTATAGATGTTAACATGGTTAAAGTCTCGGAAACGACGTTGAGTTGTGTACATGTCAAACGATTTCTAATGTTTAACATATGGTAAAGCACAGTCTTTTGCAGTATACTCCTTGATAATGCCATTAAGGCCGAAACAATAATGATTTGTCTTACACGTTAACTCATTAAAAATTACCTTGAATGATTTCTTAATCCTTAAACGTTTCAGAGATCGCTGATGTGTGAGAGAACGCGTGCTTGAGGGTAGAGATTCATTTTTACAATTTCAATACAGGGTGATTTTGAAACAGCTTGTGCCAGTTGAGACTTTGTATGTCTGCAGTATAGGCCAACTGTCGAATGACAGCTCTTTGCAGCATAGACCATCCTGGAGTGCCCGGGTACATGACAACGTCTGTCGTATGACACAACTTGAAAGTAGTTTTTTCGCTTAGTAGGTTACTGGCATCCATACAGGTCTGACGATGATGATTTAAAAAGTACTGCGCCAGTTACGGTTATTAGTGTGTAGTATGATGCAGTCCAATAAGTTATCCCCGTTTTCAAATGGTCTGGTAGTTCACGTCAGCGCTGTATATTTTGTCAGCTTGTGCGTTATTCTACAGTAAGCTTCTTATGGTTTTGCTGCAATCGAAAAATTTAAATTTTGGGTCGTCCGGTGTGGCCGAGCGGTTCTAGGCGCTTCAGTCTGGAACCGAGCGACCGCTACGGTCGCAGGTTCAAATCCTGCCTCGGGCATGGATGTGTGTGATGTCCTTAGGTTAGTTAGGTTCAAGTAGTTCTAAGTTCTAGGGGACCGATGACCTCAGATGTTACGTCCCATAGTGCTCAGAGCCATTTGAACCATTTTTTAAATTTTGGAATTTTTAGATGCTAATGTCAGAAAAGTATTTCCCAGATCAGTATTAAAAATTACATAATAAATCAATGACTGATATGGAATGAAGACATTTTTGGAGATGTCCGCATTCAGCGCAGAATTTGTGAACGTAAACGTAGATTATGAGGAAAGCTGGCGAGATGACACTGGAAACATCTGACACGCCGTGTTGCAAACAGATGTTAAAAGTCAATGGGACAGATAAAAAGGGGGCGAGAATATGTATTAGAAACAACTGAGAAATCAATCGGAAAACCTCCAGAGCATGCGAATGAGACATTTGCTAACGTATCCTGACTTGGTTCTGGAGAGAGTGATTAATGACAAAAATTACAGAGACCCGAATAGCTTACAATGTGTTACAGAGACTTTCGGGAGCGTATGGTGTATCACCCATGTACAGCTGAAGGCTAAGCATAAGCAGAAGCATGATGACTTTTTTTTTAACTCATGGGACGTGTAGGTAACCCATTGCCAACACGGCCTGGAGCATTTACACTAAAGATCGTGCCAAACGCGCCCCACTTTCCGATTTATGATCCACACTCAGTTAAAAAAACGGGTAGTCAGTGTGAATAAACAGATAGTACTGTGACATAACAATTTGCCCGCATGTCGTGGTCGTGCGGTAGCGTTCTCGCTTCCCACGCACGGGTTCCCGGGTTCGATTCCCGGCGGGGTCAGGGATTTTCTCTGCCTCGTGATGGCTGGGTGTTGTGTGCTGTCCTTAAGTTTAAGTAGTTCTAAGTTCTAGGGGACTTATGACCACAGCAGTTGAGTCCCATGGTGCTCAGAGCCATTTTTTTTTTGTGACATAACAAACACTCATTCAAAGAAAAGAAAGACAGAGATATCAGATATTTCTCTGCATCTTTTTCATCAAGTTGTTGTCAAGGAGAAACCTGTCGGGGTAACAGTAGAGCAAAATTATGGAAGGGAGAGAGAGCAAGAGAGAAGAAGAGACAGAGAGCGAGAGAGAGAGTCATTGAGAGAGAGAGAGAGAGAGAGAGAGAGAGAGAGAGAGAGAGAGACCAGGTGGAAACGAAACCGCTAGCTTTTTGTCGGTAAGCCTCTTCATTCTAGTGAGGTTTCTCAGTGAAAAGGCGGGCGCCCTGAAATATTCTGTAACATTTAATTTAATTAACGTGTAACGAAATATAAAAGGGTAGCAATTTGTGGGAAGTTGGATAATGAGGCCACTTAAGGAGGCGGCCCCCCCCCGGGGAAGGCGGCAGTATCTCTCTATTAGCAGAGCGCCGGCCGGCGGGATCAGTCGCTCCAAGTTCACAGCCGCAAGGGAGCGAGCCGTGGGCGCACACTAGGTAGACTACAGTGTGTTCCCGTCCCGACCAGATCCCAGAGCGGCAAGCGGCATGCTGAGGCGCACCGCACAAAAGGCAAACTGCAGCGAGGTACTGGCGTGAACAGTTACACTACTGGCAATTAAAATTGCTACACCACGAAGATGGCGTGCTACAGACGCGAAATTTTACCGACAGGAAGAAGAAGCTGTGATATGCAAATGATTAGCTTTTCAGAGCATTCGCACAAGGTTGACGCCGGTGGCGACACCTACAACGTCCTGACATGAGGAAAGTTTCCAACCGATTTCTCATACACAAACAGCAGTTGACCAGCGTTGCCTGGTGAAACGTTGTTGTGATGCCTCGTGTAAGGAGGAGAAATGCGTACCATCGCGTTTCCGACTTTGGTAAAGGCCGGATTGTAGCCTATCGCGATTGCCGTTTATCGTATCGCGGCATTGCTGCTCTCGTTGGTCGAGATCCAATGACTGTTACCAGAATATGGAATTGGTTCAGGAGGGTAATACGGAACGCCGTGCTGGATCCCAACGGCCTCGTATCACTAGCAGTCGAGATGACAGGCATCTTATCCGCATGCCTGTAACGGATCGTGCAGCCACGTCTCGATCCCTGAGTCAACAAATGGGGACATTTGCAAGGCGACAACCATCTGCAAGAACAGTTCGACGACGTTTGCAGCAGCATGGACTATCAGCTCGGAGACCGTGGCTGCGGTTACCCTTGACGCTGTATCACAGACAGGAGCGCCTGCAATGGTGTACTCAAGGACAAACCTGGGTGCACGAATGGCAAAACGTCAGCTCTGCAGCAAGACCTTGCATGAGAGGTATAATAAGGAAGCAGTGATGTATGACTCTGCTGTGATTGTTATTGTTGTTGATTCGAAGGATCAAGGAGACCAATTATCTCTTGTATAGCTAAATAACTTTCTGCTGTGAGGGTAAGCAGTGGTTTCGAACTTTCATTGACCGCAATCGCAAGCTCACTTCGTACATGTAAAACTCTTTTGAGCATGTAGTATGGGCAGCTCCATTGAGTCGGCACCTCGTGTATCAGTCTCAGTTCTTTTTTGTTTGCTCTTTTTTGAACATCGCGCAGTTTGCCACTAGCTAGTGTAGAGCTATGAAAGAAAGTCACAATAGCCTTTGTTTTCAATAAAATTTTGGACAATGTTTCTGCTTTGGAACAGTCTTGTACTGTTAAGCCGATGCAGTGGGCAAAACAGGGTGAATGTCGACTCCTTAGGATTTCGGCAGCTTTTTCATAACTGCAGCGTAGTCTGTAACCACTACTAATGTCGTATCACGAGTATTGTATACTAGTAAGATTTGATTGATGACCTGAAAAAAATGTAACGTTAAAATCATCTGCCAGTATACTCAATATTTTGCATAATATTGTCAAAAAATTTCTTTTTTTCAATGCCTTGTTATCTGAAAAATTACTTTCATACATAAGAAATTATGTCTCATAAAATTGGACCAATATATTACCTATCGATGCTCCGCTGAGCTTCATCGTCTTAGAAGCACGGGGAAAATAGGAAGATGAAGAAGAAGGAAGAAGAAGAAGAAGAAGAAGAAGAAGAAGAAGAGGGAGATTACGGTAAGGAATAGGGATGCGAGAGGGGAAGTTTTTACTGGTCTGCAATGCAATGCTGCTACCTTAGTTGTGCATGCGTGCTGATGAACTGCAGCAGATATGGTATAAATTGCACACGGAAAGAACAAGATTGAAAGTGCATTGAAGAGACCAAGGGTGTCTTCGTTACACATTATGTTTTTTTCTCAGTTGAGCTGACACTCAGTACAAAACAAAAGAGCCATAACTCTACTGTAGTGCTACAGCTGCTACATCGCTGGGTCGGCAGCACTCGTGGTCTTAATACAATCGATATAAAGTGTGTAGACTGTAGACGATTTGTTGGGTGTTTCACCGTTCGTCGTGGGAAGCGTACAGAGCGGTATAAACAGCACAATAGGGTACTAATGGAGGATATGAAAAGATGCAGCGAGAGTCAGCAGTGCTGGCAGCTTCACCCATCACACCGACGTATTCCTGTAACATACGCTCACCGCTCAAAGTCTGCACTTGACAGAGCCTGACAGATAGCGTTTCGTCAGTTTCACTGTAGTGGCGACACAACAGCTTCCATTAGACAATAGGTGAGAGTTTTTCATTACACTGGAAACTTCCGTTTCGGTTAATATGGCCTGTATTTACAACTCGATAGGGTTAGTCTTTTTTGGCAAATATATGCATTAATATTGACACCATTTTATCAGCACCGAAAGTTTTATTATACTCGGGAGACAGCAACACAGTAATTGTAACGCCATGGCCAGCTGATTTTGCTATGCTGTATTAATTTTGGCTCAGACGGTGTTGGGGTTCGCATTCGTTTCTCACTTGTTACTCTGATATCGCACAAACTCTGAAGTATAAACTTAAGGCGCGAAAATAACAAGTTTTTGAGAAAGCGCATTATAGACATATCCATGATCAAATGTATTGCTTATTCGTAGTAATGAACAAGAAATTATATTAAGCATGTTGTAACGCAATTACTCAATGATTTGTTACAACTGGCAGTATCCGTAAACACAACAAAAATGACACGACAGCTTCAGATATCTATTGACAAGAGGGATGTGGGGGTGGGGAGCTGCCAAGAAAAATCTTACAAGCTACGCCGACTTGACATCCATCGATATGTACCGATCACAAGAATGAACTGAAACTTAGCATGGCATTATCAAGTTAAAGAAGGAAACATTTAAAAAAATGTTAGTTACACGTGCATAGATTCTGCGTTGTGATGACCTGCAGTTTTTGTCATTTTTAATATGGGTGAAACTAATTTTTCGTCCGTTACAAAGTGGCAAGTCAATGCCAGTACGCCTTCATTTGCGTAGTTTTTCCACATGTTCACTGTAACGCTAAGAAAATTACATTTTGTATTGAATCTGCTGTCCAAGGCATAAACGAACTCTTTCAAACCTTGATGGTCGGAAGTTCTGTACGGCAGCATATCGATAGTGATCATTTGTGCATGAAGAGAATCAAGTTCTGGCATCATGCAACTGACTTCTGTTAAAATAATTTTTTATACAGCTTCTCCATTCTTTTGGTTGCACTACTTGCACTTGATCTGGCTCACAAGTTGATCCCTCACCTTTCAGTTCTATTACTAATCCGAGGTTCTCTAGTTTTTCATCGTGCTCTCTTTTTAAGTGGTCTCTTATGTCAGTCCTATTCCCTTATCATGTTTATAATCTTTCATGTAGGTGGTATACTTTACAAACTGACATTTATCCCCAACTTTCTTGAAAAAAATCAACACATATGATTGATATTTTCGATTCATTTTCAAAACAATAACAAAAATCTCTACTTACGTACCTGTTACATATGCAAAGTAGTCTTGGAAGCGCAGAATCTCCTCGGCCAACAGAGACCAACGGTGGCGTGAGGAAAGTACTGATCGTTTCATGTCAGCACCATTCGAAACACTTCGTGGCTACTGTGCTCGCTGTCTCACTGTTGCCAACGACAGCGATACAACAGTTGTGGCACTATAGTGCGTGATGAAGAATAATCCTGTCATTGTGTGGCGTTTAAATACCAAATGAGTGAAGAAGAAGCCATTGTTGGCACACTGAGGTCACCTCCTACGACACGCCGAAGAGCTACAAGCTTTAGAGGCAGAATTCTTCGTCGAAAAGTTATTAATCAGGGCGCAGAATGAAGTAAACTAAAAAAAAAAATTAGAAATAATGGTGAGCTAATTCACCCACTGCACAAGTTTCAAACAAGGGGTTTCAGCATCAGCGTACAAGAAATTAAGAAATATCTACAGAATTTGGAGTTTTGCAAAAAGATTCCCGAACATTCACTGTCAACTCTTGGCACTGCAATACTGTGAAAGCAGATAGCACGTAAATACAGCTATATATTTTAATGATTATGTCCAGCCACCACACATATAAAAAAACTTGACACTCGACGGGTTGTGCTGTTACTATATTCAGTTTTGCGGGAGACTGTGTGTCCTTAAAGGAACAAGCTCTGCTAATCGAACACAACATGGGCAACCAACATATGCATGGTGGTCCAACTGGCTCTGTGCACTATGGGACTTAACATCTGACATCATCAGTCCCCTAGAACTTAGAACTACTTAAACCTAACTAACCTAGGGACATCACACACATCCATGCCCGAGGGAGGATTTGAACCTGCACCCGTAGCAGTCGTGTGGTTCCGGACTGAAGCGCCTAGAACCGCTCAGCCACACCGGCCGGCCAACACATGAGTGATATTTGAGCTTCAACAAAAGCAGAAGTGATGCATGGGCACGATGCTGAGTGATTTAACACAGAAAAACAGTGACTACTAGTAGTAAATACGTTTTGTTATTTGGACAGAAAAATAACTAATGTTGGCTGAAGTAGAGAGGATACGAGACGCAGCTGGCAACAGTAAGAAAAACGGTTCTGAAAACAGAGGCATATTTAAACATTCAATAAAAATTTAAGCGTTAAGCAGTCTTTGCTGAAGGTATTTGTCTTGAGTATAGACTTCTACGGAAGTGAGAGGTGGTTCAAAATGGTTCAAATGGCTCTGAGCACTATGGGACTTAACATCTATGGTCATCAGTTCCCTAGAACTTAGAACTACTTAAACCTAACTAACCTAAGGATATCACACAACACCCAGTCATCACGAGGCAGAGAAAAAACCTGACCCCGCCGGGAATCGAGCCCGGGAACCCGGGCGTGGGAAGCGAGAACGCTACCGCAAGGTGAGAGGTGGAGCATAAAGGGTAAATAGTTCAGAAGTGAGAGAGTAGAAGCTTTTGAAATGTTCAAATGCGTGTGAATTCCTAAGGGACAGAGCGAGGGGCCGCGCAATCCGTGACATGGCGCCTCAAATTGCGCGGCCATTCCGCGTGGCTAGAAGCTTTTGAACTGGTGCTACAGAAGAATACTGAAGATTAGATGGGTAGATCTGAAAAGTATTGAGGAGGAGGCAATGAACCGAACTGGGTAAAAATAATTTTGGTATAACTTGACCAAAGGAAAGGATCGGTTGGTAGGACACAAACCGTGGCGAAGGAAGTGGTGTGTGGGAGGAGGGTAAAAGATTGTAGAGGGTGACCAGGACTCGGATACAGTAAGCAGTGTCAGATGGATATAGGTTCCCGTATTTATAAAGAGACTTGTACAGGACAGGCTACCGTAGAGAGGTACAGCAAACCAGTATTCAGACTGAAGACCACAAAAGCAACACCGAAAGAAGAATGCGTGAAAGACAATGGGATATTTTTAGTCTAGATAATGACTTTAGTGCGAGTTCTCTCATGAAGAGACTGGATGTAGTAGGCCGAGACGTACTCGACCACGTCCGTTGGCCCGACACCAACACCTGCTGCAGAACGCGCTTGGACGGTGTTCGGGTGGAGGCAGCGTCGGCCAGTTCCCCACCCAGGACGACCACCTGAAAAGATGCGTAACGGCGACGGGCCACACCTGCGTCACGCAGCCGCAGGTCAGGGTGCGTTTTTGTCGGCGTCCGAGTGTTTGTTGGTTCAGGGGGCGCCCCCTCCCCGCCCCATACGTTCCGCAACTCAGCACTTCGCTTCGGGCTCAGCGCACGCGAGGTCAAGCACGGCCGCCCCCAGGTGCACGGCCGTCTTCGCTCTCTGTTAGATGTATCAGTGCTCATACCAACATCCAAGTAGCTGTCATCTCTGCGGTCGATCGTACATAATACTGACTGGCTCCTAGGTTGAACCTGTGGTGCGGAAAATTCTGTGCTAACAAACTGCAAAAGTAGCATCAAAGAGGTTTTTGGAATTAAAAGCTTACAACGTAATATTTCAGGTTTGTTATTTACTCGTATAAAATTTTACTAAACAATTTGTCATCTCTTGTATCGACGAGATTAAAAAACGAAAAGAACTGAAATCATCACTGTACAACACGGGATTTATTAAAACCTCTATGAGCAACTGTACTGTTGTAAAGAAAGAACAAAAAGTTAAGATTCACATCCACTGAAAAATGTTCATGAATTTTAAAAATAACGTACAAAGTTATTCGTACGTTTATTCCAATCCATTTTGGTGCGGTTGTATAGCAACATTGTAATGTGATTAATTATAATAAACAGTCCAAAGTTGCACAGTGTTCTTTGTTGGTTAAAAAAAAACAGCATTTCTTCCGGGCCGGGCCTCATCAGGTTATCTGGGTTCAAAATGGATCTGAGCACTATGGGACTTAACATCTGAGGTCATCAGTCCCCTAGAACTTAGAACTACTTAACCTAACTAACCTAAGGACATCACACACATCCACGCCCGAGGCAGGATTCGAACCTGCGACCGTAGTGGTCACGCGGTTCCAGACTGAAGCGCCTAGAACCGCACGGCCACACCGGCCGGCAGAGGTTATCTGAAATAGAACAGAGACATAATAAATAACCAGGCGTGGTCCTATCCTGAACTACTATAGTAAAAAGTGAAAACTAAAACGTACAGTCTCTGCTTTTGCTTCAGTCGTTTCGTTAACTTTAGTGATTTGCGCTATCTCTTATATGTCTTGTAGACTGTCACAAGGTGAACAAGACTTTATTATGAAGGTATTATTTGTAATTTATAAGACTTATTTTAGGAGTCTTTTACGGTTGTACCTTAAAAAATTCTAGTGTTGTAACTGAATTTATGGAATTTTTGGAGTTTGCAATTTTGTCTTGTTTCTGCTCATGACAACAGAATTATATGCAAGTTTTAGGAGTATAAACTAATTGAGGTTTGGGCTATACGCTATTGGCAATTATTGGCTCTCTTTTAGTTTTAGTCATTTGGCATAATTTTTTATTGACAACCGTTCCCGCTTATGTACCTTGTAGCTCGTGCCCTGCGTAATGTTAATCAGGTAGGTTTATGTTTGGACGTCGCATAGTGTAATTCCTTTTACTTTATCCTTTTACTGTATGTCAGCTTCCCGATTTTGTTTATTGTACTTCGTACCTCTGCTGCATTTCTTTCTCTAGTGTCTAAAAAAATTGTTTATTTAATTGTATTATCTTCTCATGCTTGAACCCCTGCCTCTGTTCTTCGACAACAATCTGTAAAAATATTTATACTGTTTATTTCCTGTTTTTACTTGTATTTAGCTCGTTTATGAGAATTTCTCTCTACTATAACTATTTTTTTATTTTGTTGAAGGTTTTGTACCTGCATCTGGGGCCACTTTGTGCTTGTTATCTTTACTAACACTGTCAGTTGCTTCTGATTCCATCAGTACTGCGCATATGCTACATTGTGTGAGAACGGATCGGATGCCGGAATTTGTTCCGGTATCATATTTACAGTTTCTGAGCGTTGTCTTAGTCTACGCTGCTATGACTGATGATCCAAATCGCACGACGTAAATCAACGGTTACACTTTTAAAGTATTCTTCTGTTGTTTTATTCTCAGTGGTTTTTATACCATCTTCTACGGTGTTCTTCACCTTCGGTTACCAGGTATTTTAGACGTTTTTGACCAATGATTTTTGGCAGTAATTATAATACTTTATAAATGCTTTGCTATTCTTTTCGTCTTATATATTTAAGTTTTTGGTTTCACTTTTGAATATAATAGTTCAGAATAGGACTACACCAAATTATGTGTCATGGCCATATTCTGTTGTACTTCTACACTCCTGGAAATTGAAATAAGAACACCGTGAATTCATTGTCCCAGGAAGGGGAAACTTTATTGACACATTCCTGGGGTCAGATACATCACATGATCACACTGACAGAACCACAGGCACATAGACACAGGCAACAGAGCATGCACAATGTCGGCACTAGTACAGTGTATATCCACCTTGCGCAGCAATGCAGGCTGCTATTCTCCCATGGAGACGATCGTAGAGATGCTGGATGTAGTCCTGTGGAACGGCTTGCCATGCCATTTCCACCTGGCGCCTCAGTTGGACCAGCGTTCGTGCTGGACGTGCAGACCGCGTGAGACGACGCTTCATCCAGTCCCAAACATGCTCAATGGGGGACAGATCCGGAGATCTTGCTGGCCAGGGTAGTTGACTTACACCTTCTAGAGCACGTTGGGTGGCACGGGATACATGCGGACGTGCATTGTCCTGTTGGAACAGCAAGTTCCCTTGCCGGTCTAGGAATGGTAGAACGATGGGTTCGATGACGGTTTGGATGTACCGTGCACTATTCAGTGTCCCCTCGACGATCACCAGTGGTGTACGGCCAGTGTAGGAGATCGCTCCCCACACCATGATGCCGGGTGTTGGCCCTGTGTGCCTCGGTCGTATGCAGTCCTGATTGTGGCGCTCACCTGCACGGCGCCAAACACGCATACGACCATCATTGGCACCAAGACAGAAGCGACTCTCATCGCTGAAGACGACACGTCTCCATTCGTCCCTCCATTCACGCCTGTCGCGACACCACTGGAGGCGGGCTGCACGATGTTGGGGCGTGAGCGGAAGACGGCCTAACGGTGTGCGGGACCGTAGCCCAGCTTCATGGAGACGGTTGCGAATGGTCCTCGCCGATATCCCAGGAGCAACAGTGTCCCTAATTTGCGGGGAAGTGGCGGTGCGGTCCCCTACGGCACTGCGTAAGATCCTACGGTCTTGGCGTGCATCCGTGCGTCGCTGCGGTCCGGTCCCACGTCGACGGGCACGTGCACCTTCCGCCGACCACTGGCGACAACATCGATGTACTGTGGAGACCTCACGCCCCACGTGTTGAGCAATTCGGCGGTACGTCCACCCGGCCTCCCGCATGCCCACTATGCGCCCTCGCTCAAAGTCCGTCAACTGCACATACGGTTCACGTCCACGCTGTCGCGGCATGCTACCAGTGTTAAAGACTGCGATAGAGCTCCGTATGCCACGGCAAACTGGCTGACACTGACGGCGGCGGTGCACAAATGCTGCGCAGCTAGCGCCATTCGACGGCCAACACCGCGGTTCCTGGTGTGTCCGCTGTGCCGTGCGTGTGATCATTGCTTGTACAGCCCTCTCGCAGTGTCCGGAGCAAGTATGGTGGGTCTGACACACCGGTGTCAATGTGTTCTTTTTTCCATTTCCAGGAGTGTATATAACCTGATGACACCTCGCCCGGCTGAAACGCGTCTTTTTTAAACCAATTAAGAACACTGTGCAAACTGGGACTGTTTCTTTTTTTATATTATTCGTAGTACATCCAGGGTTTCTGAGAACGACTGTCCGAGAATTATAAGACACACAGAAAAATGGCACGTGTCAGTGGACGGGGCATCTCTTCAAGTTTTGATGCGAAATACGCGCTGTGGCGTAGCTGCAGAGGGCACCACTGCGGAGTAGGAACGTCAGAACATGGCGTATAGTGGAGCGATCCATGCGTTTTGCGTCCTTTGGATTCTCTAAATGTGAGTCAATGTGACGATTTCGTACCAAATTCAGTTAAAAAAAGCCTTTGGTGGCACAAGACATTCTGGAGACTAGCTGCTTTTGTGGTACAAAGAAAACAGTTCGCAGAGGTGGAGTGTGAGTACCATTTATCAGAAGCCCAAAGAAATTCTGCAGCAATGGCTTGTGTCACAATCACAGCAAGACAGCGGAGACTGAATTTTGCAACAAGACGGTGCTCCATCACGCTGTCTTTCTGATGTTCGTAATTTCCTCAACGATGCACTGCCTCAGCGTTGCATTGGGCGTGCTTCCTGTTGTGGCGTAACAAGCTAGTCACGCCACACTGAGAAGGAAGCCGAAAGGCACGCGTACACACACGCCGACTGGCGTCAAGTCTGGAACAGGATAAGTTATGACTGCTATAAAGAAAATACGTAGCTTTGGAATATACTTAACTTTTAATCAATCCTTGTGATACATCTCTCTTGACTATACAAATGAGACTCGTAAGATACATGTACTGTGACAATTGGCGCCTTGCTAAGTCGTAGCCATTAACTTAGCTGAAGGCTATTCTAACTGTCTCTCGGCAAATGAGATCAAAGGCTTCGTCAGTATAGTCGCTAGCAACGTCGTCGTACAACTGGGGCGAGTTCTCGTACGTCTCTCGAGACCTGCCGTGTGGTGGCGCTCGGTCTGCGATCACACAGTGGCGACACGCGGGTCCGACATGTACTAATGGACCGCGGCCGATTTAAGCTACCACCTAGCAAGTGTGGTGTCTGGCAGTGACACCACACTTCCCATCACGACTCCCTCTTTCTGTCTCCCCTCCATCCTCCCCATGGTCTTTTGAATTAACTTCGCGTAATATAGTCTTATGGGGTCACGTCAGAGGTCGTATATTCGTGCCTCAACCGACGATTAATTTTCAACAGTTGCAAAGAACGATATCTACCGTACCACGTTGGGGCATGTACGGCAAGAGCATGACTTGAGGTTTGCAGAGTCACTAGCTGTTATACGAGTTAAAAACTTGGGGATATGCTCTATCCATCGATAAGTGTCTCTTTCCTCTATGCCTTGTGGCTTTCGTGGAGTCGTCTTCTGCAACCCCAGACGTACTCTACTTACGAATAACTCTGTATTACGACTATAAACAAAGATGTTTATCAGGGAAATGTAAGATAACAACAACGGCTGTATCCTTCAAGCAAATTCACCCATATTTAATTCAAACACCATGTGGTTATAGTTAGACTGACGGTGTTTCGAGTGCTGCAGTGTTAGCTGTATGCGCCGCTGACGCTGAAACATCGTGGGTATGTTCATTAATGAGTCCTCTCGCTGAAAAAGTAATAGTTCCATTTCTGCCACCAGGTGAAAATATGGCGCTGTAAACAGTCAGAATGTGAAATGTTTCCTGTTTTGACGTCAGCATGTTGTTTGTCGCATAGCGACGGGTATTGAAGTGACTTTCGGCGTAAAGGGTCCGTACGAAACTCAATGCTATTGAGGAGAAAGACCATGCACTGCTGGTAAAGTTGTTTTATCAGATCGGCAGGAATAGCAGCGCTGCACTGCGGGAATATCGCCGACAGAAACAGCTGCGAAGAGGCCTCGTGTCAATAAATGGGCTACAGATTAATGTCAAGTAATTTGAAGAAACATGTGAATTAGGTGGTGCAGCAGGGAGAGAGAGGTGGCCCACTCTCATGGCAGTTGTTAATGAAGTTGCTGTAGCTTTAGCCGACCTTGAAGCACATGCCTCAAATTCTGCAGCGATTGCTTTATCTGTGTCACGGAAATTCTCTCTCTCTGGTCAACAGTTCAAAAGATTTTGAGGCACATTTTAGACTGGTATTCCTACAAGATTTAGAAGGTGCATCAGATGAAGCCACAAGACAGGTTACAGAGCCGGGATTTTGTTTTTTGGCACACACGGAAATGGACGACATCTGGCCGGAGAGTCTTCTTTTACTGCGACGGTGCCGTGAATGCACACAGCTATCGTATATGGGATTCTAATCCGCCACATCCACTACACTCAGCTTATGAGACTGTGTGGTGTAGTTTCACAAGCTCCTTCATTCCCGATTCGTTTTTCTTCGAGGCAATGAAACCTCGCAGGCGTGCTAGGTGTCCAGTGAATTCTGCACGTTGTAAGGACCTCCTTGTGCAACACGTGAATCCCGATTTGCAAGAACGCAACTGTGTCCAGACCACCATTTTCTTCCAAGATGGGGCGACACCACATGTCGCTTGTCAGGTGAAATATTTGTTTTGAGAAACTTTCGGCAAGGACTACATCATCTCTAGGCAATTTCAATATGTATGACGTTCCAGGCCACTTTCCGGGCCCCCCGACCTAAATCTATGTTATTTCTGGTTGTAGGGATACCTGAAAGATAGTGCCCGTCAGGGATGTATCCGGACTCTTCCAGCACTCGCACCACATTCTGTCCGCTTACAGCGCCATATTTTCACCTGGCCGCAAAAGTGCAAGTACTGTTTTTTTTTCAGCATGCCCCACTAACACATCAATTAATGAAGTTCTGCGATACATCCAGTTCGCACTGCAACACTCGGATTACGGTCAGTTTAATTGTAACCAACCGGCAAATACTTTCCCTAATAATTAGCTTTAAAATGAAAATTTTAAATGATCTTGTTGGTTAGTATGTTAGGGCCAACACTTCATACTAATGATGCTACTTATAGCATCATTATAACTTAGGTGTTTCAAAATATCACTTTCAATACCGAGAAAAGTCAAGACGTTGAGACTGTCTTCCAACATGGAGTTTCGAAGCCTTCTCTTGATCAGCTTCAGTCATGAAAATGGTATCTTTCCACTCCTGTTTGTGGTGGTAAGTGACAAGTACGGTCTTAGAGCAACATCGATATTAGGAAAAAAATATCTGACCCATTTTAGTTCTACTTTGGATGAAATGAGGTCTAGAATAAATTGGCTCTCTGTGAAACCGAAATCATGTCGAACTGTCAAAATTGTTTTTGCGGTTTTGTCTACCAAAGTGACAAGCATTTGAGCCGGTGCCACTGGGAATCTGATGCGAGGGAGCGCTAGGTTTCAGAGGTCAATGCTAACTTAATTCATATCAACAGTCAGTTGAAAAACCCAGCCCCAAAGCCTACGTAAACGTTTACGTCTACGCCCCTTACGGCTGAAAGGCGGCCACACCACAGCGTTAAAATGCAGACTTTTTTATTTTAAATTTTTATCGTGAGGCTGCAGCCAAGATGGCCTCCAAACAGGGAAAGCTTTGACGTCGACAGAGCAAAGTGGCACTCGCTCTCAACTTTCCTCTGCGTTATACGGTCCTTCGCCAGTCCATCTTAGAACGCTGTGAACAAATTGAACCAGCCATTACCACCCGCCTGGTTTTACGCATGGCGTCATTCAAAATGGTGGGCATAAACTACCCATCTAAATCCATCATGCATAAAATATGCTCCATTGTAAGAATTTACTTCATGGTACCATATTCGTTTGCTTTGCCGACCAATAATAAGACTGTCATCTTCCATTGCAACGTAGGAGTCGGGCTCACTAAAATAAAGTCACAGCACCATGCATCCAAAAGAAATGTAGAAGCAAAATAAATACTGTGAGTATTCCGTTTTATCTGACTTTCTGGACATATGACCTCGCACTACATTTCATCAACGTCACAGGTCAAAGACAACGACTGGTAGCAATAGGTCGAGCAGACCTTACATGTCTCTCAGTCTTCTGCTGTTGGAATATTTCCCTACAAATATTTGGATTCACTCAGGCTATTACTTTCTGTAGTTGCAATGTTCACAAAAATTTGTGTATAAGGAATCAAATTTACAAACACTGGGACCATTCAGAAATAAGTGAGAGAAAGTGTGTTGTTTCGCCGAGACAGGGAAGAACCTTCGATGGTGAATGAATAATATACATGTGGTAGACAGAATTCCAGCGATCATTGGAAACAGCAACGTATAGCAAAGTATTTGCTGCTTTGCAGTTGCGTTAGAAGTCCTGAATGCAACACCATCCTCATCAACTTTGAGCAAGCGCCAGACAATGCAGGATTCAGTTTATTGGTAGGATACACTGATACTGCACTTTGTCAACGAAAGGATTGCTCATACAGTGTTTTCTCGAGTGTGCGGAGACCATACCTAATTATACTCACAGAGAACATCGAGAAGCGCGGAGCAATTGAATTAGTGAAACGCACGTAGCAGCTTATAGGAGTAGGAGCCAGTTTTTATCGTTTGGACGTGCTCATTTTCACACAGTGAATAAAGTTTCTCCATTTGTCGGTGTAGCACCGCATGCTATACAATGTGTCTACAAGGAACGGTATACTTGTCGAACACGACGTAAGAACAGTGGTCGTAAAAAGAACCAACAGGGATCGGAGACTATAGTGTCTCCCTTGTTACTGACAATCAGTTTCAAACCCGACAGGAATGTCACTGTCAGTGATTGTAGGTCCATTTCAACCAGTTTCAGAACGAACGTTGTGAAGGGGAGTGCATGCAATGGACATTTGGAGTCGGATAATGATACCTTTCAAAAGGCCATTGCTCAAAGCAGCACGTAAGCCACCACATCTTACAAGACATAAAATTGACATTTTCTGACTGGAAGCAAAAGCGGCGCGTTAGCCCCCCACATCTTACAAGACATAAAATGGACATTTGCTGACTGGAAGGGTGTAACGTGTTACAATGAATCGTGATTTTGGTTCTTTTCAAATGACGGACGACGCAGAGAACACTGACGGAACAATGAAGCGTTAGTCCGCCGTGTGTGGAAGGATGCAGTTCAGATCGAATGTTGTTTCCGTTATGTTTTGGGAGTGCAACATGTTGCCCGTCTTTCTACATCTTTGCACCGACTTAAAAAGTCGCCGTTGTTGCGGTGCACCGGAGGTCTCGCGCGCGCCTCTGCCGCTAGCACTGTTGGGCTGCGCTGTGGGCAGTCCGACTTCGGCGCCTCCTAAACAAAGCTTCCTGCCATCTGAAGCGGAGTGACAACCCGAATTCTCTTCTGCCACGAGCTTGGAACAGTCAGCGGCTATCGACGGAGTCTACCCAGCCGGAGCACTGGCTGGACATGATTGTTCTGCTGGCTAGCTAAGGTCAACGGCAGCACCTACCATCGGGTGAACCATTGTGTTAATGATCGCCTGTTTGAGGCTGTGGACCCTGTTGAACGTCGCAGATGCATGAGTGGTGGGTGGCTTATTTCTTATCCAGAAAGGCTCTGGTCGTGATTCAGGAAACCTTTGGTGCGCGTAGCCTAAGGCCAGTTAGTTGCCTTAATTTATGACTGCGGTGGCTCCATCCTCGTTGGTTGCTGTATGTGATTGGAGCTCAGTCTAAGGTCAAGTTATAATAAGTTTTATTAACTGTTTTCAATCCTTACGCAGTGAAATGGCTGTGGACATTCCCACACAGACGTGTTCACAGGTCTGCATGCATTAGTTCCTGGTTTTGACAAATTCTCGGGAACGCTATCACACAAAGACTGGGTCAATAAATAAATACCCAGCGTTAACCAGACAGAAAAATACCTGAATGAAATTTTTTCACTCTGCACGACGGGTCGTGTGTCGTGCTTGGGTAGCTCAGTTGGTAGAGCACTTGCCCGCGAAAGGCAAAGGTCCCGAGTTCGAGTCTCGGTCCGACACACAGTTTTATTCTGCCAGGAAGTTTCAGAAAAATACCTGACTGCTTGAATGGAAGTGTTATGTCCGGTTACACACCCAACCAGCATGAATGTACGACGTCACAGGCTGCCGGTGCCCGAGAGTGCAGGGGCCACGACAACGCAAGCAAAACAAAGTGTGTCAGTAGGACAATAACAATAACAAGCCATGTACCAAGCAAACAAACAAACTTGGCCCGAACTGGCCGTGAAGGCCCAACGGTACCGACCGGCCGCCGTGCGCTCGGTAAACCGGATGGTGACCCATCCTAGTGCTAGCCCATCTCGACAGTGCTTAATTACAGTGATCTGACGCATATTTTTGTATATTTGGTGTCCTTTAGATGTGTAAATAACAATGCACGTAAGTATATTACCTTGATAGCAATAATCATTCAGTGCAGGTGCATTCTTCGTCCGACTTCTTCCGGGAATCAGCGAGAAGCTGCGAGCAGTAAGGATAATGGAGAGGGACAGTTACGTAAGTAGTGTACGACAAGTTGGGAATTTGAGTTGGCTGGGAAGTGTGCTATATTGTATTGTATTGAACTGGGGACATAGAAACGACGGAGAGGCTTCGTCCCCGCCGTAACCCGTGGTTCACAACCCCACAACAGGCTACAGCAGTCCACTCACCCCACCGCCGCTCCACACTGAACCCAGGGTTATTGTGCGGTTCGGTCCCCAGTGAACACCCCTCCCCCACCCCCACCACCCACCGGAAACGTCTCACACCAGACGAGAGAAGTGTTTGCGCAGGAATCACCGAAATAATGTAACTGAGGCGGAATAAGGGGGACCAGCCCGCATTCGCCGAGGCAGATGGAAAACCGCCTTAAAAACCATCCACAGCCTGGCCGGCGCACCGGAACTCGACACTAATCCGCCGGGCGGATTCGTGCCGGGAACCAGCACGCCTTCCCGCTCGGAAAGCAGTGTGTTAGACGGCACGGCTAACCGGACGGTCAAGTGTGCTACATACTAAAATTGGAACAATACAGAGAAGATTAGCACGGCTCCTGAGCAAGGATGACCCGCAAAACATGAAGATTTCCACGTTTTTTTTTTCAAAAAAAAAAAAAAAAACAAACAAACAAATTATTGAAAAAGCGCTTAAGGCGAATGCTAGTGCAAAGTAGGAAATTCCGGTTCGAGTCCCGATCCATCACAAATTTTCGCTTGTTGCCACTGAATTTATTTCATTGCTTGACTGCTGTTAATGTCGTAATTTTTAGTTTCGTCATATATATATACCGCTGCGGGATCAAAAACAAATGGTATCTGTTGTTTGAGACACGTCTGACACTACACATATAAAAAACTATTTTTGTGTTCATGTGAAATTATTTTCCAAATGCAGATGAGTGAATTTATGTTATTAGTAATAAACCTGTTGTTTAATGTCTATCGGGGTATTAAGTTTTTCCGTGCCGAAATCAACTGGAAGGCCTGGGCAGATGCAACTATTAACACCAGTGCAGTTTGGTACCTTTATGGGTGTTGTGACCACACGAAACTACAATCGTCTGGCCACAACTGTGGGTTCTTTGAGTGCTCTGGGAGATGGTTCATTTCTAACAACAACAAATAAAATATTAGTTCACTTTATTACACGAATGAATAAAAAGATTTACTAAACTTGAGACAGTTCATTGCTACAGGACAGCGTAGAATATTTACAAGTCATTAACTATGAAAGCATCGCTTGACACATACAATCACAAACCGTTCTTTTGAAGTACAACGTTCAACATTAATACAATTACATCATGTTCCACTGGGACTCCGACTAACACCGTCCTACTAGATGATGTTGGCTGCGGAACTGAGGTCTAGAAGTGGGCAAAACTCTTGTCTCGACACTATATTGACCTCAGCGCGAGGGTGCTGCTGTACTGAGAGGAAAGCGTAGTATTCTGGAGTGCCTCCCATTGGTTGTTGCGGACTGCAGCGTGCCCTCGCTAATGTCTGTGGTATCGATTTGCTTTGCCGACTTTGCTGTGGCACCGCTTATCTCTGGACGATACCACAACGGGATCCACTCATTAATTAATTTTCACCATGTATGTGGGATACCTGAATGAACTTGTGGACACTCTCACCTGCTGCATTGATGCCGATATCTTGATTGTATATGGTATTATTCGTTGTTAACATGATGTCTCCTGGGGGGATTGAGTAACTTTCCTCAGATTTGGTCATTTAGGAAACAAATTTTTAAATGAAGTGTGTTCGATTTACACTGAAGCGCCAAAGAAAATGGTATAGGAATACGTATCCAAATATAATCATATGTGAACAGGCAGAATACGGCGCCGCGGTCAGCACCGCCTATATAAGACAAGTGTCTGGCGCAATTGATAAATCAGTTACTGCTGCTACAATGGCAAGTTATAAGGGGGGGGGGGGGACAGTATCTCCGAGGTAGCGATGAAGTGGGAATTTATCCGTATGACCATTTCACGAGTGTATTGTAAACATCAGGAATCCGGTAAAACATCAAATCTCCGACATCGCTGCAGCCAGAAAAAGATCCTGCAAGAACTGGACCAACGAGGACTGAAGAGAATCGTTCAACGTGACAGAAGTGCAACCTTTCGCAAATTGCTGCAGATTTCAATGCCGGGCCATCAACAAGTGTCAGTGTGCAAGCCATTCAACGGAACATTATCGATATGAGCTTTCGGAGCCGAAGGCCCATTCGTGTACCTTTGACGACTGCACGACACGAAGCTTTACGCCTCCCCCCCCCCCACCTCCCCCCCCGGTCATCAACACCGACATTGGACTGCTTTTGACTGGAAACATGTTGCCTGGTCGGACGAGTCTCGCTTCAAACTGTATCGAGCGGATGGACGTGTACGGTATGGAGACAACGTCATAACATGGACCTGCATGTTAGAAGGAGCATGTCCAAGCTGGTGTGGGGCGTGTGCAGTGATATGGAATCCCTCATACGTCTAGGAACGACTCTGATTGATGACACGTACGTAATCATCCTGTCTGATCACCTGATTCCATTCATGTCCATTGTGCATTCCGCATTCCGACGGACTTGGACAATTCCAGTAGGATAATGCGACACCCTATACGCCTAGAAGTGATACAGAGCGGCTCCAGAAACACTCTTCTGAGTTTAAACACTTCCGCTGGTCACCCAACTCCCCAGACATTAATATTGACCGAGCGAGGTGGCGCAGTGGTTAGCACACTGGACTCGCATTCGGGAGGACGACGGTTCAATCCCGCGTCCGGCCATCCTGATTTAGGTTTTCCGTGATTTCCCTAAATCGCTCCAGGCAAATGCCG
Organism: Schistocerca nitens; assembly: GCF_023898315.1. Taxonomy (NCBI): domain Eukaryota; kingdom Metazoa; phylum Arthropoda; class Insecta; order Orthoptera; family Acrididae; genus Schistocerca; species Schistocerca nitens. The sequence goes on from NC_064617.1 coordinate 771,014,015, forward strand.
GGATGGTTCCTCTGACAGGGCACGGCCGACTTCCTCCCTAATCCGATGAGACCGATGACCTCGCTGTTTGGTCTCTTCCCCCAAAAACCAACCAACCAACCAACCATTAATATTGTTGGAGCGTATCTGGGATGCCTTGCATAGTGCTTATTTAAATTTATGGACAGCTTGTGGGATCCTTGGTGTCAGTTCCCTCCAGCACTGCCGGCCAGTGTGCCCGAGCGGTTCTAGGCGCTACATTCTGGAACCGCGCGACCGTACGGACGCAGGTTCGAGTCCTGCTTCGGGCATGGATGTGTGTGATGTCCTTAGGTTCGTTAGGTTTAAGTAGTTCTAAGTTGTAGGGGACTGATGACCTCAGAAGTTAATTCCCATAGTGCTCAGAGCCATTTGAACCATTTTTTTGTCCTTAGGTTAGTTAGGTTTAAGTAGCTCTAAGTTCTAGGGGACTGATGACCTCAGATGTTAAGTCCCGTAGTGCTCAGAGCCATTTGAACCATATGAACTTCCGCATGTTTGCGGGGCCCTACACGGTATTAGGCAGGTATACCAGTTTCTTTGGCTCTTTAGTGTAGAATCTATTCAGGCGGAGTCTGAAGGGAAATTATTGGCTGGTGAGAGAAGACAGGTGTACAAAATGCAATAATTCCAAAGACACCCTGTATCGGAATCTCAGCATTTAAATAATCCAGCGGCAAAGTGCCAGCCAGGCTGGGAGGTGAGCGCGACCCTGGATCCGCCATCAGACACGCCAGTGGCAGCGGCAGTAATAGCGGCGAGTGCAGCAGACAAAACCCGCCGGCTGCAGAGTCAATATTTGTTCGCGTAATTTCCTCACGAGCGGCTGCACGCGCCGCGCCGCGCCACGCCTCCCGGCGGGCAGCGGCGGGGCGGCCGCGTTCCCAGGCCAGCCAACTGTGAAGGCGCGCCACTCCGTCTTACCTGGACGCCGACGCCGACCGCCGAGCAGCTTGCGGCCACGACTCACCTGCAACAAAAATTAAGGTATTACCTGTCAGCTACCGCTGGAAATATGATCGAGGTCTCTCTGACCGACCCCATTCACTGGATAAATCTCCTAGGCTGAAATTGCTAAGTATTTGAAGTGCTGCCTGTTGGAGAGTAGGTGAAAGACATTTTAACAGTATTGTACTCAGACGCACCATGTACTCAACTTGAAATCTTAACTGACAGCGTACGTAATTCATATTTGTCTAAAATGTCTTCTGCAGCGAATAGTCACTCAGGTGTCACTCCCGTTTACAAAGAAAGGTAAAAGAGCGGATGTGCAGAACTACAGACCAATATATCTCATGTCTCTTTGTTAAAGGATTCTAAAACATATTCAAAGCTTAAATATTATGACGTTACTAGAGGAAACGATCATCTGCAATACAGTTTTCTTTCTTCATATCGACACCATGTAAACGATAAAAACTGGTGAAGAAGTAATCGCGTATTTCTAAATTTCCGAAAGCCATCTACAATGAAGCGCCAAAGAAACTGGTGTAGTGATGCGTATTCAAATACAGAAATATGTAAACAGCTAGAATTTGGCGCTGCGGTCGGCAACGCCTATATAAGACAACTGACTGACGCAGTTGTTAGATCGACCCAGTTAGATTAAAAGCATCATGGGTTCATATATTTAAGTGTTTCTGTCGGTCGCGCACTCTGGTTTCGTCCCTGTCTCTTGCAATTACGTGTTACATGTTTCATGTCCACGTAGGGACTATGCTGCATATCGTGGGTAATTTCTTTTACATATTCTAATCAATTTCTGGCTCTATGATTTTTCTTTTCTGTCTCTGTTTAAAGGAGAGGGCCCAGAAGATGTTCCTTAACCTATTCATTGTTCTTGTAATGCTTGTCCGATCACTACTTTCTTCTCCTGTTCTTTCTCATGCTTTCTCACTGTGTTCTCTAATGATCATTTATTTTTTTAATTCCGCTATCCTTATATTTCAAATAACAGCAATTACTTCTCCAGTTGCCCTATGGTCACATGAGAATGCAGTATAATGCTGTATTTCAAACGCACTCTTTCCGAAAGTTTTTCATCAGCTGCATGTAAATGTTTGTAACCTAATGTTTGTTATTTTTACTTTTAGAAGGAAGCGATTTCATACGCACCACCCAAAATTTGATATCTTCATAGTTCCAGCTAACCTTTGTAATACTGCTTTCTAGCAGAATTGCCTAGCTTCTGTCCAGTATTGACGCTTAAAAAGTCACTGTTCTGTTGTCAACAATTCTCCGCCGCTTAGGCCTTCTTTTTTCAGTCCTTACAACCTGTGCTGACTGTGCATTCGATTCAACAGTTCTTCCTTACTGTCGTCAAACGTTAGAAACCAATGGCCAAAGTTTTTCAACGACTACCTGCGTTAAAGCACATCTAAAAATACCGAGCAGAGATAGTTCCGGCTGCCAGTCCTATTTGCGAAAACAAATGAAAACTTCAGGGGAAACTTCATTTATTCTCAAAGATGTGGGGATGTTTACAGTCATTTAACAATATATTGGTACAATTACAGTTTTTAAAGTGGCAGATGACGCGAAAGGTAATGCTAAACAGCTCTTAAACAATTAACTTCGCAGACAGAAAGCAGCAGACTAATGCTTCGGTCGCTTTAGAAGCAGAGCTGCATAAAGCTTTCGGCTAAGGAACAACCAGATTCCCATGCTAGTTTGATCATAGTTTAAAGATTTATATCCAGACGCTTCTTATTGCAACGGGAACTTAGGACGACATCAGCAAAATGAAATCCGAAATGTTAACCTCCTTTTTCTCTTTTCTCACAGGATTAAATCATGTCAAACTATGCCAAAGGTGCAAAAGTTAAAAGCTATCTACCCAGTTAAAAAGAAAATAACTTGTACTCTAGGACATACGTGTCTCACACATGTACTTTAACGTTCCATGGATGTCATGTTCGTGGGGGGCGGCGCATAAACTCGGAATGGAAAAGGAAATCGAAGGTGTAATTTTTAAGAAAAAGTCTTTCCAAATAATAATCATAAGCACGCAGTCTCTTTTGAACCATCCTTTTGTTTACTTCTCAATGTTTTGATCGCATTTGGTGATCGTAAGACTGTTTACCGGTTACATTAGATCCAATGTCTGGCTACCAAAGTAACACGTGAAATACTCATGTACCACCCACCGTGATCATCATGTTACGGAAGTAAGACGTCAAATAACCATCTATATCCCAACGTTATCACTGAAAAATCGACTGAGCACGATGGGTGCTAGATGACTATCTGACGTGTTACTTTCGTAATCAGGTACTGGTTCTGATGTCAGTGTCGTCTCTCATAGGAGCCGATAGGGGTAAACCGTTATGATTACACCAACTGTGATCACGGCAGTTGTGAAAATAACGTGTAATTCAAGAAGGCCCGACATAGATTCAGCCAATCTCGTTCCAAAGACGAATAGAACAGAAAGATTTGGGTGTAACGTCCCATCGACAACGAGGGCAGCACAAGGTTGGATTAGGAAAGGACGAGAAAGGAAGTCGGTCGTGACCGCTTTAAAGAAACCACGAAAGCGCTTGCCATAGGCGAGTTAGGGAAATCACGAAAAACCTGAAACAGGGTGGCTGGACGGGCACTTGAACCGCCGTTCTCTCGAATACAAGTACAGTATTTTACCACTGCTCCACCACCCTCGGAAACAAAGGCGAATCCATAACTTTTACCTTACATTCAGCATGTTGAGACAAGTAGCGTCAAAGTTGTACGAGTAACTGCTGCCTACATGTCACATCAAATTTTCTCCAATTTTTTCTCAAGAGTTAGCCGGTAAACTAGCTCATGTTCTGTGACTAGAGATAGTTTATTTCTTTTTACGAAATGCATGACATACAGCTGCACCTGCCTATATGTCCCTTGCTACCGCTATTGATTTCAGTTAATAACTATCAATAATCTGAATAAAGCAAGAAAAGCATGGAACAACCAAACATGAGTAGAGTACAGTCAATAATGAATGAGTTGCTACAACCTCATACTCACAAAAGTTCATGTATTATTCATGTATCAATATGGAAATATTATTAACAAAGAAGAAACAGGTATCTGTACTCAAGAGCTTGTGTGGCGGAGTTGAAAGCATAGTTCTAACCTGATAACTAGCAAACTGTAAACAAGTCGTAGGGTAACCTACCATAGATGTTTGTTATGAAAAAGTAACAAAAGCAAAGCTATACTAATTCATGCATTCAACGTTTGAAAAGTACTAAAACATGTCATAAAAAAAGACTCCAGATACATAAATAGGAGAAATATATATTATAGAAGCATGAGAGTATAAAGGGATAGGAAAAATAGTAAGTTCTCACAGTCATTAGTTTAAAATTGTGAAAAATGTAATAATAGATACTGTTATATAAATGGATATAGTGAAAATATGGAAGATGTGAGTAATACAATTACATGGCGATGTCACAACTTCTTCAGTATAAATTTGAAAACTTAATAAAACACGGGATAATGTAGATAGAGAGGTAAAAATTGACACACATGCTTGGAATGACATGGGGTTTTATTAGAACAAAAAAAGTTCACAAAATGTCCGACAGATGGCGCTGGACAGCAAAACGTCAGTAACTGCTACCGTGGCGGGTGAGAGGTACGCCGATATGTTACAGAATCGCATAATCCCCAGCCTGGCTGATGAACACCTGCTGGAATGTACGATGTTTATGCAGGATGGCGCTCCACCCCATATTCCTAGACGCGTGAAAGATCTCTTGCCGCGTCGTTTGATGATGATCGTGTGCTCAGCCGCCACTTTCGTCATGTTTGGCCTCCCAGGTCCCCAGACCTCAGTCCGTGCGACTATTGGCTTTAGGGTTACCTGAAGTCGAAAGTGTACCGTGATCGACCGACATATCTAAGGATGCTGAAAGACAACATCCGACGCCAGTGCCTCATCATAACTCCGGGCATGCTTTACAGTGCTGTTCACAACATTATTCCTCGGCTACAGCTATTGTTGAGGAATGATGGTGGACATATTGAGCATTTCCTGTAAAGAACATCATCTTGGCTTTGTCTTACTTTGTTATGCTAATTATTGCTATTCTGAGCAGATGATGCGCCATCTATCGGACATTTTTTAACTTTTGTACTTTTTTTTTGTTCTAATAAGACTCCATGTCATTCCAAGCATGTGTGTCAATTTGTACCTCTCTATCTACATTATTCCGTGATTTATTCAGTTTTCCAATTTATACTGACTTTTTGATCACCCAGTATATGCAGACAATGTTGATGAGTATTCTTATTAATATTTAAATAAATAGAAAAAGCTTTTGAATATGTTGTTGTTGTGGTCTTCAGTCCTGAGACTGGTTTGATGCAGCTCTCCATGCTACTCTATCCTGTGCAAGCTTCTTCATCTCCCAGTACCTACTGCAGCCTACATCCTTCTGAATCTGCTTAGTGTATTCATCTCTTGGTCTCCCCCTACGATTTTTACCCTCCACGATGCCCTCCAATACTAAATTGGTGATCCCTTCATGCCTCAGAACATGTCCTACCAACCGATCCCTTATTCTGGTCAAGTTGTGCCACAAACTCCTCTTCTCCCCAATCCTATTCGGTACCTCCTCATTAGTTATGTGATCTACCCATCTAATCTTCAGCATTCTTCTGTAGCACCACATTTCGAAAGCTTCTATTCTCTTCTTGTCCAAACTATTTACCGTCCATGTTTCACTTCCATACATGGCTACACTCCATACAAATACTTTCAGAAATGACTTCCTGACACTTAAATCTATACTCGATGTTGACAAATTTCTCTTCTTCAGAAACGCTTTCCTTGCCATTGCCAGTCTACATTTTATATCCTCTCTACTTCGACCATCATCGGTTATTTTGCTCCCCAAATAGCAAAACTCCTTTACTACTTTAAGTGTCTCATTTCCTAATCTAATACCCTCAACATCACCCGACTTAATTCGACTACATTCCATTATCCTCGTTTTGCTTTTGTTGATGTTCATCTTATATCCTCCCTTCAAGACACCATCCATTCCGTTCAACTGCTCTTCCAAGTCCTTTGCTGTCTCTGACAGAATTACAATGTCATCGGCGAACCTCAAAGTTTTTATTTCTTCTCCATGGATTTTAATTTTTGAATATAGCTGTGCAGAAATTATAAACAACGAAAAGAGAAATATCATTCTTCTGATACTGGATACAACCTACAGCTAAAATGGATCACTTTGTCTTGTTTATAATTAGCTGGCGACATTTACAGCTCTTTAGTAACGATATCTGTTTTTTCTTTGGATGTTCAACGTTTTTGATGGGGCTGTGTTAGTAACATTGTCATATTGATATGACAAGACGAGACAGGTAATTAACACATGAACTTTCGTACGTATTAGGTTATACCACCAACGGGCTTGCCTCGTTGAATATTTCAGTTCCTATCACATCACCGAAGTTAAGCAATGTCTAGGGTGGCCGATACTTGGGTGGTAACAGCCTGGTTACGCCTCGTGCTGTTGGCTACTATCCCTTTGTCATTCTTGTAAAGGAGAGGAGGGGAGTAAAGTCCAGTCTTTGCGCCAATGCCATGGTTTAAATGCAAACATTTCCTCAGTGTCTCACGGACTGAGGGCATGTGATACTGCTGATGGTGATCCGCCCGGCGGATAGGGACAGTCAACATAATCTCTTGATACTATTCGGAGGAGTAGGTTATGAGACAGCATCCGGTTACACCCTCTCCATTCTCCCATCGCCATTCAACAAAAACATGACACCACACTACCCACACATCCATTACAGTTATCTATACCTATCATATACACTTCAACACAAGCCCGAAGGATAGGAAAGAACTTTCCTTTTAGGCGGCTGAACCTGCCGTTAGAGGTCTCGCAGCCAACCTCGCTATACGACTTTACTTTTCATCATGTTACACCACCTCATGCTTAATTACGTGAAATGTATTTGCAGTTGCGATTACGAACAACTATCAGCTGTGTAATGGAATGACGACATTGAAAATTTGTGCCTGGACCGGGTCTTGAACCCGAATTTTCCGCATTACCGAGCGGTCGCTTTAACCGCTTTTTTTTTTTTTTTTTTTTTGTTGATCTCATTTTGTTCTATATTGTCCGTTGACTTTGTTCGGGGTGGACGTCCGATGACACCCGTTGAGGTTCTTTGTTGATACATTCACTCAGTTTTTTTGTTACAGAGGGTAGCTAACCCTCTGAGCGAACACGCTGTATCGCTTTGGCTATCCGTGCACGAGTCAAGGCCAGGCCCAAAGTTCCATATCTGGTCATTCCAGCGTCACAACCTGTACTCGTACACACATTATGTCATTCCCGTACAGGGTAGGGTATTTTAATTGAAAGTCGCTGCCTGGTATCGGTGGAAAAATACGACATTGCAGGGTCTGTGTTGTTAAGAAGTACGATGCAGTGTTGCTTCGAATATGCATGCATCTCCTAAGGATCACTGTACCGTTCATCTTAACAGTACAGGCACTGCAGTATGGTATCGTGTATAATTGATTCTCCTTTAGGCTTTTCTAGTCGGTTCATGCTTTTTATCCAAAAACTGCTAAAAGTTGCGTTCGGCGGTTGAAGTCGAAACAAACTATAGTGCAGAAGAGTAAGGAAGAGGGAAGGAAATTGATTGAACGTAGTCATGGTCCCGGCGGAGGTTCGAGTCCTCCTTCGGGCATGGGTGTGTATGTTTGTCCTTAGGATAATTTAGGTTAAGTAGTGTGTAAGCTTGGGGGCTGATGACCTTAGCAGCTAAGTCCCATAAGATTTCACACACATTTGAACTTTTTTTTTTTTTTTTTTTTTGAACGTAGTCAGATATGAATCAGAAAAGTGGTTCCCAAGCTGCGAGTAATTACCCCCTGAGGAGCAAAATGTAATTTTCTGAAGAATGAAAACAAAAGGATGCAGTTGTGTTTCGGTCACGAGACCAAATTTTTAAAAATCATTAATACTGTAACTATTTCGTAAGGCTAAAATAATGTTTACACTAGGTCACAACTTTGTTGGACTTACAGATCGTAGAACAAATGTATGAACATCTCCCACACATAATAACCCATTACACACATACTTTGTAGCACGGATCTATGACAGTAAAATTGAGACATTTACCTCACATATGTTCCGATATCTCACGGAAAAGCCTCAGATTTGTAGATAATTCCCGCAAAAGACTATAAATTGCTTCATTAATTACTTTGTTATGGTAAACGAACTAACTGAAGCGCAACACAACAGGAACAATGTGATGGCTACAACACTGCTGTAGGACCTACTCATTATTATTATTATTATTATTATTATTATTATTATTATTATTATTGTTACTATTGTTATTAATGGCAGTCGTAATTTCTTTTAGTTCAGAAGCAAGGAGTCCAGCATTCGAGTGATTTATAGGTAGTAGGCATAAGTGTAGTGCAGGCATTTTAACTTGATTTTAAATGGGGGTGCAGGATGTGGGCGAAGCAAGTGCCTTAGGGAGACGAGCGGTGCAGGAAAAGCATGCTTTGTAACAAGAGCCTACCTAACCTTTTCTGAGAAGAAATTGTAGATAGCACTTCCAATGCACTGAAAATTCATTCAGGATTCTAAGAAAAAAGGTCCTTAGAAACAAGTACTCTAACTGTCTCAGAGGCTCATTAGTTCATGGTTTAATAAAACAGCTAATAATTAAATATCATTCACCTTATTTTTCCCTTCCTCATCCTTGTTGCATAATTTTCACTCCCTTCGTTTTTTCTATTCGTTTTTAGTCATTTACCTGAAGATCTGCACTTTCGATTACTAGTTTGCTAATCACCACTTTAATTGGTTCAAATGGCTCTGATTACTATGGGACTTAACTTCTGAGGTCATCAGTCCCCTAGAACTTAGAACTACTTAAACCTAACTAACCTAAGGACATCACACACATCCATGCCCGGTGCAGGATTCGAACCTGCGACCATAGCGGTCGCGCGGTTCCAGACTGTAGCGCCTAGAACAGCTCGGCCACTCAGGCCGGCACACCACTTTAATTACTTTCTTGTTATTTTTATCTTACCAATCATTGTTCTCACTGTCACTCACATTTTTAATTCATATTATTCTTCGCTATTTGCTTCTCACTACTTGGCTTCTCGATTTTACATCGCTTCCTGTTGTGTATTTTATTATTTCAATGTTATCAACCAACAAAAGTCGATTAATTTTTCTTACCTTCACTACCAGCGCCACCACTCGGCGCTTCCCATCAACTTCCGCCTTTACCTCACTTGAAGCGGCATCCGCCACGCCACAGCGCACTTTTCGTCGGCTACAGTATTTGTTTATTAGTGAGACAGATGTCTGTGAACGCCGGCCTATCTACAACGTTTGCTACCGGTGCTAGGCGAGGTCATTTACCTCCCTTGTCCTAATACTCGGCTTCGCGTGTATTTCGTGATTTTTCATTTCTGCATGGTCGTTTTTTAATCGTTTTAGGATTTTTATCTGCAGTCGACGATTGCGTTTTACGCTTTAACCAATTTTTTCCATGGTTTTAATTTTGACTGAGGTGCTGCCGCCATGACTTTTAATTCTGACTTACGCGGTTTCCGCTTCCTTTTCAAGACATTTCTCCATCCTTTCCCCATTGCTTATTCTGACACATACTAGTTTAAATAGATTCGCCAATCAAAGCTTTTATGTCATAATTACGTTGCTATGTGTTGCAGTTAATCTGATGATGCACAAAGAGCGCGAAACGCCTTATTAATCAATAAATATTGCAACAGAGACTGTCTTTTATTTGGAACATGGGACCACTGTTGCTGCACCAGGCCAGAGCAGAATGGAGTCATTTACCATAAATCGTTTCAAAAGCAAAAGTGTTCAAAGAAAATTATTTTGCATTCTAAAATTTAGTTAGGCGCTAATGTTGATGGTGGTGCGGGGGCGAGGGGGGTTTGGAGAGGGGGGGGGGTTAGAAATAGCTGACATCTGATTACACTCAGGGATAATGGTTTCAGAATGGTTGGAAACCAGTGAATTAGATGAACGCTCTTTGCAACTGGAGACCGGAACATTTTGTGACAGGTCCACTCCGTTGGGTAAGAATAACAGGAGAGACACGACGTCGTAGTGGACAGAGGCCGGGAGCGCCAGGGAAGCAGTGACGTGCGCCTGTGCCGGTATTCAGCGGGTCAACAGGTCTGGGCGGCGCGGCTGTGCAAACAAGGGGGCGCTACCTGCGAGCGGCTCCAATTAGGGCGCCTCCACAACACCCAAACACTTGGGGCCCCATCCCCCACCAGAGAGGCTCGCCGTCATTACCGTCGCCACACACACGCGGTCCACGCTGCGGGGAACTAGCCAGTCCCCACCCATTCCCCCACACTGACAGCTCTTTTGCCAGCGGTGCTTCTTTCCCTTACTACTATCGAGGACGGTGCTACGTTAATTAAGGAAAGAGAATCGTATCATAGATCCTCCCAGTTCAAATCCCCGTCTGGCCATAGAACCCGAATGATACCTACTATTATCCCGTTATTATTTCTATGCACCTACATTCACATGCTTACTCCGGAGTTCACTCTTACGTGCAGCCAAGACATCTACAGGTTGTTTATAAATTAATATCGGGATTTTACCGCTTTATAATGTTTATCATATTAAACTTACAGTTACAAATGATATGTCAAATGAAAGAGCAACTCAGACAGTTGTGTTTGGCACCAGTGGGCATGCGCAGCGCGCAATGTTTCCGCCGCAATCCGCTAGATAGCGGTAGTAGAGAAGATGGCGACTAGTGAACAGAAAGCGTTTTGTGTTCTGCAGTTCGCAAAGACCAAATCTGTAGTTACTGTGCAACGTGCGTTCTGGTTGAAGTTCAGTTGTGATCCTCCAAGTGATAATAACATTCGTAGATGGTATCATCAGTTTGAAGATATTGGCTGCCTTTGTAAAGGGAAGAGCACAGGACGACCAAGAGTTAGTGAAGAGACTGTTGAGCAAGTGAGAGTCGTTCACTTGTAGCCCAAAGAAATCAGTCCGGAAGGCTAATCGTGAATTACAAGTTCCCATGTCGACTGTTTGGAAAGTTTTTAAGAAAACATGTACAACTAAGTCCTTACCGTTTACAGTTATTGCAGGTTCTAAAGCCGGTAGACCATGGATTACGTGCCAACTTCGCAAAAAGAATATTGTTTCATGACGATAAAGATTTTCTGGTTCATGTTGTCTGCAGCGATGAATCGACCTTTCACCTTAGTGGACCTGGTAACACTGAGAATAAGCGCATCTGGGGCTCAGAAAATCCTCACAAGGTGGTACAAATGCAATCAGATTCCCTTAAAGTGACTGTTTTTCGTGCCGTATCCCAGCGGAAAGTTTATGGGCCTTTCTTTTTTGGTGAACCTACTGTAACTGGCACTTCTTACCTTGATACACTAGAGCAATGGCTCTTCCCTCAGTTGGAAGAAGTGAGCCAGGGGACTCCATTTTCCAGCAAGATGGTGCGCCACCTCACTGGCATAGCGAAGTACGCGACTGATTGAACCTCACTGTACCCAAGCGCTGGATAAGCCGCAAGGGGCCTCCACGTTCACCCGACATAACGCCATGCCATTTTTTCCTTTGGGGCTTCATCAAGGATCGTGTGTACGCGCCTCTGCTACCACCAGGCCTCCCTGAATTAAGAAACCGTATTGAAACAGTTGTTTTTACAATCACTGAAGACACACTTATCAACATTTGGGAAGAACTCGGTTATAGACTTGATGTGTGCAGTGTGACAAATGGTGCTTACATTGAACATGTATAAGGTTCTTGGTAAAACTGTTTGAGTTGCTCTTTCATTTGACATCATTTATAGCTGTAGGTTTAATATAATAAATATCATAAAGCGTTAAAACCCCGATATTCATTTATAAACACACTGTATATCTACGTAAATACTCCGTAATCATCCATACGGCGAGTAACAGAGGGTACCTTGTACCGCTATTAGTCATTTCCTTTGCTGTCCTCTCGCAATCAGAACGAGAGGAAAACGACTATCTATATGCCTCCGTATGAGGTCTAATTTCTCGTATCTCATCTTCACGGTCCTTACGCGCACTGTATGTTTGAGGCAGTAGAATCGTTCTGCAGTCAGCTTCACACACCGGTTCTCTAAATTTTCTCAGTTGTGCCTCTCGAAAAGAATGTTTCCTTCCCTCCAGGGGTTCCCATTTGAGTTCCCGAAGCACGTTCCTAACACTTGCGTGTTGTCGGAAACTACCGGTAAGAAATATAGCAGGGATCACAAACACTCGAGCAGTGCGGAAGAACAGGTACCACTAGCGTCTTCGCCTTCTCGACCACAATCCTCACATGCCCATTCCATTTTTATCACTTTACTTCGTTACGCGCAGATATTTAAACGACGTGATTGTGTCAAGTACGACACTAATAATGCTATATCCGAGCATTACGGGTTTGTTTTTACTACTCATCTGCATTAACTTACATTTTTCTACATTTAGAGCTAGTTGCTATTCATCACACGAATTATAAACTGTGTGCGAGTCATGTTGTATCGTCCCCACTCACTCAACTTCGACATCATACCTTACACCACAGCATCATCAGCAAACAACCGCAGATTGCTGCCCACCCTATCCGCCAAATCATTTATGTGTATAGAGAATAATAGCAGTTCTGTCACACTTCCCTGGGGCACTGCTGACAGTACCCTTTTCCCTGATAAACACTCGTCGTTGAGGACAACATACTGGGTTCTATTACTTAAGAAGTCTTCGAGCCACTCACATATCTGCTCGTACCTTCTTTAACAACCTGCAATGGGGCGCCGGCCGCGGTGGTTTCGCGGTTCTAGGCGCGCAGTCCGGAACCGTGCGACTGCTACGGTCGCAGGTTCGAATCCTGCCTCGGGCATGGATGTGTGTGATGTCCTTAGGTTAGTTAGGTTTAAGTAGTTCTAAGTTCTAGGGGATTTATGACCACAGCAGTTGAGTCCCATAGTGCTCAGAGCCATTTGAACCATTTTGCAATGGGGCACCTAGCCAAACGCTTTCCGGAAATCTATAAATATGGAATTTGGCTATTGTCCTTCATCCATAGTTCTCATTATATCATATAAGAAAAAGGTAAGCTGAGTTTCGCACGAGCGATGTTTTCTGAAACCATGCTGATTCGTGCATGTAAAATTCTCGATCTAAAGAAAATTTACTGTATTTCAACTGAGTATATGTTATGCGTGCACATCGACGTAGCGGTTATCGATCCCGTCTGGCATAAAGTTTGCCTATATAGCGCGCGCCTGAGGCGTGGCACGTGAAGAGAGAGTGAACACGGAGCCGCTAGGGGGCGTGAGTCGCGCATGCACTGTGTTTGGAAGCACGATGGGCGGCAGTATAAGCTGACAGCGCGTAGAACTGACACTGAGGCTGTTGGTACTGGCGTTGGTGATTCTGACGTTCACTGGTTGACGGGACTCTGAGAGGACAGCCTTGTTTCTGCTCTCGACGTAATTGGAACCACGGATATTTTTTTGGGGGGTGAGCAAAATTTCAGCCCATGAACTGTGGTAACAACGTGATTTAATGTATTGCTACCTCTTGTTGCCTCATTCGAAATTCTTGCCACCTACTTCAATGTGTGCTATGGGTATTGCCAACTGCCAGTCCTGCACGATTTCCTTAGTAGTGAAATGCCCGTGTTTTGATGGTTTATCAAGCGTGGTTAATTTTTTTTTTTAATTTTATTTACTGGACCAATTGGTTGCTTGAAGTTTTCCGGGTCATGGTTTAAATTGTTTTTTATTGTCTGGCCTCTATTCCCTGAAGCACGTATGAACATGTTTTTGAGGCTTGTTGAATTAACACCATCTGTTTGTGTATTTTAGAAGCTTGTGTTGTTACTTTTTGTTCTCTTCCGTGTGTACAACGACCTGCCCGAGGAGACGAGCGAACTGGGCCTGTTGATTGATGGAGACTAAAAGGGCTCGTACCAAGAGCGGCAGTTCATGTGTAATGAAAGGAAAGGTGTGTAATCCTGCTTTAAGTATATGCCTCTAATTACAACCATTATCTCTTGATGCATTTGTAGTTGTGTGAGTGGTGGCTTAATTTTAAAACCACGAGTTTGTTTACTGTTGTTTAATGGTCTTGTCTTGAACTACTGCAGAAGTTAACTCTAAAGTCATTTATTTGTCAGCTTGAATTTGTTTTTGAGGTTTCTGTATGTAATTAGAGTAATGTTTTTTCGAGAAACTTTGTCTTAAAATTTTATGCTCTGTGTATTTTTTCTTTTTTTTAAAAAATAAGTAATAAGGAACGAAACTTGCTCAGAGAGTTATATTGTAATAAAGTCAATCATGTTTGAGAATTGTGGCCTAGTCTTTTCATTAACTGAACCTTTCCTATGCTAGCTTAAAGTTGCGCTACAATGTATTCAAGGAGTCTGCAGCAAACCGCTGTTAGGGATACTGGTCTGTAATTTTGTGGGTTTGTTCTTTCGTCCTCCTTATATACAGGAGTCACCTGCGCTTTTATCCAGTCGCTTGGGAATTTGCACTGGGCGAGAGATTCGCAGAGGGTTCATAGAACTACACAGCTTAACGCAATTACAATATCACTTTTTCCAAACTCCGGTAATTGCCTCCCATTGCTACACATAAGTTTGAAAGTTGGCTCGAGTCTACAATCTACCTCTGCAACGGTGCAAAAGCTTGGCGCCCTGCGACATCACCCCCCGGCTCGACGACCCTGCAGAAAGCAAGGTGTGACAAGGAGTCACACCCCAGTTCATGCGACGTGTATGGTCGCTTAATTATGTCACACTGGCGCCAAATTTCATCCCAGTTCCCCCCCCCCCCCCCCCCCCCCCCCAACGCCGCCGTGGAAGTATCACACGGTGGAGAGAAGGTCGTTACCCCCCTCTTACTTAAATTTCACCCCTTCTTTGGACGCTTCTGTGATGGGGATCAGAAATGAAACGGTCATCGTTGAAATCGTGCAGTTTTCTTTTGAGAGGCTGAGGAAAACATTCCAGACACACCATCGTTCAGAAATGTTGCGAAATAGCCGTAGGGTGTGGCAATAAAGGACATCAGGCAAGCCACCCCTTTCCCTAGGACGTTGGAAACCGCACATTTCGCGATCGGAAACAACAGTTCGCAAGACGACGTGCAACAGGAAGACGCTCTTGATAACCTTTGATCCTGCTGATACCCTCGGACGTTTAAACCCTTCTCTATGAAAATTTCGGTTGCAACCTCGCTGGACATGATCGCACCCGCTTGGAGTAAAGCGCCACCGCAATTTTTGCTCTCGTGTACAGGTTGCAGACTCTGAGAACCGTTCAAAAGCTTTCGACGAAATCTGAACGTGATCCGAAACAGCGAACGGTGGTTACGCTATTTCAGACCTCCTATTTCGCGTCCTCCTGTGGCGCGATCTCGGAGGAGGGGGGGGAGGGATGCAACATTGGCATACGCTTGCATAAAAGACCCTCAGGTCGACAAAAACCCTTGATACCCCTGCGATACCAGTTGCTTGCCTGCAAGTGCCTCAGACTACTTTAGATGTTACCTCTGTACACGCTCATATTTAAGATTCTCAATACACTAAACTCTCGCTAATACGACCCTCAGTAGTGCGGCCTCTCAGTAATCCGGCACACTTCCAGCTTCTAGTCGTTCAACCTGAAATGACACCTACAATAATGAAATTTCGTCTGCAACAATGTTTTTAGTTAATTATAATGTTCAGCATTCCTGTAAACTTTGAATTTGTGGCTTCCCTTACAGATCATTATCGTGGCTTCTAAAGGGAAACACGTTAGGCTAGACCTCAAACAAACTCGAAATTAGATATCAACTGAACTGAGGTTCTTCGCAGAAAACTATGTTGCTGGAATCAGTTTTGGACGAGCAACTATTTATAACCAAACTTCAGCAGAAAGGGGTAATCATAAGCTCACAGGAAAGTTACGATGAAACTGATGAAGAAGAGAACATAGGAGGAGAGAACATGAGGATATCTCAAACTGCTGGTGCTGAAACTGGAGACGTCTTCCTGGATACATTATGCAACAATCAGAAACTTGACAGGACCTATGAAATGCTTGTAGAACCGTTTTGTGACAAATCGCACTACCGTCGCGTATCACCGTCGTGACAACCAAAACTTTGGGACATGTTTCATAGCGTATGTCGAGTGATACTGATATGCATGTACACATTGAAAGACTAAGTTTCCTGTAAAAATGAATGTATCTTTTGATTTGATAAAGTGCAATCCCTATGTGTTTATACTAAAATTTTAGACACTTTCATAGCCGAGCGGTCTAAGGCGCTGCAGTCATGGACTGTGCGGCTAATCCCGGCGGAGGTTCGAGTCCTCCTTCGGGCATGGGTGTGTGTGTTTGTCCTTAGGATAATTTAGGTTAAGTAGTGGGTAAGCTTAGGGACTGATGACCTTAGCACTTAAGTCCCATAAGATTTAAAAAAAAAAAAAAAAAAAGACTCAACAATCCGGCACTTCCGCTAATCCGGCACCAATACGTGCGAGGAATGGCCGCATTAGCAAGAGTCTAGTGTAAATGTATGCGGGTACCACAGCGGCTTTCTTAGCGTGTGTCGATGCCTTGCAACTTTGAGCCAAATTTAAAAATTATGCGTCGCAACAGAAGGCAACTACGGGTTTTCGAAGAAGCGATAGTTTAATCTTGTTCCTTAGTGTCTTTCCTAACAGATCCGCTCTTGAATAGGATGTGTGAACAGTGAACACGTAAATCTAACCGTGCGTTATTTTATTACGATGGTCATTTCTCCGAAAGTAGGAGGGAGTCTACAAAAAAAAAAAATTAGCATTCGGAGGAGAATGTTCGTGATCGACATTTCGTCTAAGCATCTCGCCGCAGCGAAAACCGTGTTGTTTTAGGCACTCGATCTCGCTTAGCACTTGCCTAACACTCCCGCCCCTACTTCGCGATATTACAAAACGAGCTGCCCTTCTTTAAATTTCTTAGATGTCTTTCGCCAATCCTGTCTGGTACGCAGCCATGCGCCAGAAGAGGACGGACAAGCGTAGTGCAGGCAGTCTTTTTGGTAGATGTGTTGCATCTTCTAGACTATCCAGTCACATTAATGTGACCACTTGTCAGAAGCCTGAATAAAAACACGAGGGTCAATGAGGTTCTGGAGGGATGTGGAGCCATGCCATGGCCAGCTCTGCCAGGTTTCTCGGTTGAGGATCCATGGCGCGAGCAGCACTATCGAAGTGGTCCCACAGATTCACGAAAGGTTTAAATCTGATGAGTCTGGTGGCCAGTAGAGTACGGTAAACCCATTCTGACGCTCTTCGAACCACGCACGTAAAATGCGATCTGTATCCTGCACTGCTCTGTTAGTAGATGCCATCTTACTGAGGAAAAAATACTGCATCTAGGTGTGGACACGATTCCTAAGGATAGATGCATACTTATATTGATTCACTGTGCCTTCCAGAATGACGAGATAACCCAGGGAATGCCACGCAAGCATTCCCCAGGTCACGATGCTCCATGTTTACTTTCAAATGTTTCAGTACGTACACGCAAACGGCCATCTGTCCGATGGAGCATAAAACGAGATTCATCTCTAAAAGGCCTCCAGTTGCCACTCACTGGACGTGCAGTTGCGGTACTGGCGTGCAAATTCCATCCTTCGTCGCCGATGACCGGCAGTGTACACGGCTGCAGCAACTAGGCGCCTACTGCGGAGGCCCATACGAAGCAACGTTCGCTCGAAGGCCGTTAAGGAGACGCTGTTGGTAGTCCCGGTCAGTCAGATGCTCAACAATTGCATGTCTGTTCGCCCGTACACATCCTAACAGCTGTCGTTCACCTCTGTCATCTATGCTGCGAGGCGCACTACAGTTGCCTCGGCACCTGTTTTGGTTAGCGCCATTTTGCCACGAACAGTAAAGTGAATATTCCGTGTAGACTGCAGCAGTTCTTTCTATGTATGGTCCAAGTTTCATCGAGCTGAGCTACGTTACTTGGCTGTTTCTTTCGTCCTTACATTTTGAACCAGGGTAGCTGTATTGTATTGTCTGTTAAGCGGGGACCTAGAAACGACGTAGACTCCATCCCCGCCGCAGCCGCAGTGGTCCACAACCCGATGACAACTACCGCAGTCCACTTCACCCCTCCGCCACCCCTCACAGAACCCAGGGTTATTGTGCGGTTCGGCCCCCAGTGGACCCCCCCAGGGAACGTCTCACACCAGACGAGTGTAACCCCCATGTTTGCGTGGTAGAGTAATGGTGGTGTACGCGTAAGTGCAGAACTTGTTCGCGCAGCAATCGCCGACATAGTGTACCTGAGGCGGAATAAGGGGAACCAGGCCGCATTCGCCGAGGCAGATGGAAAACCGTCTAAAAACCATCCACAAACTGGCCGGTTCATCGGACCTCGACACAAATCCGGCGGGCGGATTCGTGCCGGGGACCAGGCGCTCCTTCCCGCCCGGAAAGCACCAGGGTAGTTAGTAGTAGATGTATTGATTTTGAAGTGTCGTCGATTTAATGCCTACACTTGTGACTTCTGAACAGAAAGGCAGACAGGAGTGACGCGGCAGCAATATCGCCACCGCGCGGCCGGTATTGGATCGGCGGGCGTGCTGTCGTCACTAGCTGGCCGGCGAATTGCCCTGCGGCTAGGTGCGCTGCGCGAGCCTCCCGCGAGCGTTGCCCGTGTCCGCCCAAATCACCTCTGGGTCTCTCCCGTTAATCTCGGCAGGCTGCAGCGGCACCCAGGGGGCGAATGATGCCGCTATGGCTCCGGGCGCGCGCTAACCCTGGACTGGACGCTCTTCCGATCTCGCCTGGGGGCTAATTTTAATCTGCCGCGCGCTGCACTGCACTGGCTCGTAACTCATGCGAAGACGTCATCTCGCACTACGTTACAGCTTTATACATCTGCATCTACACGCCGTCGAATAATAAACAAAGATAAAGCGGAGAGCCGGTGCTGCTGCTACCTACAGAAGGAAAATAAGAGGAAAACATGCAGAGGTTCGTCGACTATTGAGGGGACTGACGATTGGCGACTGTGCCAACGAAAATACTCTACTGGTCATTAAAACTGCAACATCAGAACAGATACTGTGTATGTGTGTGTCTGTGTGTGTGTGTGTGTGTGTGTGTGTGTGTGTGTGTGAAGGGGGAGGCAGTGGGAGGGTTACGGGCTCCAAACGACGAGATTATTAGCGCTCATACGAGAGTTGTAGAAACGAATGGTTGGAAAACTGAGAAAATCTGAGAAGAAGGATACTTGCGAGTAGCTTGCGCGCACCGAGGGTTCCGCACAAACTTAATTGTGTATACAGACAGTTCATCAATCCCGGGAATAGAGAATCTACACGCTTTGCGCCTGTAATTGATGTCGATACTAGCAAGATATCGATCGCGGGAATTTCATTACTTTCGGGAATGATAAAAAAAAGACAATTTCTTTGCGTGATATAAATAGAAATTAACATCAGTCGGGCTTTTTTCCTTTTGCTCTATTGTAAAACCGTGCTTCTTGGCAAATTTTATGATTCTAGGTCAACGGGAAGTAGGTTTTGACGAGTGAGTTTGCGAGTATCAAAATATGTGACATAAATGGCCGTGTCTTCTGGTTGTATTGACGTAGTGGCTTAATTTTTTTTTTAATTATTATTTTGGCTAGGGACGATATACCTTACTTGGTGACATAAATTTCAACTTGGTACGTCTCTCCGTTTGTGAGAAATAGGGGTCCTAACATGCGGACAGACAGACAGTCGGACAGTCCGATTAGAGGGAGGTTATTTGACGGCCTGCTACCAAAATGTCTGCGTGATAGACACACTGGACCTACACCAGGAGTTATGGTCTGGGGTGCGATTTTGTGTGACAGCGGGAACATTCTCTTGGTTATCCCATGCACCCTGACCACCAATGTGTACGTCAGCCTGGTGAACGATTCATGAACAGTATTCCAAGGTGTCTGCCAACAGTGTATCGCTCATCCACATACTGCTGTCGTAACCCAACATGTTCTGCAGATTGTAGAAGTGTTGCCTTGGCATACTCGATCCCCAGGTCTGTCTCCAATATACAGATGAGACATCATCGGACGGCTACTCCAGCGGCGTCCACAAACAGCATTAACCGTTCATTTATTTACCGGACAAATGCAACATGCATGGAACGCCATCCCACAAACTGACATCTGACACGTGTACAACACAATGAATCCACGTTTGCATACTTGCATTCAACATAATACCTGTTATTAACGTACCAGCATTTCTTATTTGCAATGGCTTGTCTCGCGCTTACCTTTGATCTTGCAATGTTAGTCACAAAGATTTTTTACCTAAATCAATCTATTCCCGGAACTTCATTACTCTATATTAATTATTTTTTGATATTGCGATTTTTTCCGTTAGCGTAAATTCGACAACATAAATACGAAACAGTAAGACTGAACAACAATTATTAACAGAAAATACCGGATCCAGTTCATTATAGTGGGCAGAAGGTTTTCAAATGTTACGATGTAAAACTATCTTAACCCATGTGATGAGGATGTCATGACCATCAGAATGCGTTGTAGTGCCTGAAGCGATGTAACAACAATTTTTTGTAGACGAGAAAGTTTTTTCGTTCATATGGACTGTTATAAACGCTGCCGTGCGGATTGAGAAGCCCAATTAAACGGATTGTACACAGGTTTTCTTTTTCAGGCAAGCTCGGAGGTAGATTATACACTCATGTGTGGAAACTGACGCAGAGGAATCTTTGGGCAATTTGCGTGCACTTGTGCGTTTAGAACATGTGATATTAGGCCGTTTGCTTCAAACCTATTTCGGTCTTTCCATTCGGCGTGACTTACAAGGGACCTTCCTGTGGATCACTGTGTGCCAGGCGTTCACCTGTCCAGCAATTTGAATCGGCGCGTTTATGGAGTGCGGCGCCGTTTCACTGACAATGATTCTCGTACGGAGGCCTTCTGCATTGTCTTGGGTGAGCAGGCGCTCTCGGCGGGCGTGGCGATCTCTATTAGCATGAAAGGGACTCACAGAGGGACTGATGAACGGAATAAATTACTGGCTGGTAGGAGAAATATTGGCCGTCCAAGAAAAATATGGAGTGACAATCTCGGGGTAGACTGACGGGTACTGAAAGGAGCAGGTCTTAGCTTAGGAAGAAAAGAAAAAGAAGAAGAAGGAGAAAAAGAAGAAGAAGGAGAAAAAGAAGAAGAAGGAGGAGAGGAAGAAAGTCGTTGGAGAATTTATTATGTGTTTAATGTGTGTTAATTTCAGTTATGAGTATAATGTTTAAAGATTTGTATTGCCTGTTGTATTCTCTAGCCTTTAGGTTGTCCTGGTATGTTCCTTTTAAGTTTACTGTCTTGCTGAATGTCTTCAATACTGCTTATTTGGTACACCAAAAGAAACTTCATCTAAAATATAAAGGGTCTTACTTATTAAGAAATTTTCGGGGCTGTCTGCCGTTAGTAAGCATTTGTGGCATTTCGACCACAGAATATTTTGAAGAATACAAGTAACTGGAAGTTATTCTGGCACCAGCCTCATGAACACTATGTCAGAGTCAATAAGTATAATTTCAAAGTAAATATATTCATTGCAGATGTAATGTTACTTAGTTTTTAATTGAATGAGGTGTGAATTTATTGAAGGTTTTTTTTTATTTTATGTTTTCTGACTGTATCCGTGTTGCACACTGGACATGAAAAATTGTTAAATAAAATTTATTTGACGGGATATATTTGTAGTTTTCAGTAGTTCAGCCCCAAAGCAAGCCGCTCCCTGTCTTTCACAGAGATTTTAACTTTTTCCGCAATCACCTTTAGTGCGAAGTATCAGTCTTCGAGCATCAGGCCTTCATTTCTCTTGCGATACCCCGTTCTTCACAGACACGTAATCTGTCACCTCATGTTTCGTCATGCGCCACCTGACTGCCGTGCCATATGATGGTGCATTCTCGCCGAACACTTCCACCAACTCAGTATGAATTTTTGCAGCGTTATTCCCCTCAAATCACTGCATTGTACTGCATTTTATCAAGAGGTTGTGTCGTTTCGTATGAGTGCTCTAGCGGCATGCTACCGGATTGTGGTGGGGGGATGTGTTCTTGGTGTGTTTCACGATGGAACGCTTCAATAACATCTTCTCGGTTTACAAGCCGTCTCACTTCGAATGAAACACACAGGCCTTAGGATAGCTGTCATCGTCATCATGAGTCGAAATTGCTGACTACCACGGCTGGCAAAATCTTCCACTAACACCCCCTCGCTCCCACTGCCGTTACTCGGTCCGGCAGCGGGCCGGAACCGCTGTAAACCGCACAACTCGCATTCTTCGCATGCATCACTTCGGCTGTCTCTTTTACATTCGGGACGCTGCTATCCCACCTATGCGGGGTATTAAAAAATGTCGAATATTTTAAGAGGTGGTAGCAACCACCAAAATAAGATAAGAAGTCTACTAAACATGGGCTTTAAAATGCATACCTTAAGAGCTATGAACTCTTGTTCATCTTCGATATTGTGAAACATATCTCTTCTACTGCAAGATCTTTGCTTTCCTTATTGTGGGAGGAGGGACTATGAAGAAAAATAAGAAACACTGTCCAATAAAAAATGGTTCAAATGGCTCTGAGCACTATGGGACTTAACATCTGAGGTCATTAGTCCCCTAGACTTAGAACTACTTAAACCTAACTAACCTAAGGACATTACACACATCCATGCCCGAGGCAGGATGCTAACCTGCGACAGTAGCGGCCGCGCGGTTCCAGATACTAAGCTTCCGTTACGCATCATCTTCTAATAAATATGGCATGCTGAGGTGGTAGTCTTCAGTGGTCTGGATCACAGTGGCATTTCCTTTATCGGTTGACAACCAAGTCTTCGTTCTCAAGTAATAAGAGAAATGACGTCGTTCCTATCGATGATTTAGCAGTCACTAGGAGACGGAAATCAGTTAGTCTGACGACCTCAGCTGAGTAGTGGGAGATATGCCTAATGCATTGCTGTATTCCACTAACAATATCCATCACTAGCAGACGTCGCGGGACTGGAGAGAAATTAAATACTCAGCGCTGCAACAGAGCCGCCTTGCACTTAGTTGGAGAGATTAACAACTGTGCTATGGGCTTTACCAGATTCCAGGTCGGCACCTCCGAGAGTCGAGCGGTCCAAGTTGGAACATCGGTTGGACGTTGTCTTGCACAACCTCGCACGCTGCTGCGCTGCCATGTCTACGTCTACCTAGTCCCAATCCAATGGCGACACGGTCGATATCAGAAATAGATCTAGTACGTTTTCAGCGTGAAGTTCATACCTTGTCTGACGTATCCGCTGTCTGACTATGACGTGACTCATCTTCTTGAAAATTCTATCCCCTGCAGCAGTTCGAATGTGGTGCTTGAATACAGCAAAGCGAGGAATTACTTCCTTGTCCCGGCAGCGTTGTAAAAATGCTGAACAACTCAGAAAAAGTTATTTATGTTTCCGCAATTTTTCTGAAAATTGCACACTGCGCGTTATGTCATCACGGTAGAGGAAAGGTGTCTGGCCTTGGAGTCTTTCGCGGTAGTATGCTTAAACAAAATCATCTCTGTATACAAGCCGTGTCACTTAAAAACTCGATCTTTCGAAAATTGTCTCCACCTCGTCGTCAGAAGTTAAAATCAGTGGCTAGCACAGTGTTCTGCTTATATAGGCGCGATTTCAGTTTGTACCAGGACTACAGACATATACTTGCAAATAAACAAAAAATTGCTCTTGTAACTTTATTTATTTCGAAACAGTAATTACAACCCTATTACTATTTTGGTACAGGCAGTGTTGCGAACCCAGAGGCGCAGAAAAACACAGTATTAGGGGGATATTCATCGATGTAATGGAAATATCGGCTGGTGAGTAATCTAGATGCGGCACATCCAGCTACGGTGCCGAGCCGCGACAAAGCCACCGCTGGGAGAGGGCTGCGTCCGCCACAGGAGAGATAGCCGGCGGGTATCGAACGGCGGCCGCCGCAATCTGCGTCGCGCAATCATAGCAGCTCTTCGGCCGCCACCTGCGCGTCCCCTATGAATATTAACGTGGACGCTTCATCAGCGCCGGTCCCAATCACGTATCCGAGCACGCGCATCAGCGCGCTTCCGAAACGTCATCACGTGCTGTCCGCCTGCGCGCAGCCCATATTTCAGCACACGCACGTAATACTGCGTGGTCCTTCGGGCCTTTCTTACACTAGCTGCATTTTACTTTAGCACAAGGGCTCTCTCTACTAGTCGTACGACTCATTTCCACAGTTACAGATTGAACATAAACACTGCAAAAGTTCCGAGGTTGTTCAGGAACGTCTGCTATTTTATCTTTTGTGTCTGTACTGCACCGGAAATACACGCTCCATCCACATTAATGTGACATCCGACTACATTCGACGCCAACGTACAACAGCAGCTCACAGACGGCAGGTTGCAGCACTAGCAGTGTAGGGTATATAAAGCGTGTCGTGGGGACGCGGAAAACAGTATACTGTACATCGCAAGATGGTACTATCCAAAATAGGCGCCGAGGTAGTTGCGATGCACTACGGACAATAGATGACAGGGCTGAACTACGGCTGCGGAGATGTGTACGGGCGAACAGATGTGTTAGTGTCGAGCAGCTGACCGACCACATGAACTACGGGGCTACGAACCGTGTCTCCTCAGTAAACGTTCAGCGAACGTAATATACACTACTGGCCATTAAAATTGCTACACCACGAAGATGACGTGCTGCAGACGCGAAATTTAACCGACAGAAAGAAGATGCTGTGATATGCAAATGATTAGCTTTTCAGAGGATACACACAAGCTTAGCGCCGGTGGTGACACCTAATACGTGCTCACATGAGGAAAGTTTCCAACAGATTTCTCATACACAAAGAGCAGTTGACCGGCGTTGCCTGGTGAAACGTTGTTGTGATGCCTCGTGTAAGGACGAGAAACGCGTACCATCACGTTTCCGACTTTGATAAAGGTCGGATCGTAGCCTATCGCGATTGCGGTTTATCGTATCGCGATATTGCTGCTCGCGTTTGTCGAGATCCAATGACTTAGCAGAATATGGAATCGATGGGTTCAGGAGGGCAATACGGAACGCCGTGCTGGATCCCAACGGCCTCGTATCACTAGCAGTCGAGATGACAGGCATCTTATCCGCTTGGCTGTAACGGATCGTACAGCCACATCTCGATCGCTGAGTCAACAGATGGGGACGTTTGCAAGACATCAACAATATGCACGAACAGTTCGACGACGTTTGCAGCAGCATGGACTATCAGCTCGGAGACCATGGCTGCGGTTACCCTAGACGCTGCATCACAGACAGGAGCGCCTACGATCGTGTACTCAACGACGAATTTGGGTTCACGAATGGCAAAACGTAATTTTTTCGGATGAATCGAGGATATGTTTACAGCATCATGATGGTTGCATCCGTGTTTGGCGACATCACCGTGAAGGCACATTGGAAGCGTGTATTCGTCATCGCCATACTGGTGTATCACCTGGCGTGATGGTATGGGGTGCCATTGGTTACACGTCTCGATCACCTCTTGTTCGCATTGACGGCACTTTGAACATTGGACGTTACATTTCAGGTGTGTTACGACCCGTGGCTCTACCCTTCATTCGATCCCTGCGAAACGCTACATTTCAGTAGGTTCAAATGGTTCAAATGGCTCTGAGCACTATGGGACTTAACATCTGTGGTCATTAGTCCCCTAGAACTTAGAACTACTTAAACCTAACTAACCTAAGGACATCACACACATCCATGCCCGAGGCAGGATTCGAACCTGCGACCGGAGCGGTCAGGCGGTTCCAGACTGAAGCGACTAGACCGCACGGCCACACCGGCTGGCATTTCAGTAGGATAATGCACGACCGCATATTGCAGGTCCTGTACGAGCCTTTCTGGATACAGAAAATGTTCGACTGCTGCCCTGGCCAGCACATTCTCCAGATCTCTCAGCAATTGATAACGTCTGGTCAATGGTTGCCGAGCAACTGGCTCGTAACAATACGCCAATCATAACTCTTGATGAACTATGGTATAGTGTTGAAGCTGCATGGGCAGCTGTACCTGTACACGCCATACAAGCTCTGTTTGTGTCAATGCCCAGGCGTATCAAGGCCGTTATTATGGTCAGAAGTGTTTGGTCTGGGTATTGATTTCTCAGGATCTACGCACCCAAATTGCGTGAAAATGTAATGAAATGGTTCAAATGGCTCTGAGCACTATGGGACTTAACATCTGAGGTCATCAGTCCCCTAGAACTTAGAACTACTTAAACCTAACTAAACTAAGGACATCACACACAACCATGCCCGAGGCAGGATTCGAACCTGCGACCGTAGCGGTCGCGCGGTTCCAGACTGAAGCGCCTAGAACCGCTCGGCCACACTGGCCGGCGAAAATGTAATCACATGTCAGTTCTAGTATAATATATTTGTCCAACGAATACCCGTTTATCATCTGCATTTCTTCTTGGTGTAGCAATTTTAATGACCAGTAGTGTAAATGGACCTCTGCAGCAGGCACCTAGTCCACGCACTCATGCTGACTGCTGTTCCTCGGTGACGAAGGCTGCAATTTGCAAGCAAGTACTGCAACTGGACGTTCACTGAGTGGCGACAGGTGGCTTTTTCAGATGAATCGTGTTTTATACTAAACGTCTAAGAGCAAACGTCTTCAACCAGGAGGGAACGTTATGATCTAGGGAATGTTTCCATGGCCTTTCCTGCGTTATCTCGTCATTCTCAAAGAGACACTGGATCAACACAGGTATGCGTCTATCCTTGGGGACCATGTCCACCACTAACGATAATTTCTTTTTCCTCGGCACGATGGCATCTACCAGCAGGACAATGCAACGTGACACGTAGGTCACCGTGTGCATGCGTAATTACAAGATCAGCATGATGAGTGTACCGTACTTCCCTTGCCACCAAACTCCCCGAATTTAAACCCGATCGAGAACCTGTGGGACCACCTAGATCAGGCTGTTCGCACCATCGATCCTCAACTGGAAATCTAGCGCACTCAGGTCGGCATGTCTGACTTCTCTTCCTGCGCGTCTTGCACTGCAAAAAGTGGTTAGTCACGCTTTTGACAAGTGGTCATATTAATGAGATCGGACAGTGCATCTGCACAACAACGCAAGAGTCGGGGTATGTGCGATGTGTCTTGTTTGGAAAGAAAATTGCTCCAGCCGCTCGCGCTACTTGCTCGTAGACAAAGTCTACTTAACTCTTCCCCCTCGAACTTGTATTTAGCACTGCTCAGCCCTGACTCGGGTTCGTTTTCCCGGTGGTGTTAGTTGTTCGTTAAGAGCTCAAAATGGTTCAAATGGCTCTGAGCACTATGGGACTTAACATCTGAGGTCACCAGTCCCCTAGAACTTAGAGCTACTTAAACCTAACTAGCCTAAGGACATCACACACATCCATGCCCGAGGCAGGATTCGAACCTGCGACCGTAGTAGTCGCGCGGTTCCGGACTGAAGCGCCTAGAACCACCCGGCCACCGCGGCCGTCTCGTTAACAGCGATAGACAGCAGTATGGATCGGTTGGCTGATGAAGAGATGGCCGATACGCACCTCGCGTATATTTTCACTGAATACGATGGAAAAGCCGCAAAACGACGCTATTCTGAGCTGTTCCGGCAGCGTTGTCAACTATATCACAGTATTTTTGCAATTGTAACATTTGCGACTAATCCATCAAAGTTCTAACGTAGTCGCAGTTCTGCCTCCTCTGCGTACAGCCGCACGTCTGTTTGGGGTCATTTGGCACCAACGTGACATTTGGTAGAGCTAAGTTATCAGTTTTTAGGATTATTACTCAGTTCATTAAAAGAAATACAGGAATGCGGACCCACTGTCACTGAACGTCATTGAATGATCCGTGCAAAGAAGAATGAATAAAGAGGGTTTATCCATAAATTGTAGTCCTTTAGTAGAGAAACCATATTTTCCGTTACCCCTAAATATTCTATCTTCCCTTTTTCTCCCTGTCGTAGTGTATGACTACGTAGTAGATTCGCATTCTGCGACTATGCATTGGCTTCAGCTATGTGCGACATATGAAAACCTGTGACGGATAGGGACTCGAACCTCTATTTCCCGCTTATCACGACCGCTCATCATAACAACTTCGGCGATTCGACTACGCATCCATGACCAATCCAAACTTACATACGTCACGTAATCACAAGGAGGAACTCCGGGAACGATTCCCGGTCCGGCAAAAATTTTCATGTGTCGCATGCATGCATGTTTGAAGGACATTGTATTGTGGCGATGCAGACACTGTATAAATACAGACTTTGTAACCAGCAGAGAGTAGTATACCACCCAGAACGCATCGTGACAAGAGGAGACCCACAGGGGGAAGTGGCGGCACTGAAATCCTCATCCAGACGTCCTGTCTTGTGTTCTGAATTGTTTCAGTGAATCATTCCAAGGGGATGTCATGGTGACTGATTCAAGTGAGGTTCACCATTTTTCTCAATCACTCTGTTTTTGCTTCTAAGTACACTAATACCTGAAATTTACTGACTGATTAGAACTGTGTGTCAAACCGATAGTCGAACTCGGGACCTTTGAATTTCGAGGGCAAATGCTCTATCAACTGAGCTACATAACACGAACGATGACCAGTCCTCACAGCTTTACTTCCGCCAGTAACTTATCTCCCATCTTCCAGACTCCACAGCAGTTCTCCTGGGAAACTTGCAAGTCTAACACTCCTGGAAGAAAGGATATTGCGTAGATATGGCTTAGCCACGCCTTGGGGATTGTTTTCAGAATGATATTTTAATTCTGCAGAGGAGCGTGCGCTGATATGAAACTTCTTCGCTGATTAAAACTGTATGCCAGCTGAGGCTCGAACTCGGGACCTTTGCCTTTCGCGGGCAACTGGTCTATCGACTGAGCTACCTAAGCGTGACTCCTTACCACTCTGCATGTTTCGCAGGAGAACTTCTGTGAAGTCTGGAAGGTAAAGTATGACGTACTGGCGGAGGTAAAGCAGTGAGGACGGGTCGTGAATCGTGCTTGGATACATTAATGACGTCCACTACGACAAAAAAATAAAAAAAGTCTGTAGAGCACTTACTGCGAAAGGCAAAGATATCGCGAGTTCGAGTCTCGGCCCGGTATACAGTTTTAATTAGCCAGGGAGTTTCACATCGGCGCAAACTACGATGCAGAATGAAAATTTTGTTCTGGAAATTTAATACCTATTGAAAAAGGAACCAACAAAGAATTTTAGAGTTCTGGTCTAACGACCTTTGCCAGAGCGACGTCGGCAGCACGCCCTGGTATACACTGAACCAGCATCAGTCTGGTGTGGCACAGTAATCAAACTGTCTCTCGTTTCAGTATTTTCCCCGATAGGTGTAAACATTATGCTCACTGTATACCGCGACAATAAACACCTCTTGGAGGCGTCGCGGACACGTCACGAGGATGGAAAGTAGATAAGAAATCAAGAAACGATTTGGGAATCATCGCCGCGATAAAGGGCCACAAATGGGGAAATCCACTAGCGTAAACGACTTTGACAAACGGTACATTGTTATCATCTGTTGGCTGGGGATGCCTAGCTCGGAATCAGCAAAGGTAGTCGGTTGCTCGCTTGCTACTGTCACGAGCGTCTGTGGAAAATGTTTGAAAGACGATGAAATCGCCAGTAAGCGTCAAGGTGTTGGACATCCATCCACGTCTCATCCCAGAACGTGAAAGACGGAGACTTGCCCGCTCTGTAAGGCAGGATAGGCGACGATCTGTGGCAGGTCTGACGATTGAGTACAATGCTGGAGCAAGAGCACATCGTTCTGCGCACAATGGTGAACATGGGGCTCCGCGTCAGACGATTACTGTTGACATCGTCGTCGATTACAACTGCAGTGGGGGCTGGATCGTCGATACTTGACCGTGGATCAATAAAAATGTGTCGCCTGCTCGGATGAATCATAGCTCCTTGTTGCACTAGATCGATGGTTGTGTCCGGATATTCCTTCACCCAGGCGAATGGTCGCTCGAAAGTTGCAGTGTTACGCTTTGGGGAACATTCATATGAAAATCCATGGGGCCAAAGGTGGCAATCGAAGGCACCATGATAGTTGTGGACCACGTGAACATTGTTACGGACCTCCTGCATCCCTTCACGGTTGATGTCTTCACCGAAGGCAATGGCATCTTCCAGCAGGATAACAGTCCGTGTGAAGAGGTCAAACTAGCTCTACGATTGTTTGAGAGGCACGAAAGGGAACTCACGTTGGAGCCTTGGTCACCAAATTCGTCTCATGTGAATTCAGTGGAACACATCTAGGACGGGTCCGGTCGCCAGCCTCACATACAACCACGTCTGTCATGTACTGTGCGTAGGCATCTGATGCCACTTACTTCCCGAAACCTACTAATGACTTATCGAATCCGTGCAACGCAGAATCGCTGCTGTATCGCGTTCTAAAAGTCGCTCAAAGCGCTACTAATCAGATGGTCATAAAATTTTGTCTCATCAGTGTTTCCAGCACTTCTTTTCTTTCCTTTTTGTATTATTTAGTTCATCAGTCGTTCAGCTGATATGATGCTACCTCCATTTTCTGTCTTGTGTGAATCTTTTCTCGATATATAAATTCTTCATCCAGCCACTTCTATAAATATTCCCTGCCCCTAATTTTCCCTCTTTACGGCGCCAAGTTAACTATTCCTGAATGTCACTTCTTCTGGTAAGGCTCTTCCGTAGGCCTGTTCTTTTTCGTACTTCTTCGTTTCTTACTTGAACTGCCACTTAGTTTTTCGGTAGTTCACGATTCGCTTACAAACACTGTCATGCTCCAGATGCTCATTTTCAGAAACTTCCTCTACATTTCCTTAACAATGTTTAATATTAGCAGGGCTCTTTTTACTGAAGAAACTTTCTTCGTTTGTGCCAATCTATTACTGATATCTTCCTTGTCTCGACCATCTTGTGTAATCTTGCTCCCAAGATAGGATAATTCTTTCCCTTCTTGCATTACCGTATCATTTTCAACGTTGTCCGCCCCCAGTAGCTGAATGATCAGCGCGACAGAATGTCAATCCTAAGGGCCCGGGTTCGATTTCCGGCTGGGTAGGAGATTTTCCCCGCTCAGGGACTGGGTGTTGTGTTGTCCTAATCATCATAATTTCATCCCCGTTGAGGCACAAGTCGCCGAAGTGACGTCAAATCGAAATACATGCACCCGGCGAACGGTCTATCCGACAGGAGGCCCTAGTCACACGACATTTACATATTCAAAGTTGATGTTAGAGACGTTATTCACCTTTCCAGTATTCTTCATCGTCTTCGTCTTTTATTGGTCTATCTTTAAGATGTATTTTGTTTAAAGAGTTCAGTCCATTCCGTTAAACATATATTTAGTCTTCCTCACATCCAGCGGTAAGGACTTTGTCTCCTGCGAACTTCAGTACTGGGACCTGTTCAACTTGCACTTCAGTTCCGCATCACAAATTTTCTATCACTTCCTTTCTTCATTCTGAACTCACACGCCACTTTGTTCACGAAAAAGTACATGAAATGTCCTCCTTAGTGCCAGCAGAGGAAAATGTGGCGAGTCGCATTAAACAAGCCAGAAGACTTGATGATTAATGAAAACCATCTCACTCGTGTTTTTACAGCTTTATTGTGTTACGATCAGTTTAGTTTCTTTGGACATCTTCAGGTCGCCGAGTTGTGCCGTGGTCAAGACACAGGTGGTCCGGTTGTCGTATGTAATGTCTTGACTTCAGCACATCTCAGCAACCTGAAGATGTTCAAGAAAACGAAACTGGTTGTAACACAGTAAACTGTAAAAATTCGGGTGAGGCGGTTTTCAACAACTATTAACATTAATGTCAAATGTGGGCTCAACGAGATCAAGATCAGTCAGAAGACTGGTGACAGAAACAAAAGAAAAAGAACAGGAAAGAAAGAAAGCTGTACGTCGTAAATGGCGACTTTCGATAACAAAAAGATGCTGATGGAATTTCATCACACGAGCGAAGCAATAGATAAACTCTTGAAATTTTGCGCAAATTCGTGATCTTAGTTTTGAAGCCTAAACAACAAGCAAAACCACTGATAAGGATCAGTGAGAAGTTCGCAGAAGAAGACAGACGAACTGTGTCTCTGCTTTTTGCTATGATCAGGGACTAATCGCGATAACAGAAGCAGAGCAATAACTATCAAGCACCTACGTCCACATCTGCATCTACATCTACATCTACCTGCGGTGTGTGGCGGAGGGTACTTTCTGTACCAATGTCCCTTCCCCCTTTACCTGTTCCAGTCACGAATGGTACACGAGGGAAAACAAGTGCTTGTAAGCCTCCGTGTCAGCTCTATGTCTCTGATTTTATCTTCATGTCTTTTCGCGAGATATACGTAGGAGGAAACACTATACTGGCTCACTCTTGAAACCTCAGCAGCAAACCAAACCGTAATGCGGGACGCGTCTCTTGCAGCGTCTGCTACGGGAGTCGGATGAGCATCTTTGTGACACTTTCGTGCTTACCAAATGAACCTGTAACGAAACATGCTGCTCTTCTTAGGCTCTTCTGCATTTCCTATATTAGTCCCATCTGGTGCAGATCCCAGACCGACGAGCAATATTTAAGTATTGGGCGAAAGAGGGCTACCTCCTTTGTATGAGGACTGCATTTCCTGAGGATTCTTCCAATGAATCTCCGCCTGCTACCTGCCTCACTTGCGATTAGTCTTATGTGGTCGTTCCACTTTAAGTCGCCCTCTACCCTCCGTTCCTAGATATTTTTGTGATGCAGCTGTTTCCAGTGGTTGTTCTGCAATCATGTAGGCATGCAGTAATGAGTCTTTCTGGCTATTTTCGCGGATTATGTTGCATCTACTATGCTTTATTATCTAATCGTCTGAAATGATTGTTCACCGAAAACCGGCCAAGAGTATGATACAAGAAAGCGCTCTTTTAGCCAGCACATCAGCAGCCGAATTGGCGAAAATGTTTCAACTGGAATTCAATGTGAATACCCTTTTTCCCCTGTTTCAGCCGGGTTTCGTAATTCTAAAATATGGTGTAGAGGAAAGGCAGTTCTCACGAAGCGGAGATATGATTATAAAAGAACATTTTTCACAGTTTCACAGAATGTACTTCTCGGAAGAGATGAAAAAATTAGAATTTTGATGGGTCGATGATTAATCATCGAAAGAGAATATGGCAAAAAAGGACCATTCATTTTTTTAAAACCAGACTTGCTGGTCCACCTTCGTGTGGTACGAGAGAATTCTATTTCAGCTCGTACTAGTTCGACATTTCTATATTTAAAATCTTAAAATCACAGTAAGGTGTGTGGTACAAGCTATTCCGTTTATGATATGTTTTATAAAAAATATGCTGATAATTTAAATAGCACTGCACTAAGAATAAAACATTAATAAATATTTTAATGATATGCTTTAGGTTTGAAAATGTGTGTGCGAAATCTTATGGGACTTAACTACTAAGGTCATCAGTCCCTAAGCTTACGCACTACTTAACCTAAATTATCCTAAGGACAGAAACACACACCCATGCCCGAGGGAGGACTCGAACCTCCGCCGGGACCAGCCGCACAGTTTAGGTTTGAATTTCCTTTACTACATATGCAGGTTCGCAATCTATGACTGCATGCGAGGATGCAACATATAAGTAACTTTATAAAAGAAACGAAATCGAATGAAATAACAAGATAACTGTTACCAGCCACTTCACGCAAATATTTTACACATGTCATAAATATGCTATGTTTACATTATTTGATACTAATTGCACAGTGAGTAATGTTTATATACCATGTTTGTAAAATGACTCATTGTTACGTTACATTGAGTAATGGAAACGTAGCATATTTCTGACATCTTTGTGTGAAGTAACAGTGTAAACACACTAAACAATGAAGAGCACATGAACAAGTAGCGGTATGCACTATCTTTTCGGATCTGCTTCCTTGTACGTACAATTTACTCTTAGATGTTCTCGTTATTAACAGTGCCTTTACTGAAAAACTAATTTTATAACCGGCGAAAGACGAAACATAACTTACTTTGCACTTCTTCTCTAGCTACGAAAAGGCGTCTGTACACTGTGCTCACATAAAAATTGTAACGACACAATCCTTCACCTAAAGACGATGGCGCGCTCCACGGAAACGCGTGCTGGAAAATTAAACAAATGATCACGCAGTAAACTGTTTGATTTATATTTGTCAACAGTTGCAGTCCATGAGAGAAGTGGCTTAAAAAAAACTTATTCGGAGAGAGAGGGATAGGAAGGGAGGGAGGGGGGAGGGAGGGAGGGAGGGAGGGAGGGAGAGAGAGAGAGAGAGAGAAGACCAACAGGAGAGCGATGCGGTGCGCCACGTGATAGTTCAGTCGGCGCTAGAGCGATACAGAAATGCTCAATAAATTGCAGTGTCAGAGGGTACGAGAAAAGTACATCGCGGGAAGGTTCACTGTTGAAATCCCGAGAGGGTACGACATGCGAAGAATCAGGTAACGAATTACTTTTTACATACGCGTCTTACGAAACGACCATGTCGAGAAAATCAGAAGAATTAGAGCTTGTACGACGGTTTATCGCCCTACCCATTATACAGGGCGGTCGGAAACAGTCTGAAAAGGAGTGTTCCAGGCTAGGTTGTGCTCAGAAATAATGAAGGGAAAAATTCGATACGTTGTGCTGCTTATGAGTTAACTAGCATTGAAATTAGCCAATCAGGCCGTAGTGTGCGCAAATTCAAGGGGCTCGCCGGAGACAGTGTCGTTAAACGTGTGAGCGATACAAAAAATGGGCATTGGACGGTAGTAAGGATCGAACGCGTGCCAGAGGCAGAGCCATCTCGTGCGATAGCTTCTACGATGTGAGAACAACTGATACTAATCGTACCTGACGGACCGCTTGAATCTGCGCTCGCAACGGCCTGATTGGTTAGCGTTATGAGGACAATTGACACTAATTATATCTGGCGGGCCGCTAGGATTTGCGCGCGCAGCGGCCTGATTGGCTAACTTCAGTGCCAGTAACTCGGAAACGACGCAACGTTTCGAATTTTTTACTTAACAATTAGTTCTCAGGACAGTCTACCCTGCAACACCCTTACAAAGTTTTATGATGTTTCTGACCACCTTTGTAGATGTAGGTGTATGTAGATAAGTAGCGTTGGGATGATCAAACAGTTAAGATTATGGCACTCCCGCGAGCTGCGGCACTGGAAGAACAGAAAGAAATGGTAAAAGCAGACAAAGGAGTTCGATGTGAGAGGCAGTTACGAAGAGACGATGATACAGTCGAGTGGTCGGGACGGCTGGCGCCGCGACCGTAAGCAAGTTGCGCGCCAAGTAGGCCACCCGCACGGCACGGCGCTAGTCGGCCAGGGCCCCCCTAAATCAATGGGGCTAATCTAATGTTTATGCGCGGGCCTTCATTTATCTGTAGGCCAGGCGAAGCGAGGGGGGGCGGGGCGGGGGCGGGCCCCCCGGGACCTGCGCGCCGGAGCCGCCATCTTTTATAATTTGTTTGATCACCTCGCCGCGAGAGCGCTCTGGCGCCGGGGCCGGGGCCGCGCGCGCTACCGGCCTGGGCGAGGGAGGACCCTGGGGGAATCCCCAAGCAATCTCAGCCGCTTCCTCCCACAGCGCCAAGACTCAATTAAACTTTAAGATGATATGCATGGGGCAAGGCGGCCCGGGCGATATCTCAAGGGCTGCTCCGCCGCTAGCTCAAGAAATTTGCATGCTGCATTATTATATAGAGAAGAGAAGAGGTAGGGAACGGTGGGAGGGGTAGGGAGAAGAGGAGGCGCTCGCCAAGGTAATGAAGGAAATGTTTCAGGCCAGCCCCCAGGGAGATCCCCTTACGGTGCTCCAGCCGGCACCGCCCTCGCGTATGTATATATAACGAGCGTGCAGCGGCTTACAAAGGAAGC
The DNA here is from genome assembly GCF_023898315.1 of Schistocerca nitens. Classification (NCBI taxonomy): domain Eukaryota; kingdom Metazoa; phylum Arthropoda; class Insecta; order Orthoptera; family Acrididae; genus Schistocerca; species Schistocerca nitens. Next base: position 771,050,088 of record NC_064617.1, read on the forward strand.
GAGGAAGGAAGCGGTGGCCAAGACGCTGCTGTCAGCGATCTTCTCCCCACGGGGCCGCGTCCCAGGATGCTAGTCTGTGCACCTGTACTGTCCCTCACCTCGAGGACGCAGTCGGAGCTAGCGCACTTTTCCGAGACTTGCTCGGACTATGTTGACGAGGTCATTGTAAAAGTAAAGAACGTTTACCTGGTTGGCAGACGCGAGCTGTCCGTTACCTAAACAGTCACCCGAGATGCTATTAAACTGTTGTGGAACGGCCGTAGCGAGATTTAAATGTCCGCTGCCGATAACTTGTAAGTTCTTCTTCTGCTGCTGACTATTGTTGCCCCTGTTTGTCCGCCACCTCCTGTTGCACATACTGGACCAGTTGCTGTCCCATATCCAGGGTGGTGGTCCAGATAATCGTTTCCCTTTTGGTCGTCCATGTTTATAAATTTTAGCTAGTATTGTGAGATCCATCCTTTCCACATGATCCCTTGTAAATTGCTATATTTGCGCTTTTGCCGATTTCCAAAGAATCAGTCTGTTTCGTGTCGATCAAGCCCCTACCACGCTATAGCGGAGAAGTGAGGCAGATTTTTCCATACTGAAGCCTTCATTTGCAGGGACGAATATGAATTCTGGTCTAGTGATTTGAATCATGTAAGAGACAACGAAATGAAACTGAAGAAAAAAATAAAATGATGTTTTCTTCACAACTGTCACTGAGTAATAAAGTCTGTCTTACATGATTGTAGTAACCTGACTTTGTATAGTAGGTCTACGTGAAAAGACGGGAGGTTACAGACATCTGTTCAAGAATGTAACGTTGCGTGATGACATGTAGTAGAAGCAAAAATGCGGCAATTTCGGGATCCAAGACAGCTGCATGAAACTTTCGAAGTAGCAGGTAGTGAGATTACTTTACCATTCACTAAGCTTTTCACTCAGAGTTCTTGTTCAATATTTCCTAATACATCATCTGTGTCTCTCTTTGCGCATGTTTTTCAGTGTTTAATTTATTTTCGGAAGGCAGAATTTTATCTGCCTCCGTTTCCATAATTTGGTCGTGGTTTTCCTTCAACTGGCTTGGACTTGAATATTTGTAATCTCCAATTTGACCTGATCTATTTAATTTCCACCCTTGTTTCTATTAGGGAGCCCTCATTAAAATTATTTGTATATGTTACGTCATCGTGTGTGCAACGTTTTATTAGATATGTGGCATAATTTACTAAATGCAAACACAGTATTGTCATGAAAATGAGGGCTTCAACATGGTGTTACGCAACAAATCTATAAGGAAACGGGAGAGTAAAATTTTCAGAGTTGGAACAGCCGGCATTACTAAAACATGCGCAAGTATCAAAGACGCCAGCCAGGAAGAGTAACCATTTCAATACCGTTACTCACGAACGAAGGCAATAACCTCGAAACTCTTGAGCGAGACTGCGAACGAGCTCACTAGAAAATCGTTGGAAGAGTGCTGACCGAACCACCTGTGTAACCTTATGTAAGAGGCACTTGGTAGGCCACGACATCGCCTAACATCGGTAGAGACACTGTAACAAATTCGTTAATCAGATGTAGCGGAACTGAAGACCGCTGACGACTAAAGAGCAGAACCGATTCGCTCATTAGAAATGGGGTGTTAGAGTGGACCCTCTCCCCGAAGACATAAATATTCCACCTCCACCAGCCTAGAGCACTCGATCAGTTGGATCGATGGCGTTCGTGTCATTCGCACTCGATTCTCTGACTATGGTATGGTAACATCTTGTGTGAGATATTGTTCTCGTGTTGGTCTTACACTTGCTGCCTCACGAGAAGATCAGCGATCCGTTGTCACGGATAATGAAGGCCAGCATCCAGCACTGAAGTGAGCACAGCAGCCAGCACTGATGGATGGTCCAGGCTCTACCAACATGGCTCCGGTCCAGGGCAGAAGCTGTCCCAAGACTCCAGCGTCGCACGAGTTTGACGGCCTACTTACCTGCGTGCCAGGTTCAGAATTCAGTGCGGCATCCGACATCACGTTCCAGCTGTGGTCAGTGGTCAGTGATCTGGGAGGCTTGAGTATTCCTTGAAACGGCATGTGTATAAAACGCACACGTCACGGTCAAAGCCAGCGGGCGGCAAACCGTCGCACCAGGGTGTCAACGACTTCCACTCCGAGCTGAAACAGCGTGCTCGGTAGTCTTGTGTCCGTTGTTGGATTCAGCAGTTCCTCTCAATATTACGTAGCCACCAGTCGTCGTGGAAGGCACGACAGCGATATGTATTCCGAGTAATAAATGGAATAGTCTTGAATACCCTTTTATCGCGTCTAACGACACCACACAGATTCCCAGTCTGCATCCTGACAAAACAGTAGGCGTCTCCAGCCCGTCAGTAAATCAGTTATGTCGATTATCCGTGAGCTAGGTTTGTTCTTATCTGTGAACCCACTGTTCGAATTTCGTTACGGCTGCGTGTCTGCTGAGGTTCGCTGGCGCTTGAGCGGCGTAGCTAATGAGGTGCTTAGGTGCAATGTCATATACACAAATAATGAAATAATAGTAATGATGAATACAAATTAAGAACAAACAAAGAGGTCTATTTGAAAACGGAAAAGCTAAGAGATGTGATGAGGAAAAGAGGACTACAGTTTTATGGACACTTATACCGAATGAATAATAACAGACCAGCCAAGCAAATCTTCAACTTACAACACAGCTACAAATCCAAACCCACGTGTTTCACCGAAATGTATAAAGATATGAAAAACACAGGTACTGAGTGGACGTAATAGATAACAGAATACTTTTTAGAGAAACAACAAAAAAGGTAGGATTTCAGGGAAATAGAGGCCTGCAAATGGAAGAAATGGACCTAGGAAGAAAAAGAACGGCACCCTCGAAGGATGAAGGAAGTCTGGGAGCAACGAAAATTAAACACAAAGAAGCAAAAACGAAGTTGATTTATCGTACCCTCCAAAAGTGTTATTCGAATAAATAAATAAATATACTGAAGTTTATATGTATATCACTGGTTTCCATGTATGAGGTATTTGATTAAAACGAAGCTTCTCTCACACAACGAATCTGGAAAATAGGTAAAACATTTACATTAATAATGCAGGGCTCAGGTATTGAATGTTATGATAGAGCGACTATTGCGAATGCGAGTTTCTGGGGCAGTTTCCGTTCTGTTTATGAACTGCATTTATCTCGCGATTGGGTTTAGCAATCTGGTTTTCATACAACAGGTATGTAGGCTGCGTGTGTTACATGATTTTCCAATGTACGTTGAATAATTGATCTACGTATGGCTGCGCTGAGGGCAGCACGTGTTTCATACAACTTCAACCAGTGTCGGCTATGGAAACTTTCGTATGTTTGAGACACAATAATAACGCAAAGTTAACGCAAATCTTTTACCTTTATATCGAATCCGTACCATTTAGATATCCGGTTAAATGAAGAGCAATTTTTGGGAGATAACAGACGTGAGAAACTATATGGCCTTCTACAAATACTTTATGCGGAAGTAACTAAACATTTTGATGGCTTTTCTGATTAATGTTTAACTCAGCACCCGTTTTCCTAGTAACTAATATTTAGAAATAAGACACTCTTTGCCTTATTAATCTACTCTCAAGTCACAGATGGTAAGTTCTCCTCGATATCTTCGAGAGGGCAGCTACATCATATTCTGATTAGATGATTCTGTGAAACGACGGTGTTACAACTTCGCGACGACTAGGTATATATCCTGTTAATTAGAGAAAAAAATAAATCTTGTTAAGAAGATTCAAAAAAAAAAATGGCTCTGAGCACTATGGGACTCAACTGCTGAGGTCATTAGTCCCCTAGAACTTACAACTAGTTAAACCTAACTAACCTAAGGACATCACAAACATCCATGCCCGATGCAGGATTCGAACCTGCGACCGTAGCGGTCTTGCGGTTCCAGACTGCAGCGCCTTTAACCGCACGGCCACTTCGGCCGGCAAGAAGATTCAATTTGGTCACGTAGCCGATGTCACGGAAGATTTTTTTTCGTCTTGGAAAAACCATGTGTTAATGAAGTCGTCATACAGATTTAGCAATCATTGCTATAGTTTGATGGTCCTCGGCAGATCATGGGTATAGAAAGCCCATGGAAGATCTTTGACGATTCAGCCACGAATGAAGACCCGACGGACAAGCCCAGATCTTTTCCTGGTCCCCGATTTCACAGCCAAATTACAGTCTGTACGCCTTTCTAATACATATGGCGTTATTGGCCTTCTTTACGAATTCAACGCAGCCTTTCCGCAAAGTGTAACGAAAATTGTCAGCACTGTTTACGCATTTTCGAGACATACTGAATCACAGGTATTACAATGACTACACGCACTAACTACATTCGACTAATTCGTTCTTGCACCATACGAACAGAACACTGATTGTAACAGATTGAAACTACGGTTAAATGGAACATGCTCCGCTCCTATCTTTCTCTTCCCCTTACCCTTGTTGTTACGAGCCAGGGCTTAAAATAGCAACAAAATACACACGGCTATTGTTGCTTGAAACTTCATCACACCGTATACGATCAGCGGGATTTTGAAGCCTTTATGGGAAGGGATTGACAATGGATGCTAATAAAATGTAATTAAATACAACTCCTCTTTAACAGGGAAACGAGAGCTAATTCGAGTTTTTCATTGTCATTTTCGTTATCAGCATCGATATAGCTAACAAACATTTATTACACACAGTCAAATTTTCACTGTTGTGACCACCACCACAATCTTCACCACCACTATCATAAACGTCACCACCACCAACCTCGTCTTAGTGCAAGAAACTCGTTTGCATAATATGATGTATACGGGTAGAACCAGAACTCCACCGACAAAATTTATGAGGCTGTTCAGGTACATTTTCTGAATATTTTGGTATAACGGACCTTTAGTCACCGGTTGCTCGTTACAGCGTAGTTATGTAATTCTGATTTATTCACTTTGTCACCCCAGTTACGTTTCTTTATGGGAACACGCCTCCACGACAGTGAAAAAGTCTGTAATACAACGCAAAACTGAGAGTACTGCAACGACCTTCAAACAGATGCAAAAGTAGTGTAACGAGATTGCCGCCGACGGGATAACATCACAACGCCATTGTGCCGCTCTTCCACTATATTCAGTGAAACCACACACGAGGCACACTTCCGTCGTTAAACCTATCGGTACTGCTGTGTATCACCAACGAAAAACTGTGCCGGAAAAAGAATGGGACAAATCCGAGCAGTACTGAATGAGATCTTGGCGTCGATGAGGAAAGTGAGCTTTACCGCTGTCAACAACAAATATCATGAGTGAATGGAACAGGTGTTTCCAAACAAGACACACACTGCAGGCCGTCGACGTTTGAAGTGTTATGCAGACATTTTCAGTGCAATACAAAGACAGATGAGGGCAGGAAATGATTCGAAATGCAAATGCTTTGTAACAAACCACCGGAGACCACGGGTCCGTTATATCAAAATATCGCTGTACATCCTCAGAAATTTAGTTGGTGCAGTTCTGGTGAACCCTGCATATTGCCGAGTGAAATTGTAAATGCTTTTGGTTGAATTAACATTACGTGATTAGGATTTTAATTATGATAGTCCAATAACTGTCACAGGTGATTATTAAATGGACTAGTACCTTACACACTTTTCGAAATCGAGTCCTTAGAACCGTTGACCCACTGATTTGACAACAGAATATATGCACTTTCAAGCATCTCGACAGTTTTGCTGTTACGTTATACACGGTGATTCAAAAAGAATACCACAACTTTAAAAATGTGTATTTAATGAAAGGAACATAATATAACCTTCTGTTATACATCATTACAAAGAGTATTTAAAAAGGTTTTTTTTTCACTCAAAAACAAGTTCAGAGATGTTCAATATGGCCCCCTCCAGACACACGAGCAATATCAACCCGATACTCCAACTCGTTCCACACTCTCTGTAGCATATCAGGCGTAACAGTTTGGATAGCTGCTGTTATTTCTCGTTTCAAATCATCAATGGTGGCTGGGAGAGGTGGCCGAAACACCGTATCCTTAACATACCCCCATAAGAAAAAATCGCAGGGGGTAAGATCAGGGCTTCTTGGGGGCCAGTGATGAAGTGCTCTGTCACGGGCTGCCTGGCGGCCGATCCATCGCCTCGGGTAGTGGACGTTCAGGTAGTTACGGACAGATAAGTGCCAATGTGGTGGCGCTCCATCCTGCTGAAATATGAATTGTTGTGCTTCTTGTTCGAGCTGAGGGAACAAATGCTTGCTGGATGCGTGCTACATTTTCATCACTCGTTCTCGGCCGTCCACAACTTTTCCCTTTGCACAAACACCCATTCTCTGTAAACTGTTTATACCAACGTTTAATACACCACCTATCAGGACGTTTAACACCATACTTCGTTCGAAATGCACGCTGAACAACTGTCGTCGATTCACTTCTGCCGTACTCAATAACACAAAAAGCTTTCTGTTGAGCGGTCGCCATCTTAGCATCAACTGACGGTGACGCCTAGTCAACAGCGCCTCAAGCGAACAAATGTACAGCTAAATGAAACTCTATAGCTCCCTTAATTCGCCGACAGATAGTGCTTAGCTCTGCCTTTTGTCGTTGCAGAGTTTTAAATTCCTAAAGTTGTGGTATTCTTTTTGAATCACCCTGTATTTCTATGGCAGCCAAGATGAGGTATTGCTTTAACTGTCAGAGCATATTATCGGAACAGAGGTTACTGAAATTTATAAAGCGCAATTTATTCATTAATAGCAATTAGAGCCATAGTTCTGGCACATTTTTTTAACTTTAAACTGAGATGACGAAAGTCACATTAGCAATATGCACGTCTACAGATTGCGACAGTATCGCGTATAAAAGGGCAGTGCATTGCTGGAGCAGTCTTTAGTACTCAGGTGGTTCATCTAAAAAGGTTTTCCGACGTGATTGTGGCCGCATGACGGGAATTAACAGACTTTGAACGCGGAATAGTAGTTGGAGCTAGACGCACAGGACATTCCATTTCGGAAATCGTTAGGGTATTCAATATTCCGAGATCCACAGTGTGCAGCGAATATCAAATTTCAGACATTACCATGGACGATGCAGTGGCCGATGCCCTTCACTTAAGATTGAAAGTAGCAGCGTTTGCGTAGAGTTGTCAGTGCTAACAGGTAAGCAACACTGCGTGAAATAACCGCAGACATCAATGTGTGACGTACAACGAACGTATCCGTTAGCGTAGTGCTGTGAAATTTGGCGTTGGCTGGATATGGACAACAGATGCGAGTGTCTTTACTGACAGCACCACACCGCCTGCAGCGCCTCTCCTGAGCTCGTGAACAAATCGGTTTTGCCCTAGACGACTGTGAAACCGTGGTGCGGTCAAATGACACCAGATTTCAGCTCGTAAGAGCTGATGGTAGGTTTCGAGTGTGGCGCAGGCCGCAGGAACCCATGGACCCAAGTTCTCCACGAGGCACTGTGCATGCTGGTGATGGCTCCATAATTGTTTGGGCCGTGTTTACATGAAGAAGTTATATTCGGTTACTTGGAGACCATATGCAGCCATTCATGGATTTCATGTTCCCAAACAACGATGGAAATCTTACGGATAATAATGCGCCTTGTCACCGGGCCGCAATTGTTGGTGATTGGTTTGAAGAACATTCTGGACAGTTCGACAGAATCATTTGGCCACCCAAATTGCCTGACATGAATCCAATCGAGTGGTTATGGGAGATAATGGAGACGTGCACAAAATCCTGCACTCGCAACATCTTTGTTATTATGGACTGTTACAGAGGCAGCATGTCTCATATTTCTTCAGGGGACATTCAACGACTAGTTGAGTTCGTGCCATGTCGAGTTTCTGCACTACGCAGGGCAAAAGGAGGTCCGACACGAAATTAGGAGGGATCCCATGACTTTTCTTACCTCAGTCTAATATTTTACTTGTATTTCTGAATTTCTCGTTTTGGCTTGGTGCACAGTTTCCCAGCCTTGTTTCATCAACTTGAATAACAAATTATCAATAACAATAATTATTATTAAGAGTACCTTCAATAATTTATTTGTGTGTTAATTTTTATGTATTTATTTTTAGCTCTTCAAAATGGTCATTGAAGGCCGAAATTAATTACCTGTTGTATACGATCGCGGCTTGTAAGTGGAATAAAGACATAAAACACTTTTCTGGATCGCCGTTGTATTTGACTACAACTGTGTTGCAACTCGTTCAGCACTGTGTCAATTTAGAAAGTGCAGATTCACGCAGGTAAGCATTAATGTGTTCTGACGGATTTGCGTGGGCGTGCATAAGTCAATTTTAAACAAATTATGGCTAGGTATTTCAGTAGTGTCTCTTAATTGTAAATATGTGGATATACTGTTATTATTCACTTTGAACGGTAACCGTGATTTATATCCAGCAGGTAAATTTCATGACTTACACACGTGGTGCAACTTCGCACACAGTTACGGTATGGGGAATTTTTCTTCCAACATACCCTCTGCGTATAAAGTATCAGTGGGAATATCAAGTACCCTCCTCTACGCACATATAATACGGTGGCTTTCGGACCGCATATGTAGATATACGTCTACATGTCTCTCGCATCTCTTTCTAGATTATGTAAACTGCTGTTACGCCTAGCCAGAAATATGTCTATTTTGGAATGGCGACTGCTTTATCTTTTTAATTGTTTACTTTCTCGATTAATGTTGTTTGAGCATTGTAATCGTTACCGTTTCTGTGATTACATGGCATATATCTTTTTTAAATAAACATGATCTTTGTTGTTTTAAGGAAACAAAACAGAAGACCATCATTACTGGCAGCAAGGGTACCTAGCGACTGGAAGAAAGCGCAGTTCATTCCCGTTTTTAAGAAGGGCCGTAGGACAGATGCATACAATTATAGACCTATATCGTTGACATCAGTCTGTTGTGGAATTATAGAACATGTTTTATGCTGAAGAATTATGACTTTTTGGAGAATGAAAATCTCCTCTACAAAGATCGGCATGGATTCCGCAAACCGAGAACCTGCAAAACTCAGCTCGCTCTGTTCCTCCGTGATCCTCAGCGCCGTAGACAACGGTGCTCAGCTTGATTTCAGGAAGGTACTTGACACAGTCCTGCACTTCCTTTTAGTGAAAAAAGTACGAGCTTATCTAATATCGGAGTAGATTTGCGACTGGATTCAAGATTTCCATGTACACAGAATTCAACACGTCTCTCTTAACGTAACAAAATCGACAGATGTAAAGGTAATTTCCAGAGTAGCCCTAGGAAGTTGTTTAATTATATATATATATATATATATATATATATATATATATATATATATATATATATATATATATATATATGTGTCGGATACTCTTTAAGTACCAACGCCAGAGGACAGTACCGATTTCCAGAATGACCTCCAGAGAATTGATGAACGGTGCAGGCTCTGGCAGTTGACCATGAAAGTAAATAAATGTAACATATTTGGCATACACAGGAAACGAAATCCACTACTGTACCGCTACACTACTGATGACAAAGCGCTGGAAACAGTATCTACCGTAAAATATCTACGAGTGACTTTCCAAAGCGACCTTAAGTGGAATGATCACATAAAACATGTAGTGGGAAAAAGCAGACGCCAGACTCAGATTCATAGGAAAAATCTTAAGGAAATGTATCTCATCCACAAAGGAAGTGGCTTATACGGCGCCTGTGCGACCGGTTCTTGAATGTTGATCATCTGTCTGGGGTCCCTACCTGGTAGGACTGACAGAAGAGATAGAGAAGATCCCACAGAGGGCGTCGCGTTTCCTCACGGGATTGTTTAGCCGGCGCGAGAGCGTTACGGCGGTGTTCAACAAACTCCTTTGGCAGACGTTACAAGAGAGACGTTGTGCACAAGGGAGAGATTTACCATCGAAATTCCGAGAGAGCACTTTCCGGGAAGAGTTGGACAACAAATTACTCCCCCCCCCCCCCCCCCCCCATCATATGTCTCGCATAATGACCACGAGGAGAAAATTTGATGAATTAGTGTGAATATAAATATATGCTATTTGCGATTGGAACAGGGTTGGAGGGGTCAGTTAGTGGTGCAAAAGATACCCTCCGCCACATGCCACCAGGTGGCTTGCGGAGAATTATATAGATGTAGATGTGGAAGCTTTGTACGGCCCCACTTATATTCAGAAGTGATGTTCCCTAATCTGCTGGGCTCACGACCGCAATATGTCTATGATTAACATCTCCGAGTGGGAGACCTGTCAGAATCCAAACGTCTGCATTGACCTGCCACCGTTACCGGTTGTACACTACGTCCGTAAACAACTACATAGTTGACGACCGTGTAACTCATGCGAAATTTAACTTTTCTGGGCAGACTTAATTTATTAGTTGTTTTCTCAGAGCTTTATTATCCTGGTCAATAAGCACTTCATTTTTCTGGCTACTTTTAATTTCATTTTGTGGAGTTATTTCCGACCACGTACTATTTTGCACTTGTTCAAGTTTTCTGCGATACTTATTCTTTAGTATAGACAATAGAAGAATATAATTCCAATCTCAAAGAAAGCAGGTGTTGACAGATGTGAAAATTATCTAACCATCAATTCAATAAGTCTCGGCTGCAAAATACTAACGCGAATTCTCTACAGACGAATGGAAAAACTGGTGGAAGCCGACCTAGGGGAAGATCAGTTTGGATTCCGTAGAAATATTGGAACACGTGAGGCAATACTGACCTTACGACTTATCTTAGAAGAAAGATTAAGGAAAGGCAAACCTACGTTTCTAGCATTTGTAGACTTAGAGAAAGCTTTTGACAATGTTGACTGGAATACTCTCTTTCAAATTCTAAATGTGGCAGGGGTAAAATACAGGGAGCGAAAGGCTATTTACAATTTGTACAGAAACCAGATGGCAGTTATAAGAGTCGAGGGACATGAAAGGGAAGCAGTGGTTGGGAAGGGAGTAAGACAGGGTTGTAGCCTCTCCCCGATGTTATTCAATCTGTATATTGAGCAAGCAGTAAAGGAAACAAAAGAAAAATTCGGAGTAAGTATTAAAATCCATGGAGAAGAAATAAAAACTTTGAGGTTCGCCGATGACATTGTAATTCTGTCAGAGACAGTAAAGGACCTAGAAGAGCAGCTGAACGGAATGGACGGTGTCTTGAAAGGAGGATATAAGATGAACATCAACAAAAGCAAAACGAGGATAATGGAATGTATCGAATTAAGTAGGGTGATGCTGAGGGAATTAGATTAGGAAATGAGACACTTAAAGTAGTAAAGGAGTTTTGCTATTTGGGGAGCAAAATATCTGATGATGGTCGAAGTAGAGAGGATATAAAATGTAGACTGGCAATGGCAAGGAAAGCGTTTCTGAAGAAGAGAAATTTGTTAACATCGAGTATAGATTTAAGTGTCAGGAAGTCGTTTCTGAAAGTTTTTGTATGGAGTGTAGCCATGTGTGGAAGTGAAACATGGACGATAAGTAGTTTGGACTAGAAGAGAATAGAAGCTTTCGAAATGTGGTGCTACAGAAAAATGCTGAAGATTAAATGGGTCGATCGCATAACTAATGAGGAGGTATTGAATAGAATTGGGGAGAAGAGGAGTTTGTGGCACAACTTGACTGGAAGAAGGGATCGGTTGGTAGGACATGTTCTGAGGCATCAAGGGATCACCAGTTTAGTATTGGAGCGCAGCGTGGAGGGTAAAAATCGTAGAGGGAGACCAAGAGATGAATACACTAAGCAGATTCCGAAGGATGTAGGTTGCAGTGGGTACTGGGAAATGAAGAAGCTTGCACAGGATAGAGTAACATGGAGAGCTGCATCTTTGGACTGAAGACCAGAACAACAACAGACAATAGTGCCATATTTTGATGTTGAGCTTAAGCCAAGAGTTGCGTCGTATTTCTCGTTGGAACAAGAAATATAATTCACGGCCTTTCTTCCGTGATATAATCTCTAGCACTGGTGGAATTTTACGCCACATAAAAAACTAATCTCATCAATTGCATTTTACATTTTTTCGCACGTTGCATAGCAGTGAGCGTATATCGTCACTGGAGCTTTTCTTTGTATATAATACATTTTAATTCACAACTATGGTCACTGTCGAAATAGTAGACCTACATTCTATAGAGAGTTATTGCCATGTAAATAACCTGAAAATTTAGCGATATAAGTACTGAAGTTGAACTGCGTAAGAAGACATGTGAGCAATCAATAAATCTTGACACTACGTTGTGTCTCACACAATTACGCCCACCGCGGTACAGGGAAGAGGAAACTTCGTTTTCAACATCTCTTCGACGTCGAAGTCACGAGAAAAATGAGCACAAGATGATGTGTGCAAGAGTGTTGATGAAGTACACCGTGACCTCATGGATGGAGAAAATGCGGTGTTCACCTTAAATTTTTCTACGCCTACATGATTACTCTGCAAAACATACAAGTGTTTGACAGAGTGTTCTTAGAACCACTTTGAAACTATGTCTCTATCGTTCCACTCTCGAATGGCATGTAGCAAAAATTAACACTTAAATCTTTCCGTGCGACTTCTTCGTCTTCTTTTTATTTAGCGTTTATCTTGTCTAGAACGGGTTCCGCTATACTCAAGTCTCTGCAAATTTATTTTTATTTGACTTTGCGGCCTGATGTACTTCCTGCGCAGCAGTCGTCAAGGTAGCCTCCGCGTGCTCTCTGATTGCTCATATTTTATTACGATGGTCATTTGTACTTACGTAGGTGGAGGTCAACGAAATATTTTGGAATTGTAAGGTGAAAGCTGCTGATTGACATTTAGGGTGAAGATCTCGCGGCAACGAAAAACGCCCTTGTTTCAATGATCGCCAACCCCGTCTATGCTACTATATAAAGACAGATCATTGTTTAACCTTATTCTTAAAAGTCACGAAAAGTTTTTGGGGCATTTAGTTCAGATTTGTATACGACACTCTAATAAACGCTTGGATGGACCTAGCCTACATATTTTTAAATGTATATGGTACATGATCTATACTACAGCATAAAAAGATTCGTCGTTTTTTCAGTATATCCATTGTGGATGACGAACTGCGACTGTGATTTAAATTGGCGATTTATCTGGCATGAAATATGCAACCAGTCGCTCTTTTTAGTTTTTTGATTCGATTTATTCAACATAAATATGTTATCGAGCCACTGCAGGCTCATCATGCCGTGGACCCAGTGAAGCTAGGTGCAGTGCTCATGCTGAGTGCACTGCCTTGTGGTATCCATATCAGCTCTGTTCCTATAATGTACATTAACGAGCTATGTACACAAATATACACAACATTTAGCTCGATAATGTATATTAAGGAACAGATCTGATACGGAAAGCACAAGGCAGCGCACTCAGCATGAGCACTGCACCTAGCTTCACTGGGTCCACAGCATAGTGTTCTTGTAGCACCTCCATCTGATGATGAGCCTGCAGTGATTCGAAAACATATTTTTGGTTTAATAAAAGTATCAAAAAACTAAAACAGCGACTGGTTGCTCATTTATTTATTACCGGAAAAATCGCCAAGTTGTTTAACCATTTACTTCAAATTTTTACATGGTGCAGCAGGAACCGTTCGGAAGGATATATGCTGCATTTATGCCAACGGCCTTGCCGCAGTGGTCACCTGTTCCCATCAGATCACCAAAGTTAAGCGCTGCCAGGCTTGGCTAGCATTTGGATGGGTGACCGTCTGAGTGTGCCGACGCTGTTGGCAAGAGGGGTGCACTCAGCCCTTGTAAGGAAAATTTAGGAGCTACTCGACTGAGAAGTAGCGGCTCCGGTCGCGAAAACTGACAACAGCCAGGAGAGCGGTATGCCCCTCCATATCCGCATCCAATGACGCCTATCGGCTGACGATGATACGGCGGGCTGTCGGTACCGTTGAGCTGTTCGGAGGCCTGTTCGGATAAAGAGGGATGTCTCTAAAATTTCTCGCCCGTTTTACTTCAAATAATAAAGGGTAATTTAATATACGTTTGGAAAAAAATGGTTCAAATGGCTCTGAGCACTATGGGACTTAGGTCATCAGTCCCCTAGAACTTAGAACTAGTTAAAGCTAACTAACCTAAGGACATCACACACATCCATGCCCGAGGCAGGATTCGAACCTGCGACCGTAGCAGTCGCGCGGTTCCGGACTGCGCGCCTAGAACCGCGAGACCACCGCGGCCGGCAATGTTTGGAAAAAGATAAGATTTATATATTTGTTAAAGAACAACGTACAGGTTTTCTGTCGAAACAGACTGCGAGGAAGAAAGTGCTGCGTTATTGTGTGCTGTGAAAATGTGACGTTTCGTATTGTTTCTCGCAGTCAGTTTTAAGCATGATTACATCATTTAAACCATTACGCAATCTTTCTCCTTCTATATAATTGTCAACAAACAATGTACACACAATTACGTCCTGTTTTGTTTTCTTCCTCGCAGTCGGTTTCAACAGAAAACAGGAAAGTTGTATCAATGGCTTACCGGATTATGATTAGAATGCTACTGCTACTATTACTACTACTACGGAAACTGACCCGTATGAAACTAAGTAATTCTAACCGTTCGCAAATTAAAACTGTGCGAAATACGTCACTGAAGATACTATCCTGACAGACCCAGCAGCAGGAGAGGTCTCTCGCATCCAGTATAGCAATAATTCCAACCGATTTACTCTTTTATTTTAAGCGACTTCAGTTCCTGATCAAGGTTTCGTTGACAGTAACAGTAAACAAGACTCGTGAGAGGGGTGGGGGGAGGCGGACAGAAAGGAATGGTGAGGGGGGGGGGATGAAATGGACATAGAGATGGGGAAGGAGAAGATGGATAAAGACAGGGGAGAGGAGGAGCTGGACAGAGAGAGGACAGTGAAAGAGATCAGAACGTATATCGAATTCTCATGTATATGTAGCAATTGCGAAGCATTTCTGGGTTCGAAAGTTCGCTTATAATATCCGCGACACCCTCTTCCATTCTTCATGATAACAAACAACGAGCTGCCCTTCATTGAAATTTTTCAATGTCTTCTGTCGACCCCATCTAGAAAGGATTCCATGCCGCCCAGCAGTACTGCAGAAGAAGACGGGCAAGTGTTGTACAACCAGTTTCGTTAGCAGAGTTGTTGCATCTAAGTCTTCCGCGACACAACATTTTTCTGTGTAGTGGTTCCAGTTTAAGCTGTTCGTAACTTTGATCTCTAGATATTTATTAAATGTACAACTTTTAAATTTGTGTGATTTATCGGGTAACCGAAACTTAACGGAAGTTTGTTTGGCGCCCACATGCAGGAGCTCACCATTATTGTTCAGGGTAACTGCAACATTCCGCGTCATTGAGATATCTTGTCCAAATCTTTTTGTAATTCGCTCTGAACTTCTGATGAATTTACCAGATGAAGAACGGCAGCATCATCTAGAAACAATCTAAGAAGGCTGCTCAGATTGTCTCCTAAATCGGTTAATTTGGGAAGAGCAGCAGAGGGACTATAACGCTTTCTATGGGAAAACCTAGATATATAGTTTTGTATTCCTAGATGATTTGCCACTTACCACGAACTGTGTACCCTTTCTGATTGGCAGCCGATAGTGCAGTCGCATTCAGGAAAACCAGGCGAAGTATAAATCTGGATTACGTCTGAATACCACTTCTTTCTTAACTATTTCGTCACCTAGTTCTGTTTCTGTCCACCTACAGACCTGTGGTTGAAGGTATACGCTGAGGTGACAAAAGTCAAGGAATAGAGATATATATATAGATAGCGGTAGTATCGTGTACACAAGATATAAAAAGGCGGTGCGTTGGCGGAGCTGTCGTTTGTGCTCTTGTGACTCAAAAGCTTTCCGGCGTAATTATCGCCGCACGACGATAATTGACAGACGCATGGGACATCCCATTTCGGAAATCGTTAGGGAATTCAATATTCCGAGATCCGTGGTGTCAAGAGTGTGCCGAGAATATCAACTTTAGGCATTAGCTCTCACCGCGACAACGCAATGGTCGACGGCCTTCACTTAACGACCGAGACCAGCGTCGTTTTCGTAGAATCGTGAGCGCTAAGAGATAAGCAACACTGCGTTAAATAACCGCAGAAATCAATGTGAGACCTGCAACGACCGTACACTGATGAGCTGAAACATTATGATCAACTGCTTAATAGCTTGCTTGTCTATCTTTGCGACCAAACACATCACTGATACTACGAATCAGGGAGGAGGAGGAGATTAGTGTTTAACGTCCCGTCGACAACGAGGTCATTAGAGACGGAGCGCAAGCTCGGGTGAGGGAAGGATGGGGAAGGAAATCGGCCGTGCCCTTTCAAAGGAACCATCCCGGCATTTGCCTGAAGCGATTTAGGGAAATCACGGAAAACCTAAATCGGGATGGCCGGAGACGGGATTGAACCGTCGTCCTCCCGAATGCGAGTCCAGTGTGCTAACCACTGCGCCACCTCGCTCGGTATACGAATCAGGGATCCGACAGTTTGTTGGTAGGTTTGTGAAGGTATGTGGCATTAGATTTCTACGCACAGGTCATGTAATTCGCGTTAATAACGGGCCGCCGGTTTGCGTACGTGGTGATGGCGCCCGATAACGACCCAGATGGTTTCCATGGGATTTACATCAGGTCGATTTGGTCGCCGAGAAATCAACGTCAGTTCACTATAATGTTCCTAAAACGGCCGTAGCGCGTTTCTGGCTCCGAGACACGGACAATATTACTGCTGTAAATGACATCGCCGGGAATGGTTCGCAGCTGTCAGAATGTCTTCGATGACTACCACAACTCCCATGCAAGCGTAGGAGGATGTCTTCCAGAGTATAACACTGCTCCCATCAGCCTGCGTCCGTGGCGCGTTGCACTTTTCGAGCCGCCATTCACCTCGAGGATGGCGTTTGTGGACACACTATCGACCTAATGTAGGAAAAATGTGATTCACCAGAAGTGCCGACAGGTTTTCACTGATCGACGGTCGAATACCGATGCCTCCATGCCTACTGCAATCGTAACTGACAATGTCGATGGGTCAACATATGAATACGTAGGGGTGATCTGCTGCGGAGCTCCATGTTCAACAGAGTGCGACGAACGATGTGCTCCGAAAAACTTGCACCTGCACCAGCATTGTGTTCTTTTGGCAGAGATGCCACAGATCACCGTCTGCCCTACTTTACAGTCCAGACAAGCCTCCGAACCCCACGTGCTGTAAATAGTCGTGATGCAACAACTTAGCACCTAGTGTCCTTCTACCTCTTTCCGTAGATGCTCACTACAGTATCACGTGAACATTCGATCAGCTTCCCGGTTTCGAGGTTCTCGTTCACAGGCTCTGCGTTAATAATAATCTGCCCTTTGTCAAAGTCGCTTATGTCAATGGATTTCCCAATTTGCAGCCCGTATGTTCGCTAGTGTGATCTTCCATCCGTTCCCTTACGAACATTTGCTACAGCCTAACGTGCCCGCAACAACAGAAGGCGGCATCCAACGTCGCGGTGGGCAGCGGTCATAAAGTTTTGGCTTATCAGTGTATCTGTTAGGATAAGACGGCGAAATTTGGCGTTAAAGGGCTATGGTAGTTGACAACCGACGCGTGTGTTTGCTAACAGCACGTCATCACAATTCCTGGGCTCGTGACCATATCAGTTGGACCTTAGACGACTGGAAAATTGTGGCCTGGTCACATGAGTCTAGATTTCAGGGTAGGATTCGTGTGTGGCGCAGTCCCCGAAATTTGGCGTTAATGGGCTATAGTAGTTGACAACCGACGCGAGTGTTTGCTAACAGCACGTCATCACAATTCCTTGGCTCGTGACCATATCAGTTGGACCTTAGACGACTGGAAAATTGTGGCCTGCTCAGATGAGTCTAGATTTTAGGGTAGGGTTCGAGTGTGGCGCAGACCCCGAAATTTGGCGTTAATGGGCTATAGTAGTTGACAACTGACGCGAGTGTTTGCTAACAGCACGTCATCACATTTCCTGGGCTCGTGACCATATCAGTTGGACCTTAGACGACTGGAAAATTGTGGCCTGGTCAGATGAGTCTAGATTTTAGGGTAGGGTTCGAGTGTGGCGCAGACCCCGAAATTTGGCGTTAATGGGCTATAGTAGTTGACAACCGACACGAGTGTTTGCTAACAGCACGTCATCACAATTCCTTGGCTCGTGACCATATCAGTTGGACCTTAGACGACTGGAAAATTGTGGCCTGCTCAGATGAGTCTAGATTTTAGGGTAGGGTTCGTGTGTGGCGCAGAACCCGAAATTTGGCATTAATGGGCTATAGTAGTTGACAACCGACGCGAGTGTTTGCTAACAGCACGTCATCACAATTCCTGGGCTCGTGACCATATCAGTTGGACCTTAGACGACTGGAAAATTGTGGTCTGGTCAGATGAGTCTAGATTTCAGGGTAGGGTTAGAGTGTGGCGCAGACCCCGAAATTTGGGGTTAATGGGCTGTAGTAGTTGACAACCGACGCGAGTGTTTGCTAACAGCACGTCATCACAATTCCTTGGCTCGTGACCATATCAGTTGGACCTTAGACGACTGGAAAATTGTGGCCTGCTCAGATGAGTCTAGATTTCAGGGTAGGGTTCGTGTGTGGCGCAGACCCCGAAATTTGGCGTTAATGGGCTATAGTAGTTGACAACCGACGCGAGTGTTTGCTAACAGCACGTCATCACAATTCCTGGGCTCGTGACCATATCAGTTGGACCTTAGACGACTGGAAAATTGTGGCCTGGTCAGATGAGAGATAAGTCTAGATTTTAGGGTAGGGTTCGTGTGTGGCGCAGACCCCGAAATTTGGCATTAATGGGCTATAGTAGTTGACAACCGACGCGAGTGTTTGCTAACAGCACGTCATCACAATTCCTTGGCTCGTGACCATATCAGTTGGACCTTAGACGACTGGAAAATTGTGGCCTGCTCAGATGAGTCTAGATTTTAGGGTAGGGTTCTTGTGTGGCGCAGAACCCGAAATTTGGCATTAATGGGCTATAGTAGTTGACAACCGACGCGAGTGTTTGCTAACAGCACGTCATCACAATTCCTTGGCTCGTGACCATATCAGTTGGACCTTAGACGACTGGAAAATTGTGGCCTGCTCAGATGAGTCTAGATTTTAGGGTAGGGTTCGTGTGTGGCGCAGAACCCGAAATTTGGCATTAATGGGCTATAGTAGTTGACAACCGACGCGAGTGTTTGCTAACAGCACGTCATCACAATTCCTGGGCTCGTGACCATATCAGTTGGACCTTAGACGACTGGAAAATTGTGGCCTGGTCAGATGAGTCTAGATTTCAGGGTAGGGTTAGAGTGTGGCGCAGACCCCGAAATTTGGCGTTAATGGGCTGTAGTAGTTGACAACCGACGCGAGTGTTTGCTAACAGCACGTCATCACAATTCCTGGGCTCGTGACCATATCAGTGGGACCTTAGACGACTGGAAAATTGTGGCCTGGTCAGATGAGTCTAGATTTCAGGGTAGGGTTCGAGTGTGGCGCAGACCCCGAAATTTGGCGTTAATGGGCTATAGTAGTTGACAACCGACGCGAGTGTTTGCTAACAGCACGTCATCACAATTCCTTGGCTCGTGACCATATCAGTTGGACCTTAGACGACTGGAAAATTGTGGCCTGGTCAGATGAGTCTAGATTTCAGGGTAGGGTTCGAGTGTGGCGCAGACCACGAAATTTGGCGTTAATGGGCTATAGTAGTTGACAACCGACGCGAGTGTTTGCTAACAGCACGTCATCACAATTCCTGGGCTCGTGACCATATCAGTTGGACCTTAGACGACTGGAAAATTGTGGCCTGGTCAGATGAGAGATAAGTCTAGATTTTAGGGTAGGGTTCGTGTGTGGCGCAGACCCCGAAATTTGGCATTAATGGGCTATAGTAGTTGACAACCGACGCGAGTGTTTGCTAACAGCAGGTCATCACAATTCCTTGGCTCGTGACCATATCAGTTGGACCTTAGACGACTGGAAAATTGTGGCCTGCTCAGATGAGTCTAGATTTTAGGGTAGGGTTCCAGTGTAGCGGGGCGTTAATGGGCTATAGTAGTTGACAACCGACGCGAGTGTTTGCTAACAGCACGTCATCACAATTCCTGGGCTCGTGGCCATATCAGTTGGACCTTAGACGACTGGAAAATTGTGGCCTGGTCAGATGAGTCTAGATTTCAGGGTAGGGTTCGTGTGTGGCGCAGACCCCGAAATTTGGCGGTAATGGGCCATAGTAGTTGACAACCGACGCGAGTGTTTGCTAACAGCACGTCATCACAATTCCTGGGCTCGTGACCATATCAGTTGGACCTTAGACGACTGGAAAATTGTGGCCTGGTCAGATGAGTCTAGATTTCAGGGTAGGGTTCGTGTGTGGCGCAGACCCCGAAATTTGGCGGTAATGGGCTATAGTAGTTGACAACCGACGCGAGTGTTTGCTAACAGCACGTCATCACAATTCCTTGGCTCGTGACCATATCAGTTGGACCTCAGACGACTGGAAAATTGTGGCCTGGTCAGATGAGTCTAGATTTTAGGGTAGGGTTCGAGTGTGGCGCAGACTCCGAAATTTGGCGTTACTGGGCTATAGTAGTTGACAACCGACGCGAGTGTTTGCTAACAGCACATCATCACAATTCCTTGGCTCGTGACCATATCAGTTGAACCTTAGACGAATGGAAAATTGTGGCCTGGTCAGATGAGTCTAGATTTTAGGGTAGGGTTCGAGTGTGGCGCAGACCCCGAAATTTGGCGGTAATGGGCTATAGTAGTTGACAACCGACGCGAGTGTTTGCTAACTGCACGTCATCACAATTCCTTGGCTCGTGACCATATCAGTTGGACCTTAGACGACTGGAAAATTGTGGCCTTGTCAGATGTGTCTAGATTTTAGGGTAGGGTTCGAGTGTGGCGCAGACACCGAAATTTGGCGTTAATGGGCTATAGTAGTTGACAACCGACGCGAGTGTTTGCTAACAGCACGTCATCACAATTCCTGGGCTTGTGACCATATCAGTTGGACCTTAGACGACTGGAAAATCGTGGCCTGGTCAGATGAGTCTAGATTTTAGGGTAGGGTTCGAGTGTGGCGCAGACCCCGAAATTTGGCGTTAATGGGCTATAGTAGTTGACAACTGACGCGAGTGTTTGCTAACAGCACGTCATCACATTTCCTGGGCTCGTGACCATATCAGTTGGACCTTAGACGACTGGAAAATTGTGGCCTGGTCAGATGAGTCTAGATTTTAGGGTAGGGTTCGAGTGTGGCGCAGACCCCGAAATTTGGCGTTAATGGGCTATAGTAGTTGACAACCGACACGAGTGTTTGCTAACAGCACGTCATCACAATTCCTTGGCTCGTGACCATATCAGTTGGACCTTAGACGACTGGAAAATTGTGGCCTGCTCAGATGAGTCTAGATTTTAGGGTAGGGTTCGTGTGTGGCGCAGAACCCGAAATTTGGCATTAATGGGCTATAGTAGTTGACAACCGACGCGAGTGTTTGCTAACAGCACGTCATCACAATTCCTGGGCTCGTGACCATATCAGTTGGACCTTAGACGACTGGAAAATTGTGGCCTGGTCAGATGAGTCTAGATTTCAGGGTAGGGTTAGAGTGTGGCGCAGACCCCGAAATTTGGCGTTAATGGGCTGTAGTAGTTGACAACCGACGCGAGTGTTTGCTAACAGCACGTCATCACAATTCCTGGGCTCGTGACCATATCAGTGGGACCTTAGACGACTGGAAAATTGTGGCCTGGTCAGATGAGTCTAGATTTCAGGGTAGGGTTCGAGTGTGGCGCAGACCCCGAAATTTGGCGTTAATGGGCTATAGTAGTTGACAACCGACGCGAGTGTTTGCTAACAGCACGTCATCACAATTCCTTGGCTCGTGACCATATCAGTTGGACCTTAGACGACTGGAAAATTGTGGCCTGGTCAGATGAGTCTAGAATTCAGGGTAGGGTTCGAGTGTGGCGCAGACCCCGAAATTTGGCGTTAATGGGCTATAGTAGTTGACAACCGACGCGAGTGTTTGCTAACAGCACGTCATCACAATTCCTGGGCTCGTGACCATATCAGTTGGACCTTAGACGACTGGAAAATTGTGGCCTGGTCAGATGAGAGATAAGTCTAGATTTTAGGGTAGGGTTCGTGTGTGGCGCAGACCCCGAAATTTGGCATTAATGGGCTATAGTAGTTGACAACCGACGCGAGTGTTTGCTAACAGCACGTCATCACAATTCCTTGGCTCGTGACCATATCAGTTGGACCTTAGACGACTGGAAAATTGTGGCCTGCTCAGATGAGTCTAGATTTTAGGGTAGGGTTCGTGTGTGGCGCAGAACCCGAAATTTGGCATTAATGGGCTATAGTAGTTGACAACCGACGCGAGTGTTTGCTAACAGCACGTCATCACAATTCCTGGGCTCGTGACCATATCAGTTGGACCTTAGACGACTGGAAAATTGTGGCCTGGTCAGATGAGTCTAGATTTCAGGGTAGGGTTAGAGTGTGGCGCAGACCCCGAAATTTGGCGTTAATGGGCTGTAGTAGTTGACAACCGACGCGAGTGTTTGCTAACAGCACGTCATCACAATTCCTGGGCTCGTGACCATATCAGTGGGACCTTAGACGACTGGAAAATTGTGGCCTGGTCAGATGAGTCTAGATTTCAGGGTAGGGTTCGAGTGTGGCGCAGACCCCGAAATTTGGCGTTAATGGGCTATAGTAGTTGACAACCGACGCGAGTGTTTGCTAACAGCACGTCTACACAATTCCTTGGCTCGTGACCATATCAGTTGGACCTTAGACGACTGGAAAATTGTGGCCTGGTCAGATGAGTCTAGATTTCAGGGTAGGGTTCGAGTGTGGCGCAGACCCCGAAATTTGGCGTTAATGGGCTATAGTAGTTGACAACCGAAGCGAGTGTTTGCTAACAGCACGTCATCACAATTCCTGGGCTCGTGACCATATCAGTTGGACCTTAGACGACTGGAAAATTGTGGCCTGGTCAGATGAGAGATAAGTCTAGATTTTAGGGTAGGGTTCGTGTGTGGCGCAGACCCCGAAATTTGGCATTAATGGGCTATAGTAGTTGACAACCGACGCGAGTGTTTGCTAACAGCACGTCATCACAATTCCTTGGCTCGTGACCATATCAGTTGGACCTTAGACGACTGGAAAATTGTGGCCTGGTCAGATGAGTCTAGATTTTAGGGTAGGGTTCCAGTGTAGCGGGGCGTTAATGGGCTATAGTAGTTGACAACCGACGCGAGTGTTTGCTAACAGCACGTCATCACAATTCCTGGGCTCGTGGCCATATCAGTTGGACCTTAGACGACTGGAAAATTGTGGCCTGGTCAGATGAGTCTAGATTTCAGGGTAGGGTTCGTGTGTGGCGCAGACCCCGAAATTTGGCGGTTAAGGGCTATAGTAGTTGACAACCGACGCGAGTGTTTGCTAACAGCACGTCATCACAATTCCTGGGCTCGTGACCATATCAGTTGGACCTTAGACGACTGGAAAATTGTGGCCTCGTCAGATGAGTCTAGATTTTAGGGTAGGGTTCGAGTGTGGCGCAGACCCCGAAATTTGGTGGTACTGGGCTATAGTAGTTGACAACCGACGCGAGTGTTTGCTAACAGCACATCATCACAATTCCTTGGCTCGTGACCATATCAGTTGAACCTTAGACGAATGGAAAATTGTGGCCTGGTCAGATGAGTCTAGATTTTAGGGTAGGGTTCGAGTGTGGCGCAGACCCCGAAATTTGGCGGTAATGGGCTATAGTAGTTGACAACCGACGCGAGTGTTTGCTAACTGCACGTCATCACAATTCCTTGGCTCGTGACCATATCAGTTGGACCTTAGACGACTGGAAAATTGTGGCCTTGTCAGATGTGTCTAGATTTTAGGGTAGGGTTCGAGTGTGGCGCAGACACCGAAATTTGGCGTTAATGGGCTATAGTAGTTGACAACCGACGCGAGTGTTTGCTAACAGCACGTCATCACAATTCCTGGGCTTGTGACCATATCAGTTGGACCTTAGACGACTGGAAAATCGTGGCCTGGTCAGATGAGTCTAGATTTTAAGGTAGGGTTCGTGTGTGGCGCAGACCCCGAAATTTGGCATTAATGGGATATAGTAGTTGACAAACGAAACAAGTGTTTGCTAACAGCACGTCATCACATTTCCTTGGTTTGTGACCATATCAGTTGGACCTTAGACGACTGGAAAATTGTGGCCTGGTCAGATGAGTCTAGATTTTAGGGTAGGGTTCGTGTGTGGCGCAGAACCCAAAATTTGGCATTAATGGGCTATAGTAGTTGACAACCGACATGAGTGTTTGCTAACAGCACGTCATCACAATTCCTTTTCTCGTGACCATATCAGTTGGACCTTAGACGACTGGAAAATTGTGGCCTGGTCAGATGAGTCTAGATTTCAGGGTAGGGTTCGTGTGTGGCGCAGACCCCGAAATTTGGCGGTAATGGGCTATAGTAGTTGACAACCGACGCGAGTGTTTGCTAACAGCACGTCATCACAATTCCTTGGCTCGTGACCATATCAGTTGGACCTCAGACGACTGGAAAATTGTGGCCTGGTCAGATGAGTCTAGATTTTAGGGTAGGGTTCGAGTGTGGCGCAGACTCCGAAATTTGGCGTTACTGGGCTATAGTAGTTGACAACCGACGCGAGTGTTTGCTAACAGCACATCATCACAATTCCTTGGCTCGTGACCATATCAGTTGAACCTTAGACGAATGGAAAATTGTGGCCTGGTCAGATGAGTCTAGATTTTAGGGTAGGGTTCGAGTGTGGCGCAGACCCCGAAATTTGGCGTTAATGGGCTATAGTAGTTGACAAACGACGCGAGTGTTTGCTAACAGCACGTCATCACATTTCCTTGGCTCGTGACCATATCAGTTGGACCTTAGACGACTGGAAAATTGTGGCCTGGTCAGATGAGTCTAGATTTTAGGGTAGGGTTCGAGTGTGGCGCAGACCCCGAAATTTGGCGTTAATGGGCTATAGTAGTTGACAACCGACGCGAGTGTTTGCTAACAGCACGTCTTCACAATTCCTGGGCTCGTGACCATATCAGTTGGACCTTAGACGACTGGAAAATTGTGGCCTGCTCAGATGAGTCTAGATTTTAGGGTAGGGTTCGAGTGTGGCGCAGACCCCGAAATTTGGCGGTAATGGGCTATAGTAGTTGACAACCGACGCGAGTGTTTGCTAACAGCACGTCATCACAATTCCTTGGCTCGTGACCATATCAGTTGGACCTTAGACGACTGGAAAATTGTGGCCTGGTCAGATGAGTCTAGATTTCAGGGTAGGGTTGGAGTGTGGCGCAGACCCCACTTAGCTGTGGACCCAGGTTGTCAACAAGGCACTGTGCAAGCTGTGTTGTCTCCAAAATGGTGTGGGCTGTGTTTACAAAGAATGGTTTGGGTCCTTCGGTCCATCTGTGTCGATCATTGTCTGGAAATGGTTATGTTCATTTACTTCTAGACATTTGAAGAGGTTCATGGACGTCAAGTTCCCAAAACAAGCGGAATTTTTAAGGATAATAATGCGGTATGTCACCGGGCCGCAACTATTCGCGATTGGTTTGAACAAGGTTCTGGACAGTTTGGGCGAATGATTTGGCCACCCAGATCGCCTGACATGACTCCCATCGACCGTTTATGGGACATAATCTAGAGGTCAGTTCGTGCGCAAAAATCCTGCACCGGCAACACTTTCAATGTTATGGACGGCTATAGAGGGAGTATGGCTCCATATTTCTGCAGGGGGTTTCCAAAGACTTGTTGAGTCGATGCCACGCCGAGCTGCTGCACTACGCCGGGCAAAATGAGGTCCGACGCGATATTAGGTTTGATTCCATGACTTTTGTCACCTCACTGTAAATTCCACCTTGTAGCAATTGAGGCCTACTAGGACGAGTTCAAGGATGAATGAGTTAAACTGCTGTTTCACGCAAAGAAATCTAGCGAAGAAAACTGTGGTGAAAGTGGCGAGCGCTGCTTTTCTTCCCATGGAATCGCAGTGAGAGGCGTAGAGAAAGGCGGGACCAGCGACTACGTCGGCAGTGACAACGATTTGCCGGTTCAATCGGCTACGTCAGCTTAAGCATAAATAGCTGCCGGCAGAAGGGGGTACAGACAGCTCAGAGGAGCACTGAATTGTCGTAATTCTTTGAGGGAGTGTAAAAAGACTCTGGGTCACAAGTTAAATGACAATTCATAGAAGAATATAATAAAAAATCAGTAAACGCAGTAGCGCTTTGTGAAATTATACCAATAAGGATACATGGTGAAATTTTACCAATAATGATACCTGTGTCTGAAATAGACTTTATACCACAGAGTAATTACATGGGAATACATAATTCATTAACAGGATGTCTCCTGCACATTTCTTTTACTCTCTACACCTCACTCAGGTACCATGGCAGTTTCTCACTGACGTCTTAATACATAAGCTGTCGCTTCTTCTAGATAATGTGTCCCATACATTCCTTTACTTGCAGATTCTACAGAGAACGTCTTCACTTCTTATCAAACCATTTAATTTTGAGAATACTTCTGTAAACACCTCAAAGGTTTCAGTTACTCTCTTCCGACAGCTCACGATTCACTTCGCTACAATACGGCGCTCCAGGTAAACATTCTCAGAAATTCCATCTCATGTAAGGCCCGTGATCGATACTGCTAGAGATCGAGCGAGGTGCCGCAGTGGTAAGACACTTTTTTATAACAGTAGAATTTTCCCTTTGCTATCCTACTTCCTATGTCTTCCTTTATTCGAACGACATGCGCTATTTTGCATCCAAAGTTGCAGGATGCGTTCACTGCAACTGCTACAGGGTCCCTAGTTTTTATGTTGAGTCTTTACTGACCTCATAATATATGATGCATTTCAACACATTAATATTTCTTTGATTCACGTTGTGCGTATTCTGTGCCAGTATACTGTTCATTCTTTTGAGAGGGTCTTCGTCAATTTCACAGAGGATAGCAATGCCATCAGTGAATTTTGTCACCAATGTCCTTCTATCCTGAAATTTAATCTCATTTGTGGGACTTTCTTGTCTTTCTTTCAATGCTTCTTCAATATACCGGCTGGTCAGTTGACTAGAAACACTCCGTCCCTGCCTTATTTCCTTTTCACATCGAGAAATTTTCTTTTGGTCTTCGACTCTTCGTTCTTGTACACATTGTATAATGCCCGCAATTGCCTGTACTTTTCAAGTATTTTTATGAGGATTTCAAACATCATGCACCACTTTACACTTTGGAACAACTAATTCTACTAAATTATCTTTTTATGTTTACGTATGCATCCACCGTTAACACTTTCGCTGCTGTGTTGGTGCCCGCAGTGCGCTTGCTGTGTAAGGCGTGGCTTATTTAAAGAGGCAAAGTATCGAAAATGTGTACCGCATACAGAGAAAAAGTAAAACATCATCCGCTAAATCATAACGCGGACGAAAGTGTGTGTTGAGTGATCGTGACGGAGGCCCACTGAAGAGGATTGTGATGAAAAATGAGAGGACGGCAGCTACGAAAGTCACTGCGGAAGTGAATGTTGCATCCGCGAACAGTGTCAACATCACAACAACACGAACGGCATTTCATAAGCAGTGAATTGCAGAGTGACCTGGAATTCCAAAAACACTCATCAGTTATGCAAATGCCTGCAACAGGACAACACGTGTCAGAGACATAAAACCTGGACTACGAAGCAATGAAGCAATGTAATATAGTCGAGTGAGACTTTTTTCACACTGTTTCCAACTCCCCACCGAGGCTACGTTCGAGTGGAACATGGTGGGGGTACGCTGGTGATTTGTGCAACCATATCGTGGTATTCCATGGGAACCCTTGCATGCTTTGCAGGATTACATTACTGCCACGGATTATGTCCGATCATGTCCATCGTATGGTACAGTGTTTGTTCACCAATGGTGATGCCGTGTTCCAAGACGAGAGGGTCACTGCTCACACAACTCGCGTAGTCCAGGACTCGTTTTGTGAGCACGGGGATCAATTGTCGCATCACCTCTGCCATCAGAATCACCAGAAAATGGTTCAAATGGCTCTGAGCACTATGGGACTCAACTGCTGAGGTCATTAGTCCCCTAGAACTAGTTAAACCTAACTAACCTAAGGACATCACAAACATCCATGCCCGAGGCATGATTCGAACCTGCGACCGTAGCGGTCTTGCGGTTCCAGACTGCAGCGCCTTTAACCGCACGGCCACTTCGGCCGGCTCAGAATCACCAGATCTCAATATTATTGAGCCTTTTGTTCCAATTTTGAGAGAAGGTGACGTGATCGCTATCCGCTTTCATAATTACTACGTGAACTTGGCACTATTTTGGAGGAATATTTCCTCGGAGACCACACAGGACCATTATTTACCTACTCCCAGACGACTGAATGCTGTTTCGAATTCCAACTGTTTTCGAAGACCGCATTAGGCACGGCAGTGTTTCGTGTTTTGGGTGTTTCCATTATGTTGTCAAATTCCTGTTAAGTCGCAGGCAGTTGTAGGATTAAGACGCGGGGCTCGCAGTTGTGTCGGGGCAGCACGGCACTTGTCGGCCGCCGGTCAGGTGCGGTAGCAGGTGTGGGGGTGGGTGTGAGGGCGGGCGCGCGCTCCCCGCGGCCAGATTGAGGCGGCCCCGGGGCCCGCTAAGACGCGCGCAGCCAGTTAGCAAGTTGCGCAGCCCTTCTCTGGGGCGCCATCCGGCGGCGCCAACTCGCCGCAACTGCTAATGTCCGGTCCGGGACCTCGTCGACCGCCGCCGCCACCGCCGCCGCCGCCGCTACCTGCGCTCTCAATCCGACCGCGCGAAAAGACTCGTCGCTGTCTCACGCCGCGCTTACCAGCCGCCACGGAGGCTTGACCGCATCTCTTATTCAGCAAACAACGCTCATTATATGATTGAAATGACCATGTCTTCACCTGAATTCTCCGCTGAGAATACCTCTACGAGATCACCTCACTCGACAAGAAAATAGCCTGAGGTGAAGGTATATAAACATAATGCGCCGAATATTCTGACAGGTGTTAACAACCACCAAAACAAGAAAAAAAGGCCGACAAAAATGGGATATAAAATGAATCCGTTAAGAACTATGAGTACTTGCACATCTTTATTTCTTCTACTGCAATCAGGCTTTTAAACAATTATTCTTCTTCGTTCTACAGGCGATTGTAACGGGAACAACCCCTAGTGCGTGACGCAATGTTAAGTACTCTCTCCTATTCACAGTGAATGGAGAGTATGTATGCAGATGTTAGTCTATTCTAGGCAACACTTAATCCCTGCATTGCTACTAAAACTGAATCAGTTTCAACCTGTGTACTGCAGTCAAGCATTACTCTCCCTCCACAATCTGTAACCCTGCACTTCCCTTAGTTACCATAATGATACCTTGATGCCTCAGGATGTCTTTTACCAACCTCTCACTTCTTTTGGTCAAGTTGCCTCATTAGGGGGGGTAGGACGTGAAACGGGCCGATTTGGGTCACGAGAGGCACCACAGGACATTTTAATTTATACTGTCAAATAAATTCATAAAACATTGTTAGCGTGACCAGGAAGGATTCAGGAGTCACACTCACAGCAGAGGAAGTTCAAAAACATAACAAAACAATATATTTACATGTGAAATTTCATAATTTTTTCACTTGGTATTGGCTGCATTTGTTGCTGTAGGTACACTTTTCTTCATAAGTAAGAGAGATTCTTCGATGAATTTTGCACAGTATACAAACCATACTTGCAGGTCTATGAAACTCTAGAATTTCCCAAATCTGTTAAAAACTGTGATAAAAATTGAGGTAATTAACTATAAAATTCGAGTTTTCTCTAAACACGAAGTTTAAAACGTAACACTCCATTCATTATTCCATAAATTAAATAAAATCTTGAGTTTCATACACTTGTAAGTATGGTTTGTAAGCCGTGCAAAATTCATCGAAGTATCTCTCTTACTTATGAAGAAAAGTGTACCTATAGCAACAAATTCAGCCAACAGTAAGTGAAAAAAAAGTATAGACAGTGCAAATTAAAATGTCCTGTGGTGCCTCTCCTTTCTCGAAGTCGGCCCGTTTGACGTCCTACCCCCTTAAGCTCTATTCTCCCCAGTTCGATTCAATAACTCTTCCTTAGTTATGCGATCTACATATCTAATCTTCAGCATTCTTACATGACACCATATTTTAGATGACTCTATTTTATTTCACTTCCAGTTACAACAACGCCCCACACAAATACGTTCAGTATATACTTCCTGACACTATTAAACGTCAATAAGTTTTTCTTTCCAGAATAGCTTCATTAGCTGTAGCCAGTCAGCATTTTATAACCTACGTATTTACCCATAGTCATTTGCTTTACTACCCAAAAAGTAGAATTCATCTACTATGAAACTTCCTGGCAGATTAAAACTGTGTGCCCGCTGCAGAATGAAAATCTCATTCTGGGATTCATCTACTACTTTTACTGTCTCATATACTATGCTAATTCCGCCGGCTCTGTCTGCTTTTAATTCGACTTCGCTCCATTATCCCAGTTTTACAATTTCTTTATGTTCGGCTTATTACCTCTTTTGAAGACTATACCTTCAGTTCAAATTATCTTCCAAGTCGTGTGCTGTCTCTGAGAGATTTATGCTCTCTTACCTTAGAATTTTGATTTCTTCTCCCTGAATTCCATTTCAAATTTCTCCTTCGGATAGGCTGCAATCCTTTTTCATCTCTTTCACAATTGTACTCTTCCATTCATGTCCTTCGACTAGTATGCCAGCAGCTAAGACGGACAGCCTTGTGTGAAATGAAATGTGGGTATAGCGTATTTGGCTGGGGGTCAACTTTCGATGCGTTTGGCCCTGGTGCAAGTATTTTTATTTGATACCATTTCGGCGACATGCGTTTCGATGACGATGAAATGATGATGAGGACAACACTACAGCGGAGAAAACCTCCGACCTGTCCGGGAATCGAACCCGGACCCCTCGCATGGCATCCAGCCGTGCTGGCCACTCAGCTACAGAGGCAGGCAGTCTTGTATGGTCTTCGAATAATCTCTCACAAGAGTAATGAAGATAATCAGTCATGATAGCAAATGATGTTTCACT
Organism: Schistocerca nitens; assembly: GCF_023898315.1. NCBI lineage: Eukaryota > Metazoa > Arthropoda > Insecta > Orthoptera > Acrididae > Schistocerca > Schistocerca nitens. The sequence continues at coordinate 771,081,307 of NC_064617.1, forward strand.
CATTACTGGTGACCGGTGTCTGTCTTAGTAGATTCTGGTTAAGGTATAGGCGTAGGTTCGGATTTATTTCGCCTCTCATTACATACAGTATGAGAAGAAGAATGCATTGGTGTCTTATGCACCTCTTAAGGCCGACCACTTCTCTCTCTGTCTTCCATTCTTCGTGTTCCCTTTCGATTCTCCTGCATATTGTAAGAGGGCACGCTGGAAAGTGATGCCTCCGATTTCTTTTTATGTGAAAACTCTTAAAGATTTCTCAAGAAAACAGCCGTTATTAACATTCTACATCGTTAGTCTTCGTATGTGAAAACTCTTTAGTTCTCAACATCATCATCCTAGCGACGAACACATTTCTCCCAACGAGAGACCAGTTTGTTGATATCGTAACTGTAGAATGTTTGGCTTTCTTGACGGAGCCACTACATTACCTCTGCTTACACCGCTTCATCATTATCAAAATGAAGTCCTCGAAGCTGTTACTAAAGTTTTGGAAACAGACCAAAATCGAATGGGATCAAGCCGGGATTGTATGAGGTGCAGGAGGAGAGGGTGCTCAACTTAAGGACGAGCTCCTCGAAAGGGAAACTCGATTACAACGTGCTGTTTCCCACGCAGCGACATAGTTACATTACAAACCGCCTTGTTACACACTCCAATTCCAAGCTCTCCAGCGACAGAGGGATGCAAATATGTAAATATGAAGCCTTTAGAGTTTTTACATAGAAAATATGGAGCCATTTATTTTGAGCATGCCCCTGTATATCACTCGTCTTTCCCCATAGCTTAAAGCCATTTTTCTGAGGGTTTGAAACATATTGCTTTATGTTGTCGAACTCTTTCTTTAAGTCAATGAGGGTGTCACGATTGCCTCTTTCAACTATCACGATGACAGAACTATCTCTCCTGTAGCAATACCGTTGAAATAAGAGACATTCAATTTTATTCTCCATTCTGCTGTATATTATTTTTGCTAGCAAATTGGATACAAGAGCTGACTCGTTGGTTGATTGTGTGACAGTTCTTGTATTTCTTTCGCCTTGATAACTTGAGGGTTATGTAGGTGATATTCTTTCAAAGGTCAGGTTGTGTTGCCAAGCGTCATAGATTCTACATACTAACTTGAAAAATCGATTTATTGGCTAAGTACAAATAACAAGGCTCTAATCGTAGAATTTTTTACATATTAGAGTTATCAAGATCTGCAGTTCCTGGAAAATGTGCCGCTAATAGTAGATATGATTTTCTAGTTTTCTTATGACGTATAAGGGCGTACTTTGCACGTAAAATTGGGAATTATTTTCATGTGAAATTTGGGCAAAGATGGTTCAAATGGCCCTGAGCACTATGGGACTTAACATCTATGGTCATCAGTCCCCTAGAACTTCGAACTACTTAAACCTAACTAACCTAAGGACATCACACACATACATGCCCGAGGCATGATTCGAACCTGCGATTTTAGCGGTCTCGCGGTTCCAGACTGTAGCGCCTAGAACGGCTCGGCCACCCCGGCCGGCGAAATGTGAACAGCTTTAAGATGTGTTGAGTAACAAATACGTTAGATGGGAGTGAAGGGGATCTACTATGTGAAGAAATGTGATGTAACAAAGACAGTGTTAGTGAAACTGCGGGTATTGTGGACCATTCCAGTGAGAGGACTACGTGGCGTCTGTTCCTGACTAAGGGCGGTCTTTATCTGATTATATTTTCAATGTACCGGTACTTTTACTGTCTCATTCGGTTACCTGCAATAAGGTAATCATTTTAAGTTTTAAAAATGAAACTAATCTGTTTATACATTTTTCTGTAATCTCACGTTTAACACTGGAGGGAGCGGTCGTTTTGTAGTCATAGTCATCTTGGATCGGTGATATACAATATTACGGCTCAGTGCCTGGAAATGAGCTTTTCGAAACAGCGGAACTGGTCTACCGTCGTCATAGTCTATGAGAAATGGTTGACGGTCGGTGGAACTACGAATCATCGACACGGTGTTGGGCGTCGACGCTTCGTCACAGAACTTAGAGGTCGGAGGCTTGCACGATCTGTCATGCAGTTCAGGACGCGGTCTGTGACAGATCTGAAGGCAGACAAGAATTAGTGGTCATCGGCTCTGAGCACTATGGGACTTAACATCTATGGTCATCAGTCCCCTAGAACTTAGAACTACTTGAACCTAACTAACCTAAGGACATCACACAACACCCAGGCATCAGGAGGCAGAGAAAATCCCTGACCCCGCCGGGAATCGAACCCGGGAACCCGGGCGCGGGAAGCGAGAACGCTACCGCACGACCACGAGCTGCGGCCACAAGAAATTGTGTTGCAGGCACAACTGTTTCGGAGGAGCTGAGGCCTACAAGTGTGCCTAATGGCAATGTTAACCCAACGATATCGTCAGTTAGTTGTAGTGGGCGTGGGATAATTACAGTTGCCCCCCAGATCAATGGAAACGTGTCATCTGGCCCGATGAATGGCGTCTCTTGTCATATCAGGTCAACTCGTATCTGGAACGCTGTCATCCAGACGAACGGATGCTTGAAACATGCATAACATCATGGATGCAGGCCAGTGGGGGCTGTGTCATGCTATGGGGGACCGCCACTTGGGCATCCATCGCACATGTAGTCGTAATGGGAGGCATCATGACAGATATGGACTACGTGAACATTATTGCGTCCACCTATTCCCTTCATGCTTGATGTCATCTTCGACGACGTTGGCATCTTCCAGCAGTATTACTGTCTGTGTCACATGGACAGAATCATACTGCTGTGGTTTAGGGAGAATAACAGCGAACTCACGTTGACGTCTTGGCCACCAAATTCGTCTAATCTAAACACGATAGAACATGTCCAGACGCTATCGACCACAAATCACCGGCCGGTAAGATCCGGTAATTTCGTGACGATTGCGCTGATATGTGATGCCACATGCCTTCGCAAACCTGCCAAGCACATGTCGAAACCGTGTTCTTAGATGACTGCTATACTAACTTTCGAAGGTGGATGAAGACGCTATTGACTAGGTGGTGTTATGTTTTGGCTCATCATTGTAAATCAGACTGGGGTAACACTAGAGTATGACATGAATTCTGAAAAAGGGACACTGTGAGCAATGGCAGCCGTAGCTGCTGAGTAGATGTAGGGGGGGGGGGGGGGGGTAACCGCGGCTGTCGCAGACGAGAAGCTGGTGGCGGTGGTGCGGCGTGTGTGCCGCCGTCGCAACAGGTGGTCAGCCGCGGCGCTCAGCCGGCAATTACCTCGCACAATTAGCGCCGCCTCATTACCCTCCAGCCTCTTACCGTGCCCTCGTCTTTGCCCACGTTACACTACGGTTGGTGCAATATGCATGACATTATTTAGCTACTACTGCAAGATTCATCACCACTGGATGTATAAGGTAAGTCGATAGCTTCATAGCGATTTTCTACATCTACATCCATACTCCGCAAGCCACCTGACTGTGTGTGGCGGAGGGTACTTTGAGTACCTTTATCGGTTCTCCCTTCTACTCCAGTCTCGCATTGTTCGTGGAAAGCAAGATTGTCGGTATTCCTTTGTGTGGGCTCTAATCTCTCTGGTTTTATCCTCATGGTCTCTTCGCGAGATATACGTAGGAGGCAGCAATATACTGCTTGACTCCTCGGTGAAGGTATGTTCTCGAAACTTTAACAAAAGCCCGTACCGAGCTACTGAGCGTCTCTCCTGCAGAGTCTTCCACTGGAGTTTATCATTTCCGTAACGCTTTCGCGATTACTGAATGATCCTGTAACGAAACGCGCTGCTCTCCGTTGGATCTTCTCTATCTCTTCTATCAACCCTATCTGGTACGGATCCCACACCGGTGCGCAGTATTCAAGCAGTGGGCTAACAAGTGTACTGTAACCTACTTCCTTTGTTTTCGGATTGCATTCCCTTAGGATTCTTGCAATGAATCTCAGTCTTTTTTACCGACGATTAATTTTATATGGTCATTGCATTTTAAATCACTCCTAATACCTACTCCCAGATAATTTATGGACTTAACTGCTTCCAGTTGCTGACCCGATATATTGTAGCTAAATGATAAGGGATCTATCTTTCTATGTATTCGCAGCACATTACACTTGTCTACATTGAGATTCAATTGCCATTCCCTGCACCATGCGTCAAATCGCTGCAAATCCTCCTGCATTTCAGTACAATTTTCCATTGTTACAACCTCTCGATACACAACAGCATCATCCGGAAAAAGCCTCAGTGAACTTCCGATGTCATACACAAGGTCATTCATGTATATTGTGAACAGCAACGGTCCTACGACATTCCCCTGCGGCACACCTAAAATCACTCTTACTTCGGAAGACTTGTCTCCATTGAGAATGACATGCTGCGTTCTGTTATCTAGGAACTCTTCAATCCAATCACACAATTGGTCTGATAGTCCATATGCTCTTACTTTGTTTATTAAACGACTGTGGGGAACTGTATGAAACGCCTTGCGGAAGTCAAGAAACACGGCATCTACCTGGGAACCCATGTCTATGGCCCTCTGAGTCTCGTGGACGAATAGCGCGAGGTGGGTTTCACACGATCGACTTTTTGTTCTGCATGTTGGTATTCCGGTTTCTATGGGTTTATTTATCGACTATCATTATTTATTTATAGTTCACTGTTGCTATTTGAGTTTACATACTGACATTCTGTCATCTGGATATAGTAAGATGATCTGTGAACACTAAAAATAGTGCCAGATGTAGAAATCGGAACATTTCCGACATATTCATCTGTTTGAATTCAGTAGAGGGGTGGCAGCAGCGGTGGCAGCCAGAAATATTCTCGCCGTGTATGGGGATAATGCCTCTGGACAGAGAACGAGAAGAAAATGGTTTTTTCGTTTTAATTGGGGTCGTTTTGACATTAGTGCTTCTGCACGTTCCGGAAGACCTTCGGGGTTGGATGAAGATCGTTTAAACTCATTAATCAACAATGTTCCACGCCCGTGTACTCCAGAGCTGGCAAATGTGATGAACTGTGATAATTCCACCACTGTGCGACATTTGCATGCAATGGGGGAGGTTCAAAACCGGGTGTATGGGTACCGCATGCTGTAAACCAAAATCACAAAAATCAGCCATTGGCCGTACGTGCAATTCTGCTTGCTCGCCATCATTGGCTCGTGAACAACACCGACCATTTTTATCCTGTATCGTTACTGGTGACGAAAAATGCTGTGTTTATTCTAACATAAGGAAAATACAGGAATGGTTCAGTCCAAACAAAGCTACAACTCCCCCTAGAAAGACCTGCGCGCATTCACGAAAGATAAAGTTATGCATTTAATGGAACAACGTCGTTGGTGTACAACAAATTGCTTCCCCGAGGTGTAACCACCACAGCAGACGTTTACTGTCAGTAACTGAGACGTCGTGCAGGCGCAACTCAAGAAGAACGACCAGCAGACTGCGTTAGTGGTGCTGCTTCACGATAACACCTATCCGCATTCTGCTTGACTGACAGGAACTGGGTTGGGGCGTCATTCCGCAACCACCTTATGCCCCTGATCTTGCGTCCTCCGATTTTCGCCTTTTCCGTTCTGCGTCGAACAACCGTCAAGATACTTCCTTTATGAACGAAAACTCGCTCCGAACGTGGCTCGACGAGTATTTCGCCTCAAAGCCACGTTATTTCTACAATCGCGGAATCTAAAAGCTACCGCAACGTTGGCAGACTGTTGTAAATAGTGAAGGAGAATATATTATTGATGCTAAAGTCTCTGTTATGTGTATCTGTTGTGATTATTAAACTTACGAAAAAACGCCAAGAACTTATGCACCAGCCTAATACAACGTGTGCCTAAATTGTGTAGTAAGTGGTACGATTAATCAGTAGAACAGACGATGCTCACAAAATATCTTTATTCCACTTCAGAGTAATCCGAAATGGTCACAAAACACGTTTCGTAGCGTTTATGAAACCATCGTGAACTGTCGTCGCGGATCTCTTTTGGGATACATTGAATCATCGATGTCACACATATCTGAATGACCCTACTATCCTTATCGACAGAACAGCAGAAACTGATGGGCGAAGCCATGGGAGTACAAGTAAATGTAGGTGGATTTGAAAGTTCCTGACAGATTAAAAATGTGCATCGGACTGAGATTCGTATCCGGAAGCTTGATTTTTGTGGTGCTATTCTTTTACTGACAGAGCGATCGAGACTCGAGTCACGAATCGCTCAAGTTTCACTTCAGCCACTTATCTCTCGCCTACCTTCCAAACGTCACAGGTGTGCAAGTCCAGCAACGTGTGCAGAGAGCTTCTGTGCACTTTGTAAGACAGTAGGGAGATGCTGGCGGATGTAAGGCAGCGAGGGTGGCTCATGAGTCGTGCTTGGGTCGCTCAGTCAGTACAAGAATTGCGCCACAAAAATCAAGCTTCCGCGTTAGTCCCTGTCGGACCACAGTCTTAACCTTCCAGGAAGTTTCAAAACAGCACACATTCTGTTGCAGAGTGAAATGTTCATTCTGAAAACTGCACTTCACATAAATGAAGCGAGGAGTGAATACCTGCTAACTTACTGTAGACAAAACATTGACATGGGTCAACTCCATTTATGCCTGTTAGTCCAGAGTTCGGGTCTCCCCAGCCCCGCGTCGTTCACGGTGGTGGTTGTGGTGGTGGTGGTGGTGGTGATGGTGATGGTGATGGTGATAGTGATAATGTGTGTGGGAGGGGGTGGAGGGGGAGCGAGCAGCTGAGGTGTTGCTGAGGGGAAGGGGGAGGGAATCTCAGTTGCCATCCACTCGCCGTCCCTATAGCATCTCGCGTCCGGATGTCGCGTTCTGCTTTGATGGAACCTAGTATTGGCTCCTATGCTTTCCGAGCGGGAATGCGTGCCGGTCCCCGGGACGAATCCGCCTGGCAGATTAGTATCGAAGTGTTTTTTTTTTTTTTCCCCTAAGGCGGTTTTCCATGTGCCACGGCAAATGCGGGCTGGTTCGCCTTATTCCGCCTCAGTTACACTATGTCGGCGATTTCTGCGCAAACACTTTCTCCACGTACGCGTACACCATAATTACTCTACCACGCAAACATTTGGGGCTTCACTCGTCTGGTATGAGACGTTCCCGGGAGGGGGGGGGGGGGTAGGGGGGGGGGGGCGATTTACTGGGGCCGAACCGCACAATAGGGGGTGGCGCATGAACCAAAAGAACTTTAACCGCGATAGCGGATACCATCTGAGCTGTGCATGGAGACGAGCACTTGATGCAGAGAAGCAGCAGAGACGTTCCTTCCAAGGTTTACGTTCCAACGGAAGCGGTGGCGCCACCGGCGCACACAGTGACACCGTCTGCGACAGTAGTACGCAATCGCCGACCAATCATAAGCCGACCAATCAGAAGCCGTCCACGGGCTATAAAAAGGCTACCACAGCAGCAGTGAAGAATCAGCTCCTGACGATGACGATGGAGGTAATCGTCGAAAGCTCGAGATTTTATCCAGAACTCATGCGGCAAGAATACCGAGAGCGTTTTACATAAAAGTGCCGTCGCGTTAAACTTCGTTCCCATATTCCTATTTATTGTTACTAACTAACTGAATTTAATTGATGAAAGGAGAAAATATAAGAATGCAGTAAATGAAGCAGGCAAAAAGGAATACAAACGACTCAAAAATGAGATCGACAGGAAGTGCAAAATGGCTAAGCAGGGATGGCTACAAGACAAATGTAAGGATGTAGAGGCTTATCTCACTAGGGGTAAGATAGATACTGCCTACAGGGAAATTAAAGAGACCTTTGGAGATAAGAGAACCACTTGTATGAACATCAAGAGCTAAGATGGAAACCCAGTTCTAAGCAAAGAAGGGAAAGCAGAAAGGTGGAAGGAGTATATAGAGGGTCTATACAAGGGCGATGTACTTGAGGACAATATTATGGAAATGGAAGAGGATGTAGATGAAGATGAAATGGGAGATACGATAATGCGTGAAAAGTTTAACATAGCACTGAAAGACCTGAGTCGAAACAAGGCCCCCGGAGTAGACAACATTCCATTGGAACTACTGACGGCCTTGGGTGAGCCAGTCCTGACAAAACTCTACCATCTGGTGAGCAAGATGTATGAAACAGGCGAAATACCCTCGGACTTCAAGAAGAATATAATAATTCCAATCCCAAAGAAAGCAGGTGTTGACAGATGTGAAAATTACCGAAAAATCAGTTTAATAAGCCACAGCTGCAAAATACTAACACGAATTCTTTACAGACGAATGGAAAAACAAGTAGAAGCCGACCTCGGGGAAGATCAGTTTGGATTCTGTAGAAATACTGGAACACGTGAGGCAATACTGACCCTACGACTTATCTTAGAAGAAAGATTAAGGAAAGGCAAACCTACGTTTCTAGCATTTGTAGACATAGAGAAAGCTTTTGACAATGTTGACTGGAATACTCTCTTTCAAATTCTGAAGGTGGCAGGGGTAAAATACAGGGAGCGAAAGGCTATTTACAATTTGTACAGAAACCAGATGGCAGTTATAAGAGTAGAGGGGCATGAAAGGGAAGCGATTGTTGGGAAGGGAGTAAGACAGGGTTGTAGCCTCTCCCCGACGTTATTCAATCTGTATATTGAGCAAGCAGTAAAGGAAACAAAAGAAAAATTCGGAGTAGGTATTAAAATCCATGGAGAAGAAATAAAAACTTTGAGGTTCGCCGATGACATTGTAATTCTGTCAGAGACAGCAAAGGACTTGGAAGAGCAGTTGAATGGAATGGATAGTGTCTTGAAAGGAGGATATAAGATGAACATCAACAAAAGCAAAACGAGGATAATGGAATGTAGTCGAATTAAATCGGGTGATGCTGAGGGAATTAGATTAGGAAATGAGACAAAGTAGTAAAGGAGTTTTGCTATTTGGGGAGCAGAATAACTGATGATGGTCGAAGTAGAGAGGATTTAAAATGTAGACTGGCAATGGCAAGGAAATCGTTTCTGAAGAAGAGAAATTTGTTAACATCGAGTATAGATTTAAGTGTCAGGAAGTGGTTTCTGAAAGTATTTGTATGGAGTGTAGCCATTTATGGAAGTGAAACATGGACGATAAGTAGTTTGGACAAGGAGAGAATAGAAGCTTTCGAAATGTGGTGCTACAGAAGAATGCTGAAGATTAGATGGGTAGATCACATAACTAATGAGGAGGTATTGAATAGGATTGGGGAGAAGAGAAGTTTGTGGCACAACTTGACCAGAAGAAGGGATCGGTTGGTAGGACATGTTCTGAGGCATCAAGGGATCACCAATTTAGTATTGGAGGGCAGCGTGGAGGGTAAAAGTCGTAGAGGGAGAGCAAGAGATGAATACACTAAGCAGATTCAGAAGGATGTAGGTTGCAGTAGGTACTGGGAGATGAAGAAGCTGGCACAGGATAGAGTAGCATGGAGAGCTGCATCAAACCAGTCTCAGGACTGAAGAGCACAACAATAACAACAACTGAGGACGGCCACTGTAGATGTTACAAACAGCCTCTGCATCAGCTTGCAAAAACCTGGTGCCTACAACTGGGATACTAAAAAATCAACTTCGCCTCCTCAGCGGTTCCAGCTAAATACAGTCCTGTGGTATAGGCTCCAACTCCCTGGATCCGGAGCTAAAACGGGAAAAATTAGCACTCTAAGAACTGTTGTCTACTACGAAGCCGAACTTCTCGTCGTGACTTAGTTTACTCAAATGGTTCGTCGAAGAGAGCTTAAGTGATCGACTGCAAGCAGTCGGCGCACGATTCGATCAGCTCTCACTGAAGCGAACTGATACAGTGGTCCCTGGGATGGCTTAAATAGCCACTCTTCAGAAAGAGACGTGCTATCCCTTAGTCACTCGTGACTGGATGGAAGCCTGGTTTTGTTATGCGGCCAGCGACCTCCTGCTGGTGTGTGGCGAGGTAAACGATGGTTCATAGCTGGCGGTGCGCCTTCTGTCGGTCGGAGTTTATACTTCACGTTCCCGCGTAGCTGCTAGGGAACGCGCGAGAGTCGCATACTTTGACCCGCGCATCGTAACTGTCGGGAGGGTTGCGGCTTGTGCCCCTGGTCACCATAGCAGTAAGAAGTTTTGGCTTTGCGGCAGGACATTAAACTGATTTACGCTGTCTATCCACACACTCAGTGACTATACCGACATCGAAACGGAGGATGACAGACAGATGTCCGAAATGCTAAATTCAGCTTCCGAAATTGTTTCATTGTGGTAGATTGTACTTATGTACCTCCTTTCAATCGTCGCAGTAACACCAGAATGACAGACACCGAGATAAATGACCACCGAATTGAAAATCAACAAAGGAAAGGAGACTGATGTGATAGCTAAACGATTCTAAGAGTACAAAGAGGATGCGAAGGAACCTGTGCCTCTTTGGGCAGGAATCGCAGTCGCTGAAGAAATAAAGCTTTAAAGTGATTGGAATAATGCACACATCATCTCTGTTTTCGGTGTCATCGAACAGAACCACATAAATATACGCTTCTGACAAATGTGTTGTAGAATTTTGGAGTACTATTTCTGCTCGCTTATTAACAATTCATGAGACATCAAGGAATACTCAATATGCAGTGAAGGAAGTTCGGGAGGGAGAAGCGGTAAACTTGTTGAGGGAGGTCATGGCTTGACTACAGTCAGTAGGTTCAAATGAATGTAGGTTGCAGTACTTACGCGGAGACGAAGAGGCTTTCACGGGACATACTAGTGTAGAAGACTGTATCAAACCGCTCTTCGAATTGAATACCGCAACATTATGACATTCCACTGGGGCACCTGACAGATTTCTCTCGTACACCAACGGAAAAAAATCGCAACACCAAAAACTAATTAATGTAGAGTAATGAAATTTCGGGAATTATTTATCTAGGTGACATATTTAAGTAATTAACATGGGAAGATCACAGGTTACTGTAAGCGCGAGATAAGCCATTGCAAATGTGAAATGCTGGTACTTAATAACTGGTGTGACCACCAGAATGTTGAACGCCAGCATGCAAACGTGTATGCATTGTGTTTTACAGTGCCAGCTGTCAGTTTGTGGGACGCAGTTCCATGCCTGTTGCACTTGACCTGTCAACACAGGGACGGTTAATGCTGGTTGTGGATGGCGCTGGAGTTGTCATCCGATGATGTCCCGTATGTCCTAGATTGGAGACAGATCTGGTGATCGAGCAGATCAAAGCAACATATCGATGCTCTGTGGAGCATGTAGGGTTACAACAGTGTTGCCCTACTGGAAAGCACATCCTGGAGTACTGTTCATTAACGGCAGCACAACTGGCTGCATCACCAGATTGACGTACAGTTTTGCAGTCAGGGTGCATGGGATAATCATGAGAGTGTACCCCAGACCGTAAATCCAGGTGTAGGTCCAGTGTGTCTATCACGCAGATAGGTTGGTTGCCGGCCCTCAACCAGCCTTCTTTTGACCAACATACGGTCATCACTGGCAGAACCAGCTATCGTCAGAAAAAGCAACAGACCTCCACCCTGCGCTCCAATAAACTCTTGCTTGACACCACTGTAGTCACAAATGGCGATGGTTTGGGGTCGGTGGAATGCACGCTACAAGGCGTCTGTGCTCGGAATGGTCCTTGGAGTAAACAATTTGGAACTGTTTGTTGTGTCACTGTGTTGCCAACTGCTGCTCGAATTTCTGAAGCAGATGCAGTACACGCGCCAGAGCTATACGTCGAACACGATGGTCTTCGCTCTCTGGTAGTGCCGTGTGGTCGTCCAGAGCCCGGTGTTTTTACGATCGTACAAGCCCTTGTCCATCGCTGCCAGCAGTAATGTACAGTGTTTACATTCCTGCCAAGTCTTTCAGCAATAGCGCAGAAGGAACATCGAGCTTCTCGTAGCCCTATTACACGACCTCGCTCAAACTCAGTGATGTCGCTTTAAAGGCAATCTTGACCAACATCAGCTCACCACGTCCAGCCTCAAAAGTAACAAAGGCTCACGATAGTTACAGCGTTTATTAAAAAACAATCTTGATTTGCATCCTCATATGGCGCTACTAGCGCCACTCTTACGCGCCTGGTGCGAAATTTGAACAGACATGATCTTTCGAAAGTAGGAACGCGCCTACAAACTTTTGTTTATGTCGCACAACCTCTTCTTGGTGTTGTGATTTTTTTTCCGGCAGCGTATGTGTCTCAATGAAATGTTGACTCCTAAAACGTTTTGATGCTGCCATCGACTAAGTAATAATTATGGGCAATTGATAATAACTAGACGGTCGAAACTGGAATGCCCTCTAAATAATTTTGAGAGCGCTGACAGAAACAAGCGTAGAATGAAATATTTTATCAGCCAAAGACCCATAAATACTGAAGATGGTAATGAAGTGGAGGTTCGTGGGATCCAGCTGGTGGCGGCGCATTGACAGCACTGTATGTGGAATCTCACAGTCTTTTTAGATGTAGTCAGGTTTGCCACAGGGCATTAATAGTTGGTTGCCGCAGGGCAAAGCGAGGTCGGTGACCCTTGTAATTACAGCAGTCACGATATAATAATTGAATTGGCGCCGCACATAAACATTTCCTTGCGAATAGACCGATCAGTACGCGGCGTAATTAGTCTAACATGTCACACGTCGCTAAAGGGGCAGTCACACGTATAATACTATTCTCAAACTGTCAATGTACTGACAGTCTGAAAGGGGCGTATTGTCATTTTATCGAGAGTAGAAATATTGACGAGTTGTATTGACCGCACTTACAATATTCTCAGATTGTCAATACATACTGAAAGTGTGAAATCAAGTATAGACAGTTTGACAATATTTCCCATTCAGTTGTTGGCAGAGATTCATGAACCGGCCGCACGGCGTTAGTGTGCACTTTTTGTGTTTCCAGTCGCCTTTGTGCAAGTTAAGATTCAATTTTTCACGTAGTATTTTAACACAATTTTAATACGCCTATGCAATGGCAGTCATTGTATATACAACTTTACGATGGTCAATGTTGCGTGTTCTATGGTACTGCTTACTTAGCAATTTGAAAATACAATATAGGTTGGTGAATTACATAGCAGCTTTAAAAACGCTGCCACTTCGAAAAATACGTCATGTATCTGCAATGACTAGTAAGAGGTCTGTGAAATGCCTGTAAATTTCACCGATCCATCCGATTGTGTGTGGATGTCAGTGAGTGCTTGGCAGACCTTATCTGCCTGCACTCATGGAGTGTGGGGACCTGGGCCACATATCCGACCTCAGACGCAGTGCCCATTCACAGGCGAACAGGTCGGGACAGACCTGCTCAGCGGACAGGTCGGCGGACTCATCGGCTTTTGTATGGGATCTCCAGACGAAAAATCGTTCCATACAGAGATGAGCCATTCAGGTGAAGAAGCAGGCTGAATAATGTCTGGCGAACACATCCACCAGCCTGCTTATAGTACATACCAGAAATTATTAAGATGTAAAGTGTTCTTTCTTCCAAAGACGGTCTCGTAGTCTTGCCTTCTACAGCGACACGCAGCGGATAAGCGACAATGGTGGTATAACGACGTAACTGCTTTCTTGCATAGAAATGCAGACCATCACTTGTTCATACAGCATCGAGGTTCATATGAATACGGTGGGTTACGGGAGTATGTAACCTTTTATCTACACTCATGCTCATAAATTAAGGATAACTGCAGAACGTGGTGCCACACAACGTGGCACTACACAAAACCGGCGCTAATAGCATAGGCACATAGGGAACACACTCGACACAGGTCTGTAAGTCCACGGTATTGGTGATAAGTTGAGGAAACCATCCCGAAATACATGTGCTACAAAACATCACTGTTTCCTGCGCATGTACCCCGACATCAGTATGTGATATGATCACCATGCACAAGTACACAAGCCGCACAACGGGTTGCCATACTCTGGATCAGGTGGTCGAGCAGCTGCTGGGTTATAGCCTCCCATTTTGGCACCAGTGCCTGTCGGAGCTCCTGAAGTGTCCTAGGGGTTTGAAGACGTGCAGCGATACGGTGACCGAGAGCATTCCAGACGTGCTCATTGGGTTTAGATCTGGAGAACAGGCAGGCCACTCCATTCGCCGGATATCTTCTGTTTCAAGGTACTCCTCCACGATGGCAGCTCGGTGGGCCGCGCGTTATCATCCATCAGGAGGAAGGTGGGACCCACTGCACCCCTGAAAAGGCCGACATATTGGTGCAAAATGACGTTCCGGTACACCTGACCTGTTACAGTTCCTCTGTCAAAGACATGCAGGTGTGTACGTGCACTAATCATAATCTCACCCCACACCATCAAACCACGACCTCCATACAGGTCCCTTTCAAGGACATTAAGGGGTTGGTATCTGGTTCCTGGTTCACGCCAGATGAAAACCCGGCGAGAATCACTTTTCAGACTATACCTGGACTCGTCCGTGAACATAACCTGGGATCACTGTTCCAATGACCTTGTACTGTGTTCTTGACACCAGGCATTACGGGATCTCCTGTGCCCGCATCTCGTGGTCGTGCGGTAGCGTTCTCGCTTCCCACGCCCGGGTTCCCGGGTTCGATTCCCGGCGGGGTCAGGGATTTTCTCTGCCTCGTGATGGCTGGGTGTTGTGTGCTGTCCTTAGGTTAGTTAGGTTTAAGTAGTTCTAAGTTCTAGGGGACTTATGACCACAGCAGTTGAGTCCCATAGTGCTCAGAGCCATTTGAACCATTTTTGGATCTCCTGTGATCAGGGGTCAGTGGAATGCACTTTGAAGGTCTCCGGGCGAATAAACCATGTCTGTTCAGTCGTCTGTAGACTGTATGTCTGGAGACAACTGTTCCAGTGGCTGCGGTAAGGTTCCGAGCAAGGCTATCTGCGGTACCTCCGTGGCCGTCTGAGGGCACTGATGGTGATATATCGGTCTTCTTGTGGTGTTGTACACTATAGACGTCCCGCACTGTAGCGCCTGGACACATTTCCTGTCTGCTGGAATCGTTGCCATAATTTTCAGATCACACTTTGTGGCACACGGAAGGTCCGTGTTACGACCCGCTGCGTTTGACCAGCCTCCTGTCGCTCTAGCATTCTGCCCCTCATAACGTCATCAATATGTGTTCTTTGAGCCATTTTGAACACACAGACGCCCTTAGCACGCTCTGAAAACGTCTGCACACCTACTCGCTGCACTGCACTCTGACATGCACCAACACACCTCTGCGTATGTGGACTGCTGCCAGCGCCACCGTGCGACGACCGCAAGTCAAATGCACCGTATGGTCATACCCTGAGGTGATTTAGACCCGCAAACCGCCCACCAGAGAGTTGTTTCACCATGTATCAGCATTATCCTTGATTTATGAGCTTGAGAGTAGATCCAGTGACATCAACTGCTGTGCTTGACAGTTTTTATCTTTAGGAATTGGTGTTAGAGTCATGGGTTCTTCTTCTTTCATACTGCAAATTAATTTCTCGAAAGAAAAATAGGTTGATGGTGAGGTACACTGTTAAAATTGTAGGATATCGGTTGCAGTAATTATACAATGTGACCAGCCATCGAGGGTTATCAACGGAATCCTGAAAATCATAACAGCAGCGAGATGTTCGCCGAGAATTGGAAAGGTCTGAAAAGGAATATGGCGTGGCCTAATGGCTCAGAAGGTTTTATCACCAATGGCAACGGCTAAGAAAGCCTGTGCACTTTCTTAAGGAAATCGTTATTGGAGGAACTGTCCTGGCATTCCCTTGAAATTATCTACGATCAAACCGCAAGGTCAAAATCGGGATGGCCAGACGGGTATTTTGATCGGCAGCTCTCGACGATAGCTCTGGAGTCATAACCTCTGCAACCTACCAAGAAAGGTGTGTTGAGCCGGAAGAAGGCACACGTCGTCCAGCAAAGCGTTACACAACTACCGTAGGCGCCGCTGCAGGTGATGACCGGCGGCTACACCTGCCGGAGCAGACAGCTGGCGGCGGCGGCCACGCATGACCGAGTGGCCACCTGTCGCTGGGCTCACGCTAGCTCTGCCCACTCACTGCCACACCCTCCGTCCGTGGCAAGTGCTGCACTGCAAGCACGCACAGCCCCAGAAAGCAGCGTCCGCTGCGTGCGATTCGCTGGTACGTGCAGTGTCCCACTAATGCAGTCTGTTGTGGTCTCTTCTACAGAGATTTTTCACTTGCTGCTTTATTTGTAATTAGCTGCGGCCCGCGATGTTATTCGGGGTTAAACAGTTTTTTAAAAAAACTCCCAGGTAGGTATTTATTCCAATCTGCTGTCAGTCGATCTCTTCCTTTCCCCCTCCCTTTCCATCTCCTACACCCCCTCTCTCTGTCCACCTCATCCACCCCCGCACCCCCCCCCTCCGATACTCTGTCGATCTCCGACCTCCTCTCCCTGTCCATCTCCTCTTTCCTTTCTCTGTCTAGTTCCTCCTCCTCCCTCTCTTTCCATCTCTTCCTCCCGCCTGTCTCTAACTAATTTCTCCTCCTCCCTCCTATCTGTTTTTATTTCCTCCTTCCCTTTCTCTGCCTATCCATCTCCTCCCACCCGCTTCTCCCGCCACGCTATCACCCCCATTCTAATAGGAGGCTGGTGGTTCTTAAGCCCACAGTATTTCTTTTCAGATCGTAACTACAACAGTATGTTTACGGAATTTGGTTGAAATAGTTCTGGGGGGTTTTGGTTCAATATGGTTCAAATGGCTCTGAGCTCTATGGGACTCAACTTCTGAGGTCATTAGTCCCCTAGAACTTAGAACTAGTTAAGCCTAACTAATCTAAGGACGTCACACACATCCATGCCCGAGGCAGGATTCGAACCTGCGACGTAGCGGTCTTGCGGTTCCAGACTGCAGCGCCTAAAACCGCACGGCCACTTAGGCCGGTTGGTGGGGCGGGGGGGGGGGGGGTTAGCTGAAATTTTTTGCGCATGGATTTGCCCTAGTAGGCAAATGTCAAATATAGTTCACATGTAGTGATGAATTCTTCTCGGGTCATCAGCCGAGTGGTGGCGTCGTCTTGTGCGGACGGTACGTTGGGACACTCTGTCTACCGGAAGAAGACGCATACGGACTTATATCTCAATGCTCGGAGCTGTCATCATCCAGCACAACGTAACTCAGTACTGAACATCTTAGTGCAAAGAGCCAGGTCGATATTTGACAGCGAGAGTTTGACGCGTGAGTTAGCACATCTGCGGGAAACCTTCCGTAAGAATGGCTACGCCGAGACACAAATAAGACACGCCTTGCGTGCAGACAGGAGGCGGGAGGAGAAACATGAAGAAGACGAAGCAAAACGTGTGGCGTTTCTGCCGTTTGCTGGACCGCCAACAGCCAACAGCATACGGACTTATATCTCAATGCTCGGAGCTGTCATCATCCAGCACAACGTAACTCAGTACTGAACATCTTAGTGCAAAGAGCCAGGTCGATATTTGACAGCGAGAGTTTGACGCGTGAGTTAGCACATCTGCGGGAAACCTTCCGTAAGAATGGCTACGCCGAGACACAAATAAGACACGCCTTGCGTGCAGACAGGAGGCGGGAGGAGAAACCTGAAGAAGACGAAGCAAAACGTGTGGCGTTTCTGCCGTTTGCTGGACCGCCAACAGCCAAGATCGCAAGAATATTAAAGAAGCACGAAATAGCGACCATCTTTCGCGCACCGAAAAAAGTCAAATATATACTTGGCTCAACGAAAGAGCAGCTGGGGTTGCAGACACCGTGCATTTACAGTATTGAGTGCGAATGTGGGATGGAATACATCGGGCAGACACAAAACGTATCTCCCAGCGCTGTACTGAACACATCAGGAACGTACGACTAGGACAGATAAACTAGTCCGCTGTAGCAGAACATAGCATTATTGAGTGACACACCTTCGAATTCGAAAAAAAAAAACGAAGAAGCTGTGCTGTGCCAACGGTTTCTGGGACTCGTTCTTCAAAGAGGCAGTGGAGATACGTCTGCTCAACAATTTAGTAAATAGGGGTAGCGGTTTTCAGCTTAGAGCAGCATGGAGTCCCACAATTGACAAAATACGTCGGGAACGCTCCGATCTGAAGGCAGCGGCGTCCGCAGACAGATTGGATAGCCACCGGGTCTCAACGCCGGTCCCGTCGCGCGCCTCCCCCCCCCCCCTCCCTCCACCACCACCGACGCGGTACCCCCTTCCGTAGGAACGTGAGTGGCCGGCCTACAGTAGCGGACGACAGCCAAGCAGCTATATAGATATGCAGAACACAGCATGCCGACACTTCGCAAGAAGATGATGGGTACGAAACTCATTGAAACGTTGCGACAAGACGACGCCACCACTCGGCTGATAACCAGAAAAGAATTCATTAGTGGAATACGTCGAGAAAGACTCAAATCGCATATATTTCACATGTATTTAACACATTTC
Source organism: Schistocerca nitens (assembly GCF_023898315.1). Taxonomy (NCBI): domain Eukaryota; kingdom Metazoa; phylum Arthropoda; class Insecta; order Orthoptera; family Acrididae; genus Schistocerca; species Schistocerca nitens. The sequence goes on from NC_064617.1 coordinate 771,099,693, forward strand.
ACACGTATTTGTACACATATTTCACCTGTATCTCTACCGGATTTCACCCTGCAGTGTAGTTTCATTTTCACGCAGCTCAATGTTTATGACATTGTATCTCTGAACTATGTATCGTACAGTGGTATAATTTTGCAGTTACACCCAGTGGAATACGTGACTACTATAAAAGCGTTACGATTAGAGTTAGCGGGGACTGATGACCTCAGATGTTAAGTCCCATAGTCCGTAGAGCCATTACAGATAGCAGAAGTAATACACTAAAACGTCATGCATGAGGCGGCAGCATCCGAAAGAACAGTCACCAGAGCTGTTATACATATTATGTAAATTGAAGGGGAAGGGGGGAGAAAGGAGAGGAAAGGGAAGGAATTATTGATGTCAGCTGCACCGGGACTCTATGTGGAATCAGCGGCGCCGAGTGAAGATGTGTGCTGGACGAGGACGAGAACCCGGGATCTCCTGCTTACGAGGCAGTTACGCTAACAACTGTGCCACCCGTAGGCAGTGGTTATCGCAATCGTGCGGACTGTCTCGGCATGCTTCTCGACCGAACCACATTCCCACCTAGCGCCACCCATCCACAGTCCCTGCCCATGTCCTCCATGCCCATTACCTTAAAATTCTCGCAGGGGGTTGGACGTAATTGTGCATCCGCATAGAAGGTGGTGGATTCATTGACCATGGAGGTGAATCAATTACACGATAAATGCGTGGTGTCTGTTCTTTTGAACATTGTGCGGATGCACAATTACGTCCGACCTCCTGCGGGAATCTCAAAGCAGCGAGCATGGAGGACATGAACAGGGGCTGCAGACAGATGGCGCTAGCTGGGACTTTGGGTCGGCCGAGAGGCGTAAAGAGATAGTGCGCGGCTGGCACAGTGGTTAGCTCAGCTGCCTACTAAGCAGGAGACCCCGGGTTCGAGTCTTTATAAAATTTAAATTGTTTACTCACACTCTCCTCCCTGCTTCTCTTATATAATATGATATTGTTTTTCTTTTTTCTTCAATTTACCTTTTAGATTGTGGTATATGTAAAAAATAATTTCTTCCACTTCTGCTCCATCTGTCATGCTGATATTTTCTCTGATTCTGTCCCACCTAACAGTGCTGACTAAAGAAAGACATCAAACTAGCATGCAATATGTGCCTGTGGCACCACAAAGTGCAACACATACACAAATCGGAACTCATAATCAATGATGTGTTGACGCTAGATTTAAATTGTTATGCCTGTCCTGCAACAGTTTATCCACAAAGAAGACGAAAAATGGCCATGGAAACTGGTTCGAGGAACAACAATAAGGGAAAAATCAAAAAAAGAAAAGAATGTACAATCGAAAACGACAGTAATGTTAACCAACTGTAGGAATATAATAATTTAATAGAAAGAAATGTAGAAAAACGTATAGTTGTTAACAATTTAAGTAAATAAATATGGTTATATAAAAAAAGTCCGCTTCCCACGCACATTTTTCACTCGTCGCCACTGATTGCGCGTAATTTCCCGGTGAATCTGAGATCAATAACACCTTCCTTTTCCTTTCCTTTCCTCCCCTCCCCCTTCACTTTACATAAGATAAACTTCTTCCTTTTCACCATTTTGTGGAAGTTGCCAGCGAAAAAAAGTTTCATAAAGGCTTGACATTATGTGCAAAGTTTTTTTGGAAGTCATCAAGTGCTCACAGTCTCAAATACTGTACGAATAAAGCAAGAGTATTCACGAGTCGTGGGCTACATTTCCTTTTCACCCCCATCTCCACGCCATTGATAGGTACATATGTATAAGGTGGCCTTTGTGTTAATTTAGGGTAAAAACTATTTCCATTCGAAATTTCATCCAAATCCGCCTAGCCGTTTCAACGTGAAGGAGTAACAAATAACAATTCACTTACACGCATACACTTTCTCATTTATAATCTATATAAGATGATCCATCACCTTATTTCTTAAAGTGGGTCTTCGCCCTTTAGCCGCTATGTCCGCTTGAAGGGTCTGGAGGGACTGACTGCAATTCCCTCCAGCACCCCCGTCCACACACACCGTTTCCTGTATCTCACAACGCAGAGGTGGACTTTTTTGTTTTATCCTTTTCGTTATTGTTTCGTCTAGACCGTTTCTCAACCAGTTACTTGAGCACAAAATTCTAAATTAAATAATTTCTAATTATTTAATATAGAGGGCACAAGTAATGATGAAATCAGTAGCAGGATTAATAAAGATCGATTTGTGAAAAGCGCAGTGTACTCCGTTTTGTGGAATAAAAAGATAAAAAGAATCACGAAGATGAGATTGTATAAGACTATAGTTCACACTGTAGTTTTGCACGGCACAGATTGCTGGAACTTTAGCAAAAAAGAAATAAGACTAAACAGCTTCTCACTAAGATGGCTTACTTAAGAAGAAGCCCAAGCTGTACTACCGTGGATAGGATAAAAAATGGCGTAATTCGACAAAGGATCAAAATGGATAAGGACATCTGTGACGACATTCAACAAAAATAGATGTTATGGTTTGGTCATGTGAATAGGATGAATGAGGACAGGACACCAAATAGGATACTACAATGGATATCATCCCACCGGATGAAGAGTGGTCACTCACGACGCAACTGATAAGACGATGTGGAGGAGGGAAGTCAAGACAGAACAACGTGGCGATTGGGGGCGGAGAAGCGGCGCCAGCCGTAAATAGTCCGCAAGAAGAAGAAAAGGAAGAAGAGTAATAATAGAAAGTAGAATGTATGATATATCAGTTACTATCGTCACCGTTTTGATTGGGGCTGTACACCTCGGAATTTTTGCTTCGAGCCGGTGACCGCTACTCACAATTTTTACAATTATGTTAATATTAAAAAAGATACTGCACAGCAGCTGCATAGTTGGTAGTGCAGCAGTATATGTATTAGTCTAGTGTAGTACCATAATTTTCTATTGTCTATTTTACTCTACGGGTATGTACATGTGTGTACGGCATTTATGCTACTATATGCATGCACTAACTTATACTATTTTAATATATGTTCAGCTTTAGACTACACTATGGTAGCAATTTGCATGCGCTAACAAAAGCTATTGTGTGGTTGTGTCAGTCGTCCAGAGTCAAACGTCTCTATCTTCTTCCTCGGCATCTACCCTGTGGAATCTCTCTTAAGGTTGCATACAGACTTGTCGTCTCTAGGTTCATGTTTAGTATGTTCTTGTCATATGTGGCTATGGAGGTGTTGTCTGTTAAAATATTAAGTTGGGTCCGTGGTTCTTTGTTTATAATTATTATGAAGATTTGTGATTCTGTGTCATTGTACGCTAGGTAAAATGTGTCACGGAAGAATCTGTATTGTCCACAAAAGAAGGCTGTGTGTTCTGCGGAACCTTTATCCCCACATGTGCAGACTGGTGTCTTTCTTAGACTCACGCGTTTAAAATGCGTAGGCTAAGTCCGCGTCCAGCTAAGAAATGAAGTATACCTTGGCTGGGATCAGTATGTCGAGGACAAAATCATGTACTCTACGTCCCGTATCACTTGCGTTTCGCTCAACTTGCCTTTAATCCATTCTTCAGAGTTTAAGCTGGCGCTTGGTTTGCGTATATACACTCATGTTCAGAAAAAAAACAGAACACCTTGAACAACTAGATGCAGGACTTTCATATTCACAGGACATGTACATTATTATGTCCTGCAGAAATGATTAACATTTGAGCCACCTCGGCCTGCGGGTTCAAGGTTAACATCGAAATCACGGCGCAATATTAAAATGTGCCTTGTGCTCTCGTTATTGCTATAAACCGAAGGCAATGGATCAGTGTGACTTGAGCAAACGTGCAGGGTGCCTCAAAGACGTAATCGTGAACCGTATCGTCAACTCAGTGAGTTTTAAAGAGGGCGCATTATTGACATGAGAGAATGTGGTGCATCCATCGGGAAACTGCTGCTCGTATGGGACGAAGTGTTTCGGCATGCAACGGTTGTGTGCAGAATGGTTCACGGAAGGCCGTAGAGCAAGACGAGATGGGTCAGGTCGCACCATCCAGACCACCCTCCGAGAAGATCGACAGCACATGGCACTGAAAGACAGATCTGCGTCCTCCTCGGCTGTGGTGCACCCGTGGAACAGTATAACACACCGTAAATTATCAGGGGTGACAGTCCGTCGCCGTTTCTTACGGCATGGATTAGGTGCGCGTGGTTCACTTCTCCGCCTACCTTTGACGAATGTGTAGAAATGTGCTGACGCCAATGGTGTATGGAACGACGTCACTGGGGACAGGAAAGGCATCAGATAGTGTTTTCGGACGAATCCAGATTCTGTTTGCTTGAAAATGATGGCCGCATTTTGGTTCGCCGCAGATCGGGGGAGCGGCGTCACAGTGATTGCATTCGCACAAGTCATACAGCGCCAACTCAAGGTCTAATGAAGTGAGGTGATATTGGGTACAATCACAAGTCACAGTTGGTGCGTGTCCATGGCATTGTGACCAGTGTCACCTACGTGAATGACATTCTGCGACCCGTAGCCATACCCAACACCCCAAGCGCCATTTTTCGGCAAGACGATTTACTACGACTTGGTGCTGCATGAATACGTGCCTTCTTGGTGTCAGAGGAGGTGAGCCTTTTGCCCTGGCCCACCAGATCACCAGACTTATCGCCACTCGAAAATGTGTGGGATAAGGTGAGTTTTGCGGTGGTAATTTCCTATGGGACCAAACTGCTGAGTTCATCGGTCCCTAGGCTTACACACTGCTTGAACTTAAACTAACTTACGCTAAGGACAGCACACATACCAATGCCCGAGGGAGGGCTCGCACCTCCGACGGGGGCAGCAGCGCGAACGGTGGCAAGGCGCCCCAGCCCGCTCGGCTACCTCACGCGGCGGATATGATGGAACGAAGGGTGCAGCACTGTGACCCAATGCCAACCATCACAGGTGAACTTTGGAACCAGGCGAGTGCAGCGTGATTGGATATTCCACAGGACGCCATTCGTGCCTTATTCGCGTCGATGGCGTCATGAAGTTAGCAGAGCCCATGGCGGACCCTGCACCTGCCAGGCAACAGGCACACGCTGAACCGAGGCGACTGAAATGCTAACCATTTCGGCAGAACATTGTAATGTACATGTCCTGTGAATATGAACGTCCTATCTCTAATCGTTCAAGCTGTTCTGTTTTTTTTTTCTGAACATGAGTGTGCGATCTTGTCTAGTCAACCAGTTCGTTGCTGTCCAATAGCTGATGGTGATATCGATCGGCTATATTCCAAGTACCAAGCACAGTGCTTCTACTGACGTGGCAGCGAACCGCCCTGATAATCCGAGCAGGACACTCCTCTGTCCTCGTCTGACCGACGCCGTAATTGTGACTAAGGTCAGTCTCTGTGGCTGCAAAGCTTAGTACAGATTCGAAGAGGACGCAGTGGTATGTTCGTGTAACTGGTAGAGGAAGTCTGTACTCGTTTGGATTCAGTATTGCCAATTCTTGTAGTACAGGTCTTTTGTCTGCTTTGTTTCTTGTTTAACTTTATGCGTTCATGGAAATTTAATTTCTCGTCTACGTGTATCCTGGCGACACTTGCTTAACGCAAACCGTGAACTCCCATTTAAAATTAACCAAATTAAAAGGTGAGCACTATACTTAGGCTTACAGTTTGAAAATCACTTGATTGCTGGGCCCCTTACTTCTGCTCGGACAGAAATTTGAAGACAGTGGTTTGTGTCTGACCACTGCCACTAATAGTAATATTACAGTAATAATAATAATTATAATAATAATAATAATACTAAGTAGGCCTGATAGTAGTGTAGTAACCATTACATAGCTGCTATTCTGTCAGTAAGTTCGTTTATTGTTACGAAGTGAATAAAGAAACAATTTATGTCTATTGCGGGAACTACCTACAACTCGAAGAGGACCTTTCATGACATATTTAAGCGTGTGTGATGTATATGTCTCAATTTTACTGTCACAGGTGCAAGATACGAAAGACAAAGTCTGTGTGTAGTGGGTAGACTATGTGAGGAAGACACTGTTCATACATTCATTTCAGAAGCTATAACCTCCACCACACTGTGCCACTCGTTAACTCTACAAGGGGTCGATCAGAAAGTTTCCTTTTGAGAGCATTCCTACAGCGTATATGCAACGTAGCGCAACTACGAGGAGGGAATATAAGCACCGACATGTAGGCAAGGGATTAGTTTGCATTCGTGTCTTTCCGATGTGCGTGCAGTGAATGGGGAAACGCGATGTCGTGAACTATGGCAACGTTGTTACCAAATACGTGCAAACAGGATCAACGTGCTCTTACTCTTTGCTTGACTGCCGAAGGACAAACATCGGTAGACATCCTTGGAGAATGAAGAATGTGTATAGGGCAGATTGTCTGCCTTAAAACCACCGTAGTGGAATGAAGCACCAAACTGTGCTGCTGCTTCATGACAACGCACGTCCCCACATCGCAAATGTCGTAACGCAGAAGTTACTCCAGCTCAAGTAGAGGACCCTCGACCATCCACCCTAGAGTCCTCATCTCTCGCTATGCGATTAACATGCCTTCGATCCCCTAAAAAAGGGCCTTAAAGGGTCGACTATTCCTTTCGGACAGAGATTTGCAGCAGGCAGTTACAGACTTCCTCACGCTGCAGGACACGGTATTTTGCCAAACGGGACATGAATGGATGCTGGTGATCAGACAGGATGCTTACGTACGTGTCACCTGTCACAGCCATATCTAGACGTATCAGGGGTCCCATGTCACTCCAACTGCACACGCCCCAAACCATTATAGAGCCTCCACCAGCTTGAACAGTCCCCTGCTGCTGACATGCAGGGTCCATGGATTAATGAGATTGTCTCCATACCCGTACATGTCCATCCGCTAGATGCAAAGTGAAACGAGACTTGTCCGACCAGGCAACATGTTTTCAGTCATCAAATGTCCAATGACGGTGCTGACGGTACCAGGCGAGGAGTAAAGCTTTATGTTGTGCACGAGAGGTATTTCGGCTGCGAAAGCCCATATCGATGACGTTTCGTTGAATGGTTCGCACGCTAACACTTGTTGATTGTCCAGCATTGAAATCTGCATCAGCCGGCCGGTGTGGCCGAGCGGTTCTGGGCGTTTCAGTCTGGAACCGCGCGAACGCTACGGTCGCAGGTTCGAATTCTGCCTCGGGCATGGATGTGTGTGATGTCCTTAGGTCAGTTAGGTTTAAGTAGTTCTAAGTTATAGGGGACTGATGACCTCAGATGTTAAGTCCCATTGTGCTCAGAGCCATTTGAACCATTTGAAATCTGCACCACTTTGCGGAAGGGTTGCACTTCTGTCACGTCGAACGATTATCTTCAGTCGTCGTTGGTCCCGTTCTTTCAGGATCTTTTTCTGGCCGCAGCGACGCCGGAGATTTGATGTTTTTCCGGATTCCTGATGTTCACAGTACACTTGTGAAATAGTAGAACGGGGAAATCTCCATCGCTACCTCAGAGATGCTGTATTCCATCGGTCGTGTGCCGACTATAACACCACCTACAAACTCACTTTAATCTTGATTACCTGCCATTGTAGCAGCAGTAACCGACCTAACAACTGCACCAGACACTCGTTGAATTATATAGGCGTTGCCGACCGTAGCGCCGTATTCTGCTTATTCACGTATCTCTGTATTTGAAAACGAATTCCTATACCAGTCTCTTTGGTTAAAAAAAATGTCTCTGAGCTCTATGGAACTTAACTTCTGAGGTCATCAGTCCCCTAGAACTTAGAACTACTTAAACCTAACTAACCTAAGGACATCACACACATCCATGCCCGAGGCAGGATTCGAACCTGCGACCGTGGCGGTCGCGTGGTTCCAGACTGTAGCGCTTAGAACCGCTCGGCCACACTAGCCGGCAGTCTCTTTGGTGCTTCAGTGTATGTCAATGCGTGCATAACTGGAGCCATCAGTATTTGGATTCCGTAAATTTTTTGTAGGATGTGTACTTCGAAGAGTTGTCAACAACTCGTTTCCAGAATGAGATTTTCACTCTGCAGGGGAGTATGCGCTGATATGAAACTTCCTGGCAGATTAAAACTGTGTGCCGGACCGAGACTCGAACTCGGGACCTTTGCCTTTCGCGGGCAAGTGCTCTACCATCTGAGCTACCCAAGCACGACTCACGCCCCGTCCTTACAGCCTTTTTCGTCCCCTCCTTCCAAACTTTACAGGCGTGAGTTGTGCTTGGGTAGCTCAGATGGTAGAGCACTTGCCCGCGAAAGGCAAAGGTCCCGAGTTCGAGTCTCGGTCCGGCACACAGTTTTAATCTGCCAGGAAGTTTCAGCAACTCATTTGTTGTCAAGTCTGCGAAAAAAGCCTCAACAAATTTGTTCTACAAAAAAATTCACGGAATCCAGGTACTGATTTCTCCAGTTATGCATGCATCGATGTATCTCATTCTCTATACATGGAGTGCATGAAGGTGGCATTAATGGGATGCCGAAAGTTGTCTAAATAAAATAACACCTTCTGAAAGTGAACGGCTGTTTGGTGATTTTTCTTCGGTACATGTCCTAGAAGTATCAGCTACGACTGCACACCGCAGAGATGACACCGTGGTCTATTTGGCATTGTTCAGTTTGTTGATGGCGCCACTGGAGGAGGTCGGAGCATGCGGCGTGTGTGTGCCGCTAATAGCCTCAGGGAGGCTGACGGCGGCTTGGCCGACGCCTCAGCCGCAGGCCGAGCCGGGCCGGAGTGTTTTTCCCTGCTGGGCGCGCCAGCTTTCATCTGTCGGTTAGGCTCCCAGCGCCGCAGTACAATTTGAACTTGGCCGTCCCGCGGGGCCCATCGCGGCGCGTACAACACATGAAACCCATGCCAATTGAGCGCCGGCCCTCATTCCCCAAGACGGCGCCCCGCCCCGCCGCCAGAGACTTTAATTCGCTTTTTACCGGCTGCTGCCTCTCCGCCGGGTTCTTCTGTTTTCATTTGGACCCGGCCGCCCTCGCCGCCTCTCGTTACGTCCTGTCTTCGGCGCGTTTGCGGTTTTTGTGCGATCCCTCCATCCCGTGCTGTTCGGATCTATCGTACGAAGCGAAATACCTGTGTACAGTCCTCATTTACGGGGATTCTCTGCAGTCGTAATGATTGTCAGGATTGTCAGTATTGCTAAGTGTTCTCAGTTTATTAAAAAAGTGGCATTATATAAAAACGTACAAGACAAAACTCTATTAGACTCATTACGATTAGGAAGTGCACCGTGCAATACAAAGCTGTTCTGAGTTTTATTCCGAAAATCGCTTTCGGTCACAATCTGTGCATCCACAGGTCATCTGTACCAAATAAAAGCAAGAATATATCAAATACAAACAATAAATATACGTAGTGCCATAATTACACAAAGAATATATTTAAGGGGGGTAGGACGTCAAACGAGCCGACTTGGAGCAGGAGAGGCACCACAGGACATTTTAATTTCTACTGTCTATACTTTTACAAATAAATTCATAAAACTTTGTCAGCATGATCAGGAAGGATTGAGGACTCACACTCATAGCAGTGGAAGTTCAAAAACGTACAAAACACCTTTTTTTTACATGTGAAATTTCATCATTTTTTCACTTACTACTGGCTGCATTTGTTTCTGTAGGTACACTTTTCTTCCTAAGTAAGAGAGATTCTTCGATGAGTTTTGCACAGCATACAAGCAGTACTTACAGGTGGATGAAACTCTAGAATTTTCCAAATCTATTAAAAACTGTGGTAAAAATTGAGATAATTAACTATAAAATTTGAGTTTTTTCTAAACATGAAGTTTAAAATGCAACAGTTAATTCATTTTTTCATAAATTAAATAAACTCTAGAGTCTCATACACATGTAACTATGGTTTGTTTGCTGTGCAAAATTCATCGAGGAATCTATCTTACTTAGGAAGAAAAGTGTATCTATAGCAATAAATGCAGCCAGTAGTAAGTGAAAAAATGATGAAATTTCACATGTAAAAAAACGTATTTTGTTACGTTTTTGAGCTTCCACTGCTATGAGTATGAATCCTGAATCCTTCCTTATCATGTTTTCAAAGTTTTATGAATTTATTTGTAAGAGTATAGACAGTGGAAATTAAAATGTCCTGTGGTGCCTCTTTTGCTCCAAGTCGGCCCGTTTGACGTCCTACCCCCCTTAAGGAAGATACAAAGTTAACTGAGCATTCTTCTTCTTTCTTCCAAGTGCTAGGGGAGGGGAGTGTACCTTGAGCTGGCATATATTTCTGGTATTTACTCTTTAAGCTCAGTCATTTTCAAACCAAAGATTGCCTACTATTACATGTGTATAGCCAGCTGCTGTTACATTAGCAAGGAGCAATTATTTCAATCTCCTATATATATATATCACTGATTTTTTCGCCTAAAAGTATTTTTTTCTTTTCTTATCTCAATGCTATTCCAGCTCTACATGTACAAAAAAAAGCTTAAGTGGTTAAAACACTCTAACACAAAAAGAAAAGAACTATGCACCACGAAGGAGTGCATAGTTACTCGCTTATTCTTCAAGGTTTTATTGATGGTTACACATATGTGCAGAAATCTACTGATTTTATTCTGGTCATTCCATTTCATATCTCGTCAGTGTTACACTGAGGTATTTGTATGAGTCGGGCGAGTCCAGCAATGACTCACTGATATGATAGTCATAGGATACTACGTTTTTTTCGTTTTGTGAAATGCAAAATCTTACACGTCTGAACATTTATAATCTCTGCGGCAAGTTGAAACCTTACCAAATTCTGACTGAATATTTGTGAAGCTTCTCTCGGGTAGTGCTTCATTAGAGGCAGCGGCATCATCTGCAAAAAGCCTGATTTTACTATTAATATTATCCGCAAGGTCATTAATATACAATATGAACATCAAGGGTCCCAAAATTCTTCCCTGAGGCACACCTGAAGTTACTTCTACATCTGACGATGATTCCTCATTCGAGATAACAAGGTTCAGTCGTGGGTAAAGCAAGTGGTAAACTTAGGTTTATTGGTAGAATACTGGAAATGTGCAGTCAGTCTAGAAAAGAGATTGCTTATAAATCAGACGTGCGATCGGTTCTAGAATATTGCTCAAGCGTTGGGACCCGTACCAGATAGGACTGACAGGGGATATTGAATGTAAACATACACTCCTGGAAATTGAAATAAGAACACCGTGAATTCATTGTCCCAGGAAGGGGAAACTTTATTGACACATTCCTGGGGTCAGATACATCACATGATCACACTGACAGAACCACAGGCACATAGACACAGGCAACAGAGCATGTACAATGTCGGCACTAGTACAGTGTATATCCACCTTTCGCAGCAATGCAGGCTGCTATTCTCCCATGGAGACGATCGTAGAGATGCTGGATGTAGTCCTGTGGAACGGCTTGCCATGCCATTTCCACCTGGCGCCTCAGTTGGACCAGCGTTCGTGCTGGACGTGCAGACCGCGTGAGACGACGCTTCATCCAGCCCCAAACATGCTCAATGGGGGACAGATCCGGAGATCTTGCTGGCCAGGGTAGTTGACTTACACCTTCTAGAGCACGTTGGGTGGCACGGGATACATGCGGACGTGCATTGTCCTGTTGGAACAGCAAGTTCCCTTGCCGGTCTAGGAATGGTAAAACGATGGGTTCGATGACGGTTTGGATGTACCGTGCACTATTCAGTGTCCCCTCGACGATCACCAGTGGTGTACGGCCAGTGTAGGAGATCGCTCCCCACACCATGATGCCGGGTGTTGGCCCTGTGTGCCTCGGTCGTATGCAGTCCTGATTGTGGCGCTCACCTGCACGGCGCCAAACACGCATACGACCATCATTGGCACCAAGGCAGAAGCGACTCTCATCGCTGAAGACGACACGTCTCCATTCGTCCCTCCATTCACGCCTGTCGCGACACCACTGGAGGCGGGCTGCACGATGTTGGGGCGTGAGCGGAAGACGGCCTAACGGTGTGCGGGACCGTAGCCCAGCTTCATGGAGACGGTTGCGAATGGTCCTCGCCGATACCCCAGGAGCAACAGTGTCCCTAATTTGCTGGGAAGTGGCGGTGCGGTCCCCTACAGCACTGCGTAGGATCCTACGGTCTTGGCGTGCATCCGTGCGTCGCTGCGGTCCGGTCCCAGGTCGACGGGCACGTGCACCTTCCGCCGACCACTGGCGACAACATTGATGTACTGTGGAGACCTCACGCCCCACGTGTTGAGCAATTCGGCGGTACGTCCACCCGGCCTCCCGCATGCCCACTATACGCCCTCGCTCAAAGTCCGTCAATTGCACATACGGTTCACGTCCACGCTGTCGCGGCATGCTACCAGTGTTAAAGACTGCGATGGAGCTCCGTATGCCACGGCAAACTGGCTGACACTGACGGCGGCGGTGCACAAATGCTGCGCAGCTAGCGCCATTCGACGGCCAACACCGCGGTTCCTGGTGTGTCCGCTGTGCCGTGCGTGTGATCATTGCTTGTACAGCCCTCTCGCAGTGTCCGGAGCAAGTATGGTGGGTCTGACACACCGGTGTCAATGTGTTCTTTTTTCCATTTCCAGGAGTGTAGAAGGGCAGCACGAATGGTCACAGATTTGTTTAACCCGTGGGAGAGTGTCACAGAGCTACTGAAGGAACTGAATTAACAGACTCTTGAAGACAGGCGTAAATCATACCGAGAAAGTGACTTAACAAAGTTCCAAGAACTGGCTTTAAATGATTACTCTAAGGATATACTACAACCCCCTACGTATCGCTCACATAGAGATCGTGAGGACAAAATAAGAATAACTGCTGCAGAGAGAGGTATTCAAACAATCATTCTTCCCGCGCTCCATACGTGAATGGAACAGGAAGAAACGGTAATAACTGGTACAATGAAATGTACCCTCTGCCGTGCACCTCACGGTGGTTTGCAGTCTATAGATGTAGTTATAGATGTAGATGTAGAATTCCAGTCACGATGAACAAGTACAAGCCATCAGGAAAAAGAGACGTTTGAAGCCCGAAGGAAAAAATTTAGGCTTAAAAATGTGATGTCCAAACAGGAATATTGCCTAAGCCTTCAAGTGACCAGGCAGATCACTTAAGTGAATGAAAATAACAAAAACTATACTCTCCCTTCGTAAAATACCCCATGTAATAATCCGCATGTGTTTGTTGTTAGCTGCAATACGAAACTCACAGTTGAAATTTAGTTATAAAAATGCCATTATGCTACATTAAAAAAACTTTAATGAATGACATGCATATTTAATAGAAATAGTTGTAAGAGTGATTAAGAAAAATACTTGATATTGTCAGGGTGTTGGGTTACATAACACTTACCTGACAGCAGAGTTATTTCGTGTGCAGGATTTGCTGAGGGCATGATCAAGGCGGGATGTGAGCGTCCGGAAAAGTGGTGGTGGTGGTGGTTAGTGTTTAACGTCCCGTCGACAACGAGGTCATTAGAGACGGAGCGCAAGCTCGGGTTAGGGAAGGATTGGGAAGGAAATCGGCCGTGCCCTTTCAAAGGAACCATCCCGGCATTTGCCTGAAACGATTTTAGGGAAATCACGGAAAACCTAAATCAGGATGGCTGGAGACGGGATTGAACCGTCGTCCTCCCGAATGCGAGTCCAGTGTGCTAACCACTGCGCCACCTCGCTCGGTTCCGGAAAAGTAAGGAAACTGATATATTAGAACAAGAGATGTTCAAACAAATTAACTGGAGTTAATTTCGGTACAACTACTGGTAAAGGGTACAGATGTGACATGTAGAAGGCCACCAACAGCTAGACTGAGGGCATAGTGGCCAAAAGAGAAGTAGAAAGACACAACTGGTCGGCTGATATGTGGATAGGAATTTGGATTGAAGTGGGAGGCGTGCTAGAGTAGTCCATGCAGTTGTGCGAAGTCACTATGCCGGGATGGTGTAGTGGTTAGCGCATCTGCTGACGAGCGGGAGACCCAGGTTCGAATCCTGGCCTAGGTACAAATTTTCATTCATCGCCTTAATCTTCATGTATATACATCGTAGATGTTTGAGACATGAAAAGGTTTCTGGAGCCATATAGTTTCATTTGATAACAGCACCTATGCCTGGGTTTCGGGCAGTATCCCACATCTCATTCGATGCCGACGCGCTATTCCTATACAGTTAGACAGCCTCTGCAACGCTGTTTGAGTTAGGGCGAATACCGCGTGGGCTGAGGCGTGAATGTTTGAATTCCGTCTTTGGTATAAACTTTCATTCGTCGCTTCAGTCTGCATGTATACATCATTGAAGTCTCAGACTTGAAAAGTTCTCTCACCTGGTTACATCTGGTTAGGCCGACAGCTGGCTACCACAAGAACGCCTGCTCAGTCTCGGCGACCCCCAGCTGGCCCACTCTGTGTCCTCCACGTGACATTCACAGCCCTCTGACTTGATGTTGCAGGTTACTTTGCAAACGTGCCCTCGTCAGCGAAGCTTTACTAAAGCGTTACTCCGTCATCCGTAGTCCCTGAGATAAATATAATCACGTCGCCTAGGCGTGAGTAGGTGGCAATATCTGGTGATACCTGGTACTGCTCTGGCACACACCTAGCCACAACCTTGCAGTGAGACACAGTTCCACTGCATCAGAACAAAAAATAAAACTTTACCCCTCAGGATGGCAGTCCTCCAGACCCACCCGGTACCAGATTCACGAGTCTATAGACCCGGTGTCGGAAAAATGAATCAAATTCTTTTGGTGGAACATCACAGAATTTAGTCGAATATTCTTGTGGTTGTATAGGAAAGCGAACATCCTGAAGGAATTTTCCTGCATCAGTGAACTTTTATTCACGCACTGTACAGATCGATTTGATGTGGTCGAGACACATCTAAAACTGGTAGCGCCTTAGTGTCACTCTGTCACGTCTTCACATCGACCTTTCCTATTGCTCTGATTCCAATCATCAACTGACTGGCGCGCGCACACACACACACACACACACACACACACACACACACACACACACACACACACAAGCACGCACACGCCACTTCTTTGCTACGGCTTACGCTAGCGGTTTAGGCTCACGTGAACGCCTGCTAAGAGTCCAACTCTATCTACAGCGTCCCAAGACAACCAGTGTTTCCTTTTAAGTGGGTGGCCGGACAAAATATTGGTAACGCATCAAAATTCTTTACTTGTGAAGTATTACTCAACATTGTGACATCAATGGGACAGATCTGAAATCATTTTCTTATACTCATCAAATATATTTTGCAATCACTGCAACGCTCCTTCATTCTACCTGGAATTACCAGGCTGAGTCTGTAAAGGAGACTCAGTTGTTAGGACTGGTGGGGTCTAACTTTGAAATTTTATTTCCAGTCGTGCTTGTGGGTGAGCACACACCGACCACCTAGCTGCTTGTTCCAACCCAGATGCCAAGTGGACTACGTTAAATGGGATTCTTCTTCCTCTAGTTTAGCCGTATCGAGATTCGTTCTCTTTGACCTCCACTATCGTAAGATCTTGTCTGTAATCATAGTGAGACACCCTCACCTGCTTTTATTACCCAGGTCACGTCAACCTTGCTTTCCTAACGAGATTGTTACTGCTCCCTCTCCTTCTTTCTTGAGTTTTTAAGATGGATGTCTCACGTGACAGGCGCCCTTTGGCCTCATTCAGTGTACTTAATCAGCATGTAACGTAACAAGGTCCATAATAAATTGTGAAGAAGTTAATTTGAACATTGTCAGGACCTATGTCAAGGATCCCAATAATTCTCTACTGAGAACTGATTGGATGATTTTTTTTTTTTTTTTTACTATATGGCTTCAGGAACCTTCCTCATCAAAACCAACAGTTTTACGATGAAAGAAGGAAGTCTTTGCAGCAGGCTGCTTAAAAGATAACTCCCACTCAGTGCGACCACAAAAATGAGTGGTAACGTGTATGGATGCTGCAGCATCTGTCGAACGTTCACCAAAAATGTCCGTTAATAGCCATTCGCAGCAACTGGGAATTCCACACTCGACATTAGAAAAACATTTGAAGAATGATTTGAAGTTAAAGGTATTTAAACCGTCGTTTGTAAACGAAATGAGTGCTAATCGGACGCAAAAACATCATTAGTCTTTTGGGCGAATGCTCGAAGTCTTTACAATTCTTCCTTCAAGGGGGAAATTGTTTTCTCGCACGAGTGCGCAATATATCGCAGTTAAAAAGCGAGAAACATTTATTTATCGAGTAAAGAAAACCTACCTTTTTATGAATAACTTGAACACAACCCAAGATATCTCATGATTTGGGCTATATAGACGATTATTGTCTTCGCCTACAGCCTTTAGCTGGCCACAGCTCCTGTTATCTGTCAGGGATCTTCCTATACACACAACGTTATTCAAAAATAGGGAGTCAATTTAATTAATTTGCATTTCACGATATGCGAGGGTCACTCCAAAATAAATGTACACTTTTTTTTTTAATCCGTCTTTTATTCTACATGTTTGAAAGTTTTACAGTGTGTAGATACATTCTTTAGGAACAATATTTTCAATTCTCCCCATAATTTCCATCCCTGTCAACTGCCTTACGCTATCTTGGAACTAGCGCCTGTAAACCCGCACGGTAAAATTCTGGTCCAACCTGTTGGAGCCACTGTTTGGCAGCGTGCACAAGGGAGTCATCATCTTCAAACCTTGTTCCACGAAGAGAGTCTTTCAGTTTCCCAAAGAGATGATAGTCACATGGAGCCAGGCCAGGACTGTAAGGCGGGCGTTTCAGTGTTGTCCATCCGAGTTTTGTGATCGCTTCCATGGTTTTTTGACTGACATGTGACCGTGCATTGTCGTGCAACAGCAAAACATCGTGCTTTTGCCGATGTGGTCGAACACGAGTCAGTAGAGCTTGAAGTTTCTTCATTGTCGTCACCTATGAATCAGAATTAATGGTGGTTTCACTTGGCACGATGTCCACAAGCAAGAGTCCTTCGGAATCGAAAAACACCGTAGCCATAATTTTTCCAGCAGAAGGTGTGGTTTTGAATTGCTTTTTTCTTGGGTGAATTTGCATGATGCCACTCCATTGATTGCCTCTTCGTCTCTGGTGAAAAATGATGGAGCCATCTTTCATCACCTGTCACAATTCTTCCAAGAAATTCATCTCCACCATTCTCGTACTGTTCCAAAAGTTCGCTGCGTACCGTTTTTCTTGTTTCTTTGTGATCCACTGCTAACATCCTGGGAACCCACCTGGCACAAACCTTTTTTAACGCCAACACTTTCAGTATTCTGCAGACATTTCCTTCCCATATCCCAACGTAGCGTGACAATTCGTTCACTGTGATGCGTCTGTCAGCAGTCACCAATTCGTTAACTCTCTGCACATTGTCTGGAGTGTGTGGAGTACGACGCCTGCCGCTGCGAGGACAATCCTCAATATTTCCGTACTTGCTTTCATCACGTAATCTGCTTGCCCACCGACTAACTGTACTGCGATCGACCGCAGCATCTCCATACACCTTTTTCAACCTCCTGTGGATGTTTCCCACTGTCTCGTTTTAACAGCACAGGAATTCTATGACAGCACGTTGCTTCTGACGAACGTCAAGTGTAGCAGCCATCTTGAAGACATGCTGTGACGGCGCCACTCACGGGAACAGATTGAACTAAGTTTGAAAACAAGCGGGAAGGATGTATCTACACATTGTAAAACTTTCACACATGCAGAATGAAAACTGTATTTTTACAAAAAATAGTGTGCATTTATTTTGGAGTGACCCTCGTATCAGTGGGACGTGGAGAGTCTACATACCGAAGGAAAGAGAAAGGTCCAAAGTTTTGTTGTGGTGACCTCTAGTTTCGTAAACGTCTTCTAGGCGGTGATAGTGGGTAAACGGTCGCAAGGGTGCACGCGTCAGTTGTGAATAATATGGCTACAATGCAGCAGAAAATTTTGCGCGTTATTGGGCTTGCGAGAAGTCAGTCAAGAGTTACAGTGTAGTGGACATTTCGTCTCCGACTCGGCACTGAATCACTAACTGGGAAATGTGTAAGGCGCTGTTTTAAGCAGTTTCAACAAACTGGACGTCTCTGAAAAAAGGCAGGGGTGACCTTGTGTGTCAGAGGATGAGGTCAGCCGAATAGAAGACAGTTTTGTTTGCAGGTTAATTGAACATTTATACCCTGTGTTAAAAAAACTTTGAAACATCCTCCTTTCATCGCCATGTAGACTGTTCATACTTCATGATAAGTCAATTACATTGTATAAGATGGCAAGAACTATGCCCCTTACATGAAGTCATTAAAGATCACCTAACTCACGTTGAGCGAACAGTAGGGCTGAACAAAAATGACTGACAAGGCACAATGCATCTTGTAGAGGGTATAGTATAGATGTATTGGAATAATTAATGTTGGGTGATGGTTTTAAAGTAATTCAAACGACATGAAAACTTTGTGGAAACGCGTCGATTTACTGGAGGCTAGTTTATCCCAGGGAAGTATTCAGAGTTGACTGTGGCTGGCTGGGGAGCGGCGAAGGAAAGCGACAATAGGCAGCTTAGGGCGGCTCAAGCTCTGAGAAAGCGGTAATGCGGTGTGGCCTCCAGCTGCCTTAAGACGAGTGACAGTGAGTGGGTGGTTGACCCCATGCTCGTGTACCGGGAAGCAGACAGAGAACTTGTACGCCTGTTGATAAATGTCCGTCGTTCCGTTTTCAGTGAAACATGCGAGAAAGCAGCGAAAAGCTATGGTGGAGCAGTCAACAGAGGCCAAAATATGCATGTTCGTGACTATAGCAACTTCACGCTGAATTCACGGTCTGCAGAGTCTGAAGTAAATCAGGTGAAGAGCGACAGAATGAAATACGCCAGCCTCCGATGGGAATGTAGGACCAAGGAATTTGAAGTACTCTCCTGGGAATCAGAATTCCAGAAAAATTGGTGTTTTGTGCAGACGCTAACCTTGATGGGTGGCCTGGGAGGAGCTAAATAGCAGAAGTTGAGAGGAAGGGAAATTTTGTGGGAATTTGTTCACTTCTCAGAACAGGCATTGGTCAGCGCTGGGAGATGACACATAATTAACACGACTGGCGCTGTAATTGGCGTAAGTGATTTTGCTGGAGGGGAAACTGAGGCGAAGAGTGGACCGGCAGAAGTCTCGGTAGAAGTCTTCCGTTCCCAGCTTGCCTAGAGTGCGGACGTGGCGTTCTTTACTCAGCTTGCCTGAGAAAGAGTGAGCATCTCTGCAGTATAGGACTTAGCAAATGGAACGATTGAGCTTGGAGATAGAAAGTTTTGGTTCAGCTATGCACTGAGCAAGATAGCTAGGAGTGAATAGACGAGCGCAGCTTTGCAGCACCACAAGGCCGGCCGACACCTCACAACGACGACGCCCCGCCACGCTGAATTCAGTGATATTGCACCCGCTCCGGCTTGAATTAGGCCACTGATTAATTTGTTGGATAACATCGGCAAAGTTTCCACGAGGGTTTCATGGGCTGTGTATTGGGGGAACTCTTCTCGCACTTTGCATTACGCCTGGGTAAGTCGATAGGAATTAATTTTGATTTATCGCGCTTTACCCCACGTAAACGCAATTTATTACCACTGCCTGATAAGAGAGTCATGTAATGTGATGATTGAAGGTGGGGAGTTAAAATAAATTTGTGCTAATCGACTGCATCTGTTTTCACTCAAGTAGTTGAAATCCCAAGTCACTTGCTTAATTAATTTTATGTTCAACATTTGCATCTCTTGTTCAATAGCTGAAAATAACATCAATGTGCACCCCTTTTAAATTAAAAGTGATCAATTCTGAATCAATTAATGCCAACACTGCCACCGCAGTTCAATCAGGAGTCACAGGGCCTTATTACTTTCTTTGCGTTATCCGATATTACGGCAGTTTTGCACTCTCCATTGATCTGTTAGTCAGTTAGCTGGGGTGAACACACGCCAAAACCAGATAAGTGGTGGGTGAGGTGTTACAACTGGATCAATCTTTGTGAATAAGCATATGAAGATTTGCAACTAGTGTCAACCAGATATGCAACATTTCGTATGCAGACGAGATGAAGTCAGTGAAAGAAGTTGTTTTCTTCCTTGTACGGGTGTGAGCTGCTCGTGCAGAGACTCGGCGCGTCCAGCAGGTCCTGCCGGAAATCTCCGAGGTACCTGCCGACGGCCGTGCGCGACGCTGGGTGGCGCCGTAGGGAGCCGTGCCGGCGCCGCTACCAGAGGAATTCAATTGCGACGGTGGGGGCGCCGGCGCTGCAGCGTAACGCTGAGAAATTTCATCGCGCCAGCGCGGCGCGGCGCGGCGCGGCGCCGCGACGCCTGAGCCGGCGCGCCGGATCGGCCCCCCGAGAGCTGTACGCCGCGCACAACAGCCGCAGCGCCGCCACGCGGGGGCGGCGGCGCGCGATTGTGCTCACGTCTTCCGGAACGACGCGCCGCCTACCAGACACTTCTCACGAAGCACGTGCCGCGCCACCAGGTGAATTTCCTCCGCGCCCTTCCTAGCCCTCTTTTTCTGGAAGATCAGTCTCGCTGAACGCTATAACAAAGGACACGGCTACAAGATACTTGGAAATACAATGATGCGCCAAAGGAACTGGTATAGGGAGGCGTATTCATATACACGGATACGTAAACAGGACATATACGACGCTGCGGTGGGCAACGCTTATATAAGACAACAAGTGTCTGGCGCAGTTATTAGATCAGTTACTTCTGCTACAAAGGTAGGTTATCAAGATGTGAGTGAAACTTCCTGTCAGATTAAAACTGTGTGCCGGACCGCGACTCGAACTCGGGACCTTTCCCTTTCGCGGGCAAGTGCTCTACCAACTGAGCTATCAAAGCACGACTCACGCCCCGTCCTCACAGCTTTACTTCCGCCACTACCTCGTCTCCTACCTTCCAAACTTTACAGAAGCTCTACTGCGAACCTTGCAGGACCAGCACTCCTGAAAGAATGGATATTGCGGAGACATGTCTTAATCTGCCAGGAAGTTTCGTATCAGCGCACACTCCGCTGCAGAGTGAAAATCTCATTCTGGAGACATCCCCCAGGCTGTGGCTAAGCCATGTCTCCGCAATATCCTTTCTTTCAGGAGTGCTAGTCCTGCAAGGTTCGCAGGAGAGTTTCTGTAATGTCTGGAAGGTAGGAAACGAGGTACTGGGGAAGTAAAGCTGTGAGGACGGGGCGTGAGTCGTTCTTGGGTAGCTCAGTTGGTAGCCGGCACGGTAGCTCAGCGTGTTCGGTCAGAGGGTTAGCTACCCTCTGCAACAAAAAACTGAGAGAATTGATCAACGAAGAACCTAAATTGGTGTCATCAGACGTCCGCCCAGAACAAATTCAGCGAACAATATAGAACAAAAAATTAGATCACAAAAAAAGTTGGTAGAGCACTTGCCCGAGAAAGGCAAAGGTCCCGAGTTTGTGTCTCGGTCCGGCACACAGTTTTTATATGCCAGGAAGTTTCATATCAGCGCACACTCCGCTGCAGAGTGAAAATCTCATTCAAGATGTGAGTGAGTTCGAACGTGGTGTTTTAGTCGGCCCACTAGCGATGGGACACAGCACCTCCGAGGTAGAAATGAAGTGCGGACTTTCCCGTACGACCATTTCTCGAATGTACCATGAATGTCAGGAATACGGTAAAACATAAAATATCCGACATCGCTGCAGCCAGAAAAAGATCCTGCAAGAACGGGACCAATGACGACTGAAGAGAATTGTTCAACGTGCCGGAACTGCAACCCTTCCGCAAATTGCTGCAGATTTCAGTGCTGGGCCATCAACAAGTGTCTGCGTGCGAACCAGTCAACGAAACATCAGCGATATGGGCTTTCGCAGCCGAAGGCCCACTCGTGTACCCTTGACGACTGCACGACACAAAGCTTTACATTTCGTCTGTGCCCGTCAACACCGACATTGGACATTTGATGACTGGAAACACATTGCCTGGTCGGACGAGTCTCGTTTCAAATAGTATCGAGCAGATGGTTGTGTACAGGTATGGAGACAACCTCATGAATCCATGGACCCTGCATGTCAGCAATAGACTCTTCAAGCTGGTGGAGGTTCTGTGATGGTGTGGGGCCTGTGCGGTTGGAGTGATATGGGATCCCTGATACATCTAGAATCGCCTCTGACACAAGACACGCACGTAAGCATCCTGTCTGGTCATCTACATTTACATCATACTCCGCAAGCCACCTAATGGTGTGTGGTGGAGTGTCCTTTCGGTACCACTAACTGATCCCTCCAACCCTGTCGGTAAGCCTCTGTATTGGCTCTAATATCTCCAATTTTTTCCTCGTGGTCATTACGCGAGATATATGTGGGGTGGCGGGGGGGGGGGGGGGGGGGGTTGGGGGGGGGGACGTAATGTGTTGCGTAATGTGTTGTCCGACTTCTCCTGAAATGTACTGTCCCGAAATTTCAATAGTAAATCTCTCTGTGACGCACGACGCCTCTCTTGTGACGTCTGCCAGTGGAGTTTGTTAAGCGTCTCCGTAAAGCCTTCTCGCCGGCTAAAGGATCCCGCGACGAAACACGCCTCCCTTCCTTGGATCTTCTCTATCTCCTCTATCAGTCCTACCTGATAGGGATCCCAGATAGATGAACAATACTCACGAATCGGGCGAACAAGCGCCTTATAAGCCACTCCTTTCGTGGATGAGTTACATTTCCTTAAGATTCTTACGATGAATCTTGGTCTCGTGTCTGCTTTTCCCATTATCTGTTTTATATGTTCATTCCCCTTAAGTTGTTCTGGATAGTTACTCCTAGATATTTTACCGCAGACACTGTTTCCGGCTGTTTGTCATCAATAGTGTAGCTGTACAGTAGTGGATTTCTTTTCCTTTGTATGCGCAATATGTTACATTTATTTAAGTTCTGGGTCAACTGCCAGAGCCTGCACCATTCATCAATTTTCTGCAGGTCGTTCTGCAAATTCTTACTATCTTCCGGCGTTGCTAATTTGGTATAGACAACTACATTATCTGCGAATAGCCTTAAAGAGCACCCGACGCTTTCTACTAGATCATTTATATCTACTGCAAACAGTAACCGTCCTATCACCCTTTCCTGTGTTACTCCGGATATTACCTTTACATCTGCCGATTTAGTTCCGTTAACAGCAACGTGTTGAGTTCTATCTGCAAGAAAGTCTTGAATCCAATTGCAGGTCTGCTCCGATACTCCGTAAGCTCGTATTTCTTTCATTAAACGGCAATGCGGGACGGTGTCAAATGCCTTACTGAAATCAAGGAATACGGCATCAACCTGAGGGTCGTTGTCCACTGCGCTGTGGATCTCATGGAGGAACAGAGCGAGCTGAGTTTCACTGGAACTTTGCGGAATCCTTGTTGATTTTTATAGAGAATATGTTCATTTTCTAAAAACGTCGTAATTCTTGAGCATAAAACTTGTTCCATAATGCTACAACAGATTGACGTCAATGATATAGGTCTATAGTTGTGTGGATCTGTATTACGGCCTTTCTTAAAAAATGGTTCAAATGGCTCTGAGCACTATGGGACTTAACATCTTAGGTCATCAGTCCCCTAGAACTTAGAACTGCTTAAACCTAACTAACCTAAGGACATCACACACATCCATGCCCGAGGCAGGATTCGAACCTGCGACCGTAGCAGCCCCGCGGTTCCGGACTGCAGCGCTAGAACCGCACGGCCACCGCGGCCGGCTGGCCTTTCTTAAAAACAGGAATGAACTCCGCTTTTTTCCAGTCGTTAGGTACCTTTCGTTGCTCAAGCTATCTACGATAAATTACTACTAGAAGGGAAGCAAGTTCTTTTGCATAATCTTTGTTGAATCTTATAGGTATCTAATCTGGTACTCAGGCCTTTCCACTACTAAGCGATTGTAGCTGTTTTTCAGTTCCGCGATCGTTTATCTCAATATCTGCCATTTAGATCTCCGTACGACGATTGAAAGGGGGGACAGTGTTACGATCTTCCGCGGTGAAACAACTTCGGAAGACCGAATTCAGTATTTCGGCTCTCTCTGTTATCTTCCATTTAGTGCTGGTATAGTCGCTGAGAGAATGAATAGATGATTTTGACCCACTTACTGATTTTACATACTATCAAAATCTCTTATTTTTTCCGCAGGTCGGTCGACAACGTCTTACTTTCAAAATCATTGAACGCTTCTCTCATTGCTCTCTTTACGCTGATCTTCGCTTCGTTCAGCTTTTGTTTGTCAGCTAGGTTTTTACTTCTCTTGACTCTGAGATGAAGTGCTCTTTGTTTACGTAGCGCTTTTCTAATGCGACTGTTAAACCATGGTGGATCTTTCCCTTCCCTTAAAACTTTACCCGGAACATACTTGTCTATGGGCATATTGAACGATGCCTTTGAATTTTTTCCATTTGTTCTCCTCATATTTGTCCTCATCATCAAATATTTTATGCTGACTGCTGAGGTATTCTGAAATTTGTATCCTGTCACCCTTGCTGAGGAAATAAATCTTCCTACCTTTCTTAACATTCCTTGTAGGACCCGTCGTCATAGA
Source organism: Schistocerca nitens (assembly GCF_023898315.1). Lineage (NCBI taxonomy): Eukaryota > Metazoa > Arthropoda > Insecta > Orthoptera > Acrididae > Schistocerca > Schistocerca nitens. The sequence goes on from NC_064617.1 coordinate 771,124,205, forward strand.
TGCTGTCACAGCCTTATAATCAGTGATACCTCCCTCTACGTTAACTGATTCGATAAGTTCAGGTCTGTTTGTTGCCAGGAGGTCTAAGACGTTACCCTCTCAAGTTGGTTCTCTAACTATCTGCTCAAGGTAATTTTCGGACAAGACATCCAGAACAATGCCACACGATTCCCTGTCTCTGGCACCAGTTCTGAAGGCATAACACTCCCAATCTATAGCTGGTAAGTTGAAGTCGTCTCCTATTACAACGGCATGATCAGGAAAATTAGTAATGATATTCTTCAAGTTCTGTCTGAAGCACTCTACAACTACAGATCCTAACCCAGGTGGCCTATAAAAGCATCCGATCACCATTTTTGACCTTTCTCTGAGACTTAATTTCACCCAGATTAATTCACATTCGGAATCCGTGATAACCTCGCAAGATTTTATCGAATTTTTTGCTGCAGCAAACATGCCACCACCATTGGCGACTAACCTATTCTTACGATAAACATTTCAGTCTGAACTTAGGATTTCGTTGGCACTGACGTCTGGTTTCAACCAGCTTTCTTCCCAACACTATCTGTGCATTATAACCCCCAGTAAGCGATACTACTTTTCGGACCTTTCCTTGGATGCTCCTGCAGTTTACTAAAATCATGTTAATCTTTTCTATCTCTGATCTGCGAGGACCAAAATTCTCTGAGGTCGCTGTGGCTGATTTAAGAGGCAAATCGTCTTTGCTCCCAAGGGAGGATTTCACTTACCTAAAAAACCGCTGTGCACGCCACACGAACTCCGCTACCCTAATAGCCGCTTCCTGCGTGTGGTGCACGCCTGACTTACTGAGGGGAACCCTACAATTCGGCACCCGATAGCGGAGGTCGAGAAATTCGCATTCGATACCGTCGGAGAGTCGTCTGAGCCTCTGGTTTAGACCTTCCACTCTGCTCCAAACCAGAGGATCGCGATCAACCCTGGGTACGATGCTACAAATAGACAGCTTGCGCTGCTGGTTGCAACCATCCGTCGAAAGGAGCCGAGGATGGCCTCAGAACAGTCGTGTGAAGTTAGCACCCCTTTTTCGAGAAATATAAATTTTTTTCAGAGTTCTTGATAGATATGGCATAGTTCTAGAGTTCTTTGTACAAAATTTCAATAGTTCTGCAGAATTTAGCGAAGAAAACAACAATATTCGAAAAAATTTTCATATCGAAAACGTTCTTTGGCAATTTCCGCAAAATGTAAATAACTACAAGAGTTCTGAGCACAGTTCTGAACAGAGCTCCAAGAGTTCTTTCGAAAATCCAAGTAACGTTTTTTTGTGCAGCTAATGGTTTACGAGATAATTGCATTTTAATGAGAAAATCTATTCACTTCCTGTGAAGTTGGCACCCTTTTTTTCAGAAATATATATTTTTTTCAGAGTTCTTGATAGATATGGCATAGTTCCAGAGTTCTTTGTATAAAATTTCAATAGTTCTGCAGAATTTAGCGACGAAAACAACAATATTCGAAAAAATTTTCGTATAGAAAACGTTCTTTGGCAATTTCCGCAAAATGTAAATAAGTACAAGAGTTCTGAGCGCAGTTCTGAACAGAGCTCCAAGAGTTCTTTCGAAAATCCAAGTAACGTTTTTTTGTGCAGCTAATAGTTTACGAGATAATTGCATTTTAATGAGAAAATCTTTTCACTTACTGTGAAGTTGGCACCCTCTTTTTCAGAAATATATATTTTTTTCAGAGTTCTTGATAGATATGGCATAGTTCTAGAGTTCTTTGTACAAAATTTCAATAGTTCTGCAGCATTTAGCGAAGAAAACAACAATATTCGAAAAAATTTTTCGTATCGAAAACATTTTTTGTCAATTTTCGCAAAAATTAAACTTGTACAACAGTTCTGAGGACAGTTCTGAACAGAACCCCAAGAGCTCTATCGAAAATCCCAAACAACATTTTTCTATGGCGATAATGGTTTGAGATAAATTAATTTAATATGGGACACACTTTCTTTACGGAAAATATAAATATATTCGTACAACAGTTCTGATGACAGTTCTGGACACCACGTGAAGAGTTCTACCGAAAATCCTAGTGAAATTTTTTTGTGCAGGTAATAGTTTAAGAGGTAATTGCAACTTAATTAAGAATTCCATAAGAGCTCCTACTGTGAAGCTGGCACCCTTATTTTCAGAAATATATATTTTTTTCAGAGTTCTTGATAGATATGGCATAGTTCTAGAGTTCTTTGTACAAAATTTCAATAGTTCTGCAGAATTTAGCGACGAAAACAATATTCGAAAAAATTTTCGTATCGAAAACATTCTTCGTCAATTTTCGCAAATTGTAAATAACTACAACACTTCTGAGCACAGTTCTGAACAGAACTCCAAGAGTTCTTTCGAAAACCCCAGTAACATTTTTTTGTGCAGCTAATAGCCTACGAGATAATTGCAATTCAAGGAGAAAATCTTTTCACTTACTGTGAAGTTGGCACCCTTTTTTTAAGAAATGTATACTTTTTTCAGATTTCTTGATAGATATGCCATAGTTCTAGAGTTCTTTGTACAAAATTTCAATAGTTCTGCAGAATTTAGCGACGAAAACAATATTCGAAAAAATGTTCGTATCGAAAACATTCTTCGTCAATTTTCGCAAATTGTAAATAAGTACAACAGTTCTGAGCACAGTTCTGAACAGAACTCCAAGAGTTCTATCGAAAACCCAAGTAACATTTTTTTGTGCAGCTAATAGCTTACGAGATAATTGCAATTTAAGGAGAAAATCTTTTCACTTACTGTGAAGTTGGCACCCTTTTTTTCACAAATGTATACTTTTTTCAGATTTCTTGATAGATATGCCATAGTTCTAGAGTTCTTTCTACAAAATTTCAATAGTTCTACAGAATTTAGCGACGAAAACAATATTCGAAGAAATGTTCGTATCGAAAACATTCTTCGTCAATTATCGCAAATTGTAAATAAGTACAACAGTTCTGAACACAGTTCTGAACAGAGCTTCAAGAGTTCTTTCGAAAATCCAAGTAACATCTTTTACTGCAGCTAATATTTTACGAGATTATTGCATTTTAATGAGAAAATCTTTTCACTTACTGTGAAGTTAGCACCATTTTTTTCAGAAATGTTTTTTTCAGAGTTCTTGATAGATATGGCATAGTTCTAGAGTTCTTTGTACAAAATTTCAATAGTTCTGCAGAATTTAACGAAGAAAACAACAATACTCAAAAAAATTCGAATAGCAAACATTCGTTATTAATTATCGCAAAAAGTAAATTCGGACAACAGTTCTGAGGGCAGTTCTGAACAGAACCCCAATAGTTCTATTGAATATCCTAATTACAATTATTTGTGCAGCTAACACGTTACGAGATAATTGAAATTTAAAGAGGGAACCTCTTCACTTACTGTGAAGTTGGAATCCTTTTCTTCAGAAATATATATTTTTTCAGAGTTCTTGATAGAAATGTCATAGTTCTAGAGTTATTTGTACAAAATTGGAATAGTCCTGCAGAATTTAGCGAGAAAAACAACAATACTCGAAAAATTTTTCTTATCGAATACATTCTTTGTCAATTTTCGCAAAATGTAAATTCGTACAACAGTTCTGAACAGAACACCAAGAGCTCTATCGAAAATCCTAATAATATCTTTTTGTGGCGATGATAATTTATACGGTAACTGCTTTGATGTTAGACCCACTTTCTCCACAGAAAAAGTAAATTCGTTCAACAGTTTTGATGAACAGTTCTGGTTAACACCTCAAGACTCCTATCGATAATCATAATAACATTTTTTGTGGTTATAATAGTTTGTATGGTAATTGATTAATTGTGGGGCACCCTTACTAAAAAAAAAATTATGTCTGTTCGTATGCTCTGATGCCAGCTCTGGATAGCATTGTAAGAGTTCTATCGAAAATACTAGTAACATATTCCGTGCAGGTAATTGTTTACGTAGTAACTGCCTTTATTAAGGAATGCTTATGAGCATTTCCCGTGAAGTTTGAACCCCTTTTACGATAAATATAAATTTTTTTCACAGTTCTTGATTTATATGCAAAACACGAATAGTTCTACAGAATTTCGGGAAGAAAACATTAACTCGGCAAAATTTTGGTATGGTAAAAAATTATTTGTCAGTTTGGAAAAAATAAATTTGTATAACAGTTCTGTTGGCAGTTCTGGATAGCACCGGAAGAGTTGCATTGAAAATGATAAGAACATTTTTGTGGCGATAGTATTTTATACAATAATTGTTTTAATCTGATACTCACTTTATCTAATATAGCAAAATTCGTAGAATAGTTCTGATGACAGTTCTGAATATCACCCACAGAGTTCTACCACAAACTATAATAACATTATTTGTGACGATGACATTATATGAGATAATTAATGTGGGACTCACTTTTGTCATGTAAAAGTAATAAATTCGTACAAAAGATCTGATGGCATTTCTTAATACGACCCTAAGAGTTCTACCGACAACTGTAATAACATTTTTTGTGGAGATAACAGTTAATGAGATAATAGCATTTTCGAGAGACCCACTTGGTCTACATTATAATAAATTGGCACAACCCTTTTGGTGACAGTTCTGGATAGCACCGAAAGAGTTCTTTTAAAAACCCTCATAACATTTTTATGGTGCCAGTAGATTATGAAATAGATTGTGTGTTCACTCTGCAGTGGGTGTGCGCCGATGTGAAACTTACTGGCAGATAAAAACTGTGTGCCGGACCGGGTCTCTAACCCCAGGCTGTGACGAAAGAATATCGTCACAATATCCTTTCGTCCAGGACTGCTTCTTCTGCAATTTTCGTAGGACAACTTCTACGAAATTGGGAACGTAGGAGATAAAGTACTGCTGGAAGTACAGCTATGAGTACGATCGTAAAATCTCACTTTTATTTTGGAAAACCGAAAATCGAAAACCCGGATGTATATTCTACTAAATACAAAAAGTCTAAATGTTCAGCACTATACAAATGCCAGTACACCTTCTTAAGACTGACTGTAGTGACTGTAGGTGGAAGCGTGGGATGTGCACGCTTAGATGATTCAAGGAGAGAAGGCTCGTCAGTGCAAAACAAACAGATGGCTGAGAGAGCAGATACATGCACACGCGCCACTAACCAGATGGTGTCACACCTGTCGAGAATCGCACCAGAGGTACAATGAGCTGTGGTGGAGTGCTGTTGGCGTGGTTACTATGCAACTTACTTGATGGGCATCAATACACCGTTATATTAATGTACAATACTTGAGAAACAATGTCATTCACACACTCCGAGTTCCTTATCACTCAGTACTAGACTAAATTACCGGCCTAGTGATAAGCAGCCTATGTACCTCACCGACTACACATCTTCGTGTTACAAGAAAAAAAGAGAAAAATACCAAGGGGCACAAAATATGAATCCGGATAAACCGGAAATCCGGATTACTGAGGACCAAATAAACGAGGTTCTTATTTACAAATTTCGAACTTCTTATTAACTTTAATACTGTATCCCCTCAACATTATAACACCTTTATCAGTCATGTATTGAATTAGGATTTAAACATACTACTTAGTTCGTTTGTACGATATATTCAGTAAATATACTTACATTTCTATACATTGTAAAGACTTTTAACTCTCGCTGTAGTGTAACTCATCAAACTTCCACACTTCCTTTCTAACTAGAACAAATGTTTGCAACAATATTAACGACAGCAATTTCAAATTTATTCGTTACACACAGCACATGTTTTTATGTATCCTAGCGGCTGGTGATGTTGCCACATAACTGTCATCCATGAGGGTCCTGGGCATATTTTTAGCTGTTAGTGGGTCCTGGATGTCATGAGAGCTCAAAACAATTACTGTTTTACGTAATAAAATTCATCTGGTTCTTCCTGATTCTAAAAGTATACACTTCATGTGTGCCTTTCATTGTTGTATGATTCAGTATCGACGCTAATGCTCTCTTGGTGAGATATGAGCCGATTGCTCGTTTTTATCCACTGTGCCCTTTCGTATTTCATTTCAGCGATTAATTTATTTGTTTATCAACGTAGTAAGTAGTACAAAGCTAATCCAGAATGTAAACTGCACTTAAATTCTGTTTGAACTGTTTAATAGTCAGTGTCCGCTGTCTGAACGTCAAATTTCAGATTAATACACTGCGCGTGGTTGCGTTATTTTACAGGAATTTTATTATTGTGAGTGGGAAGTACTAGATAGTGTTGAAGAAATCCAAAGCATATTGTTCGAAGAGCATATTATTATTCGAAATTTACCTGTACCAATAGGTGCAGCCAAAGCAGCATTTGTGATGCTGTAATTACCTCATAGATAACGATATTTGTCTATTGTAGTTTTGTATTCCAATCAGAATTTTGAGAGCATCAAAGCCTCATCAATAGATGATATTGAACTGAAAGCCTTCATGAGTCTCTTGTTTTTAATTGTTGTTAACAAAAGTAACAGATAAAGCCTGGAAGATCTGTGTGGAACTGATGGTGATGGCATTGAAAAATTTCACCTCGCAAATGAACATAAAACGTTTCAAATTTATTCTGGAGAGCCTTAGATTTTACAGTCGCGCTATTCGTGATGAAAGGAGACAATTAGACAAGCTAACAGCTATTCGGGAAATATTTACTGTGTTTGTACGCAACTACCACAAATCTTACACCCTTGGAGAAAATGTTACAGTAGACAAGAAGCTGGAAGGATTCTGTGGAAGGTACAGTTTTCGCCAATATGTATCAATCAAAACAAACGAGTATGGATTCTGAAGTGTGGATTCTTAAGTATTTTACCTGTACAATTTGGAAATATACGCTGTGTTGCAACCAGAAGGATTTACCAACTGAGCAATAAACATTTTGATGTTGTTCTGTGACTGTGTAAACCTATATATCAGTCAGGTCGAAATGTGAAAGCGGACAACTGGTTTACTAGTACTGGAATGATAATAGAGCTATGAAGGGAGAATTTTTCTTTTGTTGGCATGATGAAGAAAAACAAGCGTGGAGATTTCTCTAGAGTTTGCTATCAGTAAAAGAAGGGATACCCACATTTACTTTTTTGGCTTCCACAAGACTGAACTCTAGTTTCCTCCGTACCTAAAAAGGGGACGTGTGTGATCCAGGCATCACGTTTGCATGAAGGTAATTCGATAGATGCTAACATTGTAGATAAACGGAAGCCATCCACCGTACATTTTAAAATAGCGTTAAGTGTGGTATTTTCACAGCGGATAAGCAGAATGCTTTGTACAACGCTGCAAGAAATGTGCGCCGCTGGTCAATGGTTGTATTTTTGTAATGATCAGTACCGTTGGAATCTATGCACAAGTGATTTATTGTGGCAACAGTAAGAATTGTATCAGAAGGAAAGGGTTCCTGAATCAGCTATGTTATACAATGTTGTTTTCTTCGCTAAATTCTGCATAACTATTGAAATTTTGTACAAAGAACTCTAGAACTATGGCGTACCTGTCAAGAACTGTGCAAGAAATATACATTTCTGAAAAAAAGGGTGCCAACTTCACAGTAAGTGAAAAGATTTTCTCTTTAAATTGCAATTATCTCGTAAACTATTAGCTGCACAAAAAATGTTACTTAGGTTTTCGATAGAACTCTTGGAGTTCTGTTCAGAACTGTGCTCAGAACTGTTGTACTTATTTACAATATGCGAAAATTGACGAAGAATGTTTTCGATACGAACATTTTTTCGAATATTGTTTTCGTCGCTAAATTCTGCAGAACTATTGAAATTTTGTACAAAGAACTCTAGAACTACGGCATATCTATCAAGAAATCTGAAAAAAGTATACATTTGTGAAAAAAAGGGTGCCAACTTCACAGTAAGTGAAAAGATTTTCTCCTTAAATTGCAATTATCTCGTAAGCTATTAGCTGCACAAAAAAATGTTACTGGGGTTTTCGAAAGAACTCTTGTAGTTCTGTTCAGAACTGTGCTCAGAAGTGTTGTAGTTATTTACAATTTGCGAAAATTGACGAAGAATGTTTTCGATACGAAAATTTTTTCGAATGTTGTTTTCGTCGCTAAATTCTGCAGAACTATTGAAATTTTGTACAAAGAACTCTAGAACTATGCCATATCTATCAAGAACTCTGAAAAAAATATATATTTCTGAAAAAAAGGGTGCCAGCTTCACAGTAGGAGCTCTTATGGAATTCTTAATTAAGTTGCAATTACCTCTTAAACTATTACCTGCACAAAAAAATTTCACTAGGATTTTCGATAGAACTCTTCACGTGGTGTCCAGAACTGTAATCAGAACTGTTGTACGAATATATTTATATTTTCCGTAAGGAAAGTGTGTCCCATATTAAATCAATTTATCTCAAACCATTATCGCCATAGAAAAATGTTGTTTGGGATTTTCGATAGAGCTCTTGGGGTTCTGTTCAGAACTGTCCTCAGAACTGTTGTACAAGTTTAATTTTTGCGAAAATTGACAAAAAATGTTTTCGATACGAAAAATTTTTCGAATATTGTTGTTTTCTTCGCTAAATGCTGCAGAACTATTGAAATTTTGTACAAAGAACTCTAGAACTATGCCATATCTATCAAGAACTCTGAAAAAAATATATATTTCTGAAAAAGAGGGTGCCAACTTCACAGTAAGTGAAAAGATTTTCTCATTAAAATGCAATTATCTCGTAAACTATTAGCTCCACAAAAAAACGTTACTTGGATTTTCGAAAGAACTCTTTGAGCTCTGTTCAGAACTGTGCTCAGAACTCTTGTACTTATTTACATTTTGCGGAAATTGCCAAAGAACGTTTTCGATACGAAAATTTTTTCGAATATTGTTGTTTTCTTCGCTAAATTCTGCAGAACTATTGAAATTTTGTACAAAGAACTCTAGAACTATGCCATATCTATCAAAAACTCTGAAAAAAAGTATATTTCTCGAAAAAGGGGTGCTAACTTCACACGACTCCTCAGAACCCAAGCGGCAGGCGTCATTCGTGCCGACGTGTGCCACTACATGCAGCCGGCTGCATTCGGTGCGCACGATAGCCGCCGGCAGGGCCTTCTCCCAATCACGGATGAGACCTCCCGGCAAACATACCGAATGCACACTGAAATTTTTTGCTGCCTTGCTTGCTACCTCCCTGAGGGACTCCGTCACCCGCCTAACATTGGAGCTCCCAGTGACTAGCATACCCACCCTCTGTACTTGTCCGGACTGAGCAGGAAAATCTACTGCTGGCCCAACAGGGGAGGCACGCCGTGGTGGCTCACTGCCACACAAGCAGTCTTGAAGTGTACGCTCTGCTTCAAGACTGCTTGTGTGGCAGTTATAGTCATATGTTATTCGACACTTTCTTTGAGCTGCCAAGGCTGTACGCCTGGTTGATTAAGAAGGAGTTGAAGTTTGTGATGTCTGAAGATGGGTGTAATACCGAAACGCGTAACATGTTCTAATAGAAGAGTCAATTGAACATCTCATGACTTTATTGCGATTGTACAACATTGGTCGCCAGTTACTTTCCTAGATGTGGCTATTTCCTTCCCATACTCGTGTATGCTTCTACAGACTTACCTTTCTGCTTCAGCCATTCCTGGTTCACCATGCCGCACTTTCTGTCAATTTCGTATTTTAAACGTCTGTATTTCCTTTTGTCAGTTTCATGTGACACATTTTTTATTTCTTCCCATTTCGTCCATTAAATTCAATATCTGCATGTTAGCAAGGATCTTTACTGGACCTTGTCATAGTGTCAATAGCTTCATTAGCTTTAAACGCAAAACCATTAACATAGCTTTCACCACTGATATCAAGACTGGGCAGAAATTCCCTCAGTGTAGCAACACAATAAATCCATTACTCTCTAAAGGTGTATAAAAAATTAAACGTTTGGATGTGACTTTTTCTACGAAGGTAAGACAGGCAAATCATTTATCGGATTCAAGGCCCACATGGCAGCACTAAGAAACAAAGAATACTCGTCATTAGCAACAGCCACCCACCTTCAGGAAACTGAACACCTTGTTAACAATCCTACATATCCAACCTAAAGGCAAAAAAAAAAAAAAAAAAAAAAAAAAAAAAAAAAAAAAAAAAAAAAAACAGACGTCCTTGAAACACTCCAAATGTACGAACAGCAAAGAAAGCAACCTGAGTACATCCTAAATGACGAAATAGATAACATTTGCAAAAGTATATTCTCTGGACTTAACAGCAACCTACGTTAAATTGTTGCGTATATATATATATATATATATATATATATATATATATATATATATATATATATTGCCACTTTTGGTAATATAATTATTCCACTAAATCTTTCTAACATATCATGGTAAGTACTTAAATGTGGCAAAGTATTAAATTATGTAAATGAAACTGCTTTCTTTTGCTGTGTATTATTTGCATTCATTCAATTCCTGACGCCAGTTTTGCTCCCTTCAGGGTTTATAAAGTGTGATGGTGTATGTGATGTAAACTGACGAAAAAGGAGCAGCTGGCCACTGAAGGTACTTTTATTTTTATTTTATCAACAAAGCTACGAATCATGTACTGTGATAGCGTTTTGAAACTGGCTAGTGCCACAAGTTCCTCCAAAGGCGTAACACAACACGTACTTGCCATATTAATCTATATAAATCCATCTGACAATGACAACAATCGTGGAAATAAAGAAATAGTGCATGTTAATAGTAAACTTCTCTATTTCTTTCGATATCAATAATAGTCGTGGTTAAGCCTAGCCAGAAATGTTCGCTTTCAAAACTATCAGTGAACTGTTCACATTAACTCACTCTTTGCCATAGCTCCTTACTCCCTGTATAAAGCTTTCTCCTGCTGTTGATATAATTCTCTATTCGTTTTATCAGAAGCCCTGATCTTTTCATCGCACTCCACTGACTCTCACTATATTTATATCGAACTTTTGCATTTCCCTTTTCAGATTTTCTAGCTTCCCTAACCCGTTCAAACTTCTGACACTCCACTCTCCGGCACGCAGAGGTTACACTTCCGCTGGATATTCAGTATTTTTCCATGTGGTTGTGGCCCTTTTGCAATCCCCTCCCGGGTATCCGAATGGGGAACTAATCCGAAATCTTTTGCCAATGGAGAGTATAACGCCTCTTCTTCTTGATGATTTGGTTTGATTTGTACTTGGCCTCGGCTAAAACTCGGCGACAGTCGGTAGAGTGTTGAGATCGTTATCAAGTTATGAAGACGACATTACACAAATAACAGAGCTGAACCGAAATGTCGACGTGCGTGAGATATTTACATCACCAAGAATAGTAATTAATCGTTCGTAATCGATGTTTAGCTGATTAATGATGAAATATTAATGATAAAACCAATACACACACATCCACAACAAATTCCCTACAAGATGGTCGTAATTTCAAGTATCTAAGAAATCATAACAGTGGGCTTGTTATTTGAGTCAAAGATTCTACACAAGCGCCCAGCGCTACAGTCAAATATTATGGCTGCGCGCAGTTATTACTCGGGAGTTTCATGTCAATAATTTGATAGAATTTTAAATCACAAATGCACGACTTGGCACGAGAGGGTGTTTTATAGCACAATATCAGTCACTTCCTAACCGAGCCTTGAGAAGAAAACTTTCCCAGGTGTTGGGGGGATTTAAATTATGTGCTTCGGACCTATCACTGAAGTTCCATAGACCACTGGCTATTAGGAATGAAAATTGTCTATCAGTGTTCGTTGCCTAAATCAATGTCTAAGTAATGTTTAGTTCAATTATCTAGTTAAAAGTTCACTTTATTCTAGTAGGTAAAAGTCCTCCGTTCGAATTCTAATGCCGTGATATTTGAAGTCAGAAGATCGTATTACTGCGTCATAATAGATCGCTATTATTCAATCTCAAAAACAATCTAAGCGCGCCTACATTTACGAGCATTCAAATATATGACCTGCTTCGGCTAACTCTCGTAACGTAGTGACAATGCATTGAATTATGCTTAGTCATTACTCACGATTCCCAAGGAGTACTCACACGGAGTATTCTCTGGGATCGTTGGTTCTACTTTGCGAATGTTTATTTATGTTAATTTTGCGATTTATTATGATTTTGATTTTAATTTTACTGTAATTTAATCTTTCTTTCGTAGATTGCTAAATTGTTGTCTTAGATTCCTGATTTAATTACTTGTTATAGTCCTAATAATAGTGATAAATGAAACTTCGTTCGCTTATTCACTTTTCTGGGAATTTGGGACATGGGGGGTGGGGGGGGGGGGAAATATTTGGGGTATTGGAGCTAATTTTTGATTTTTATTTCTCGTCCGAGGAAGTGGCATTACAAGAGGTAATCATGAAATTTTTTCAGTTACTGGCTAGATGTCCTACGGATATACACTCCTGGAAATGGAAAGAAGAACACATTGACACCGGTGTGTCAGACCCACCATACTTGCTCCGGACACTGCGAGAGGGCTGTACAAGCAATGATCACACGCACGGCACAGCGGACACACCAGGAACCGCGGTGTTGGCCGTCGAATGGCGCTAGCTGCGCAGCATTTGTGCACCGCCGCCGTCAGTGTCAGCCAGTTCGCCGTGGCATACGGAGCTCCATCGCAGTCTTTAACACTGGTAGCATGCCGCGACAGCGTGGACGTGAACCGTATGTGCAGCTGACGGACTTTGAGCGAGGGCGTATAGTGGGCATGTGGGAGGCCGGGTGGACATACCGCCGAATTGCTCAACACGTGGGGCGTGAGGTCTCCACAGTACATCGATGTTGTCGCCAGTGGTCGGCGGAAGGTGCACGTGCCCGTCGACCTGGGACCGGACCGCAGCGACGCACGGATGCACGCCAAGACCGTAGGATCCTACGCAGTGCCGTAGGGGACCGCACCGCCACTTCCCAGCAAATTAGGGACACTGTTGCTCCTGGGGTATCGGCGAGGACCATTCGCAACCGTCTCCATGAAGCTGGGCTACGGTCCCGCACACCGTTAGGCCGTCTTCCGCTCACGCCCCAACATCGTGCAGCCTGCCTCCAGTAGTGTCGCGACAGGCGTGAATGGAGGGACGAATGGAGACGTGTCGTCTTCAGCGATGAGAGTCGCTTCTGCCTTGGTGCCAATGATGGTCGTATGCGTGTTTGGCGCCGTGCAGGTGAGCGCCACAATCAGGACTGCATACGACCGAGGCACACAGGGCCAACACCCGGCATCATGGTGTGGGGAGCGATCTCCTACACTGGCCGTACACCACTGGTGATCGTCGAGGGGACACTGAATAGTGCACGGTACATCCAAACCGTCATCGAACCCATCGTTCTACCATTCCTAGACCGGCAAGGGAACTTGCTGTTCCAACAGGACAATGCACGTCCGCATGTATCCCGTGCCACCCAACGTGCTCTAGAAGGTGTAAGTCAACTACCCTGGCCAGCAAGATCTCCGGATCTGTCCCCCATTGAGCATGTTTGGGACTGGATGACGCGTCGTCTCACGCGGTCTGCACGTCCAGCACGAACGCTGGTCCAACTGAGGCGCCAGGTGGAAATGACATGGCAAGCCGTTCCACAGGACTACATCCAGCATCTCTACGATCGTCTCCATGGGAGAATAGCAGCCTGCATTGCTGCGAAAGGTGGATATACACTGTACTAGTGCCGACATTGTGCATGCTCTGTTGCCTGTGTCTATGTGCCTGTGGTTCTGTCAGTGTGATCATGTGATGTATCTGACCCCAGGAATGTGTCAATAAAGTTTCCCCTTCCTGGGACAATGAATTCACGGTGTTCTTATTTCAATTTCCAGGAGTGTACATTATGTGTCTTCGGTGATTACTCTTCCATGTAGAGCACTTTTCTACCTCAAGGACAAGAGGTTGCCCTTAAACTCCATCCGCTCCCCCGACCTCTTTGACAAGGCAGCCATTGCTATTGATTTCTTTTTTCAGAATTTAAGCAATGGCTGAAATTGAATCTGAGTCTCAGAAAGTAACTGATTACTAGTCAAAGATGCTCCCCTTTTTAACTAAATATTTTATTGAACTGAAATAATTTACAGTGAATTACAAGTTGGCACAAATGTTGCTCACAGCTTAACAAGTACGAATACATTCCGCTTCTCAATACTCATAAATTATACTTCATCAGAAATAAAATCGTTATGGGATTATTTGCTGACATGTTGTTGCCTGCAGGAAAATGTTGTCTCTGTACGATTGGAAGGAAATGGAGGAAGACTTGGAAAAATTTTCTAGTTGGTAAAATGAATGACAGCTCTCTTCAATTATGGAGATATGTACGCTAATGCATATAACAAACAGAAAGAACTCGACAGCCGATTATGGGATTGGTGGGGAACTCGTCAAGCACATCACATACCGGGTGATCAAAAGGTCAGTATAAATTTGAAAACTGAATAAATCACGGAATAATGTAGATATAGAGGTACAAATTGACACACATGCTTGGAATGACATGGGGTTCTATTAGAACCAAAAAAATACAAGAGTTAAAAAAATGTCCGACAGATGGCGCTTCATCTGATCAGTATAGCAATAATTAGCATAACAAAGTAAGACAAAGCAAAGATGATGATATTTACAGGAAATGCTCAATATGTCCACCATCATTCCTCAACAATAGCTGCAGTCGAGGAATAATGTTGTGAACAGCACTGTAAAGTATGTCCTGAGTTATGGTGAGGAATTGGCGTCGGATGTTGTCTTTCAGCATCCCTAGAGATGTCGGTCGATCACGATACACTTGCGACTTCAGGTAACCCCAAAGCCAATAATCGCACGGACTGAGGTCTGGGGATCTGGCAGGCCAAGCATGACGAAAGTGGAACTGAGCACACGATCATCACCAAACGACGGGCGCAAGAGCTCTTTCACGCGCCTAGCAATACTTTTTTTTTGTTCTAATAAAACCCCCCATGAACCATGGACCTTGCCGATGGTGGGGAGGCTTGCCTGCCTCAGCGATACAGATGGCCGTACCGTAGGTGCAACCACAACGGAGGGGTATCTGTTGAGAGGCCAGACAAACATGTGGTTCCTGAAGAGGGGCAGCAGCCTTTTCAGTAGTTGCAGGGGCAACAGTCTGGATGATTGACTGATCTGGCCTTGTAACATTAACCAAAACGGCCTTGCTGTGCTGGTACTGCGAACGGCTGAAAGCAAGGGGAAACTACAGCCGTAATTTTTCCCGAGGACAAGCAGCCTTACTGTATGATTAAATGATGATGGCGTCCTCTTGGGTAAAATATTCCGGAGGTACAATAGTCCCCCATTCGGATCTCCGGGCAGGGACTACTCAGGAGGACGTCGTTATCAGGAGAAAGAAAACTGTCGTTCTACGGATCGGAGCGTGGAATGTCAGATCCTTTAATCGGGCAGGTAGATTAGAAAATTTAAAAAGGGAAATGGATAGGTTAAAGTTAGATATAGTGGGAATTAGTGAAAATCGGTGGCAGGAGGAACAAGACTTTTGGTCAGGTGATTACCGGGTTATAAATACAAAATCAAATAGGGGTAATGCAGGAGTAGGTTTAATAATGAATAAAAAAATAGGAGTGCTTTGATATAATCCATTATGGAGTCGAGGTAGCAGTTGTCGTTATACTGGTTATCACTGTTAGCATTCAACCGCGATTCTTATACATATTTTAGCAACGCGTTTCAAGAGACAATGCTCTCATCATCAGGTTGTAAAATCTATGTCATGAAGTTAAACGGACTAAAAAGACAAAATACCATCACCAATAGTTGGTAAGTCCATAGAGTAAAACAGAATTAAAAGTATATTGGACTGTGGGTCCTCGTCTTACATTGAAGTTGTTGACACTAGTCAATGGCCGTCCCATAGCTACCAATTATGCTGTCGACTGCGCCGGCTCGGGAGCTGTTGTGGACTGACGTGCCTATGTGTTGTGGCGTGGTTACAGCCGTGTGCTTGACGGTAACGCTATGCTATTGGGCGCCTCATTTCCTTATTGCATTGGTCTGCCATCGTGAGCCTCTCGCAACTCCGTCATTGGCATGCTACAAGTTTAAAGTCGCATGCCTGCCCTAAAATAATTCTAAAAACCCGCTAAAAAATCTCATTTCTTTAAAGTTATCTTGTACATTTAGGATATTGCTTTGTTTCTTTTCATGGATAGCTATCTCGAATTCCTCTAGTAAATCAAGTTTCCTCCCTTTCTTTTCTACATGCAATATTTCTACGTTGTCTTCTATGCTATTAAGGGGATGGCTTGTTTCATATATATGGTTCGCAACAGCTGATTTGTCATAATTTCCTAACCTGAACGCATCTTTATGTTCTTTATACCGGATCGCGAATGATCTTCCTGTCTGCCCTATATATTTTGCATCACACGTTCTGCACTGAATCTTATAAACTCCCGATGTTTCAAACTTATTTCTCTTCTCGCCAATATCGTGCTTAAGGCTATACCTCACTAGGTTATTAGTCTGAAAAGCTATTTTGACATCGTATGGCTTAAAAATATTTGCTATCTTTTGTGAGACTTTTCCGTAGTATGGCATCGTGATAATTTTCACTTTCTCTCCATCAGGTTTATTCTTTTTGCGCTTATTACTTTTCCGTAACAGTTTTTTAACCATATCTATTCTGTAACCGTTATTCATCGCTATTCTCTTAACGGTATTAATTTCAGTCTCCCTATCTTTTTCACTCATAGGTATATTGACGGCCCTATGCACGAGACTACGGAAAGCAGCTTCTTTATAAGCCTGCGGATGGCATGAATCATGCGGGATCACGGCATCAGTCGTAGTTTGTTTTCTATAAACGGAGAACGCATGTTTGTTGCCCTGCTTTTTTATATTCAGGTCCAGGAACTGTAAACAATTGTCAGTTTCATACTCCACGGTAAATTTTATTTTATTATGTGCGTCGTTGAACTTTTTTACTATTTCCTCAATGTCCTCACTGGGAACTTTATCTTCAAGGTCATTCATAAAAATGTCCGCCATAGTTCCTGAAATACTGGAACCCATGGCTAACCCATCGTCCTGAATATAAAATTTGTTATTAAACGTAAAATAATTAAAACTTGTAATGAGCTGTAAGGGTTCAATAAATTCAATTGTCTCTTGCGTTGAAATTTTACCGTATTTCAGGAAATTTCTCTTAATGATTTCTATAGTTTCGTTAACCGGAACACTGGAGTATAAGTTCTTAACATCCAACGAAACCAAACGGGAAGTGTCAGTGACTGGCGTATCTTTAATTTCACCTATCATGGTCATACCACCACGCACCGAATAATTATTATTATACACGTAAGTCTTTTTCAGAATTTGGTTAGGAAATTATGACAAATCAGCTGTTGCGAACCATATATATGAAACAGGCCATCCCCTTAATAGCATAGAAGACAACGTAGAAATATTGCATGTAGAAAAGAAAGGGAGGAAACTTGATTTACTAGAGGAATTCGAGAAAGCTATCCATGAAAAGAAACAAAGCAATATCCTAAATGTACAAGATAACTTTAAAGAAATGAGATTTTTTAGCGGGTTTTTAGAATTATTTTAGGGCAGGCATGCGACTTTAAACTTGTAGCATGCCAATGACGGAGTTGCGAGAGGCTCACGATGGCAGACCAATGCAATAAGGAAATGAGGCGCCCAATAGCATAGCGTTACCGTCAAGCACACGGCTGTAACCACGCCACAACACATAGGCACGTCAGTCCACAACAGCTCCCGAGCCGGCGCAGTCGACAGCATATTTGGTAGCTATGGGACGGCCATTGACTAGTGTCAACAACTTCAATGTAAGACGAGGACCCACAGTCCAATATACTTTTAATTCTGTTTTACTCTATGGACTTACCAACCTTTGGTGATGGTATTTTGTCTTTTTAGTCCGTTTAACTTCATGACATAGATTTTACAACCTGATGATGAGAGCATTGTCTCTTGAAACGCGTTGTTAAAATATGTATAAGAATCGCGGTTGAATGCTAACAGTGATAACCAGTATAACGACAACTGCTACCTCGACTCCATAATGGATTATATCAAATCGTTAGTGTCAGGCGAGACATTGAGGTTAGTGTATAAATACAAAAATTTAAGACGTAAGTTATTAAAAACTGCCGCAAACATAAACTTTAATAAAGAATGTGTTAAGAATCATGTTATCCCGAATTACGTGAAGTTGAAACTTTGTGATTGCAAGTCATGGGCGGGACGACTAGCTGTTGAAAAAGCAAAAAAGTTTTGGATACGCGCAGAAATTAAACATCTGTATAAAAAGAAAGACTTAATTAAAAAACAAATAGTTCAAGCAGAGACTAAGGTCAAGGAAATATTACCGATGAACGTATGGGAAGAGGTTACATGTAGACTTCACAAAATACTACAGAAGGAGTTTATAAGGAAGAAAGAAAAACAAGATAAAAAACTTCGTAAATTAAATAATAACACGCGCGAAGACGAAAAAGATCAACAACAAAGCCTTTCGTCTTTAGGCTTTTACCCACGGGTGGTTAACAAAACGGATATTGTATTTGATAATACAGAAGTAGAAATGTTAAATAAGGCATTAAAGTTTAATATTGAGCCTTCATTTAACAAGAAGGTCGCGAAAGAAGTAATTGCCCTCACTAAAATGACAACAGAAATTGCTAAATTAAATAATAATGAAACAGGGCATGTCGGTCATAAGCTACATAAAATAGTGAAAAATGAACTAAATAAGAGAAATAGTGTTAATCATAAGACTAGAGCAGACCGACTAACTATCGATTCTATAAATAAAAAGCTTAATGAAGTGAAAGCTATTACCACGAAAGCGGATAAGGGGAATACGGTCGTAATATTAAAAGAGGAGGAGTACGTTTCGAAGACCTTAGCGTTTTTTGTCGAAAATAGCATTACGGAAATTCCGAAAGACATAACAGCCAATTTCCAAATTAAACTAAAAAATGTTCTTAAACGCACGCACTTCCTGCTGACAGAAGCCGAAAAAAGAAGATGTGTTATCATGTGTCCAACGGCCCCCAAATTAAGATCACAGGTGAAGACACATAAAGATCTGCATCCGGTTCGTCCGATTGTTAACGGTCGAAATAGTCCAGCATATAAGATAACGAAAATGTTGGACCAAATTCTGAAAAAGACTTACGTGTATAATAATAATTATTCGGTGCGTGGTAGTATGACCATGATAGGTGAAATTAAAGATACGCCAGTCACTGACACTTCCCGTTTGGTTTCGTTGGATGTTAAGAACTTATACTCCAGTGTTCCGGTTAACGAAACTATAGAAATCATTAAGAGAAATTTCCTGAAATACGGTAAAATTTCAACGCAAGAGACAATTGAATTTATTGAACTCCTACAGCTCATTACAAGTTTTAATTATTTTACGTTTAATAACAAATTTTATATTCAGGACGATGGGTTAGCCATGGGGTCCAGTATTTCAGGAACTATGGCGGACATTTTTATGAATGACCTTGAAGATAAAGTTCTAAATTCTGACGATAACATTATGGATAAAATTGTTTATTACAAACGTTATGTAGACGACACTCTGTTACTTGTCGATGGTTCCCGTGAGGACATTGAGGAAATAGTAAAAAAGTTCAACGACGCACATAATAAAATAAAATTTACCGTGGAGTATGAAACTGACAATTGTTTACAGTTCCTGGACCTGAATATAAAAAAGCAGGGCAACAAACATGCGTTCTCCGTTTATAGAAAACAAACTACGACTGATGCCGTGATCCCGAATGATTCATGCCATCCGCAGGCTTATAAAGAAGCTGCTTTCCGTAGTCTCGTGCATAGGGCCGTCAATATACCTATGAATGAAAAAGATAGGGAGACTGAAATTAATACCGTTAAGAGAATAGCGATGAATAACGGTTACAGAATAGATATGGTTAAAAAACTGTTACGGAAAAGTAATAAGCGCAAAAAGAATAAACCTGATGGAGAGAAAGTGAAAATTATCACGATGCCATACTACGGAAAAGTCTCACAAAAGATAGCAAATATTTTTAAGCCATACGATGTCAAAATAGCTTTTCAGACTAATAACCTAGTGAGGTATAGCCTTAAGCACGATATTGGCGAGAAGAGAAATAAGTTTGAAACATCGGGAGTTTATAAGATTCAGTGCAGAACGTGTGATGCAAAATATATAGGGCAGACAGGAAGATCATTCGCGATCCGGTATAAAGAACATAAAGATGCGTTCAGGTTAGGAAATTATGACAAATCAGCTGTTGCGTACCATATATATGAAACAGGCCATCCCCTTAATAGCATAGAAGACAACGTAGAAATATTGCATGTAGAAAAGAAAGGGAGGAAACTTGATTTACTAGAGGAATTCGAGAAAGCTATCCATGAAAAGAAACAAAGTAATATCCTAAATGTACAAGATAACTTTAAAGAAATGAGATTTTTTAGCGGGTTTTTAGAATTATTTTAGGGCAGGCATGCGACTTTAAACTTGTAGCATGCCAATGACGGAGTTGCGAGAGGCTCACGATGGCAGACCAATGCAATAAGGAAATGAGGCGCCCAATAGCATAGCGTTACCGTCAAGCACACGGCTGTAACCACGCCACAACACATAGGCACGTCAGTCCACAACAGCTCCCGAGCCGGCGCAGTCGACAGCATATTTGGTAGCTATGGGACGGCCATTGACTAGTGTCAACAACTTCAATGTAAGACGAGGACCCACAGTCCAATATACTTTTAATTCTGTTTTACTCTATGGACTTACCAACTATTGGTGATGGTATTTTGTCTTTTTAGTCCGTTTAACTTCATGACATAGATTTTACAACCTGATGATGAGAGCATTGTCTCTTGAAACGCGTTGTTAAAATATGTATAAGAATCGCGGTTGAATGCTAACAGTGATAACCAAATAGGAGTGCGGGTTAGCTACTACAAACAGCATAGTGAACGCATTATTGTGGCCAAGATAGACACAAAGCCCATGTCTACTACAGTAGTACAAGTTTATATGCCAACTAGCTCTGCAGATGATGAAGAAATTGATGAAATGCATGACGAAATAAAAGAAATTATTCAGGTAGTGAAGGGAGACGAAAATTTAATAGTCATGGGTGACTGGAATTCGTCAGTAGGAGAGGGAGAGAAGGAAACATAGTAGGTGAATATGGATTGGGGGGAAGAAATGAAAGAGGAAGCCGCCTTGTAGAATTCTGCACAGAGCATAACTTAATCATAGCTACAACTTGGTTCAAGAATCATAAAAGAAGGTTGTATACCTGAAAGAATCCTGGAGATACTAAAAGGTATCAGACAGATTATATAATGGTAAGACAGAGATTTAGGAACCAGGTTTTAAATTGTAAGACATTTCCAGGGCAGATGTGGATTCTGACCACAATCTATTGGCTATGAACTGCAGATTGAAACTGAAGAAACTGCAAAAAGGTGGGAATTTAAGGAGATGGGACCTGGATAAACTGAAAGAACCAGAGGTTGTAGAGAGTTTCAGGGAGAGCATAAGGGAACAATTGACAGGAATGGGGGAAAGAAATACAGTAGAAGAAGAATGGGTAGCTCTGAGGGATGAAGTAGTGAAGGCAGCAGACGATCAAGTAGGTAAAAAGGCGAGGGCTAATAGAAATCCTTGGGTAACAGAAGAAATATTGAATTTAATTGATGAAAGGAGAAAATATAAAAATGCAGTAAATGAAGCAGGCAAAAAGGAATACAAACGTCTCAAAAATGAGATCGACAGGAAGTGCAAAATGGCTAAGCAGGGATGGCTAGAGGACAAATGTAAGGATGTAGAGGCCTCTCTCACTAGGGGTAAGATAGATACTGCCTACAGGAAAATTAAAGAGACCTTTGGAGAGAAGCGAACCAGTTGTATGAATATCAAGAGCTCAGATGGCAACCCAGTTCTAAGCAAAGAAGGGAAAGCAGAAAGGTGGAAGGAGTATATAGAGGGTCTATACAGGGGCGATGTTCTTGAGGACAATATTATGGAAATGGAAGAGGATGTAGATGAAGACGAAAAGGGAGATAAGATACTGCGTGAAGAGTTTGACAGAGCACTGAAAGACCTGAGTCGAAACAAGGCCCCGGGAGTAGACAACATTCCATTAGACCTAATGATGGCCTTGGGAGAGCCAGTCATGACAAAACTCTACCATCTGGTGAGCAAGATGTATGAGACAGGCGAAATACCCTCAGATTTCAAGAAGAATATAATAATTCCAATCCCAAAGAAAGCAGGTGTTGACAGGTGTGAAAATTACCGAACCATCAGTTTAATAAGTCACAGCTGCAAAATACTAACGCGAATTCTGGAAAAGCTGGTAGAAGCGGACCTCGTGGAAGATCAGTTTGGATTCCGTAGAAATGTTGGAACACGTGAGGCAATACTAACCTTACGACTTATCTTAGAAGAAAGATTAAGAAAAGGCAAACCTACGTTTCTAGCATTTGTAGACTTAGAGAAAGCTTCTGACAATGTTAACTGGAATACTCTCTTTCAAATTCTGAAGGTGGCAGGGGTAAAATACAGGGAGCGAAAGGCTATTTACAATTTGTACAGAAACCAGATGGCAGTTATAAGAGTCGAGGGGCATGAAAGGGAAGCAGTGGTTGGGAAAGGAGTGAGACAGGGTTGTAGCCTCTCCCCGATGTTATTCAATCTGTATATTGAGCAATCAGTAAAGGAAACAAAAGAAAAATTCGGAGTAGGTATTAAAATTCATGGAAAAGAAGTAAAAACTTTGAGGTTCGCCGACGACATTGTAATTCTGTCAGAGACAGCAAAGGACTTGGAAGAGCAGTTGAACGGAATGGACAGTGTCTTGAAAGAAGGATATAAGATGAACATCAACAAAAGCAAAACGAGGATAATGGAATGTAGTCAAATTAAATCGGGTGATGCTGAGGGAATTAGATTAGGAAATGAGACACTTAAAGTAGTAAAGGAGTTTTGCTATTTAGGGAGTAAAATAACTGATGATGGTCGAAGTAGAGAGGATATAAAATGTAGACTGGCAATGGCAAGGAAATCGTTTCTGAAGAAGTGAAATTTGTTAACATCGAGTATAGATTTAAGTGTCAGGAAGTCGTTTCTGAAAGTATTTGTATGGAGTGTAGCCATGTATGGAAGTGAAACATGGACGATAACTAGTTTGGACAAGAAGAGAATAGAAGCTTTCGAAATGTGGTGCTACAGGAGAATGCTGAAGATAAGGTGGGTAGATCACGTAACTAATGAGGTGGTATTGAATAGAATAGGGGAGAAGAGAAGTTTGTGGCACAACTTGATTAGAAGAAGGGATCGGTTGGTAGGACATGTTTTGAGGCATCAAGGGATCACAAATTTAGCATTGGAGGGCAGCGTGGAGGGTAAAAATCGTAGAGGGAGACCGAGAGATGAATACACTAAGCAGATTCAGAAGGATGTAGGGTGCAGTAGGTACTGGGAGATGAAGGAGCTTGCACAGGATAGA